>NC_137941.1:1307217-2567217 GCF_963969265.1 Rhamphochromis sp. 'chilingali'
AGGAGTTCATAAGGTGAGTTCAGTGCAGTGATTTCATATTACAAATGTGTTGGAATGAATCCCAATCAAAAGTTGAAAAACGGCAAAATTCATATTTTGCATGGTTGGTTCCAAGTAGAGCTTCAATCTGCAACAAGAAGAAATCTGAGTGACACGAAACATTTTTTGAGCATGAAATTTATTGGAAACATCACTTAGACTGAAACGGGCTGTCACGGCTGAGCAGCCGGTGTGTTTGAGGAACGGACCCCAACGAACTATGGTTTAACAAAGAGCCGTTGATTTAAGCTGATGAGAAAAGAGACAAGCGAGGCGAGTTGAAACAAGGGTGAAACTAAACTGAAACATAACTGGGAAACAACTGTGGCTAAATATGGAAACAATGACAAGAGACTAGAGCATGAAACTGCACAGGAACCTGAACAGTAGGAGCAAAAACTCTATGACATGAAACAAACAGACGACCCGACCAAGGACAGTAAGCGGACTGAAGCACACAGGAGGGTAACGAGGGAAGTGCAAACACAGCTGACACAAACGAACATGATGGTGCCCCAGGGGGAAGTAAAACCAAGCACACTGAACACAGAACACAAAACATGGAGAGACGTGGACATGACAACATGCAGACAATAAACACATGACAAGAGACGACTTATAAATGAGGAATTATAGAAGAAACAAAACCAGAATGAAACTCAACTAAATCCTAACTAATAATAGCAGCGCAAGGACTAAGCATACTTTCAACATGGACTCCAAATGCTGAGTCACAGACACCGACACAGGCTGCGTTACAGCTGATCAAAGTTTAGGACCACATGCCTTCAAAAGGCAAAAATGTGGATTCATTGTCATTGAAAAACTGCATTAAAATTACGTTTGAAGTAAAATGGTCATTTGGTACGTAGAGGAAACTGATTCGTCACAGATCTGTATGAAACTGAAGTTTACCCTGAACAGCTGGAGCCGACCCACAGTGGCCACAGTCCATAATAAAGTTATCATCATGTCAGTGATGCTGATGCTGCTCTGATGGAGCTCGGTCTAAACCCCGGGACACTGATCTGACCAAACAAATCTCATCTTTCACTCAGTTTGAATTCTGTGGACACAAACGGTCGTTATGAACATGAGAGGAAATGTGTGGCCGACTCTTACAGTAAGTGGAGATCGTTCTCCAAGAGCACAGATGCACCGTGTTAAGCTGTGAGGCTTCAAAGGCCTCATTTGTTTCAATTACACGTGATTTTCTTTCACTGAAACTTTGATGGGCATCGTGCATTATTTTGCAAATGGCTTGATTTTGTACTCCAGAGTGTGGACAGTGTTTCTACAGTCTACACAAAACGGAGCCACTCAGAGACGCATTACTGCTCCTGAAAAAAAGGTCTCCCGTTCAAAGTAAAAACATCAATATAGCCAAATTTCCAGTCCCTTTGAAGCAGCAGCTCTTCCCTTGACACTAAACTTATGAGAAGCGAGCTTATTACTGGAAGGTCACAGATCCACTCGAGAGAAGAAGAAAGGATTGTTTCCTCTCGTTCTAAAGTGCTCCTGTGGGCGTCTATTGGATAACGTCCGATGTAGTAAATGCAGCATCTGAAAAGTGTCAGTAATGTATTACTGCATCCAGTAGTTGCACTTGTGAGGCAGTTAAGTGTACAAGGTTGTGAAGCTTGCCTTGTATCATTCAGTCCTTTTTGTATAGCTATACAAACGTTATATTACAGGCAGTATTAGAGGGAAAATCACAACAGTGGAAAGGAAGGACCCCGCTTTGACTCGAAGAGACCTACAGCAGAGGTCTGCCAGGACTCTGGCAGCAGTGGTCTGTACATACATGCTCAGTTTTAAAGACCACGTGAGAACATAGACGCATCTTTTTGACTGAAATGTTACGCTTAGCGCCGTCTTCCATCCTGTGCTGAGCTTTAAAGACTTTTCTCTCCCACTGTGTGCTGGGTCCCTCTCCTGCTCACACACTCACAGGAGCGGTGCTGATGCTGAAGGGCTCTGTGTTACGCTTCAGCTTCTTGGACTGCATGGGAGCTCTCATCCAGCCCCCCTATGAGGTTTGGCGGGACCACAACGCCCCCGAGGACCCCGACCGACTGCGGAGGCGCAAGCTGGTCCACTTTTCGCCATCGTCCTCCCAGGACGCCTGCGGAGACGGACACTTGGCTGTGGTGTGCTCTGAGAGGCAGGCCAAAGTGTTCCTGATGCCCTCGCAGTCTTGCCTGTTTGTCCACAACATCACAGAGTCGTCCTTTGTGCTGAGGGCTGACGTGGTGTCTGTGTGCAACAGCGTGTGCCTCGCCTGCTTCTGTGCAAACGGACACGTCATGACACTCAGGTATGACCACGGCCGCTCGAGTTCTCTGTTATTAGATGTTTTTTTAATCTGCGCACGCTGTAGCGCGGCCTGCTTTAAAGCCTGCTCTGTCAGCGCAGCTATCATTTCTGTGTTTGCACTGTTAAGCTGAACGTGGCTGCGTAGCAGCTTTTTCCTTTTCACAGGTAAGGATACTTAATCTGAACCGGTCAGTGAGAGCGTTTTGGTGCAGAGGAAATCTGAGAGTTACATGTGACTCTATGCAAGGGCCACTCACTGGGTGGATGCTGAATGGTCTGGCTCTATCCGGTCTTTAAGTGATGATGTGATGAACCTGCTTCCGAGTCCAAACTACTGTGTTTATTAAGGCTGCTGTGTTTTTAACATGTTTTGTATCTTGTTCTATTTAATCTGAACAAGCCCCTAAAAAACTCTCTCTGTTTTTACCACCACTGTTCATTTTAAAGCTCAGTGTTTAAACCCTTACGATGTAGCAGCAGTATATTAATGACTAACCTCGTATTGTGGATGGATTATCTCAGTTGTTCTCCTGACTGAAGTTTGGTTCGTTTACAGCATCCTGCCATGCGATTGCATTTGTCTCTAACCATCAGGAACCCTCACGTTAACTTTTATCGAGTGGAAAAAAGTTAGTGTTCATCCTCCAGCTTCACTGTGTTTATGCTAGGCTAACATAGCTGTGTCGCTAGTGATCACGTAGCACATCATTATATACCAGCTAGCCCAACTTCAGTAACCCTACAAACGTCACTGCTGTTTAGTTTTCTGTCTTCATTTATGTTGGAAGTGATAGCAGAGCTGTACGTTTGAATTTTCCAGAAATCTCTCAGTCAGAACATGCTATATCATGTTTAGGTGGAAGCTAGCGAGCTAACTTCCTGCTAACTTCTAACTCTGTTAAACGTAATAAATCCTGTTTTCATGGATGTTAAACTGAATTGTTACACCTGGTAAAGCAGCAACGCTGATCATTTTATTAAAGGTGAAAGAATTTAGACAGTTTGTAACTCTCAGTGATGCTGCAGTGTTCGTTTGACTAATGACGTCAGACTTAAAGACCGGATTCGTGCAGTTTACCTCTGAGACTACAGCCTATGAAAAGCTGCTTTGTTACCAAAGATTAGAAAAGAAACATAATAATGATTTCTTTCTTTTTATTCTGATGTTCAGTGTAGTTTACTTTTGAAGCTCAGTAATTATTACACAGCTGTTCTTACCTTTCTTCACTCTTTCATTCTGCCCACAGTCTGCCCAGCTTAAGACCGCTCATGGATGTCAATTACCTGCCTCTGACAGACATGCGCATTGCAAGAACCTTTTACTTCACCAATGGGGGGCAGGCACTGTATCTCAGCTCCCCCACAGAGGTCCAGAGAATTACATACAGCCAGGAGATGTGCGATAACCTGCAGGTCAGCACTAGGGCTGGCAAAATTGGCCATTTGGCAATCATCCCCTCCGTCTGTTGCTGATGGCCAGTGAATTATCTGCCATCTTCTCTGATTACATCCTTCGTGCAACTTCTAAAATTCTTTTTTTTTTTTTTTGCAGGAAATGCTGGGAGAGCTGTTTACACCAATAGAAACACCAGAAGCCCAGAACCGAGGATTTTTAAAAGGCTTCTTTGGAGGAAATGCCCACACCTTTGACAGAGAAGAGCTCTGTGCGTTGTCTGTCTACATTATTTTCTTAATATAAAGCATTCAAGAATGCATGACACCATATTATACTGCTAATAATAAGACATGAATGTCTTTAGCCTGCACATGGCAGATTACATAAGATGTACTTGCTGATTTTGTGGCTTTGGTTGTGAGACTAGCACTCGCTCTAACCAATAAGAGGTCGCGCAGTGAGACGGGGCGATGTGAGAACACCTTAAAAGTTTTCTTAAGTTGAAAATACTCAGACTAGTTTAACTTGTATCAGACGAGGCAATCGCAGTCAGAGCGAGCACACAATGTTGGCAAACAATGACAAACAGTCAGTTGGCAAAATCAGGAGGCGTGTCTGAAGAACCCCAGGGTGCGTTTGATTTCCACACCCCTGTCACTCTGTCTCGTTCCAACAGTCGGCGAGGCTGCGGCTGGGAAGGCTTCTCGGAGTCTTGCGCAGCACATCCCTGGACAGGGAGGAGTGGAGGGCATGAAGGTCGCCGCTAGTGGAGTGGTGGGCGAGCTGGCGAGGGCGCGCATTGCTCTGGATGAGAGAGGCCAGAGGCTGGGGGAGCTGGAGGAGCGCACCGCCCTAATGATGACTAGTGCAGAAGCCTTCTCCAAGCACGCTCATGAGGTGAAAATGAAACATAACATGATGTGAAAATATAAAGAGCATCTAAATGTACAACTTTGGATTTTGAGACATTAACAAAAACTGAACTGAAGCCAACAAAAGTGGTTATTAAATGATTCTCTTGTTGGCAAATCAATAATTTACTCCCCAATGCAATAAAAAGAAATGCTCTCAAGGTTTCAGTCCTTCTCATTAAGAAGATGTCCTTTTGTATCTTTTCCAGCTGATGCTGAAATGCAAGGACAAGAAGTGGTACCAGTTCTAATAGCAGGACGGGGGCCTCGGTCTGCCCTCATGCTGCTGGGAACGATATGCCGCGACGGGACTTTCACTTCAAAAATGAAAGCATTCAAAGAGAGGCACAGTGACTTTGTCTTTATGGCTTCTGGCTTGGCTTCATGCACACACTGTCACATCGCTGAGTGATGAGGACGGGCTAGTTCCCCGTCTAGACCTGCAGCGAGAAGGACGGTGAGGAGATGGCGGCATTTGAAGGTCTGAAGATGGAACTGGAAGTGTGTGTGTGTGTGTGTGTGTGTGTGTGTGTGTGTGTGTGTGTGTGTGTGTGTGTGTGTGTGTGTGTGTGTGCGGTTTTTCTGGACCTTACTGTGTAGATAGTCAAAAACTAAGAAACCAACAAGAAATGCATGAAACAGCAATGAATGACTAAAAATATACAACTGCCATATTAAAAAGCAGCATGCTACTTTAACATGAGAGTCAAACATAAAAAGACGTTTTATTTATGATGTAAGCCAACAACACAAATTATGAAAAACTTTCTATTTTTTGAGATATTAACAAAAAATGATATATAAAAAGGGAAACGTATACCTGCATTGCTACTAAGCCAAAAGTTGTGTTACTTTCCCTTTTTTTAATGTTTCTTTTTACTCCCTAGTCTCAGCTCATATTACTTCACACACTATATATACCAAACGCACACAGTTAACTTTGTCGACACACACTTAAAAACCGCTAAAACGTTGTTCGTACTCTGGGCTGCACAGTGCAAATGAAATATAACTCAGTTGTATTAACACTCAGCTCTCAGCAATCTAGTTCCACTTTTCAGCTGCTGCAACTTACAAACCCGTGAAATGAACACGAGAGAAGGCGTGGGTGTGGGAGCGTGTTGCGGTCAGTGTGTTTATATCTATACTACAAACTTATATTCACGTGCCATAAAAACCACGGAGGAGCTGATCCGGGTTTCCTGTGGCTCACAGCAGAGAACGGTGACCGTGAACATATGAAGGCGTGTTTTAGTTGTCCCTGATCTTTGAGTCTATCGCTGCCTTCGCGCGACGTTAGGTCGCGTGTGCAAGTGTGAGTGAGGCAGAAAGAGAACCACACCCTCCCTCAGCCAGAGCAGCCAACGTGAACGACACCCTCACATCTCTCTCCACCTCACTCTGCAGTTGGTGCATTCTGGTGTGCAACCCGAGCAGTCGTCTTTTCATAATGACAGGCAGTACTCGTGGTGACTGTCACCGTCTTCGTGATGGGAACATGAAGAGGAGTTGTTTGTCAGTAAGCGGTTCGGGAGAAGTGACAGTTTTTTCCAGTGATGTTCAGCCGTCGAGTACGTGAAAAAAAAATGAAGGCGTTCGTTCGGTTTTGGTTTCTCTTCCTTTCGATATCGTTCTTGATGACTGTGACTATGATATCCTTGTGTCGCAGTCCTATATTTGATGGTTACGGCCTCTTTAACGAAGGCTTTTGTATTTTAAAAACAACAAACGTGTCATGATACATGGTCGTCGTGTATCACATCGTGATTGTGTTACGTGTCAGTGGGTAGCCACACGACAAGGACGAACAACATCGAGTGAGGAGGATATTTTGTACTTGTGTATTTGTCTGTATTTTGAACTGAAAACTCAAACGCGGGATAACCGGCATCCGTCTCTCACACACATCAGACCTTTATGCTGATCGTGGCGGCGTCACGCCCGCGTGAAACGTGCACGGCAGCACATACATCCACAGCCTGAAACAATAAGAGGAACACGTGAATCTGCATTGCTAATCATCTTTGCCTGCTTCCTGTCAGGCGGCTGACACATTCCTGAGGCTCGAGCGGCCTTCACGCGTTTATTTTTACCGACTTCACCTGAAATCCTACAGCCAGGCTACCTGGATTTGGTTCAACGGGGTGTCTAAAACACAGCAAACTAATAATGTCGTTCTCTCTTATCTCTGTACCGTCAATGAGTTTTGTGTAAGTGCAGAAAAAACAACACAAAACCAAAATACACAAAAAAATGACAAAAAAACTCCGATTCTGCTGACAGGGTGTTTTGTTAGAAGGTTTTCGGTTTCTATGTTTTCAGTTTTTATATTAACTGTACAGTTCAATCTTGGGTGAAAGGTGAAACAAAAAAATAAAAAATAAAGTATATTCTTGGGATATTTTCTCGTATATGTTGTACCTGTTACTGCTGGTACTGTATCTGGTATTCTGGCTCTGTCTAAATCACAGGAACGATGTAGTTCTTCACACTGTAGTATGTTAAAGAGGCATTCACTTGGTTTTCAATGATGGCAGCAACGTTTGTCTTATTTAAATGGATTCTACCACTTTTTGTTCTTCTTGATATTATACTAGTGTAATAGAAATTACTTGACAAAAAATGATCTGAAAATATGTTGATGCAACAGCAAATTGAAATAAACATTGATTGATGTACACGGCTGAGAGCTCTCGTCACTAAACCAGCTGCGAGTGCAAAAGCACTTTAGTTTGACCTTTGTTCAGGTAAGTAACCACGTTTTGACCCACAGGTAAAGCCAGGATCAGGTTTATGCAGTTATTGTCATTTACCTTTCATCAATAGTAATAAAGCTTCCAGACTAAGAACTGTCCTTCCTCTGGTAAATTCAACGCTACCTGCCAGGTGAGTCTAATGACATAAAGAGGACTGGAGTTCATTTAAGCTCAGAAATAGTTCATGAACAGACGTAACTGTGATATTCTGTGATGTTAAGAGCAAAAAGCCTGATTTTACCAGTGCATCATATTTATGTAGAAACTTTAATTATTTTGACAGTTTTGTTAGATTTAGTAGGTCCATAAGTTTTCTGACTGGAACACAGTTTGTGTACTTTTATACACCAGTGCAGTGCATTTATAAATCAATACGCGACTAACGTGCAGACTCCCTGATTTTATTCAAGGTTTAACAAAAGTACTGCATTTACTGTTCATTTCTATGCGCTGTCCCCACTGTCAGAGGCTCAACAATAATTGGCCTATTGACTGACAAACAGTTTAACCAGTTACGCTTTTATCCAAACCCAACGAGCTGTCAGTGGAAGTCGAGGAGGCCCTCGTTAGGCTGAAAAGGAATCAATGTGTCACACAGACAGAAAAAACAACCGAAGAAGGCAGCTGAGGTGGATGATCGCAAGTTCTTTCTTTAGTTAAAAAAACAACATTTTAACACTCCAGAGGAGGGAGGAGTGTTATTGTCAAAGAGACACCTTCATGAATGTAAATAAAGACGGTTTACATTCAATTTTATTTATACAGCAGCTGTTGGCTCAAGGTGCTTTATACTGAAGGTAAAGAACTACAATGATATACAGTCAGGGCGATCGTGGCTCAAAGAGTTGGCAGTTTGTCTTGTAATCGGAAGGTTGCCGGTTCGAGCCCCAGCTCGGACAGTCTCGGTCGTTGTGTCCTTGGGCAAGACACTTCACCTACCGCCTACTGGTGATGGCCAGAGGGGCAGATTAGCGCGTTATGGCAGCCTCGCTTCTGTCAGTCTGCCCCAGGGCAGCTGTGGCTACACCTGTAGCTGTTGTTGTGAATGTGAGAGTGAATGAATAGTGGAATTGTAAAGCGCTTTGAGGGCCCCGAAAAGCGCTATATAAATGCAATCTATTATTATATGACCCCCTGTGATCATGTGTGACAGTGGGAAGGAACCAGGGGGCCATCTGCTGCAACTGGTTAGGGATGAGGGGATGAAAACGGGACAAAAGACGTGCTGTGGAGTTAATAATAGATGCAGAGTGGTACATAAACACTTGTTTGCAGTAATGGGAAGAGAAACTGGAGAAGGAGGAAACAGCTCACGAGCCAAAGTTCGGCTATGGCTGCAGTGGAAGAAGGTTGTTCGTCTTGATTGTGACTGCTGATCGAAGCAGCAGGATGAGCTGTGAAGAGCTCAGGGCTTCCTCTCTGCTCACATTCAGATAATCCTGCAGAGCTGATCAGACAGAGCTTCACAGTGCAGACAGATAATGAGCCAAAGCAAACTGCAAAAACAGCCCAAGACTTTCTCAAGGAAAGCAAAGAAAGTCTCCAATGTCTGAGTCAGTGACCTGATCTCAGCCCAACAGAGCAGCTTTAGTTATTAAATGCAAAACTCAAGGCAGAGACTCAGAAACAAGCGGCGGAGAGACACTGGCAGAGCATCTCAGGTAAGGAAACAGCACGTGGTGATGTCACCAGGCAGTAAAATATCATTGCAAAGACTTTTATCCAGATACTAAAATATAAAGTTTGTATTCAAAATTATGTTAGTCTGACCAACTACTTCTGAGCCTCTGAGACGGGGAAGATTTATGGGTTTTATTTATTTGAATTAAAGCTGTGAGTTACAAAAATGGTTTAATTTTCCACATATGGCCCGAACTGCACTTTCAAACAGAATATTTAATATTTACACTGGAAAAAAAGTTCTTAAACTTTAACTTCTTTGAAATCTTTCAGGACTTCAGATTTGTACAAATTTAATTTAAGAACATTTCTATTTTGTACAAATAAATATAAATAAAATTATATCTAGTAAAACAAATACGACTGCGCCGTATAAAATCACATTAATTATAGTTTGTTATAACTTTCAGGTGACATTTATAACATGTTTATTATCATTTATATTATTACCAGTAGTGGGAGGAGTCGTTTTATTGTTATTTAAATATGAGGTAAAGTTTTCATTTCCAACCACTTACATTCAGGCCAGCATGTACCCAAGACTTTAACTTCCGTGTTTCCGTCCAATCACATTTACACCTGGAGCTCCATCGGTCTCTTGGCCAATCGGGTCTCACAACGCGCTCTGTTGTCCCGCCCCCTTTCATTCAGCTAATTGTTTACTCGACTGTAAAAGATTTTTTTGAGTTAGCTGCCGGTGTGCTAGCAGCGTTAACGTTCCTGAAACAGCGATACCGCGCTCGTTCTAACCGGATGTGAAATGCGGTGTGTCGTGTGAGTGTAGATGGAGCGAAGCGAAGTTCACACGCTGCACACTGACTTCAGTCCGTCCGCTCAGTTTTCACAGAGTTGAACGAACAATGGCAGTTTGGGCCGGCAGAGGCCGAGAGCTCGCACAACTGTAACCCGTGTGAGCCTGCGCATTGGCCGGTATGTCTGCACTGCGGCCGTGGTGGCTGCTCTTCTGTCTGGCTGTGCTCGGGCATGACCTGCGGGGGTCTCAGGCGGGCTCGGCCCCCAGCGCTGCGAACACTTTAGTATGGGGACCCGGGCTGGAGGCTAGCGTCGTCCTTCCAGCTCGATTCTTCTACATACAGGCGGCGGACAGCTCGGGGAAAAAGTGAGTAATGCGAGGCCTGTGGTATGCGACTCCAGCTGCAGAGCCTGGAGTTTACTGTCGTATCGGGGTGTCAGAATCACATCACTGGTTTTCTCATTATCATGCGCATGTGCAAGCCGGAGACCTCACATGTGACCACGCAGGTGTGATTTAACAGTCAGAAGTACCAAAGGTCTGAATGTAGCTGTGTGCAAAATCACGTCTGTCTCTGAGTCTCCTCCGTATCTCCTCTGTGTCACTATCAGATATCCAGTGCCATGTCAAACCTCTCTGTTCTTTATATTAGAAGAGAAAGGGGACACGAATTTGCTGATAAATATGGAAATGCAGCAAAGAAAGAGTTTATGTGATTGCAAAAAGCGTCCGAGTGAATATTTAGTATGACCGCTTTATTGTTCAGCACAGTCTGAGCTCTCCGTCAGCTCTGTGAGGATCTTCAGGAACTGTTCTCCAGGCTTCCTGAAGGACAGTCAAAGCTCTTCCTCGGATGTTTCTGCCTTTGCTTGTGTTCTCTGTCAGGATGATCCCACACTGCTTCAGTGGAGCTGAGGTCCGAGTGTCATGCTAAAGAGATGTTTCCAGATGTTCCTGCGTGGTGGATCAGACTCTGTAATTCATCAGTTTATCAAAGAACCTGAAACCATGACACAGCCTCCACCGTGCTTCACAGATGGCTGCAGACGCTCACTGCTGGACCTCCTCCTGACCTCCTCGTACACACTGACCATGATGTGGATCCATCTCTCCATCACACCTGTTCCTCTGACCTTCAGTCCAGTTCTGGTGTCATTTTCAGCCTCAGCCTTTCCTCCTGTTTCCCTTCAGCCGTCCTTCACTGAATCTTCTCTGATGAGGCTTCAGTGAAGTGTGACCATCGCTCGGTGGATTTTTATGCTTGAATCAGAGCTCCTTTGATGGGGTGTCCAAAGAAAAACACTGAGACACCTTCAGAAAACTGGAGAACTATTGCTCAAGAGAACCTTTAGAGAACATTTTATCTTATCTATTTGTACTTATAAGCCAAAAAAACCTGCATGACTACAAAAGAACACTATATAAAATAAAGTGTGGTGTTAAATCTGAAGTTTTGACCTGTGAGGGCAGATATGACAGACAAACCACAGGCAGGACGATGTCAGACGGCCTCCAATGACCTTTTTCATCACACAGTTGCAGGAGCTTATCAAAGGTGCCTCCTCTCTGTGGTGATCATGCCTGCTACAGTCATTACTGCACCGTGAGCTGGTGCAGACACACTGACTGTGCAAAAAGTGCACCCAACCATAAAAAACAGTGCACAAGTTGTTACTCTGAGTGACGATCCAAGTTACCCAGACACATCTGTTAGGAGACCACCACGGCACAGATGTTTTCTGTGACACGCAAACTTTAAACCTTCTTGTATGTGGAGAGTATAAACTGTGAGTGAGCGCTGAAATGAACCATACGATGATGAACTGGCAAAGGTTCAGTCCGCTGCTTTGTAAACATCGGCTCGTATTTGTTGTTATAAGATGAGATGCTGTCCTCCTGAGCAGCAGTAGATATCTTTGTATTCTCCCTCCTCCCACAGTTTGACTGCATCACCTGGTGAGAAAACCTTTGAAGTAAAGATTGTGTCTCCTGTGGAGCAGTTCACCAGGATTTGGATCCAGGTCCTGGATCGTCGGGATGGCTCATTCCTGGTCCGCTACCGAATGTACGCCACCTACTCGGAGCTTCACGTCCACGTTTTGCTGAAGAACGAGCACGTTGCCAAGTCACCGTTTGTTCTCAAAGGTAGGGCGCGGTCCGTGAAGCTGCGATGTTCACTCTGATAAATGACATCATGGACTTGATTCCTGCTCACGCTCCAATCCTGAGTCTTCACCTGCTGTTTTTGCTGGATCCAGAAACTTAATGAGTCAGTGTTGTCGTCTGCAGGCCCGGTCTATCACGAGGGATGCGACTGTCCCCGGGAGAGCGGCTCTGCGTGGGAGGCCCACATGCACTGCCCTCCGTCCTTCGCACAGATAGAGAGGGACCTGTCCTTTTACCCGAGTGTCGACCCAGATCGTAACGCACAGGAGATCCCACAGCGCTTCGGACAGCGGCAGAGCCTCTGCCACTACACCGTCAAAGACAACAAGGTGATTCCACCTGGGGAAACAAACACAGACGTATCATAGGTGTTTATGTTTTACCTGAGAGGAAGCTGAGAAAGTCAGCTTGTGGGCCTCTCAGTCATCCAGCCAGGCCTTCTTAAACCACGACACCATGTAGGCCTCTGGACACACATCAGATCCAAAGGTGAGTGTAGAAGGGAAGAATATGAAGGGTAATGTTCCTTCATCCTGGACCCTGGAGCTGTGTGACTCACCTGTAAGAGCAGAGCCAGGTGTGCATGAGTGCTGCTGTGATAGCGATGAGTCTAAAGCCCGGTTCACACACTGCTCGCATTACATGAGAATATTCAGGAACGTATCCGCTTCCATGACTAGTTCCCTCTAAAGGTATGACAGTGGTAAAGTGAAATTGATGCTTTTAGTAGTAAAAACTACTACAGTAGTACTTTGCTACTGCATTTCATACTGTGTGTGTGAGTGCAGCTGAGTCCCTTTATCAGAGGTGAATGTGACGAGTGTCACGCTTCAGGGTTTCTGTTGCTCTGTGTTCACTTCATATCTGAACACTTTAAATGAACGAGAAGGAATAAAGTCATTCCCACATTTCCCAGCATGCCGAGTTGTTTAATTATTTTAATGTCTGCATCATTTTACAGCTCTGTCTGTTTTCTTTATAGTTTAATGAAATACTGAAGTCACTGTATCATTGCAGTAACGACTCAGCTGCCACTGACTCCTGTAATCCTGTGCAGCGGTGTAATCTATTACCTGTGAAGGTAATCTTGGATTGGTGAGCAGCTGTTTTCTGTAATGTGTTTCTGTTGTCTTTAGATCTACGTGAGGACATTTGGGGAACATGTCGGGTTTAGAATCTTTATGGATGCCGTCCTGCTGTCTCTGACCAGAAAGGTAATCCGTGTTTACGTTTACTCAGCCGTCGCTCAGACGACCAGAAACACACTTTGATTTTAATGTCTGTATATGTTGATGCATCAGGGATGAAACGTTCAGACACAACTGGTGCAGTGCATGCTGGTTATCATCGTCATCATCAGTGCAGATATGCGATCAGACGGTGGCAACAGTAATGATTATCATGAAACATTTTCAGGTGCGGCTCCCTGATGTGGAGTTCTTTGTTAATCTCGGTGACTGGCCGTTGGAGAAGAGGAAGCCTCCCGAGAAGCTTCATCCCATCTTCTCCTGGTGTGGCTCCAATAACACCAGAGATATCGTCATGCCGACCTATGACCTGACCGAGTCCGTCCTGGAGACCATGGGGAGGTAAAGCTCTGTGTGGATTCAGCTAAAGTATTGCTACGTTACCACGGAAACTGGCAGTAAATTCAATTCAGTTTTATTTACACAGCACAAAATCACAGCAACAGTCGCCTCAAGACGCTTTATATTGTAAGGTCGACCCTACAATAACACATACAGACAAAAACACAATCGTATGATTCCCTATCTGCAAGCACTTTGGCGACAGTGGGAAGGAAAAACTCCCTTTTAACAGGAAGAAACCTCCAGCAGAACCAGGCTCAGGGAGGGGCGGGGCCATCTGCTGTGATTGGTTGGTGTGAGAGAAGGAAGACAGGATAAAGACATGCTGTGGAAGAGAGACAGAGGTTAATAACAGATATGATTCAGTGCAGAGAGGTCTGTTAACACATAGTGAGAGAAGAAGAAACACCCAGTGCATCATGGGAATCCCCGGCAGCCTACGTCTATTGCAGCATAACTAAGGGAGGATTCAGGGTCACCTGGTTCCTGCTCCTCTTCATGTACGCGTGCTCTGCCATCACCGAGGCCGTCAGTAAGCAGACTGCAGTATGAACCTGCATTTCCTCCTCTCACCTTGCTGCTGTTTGAGTTGATATTTAATGCAGGTGTGATGATGAGAGCTGTTTAATGTTGGACCCTCACCTGTGAGGTTAGTGATCTCACAAACTGCAGAGGATGTAACATTCAGCACGTCCTCTGCCGTACAGGGTGAGCCTGGACATGATGTCGGTTCAGGCCAACACGGGGCCGCCGTGGCCCGAGAAGAACGCCACCGCCTTCTGGAGGGGGCGGGACAGCCGACAGGAGCGCCTGGAGCTGGTCAAGCTTTCGAGGGCTCACCCGCACATCATAGACGCCGCCTTTACTAATTTCTTCTTCTTCAAACACGACGAGAGCCTCTACGGGCCGCTCGTCAAACATGTTTCGTTTTTTGACTTTTTCAAGGTGAGATGAATTATATTCCATAAAAACGCTTTTATTACGTCAGATATTCTTATGCTAATGTGTGTGTTTTCATTGTGTCCATGCATCACCAGTACAAGTACCAAATCAACATTGATGGCACTGTGGCAGCTTATCGGCTGCCGTACCTGCTGGCGGGGGACAGCGTGGTCCTGAAGCAGGATTCTGGGTACTACGAACATTTCTACAAGCAGCTTCGAGCGTGGGAGCACTACATCCCTGTCAGGGCAGACCTGAGAGACCTGCTGGAGAAGATCCAGTGGGCGCGTGACCACGACGAAGAGGTGACGAGAACACGTGACTGGATCCTCGCTGGTTTCACTAATGACGAGTGAAGGTGGTGTCATTTTGTTTTCTTCTTTCAGGCAAAGAAAATTGCTCTCGCAGGTCAGCAGTTTGCCCGCAGTCACCTCATGGGGGACACCATCTTCTGTTATTACTACATACTGATCAAGGTAATGTGATTACAGTTTCAGAGTTACTGCACGACTGAAAAAGTATACAATGTTACTACTCACGCAGTCTTACTGTGCTCGCGCTGCGTCGCACTGACACAATGCTGATCATTCTTCATTCGGACCGATGTAAATGTGTCGCACTTCCCTCACATGTCATATTTATGCGTGCGAACTAGGACTACGCCAAACTCCAGGTCACCGAGCCGAAGATCCGGAAGGACATGGAAGTCGTGGAGCAGCCTGCTGATGACCTGTTCCCATGTTCCTGCCACAGGACAAACGTGAGAAACACCCAAATGCTTTGTTTGCTCTGCAGCTTGTCTGCAGATCCTAATGACCTTATTTTACTTTTTGCACGTTAAGAAGAGGAAACAACGTTAAATCTGGGATAGTTTTATTATTCTACAGTCTGTGGCGCCATCTGGTGTACGTGAGGCGTCACTGCAACCACCAAGAAGCCACGTTAGAGTGAACGTTTGGACCAACGTGCTGTTCTAACAGGAGTGTTTTCATGTTTGTTTTTCAGGTGAAGGATGAACTGTGACTGAGCTCCTCCCACTTCATAACTGACAGCCTTTTCTTTTAAAGTGCCAATCAATTGTATGACTATGGTTTGAATATCTGATTCTTATTTTTCAATAAATGCTTTTAATGTGTTCAGAGCGTGTTTTTCTCTCTGATGTCAGATTATTTACTCAGTGAGGTTTAGTGTCAGCCCTGAGGTTGAGCAGCTGACCGCTGTGCCTGTTGGAAAATCAGCCGTGGCCACGCCTTCAGTTTACCTGACGGATAAAACAGAACGGAAAACATTTAAAATAAAAATCGTATCCTTGTGAAAAAGTAAACAAACGGAAGTGTCATAAAGTTAATGCTGCTGTTTATAACTGACCATTACCCTGTTGCATGGTTTAGATTTGAACCACAAAGCATTGAGTCGCTGTTGGTGAGGAGTCACTGCCCTGTACAAAGTGATATTTTTGCTGAGATATTTATCCTGATATATAAAATCAAACGTATAAAATCAAAGATGCTCAGACATGGATAAAACTGAAAGTATGAAACATGATAGAGAGTATAGGGTGATGTTTCAATTGATCAGATGTCAGTAATATCCAACAATGTGCCAGTGTGCAGGATGACTGGGAAGGAAGGGAAGTGTTACAGAGACTGACCATTATGAAGTATGATGCTGCGTTTCCAGTACGTCCACTGGATAAAGATATATTAAAAAGCGAACAATCTGAAACAAATAATTTTAATGAAACATAAACATTTCAAACCATTTATTTATTTTTTAATAAAAAGTACTTTAGATACAGGTTTGGTGACGCTGTAGTGACCACTCCTCCCCGCTAGGTGTCACTAATACGTATTGAAGTCCTCGGTGTTCCAGAGAAGAAGCTGCTTGTGATGGAGACGTTTGAGGAGGTAAATATGAAAAATAAAAAACAAACATGTCAGAAACCAGAGTCAGGTTAGAATGAAACGGAACTCGAACCAGGAGCGGAGCCCGGAGCACCGAGAGGACGGGTGCACGAGAGGCTAGCGCGCGCCACGTCCTGTGGGCTCGGTGTGCTTCACAAACACACAAACACCTGCGCAGGTTACAAAGCCTGTAGGCAGTGAGCGCAGCAGGAAGTGTAAGCCTCGGGGAATTCAAAGGTTTCGAGTCTGATTTTGAATAAGAGCGTGGCTGGAACTGATCTCAGACCAGCAGGCAGCTGGTTCCAAAGATCACGACCACAGTAAGTGAAGCACCTCCAGCCCCGAGCTCTGGCTCTGGAGCAGCTGATGACCTGACAGGTGTGACTGGGTTAGAGACACGGACCAAACCACAGAGAGCTGTATGAACTATCAGAAGGATCGTAAAGGTCGCAGGGAGCCAGTGTGGAAGTGGTGTGGAGTAATGTGGTCACGTGTGTGTGAGGATGAATGAGCTGATGATCTGGAGAGTGTTACAGTAATCTGCTGGATGTGATGGACCAGTGAGTCAGAGTCAGCTTGAGATAAGACTTCTGATTTTTCAAGTATCACCATGTAATCACCTTCACTGGCTCAAGAGTTGGGAGTTCCCCTTGTAATCGGAAGGTTGCCGGTTCGAGCCCCGGCTCGGACAGTCTCGGTCGTTGTGTCCTTGGGCAAGACACTTCACCCGTTGCCTACTGGTGGTGGTCAGAGGGCCCGGTGGCGCCAGTGTCCAGCAGCCTCGCCTCTGTCAGTGCGCCCCAGGGTGGCTACAATGTAGCTGCCATCACCAGTGTGTGAATGTGTGGATGACTGGATGTGTAAAGCGCTTTGGGGTCCTTAGGGACTAGAAAAGCTCTATATAAATACAGGCCATTTACCATTCACTGCTCTGTAAAGGTCGGGAGAGAGAATGGTTGGCTGTGAGGTGCTGAATCGGTGCTCGCTGGCTTTCAGGAGGCGGTGAAGGTGCCGTTTGGGGCCAAATCTTTAGATGCTGCCCTGTGCGTCCCTGCCGCCATGTCGGACGCTCACACCGCCGTGATCCTCACGCACGGAGCCGGGGGAGACATGAACTTCAGTCAGCTGGTTTCTCTGGCTCACCAGCTGGCATCACACGGTTTCCTGTGCCTGCGCTTTACATGCAAAGGTTTGAACCTGGCTCACAGGCTGAAGGCGTACACTGCTGTGTGGGTACGTGTTAAAGTCAAAACTGCACTCACTGCTTTACGTGCAATATTACACGTTTTTTGTAGAGCACCAGTATGATGTAACGTGTGCTGTTTAACGTGTTTCCACCTGTAGGACTACCTGAAGTCACTGCAGAGGTTCACAGTAAAACGCGTCTTTTTTGGAGGTAAGAAGCCTTAAGATGTTCAAAACAAAAGAGGAAGAGCTCAGAGCAGAAACGCTGTCGGGTCATTTTGTCTCACGTACTTCAGTTTGCAAAGTGTTGTTGTACCTTAACAGTTTACTTTGGGGGGAAGTATGTTAATGTGGTAAAACAGACCCCACGTTGATGTCCGGGGCTTAAAGACCGCACTCTGTCCATGAGCGCCTGCCTTTAACTGATGACATCACCAGATACCACATCTTCACCTCTGAACCTCCATCTATGTTTCAAGTGAAGACGAGGACATGCAGCAGTGTAGAAATAACTGAGTGGGAGTCCTTGAACACTGTGACGTTTCCACAGGCAGGTCGATGGGGTGTCGTGCGGCTGCAGCTTTAGCTAGGCGACTGAGCGAGGAATCCGAGGCCGCGGTGGAGGGTGTGATCTGCTTGTCTTTCCCCCTGCACCCCCCAGGACAGACGCATGCACACCGCCAACGGAGCGAAGATCTAAGGGTGCTGCCGGCGCACACGCGTGTGCTGTTTGTGTCAGGCACTGAGGACGACATGTGTGACAGGGTGAGGAATGAGATTCATACCTAATGCATGTTTCCTTATTAAACTATTAGAAGACTGTCCTGTGTGCTCATTGTTGCTGTTCTGTTTGCATGTAGTTCTGATGCATCTGTGTAACGGGACATTGCTCTTGCTCTTGGGACGTGCTGCAGTGCTCACTCTGCTCTGTGTCCTCGCTCAGGTTCACTTTGACACGACGGTGAAAGAAATGAAAGCTCAGGTTGAGATTTTGTGGCTACGAGGAGGCAGCCATGGACTGAAGGTGAAAGGCCGTTCTGAGGTGTCCGTGATGGAGGAAGTGAACCTAAAAGTCATCTCTTGGATCAGGAATCAGGCGGCACAGGCCCCTTAATGTCCTCTCGTTAAATCTGTTGCTTTTGTTCCAATAAACGATGGCAGTATTTCACAGTGGGCGTCTGTGTGAACACATGGGGAGCTTTTATTCTGCACAGTATGTGAAACCCGAATCTTAATGTGCAACATGGTGATGAATGTTGATAAATCAGTCTGTGCAGACATTACTCTTCCTCACACTTCCTCTCCGTATTCATCTGAAGTCATAACTCATTACAGTTTAAAGGTGTTTTTCTGCTGCACAGACTACCTTTAGCAGCACTAAAAACTATGCAACAAACAGTTCAGGAGTTGTACACGAGAAGACGTTTGTTTGGGATTGAGGAGCCTTAATGTGTTACATAAGAACAGTCCTGGTTTATGGGTCAGGAGGAGCCCCTCAGAGGCCGCCTGCAGCACAAAGGAGAACACCGAGGTGATGATGATGCTGTCGGTTTGTGAGAGGAGCTGAAAGAAACTCTTTCACATGGAGGTTTTCACATCGACCCCTCGCTGAAGTTCCTCTATGAGTGTAAAGTGGAAGACGACCCTCGGTTTGAAGTTGAGTGCTTGCTTCCTGCCTGTACTGTCACAATAAAGTGCTGTTCTCCTGACAGCACCTTGTGGCACAGCGGTGGTTTGTGCTGTGTTTCAGTATAAAGGTCACTTTTTCAGGGGCTTCAGTTTTGACCCTCACCGTGTTTGTTTGGATGAAATAATTATTCTGTTATTGTGTGCAAACAGGAATAACGTATATGTTTACAAATGCTGTGTTAATAATCCATTGCTCTATTAAAACACGTTTATTGTCATTATCCTCGTTGTGTTTTCATAATTTTAATATTTATTGGCCTTTATTGTTTCTACGCTTTTGTTCTGATCAGTTCGTGATAACTACTCGGAGGAATCATTTGTGTTGTAAGTACTTTAGCAGAGCACACTCGGCGACTGCGGTGCCTTTAACACAGACGATGACGTTTACGCGTGCTCGAACGCCATTGGCTGTGGGACTTCCGGGTCGTATTTTGTTTTTCAGGCAGACTCGAGCATGGCCGTGGAGCTCTGGAACAGAGTCAACGTCCCTTTTCCCAGCGCCGTGTCCGCTGTCCGCGTGCCCTTCACCGCACAGACAGGTACGAGCCGCAGCGCGCGGTCACTGACGTGCTGTGTGCGAAATAACACGCCGCATGCGACCCACGTGGGAGAGCCAGGACTCGGCGCCGCGTGGCTGTGAGGTGACGATGATGATGGTGTTTGTGTTTGTGCAGCTGCAGACGTTGAAACGCTGCTGACGGAGCGCGAAAATGTGCTGAAGCTGCTCCGCAGTGAGATGCTTCAGACGGAGGTCAGGCTGCTGTACGAGCTGCTGTACGTCCTGAACAACAGCTACCGGGGCAACAAGACGTTCAAGGCACTGAAGCAGGTGAGCGCTGTCTCCAGGGCAACCGTGGGTGTGTTCATTAAGAGCTCAGGGCAACTCGGAGCGCGCCCACCTGAGCTCCGAGTCACGTACAGGTGATATCGTCGTGTTGGTGTTGTTCCCAGATCAACATACTAAATGTTGTTCCAGGATCAACATTGCAAGTGACCAATCAGAATGTTGTGACGTCATACTTTTGCGACTTCGGGAAAACCCGCCGTAAAACAAAAAACTGTACTTAAGCTGCGAGAAACCGCCTCTGTCCGCCGATCAACGGACCCTGACCGTAACCCTTTAATAAACGCTGAGCAGAACTGATATTGTCCTTGCAACATTGGAATTTCATAAATGCACGAATGGCTTGGCGCGCAAAAGAATAACGTCACAACAATGTGATTGGTCACTTGCAATGTTGATCCTGGAACAACATTTTCATGATGATGTGGGAACAACACCAACACGACGACAACATGTTCCTCCTCCATGCAGCCAGGCAGCCTGTCGTTCACAGTAGGGATGGATGACGCCACGTCTGTATGTCCTATACTGATGTCATAGATTTGGATACCGATATGACTCCGGTATAGTCTGCTTTTAGTCATAAATGTCATATTAAGATTTAAAAAAAAGCAAAAAAACGACTAAAGTTCTTCTATTATACTTGTAAGCAGCCAAAATACTGCTCAGCTCAGCTGATCTTTTTATTTAAAGCTTTGAAACAAACGTCATCACCGGTATCCAAGAACATTACAAATTCCAACTTTAGATCTAAGTATTTAAAGTAACATTCAAAACGCAGTTTTATGCAAAGTTCTGAAAAACACATGAAGCCCAATATCATCACAAAATAATGTTTGTATTCAACAACTTGATTGATTGATTGATTATGCCTTTAATGAAACGTTGGTTTGGCAGCACGTAGCGAGGCTCACAATACTCCTTTAATGCAGATGTAACGGGACTCAAACCTCCCAACGTTCAGCTTTTGTCTCCTCAGGCCACGGGATGTTCTCCCAGAAGTCTCGGAGATCATCCAGATGTTTTCACTAGGCCGGTGTTCTGGCCTTAGTCAACTAGCAGACTAACCTACATGTTCCTTCCTTCAAAGGTGGAGCAGTGTGTGAACCGGCTGAAGAACATGAAGCTCGATGCTGCTCTTCAGGAACTGTCAGATCTGTGTCCGAACAGGATCCAGAGGTAAGTCTGCGGCTCGCTGTGAAGTGTGTGACGTGCAGAGCAGGTCTTCATCGTGAACCTTCACTGCTGTGACCAGGTCGGATTCATGAACCAGTCCACTCAGCTTTTATCTACTGAGTGCACAATGAAAATGTGTGTTATTCCCACAGTAGACCGGGGGTGGGCAACTGCATGAATGAAGTCCTCTCAGCATGCAGACGGACGTCTTTATAGAAGATAGGACGGAGATTCAAACTGTGAAATTCTGTGTGGATGTCAGTTTCTGCCACAGTCTGCAGTGGTGTGTGTCTGTGTGTTTTAGGCAGCTGAGCATCAAGGACGGCCAGTGTGTCGTTCCCAGTCAGCCCACGCTGGAGTGGATCTGTCTCAAAGTGCTGGGGGCCGCTCGGCTGACGAGCTGCACGCTGCGTCGCTGCAGCAGAGCTTTCACGTATCCTTCTGTGAGGCCGTTCTGTTCTCAGACTCGGCATCGATCTCCGCGTGAACGACGTGCGGATGTCTTCATCTGAACCAAGTCTGACTCTCGTGCCCTCTGCAGGTTTCCCCTTAACAGCTGCTTGTTTCAGACTCGCAAAGCAGCAGATGAAGTGGGAGGAGTTTGTCATCCTGAACGTGGTGATAACCAGCATGCTCAGCCGTCTGTGGTCAGGACGTTTTCTGCAGCATACGTGCATTTAGAGAGAGAGCGCACTAAGTCTGCAGAAAGTGTTAACACGTTGTATTTCGTGCGTTCTCAGGGTGATTTTCCGTGGCGTGCTGCTCGCCCTGTCCGGCCTCTACTGGCAGCTCCTGGAGCTTCTCAGAGACGTAGCCCGAGTCCAGCCCATGCCCTTCCTCACAGACTTCTCCCTGCCAGCTGATCTGGCTCAGTTCCTCGGTCCCTCTGATGCTTTGTTATTGACCAAGCCTGCGGCGCACAGCAGAGCGCGGCAGGAAAAGAAGCAGGCGGCGAAGAAACTTCCAGCTGAAGCCAAGAAGACCTGCACGCAGAAAAGAAAGCTCAAAGAAGACCTCGGCGTTGCAGTTATAAGAGGTAGTCTGCATTCATGCGCTGTTTTTCCCAACGCAAACGTGACCTCAGTGAGACGTGAACCTCCCCACATCTCCACTCACATCCCTGATATTTCTCCAGGTGTCGGCCTCGCAGCAGACAGGAAGTCTTTTTTCAAGCTGTGCAGGACTTTCACAGAGGTATGTGAGCAAGCACGTGACTCGTCTCTACTTTTACTGTTTCTCATGTTCACGTATTTACTTCTTCTTCTTGCGACTCGAGGGCAAGTCGACGCCCAAACAAACGAGCAGAGCTGACAGGAGACACGAGTTCCAGAAGCAGGTGAGAGATGCTGCTTCTTTCTCACACCTGGAGATCCGTGTGGACGAGATGATTCGCTGGTGCAAATCCCAGAGGATGGGAAAGGAAAAACGCCTTTTAACCTTCCTGCAGTTAAAGTGCCGGCAGATGAAATGCCTGGAGGCAGCGGGCCACAAGTAAGAGCGACACTTTCTCAGGAAGTCTTCCTTTAGCGTTCTGCAGAGGTGCTCATGTTCTCTCTTCTCGTGCTTCAGCGTCCAGAGGAAGCTGCAAACCTTCAAAAAGGAAGCTTGCTGGGCTTCATCTCCAGAAGGATCAGCGCCAAAGACCTTACGTTCGCTCGCCTCGAGGAGACGTGTCCACGGGAGAATTCGTTTTCATACTCTCAGGAGGCTTATGATGAGAGGCGGCGTAAAAAGGAAAGAGCAGGCGGGACGACAGACACGAGCTCGACTTAGCGGGGACGACCTGAGAAGCGGGACCGCTCGAGAGGCGACGTGTCGGAGCACGGTCACTCACGATGACATCGATGACATTTTTGCCTCTGCAGGTCTGTGAAGCCCGAAAGCGCCGATTTAAGGTCACAGACAGACGAACAGTCTGAGCAGGTTTGGAAGCAGAAGCTGTGCTCGCCATGTTTAATGTGTCTCTCATTAAAAGCTATAAAGCACGGAAACAACTGAACCCCCCCAGACTAAAAGATTCTGTTTTAATTTGGGTACGCATGGAACACACACTCACCAGCCACTTCATTAGGTACGCCTGTTCCAGCTGCTCGCATACACACGTGTAACCGCTGGTTCGCATCAAGATATGCAGTAAAGCATCTGTGGATGCACAGCACGTCAACGGTTAAAGATCACAGCGAGCGTCGCTGCTGAGGTCCAGCCGAGCTGGTTTCCTGAACTTGCCTGAAGGATGTTGGCTGCAGTCTCAAAGCAGAGCCATGATGAATGAACCCAACCCAGTATTAGACACCTGATACAGTGAATGTGTGAAATCAAATGTAAGAGAAAATAAATTAACTGATGGAGCTGAAATATGACTGTGTGAGTAGAATGCTTATTTAATGAGCATGCAGACTGAAGCCTGTGCTTATGGTTTGAAGCATGCATGCAGTGGCAGCATGTTTACGTGCTTCTTCTGTCTGTCTGAAGGAAATTTAAATCCGTTTGTGCAGCTGTGCCAGTTTTTAATAATGTTCGAAGTCACGCACTACAGATCTGAGCAAGGCTTTTACAGTAGTTGGTGTATTTGGCTCCCCCTGGTGGGCTCGAGGATCAGCGCACAGACAAATTCCAGGCTCGATTCATCTTTGGGAATACGGAATAATTCTTTCATCCTACGGCCCGCGGCCGAAGCAGCGTGAGACGGCTCAGGTGTCAGCAGGAATGAGTCTGTGCTGAAGGCGTCTCAGAGCCTGCAGTGGCTTCTGTTAGCAGACAGACGGGCACCGGTCCTGCTCTGACACCAGCAGCCGGCACACAAGCTAAAAGGTTTGTTTTGTTACAGCCACTATGTTTCATCATCACCTGCCAAAGAAGATGGAGTCGTCCCATCTGCACCAACGCTGCGGCTTTCATCTCCGTCAGAGCTTCACTGGGCTGAGTTACAGTCTCACATCAAACTGCCAGATCTATTTGAACACAATACTTAACTTTCTGGGTTTGTCAGGGTCCACTCTTTTATTTTTCACAGCCTGGAGGTGAGGAAGAGGTGCAGGAGGAAAATCGTAAAGGTCTGCATCATGTATGAGAGCAGAAACTGAGCTGAGGCAGAAGGTTAGTCTTGATTCCACTTGTCTCATTTATCATTTAAATAAAAAGTAATACTTCTGTAACATTAGGGAACTTTCTCCTGTTCACCAAAATCACCACACAGGCCTGCTGTTCTTCTTAAATGTAATATCGATAACCTTGGACTAATGCTAAATGTTAATAAATAATAAAATAAACAACCTACGTCAGTTAGGTCTCTCAGTATTTTGTAGCATTTCTTTGCACTTTTGCCTTTTTACTGCGCAGTCCCGGATCACGAGCGCTCCTCTACAGCTGACGGTCTTCAGTTCTCCCTGCAGACGTGTCTTTGTGCCGGCCAGTAACTCTTCTGGAGGTCGGTCTACATCAGGAGTGACACATGTTCGAGGTCTTTGTCAAAGCCACGACCCAGACACAGTTTTGCTGCAGAGTGTTTTCTCCATGATTCTCCTTGACGAGATTCCCAGTTCCAGATGCACAGGACTCCCACTGCCGAGTTTCACTGTGGGGTTTTCTTTGGACTCCTTCCTTCTTCGTCAAGACATAAGCACCGTCTCTATTTTCATCTCATCTGACCTGAGCTTGTGCTTTAAGTCTACTTGATCTTTCTCCAGGCTTCTTTCTGTTTCTCGAGTCTAAACTGGTTTCTTTAGTTTTTGGCGTGACGGCTCAAAGCCCCACTGAGTCTAAACTGGGAGATGACCCTCGGTTTAGACTTGATTTTGCAGCTTTGAGCGATTCTGTGATTGAGTGCAAAGCTCAAAAGTCTGGAGTGAAGTTTTTCACCTACATGTTAGCTGGTTACAGCTACACTCAGTATGCATGTGAAGGCTTAACATCAAAATAAACAGCAGAGGCAGCACAAACCTCCAGTCTGCGTCTGTAAACACGTGAATATCCCATTAAGATCAAACAGACTGTGCATGTGTAGCTTTCATGTTTTACAAAGTGTTGCTGTGATAAGATGAATTTATATTTCCAGGTCTTCATTCACCTTAACTTAGACACAGCCCCTCCATTGTCCAGTGTTGGCGGACTGTTACCTGAAATAGATCCACTTTTACCATTTTCAGCATCATTATCAGGCGCGTGCAGCGCGGCGTCTGCGGCGCGTGCACCTCTGGTCAGTGTAGCGAGACCACGCGGTCGTCTTCTGTCAGCTGGGACGTGTTTAATAGCATAATTGTAAAGAGCTGGTTCTACACGGCTGAGTCGGCGCTGCAGATAAATATATATTTTTGCAGGTGGTTCTCCAGGGCGGGTATAAAGGTCTGTATTCCCAGTTTACTGTTCTTCAATTTATTTTCCTCACACCTTAATAGCAAAAGAGGAATTGTGCCCATAAATGTTTAAAGGCTCTGCTTTTTTATAGCACGGAGCTGTGGGATTGTCAACATTTGTACTCTGAGGTGTGTTAAATTAATCACATCATTACCTCCACAGGAGGGAAAAAGCTGATGGAGTAATGGTGCCGTGCACTCCTCAGCCAGGCCTGCAGTGGAACAACGAAGGCAGAAAATCACCCAGACTGGGGAAAAAGAGAAACCATGCAAAGTCTAAATTTTAACGATGTGAGCTCTGAATATAAACAATAATATAATTTGTGTATATCTCATCTTTGCCTTTATTTTAGAAAACTGTCTCATGTATCAGTTTTCTCGGATGAATAGAGAATAAAGAGAAGGATTAAAAAGTGTGAGCACAGACGGTGGTTTACAAACCTCAGAACCGGCCCAGAGAGCTCACTGACATTTTATTGCCACCTCCATAAACGTGGTCTGCAAAAGTCCCCGTCGTGCAGTTTCCATCCACTCATTCATTTTCTATACACACTTTTGCAAGAGGCACAGTGCCCATTACACTGCAATAAGAGCTGCACTGCCTCTGCTTTGGCTCGTTCGACTAGACGAGCTTAAGGTCGGCTGCAACATCCGCTTTAACAGGACTGAGTCTCAGCATCACACCTGGATTTTATCTTCACAGCATCAGCCATGCATCTTTAAAAAAATCATCATCTCTGTTCTAACAATATGTAGGAAGACATGGCGGTGCTGCTCCTGTGTCTCAGAATAAAACATTTCTTCTACGACAGGACAGGAGAACTCACATTTTGAGTTTCTGTAAAAGGCAAAACATGTCTGGGACGCTCTCTTTATTCTTACTTTGGCTAGTATTTAGCCAGAGGTCAGGGTTCACTGACAGCAGGTGGTTTTATTGTCATGGAACTGCTGATCTGGCATGTCTGAGCTACAACACTTGTTCTTAATATTATGTCTCAGTGGGCGTTTCTGTGAATCACAGACTGGAGGACCAACAGTGAAGGGGATGAGCCGACTGGACTCTGTGAGGAACCTCAGGTCCTTCCGTTTGTGCTGGAGAACTTCTGTCCGTCTGTAGCAGCATCAGCAAACTAGTCCACCAAGCTGGAACCTCATTGGTCAGAATCTGGAGGTGTTTGAGTCAGTGAGGGGCCGCAGTTCACTAAACACACCGTCCTCCATCATGGACAATCACAACTAGTGATGTGCGGATCGATACTGAAATATCGATTCCTCCGATACCAGTCATTTATGTTCTAGAATCGATTCTCACATTAAAATATCGATATTTTAGTCATTTAGGGTAAATTTGTAGTTTATCATTAACAGGAACACAGTGGAAAGAAACTATATCATTTGGATTGTCAACATTGGAAGGAACTACTTCCTCTTCTGCCTTTCATAGTCATGTGCAAAATACGGCTGTATAACTGTGTCCAGCCCCTGGCGTGCGCACTCGCAACAATGGCTGAGTGTAATTGGAGTTACGTGCAGACGTATTTTACCTCCACAAACAGCCGAGATGTGGTTTGCAATACATGTGGCAAGACAGTGAGGTGCTGTGGCAAGACCACTAACCTCGTGAGATACCTCACAGGAAATCAGATCACAGAATAGGACGAGCGTATGTTGAGGCAAACTGAAGAGGAGAGGGACAGGTGCTGCTAGGGCGAGACAGACGTCTCTCCTTTAGTCCTTTAGTGCTGCAGGCAGGCAGCGTGTTCAAATAGCCACAACTTCAGGTTTTTTATTTCTATATGATGAATTCTGCATTATTAAGCGATAAGAGCAAGTAATATGATGTCCTGTAATCATGATGATGCTATAATGTGAGATACAATAAAAGATACAATAAATAAAGTAAGTTTTTGCACAAAGTATCAGTATCGTCGATACCACCCTGAATTTTACTTGGTATCGGATCGGAAAGGAAATCAGTGGTATCGCACATCACTAATCACAACTGCTCCGGTCCGGTCAGCAGAGCTCCTCCTCCCTGAGAATTATCCAATCACGCTGCGAGAAAGAGCGGTTCAGGAAGTCCTTCCCACCGTCCTCGGAAACCTCTCCTCTTTGTAACAGGTGAACACACCTGTCAGGACACAAGTCTGTTTCTCATATTTAAAGTGTTAAAGCTATAGAGCTATTTATTTGAGTTTTGCTCTAATATTCACAAGAATTTGCTTTTCCACAATCCGTCTTATTTTTATTTATTTTTTCATGTTAAAAATGATTTTCACATTGGTTTATGTAACATTTCGCACTACCTCACATCCGTCAGTATGAAGTACTTGTTGTTTTCATTGTAGATCATAATATTGATAATCTTATTCTTGAAGCTGCTGCTGGAGCACCGTCACTGTACACAACCATCGCAGGGTTCGTGTGCTAGCTGTGGGGTTTCCCTTACAATACAAAGCTCCGTAAGGCTCGTGCTGTTGTGATTTGGTGGCGTATAAATCAAACTGAACTGAATTCAGAGTATTGTTTATTTCCCCTGCGGTGTCACGTCACAGAAACCTGGTCGTCTTTAAAAGTTCCTACAACATGTTTTGAGTATTAACTCCGAGGATTCATAGACAGTAACTGTGCTAGTTTTACACCACTCTGTTACACTGAACTGTTTTTTGTTATTTATTTAAAATTATTAATTAATAATTCATAATTATTAGTAGTAATTTTTTTTTATTAGTAGTAATCCTGTCCAGTTAGAAATCCAAGTAAACGCTGGCAGTCAGGCTGATTACGTCACATCCTGCCGTTTGCAGCTTGTACTTCCGGAAGGTTGGGCTTTTGTTGCGGGAGCGGTTTGTATATGTAGACCAATGCCTCTGTGTTCGCTGTTAACGCGCTCAGCAAGATAGCGGCAGCCTCGGGCAGACAAGCGGATCGTGCTTCGGTAAGGCTCCGGGCAGCCCCGGTCAAGCGGAACACCGTGAGTCTGTAACCGGGGCTTTGGGGAGGTTGACGGTACCGCACCTGCTGTAAGGACGGGCGAGCACCCCGCGGGTCCAAAGGCTGTCCTCTCAGCACCCACGGCTGTGAGGACACCGGGACACACACTGGTGACTGATTAGCTGTCTCTGTGGAAGCTAACGTCAGGCACGAGCTGTTTGTTTGGCCGGTCGTTAGCTTAGCTTCCAGTGACGGTGTAGCCTCGGTAACACAGACACAGCACAGCCTGTCCTCTCCACGGCTGTGCTGTGGCACTACAGCGGCTTTACCGCTCCTGTTTGCTCTGTTGTTGTGTAAAGTTACCGTTTAGAGACGGACTGGGTAAAGTTAGCGGTTCTACTTTGTTTGGCGGTAGTTGCTGAAAAGTTTTTACCTCTGGGAAGATGAGTGGACACACCCAGTGAGCCAGGTCCGGCTCATGTTCCTGTAACTCAGCTGATGTCAGCGAAAAGGACAGTTTGGTGTGCTAACACTGAGATCATGCTGGTGCTGTCACACCTGTCCTCTGTCTGTATGTGACGGAGAAAATCATACATGGAGTTTCTCCTGTTGTATGGAGGGACACCTCTGTCAGCCCCCTGACTTTGGAGGCCCTGCAATGGTCACTTTAACCCTCCGGTGAAGTGCAGAAATGTGAGGAGGAAGGCAGCTAGGTGAGTGCTCCGTGTTTACATGTATACAGTTGAGGTGCTGGTGGAGGGACGATGCTGGCAAAGCAGCAGCACTTTTCCTTCTCTTTGACAAAGCCCGCTGTGGGTCTGTGTGAGGGGAAAGTGACCGTGTGTGGTTCATCACACAGACTCGTGTCATTCTGGGCTGACTAACACCTCATTTAAAGCAGCAGTGACATCCTGTAAGCTCACAGTCTCGTGATCTTCTGAAACCCTCGTAAACAGCTCCCGAGCACCGCGCTGATCCAAGCACAATAACAGCTCTTCCAGGAAAAGCAGGTCATCAGTTTTGTGGGAATTCCCGTGGTTTCTAAAAGCTGGTGGGCCATTTTTATTTGTTTTGGGGGAAATTGTATTTAAAGGGCCCATATCCATTTTTATAGTGTTATGAGATGTTTATGGAGAAAGTTACCCCCCAGCCCCACAGGCCTCTTCCAAGGTTTATGGTTATGATGAAAGAACTGACCTCCCAGCCCATTGTTCCTCAGTGGGCTGGTTTCAGTCATTATGCAAATGTACTGATTATAAGATTATAAACCTGCAGCTGAGACTGAAGAAGTCAGCTGGATGATGATGAAACGTTTCTCCCACAAAACGCTACGTCCAGATGAACAGAATCGACCTTTGGAGACTCCTCCAAGGTTCCCTTCTTCCTACGTGGACAGTGGGTACTCATGTTGAGCTAACATCCACCCACGGGCTGCTTCTCACTTCTTCTTGGGTCAGAGCTAAGTGGAGTTTGATAGCATGCTGCTAAAAAATCACTATGACTGAAACTTTATTAAAAGTTTTTTTTATCTCCAGTAATTTTATGTTCCAGAAAATGGTACAAATATCAGAAGAGTTATGTGACAGCACGTAAAGCAGAAATAACCAAACTGACACTTTCCTGTGACCCGGAGATCTGAAATCCCAGTGAATTACTTTAGCCGGTGACATTCCCGCAGGAACAGGAAATCCTGCTGTGGATAACCTAGAGGAATGGTGAGCTTTGGTCAATGTGTAGCTCTGAGGAGTAACCATGAAACAACCCATTTATAACCAGCAGGGACGTACAGCCTGCGTACTGCATTTTAATGCAGACAAACTCACAAGTGAAGTAAGTAAAAGTTTCTCTTGTTGTCAGAACAACTGTGAAATCTGGGCTGTAATGTGGTCCACAGCAAACACACAGAGCTGCTGAAGTCACATTTTCTACCCACTGTTTCTAAGTACAGCTGATCAGAGATCAGATGACAGAAAGCGATCGCTGAGCCGAGGTTGTAGTCTGCTGAACGAGCCGTCCTATTGGTTGTTTCTGCCTGTCGCTCACAGACGCTGATTTGAGAGCTGCTGACACTGAGACGGTCCGTTTGCAGAGGTACTTCAGGTAGATGTCATATCGATGTGAACCGAGTGTGAATGTTATGAGTGTGGATCATTATCTTTGGTTACTCTTGACGAACCTGCTCAGTCAGGCTGCTGCTGCCCACTGACTAACAGACGGTCTGTGCTGAGAGTCATGCAGGTTATTTATGTAACTTAAGTTCACTGAATTATCTTGAAAGCCCGCTGCGGTCTTTTCCTGCTGTGCATTAGCATTAGTGCCATCCTCTCAGGTCTGTCATTAAATAGAAGTGAGGCTGTGTGCTGATGTAGGTAAGTGCGTAGCAGTGATAAACGGCGCCTTACTCAGCAGGCCGACGGGGCTTTGTCTAGTTCTGTCTGACTTAATTAGAAGTAGAAACTCGGCCTGGACGAGCACTCGGTGTACTTCTCTAGAAGACGCCCACCGACATGTTCTGATGTCCAGATATTTACACACAGTAGTTGTAACTGATATGTGTAACACATCAAATATGGAAAGCATTACATCCTGTTTCCTTAAAGGAAGAGGAACTGCTTATGCAAATAAGTGTTTGTGGAACACAATGGTAGCCCAGGGTCGGTGTGTTTCAGTTTTAATTAACGCATCACGGCCGGGGTCTTTCACTCATTCAGGCCTCTGTGGAGACCTCAGGATGTTTTACGTCCTTCAGGTTGTAACTGTATCTGCTTTAATAACCGGTAGTTTTTTGAAGGGGAAGCACAAACACGGACATCATTTGGTTAGCAAAGCAATAAACCATCATATTGGTTATTACTTTACAGCCGTGTCCTGGCTTCTGTATCGATGCCTTGTTACAGAGTAAAGTAGGGGAAAGTGTAACTGTCCCGGTCGGGACGAGCAACATCTTTAAACTGAGTATTTGTCGCTCTCTCTGCTCGACAGATGCAAAGCCTGGGAGATTAGATTTCACACAGTTGTCCAGTCGCCTCGCTGTCTCATTAAACCCACGTCTGTGTTTAAGCTGTAGCTGCAGGCCGCAGCACCATGTCTCGCTCCAGCGTGGAAGTATTACAAGGCATATTGAGGTTGACCACCTCGCCTTCTCCGATGGTACAGACAGTGTGAGAGCAGTGAAGTTTACCGTCACCACCGGCTCCGTGAAGACAGATGGAGCGGAAATGTGAGGTGGTGCTTTTATTTCTTCCAGGGGCGGCACTGCAGGCCGCTGCGCTGGTGTAGGTGGTATGTACCGGGGCCCGTTGTGATTATTTGTCAGGAAAATGAAAAGATATGTTTACATTGCAATGAGAGATAAGTAGTGGGCAGCTGGGAGTTGCTCAGCAGGAACAAATACATTTGTGATGAAATGTGTGCTGAGAAGTGGACTCATCGGTCTCTCCGTGGTGAATCAGTCCAGTGGAATGCTCCGGGAATGGGAACGACTCGAGTGTCTGGATAAGATCATCAGGGTCAGCTGCAGCATGGGGAGCAACGATATCTGCTTTGTGTTAAAGGCGTGTTGCTGATCCACTGCAGGGATCAGTGAAGACTTCGTATGCGTTTACGTTTGTTTGAAAGGTCCCGCTCGCTGCGGCCGGAGGGCGAGGACTGTTACAGACGATCCGGGTCCCTGCTGCCCAGTTTGGTCAAAGGCTTCTCTGTACACTCTCCTGGCTCAGGGTCGTTAGTATGCACAGTGGGGAGCTCGCTTTTTGAAGATGTCTCTCGTGCTGCTGCGTGCTGTCTTTGAAAGTAGGAAAAATCATTTCCTGATGCCCAGATGTTTGGTAAATAACCCCGCAGGTCTTTATTTTTTTGTGTGTGACCTGCTCGTACTCTTACCTCCATCGTATTGTTTTATCACAGCGAGCTCCAGTTATGGTTATAGTGGGAACTGTGTGCTCCCTCACTTCTGCTGGAAAAGAAGGAAGTGTTGAGAGGACAGAAGCATTAAAGTGAAAGCTGTTTAGCATGCGCGACGTATCGGTGGGCCACATAAGTGTTGTGATTGACTCAGTGGATCGGTATCGAGATGAGAAAACTAACTGATCTCCTTTGGAAATCCTTGGAATTTGGAGGTTTGTTATTTAGGGAATAAACATCACTGTTTTCTTCATCAGACAGGGAGAGGAAATCCCCCCCACCCCTGGGATCAGACGAATGTGGAAAGACGGAGCATCCTCGGGCTCTTTACAAGTCTGGCTCAGATGTCTCGGCTTTACTCGGCACATAAATCCAGTTTGGGTGCTTCACACTTTCTGTTTGCTGTAATCTTTTGTTAGGATCTGCGAGAGTCTCTGCAAACCTCCGTACGTCTTTGCCAGAGTGTGAGGATGAGTGCAGAGGGAACATCGGGCCGTTCTCCAAAGGGAATCTTAATGAATTCTTGCGCTGGTGTCATCTATATTTCAGGAGCCTTAGAAACCAGAGCGGCCTTGTAGGCTCCCCCCATAACCCCACCGCCCCGAAGAAGGACCAGCACCGCGCGCACTCAGCTCCTGGATGTGGGTCATGCTTAAATATGAATTTTTCATATCTTTTGCAACTGTCCCCTGATTTTGGCCCTGCATTCAAAGTCGCAGCGCAGCTGGTGGAAATGTGACACGGCCCCACCCTCGCTGTGTGAACTTCCCTCGGAAACTTTCCACTAAGCACACATGATGGTTCCTTTGTGAGTGCGCATGCGCCATTAGCGTGCTGCCTGCTGTAACCCCTAATTTCCCTCGGGATTAATAAAGTATTCTGATTCTGATTCTGATGATGCGCATGTTTCACACTGCCTGAGTTTATTGGCTCTGACTGCTTTGTTTATGATGGAGTCTGTGTCTGCGCTGGCGTACGGAGAAGTGGGTCGCAGTAAATAATTTACACGGTGACCCCTCCTCTGTGTCAGCTGCCTTCCTGATGGGTGTTTGGGTATGTATAGGCTTGTGTGGGTATCCTGGCCTGTGACTGATAACAAAGACAGGAAGAGCACAGATCAGATTTCACTTCCTGCTAGGATATAGGAAGACCACGATGCCTCATCGCCGGCATCAGCAGCTATCGTACGACGGCTGACGCAGCAAGACGAGTTCTGCTGTCAGACGATGTAAAGAAACTGACGTTCACACACAGGTTGTTGCTGTTTGATTTCCCTCCAGGAGTTTGTAGCTTCTGCAGAGCTCTTCTATTACATGTGTGAGAGGCAGGAGGTTCCTGAGTGTGAGCACTGAGCCCACTCTGTGAAATGAAGTGTTTGCTGTTTGGGTGGAGCAGATTTAGAATAACGCCAGGAATCAGCTGTGTGCTGCTGTTAGTGTGACAGCTCAGAGGAGGCTCAGCATCGTCCCAATGAGGGAGCTGGGGTTCCTGTGATGGACTGTGCAGACTTCATCTCAGCTCGTATGGTTCGTGCACGGAGTGGCCAGCTGTTGCGCGTCAGTGGCTGATGAGTGTTCGCCTGTCCGGCATGAGCGTCAAGGGTGCAGCGCGGATAACAAACGGGGAGTGACGATGCCTTAAACACAGATGGGGGTTAACTAATGAGGACTGAAAGTCATCAGTGTTTATCAGGGCTGGAATTGTGTTAGCAGGCTGCTCTGCAGGAAGCGATGGGTCATAAGAGCTCAGGATACAGATACAGTCACAGATGCATCCTATGATATGGATGCAAAAACATCAGCTTCTCTTCATGACGATCGCCTCTCAGTTACAGCAGTGAGCTGATAATGTCTGCAGTAACGCATTTCCTTCTGAACACGGGACTTTGACTGATTGTTGACTGCTGTGAGCTTTTAGTTTAAGCCTTGTGATTTAAGTAGAGAGTACGAGAGAGCAGTTACATATAAACACAGCGTGTCCCTACCACAGGAAAAAGTCCACCAATGATGTCAGCACGAACTGTCACATGGTTTTCATGTGTGACACTAACTGTGACAACAGGAAGTGAAGTGTTTTTACCACCACGGCCCGTCCACCAGCTCCACTCGCGTCTGACTTTCTGCCTGCTTGTATACAAGCTCCTGTGACGCTTCGTGTAAAGGTGGTAGATAAGAAACGCTTAGTGCCAGGAAAAGATTCCTCGGACACTCAGTCATCTCCTAACTGATCAGATCAACAGGCTTTCACACATTGCTGGTTATGACTGAAGCTGTCGGCCGTGCTCAAACATATAATGAAGAAGCACTTCTGATTCCTGCTGAGCACTGCAGGTAAACATTGTTAGACTGCTGATTTGTTGTGAACCTTATTTGATGCACTCCACAGCACCACGTCCACAGCATAGAGCAGGTGAGGGCACGGCAGCTATCGTATCTGACACAGAGAAGGTTGTGAAGTCGGGTAAAAGCAATTGACTGTGAGCTTTCACCTTGTGAGGGCAGAGCCATTACAGAGCAGATAGATGGCAGGCACGTCTCCCTGCTCTTTAACCAGTTTAGCACACGGTGGCCTGTTTAATGCATTTGTAAATGCTGCTTTGCACTGAAGAATGATGGCTTCATTACTTCTGATCAGTTGCAATGACCTTTTGATGGCGAACTTTATAAAGTTCTAGGATTCACGAGTAGGCAATTTGGTGCTTTAATGGAGATGATGGGGGTTAAGATTTAAGATTAGCTGGAGCACAGCCTGGAGTCCTGGCACAGCGAGTCAGAGTGAAAGCTGCTAAGAAGCAGCTGTCATCTGTCCTCGCGCTCGTCCACGGTACGCTTGTGTTTTCGGCACACGGAGGTTATTTACTGTACGCACTGATGTTTCCGCTCTTGTCCTCTACAGGTCGTGAGTGTGTGTGTGTGTGTACCTGTGCACATGTGTTTGAGTGTTTAAGAGAGGCACAAAGAAGAATCCAGTGATGGCTGCCAATAAGGGTAAAAACCAGAGCTCTCTGGTGCTGCACAAGCTGATAATGGTGGGCAGCGGCGGCGTGGGAAAGTCAGCCCTCACCCTGCAGTTCATGTACGATGAGGTGAGTTAACACTTCTAAGGCACTGCTGTAGCAAGGTCACGACAGCAGATGAGGGGGTTTGGCTGCAGGCGTGACCACTCTTCATTTATTTTACTATCTGGATTTTATTTGCAACCTTTATGATGTTTTCAGTGGTTTACCATAAATGTGAAATGAGTCCCTTGCTCCCTGTAGCCTGAGACTAACAGCCACTCCTGCCTAACAGAGGCGCTGCTGTCACTGGTCCCCACCTGTGTCGGGGAGAGCTCCGGCTCCCAGCAGCATGTCTGCAGGCGTTTTTGTCCATGCGTCTGATTTCCATGTTAGCCTGCTGAGTCACTGCTGATCAGGCGCCACTGCTCTGCCTCTTCACGTGTAGTTTGTGGAGGACTACGAGCCCACCAAAGCAGACAGCTACAGGAAAAAGGTGGTTCTGGACGGGGAGGAGGCTCAGATCGACATCCTGGACACCGCCGGGCAGGAGGACTATGCTGCTATCAGGGACAACTACTTTCGCAGCGGGGAGGGCTTCCTGTTGGTCTTCTCCATCACAGAGCCCGAGTCCTTCGCTGCCACTGCTGAGTTCAGGTACGGATGCGTGCGTTCAGTTTGGTGCCATTAATGAAAGCCGGCGAGTGGTTAAAAATGACATCACTGATCATCAGCCATCGTCGCTCGTTACACATCGGCTGTAGAGTATCCAGAGTCGGCACATCAGCAACAATCTGCACCCACGAGTGTCTTTCAGTGTCTGGATAATACATGAATATCCAGATCGTGTAGAGTCACACCCACGTCACAGTGTCAGTGGGGAGGCGTGTCAGTGTGGACGTGTTGTGGCAGGAAGGTGCAGATAGGATTAGAGCACAGCAACAAAACACTGAAGCTTAATGCAAACGTTAGTCAGCAGCACTTTGAATCAAACACGTCAGCCTCTGAGGCTCGCTGAGAGGGGAGAGGATGGGATCCTCCAAACGGCTACAGTGCAAGTTAGATTAGTGTTTTTCAGCAGTGTACATGACGGCAGCACGTCCGTCGACAGTGTGGAAACATTAAAGCGCCGGCCCCGATCCTGCTAATCAACCTGTAAAAGTCTTTGTTTCTGTGACGCTGCCAGCTGGTTATCATGTTAGATTTGGGGAAACGTCCTGAGAAAGACCAAATAATCATTTGTGCTCACAGGGAGCAGATCTTGCGGGTGAAGGCAGAAGAGGACAAGATCCCGCTCCTGCTGGTGGGGAACAAGTCGGACCTGGAGGAGCGTCGGCAGGTGCCCGTGGACGAGGCCCTTGGGAAGGCCGAGGCGTGGGGCGTCCAGTACGTGGAGACGTCAGCAAAAACTAGAGCCAACGTTGACAAGGTATCATCACTCAGACGCACCAGCACAGAGCTGTGCTCAAGTTTTAGGCACTGAAGGTGACGTAAACGTGATTCAACAGAAATTAGAGTGCGCCTCCCAGTGGGGCCGTTTCCAGCATGACCCACTGGGATGAGGCCCAGACCCAGGAAGGAGGTGGGCGGGCACAGGGAGGTTTAATGCCCACGACCCTCCATACAGCAAACAAAGAAATTCTGAGAGCTGGTTTAATCTCTGTGGACCTGCCACACTTCTTTTTTTGAATTATTTTTGGGGAATTTTAGCCTTTGAGATCGAGCAGGGGAGGGCGTGCTGATGCACACGGGTGACCCGCTCCGCCCGATGAGTTGTACCAACGCCCGCGTGCTGCTGGTCTTACTGGGAGCCGTCACATAGAGTACTGAGGAATCGGAACGTGCCTGAAGCTTCTGCACAGCTGAGCTTTTGACTCTTTCACACACGAGTCCTGTATGTGTTATAAATATGCGATTGATTTCTTTCCAGGTGTTCTTTGACCTGATGCGTGAAGTGCGAGGCAAGAAAATGTCTGAAAACAAAGACAAGAACGGGAAAGGGAAGAACAAGAAGAACAAGAAGAGCTTCAGGGAGAGATGCTGTTTACTTTGAGCTCCTCGTGGACCTGAAAACACAAAGCTCCACAGAACAGAGGAGCAGAGCTCAGCGTCTTTGATCTCAATGAATCTGATTATTTTTTATTGATAGCTTGTTATAGTTTCATGTCTAGAACAATCGCAACCACTATGTTGCCAATCTGAATGAATGAAAGCTGACTGGCTCTGCTGTGAGGATGGACGGCGACTGCAGCGCTTGATGGCTCACAGGAAGCCAGCGACCAAACTGCCATTGACACTAACTGTGCTGCTGGACACGTTCAGCGGTTTACTGCCTTTCCTTTGGTTCCTCTCTCTCTACAAAGCCGTTAGTTTGTTCGCCTCCTCTAATCTGGGCCTGCAGTCAGTGTAGACTGCATGTACACTGATGGCCTCTCTGTGGAGCAGGTTTCCATCGCCCACTTTGTGTTTGCAGTAGCTGCTGAAGCTGCAAGTTTAATGTCCGGTTCCCCCCCCCCCCCCCTGCAGGTTTCTTGAATATTTTTCTTCAGTTTCATGCGAGGAATTGAGGTTTTTTCATCCCAGGAGGTTCACGCAGTGCAGTCGTGTCCTGACACGATCACCATAAATCAATGTTAAAACCATTTTCAGTGAAGCTGTAAATTACATCCTCGCTGACTCAGAATCCACTCATTTCTCTTCACGTACACGCGATGAGATATTTTAACGTTTGTTCTGTATTTTAAGAATGTGGGAAATGAATGGTGAGAGAGCTCTGCCACGTCGGTGTGACCCTCCTCAGAGCGCAGACGCCACCGTTTGTCCAGGAGCGAGGTTGGATCGGTGCTGGGAGGCACGACAATCCAGGAGGCCACCCTGCTAATGCATTCAGTCTGTTAGTCTCCATAGTCCTGATCTTCTTTTGAATAACATGCACTACATTGTCAGTACCTTAGAAGTGGCTTCATGCTGTGTTGAGTCACGCTGTGCCAACAAAAATTCAAACTATGTTTGTGGGTGTGTGGTATGTATGTTGTGTAAGAGTGTGTGTGTGTGTGTGTGTGTGTGTGCATTTGTGGGAGAACCTTCTTACCTTGCTGTGTGTCTGAGTGAAGCTCTGATGCTCCAGCTGTTGTGTATTCAGATGTTCATGGTGACCCTGCTGTGTGTTTGTTGGCGGCTGAGAGCTGCTGAATAAATGCTTTTCTTCCTTTTTTCATGTCTTTGTAAAGGAGCTCGATTCAATGTCCGATTTCTTGCAGACAGATGTAAAAACGTTGGTGTGCTGCACAGCGCCCTCTGGTGGAGGCAGCGGAGCCACTTACTTTATGGCCACAGTTACAGCGACATTATCCACTGAAACGTGGCTGCCAGTCCGTGGTCCCCGTGGGGCATACGGCCTAGTTTGGTCAAATAACCCAGCACTCACTCACTTTGCATCGATTGTTCCTCTGCCATCAGAAGAGTGCCAACGGCCTGTTTTTCTCCAATCTGACAGTGATGTAGTAGCACCATTTATATTAACCTCACAGCCTTATCTTACACGGCAGGAATTGTGTGACGCCACCCTGGAGATGAACCGGTCGTGGGCTCTCGTAGCTGAAGCCCCGGGGGCGGCCGGGTCACTGAAACTCATTTCACAGTGTGAAAACACGGTTGACTACATCACCAGGCAAAGACTGACCATACATCACTTTGAAAATAGTTTTCGTGTGGAGGGTGGGAGGAAGCTCCTTCCCTGGTGTTACAGGAGGGGCTGCTGTAGTTCCAGGTACACGCCGCCCTCCTCCACACAGCTGGGGTTATTCCTGTGTTGCTGTTAAATCTGACTTCATCTTATTCTGCCTCATTTTGAAACGTCCCCGAGTATTCAAGCTGGGTTATTTATATAATGTTCCGGGATTATGGATTTGCTCTTTTTCAGCGGAGCCACGCTTCACTGTCCGAGCCGAAACATCCCTCACGTCCTCAGGCTGTGCAGCAGCTCCGGGCCGGCGTCTGTACCGCGCCACAGATAAGACTCCTCAGCTCGCTATTGATCATATAGGCCCGCGCAACTAAAGGGAAAGCTAACATGAGAAATAGTGTGGGGAGTTTCAGCCTGTAATGATAATGGCTCCACATTTCCTCCATACTTAACACAAACACACTAATCCTCCGTAATTTCCATCTCCGGTGAAACCTACTAGGTTTAAAAGCCTGTGGCAGCGTTTCCACCAGAGAAGCCAAACATGTCACAGCTCTGATAAGCACATTTACCTGCCTGACACTCACCTCTCTGGATCCCCACTCTTCGCCTGCGCCTCTAAGTAGGCAGATTAGGTGGTCTGTTAAACCCACAGGAAGGCACTTATTTAGAAATACATGAAAGGGCAAAGTGAGCCCGGCTAATGACCGATGCTGTGTCACCGGCACACTCTGGGGTCTTTTATCATTCTGCAGAGAGGCCCCCGTCCTCTGAGTAACCCTCATTATATCTGAGCTAATGTTGGGGATGAGGATGTGCGAGTGATAAAGCACCATCACAGTCCTTCATTATACAGAAAGAGAAACAGACTCGGTGGAATTGTGCTCGCCCTGTAAGATAAATGCAGCGGACAGAGAATAACTCCTATTTTAGCGACTGTGCCACATCCTGCTGTCTGCGTGCAGTCTCTGCGGGAAACGCCTGTGCACGCTCTGCCCACAGGATGGCAGTGTTGCTGTTCTGCAGGCCTGCTCTGAGCACCAGTGATGCCACTGTGCTCCCTACTAGGATTCATCCACTGGTGATTGTTGATTGACTGAATGAATGTTTGTCAGTCCTTATTAAACATTTAGTTCATGGAACATTAATGGCTGTGCGCATTCATATTCATTATAGTATCGCATAATTAGTGATGGCAGATATCTTTTTATTTAATTTTTATGAATCAAAACAGCTTTCATTGGACAAGGTGGACTTTACCTCTCGTGGTCCGCTAATGAATGAATGAGCTTGTTTTCACTGGTGTAAGTGTGATAAACCCGCCCACAGACACCGTATCTGCAACACAAAATCAATCACCAAATATAATTTGACCATAGAGCTCCGTGCTGTCACTGTCGCAGCAGCTCTGCTGTGAACAGCTCACTTTGCCCTGCATTGTGTTGCTGAGGTGGAGCATCATCACCAGCACCACGCTGTTGGAGCAATGATGGCGGTAACAATCATTCTTCCTTTGGATCGGTAAAGTCGAACCTTGGGCGAGTCCTCGGTGTCTGTTGGTCAGGCGTCACATGATCTCCACTGTTGGTCGAAGCTCTTTGAGTTGGATGTGTCAGGGCGCAGCAAAGATGCAGGCATGTCCAGACTGACTCAACCCTGGACTGTGTATAATGATGTCATCCATTAGTTTATGACTGCACAGTTTGAAGCTGAAAGCATTTCTTTGCTGCTATTTTTTGTTTTTAATATTAGGGTGGAGTGCTCAGTTATTGGCTAATGCTAACAAGCTAGCTCCATCCATGTACTGTATGTATCACACAGACTCAGACACCATCTAATTACTAACATTACTAACATGCTAGCACTCTGTCAGTAGACAAATACCCGGAGCTTCTGTTGGTGAAAGTAAGTGCAAAGCAAACAACTTGGTCCAACACTGCTACAGTCCTTAATAAACAGGTGAAGCACAGCTAGCTTTAGCTGCCTGTATCAGTGTCCACTGACCCATGTGCAGCTGTTATGGAGGCTAATTTAGCTAAAGAGACCAAAACAGTTTGTTTAGCAGTTAAGGAAAGTTAGGCATTTTGAGCCTGAAACCCTGAAGGAGATGTGAGGATGGTTGGATGGATGAGCAAGCTAACATCAGAGACTATAGGCAACGACAAGCCATCCTCAAACAGCCACTCAGTATTTCTTGGCAAGTAACCACTGAAGGACCGAAAATCACCATCCAAGATCAGAAGTGAGAGATTCTTTTGGATAGTTCACATTATTTGTTATCATTTAAACTGCACTACATGGTTGCTTCAGGTTTGTCAGCTGATCGTCCTTGATGTGACTCTCCTGTTCCACAACATTCCAAAGGGGCTCTGTTGGATCAGGTGACTGTGAAGGCCATTTGAGAACACTCAGGTTCAAGAGACCAGGATGTGGCACGTAGTTGGAAGCAGCCCTCAGAAGATGGTGCACTGTGGTCGCAAAGGGACGGACACGGTCACAATGTTCACCCAGAGAACTGCTGCTCGTGGGTCGATCAACTTTGGAAATAGCCCGAGCAGCCCACCTGGTACCAACAACGATCCCACGTTCATGTTTCTTCCTCATTCTGATGTTTGAACTTCAGCAGGTCGTGTTGATCATGTCCACATGCCTAAATGCACTGAGATGTTGCCATGTGATTGGCCGATTCGATGTTTGTGTTAACGAATGGTTGAGCAGGTGTACCTGGGGGAAGCATTAAGAGTATTTTATATGATGCTATCCAGAGTGGTCTGACTGATTCTGAATATGAGACGAGCAGAATGACACGAACGATGCGCTGAAGTGCTGATTTCTTCAGTTGGCTGAGAATTTTAAGAAAAAAAGCAGCTTGATTGAGTTATTGTGCATATGGAAAATTATCTGAGCCAGAAGGCACAGCCACAGTTTTTATGGATATGCTGACCTTATTTCAGCATCTCACCAGAGACGAGACTGGCAGTTTACACACATTAGCACAGTCCTGTAATCACTACCAGATGAGACACAAACTCATTATCAGGATCTGATGCAACTGTTCACTGTAGCTTAAACTGATGAAAGCAGCTCTGCAGCAGCTCTGCAGTGACATTACAGCGAGCACATCGGACCTTCACTTCGATGAGCGTCAATGTCATGACATCAGAAATGCCACGCTGTCAAAGAGGCACCGATTTAACTTGTAGGACACGTTTTTTAAATAATCAGGAAGGTTGTTAAAGGTGCCGTTGCACATGGAGATGTATTGTTCTTCCACAATTATTGATGCTAGAGGCGATATGTGTTGTGTTGTGGTTAAAACCCCAGCAGGAAGCTCGTTCAGCAGGTATCCAGAAACAGAGATGGAAACACTGCAGGCCGACTGATAAATAAATGCCTAAAATACCAGCGGACCAGTTTTTGTGCCACATTTGAAGGACTTGGCAAATTAATGCTGCATCTGGTACATCAGAAAAACCCCTTTCTGTCATTGTGAAAGCAGGATATCAGCCTTTCATTTTTCAATTTTCAATTTTTTAACAAACAAACAGTCCTCTGCATTTAAATGAGTATCTTTACACCTTGTGTGTTTTATCTTGAGCTTCGGTTTTCTCACCATCTGCTGCCGTGCAGCTTCAAACAGGCTGTGGAACAAACAAAATATTGTTTCTCTGAACATTGTTTTATGGCGCACTTATACTCACCTTTACTCATGCATTATTAGTTACTGAAGCAGACATGACGGCACACTGCAAAGCTGTTTTTCTGTGGTCAGGCGCGTTTCCTTACCAGCTGTAAATGATTGGTCTCATCCAACAGCCCCCACTTATCGAGCTGGAACATTATTATTGCATCCAAAAATGTACTTATTGTTGATAATTGGAATTAAAGAATTACAAAAGGGAGATGGACAGCAGGTGTTCTCCACACCAGCCTGCACGTATCAAGGCCTTCCCTCACAGCAGATTAATTAAGTCCTTGCACAGCCATCAGGTATCTGCTGTTTCCAATTTGAGTGTCAAAGTGTAATTGCGAATGCCATATCCACCGTGGTTAGCCTGATTAAATCTTGCACAGCCGTCAGCAGCCTGTTGCAGAATAACAAAACAAACCTCTGTGCCTATTCCACGCTGCCTGCCAGGTAATGCAGTAAATACAACCAGGAGAGTTGGAGACCCTCAACATGCAGCTCCACTAAGAAACTGAGATAATTAAAACTACGTTTCAAAGGAAGGACTGCTTCCTGTGACCAGATCTGGTGCGGGGGCTCCTCAGTCAAAGCAAACTGTTTAACCATGGATGGCGAGAGGAACGTCAAACACATATAGTGCCGAGGTACAGTAGATTTATGTTTGTGCACACCGGGAGAATAATGGTCAGTGTTCATTTGCTGTCAGGCTTCAGTGAAATCTCTGAGAGCCATGAACCTCGCGTTTCTCTCATTTACCACTGTGCCACCGCAAAAAGCCTCAAGGTATCAAAGATTTTCATTAAATTTTTCGCTTGATGTTGTCACAATGACAGTATCATCCATCAGCAGCTACGGGAGAAGCCGTTCATCATCCTTATCAGTGTGCCTACATGTAGTACAAAGAGGGAGCACATCGGAGGAGAGGCTCTGTTGCTCACATGCTCGGGATCTAATTACACTGATAATTTCATACTGTAATAAAACCTCTGTCTCTGTTTACAATTAGTTATAGATGATTGATGTATGTAGAATAACCTGCTGCACAGTGAGAGGATGGACACTTTATTCCCACCATGCTTCTAATTATTTTGTTGGTTTAGTCATTTTACTAAAGATAGGTCGGCTTTTTATGCAAAGAGGACGATAATTTTAGAATTTTGTCTTGAACAGAAAGAGGCTCTGTCTCTGCAATCAGGAGCCTTTTATGATGAGCCCAGCCTAGAAAATGCATTTGCCAATTAGAGGATTTGATGGGTTCACTAAGACGGGTACTCGAGTGCATCTAAGTAAATTTACTGCTGTCAGTAATCACAGGAGAGAGCCGTGTTGTTTTTGAAAGTCAGAAGGAGAAGGGAAGAGACTATGAAAGGAAAATATATACAGACACATGACTAATTAGCCACTTTTAGCAACTGGGAATCAGACCAACAGGTCGCTGCCCAGTCCACATCACTCTGAACTGTCGTGGCCCTACTGCTGGTGATGGGCCCGCAGGAGGGAGGGTGAGGAGCTCGCTCATTCCTCCAGCTAGCACTCGGTTCCCTCCTCCTCGGCAGACGCCGGGGAGCCGGTCCAGCTCCAGAGCCTGTCTGTTGCCAGATGAAGGCAGATGTATGTGGGACAGCAGGTCTGTGAGTCAGCTCCAGAGAAAAGTCCTAACTAGAAACAGCTGAATTGAAACCAAGTGTTAAAAACAAAAGTGTTTGCAGCAGTCTGTGCTTTTCAGGAATTACTTTTTGTCTTTGGTGGTTTTTTCTGCTTCTCCTGTTCCTGTTTCAGCCCAGCAGCCAGTGTCAGACTGCACCGTGGAGCTACGTGTTGTTGGAGGACTCGGGGTCTGAAACGTTCCTCCGCAGGCTAATACCTATGCAAACAGACACAACTGCAGCAGCATAAAACAAGCATTGTTATTACAGCAAAATGCACTTTCCCTGTGGTAAGTCAACAAGTTAATTAAATAGAAACATATGACAGAGAAAAGATGCTGCAGATGCAAAACTCAGAAGTCCCAGAGACATGTAATGAATCAGCCTTTGGCCTCTTTATGAGAGCTGCTGTGCTGCTGTGAGCTTCACCTTACAGGGAAGCTTCACTGCAAATCACCGTTCTCTGTGCTACAGTAAAACCTCTCTGCTCTGGTGGGAGTGGGAGAGTTCGAGCACACATTAGCCCCATCCAAACGGCACAAGTATTTCAGAAAATGGTCTGAGTATGAAAGTATGAAAATGAAGTGAACCACATGCTATGACCATCACCATCCAGCCTCAGCTGAAAAGTCGTGACACTGGGCCGACGTCTCAGACGGTGCACGGTCCAAAATATCATCAAAACACTAAATGAAGGAACATCTTTTGTAGAAAACTCCATCTCTGCAGCAGAGCTCCAGACACTTGAAAAGTCAATGCTATGGTGCACTGAAGCTGATCTGATGGTGTCTTACAAAAACCTTTTATGTTGGTTTATCAAAAGTACCGTGCAGCCAACAAAGTGCGATCCAGAATGAGGGAGGGCGAGAAAAGCCTCTGAAACACCTCCACGCAATGTCAGTGCAACATGTAGGGATGTGGCCAAGGCGGATTAAACTGGACGAGGCAATAATTACCCCATCTGATGATTCCTGGCAGTGTGCTCTCATAACCACCATAACACATAACTCATGTCAAAGGCCTATCGGTAGGCTTGAAGTAACGATTCATTAGAGGCTATTTATAATAAGGAACAGCAGGATACTACAGTGCAGCTCACATTTATCTGCATGAGGTGTATGAGCAATAATTGCATCAGGAACTTAAGAGTTTGTGTGCGCGTGCCATTAAAGAATAATGAATTCAGTCCGAGCACATGTAGCTGTAGGGGTGTGAAACCTTAGCGCAGCAGGTCGCTTTTGGCTGACAGGTAGGGATGAGACATGAGCTACGGGGCAAAATAGATGCACAAGTCCTTAAAAAACTCTCATGTCAAGTTTGAGATGTCTTATGAAGAGTTTTCTAAAACTATTTTTCAGAAGTATAAGAAGGATGAGCCAAAACGTCACGACCACCTACGAGACGGTCGGTGCAGCGTGGACCTGCTGAGGCCTGGACGCTACAAGACATGAAGGTGACCTTCTATCTCACAACAAGACGCGAGCAGCTGATTATCTGAGGCCTGTGATGTAGCCTCTGTGGATCAGACTGGTTTCATGTCCTGTCACTGCTGTATGGTTTCTCCGTCCTGTGACCTCTGACCACAAGAACAGCATTTGTGAGCCGTTTACAGGCAGATAATCTGGACCACGTCAAAGTCCCTGACATCTCTACAGCTGTCACCTTCTCCTGTGTCCAACACACTTTGTACAACGACACTCACTGTTTCCTTGACGTTGTCTGCCACATCTGCTTCCTTCGTGAAGTCCCTATAGATTTAGTACATTTGTTGTATGCTTCTCGAATGAGATTCATTATGATGTTGTATTTGCTGCAGATTTCACAGGTAGGGAACTGTTCTGTACTGCAGGCTTCATTTATTATGTTGGCAAAAACATCAAACGTGTGAATGGATTCTTCTGATTCCTGCTCCGTGCATTCATCGTGTTTGTTTGGAAGGAGCCGACCTAACCGACCGCCTTGGGATTCGCTGAAGTTTGGTTCCACAGAAGAACCTTTGAACCCCATAATAATCAGCAGCCTTTCCTTCCCCCAATTATTCCGCTGCTGGTTGGCCTTTGGTGCACCAACACTTCAGCCTCCCTCAGGTATTTCAGACGTCTAAAAGAAGCATAACATTTACATACTATGTGCAGTGTGACTATAAAATTAGGTGGCAATTAGGTAACAATGGGGCAGGTTTAACTAACATCAAACAGTTATTCAGATGTGATATTACTCTTCTGCAGGTAGCGCTGTGCGCATCCAGGCCTCACAGGACTTGGATCAAAGAACTGACAACCTTCTGTTCCACTTTCTGCTGTAATGTCCAAAGTGATCTATCTTTACTGTAAGGTGTCTGACTGCAGCGTGCCGTGGAGTACGGAAGATCCGAGGATTCAAACTGAATCAAAGATGCAGCGGCAGGAGTTTTCCAGTATTTTTAAATGTGGTGCACAGGGACCAAGAACACGCCAGAGGAGCCCACAGGACATCAGAGTGTTTCTACAGAAATACAATTAGAACAGAAAACAGGATTTTCAGGCTCATGTGCAGCCCTGTCATCTATTACAGCTTTATCATGCGAAACGTGGTGCTGCATGATAATTTCAACATAATCATAATCATAACCTAAAAGTCATGATCCTTATCAAGTCCCTAAACAGTAAACAAGTTGTACTTCCAAAATATATTTATAGTAGCTAAAGTAACTGTCCTCACTATGCATTTCTGTTCTATATATGATATCAGTGGATTGTGATTATTGATTTATTGATGTGTAAATCTCTTTAATGTTGCAGCTGACGATGATGATTTTAATAACTTATAAATGGCTGGACAGTTTGATCTATGATACTGAATCAGCAAAATAATAACTAAAGCTTTACAATAAATCGTATGGAGTATACAGTGTAGTGGATGCATCCAAAATATGGAATAAACACAGAAAGCAGCACAACATGGAAATCCTTACAAGTACATTAAAGTAACTAAGTACATTAAAGTAACTAAGTACATTAAAAAGTGTTTGAGTAAATGTACACATCCCTGCTGTGAAGTCTCCACCTTTATTTATACAGAAGAGGCTTAAAAGCTTCATGAAAGAGGTCTGACATGAAGCTCATCACATTTCGGTGCTTTTTTTTTCCTGAGCTGTGACACACTTTGGATTCTAGCCAATCATTTTACGTTTCCGAGGATAGTAGGCGGGGCCAGGTACGTACGTTCTTTTAGAGCGGAGCTACAGATTAAAAATGCCCAAGGCAAAGCGGTCAAAGTCTGGCTGTACTTCACAGCAAAAGATGCAAACTCAGCAGCAACAAGTGCTTTAAGCTGATACTGTGATACTGTCAAAGGAGGTAACACCTCAAATCTGATGACGTATAACATTTTAACAAAATGCTATACGTCTACTGCGGGTGTGGTGCCTGTTATCGGACCGGAGTTAGCAACATCCCCCAAAAACCCGAAGAGGAGAGTCCTGGCCCCTAGCCCTGCCAGTGTAGCAGAAATGATGAGGATGATGATGCAGCAGCAGCCGTTCTTCTCTGCGTGAGTAGCTTAATGTTGTTCGTGTGTAATTTACGTTGAGTAGGCTAACCACGTGATTACATTAATGCAGGTAAGGTGAACTAGCAAACATCATCATAGCTACATGCGGCTGTCTTCTTGTTTGATGGCAGATACTCCCTTCACCCTGGCCAAAAAGGCTAAAATGACCAAAGAAAAAGTGGAAAACAGCTAAACATGAGAGGTTTTTGGACAAAGTTTGTGTTTTTTCCATTGTTTAAGCACTGCTTCCAGCCAAGAGTGATGCCATATATGCCCCATAGCTGCAGAAAAGGCTAACATTGTTATCTTTTTACAAAAAAACAGCTGAATATGAGAGGTTTTTGGACCAATTTTGTGTTCTCCATTCTTTAAGCACCGGTTTGAGCACCGTTTAAGCACCGGCACCGTTTCAAAAGTACCGGTTTGGTACTGGTATTGGATAAAACCTAAACGATACCCATCCCTAGCCATACTGAGGTGAGCTGCTGAAGACAGAACCTTTGTGTCTGTTTCTGCTGCTTTAGCCTCTGTTAGCTACTATTAGCCTCTGTTAGCCTGCTTTAGCTGTTATTAGCCTGCTGTAGCCTCTGTTAGCCTGATTTAGCTGTTGTTAGCCTGCTGTAGCCTCTGTTAGCCTGCTTTAGCTGCTGTTAATCTGTGTTAGAGGAACTTCTTTTTGGAGTGGATGTAGCTTTGTTGGACTCTGACACTCTGAATACACTCACACATGATGTGAGAATGTGATCAAACTGATATATCAGAGAGAAATTCTGATTTTAGGACACCAGAGCCTAATATAAGCTGGCATATTGTTAGCTTAAAACCAGCTGCTGTTGTTTAGCCACAAGAGCGGCTAAACATTGGTAGAGGGAGGGTCACATGTTTAATCTGCTGACAATAAGTAATTGTGACAATGACTGTGTTTATGCAGGTTTTCATGTGTTAGAGCCCTGACTTCAGATCAGGAGAAGAGCAAAGAGGAAGCAGATGACGTGTCGTGGCTTCACTTTCCTTTGGTGACGGGGACCTCGTCTATCGTCTCAGATAATGAAACAGGTACGATCATTCATAGCTTGAGTCTGAGGTGCAGACACAAATTTAAATGTCCGTCCACGGCACGCCTACGACTTCTCTCGTCCTTTGGTGTTTGGTGTTACATACGTGACTAGAGACCAGCCACGAGGGAACATGGCGACTTCCACAAACCTGTTTATATTTTTAAAGGATTAATTAAAGGCCTGTTGCAAGACAGACTTGCATGTTAATCTATGTATATTCATGAGTACAAAATATATTTTTTCTATTGAATAACCTGAAAAATTAAAGGGATTCTTTGATTGGCACTGACTTCTCTGACTCTGGTCACAGCCAGTCAGACCTGCCGTACTGCTGTGAGAACCCTTCTACTCTATCACATTTCTATATTCTCTTTGATAAAATGCCATTTTTCCTATGTTTATCTTTCATAAACATGCACAGAGTCTAGTAATTGATTGTGACGTGCTCTTCCTCATTTATACTCGTCTATATGCATCTGATGCCTCTGAGATTTCTCTGAAAATCTGTGTTCTGTAAAGTCGTCTCATCCATCTACAGTGAACAAACGGCCTTTGTTGAAACGATGAGATAGATTCTTTCATTTTTCCTTGTCTCTTTTGTCCAACAACCAAACTATTTCCCATCATCATCTGGTGAACGTGACTCTTATGACACGTCCTGTCAGTCTCCCTTTCTTCTTCTTTATGTTTTAAAATCACTTATTCTGCATTTCTGAGTGAGCCGAGGGCTCTTCTTTCTTTCTTCTTTCTCAGTGTGGACGGAAAAAGCATTTTTAAAACTGTCCACAGTGGTGTGGACGCAGCCTGAAACGTTTCCATTCTTTTAATAGCCTTGCTGTTTTTGCTTTTGAGTGCTGTGAGCCACTCGTGTAAGTGCTTGTTGCTCTATTATATTATTACGTTTGAGGATCCTGTTCTAATTTTCACACATGGAAACTGCATGTGTTTCATTTTGAATTACAGAAGTGCCTTTGTCCTGCTTCTCTCTGCTTTGTATTAGCTTCTGTGTTAAAGACGTGTCGTGTAATCACCACTACAGCTTCGTGTGTTACTTTCACTAAACACTGTCCACTAATTACAGGAGCTAATACCCACCAAGGCTGCTTTTTCCTGCAGTGTGGGGGATGTCAGTGCTTCCTCTTTGTTTGAATATATCTATTCACTGAACCCGCTGCAGCTTCTTTGTTGGCACAGCCTCAAACCCACATTACCATTTCTCTGTGGTTACCAAAGGAAGGTATTCCACTCAGGATTCTCTAACAGACACTGGAAGGTTAGTATAACAGATGAAAATATGTGTGAAAGAGGGCTTTGGCAGAATACTGATTAGACACTGGAATTAAGTTGGATTTATAGCAGGGATAAGCTCTTCATTTATCCCTTGTACTCCCTCCATCCCGTGTGTTGTAAGCTCGGGACGAGGCTTTGTCTCTGTCACAGTACGCCTGCACGCTTGGCTTTTTTCTTTTACCCGTGCCAGCGGTGAGACTTTAAGGAGGGTGCTGTCCATCAGTCAGTTCGACTGCATCAGTGCATCAGTTCTTTGGCCGAGAATAAAACTACTGGATAGACCGCCATGAAAATTTGAACAGACACTGAGGTGAATGATTTTGACTTTTCATCTCGCACTGCGAGCCAGAATCCAAAGTGTGTGCACCCTTTAAGTATCCTGCAAATTGTACATGAAATAGTGATAAACTGAAGCCCAGAATAATGAGTATAAGTTTGCTGCTTGCAGAAGAAATGTGGACTGACAATGTTGTTTGAAGCTCTGCTGTTTTGTATCTGTCAGTCTAACATCTGTAACAGACGGGTTTCTGAAGGGAAGCACAAAAAGATGCTCGCCGTAACCTCGAGGCAGAAAGGACTAAATATTCTCATTATAGAAAAATAGAGTAAATAAACAAAGTACACAGAACAAGTAATTGTTGACTGTGTGTTTGTTTAGACAGAATTTAATTGGATGCTAATGAGAGAGGTAGACACAGTGTTCTTTCCTTGTAGATGGTCATCCAGATCTGGGTACGAGTGAAAAGGACGAATTAAAGGAGAAGCAGCAGACCGTCGTTCTGTCTGCTTCCATTCTTATTATGAATACTCTCACATACACTTGTGCTTGGATCTGATTTTACAGTCTTTCTAAAATACAACTCAGGGCTTAAACCGAACCTCAGACCATCTCACTCCAGTCTGAAAGGACACCAAACCGACCCCACGATGATCAATGAGAGGCAGCAGTGTGCTAAAACGTTCTGCACCGAGCCTCGGCTGCTAGTTACCTCCACACTTTAACTACAGTGAAACAGTAAATAATCCAAATCAGTGCAATTTCAGCAGACATTCAATTTTTCAATTCAATTTTATTTATACAGCATCAAATCACAACAACAGAGACCTCAAGGCGCTTTATATCCGGTTGTTCAGTGATGACGCGAGGAATCCTACTTCCGGGTCTAAAGTAGTCTGCATTTAATATGGCTTTTGTGTTGTTAACATGTTTAATGTTTTGTATTTTCTTCTATTTGATCTCAAAAAGCTCCTAAAACAGTCAGTGATCCCTGTTGACCTCCCTCGGCTTTTATTACCGCTAATCATTTATTTAAGCTCAGTTTTTAAAACCTTAGGATGTAACTGCAGCCCAGCCCATGCAGCAGTATATGAATGACTAACCTCGTATTGTGGCTGCATTATCTCAGTTGTTCTCCTGGCTGAAGTTTGGTCCTTTTACAGCATCCTGCCATGCGATTACATTTGTTCCTGACCACCGAGAACACTCACGTTAACTTTTATCCAGTGGAAAAAAAGTTAGCTTGTTTATATTATGCTAACATACAGTGGGGCAAAAAAGTATTTAGTCAGCCACCGATTGTGCAAGTTCCCCCACCTAAAATGATGACAGAGGTCAGTAATTTGCACCAGAGGTACACTTCAACTGTGAGAGACAGAATGTGAAAAAAAAAAATCCATGAATCCACATGGTAGGATTTGTAAAGAATTTATTGGTAAATCAGGGTGGAAAATAAGTATTTGGTCAATAACAAAAATACAACTCAATACTTTGTAACATAACCTTTGTTGGCAATAACAGAGGTCAAACGTTTACTATAGGTCTTTACCAGGTTTGCACACACAGTAGCTGGTATTTTGGCCCATTCCTCCATGCAGATCTTCTCGAGAGCAGTGATGTTTTGGGGCTGTCGCCGAGAAACACGGACTTTCAACTCCCGCCACAGATTTTCTATGGGGTTGAGGTCTGGAGACTGGCTAGGCCACTCCAGGACTTTCAAATGCTTCTTACGGAGCCACTCCTTTGTTGCCCGGGCGGTGTGTTTTGGATCATTGTCATGTTGGAAGACCCAGCCTCGTTTCATCTTCAAAGTTCTCACTGATGGAAGGAGGTTTTGGCTCAAAATCTCACGATACATGGCCCCATTCATTCTGTCCTTAACACGGATCAGTCGTCCTGTCCCCTTGGCAGAAAAACAGCCCCATAGCATGATGTTTCCACCCCCATGCTTCACAGTAGGTACGGTGTTCTTGGGATGCAACTCAGTATTCTTCTTCCTCCAAACACGACGAGTTGAGTTTATACCAAAAAGTTCTACTTTGGTTTCATCTGACCACATGCCATTCTCCCAATCCTATGCTGTATCATCCATGTGCTCTCTGGCAAACTTCAGACGGGCCTGGACATGCACTGGCTTCAGCAGGAACACGTCTGGCACTGCGGGATTTGATTCCCTGCCGTTGTAGTGTGTTACTGATGGTGACCTTTGTTACTTTGGTCCCAGCTCTCTGCAGGTCATTCACCAGGTCCCCCCGTGTGGTTCTGGGATCTTTGCTCACCGTTCTCATGATCATTTTGACCCCACGGGATGAGATCTTGCGTGGAGCCCCAGATGGAGGGAGATTATCAGTGGTCTTGTATGTCTTCCATTTTCTGATGATTGCTCCCACAGTTGATTTTTTCACACCAAGCTGCTTGCCTATTGTAGATTCACTCTTCCCAGTCTGGTGCAGGTCTACAATACTTTTCCTGGTGTCCTTCGAAAGCTCTTTGGTCTTGGCCATGGCGGAGTTTGGAGTCTGACTGTTTGAGGCTGTGGACAGGTGTCTTTTATACAGATGATGAGTTCAAACAGGTGCCATTCATACAGGTAACGAGTGGGGGACAGAAAAGCTTCTTACAGAAGACGTTACAGGTCTGTGAGAGCCAGAGATTTTCCTTGTTTGAGGTGACCAAATACTTATTTTACACCCTGATTTACCAATAAATTCTTTACAAATCCTACCATGTGGATTCATGGATTTTTTTTCACATTCTGTCTCTCACAGTTGAAGTGTACCTCTGGTGCAAATTACTGACCTCTGTCATCATTTTAAGTGGGGGAACTTGCACAATCGGTGGCTGACTAAATACTTTTTTGCCCCACTGTAGCTGTGTCGCTAGCGGTCACGTAGCACATCATTATATACCAGCTAGCCCAACTTCAGTAACCCTACAAACGTCACTGTTGTTTAGTTTTCTGTCTTCATTTATGCTGGAAGTGATAGCTGAGCTGTACGTTTTAATTTGTTTCCAAAACCCCGCAGTCAGGACATGCTATATTGTATTTAGATAGAAGCTAGCGAGCTAACTCCCTGCTAACTTCTAACTCCGTTAAATGTCATAAATTCCGTTTTCATGGATGCCTGGATGTTAAACTCAATTGTTACACCTGGTAGAGCAGAACGCTGATCATTTTATTAAAGATGAAAGACTTTAGACAGTTTTTCAACTCTCAGTAATGCCACAGTGATCGTTTGATATATGGACCTGCAGTTTAGGCCCAGACACGGCTAGTGACGTCAGACTGAACAACCGGATTGTACAGAGAAAAACCCAACAATCATATGACCCCCTATTAGCAAGCACTTTGGTGACAGTGGGAAGGAAAAACTCCCTTTTAACAGGAAGAAACCTCCAGTAGAACCAGGCTCAGGGAGGGGCGGGGCCATCTGCTGTGATTGGCTGGGGTGAGAGAAGGACATTAGAAATGAAAGACTGTAAATATGAATCTGTCGTCACTCATGAACTTAGAAACTTTTATGTCAGTGTAACGTGAGGGATCGCTGTGTGGATTGAAGCGATTAGAAACAGACGGATAACTTTCTTAGCAGCCTCTCGCACAGCAACAACAACCAAACACTTCCTGTGTACGGCCCTCATGAATACTTCACTGGCCATATAGAAGCCAGGAAATCCTATACTCGGATCAATGCAGGGAAAACAACGAGGTAGATTCAACACATACTTATTACTGCTTTGAACCAATGACTGTAGACATTGCTTTGAACATGCACATGCAAACATCCAGATGTGTAAACATGTAAATATCAAAACATGTAACGACCACATGGGTACAAAACCAGCTCTATAAGCCTGTAAACACCTCTTTGTGTATCAATGACATAAACTGACTCCAACACAAGGTTCATCTGTGCAGCTAAAACACACATGAAGCTCTAAAAGTTAGCTTTAGTTCAAAGAGCCTAATCTGAAAGGTGCTGCCTCTGTTTCTGTGTGAAACATGAGAAAAGCCAACTCTAAAGTTAATTTCTGCTAGCATACTTTGGTTTTAGCGCACATGCTTAGAACATCACAGGACTGCACACCTGCACCGCCGTGTTTGACTTCGTGCTTTCATCACTTTCACTTTACATTATAGACATGACCTTTTTAGTGTGTGCAACTTTTTTTGGTATAGTTTGTGTTGGCTGGGACGATCATGACCCCCGAGTTTAGCGTCAATGTTTGGCAGCAGAGGGAGGCTGACCTTTATGAGGTGAGGAAGCACATGAGCAATGAGCTGACGGATGGAAGTGAAGTTAGACTCTGCTTTTTTCTTACTACTCCATTTAGACTGAATAGTATTTCCATAAATACTCTGATGGATCTACTTTAGAGTCAGTGAGGTTTTTATTTCTGTAACATCGACTGCTGTGACTCGGCCGTTATTCTCTTAATTTGAATCCTTTTCCGCTGTGTGTCCATCTTGTTTGGAGGTGGAGCTTGTACACCATGGCCCATTCACACTGGGCTGAAACAGCCAACCCCGAGTTGAATACGAGTCACTTTATACTTCCAAATAATATTTCAGTTTAGCAGAACTGTGCAGGTGCCGTGAGTGTCAAGGGGCCGTTGGGATAAATGGTTATTTCAATGGCTGAACTTTACAGAGGCTCCCTGGAGCCACTACAGCATTGTGTAGTTCATTTTGTGAGTGAATAATGGGAAGCAGGGACAACGGCAGATCAGGAAGCCACAACAACGAGGAGCCCAAAGTGTTAACAGAAAAACCAGAGTGCAGTGGGGAAGATGGTCAGAACAGCAGCAGCTCTTCTTCGGGAACGCCATTAACCACCAGCTGTTTCCTGTCTGTTCGACCGCTGCCGTGCAATCTGCACACCTTTCATGCGGAATAACCTTGTTTGTTCCGCTCTTTCAGTAACTTCTCAGCAGCTTGCTTAATGATTAGAAAGAGGCAGAGGAATTAGAGGGAAAACACTGAAGTGCTTTGCAGCCACAGCTACACTTAATCATTCATTAACTACACGAGGGCGTTGCTTTGGATGCGACGGTGCGACACACCAGTCAGAGAATCGCATGTTTGATGTTTAATGCTCTGTTTTCTTTTTGAACATGAAATTAACTGCAAATAAGTAAAATGAAGTGATGATGCATGACGGCAGAGCTGCAGGTTTTAGTGCTTTGAGTGCAGTTATTTCTGCTTTGATCTAATGAGGACCAGTACAGATACAGCATCCATGCATTACTCCAAATGACAAAGTATGGCTTATGAAATATGGATTTTGTACCTTAGATTAGATGCATGAATGCATATGATATTACTAAAAGTTAAATAATATATAATAAATCATTTATATTTTTGTGAATCATCTCTTAACACTGAGGAGATTTTATCTAATTATTTTCTTCATATATTAATAATTTCCCGACTACTTGTTGCCATGTGACCTTTATGTAGTTACTAAGAAACACAAACTACTACTGTGTGTAATTAATATAAAGCAATTTTGCTGTCATGTATAACAACATTAATATAACAGCCAGAAGCACAAAACAAAAAGCTGTCATGTCAGTGAGGATATCGAGCTTTACAGTGATGTAAATAATTTATATAAATATGGAACATTTGATGTGTTGAAAGCTTCTGCTTTCATCAGAAATGGACAACAATGCACTGGAACGATGGACGTCACAGTTTGGTGCACGGCCTGAGTTTTCAGACTGTAAAGAAAAGATGTCTGTTTGCTCCTGTCACTCAGTAAACGTGGTTATTCACAGTATAGTTTATTTGCCTGTTATGGGGCAGTTATGTCTTAAAATAATTTTATTTCCATGAATTTTCGTCAGTTTCCAGGTGCTTTCCTTTGATTTCTATCTCCAATGAGCCCGTTTGATGGTTGGACACGTCTGTGACACCTGGAAATGCTTCGGACTGAACGTTGCCTGATGTCTGTTTTCATAAAGTTGTTCCTTTGAGGTTTCACCTTGTTAGTTTGGGGAGAGTTGTTGGCAATTCTTCGATTCTTCTATTGTTTTATGAATATAATCTTTTTTTAGACAATTTGGTGGAATTACCAAAAAGACAACAAGCTGCCTTTGGTGGCATCTGTTACCTACAGACGTCTACAGGAAGTTTGACATTCTCTACTTTTACTAACTCTGTAGTCTGTTGTTGGTAAGTATAAGACATGGATGAGATCCTGTGCAGCTGCTCCAACGGCGAACGCCCGCTCTGACGTTTCCCTGGGATACAAAGATCCAGGACCTTTGGCAGAAATGGTACTCTGTGTGATGGTAGCACTGGATAACCGAACTCAGTGGATCTAAAGACGTGACTAAAACAAACAGATTCATGTAACCTGCTGTCATCATTAATAGTAACTCCTTTTCCCCATCGGCTCACCATCTGAAAGGACTGATGTGCCGAACGAGTGCTTTGATGCACATGTGTACCTCTGCAGGGCTGCAAGATTTCCTTGATCAGCTTTTATTAAAGCTTCAAAAACTTTTGGGTGGGTAGAAGAGTTTCAAGAATAACATGAAAAGAAAAATAACTTTAGTAAAAACATCGTTGTGCAGCACGAAGGTGGAATAGAGGGGTCGTCTCCAAGGACCGAAGCAGAAAATAAGGGACTCCTTATGTTGATCGTGCCTTTGCTTGGCAGCACTCACGTCTCTCCCAAAGCACAGAACAGAAGGGGGATAAGAAGGAGGAAGTCTTTAGCTGTGGAGGGGTTTCTTTTTTTCCCTTCGTTGTTTTGTTATGATGGATAGCGCAGAGCGAGCGCCACGATGTGTGTGCGTCTCTGGGAGTGCCGTGTTGTGACCAGTAGGGTCGTTCATCGATTCCCAGCCATCTCTGCTAAACCACTAATAAGACATTTGGCATTTTCCCTGGTGCTAGATTACTCCCTGTGTGAGCTTCCTCTTGCCTCTCAGTTATTGGAGGGTGTGTGTGTTTCTGAGTGTGTACGTCTGCATCTGTTATTCCGTATCCATATGTGACTGTGTGTGATGGCATTAAGTCTGTTATGTTTAGCGTGAAGTACGTGTCTGTACATACATATGTGTGCTGGGAGAGGATAAATTGCATCGTGTGTGGTGGGATTTATGCGCTGGTCCTGGTAACAATCCCGAAATCCTGGGCCTCTGTTAAAGGTTAGCATATCCAGATGAATCTAACTGGAAGAGCAGTTAGTAGGTCTGCTGAGTCGCTTTCCTGAGTTTGGAGCCAGTTTTTCACCTTCTGGCTCATAATTAACTCCTACATCACACCTCAGCGTTGTTAAAGCTGCATTACCATGGCAGCGTTTGTCACGGCGACGGCCCTTTTAGCCTCCCTCCACATCTCTGCTCTTTCTCTGGGCCTCTGTTGGACCAGCTGTTGGCATTTGAACTGATTGCTGAGTGATTCTTTGAGCGTGTGTGTGGTGACCCACGTTATTAGGACTGTTTGTATCCAAACACACGCTTTCACATTACAGGCCAAGAAGCTTTGCAGTCTGCTTTCTCTTACAGAGTATTTCCACCTGCAGGTCGCTGCATAGCAGCCATGTCAGAGAGAAAGCACGAGTTCCTTCTGGATGTCCATTGAAGAGGCTCCCGCGTGAAGTTTGAGGTTTAAAAACGCTTCTTACAACTATCTTTAAAATATGTCAGAGAAGACGTCTCAGCGTCTAGTTTCAGAAATCTGGAAGAATCCTCCCAGTATCCGCTTCCCTGAGGTTAGTGGTTGAACTCGTTTCCTGAAGAGGGAACAGAGAAGACCGCCATAAGAAGAGGGCTCAGATGAAAATGTCACCTTGGACGCCATTCAAGACTCGGCGAGGTCTGACTCCCCCGGTGAAATCCAGAATGTCATCTGATTTGGAGGAGAATCGTCAGCGAATATGCTGTGATGTGTCTGAGGAGGCAGGATTAGACGCAGTGTTGGTGATGAGATCAGGACAGACAGATGGAGCATTTATTCGAGCGAGAAGTTTTAGAAACCAAGTCGAGCTGACGTGGAATCTGGCTGCGCTGTGTACTCCTTCTTAACTTTGCTGCCAACTGTTAAGACGCAGCTGCAAGCTGGAACCGCTGTGAAACCAAAGAGATGAATAAATTAGGCATCGTGTTTAATATGTTCTGCAGTGCTGCTAACTTGAACTCTGCAGCGATATTCGCACTTCATGAATTTGTTACCGTGTTAGCGGTTTGTCCGGCACGCCAAATTTGCTCATTGCTGTTAAACGTTTTCACAGGATTGTCAGAAACGCTGAGTGCTGCGAGTATTTATGTTATCGGCAAACAGCAAAAGTGGAAGTAAAACAGAACATCAGCACGTATGAACGCATGTGTGCTCACCGGCCCCACAGCCGACATGAAGGAGACGTATAATAACCCTGAGCTGGCTGCCCGAAGGCCAGCAGCCTCCCCAGTAATAAATTTGTCTGAGGAAAAACAATGACAAATACAGGCCTTTAAATGTTCCTGTTTTCTCTCCACGTCAAGAAGAATTGATGTCTCACCGAGGAGTGTCACAAATTACCCCCAGAAAGAAAAACAGCTCAGCGCCGACAGCCGAGCGTGGGGGATCCACTCCCTCTGGAGAAGTCATATTCAGACTGATAGGCTTGTGTAGAATTCAGTGAACCTGACTGCACCTTCCACCCACAGGGCTCAACTCCTTTCTTATTGGTGCAATTCAGACACCTCGGGGGAATATTCCTCTTCAGCTATCTTCAGCTTTTTTCCTCGGCTGGCTCTTTTAGAGGTGCTGCTGCCAACTCAATTTCAGATGGCTTTACACTTCAGCAACATGCCTCCTTGGTGCCCACGCTCGTGACATCCAGTAAATCTCGGGGCAATTTATTCTATTACCATATTTAGGCTTTTTCTATTTAGTATGTAGAGTCAAACTTTGGCTGTATCAGATTGCAAAGTAAAGCTCGACGCCCCCGAGCTAACCGCCTGCGAGTGTCTCGCTGTCCACAAACCCCCCCCCCTCCCCACTCCTCGTCTGTGCCCTGCAGATTGGCTTAGTGCTGCTCCCTGCTCCACACCGGCTTCATTAACTGATAGCAGCAGAGATGGAGACATTGTGGAGACAGGAGTGTGGAGGAGCTGGATGGGAAAGAGTTTGTCTCCAGCGATGCCCCACACTGCTTTCACATTTTAGCGGTGGGTGACACGTCCTGTGTAAGGCGCCATCATGGTCATTAAAGGTTAGCATATCCAGATGAATCTAACTGGAAGAGCAGTTAGTAGGTCTGCTGAGTCGCTTTCCTGAGTTTGGAGCCAGTTTTTCACCTTCTGGCTCATAATTAACTCCTACATCACACCTCAGCGTTGTTAAAGCTGCATTACCATGGCAGCGTTTGTCACGGCGACGGCCCTTTTAGCCTCCCTCCACATCTCTGCTCTTTCTCTGGGCCTCTGTTGGACCAGCTGTTGGCATTTGAACTGATTGCTGAGTGATTCTTTGAGCGTGTGTGTGGTGACCCACGTTATTAGGACGGTTTGTATCCAAACACACGCTTTCACATTACAGGCCAAGAAGCTTTGCAGTCTGCTTTCTCTTACAGAGTATTTCCACCTGCAGGTCGCTGCATAGCAGAATCAGAATACTTTATTAATCCCGAAGGAAATTAGGGTTACAGCAGGCAGCACGCTAATGGCGCATGCGCACTTACAAAGGAACCTTCTGACCTACTTTACACAAACATCACATTGGGGAGACACGTCAGAGAGGTCAGCTGATAGGAAAAAACAAACAACATGAGGTGAGAGGAGGAGAAAAAAACTCCACTCAGACTGAGCTCCTAGTGGGAGAACAGTTTGATAACAGAAAAAACACCTCAGCACAAAAGCACATGACTATCAACATACCATAGAAACACAAGACAAGCAACAGGGCGGGTAAAGGGTGAGAGAGAGCCGGTGTAGACAGCGCATCCGGTCCTGCAGCATCTGCGCTGGTCCAGTCGACTGCCATCTTCCCCGGGAGGGCACAAGCATCGAAGGCGTTTGGAAAGGGAGGGGGGATCAGTGTGCATATCAGTGTAAGTGTGTGTGCGTGTCCGTAGCTCAGCTGAGACAGTGTCCTTCGCCCCGCCAGGCTAAGTAAACAGTCTTCCAGCCAACCCAGGTGGCCTTGCATGAATGGGAAGAACAGACTCAACACAGTCGTAATCAGGGTGTTGTTGTTCGGCTCCAGCCTTGCTGCTGGCGCCAAAGGGGTCTCCGCATGAAGTGATGGTGCTTTTTACTTTAGTGCGAACAGCTCATATGAATTTCATGTCAGAGAGAAAGCACGAGTTCCTTCTGGATGTCCATTGAAGAGGCTCCAGCGTGAAGTTTGAGGTTTAAAAACGTTTCTTACAACTATCTTCAAAATATGTCAGAGAAGACGTCTCAGCGCTGAACTAGTTTCAGAAATCTGGAAGAATCCTCCCAGTATCCGCTTCCCTGAGGTTAGTGGCTGAACTGGTTTAGGAAGAATGTTTCTTAGACGGCTGTGACCAAAATAAAACTCTGTAACTTTAACATGATCCTGATTTACTCTCAGCTTCTGGAATTTATTCATAATATTCAAAAATGATCAAACTGATCTTGAGTCTAAGCTGCTGTCCATCACGTCATGCTTCGGGTGCTTAATCAGGTGTGACTAACTCCACCTGCTGGGACCTGTGACAGGATTACATCTGTGGTGTCATTCAGCACTCGACGTATTTCCACAGTGGCTGGTTGTGTTTTAAACAGTGAGTGTTTTCACAGAAGATAAATTGCTGATTGATCCATATTGATTGTTGCAGCAACCATGTTTCAGAAGAGTAGCCGGTGCAGAGGAGCTGAGGAAGCTCTGTGATGTTCCCCAAACCTCACTTATACTTCAGTGTAATGTAGAAGCTCGTTGTTGCTGTTTATGGGAGGACTGCTATTTTCCTCTGCCGTCTGCAGCTTTAACATTCCCACATTCTTGTTGGGAGAAACTGATGTGTGAGTTCTTCTCAATGACAAAACATCCGTCGCAAAGAAAAAATCGAATTGCATCAGACAAGAAAGTCACTAATTGCAGAGTAATAACGCCTATTATGCTCATGATTTACTACCTAATGCTTTCACAAGGGCAAACAGAAGTGTTTGTGAGATGAGTGGTGCTCAGCGTCTTCAAATACGTTGAAGTGAAAAGTGGCTGTAAAAGCAATGATCACAGCACATCTCCATAACGGCAATCGTAAAAGCCAGCACCAATGGAAAGGTGACCGCTAATGGCAGCCAAGCAGCACTTGGTGTCACGCACTGCGCCCGGCTTTAATGGTAAATCACTCTAATAAGAAAGGCCTTGTGGACAATTATCAGGTTGTTCCAGAGGAATGTGGCAGGTATCCTCTTCTATAAGGGACCCTAATAGACACGCATTCATTTAGAGAATGATGATAGCATGGCAGGAGTTTATCTGTCTTCAGTTAATGGACCTGCTGCGCTGGGTGGAGACTGAGCTGAGCATTAGACACATATAACAATATCGAGACCTTCACTGTCACTGCGATGGCACAGGCAAAACTGCATTTCTCTACATACAGTGGGGCAAAAAAGTATTTAGTCAGCCACCGATTGTGCAAGTTCCCCCACCTAAAATGATGACAGAGGTCAGTAATTTGCACCAGAGGTACACTTCAACTGTGAGAGACAGAATGTGAAAAAAAAAAATCCATGAATCCACATGGTAGGATTTGTAAAGAATTTATTGGTAAATCAGGGTGGAAAATAAGTATTTGGTCAATAACAAAAATACAACTCAATACTTTGTAACATAACCTTTGTTGGCAATAACAGAGGTCAAACGTTTACTATAGGTCTTTACCAGGTTTGCACACACAGTAGCTGCTATTTTGGCCCATTCCTCCATGCAGATCTTCTCGAGAGCAGTGATGTTTTGGGGCTGTCGCCGAGCAACACGGACTTTCAACTCCCGCCACAGATTTTCTATGGGGTTGAGGTCTGGAGACTGGCTAGGCCACTCCAGGACTTTCAAATGCTTCTTACGGAGCCACTCCTTTGTTGCCCGGACGGTGTGTTTTGGATCATTGTCATGTTGGAAGACCCAGCCTCGTTTCATCTTCAAAGTTCTCACTGATGGAAGGAGGTTTTGGCTCAAAATCTCACGATACATGGCCCCATTCATTCTGTCCTTAACACGGATCAGTCGTCCTGTCCCCTTGGCAGAAAAACAGCCCCATAGCATGATGTTTCCACCCCCATGCTTCACAGTAGGTATGGTGTTCTTGGGATGCAACTCAGTATTCTTCTTCCTCCAAACACGACGAGTTGAGTTTATACCAAAAAGTTCTACTTTGGTTTCATCTGACCACATGACATTCTCCCAATCCTCTGCTGTATCATCCATGTGCTCTCTGGCAAACTTCAGACGGGCCTGGACATGCACTGGCTTCAGCAGCGGAACACGTCTGGCACTGCGGGATTTGATTCCCTGCCGTTGTAGTGTGTTACTGATGGTGACCTTTGTTACTTTGGTCCCAGCTCTCTGCAGGTCATTCACCAGGTCCCCCCGTGTGGTTCTGGGATCTTTGCTCGTCGTTCTCATGATCATTTTGACCCCACGGGATGAGATCTTGCGTGGAGCCCCAGATCGAGGGAGATTATCAGTGGTCTTGTATGTCTTCCATTTTCTGATGATTGCTCCCACAGTTGATTTTTTCACACCAAGCTGCTTGCCTATTGTAGATTCACTCTTCCCAGTCTGGTGCAGGTCTACAATACTTTTCCTGGTGTCCTTCGAAAGCTCTTTGGTCTTGGCCATGGCGGAGTTTGGAGTCTGACTGTTTGAGGCTGTGGACAGGTGTCTTTTATACAGATGATGAGTTCAAACAGGTGCCATTCATACAGGTAACGAGTGGGGGACAGAAAAGCTTCTTACAGAAGACGTTACAGGTCTGTGAGAGCCAGAGATTTTCCTTGTTTGAGGTGACCAAATACTTATTTTCCACCCTGATTTACCAATAAATTCTTTACAAATCCTACCATGTGGATTCATGGATTTTTTTTTCACATTCTGTCTCTCACAGTTGAAGTGTACCTCTGGTGCAAATTACTGACCTCTGTCATCATTTTAGGTGGGGGAACTTGCACAATCGGTGGCTGACTAAATACTTTTTTGCCCCACTGTATTTATACACATAAACATAATCCTGTTCAAAGGTGCAACAATGACAAGCTCAGACCTCGAGGATACTAAGTAACTAAAGCAATAAGATCAAGCCGTGGATAATCAAGATGTGCAGTTTCATTTTCACTTTAAAAAAAGAATTCATCTATAAGACAGCTGATCCCAGGGGGCAAATAATAAGTTATACATAGTTTTATTAAGACTAGAGCAGGAAAAGGAGAAATGTTTCATAAAGGGCTTACAGACCCACAGAACAATTACTGAGATCAAGCTTAACAAATCCCCACTGCCTCCTTGGTTATAGCAGGTCTCCTGTTTCCAGAGGATCCGTCTAAGATGAATTTTAAAGAGGAACCATTGGGGCTACTGAAGAATAATCATTCCTGAGAGGAACTCATTTTCTGGGTTATCAGAATGTACCGATTACACAAACAGACGCCTTTAATTATCCACTCGTTTCAGAAAGTGATCTGAAAAGCTGTTGGCGCTGGAACCTTTTTACCCCTCTGTCCTGTGGGATGGTTGTCACCCCGCAGAGTGGGCGGGTCTGATTTTTGAGGAGTGGGCAAAGGGTTTTTGCTCTTGCTGACACAGATTTGGGGTCCGTGTGCTGCTTGGCACTGCAGCTGCTGATGCACGGTGACTGCAGTCACAGGTGACCACTTCATAAGAAGCTTTTGCAGTGATATTACTCGTGTTTATACAACATGCATGATGCTACATAGATATGAATGCAGCTCCAGGACTAAAACGAAGAGCTTCTAACCACTCAAACAGTGGTGGATGCTTCAGGTTTGGGGTTCAGTATCCTGACCAAGGACACCTGCAGACTTGATGATGGGGGCTGAGCCACAGAGCCTCCCAGTGGACAGCCCAGTCACCCAGTGCCACAGTGGCTCAATGAAGCCAAATCCTTGACTTCCTCAGATGGTCACCAGTGAGTCAGGCCCACGTTCAAATACAGAGGAAATAAACATTCATCCATTTATTAAACTCGCCTGTACGAACTGTATTAGAGCTTAAAGCTGGCTTCACTGGGATTGAGACACAGGTGGCACACACAGCTAAGCAGCATTAATCATTGAGGACCCCTCGGTGGCTGTGGCCTTATTCTAAATTTCAGATGAGAAACATGGAGCCTGGTCCAAACCAGTGAAAGCAACACTACATCTGCTCGTGTTGGGCAAACATCAGGACAACAAAGTTTGTATATTTGATGGTACATCGTCAGCAGGACTGTCAGATGCTATAATAGCAACATTAAATTCAGTCTTTTCATCCTGACCAACCCTGAACCAGGGGGCCAGACAGCATCTCCTGTTGAAGCCACAGCAGCCTCACAATGAAAACTCTTCACTTGGGCTGAAATGCCACAGATCCAGCTGTTGTTACTGAGGGCTCGGCTCCAAAAAGGACTCTAACAGATGTAATGATTTTGTTGGAGCATTTGTTTTTAATCAAGAACAAGGTACACCGAGTCTCCTGGAAAAATGCAGATGCTTTTTTACGCTTTTTTGTCACTGTTGCATTTAATGGCGGTGTGTGACAGATTAAATGGAAGCTAGCAAGTCCTTGGGCCCGGCACGAATGCTGCTTGAAAACTGCCAATTTCATTTGCAGGCTGTGAGGAAGAACTGGGCTGCTGACATTCATTACTGACAACATGTCATTAGAAAACCAATTTTCACTTTGGGAAACTTTCAAGTGTAGGCTTTTCAGACTTTTTACATTTAAATAGAAATGCTGGAAGAAGAAGTCTCTTTTCAACTGTTTTTAAACAGGTAAATATTCAGAATTTTTGTGTGATTTGAATGCAATCCAGATATTTTTATTTTATTCCAACATACCTTGATCCATTTATTGTGTGAGTAATGTTAAGTGCTGTCTCTTCGATCGACTTAACGTCAAAGACTCGAGGATTTAAGAACACTTTAAAGAGATGAAGCTGTTACATTTAAAGGTCAGCCATCAAACTGAAGCAAATTAGCCTGTTTTAACTCATCTGTACAGGTGGAGGGGGAGTGGCCACCATATCGCCCCCTCCAAGCATCACCGGTGCTATTTTCGTTTCCTGAACCTGAGCCGTCCCTGCAGCAGCTCCTCGGGACTCTGTGCACGTCTGTGCGTGGTCAGAGATTCACCACAGAGTGGCTGCGGGTCAGACACGATGGCTTCGGCAGCAGTTGATCCAGAGCTGCTGAAAGTACTGTTGATACAAACCTCCCACCAACTACACGTTTATTGTGAAGTGCAGACAGGAAATGTTTTGGACTTTCAGCAACATGGTGCCACTTGTTATAGAGCGTTTCTTAAACAGCTCGTTGGTGCTACAAAAACACTGTTCGGCTTGGTGTTAGTGGACGAGCACGATCTTTCATGTTCAACTGATAGCAGGCATGTAATGTGTAACAGCAGAGCATCAGTTCAAACATGCCAGAGTTTAGGATGAGAGATACTTTATCAATACTTGGCTGATGCTGATGGTGATAAGCTGAGCATCTCCTCTCAGCACAGCAGTGACACATAAAAAGTCCTTAAAGGTTCAGGTCCTGTATCTTTGTGAGACATTTAAGCCCCCCCACTTAAAAGACCCTGCCTCCGCCACTGCAGTTTCTTCTATCTGTCAATAAAACTGCATTCAAATAACTCAGGTGTATCTGATTCACTCATAGCAGAAGCACATCACCTAACACATTGTTCATCTCCAGTTAACTAGAAATATGATGATTACTTAAGTGTAGCACAGAAGACAGAATGATGGTGCAGCAGAGCCGGTCTGTGGTGCACGTCAGGAAAACTCACCAAACAGGCAAAAAAAAAGATAAGTAAGTAAAAAGTAAAATTTTATTTATATAGCACATTTCTAGATAAAAGATCACAAAGTGCTTCACGAGGTATGAAACTAAAACAGTCAAAAGTTAACAAAATGCAATTTTAAAAAGATGTTTTTAGCTGTTTTTTAAAAGTAATCACTGAGTCTGCAGATCTTAAGTTCTGAGGAAGAGAGTCCACAGTCTGGCGGCCACAGTAGCAAAAGCTCTGTCACCCTTGGTTTTCAGTCTTGTATACTGAATAACAAGTTAGGCCCTGATCACAAGACCTCAGGGACCTACTAGGGGCATAGGGCTGTAAAAGTTCAATGGTGTACGCTGGTGCTTGTTCTTGAAGAGCTTTAAATGTCAGAACCAGAATCTTAAAGTGGACTCTGAATTCAACAGGGAGCCAGTGCAGCTGTATAAGCAACGGTGTTACATGAGAGTATGTTTTTGTCAGAAGCCTCGCTGCAGCATTTTGGACAATCTGCAGATGCTCCAGGGAGTTGAACTCTTCTAGGACAGCTTATCAGTGAGTCTCCCAGCATGATCTCAGGAGCATGACAGAGACTCCAGGAACAGGAAGCTGGACAGGGCCGTAAACTGTCTGCAGGACCAGTATGTGTGGAAGGAGGAGCAGGATGTGCACGAACTACAAAATGACCATCAACCACTGGTCTGAATACTCCTGACCGTCAGTCAGAACTTCAGGGGGGTGACCTGAGGGCCCGACGCCCTCTAGCGGGCTCTGTGCTCACTGCCCCGTGGAGCCCGACTGGTTATAGAATACCAGAACTGGCAGGTCCACCGATCGCACCCTGTGCTCTTCACAGACGAGAGCAGGTTCAGCCTGAGCACGTGTGACAGATGTGAACATGTCTGGAGAAGTCGTGGAGAACGTCGTTTAACATGAACGGTTCAGTCTGGAGACGCACGTCCATGTGGAGACATAAGCCAGGCCATAGAAGTCAGAATGAGATTCTTGGACCCGCTATCGGTCCCGCTGCTGCTGCGGTGGTCCTGGGTTCTACCTGGTGCGTGACAATACCCGGCCTCGTGGGCGCTGACACCACTGATTGGCGCCCATGTTCACGTGTTCCTGATGCTAATGTTAGCAGTGCCAGGTAGCACCTCAGGAGCTCAGTGATGCTCTGGTCCAGATGTGGCAGGAGGTCCCGGGACAGCGTCCGTCGTCTCATCAGGAGTTGTTTGTCAGATTTACCAGGCTGCTGCATCATTTTTGTTCGCTCGGATTTTCACGGCGTCTGTGACTTCAGCGCTTCCATCAAATGATGCGACTTCCTTTCATTCCCAACACATCACCCGCTCCACGTCAGTATAGATTTCCTATTGAGATCTCATGTGTTCCCTTAGTTCTTAATTATAAACATCTTATTATAAACATTTATTTGACTCTTTTATTTTTAATTCTCTGACCACGTTTAAAATTGATAAATTAGACCAGGCTAACAGAAACACGATGCTCAAAACTGAAACCTATGAAGTGACGAAGGGAAGCTCGTGACCCAAATGATTCGTTGTTGAACATCTGACGGAGCAGACGAGAGAAAATCAGCCGAACAGAAACTACGATGAACCGTCTGCACATATCATCAGTGCTGTAAAGAAATATAACATTAAATATGGAAAACTTCAAAACCATCAGTGAAATATTTAAAAATAATTCAACATTTATTAAATGCTGAGAATGATTTCATATGTCTGTGGACTATTGGAGAGGAGTGAAACATTTATTAGATTTCTTTTGGGTGGAAAAACACATCCAGCATATTTGTTAAAAGTTAATGAAGACTCGAGCAATCACCAGCTTCATATTTCAACAGCAGCTGCAGCCTTTGAGATGAACGACTGTGGTTTGTGGCAGCAATGATCAATGCGCTCTATTATACGCAGCAAGAGCATCACTGTGAAGCACGTTTCTGAACCTGTGGTCCTAAAAACATTTGCTTACACTTCGTTATAATTACAAACATTTATGCGCGCTTTTCAGGAATTATTAATTGATGTTTCCCTTTGTTTGTCATTAAGTGACCTCCACAGCGTGTTGTAGGTTTAAATTTAAATCTTGCTTAGTGCACAACTTTACTCTCGCTTCTGTTTTGCGTAAACAGAGCAGCTCTATTAATGTCGTGTATTATCACCAATAATTCTTGAATTTCATTACTGTGGGCTGCTGATGTGATTAATGGTTGTGTTTACTGCCTGTGTTGACACAGTTTTCCAGTGTGGGACACCAGGTGGGAGATATAAAGCCTTCAGAAATCTCAGTGCTCTTTTAATTGCCACTATGAGGCTGAGCTAAATGTGTTGCCCATCTTGTGCACAAACCACATCGTGTGTGATGAGAATCGCTGTTACAAGAAAAGATGGGGGCAATGCGACAGTCCTCTGCTGCAGGACCAGTATGGAGTGGCAGGATAACTGATAACAAGGGGCTGATCTGCACAAAAGACTGACCCCAACTCTTTATTAATACAGCAAAGTCTTCCAACAAACAACTGGGGATTCACCAGTGGCATCAACGGGTCTCAGTGGAGGTCATTACAGTGGGGATGAGCTGGTTGTCCTTACAACATACAGAGTATTCACTGACAGTTCAGCAGAGAGTAAGGACAAAGCTGTGTGCGTGCAGTCAGTGGACCAGTGTGGAAGGCAGTCATAATTGGGGACACGCGTACGGCACTGGGGACGTCGAGGAAGTAAAACCCTAATTCCAAAAGAACGCAATCGACTGGAAATCTCACATTTCATCTCCAGCAGAACAGATCCCATTAAAAACTGTTTAAAGTAAGAATGGGTTTGTCTGGGAGCCCGTTTACGCCACAAAAAAAGTCTCGAAATTTTGAGTAAAGTAACTTGAACTTTCGAGTTAGGTCTGCCAATCAGCAATCTACCTGAACGATTTCATTTCCTCGTTACCCAGAAGGATGGGAAGGAGGAATGCACACTCCAAACCAGTTCACAACAAACTGGCGCTTTCCAGAGTAGGTTTGCTGATAGTAACACCGTGTGATTCAGATAATAACACAAGGATTTCATCATGTGTGAAGCTGAAAATACTCAATTTGTGCGTCATGACTGGCTGTAATACTGGTAGCTTAGCTGTAGCGTTTGAGCTGAGGGCTTCCGGGCAACAAGGAAATGACGTCATTCACATAGATCACTGATTGGCAGCGCTAACTCGAAATTTTGAGTTATTAACTCAAAAATTTGAGGAAAGGAAGTCTAAACTTCGAGCTACTTTTCTTGACATTTCGAGAAAATAAAAGTATCCATAACTCGAAATTTCAAGTTATGGATACTTTTTTTTCTTTTTTAGGAGGAAACGGGCCTCCATCAGTTTCATTTTAACTTTGAAGGCAGAAACATATGAACTACTCCACCGTGGAGTCTCCTCTGTTTTTATCAATGCTCCGCTAACATCTGGAAACTGAGGGGAGCAGTTTCTGGATTCTGGGGAGGAATGTTGTCCCATTCCTATCTGAAGGAGGATTCCCAACACTCCTGGGTCTTCTCTGAAGTATTTTTGTTTCACAGTGCTCCAAATGCAGGTCTGGACTGCAGGCAGACTGGACTCTTCTACTTTAAAGCTGTTGCAGGGGTAGGGTTAGCATCGTGGTTGTTCTACAATAGCACTGACGGTGTCTTTCCAGATGTGGCACTAATGTACCTCTATACTATCGGAAATACACAGATACACTGGCTTACAGTGGCCCTGCCCTCTTCAGTCACAGGATTATTTTGTTTGTCTGACCTCAGAACAGTTTTCTGCTTTGTTTCAGTCCATTAAACGACGCTTTGGTTCAGAGGAGACAGCGGAGTTTCTGGATCTTGTTCACATGAAGCTTCTTCTGTGCACAAAAACCCATCAGCGCAGATGAGAGCTGTGTGCACTGTGATGTCTGGAAGTGATCCCATGCACTGACTTCATGTCTGTGTTAATGCAGTGCAGCCTGAGAGCTGGACGATCAGGCACATCACACTCAGCCTTACGCTCAGAGATTTCTTTAAATTCTTGGAATCTTTGGATGATATTATGCACACGTACTGTGCGTGTACTGTGCGTGTACTGTGCGTGTACTGTGCGTGTACTGTATATGATGAGATAGTCTTTACAATTTTACGCTGAGAGACATTCTTTTGAAATTGTTCAACAATTTGCAGACAAAGTTTTTTTTAAAGGTTCAAAACGTTGCTTGTGGCTCTCTGGCTCATTTGCTTTTAACCTTTAACCTTTACAAGTCTTTACAACTGTCCATTGATAGGAGGATAGTGTATCATGGGTTGTTTTAGGGGGAAAAGCTTGGCCGGGGGTAGGTTGTCTTTAAAAAAGGGAAACTTGAAGAGTTTATGTTGAATCTGGCATCTTTATCCTTCAAAGCTTCAGCTTTCAAAGGGAAACTCCTTCTGATAAGTGTATATGTTTCTCCTTCCAACAACAATTCGATTTCATCTGCTTTGGCTCGAGAAGCTGCTACAGACAGATGGTCCCAGTATGTCGTTTCCCTGTCACTGATGGTGGCAGACTGGTGAACCTCTGCCCAGCTGACCTGCTGCCAGTTAACCTAATCAGTCACATGATGTTTCTATAGATGCTTCATTTTAACATCACTTACTTTTTTTGTTGCTCCCATCAAATTCAACATGAGCAAAGATTTTCTGTGAAATATTAAAATGTTTCTATTTGAACCTTTAATATATTTCTGTGTTCTAATGTGAAAATGTTTAGTTTTATGGGATCAAATCATCGTGTTCACTTCCTGTTTACAAGTTTTTTGGAACAAGGTTGTAAACAGTGTGAACAAAAGCAACACATAGCAGAGAGCTAACCCTCCTCACCAGACCGTCAGTATCTGTTGCCACTGTGTGTAATGATGGCGTGCACAGACATACAGACTCACTGACTCCTGCTGCTGAAGCATCACACCAGGATCTCTGTTTGTCAGCTCATAACAGGACCTGACGCTGCTCTTCAAACAGACTCTGCACTGTAGAAGATTAAGTTTTTTTATTTATTCAAGTAACTGAGAAAACAGTAATTTGAAGAATTTTGATATGTAATTTCAAAGTGTGTTGCAGACTGTGATGCTGTTGTCAGTTTTACTTGATGATCAATAAACACAACAAAGTGCTTGGAGAAGAAAACAAGACCAAAAAAATTGCAATGATTAAAAAAATGTAAATTAGATAAAGTTTGTGACTCTGAGCTGTGAAAGCAGCCTGACCCGAGTCCATGAAGGTAATAAACTGAATTACAACCATACTGACTGCAGAGCTCATGCTAGACGGCCCATAAATCCTGTTGTTCAGAACATCTGGGAAGCGTCCTGAATGGTGATTGTAAAGAGAGAAAGTCCAGATTTAGCAGCAAACAGCCTCCAAAGACACGTGTGACAGGACTGTGCCCACAGATGGCTCCACTGCAGCCGAACACGACTGATAAACACGTGTGGGGCTCAGCTCTTAGTTTCTTCTTTTTGGCTGACGTGTGGTGTTGGTGTGCCACAATGATAAGATGGGTCGCAGTGTTGGGGAGTAACAGAGTACATGTGCCGCCGTTACGTATTTAAAATACAAAATATAAGTAACTGTATTCTGTTACAGTTACTGTTTAAAAAGGTGGTATTCAGAATACTTTCAGGTTACTTTGCTGAAATAAATGGATTACTCGGCGGTATTTTCCTGTTTCATATGTTCGGCTATGCTCTCTCTATTTTTAGTTTCCACGCTGATGGAAACCCAAACATACACGCATTAAGAGGCTCTGATGTCTGTGTGTCAATCTCATGGCCCATGTCTCCTCTACTTGCAGAAGAAGACTTGATGTGAAGAAATATTTTTAAAAATTATTATTCAAAAAATGGTTTAATATGAAGGCAACAGGCAGAGTTACAGGCATCGCCCCAAAGCACGCAGCCTGATGGGCAGTGTAGTCCGTGCTGCAGGGAGGATGGACCCGTGATGTGTCTGTGAGCGAGGAGGGAGAGAAAGGAAAAGTACGAGCTGTCACCGAGCAGGAACAGGAGCTGGAAGCATGTAAATATAATAATAACCACTGCAGCCAAACAGAGAGCCTGACGAGCCCAGCTGTAAGTAAGCTGTTAAGACTCGACTGTACGCTGTGTTCCTGTTTTCCTCTGAAACAATAAGTTCTGTTGGAGCCTTTCAACGTCTCTCTCTGTCTCTCGCTAGCAAAGTTGACCCACACAACAAAGTAAAGCTAGTTTTCAGCTACGAGCCGACACGAACCCGACGTATTAGCCAGAGGTCCCTTTACTACGGTTCAGAGCCGCGGACCTGTTTTATATACGCGAGGAATAGTTTCTATATGAGATCGAAGCAAAACGTGCAGCCTTACCTAATGTCCACCTACTGTTACTCATTTATATTAAGATTTAAACATCTGGTTGGTGTTGGTGTGGAGAGTAACCTTCAGTAATAGTAATAAATCACACAGCAATAGGACATTCATGTAGTTGTAAACAGCATGATAATATATGAAGTAATCCAAAGTATTCAGAATAGTTACTCTCATTGAGTAACTTAACGGAATACGTTACAAAATACATTTTAGGGCATGTAATCTGTAATCTGTAGTGGAATACATTTGAAAAGCAACCTTCCAACACTGTGGGTCACACACATGTATTCCTGTTTAAACTAAGCTCTGTGAGCCTATTTAGATTTAAAAAAGCATAAATGCAATAATACCAGAAATGACACCATGAAAGTGCTGACAGCAAATGAGCCAGCAGTTTGTCATGCTTGCTGTCGGTGAGTGACGCAGTGATTCACACTCACTGTGGTTGTGTTTGACTTTTTACAGGTTGGTCATGTTGCACTGATAAAGGCACAGTAGAGCACAGTAGAGCACAGTAGAGTACATCACAGGTGTTTAGGGGAAGTAAGGCTTGGCCAGGCACATGAACATCTCTCCGCTCAGGTCTGAGCCCTCTCATTGGTTAACTAAGAACACGGTGCATGTTGTGATAAAGCACATTTAAAGAGTTTGACTGGAATCAGATGCTTTGATGCTTCAAAGCTTCATGCCTGAGGCTCTGATCGCTGTGTGCAGCTCTCCTAACAGCAGTTAGACGTGTGAACAGATGGTTCCTGTTGTCAAAATCCTAAAAAACACACTGCTGCATTATTTTGCTGACAGTAAGAATAAACATGTGGACACACGTCTTTATGCATTCTTTTTATTCAGCGCACATGCAGACACACTCCCCTGTGTTTGCATTTATGCATTCCTACAGTTTCACACTGATAGTGAGGACATGTTATTGAATCATGTACGTCTGCATCCTCACACTGGGATTAGTTGGTTGGCAGCTGCATTTAAAATACTGGTGAGATGTAAAATAATCCCGTTTGAGTAATTGATTCACGCACAGCCCATATGATGCTGTGAGACAGGAACATGCATGTGCACTGCACACACGTGTGTTGTGTTGCTTTTCTTGGACTGTGCAGAGAAAGTGTTTCTGAGTTTGTGCCACACGGCTGAGCTGCTCCCCACATGGAAAAGATGAAGTTTGTATCTGTCCTGTGTGAAACTTGTATGAAAAACCTACAAGAGTGAAAACAGATATAAGATCCCTTGAAAAATTCTATAAATGAAACTTGTATGTTTTGGATACTAAAACAATAAATGAAAGTTTATATGTGGGTTTATAAAGGATGTTTTTCAGTGCAGCTCTCTCTGCAATCGTCTGCTAAATAATTTAAAAATGAATCCAATATGAGAGATCACTCACCTTATTTTCCAGCTTAGCTGTATTATTCTGTCCTGTTGTTGCATACAGACGATCTCATATAAAATAATCTCTGAACTGGAGACTCTTCCTGTGCCCACTGAAGGCTCTGAGTGTCAGTCCCACTTAATCTTTGTCGCTCTGTAATGTATTATTGCAAAGATAATCCTACAGCAGCTTCATTCATTTGCATGTGATAATTGGTTTGCATCAGCGAGTGCAGCAGGTAATTGCCAATAACCAAGTATTTGGGCTTCTCACCAACAACGAGGCGCAGACAAATAAATTGATGGTGAAGTCAACCGACGCGACTCAAGGTAAGCTTTCCACTTCAGTCTGAGCATAATGCATGCATATGTGGAGATGCAGCCTCAATCCTATCAGCACGCGTCAGACACAGAGTCCCTGCCGAGGCCTTAATTGCATCTCTCGCTAATCCCGTTGCTTGTTGGGTCCGCGGCTGCTGATGGCCCTTTACAGATGGATAATCAAAGCTCGTTGGCACTGTGCTGAACATTTCTTTGCGTTGCAGGCGTTTCGGTGTGAGTCTGAACTCAGACGTCCACGATGCAGTTTAAGTGAAAAAGTGAAGGTCAGATGTCAGTTATAATCGCAGGTCGTTTACCAACAGCGATAAACGACAAAGATGACGCACGTAGCTATTATATGGTGAAAAAGCACAGGAATAAAATCATGTTTACTGGGTGCTGACATCTGATCAAAGCACAGGTTTAATATTATGTTTCGAGTACTTGCTGACTCATAAGTCACTTGGTCGGTGCCTCAGTTCATTCACAGCGTCTCTGAAATAAACACTTTTCTTTTCACATTCATCAGAGTCCAGGCAGGAAACGACTCAGCTTTGCTTGTGATGCTATATTTTACCAGTAACATCATCTGACATGTTCAACCTTCTAATCCTTGATGGTGACTGGGAGGATGAAGCAGTGGTCCAGACTGGTCCTGTTGGAGGGAACAGTGCAGCCAAAGTCCTGCTTTAACCTGGATTTTAACAGCGTTAAGTACTAAATCAAAGAAGGCTTCACTTTCTGGCTTCTTACATTTCAATCTTTGATGTTTTGTCAAACGTTGCTCATCTGTGAGGTCCTGCTACTGTTTGCATTTACACTGTAATCCTGTGAGTGAAGTGCTGCACCTGGGTGTTTGATTGGTTTTTCACTGGAAGGAAGCAGACGTGCTGATATCATATATTAACGATGCTCTCCAGGGAGCTTCTGGTACCTGCGACGGTTTATGAGTTTGTATTTTGATATCAAAGCCAACAGTGTCACACCTGCTAATCTCACTTTCCCTACATTCACAATAGGAGCTTATGCGCTCTGACCCATCCAGCTCCACCCGAGGCTTATTTCCAGCATCCAGAGCTCGGACCCCTGACAGGCAGATTAGTCCTTCAGCAAGTCATCGGTGCAAACATCAGGAGGAGGAAGAGGATGATCGCATACAGAGCCAACACTAAATATTAGACCAAAAGATTGTAGAAGCGCACGAATCCTAGAAGCTGTTGTTATTTATCCGGCACAAGTCTGGGCTGTTAAATCAGGACTGTGGCCTCCTGCTGCCACTCTGCATTAACGCACATAAAACCTCACTTCAGCTGAAACTCAGAGGATTCAGCTGTAACAGTGATCGTCAGTTAGCCAAAACCTCGTGGTTCAGGCAGCATGTAATTACATTTCTGCATGTGCTTTGCAAACGTGGACGCTGCATTTCGAGTACGATCCTGCGCATCAGCAGCTTAACAAAAGTCCTGTGATTGAAAATATTTAGCGTTTTTGTTCATAATTTTACACAAATGCACAAAACATTCCTGCTAAAGCTGCTTTACCTGTCGAAGTATAATTAATAAGTACGACGGGTGCTGTAACAGAGACAGGCTATTCATCCACGTTTCCCAGTTTGTGTGTTTGTTGTTAACGTTACACAACCGTCAGCATGTCTGCATCTCTCACAGGTTTTAAGAGCTCAGGTGGGCGTAACACAGACTCGCAGTCGCACGTTTTTCATGTCGCCGTCAGAAAGAGCGAATCAGACCGAGTAACCCGAGCTGCTGATGGTTGGTTAGCTGCAGTGTTGCATGAGAGGAGTCGCCGTGCTACCAGTGCAGAGGCACAAGAAGGACACTCGGCTTTCCCACTGCGGTGTGTGAGAATGAGGTCTGTAACCCTGCAAACAGACAAATCACAAGTGCAAAAACATTAAAGCTTTTGAGACAAAGGACACAAGATTGTTTAATCAATCTGTTAAATCGATGGCTCGGGTCGAGGCTGCATCAGCACAGAGGACTGACAGCACATCAAATTCATTTAGTTTTGGGGTCTTTGTTTAATAGCTGCAGATTTTAGGTAGTACATGAAAGCTCACATCTTAACTGAATAGGAGCAGTATCATTTGTAGTTAGATCCTCATTAATCATAATGTATTGAAAGCATGTTATCAGTGCTGCAGACATAAATGAGTGTGTCACATGTGTGAAAGGTTTCCCGGGACTGTGGAGGTCTGCGTGCACCCTGCAAACTAAAAGCATACAGGATGTGATTCTCATGCTCTCTGTGGAGTTCTTGGTGAAATGTGGGAGTGCGTCATGATGTGCACACTGTGTACAAGGAGCTTCAGTTTAGCTACAGTGGGACTTTTTAAATGTTATTACACTGATCTCAGGAAAAAAGTATTTTAATGAACTGGAGACGCTTCAGATTGGATCTAACCCAGACAAACTCATCCACCTTTTCTCCGGCTGCTTGGGGTGGCTGAGCTGGGATCTGCAAACGATTCCAGCGATCAGGTGAGAGGTGGAGTGCACCACAGCACTAACACAGTGCAGACAACATGCTGACATGTCCTTGCCCACAAGGAGGCCCAAACCCAGAGCCTTCTCTCTGTGAGGCCGTGCAGACCGCTGCACCTCTGTGAAAACCAAATCACTGAAGTACGTGTGTGAAGGTTCACCCAGGTCATCGTAGTCTGAGGAGCTCGGAAAGAAAAGCGTCTGGACTTCTTCAGGTTTCTTGAAGATGTTTCATCCGAGAAGCTTCTTCAGTTCTAAGATCAACTGGTGTAGAGGAGTGTCCCCAAGAGGGTCGTGGACCCCCTATTGATCCTCTACCTAATCAAATGTGGCAAGGTGTGGAAATGGGGGTGGGTCACAATCAGCCAAGGCTTCAGGTGAGCCCACAGTAACGCGTGCATGTGAACACTGAGAGTATAAATAATGACCTGTGCACGTGTTTGATGCTACACTGAGAAGTCTCAGCAGGCGTACTGACCGAAATGTGCCGACCAAGACAAACAAATGTAATTTGTACAGAGCGGAGCTGCTTTCAGCCATGCACAGAGACAGATGCAGACACCAGACTGTCTGGCTTGTCATCATATTGTCTTCTCATAAAGTTGTTCTTGTGAAAACCGATATCTCCCCTTGTTCACATACACCACTGCATCTATCGGGCGTCTCCGCACGCAGCTCAACACGAGAAGATGTTCTCTGATATTTCAACGCACTGGAAGTAAAATTTTACACGTGCATAAAGTTAAGGGGTTAAAATCACACAATGCTGATAAACAAATAAGAGAGAGGGCTGTTAACACATCTAATATGTACAAAGCACGGCTGCTTTCAGCCATGTGATGGATGCAGACACCATCAGACCTGTGTGGTGATATCTGCTTTTATACCTGTACCTCTGTTTATAGACGACAGGCAGAGAGTGAAAACACTCACATCTGCTGGAAAGCATCACTACAGCCAGAGAGGCTTAAAGAGTGTTTAAAATGTGTTTGTGATGGAGTTGGTGGAGCGCTGCTTGTAGCCCTCTGTGTTACAGCGACCGGCCTGTGCCTGTCATTAATTTACTGTTGATGCTCCAAACCAATCCAGTTTGACCTGTCGTTGGGAAAACAGGAGCCTGGGTTAGTTCCATCACAAAGTAAATGATGTTATTCCCTGTATCTGCATGTTTCTAATGTTTTGACATGTTAAATGATGCAAAGAGCGGGGACAGCGGCCTGAGTCCACTCGATGAGTCGTCATCTTAGTTTGAACACTTCTTTAATAATCTGTGGGATTATTTTGGTGACACTGCTTTTGTAAATCAGACAACCTGACTGAACCTGATCCGAGCTTTAAATCATTTCACTTTTCCCTGCAGTTATTCGCCTTTCTTACTATCAAAGTGTGACATTTTCTCCAGTGGACTGAGTTTAGTCAGATGTATTTTCACGAACACTACAAGCAGGGCCCCTTCAGTAATGTGTAATTGTGAGCGCTGGGTGCACTGCAGTCAGTGCAGGTTAATTTCCTCAGTTTATTATGTGCTCCAGGTTCAGCTATAGTAAAATCTGTATTGGTCTCATCTACAGCATAGGAGCAGTCTGGGGTTTATAATGGACGTATACTGTTCCTATATTATTTTATTTCTACGGCGTAATAATATAATAATGTAATACTGTTATTGTACAAGTATTCATATAATACAATTCAGGTAGCAGTGCTACTTCAGCACCACAACAAGTGGCATGGACCACAGACAACGGTAAGGAAAGGTGGTGTAGGCCAGCGGCCCCCAACCTTTTTGGCACCACGGTCCGGTTTATGTGCGACAATATTTTCACGGATTTAAGGTGTCGCAGATAAATACAACAAAATAAAACCAGCACTGGTACCAAAAAAAGAAGATTTATTCATAACACACGTGAAAAGACCCAGGGAAACCGAGTTAACGATAAAAACGATTCAAAAATAATGATAAAAACGACTCGCAGCCCGGCACCGGTCCATGGCCGCTGGTTTAGGCTGTTTGGAAGCAGATCTGCAGTTGCTTTCAAGTGAAGATGATGATTATTTATATGAAATTATTTTTTTAAATATATGATTTAGAGTTGGATTAGACACAGAGTGAAACATTTTATTGACCATATATGTGTTCTTTAGCTTTCTACGAAGCCCCTCTGACATGGGCCAAAAAATAAATAAATTGTGGCCACAAAATACTTATTCATTGCCACGTTATACCTATTTCGAGGGCACGAAATAGGTATAACGTGGCAACGAATTACGCATTTTTGGCAACAAAATGGATAACATACGCACATCATATTGATGCAATTCCTGGACAGCTCCGTAGAGACATAAGCATGAGAGTAGGCTAAACCTACACACCGTGGACAGAGACGGTATGATTGGGTTTGATTTTAGGCTGCGAATGAGCTACAAATGCATTCTGAAAAGCCTGCAATGCAAGGAACCATTATTACGGAGAGACATTTAAACAGGATACTGAGAGCCCAGTTGCTTTACAGACCTAAGCACGACCTGGACGCCAGGATAGATTTTATTGTCAACCAACTGCAAGGGCCTGGGAAGGATCACGGTTCTCGGTCAAGTGTTTCGTGCGCACAAATTAGCATTTCGTGGGCACGTTATACCCATTTCGTGCCCTCGAAATAGTATTTTGTGGCCACAATTTATTCATTTTTTGGACCATGTCATCAGAGGGGCTCCGTAGCTTTCACCCCACCTGTGTGGATAGGCTTTGGGGTTGGATGTGGTGTGAGGTGGGTGGTAGCCAAAGTTGGGGCCTGGGCGTGGGAACCCTGGCATCACAGACTGGTCTCTGGGACAGGAACCACACTGGCAGGGGTGGAACCTGCACTATCACAGGAGGTGGAGCTCTGCTGAGCAGATCTGGTTGGGCTCAGCTCTGCAGGCAAGTGTTCAGGATCCTGCAGAAGGACTGGACTCGCTCCCTTTCTGATTGAGCACTGCCATTCTGAAGGTTTTAGAAAGTGAGAAGGTGACCTCGGTGTGACTTCAAGTCAAGCTAAGAGGCAGAAGGTAAGGCTTTGACTGTTGTCTGTGCATGTACGTCAGAGAGCCTTTGTGGAGTCTTTGGATGGATCAAAGAGGGCGCTCCATCTGTGGAGTCTCAGGCGAGACTTCATCAGTCACATGGACAACGATGAAGATAGCTGGAGACGGGTGATTGGGAAGCCTGATCTAAACCAGAGTGGTGTCTGTGGTGTTTTGTTCATGAATGTCTGCATTTTGTGTTATTGAGACAAAATGAACATGATGAAGGTTAATCATGAAAGTAGATACAATTGTAACATCCTGAAGGATCCAAACAAACCAGCCAGCAATGAGAAAAGTAATAACGTGATATTCTTGGAAAATAAAAATGTATTTTCAAAGTTTCTGTGTTTGGGGAGAAGGACGGGGTAAAAATGGCGGTGCCTCTCCATGTGTGTCGTATCATAAAGAGGAAGAAAGAGATGATCATCATGTTTCAGTTCTAATGACTTCCAGACTGAAATGTGTTTCAGTCTTTTGAATGAAATATCAATCTGTGCTCCAAGGCGAAAAATCCTTCTTCCTATTGTCACGCCTTTTCTCGCAGTCCGCAGAAAGATGATCTAAAGTGTCATTATGTGGTTTTATTATGTAATCGCAGCACGGCCTTTCTGCAGAGTTTAGGAAGTTTAGTCCTTATCTGGTCAGCGCCCATTCGGACTCGTTTCAGGATCCTTTTAGCAGTTTTATCCTTGAGAGTATGATGGACTCCCATGCAGAGGAAAATTCCTTTGTTCTGTATAGAGTCTATTTATGTTGGGAACAGAAGGTCCTTGAGGTGAAATGCCAAGTGTGGCTGCAGGGCTGCAGCGCCCCCCTGCTGTGCTTGAATCACTTCTACTGATAGGTAGCACCAGATGCATCATCCTCTGACTCTCTGGGGTCATAAAATGCACGGTTTAGTGGCTGGCTTCAAAGAAAGTGGAGAAAGGCCTGTCAGAAGGCATGAAGAACATCTCCCATTAAACCCTTTTTCAGAAAGTCTCTTGGGGTAAAAAGATATTTCTGAACTCCTCAGATGAATTGTTGAGAAGAAAGCGAGGTCATCCTGTGTGAGAGAGAAAGGAGCAGCAGGAACTCGTACACAAGTCCAGTAATAAAACACATCTGACAACATGTTCAGCTGCTCTGAGAGAGAGCAGTCAAATCAAAGTAGAGCAACGTGTGCAGCATTTGACATTTTTTAACGTTATCAATATAACTTTGCAAAGACGAGCTAGTTTATTCGCTGCTGCCACGCTCTTTGCTCTCTTGTATCACAAGGATCTGAGCGAGTTCCTGGACAGCAAACAGCAACCTCTGGGGCTGAAAACACTCACGCCAACACAACGCTGCCAACAATGCAGCTCCTCTAGGCTGGCCTGAACGAACGAGTCGATCCCAAAAGACCTTCTTGTAAAAGTGTCCAATTTTAGAGGAGAAATAAACACGCTGGCAGCCTGGTTGCGCTCTATTACTAATTTCCCCTTTCATAGCAGCTACATAGATGCGATTTTTTAATACTGCATTAAGGCTTAAACACAGACTATTAGAGCTGTGGCACCTTGGAGTGACGCGAGGTTGCAGCTTATCTGCTTTGCTAGATAATTCCGGTTGTTGTGCTATCACACGGTTTATCCTTAGTGCCAGTTATCCATAAAATAATATGACCTGTTGAGCAATGCATTGTACTGAGACACACCATCCAATAAGTCTGTAGGTCTACTCCAGTTTTGCTAACTGCATGATACTGCTGTAACTAGCAGGAATATGCACCTGTGCAGCAGCTAGCAGTTTATGAGTAGCTTGCTAATGAAGCTTGCTAGTGTTAGCTGACTTAGCACTTCACCATCTGATGGGACGTTGCAAACCAGTGGGTGATGTCATGGGTGGCTACATCCATCCTTTACATACAGTGTATGGCCCAGAGTAGCACAGTGTAATGCTAATCATCCTCCTCTCTTATGACAAGGGCACACTACACTTCCTCCACACTCGCCTCATCTGTCTCGTCTTCTTTCTGCTGGATGCTAATGAAGGATCTGTCACATCTCTGGTTTTTGCAGCACCTTGATCGGCCTGTCTTTTTGGACCAGTAACCTCTCTGCACCTCCCTGCAGTTTCATCGTATCTATTTTGGCACATTTTGTTCTTTTGGTGCACTGTTTAATGAAGCAGCCGGGCCAAAGACGGGGAACAATTTCAAGATATGATTGGAGCAGCCAGGTGTCAGGTAAGAAAACCCCCACGGCAGGCTGTACTACCTGTTTTTACTGAGCCGGGAGAAAAAGAAAAGTCCATGCTGGCCTGCTGGGAATTCGCTCTGTTGGCCAGATGGCCGGTCTTGCCTGAGTACAACAGAAAATGACAAACAGCAGCACCAAAATAAACCGAAGCTTCGTTATTAAAAAGAACTTTGTGTTTTTTACCGTGTTGCATTGAACTGGAGCTGAGAAAGACGTACGCGTAAACGATTGGAGACGCTGTGTATGCACAACTTGGCTTAGCCAGGGGCTAACCCACACGTGATGTATATTTTTCTGTTAGGAAGTCTGTGTTCTGTATTCTGTGGATAAGTGCCAGCGTGTGCATCTATTATCAAAGCAACAAATTTCAGAGAATAATGACAACACCATATCCCAGAGGCTCCATGTCAGTTCCTTCAGTCGCTGTCAATCCGGATGAAAACACTTACAATAACATCATCGAGTCCCTTGTTAGCAGAAAAAAGAGGAAAAACACACAGACTCACATTCATGCAACAACAGCAGCACCAGAGATTCCTCTGCTGTTGTGAACGTGATCTCCCCGAGCACGACCACCTCAGGTGTGATTTTGCAGTACGCAACATAAATGTCAAATATTATCTCGTGTAATATCTGCAGCAGCAATTATGTCTATTTTTAGGTGAAGTGGTACCTGCTTCTGCTTAAGAGGCCATCATTATTCTGCACAGCTCCTCAGCTGGGTTGTCATTCTTTATAAATTGTTACCTCAGTGGATCTCCTGAGAAGCTGCTCTTACTGCTTGATTGACACACACACACACACACACACACACACACACACACACACAAAGCGGTAAAAGCTTTGTGGCTTGGCTGTCAACTTTTATGTGAGTGTTAGCTTTTATGCACTTTTCCTATTACTTTAGCCTTGAAGCAAAGTGACGCCCCATCTGCAGATTATGCTGCTGCTGATAATTATGGCCCAAACATTAAGAGGTAAAATGATTTACAACCATTTAATCACTGAGGTACACTCAGAGGTGGGTAGAGTAGACCAAAAATGTACTCAAGTAATAGCAGCACTACCTCAACATAGTTTTACTCCAGTAAGAGTAAAAAGTATTTAGTAAAAAAGGCTGTGAGTACTGACTGATCATAAAATCTGATTTAATGTTTAAAAATGAGAAAATCAGACAGACAAAAATATAAAGTTAAGTACAAATATTGGTATTTTAAAGACTGAAAAGCAAAAATATATATCGATATATATATATATCAATATCTATCTATCTATCTATAGATAGATAGATATAAAAAAATAAAAACCTTCAGAAAGTTGGATGTGGGCTAAGCAGTGATTGGTTTTCCATACTGACCTTCAGATCAGAGGAATGCTGGATGATGATGGGTGGAAGAGCCCAATAATTCAGGGTGCAAGATGCTAGCAGGCAAGGCATACATGGAACGCCATAACCAAGTGGCCGGCATAGTGTACAGGAACATCTGTGCCGAGTATAACCTGGAAGTCCCGAGGTCAAAATGGGAGATGCCCCCAAGGGTGGTGGAGAATGACCGAGCTAAGATCCTGTGGGACTTCCAGATACAGACGGACAAAATGGTGGTGGCTAACCAACCGGACATAGTGGTGGTAGACAAACAGAAGAAGACGGCCGTAGTGATCGATGTAGCGGTTCCAAATGACAGCAATATCAGGAAGAAGGAACACGAGAAGCTGGAGAAATACCAAGGGCTCAGAGAAGAGCTCGAGAGGATGTGGAGGGTGAAGGTAACGGTGGTCCCCGTGGTAATCAGAGCACTAGGTGCGGTGACTCCCAAGCTAGGCGAGTGGCTCCAGCAGATCCCGGGAATAACATCGGAGATCTCTGTCCAGAAGAGCGCAGTCCTGGGAACAGCTAAGATACTGCGCAGGATCCTCAAGCTCCCAGGCCTCTGGTAGAGGACCCGAGCTTGAAGGATAAACCGCCCGCAGGGGCGTGCTGGGTGTTTTTTATATATATATATATATATATATATATATATATATATATATATATATATATATATATATATATATATATAAAAATTAGGGGTGCAACGATACACAAAATTCATGGTTCGGTTCGGTACTTTGGTGTCACGGTTCGATATTTTTTCGATACAAAAAAATGTTCATGATTTTTTAATTTGTCATTTATTAAAATTATAAATATATATTTTAACTCAAAAGTACAGTTTTTAAATTTAATGTTGCTGAAACAACAAAGTAATAAATAAATAAATCTATCTGATGGAGGAATCACTCATCTTTGGAAAAGAGAGTTTATTACAGAGAAATGGCTCTTTCAAAATAAAAGCTCTACTATACGCTTCTTCTGGGCTATATTCTCAGCAGCATATTAAACATATCAGGTCCCCATAAGGAGAATCCTGTGCTAACAGCTGTCTAAATGACTCGGGTAAAGTTTGTAGCATGCTGCTTGTTGTTTTTGTCTGCTTCCACTTGTCTTTGCACTAGGATGCTGTCGGAGTAAATGTGCAGTCATATTCGTTGTGTTCCCACTAGTGCTGTCAGCGTTAATCTGAAATGACCTTAACGCCACAACACGGCAAATCTCCGTTAACGAGCTACCGCGGATCGCCCCGTGCGTGGGGCTGGACGGCGTCAACATGTTAACGAGCTAACTGCGCTAACACACTAGTTCCCACCCATGTAATTGAGCATTGCATGGCACATCCAACATACTGTTTTACTTTAGTCCATGACTCGCTTACCTTCAGGGTCATACGTCACATGAAGACCAAAATAGTTCCAAAGACCAGATCTGAATGAGGGTGGGGGAGGTTCAGTTTGCCATGTTGCAACGAGCTTAGCTTCGGTCTTGCTAGCTTGCGCTGCGCTCAATGGATCTGTGTTCCACTACTCCGCCTAGGCTGCACTGTCGAGCGCAGATCCACTGAGCGCTCAACACAGACAGCATCGTCAGAAGGAAAGTTGATAAAATAAATTAAAAAAAATGTTGTATTGTTCGATACATATGCGTACTGAACCGAAAGCACTGTATCGAACGGTTCAATATCGATACGAGTATCGTTGCACCCCTAATAGATATATATATGTATATATATATATATATATATATATATATATATATATATATATATATATATATATATATATATATTAGTCGAAAATTTTCGAAAGACCTTACGAAAGACCCTCGGAAACGAATTAATTTCGTAGGTCGGGGTTCCGCTGTGTATCGCTAGATAGATAGATGGGTGATGTTAGAAGAGAGTAAAGTACTTCCAGTGACGTTCATGGTCTTTACTTCTCCAACAGGCTCAGCAGATAGAAAAACATTAAAGTGTCATTTTGACATAAACTGCAGGTTTGTGTCTGTGTCTCCATCTTTGGTTAAAAAGTGTCTAGTAATCTAGTAAAACTACTCCTGAAAGTATTTTTTTCCCAAAAGATTACTCAAGTAAATGTAACTGAGTAAATGTAATTAGTTACTACCCAACCTCCTCCTAACTCCTTCACTAATCAAAGCACAGACTGTAAATATCAAAGTCCCAGTGACTATGATCTACGTTTCATTATTCTGTGAAATGTGAGTTGCAGCCTAAAAGTGGAGGTTGTGATGGAATAGCAGAGCCAATCAGGAACAAAGAAAATGTGAGCTTGGCTCCGGTCTCACCTGTTCGTCCTGTCAGGCCTCTACATCAGTAACAAAGGCGACTGCTGGAATTCGTTAATCACGCCCTGCCACGGTACATGCACGGCTATAAATATTCTCTCAGGTTTTAATTAGGCTTTGATCTTGTTAACAATCAGAGGCGGGACGCGGCACCTTCCGCACAGCTGACCGCTTTCGCCGCTCGGCTGCGAGATGACCTCTCCAGGGGCGCGTAGAGAGAAAGAGTGGATCTTATTCTTTCTTTCTATTTCCTGCATGAGTGGATCTGAGCACGAGCTTTGGTCTGCTTTTGTCTTTCCTCTCTCATCTGCTCCCGGCCTTACGCTTGACATTTCTTTCCCATATAGGTCAGTCTGCATAGGACACAGAGGGGAGGGGAAACAAACAGGACACCAGGACAACAACGAGAAACAACTATTTAGGCAACCTGCAAAGTTACGTGCCACCAAGGAAAAGATGCTAATTACCTCTACTCAGAGGAGGATCCACGCTTTGTTTTATTTCTCGCCTCCACAAACCTCTGCGCTGGTTAATTAGGAAATGAAGGATCATGTTCTTGTCTGTTCAAGAAAAAATAAATGAGAGACAGAAGCACACAGAGGTTTCTTGATTACACAGAGGTATCTTTTAATAGAATAGGACCTGAAACGAAGACTTGATCAAATGTGATTAGCGGCACGTTCAACGAGAGCTGGCAAGTGAAGAAAAATACCTGTTTTGGAACTAATGGGAGGAGGCTTGGTGAATTTTAAGTGCCACTGGGTGAAAAAAGAAAATGACAGAGAGGAAGAGCGTGGAGATCAGATCAGTTCTACACCCTCTTAATCATCCAGCTGTGAAGTCAAACACCAGCGCCTGCAGATAGAGTCATTTGTAAGATAAATAAAGCTGGATGCAGAGGCCTGCCCTCCTGAACCAGACTAAAGCAGAGTAGCTGGGCGTCTCTGTCATCTGTCGCAGGGCCGAAGCTCAGCCTAGAAACTATCAGGAGGATGATGTGTCTCCAGAGACGGAGACGCCTGGGGAAAGAGGCGGCTCTTAATCATCTGAGACCCACTTCTTTGGCGTTTCTCTCATTGTTCCAGGACACTCCGAGTCACATGCACACACCGCGCCTCCTTATAATGCTATTTGCATACTTGCAAATCCTCACAAAATGCAATTTTGAGCTCCCATTTGTTTTGGACCTTCAGACAACGGCATCTCTAAACTGTGAGTGTTAGTTATTTCCTTTCATGGCTCTGCAGCGGCTGCTATTAGGCAGTGTAATAACTCTCCGAACAAGGCAAAGGCCTACGTGGCTAATTAGAGATGTGGATTCAAACATGGCTCATCTCTTCAAATAGAGTCTGGCATGCTCGAGTGGAGAATGACAGAGGGAATCCATCTCCCGTCATCTCCTCCCTCCATTAGGTCTGTATGGGAGCGCTAGCCAGCCACTGTGGGCCATTTTAGCGAGGCTGCAGAGAGCAGCCGGGAGGATGATCATTTCTTAGGAGTCAGTCAAGAGGCTCTAGACCACAATGAGACAGGATGGTGTGACCTCAGGCAAATCTGCCAGACGCCAACTGTGAGAGAAATTAGGTATGATATGTGATCAATAAGGACGGTGTGAGTCCAAACTGTATGAATTCACTGCAGTTTGTTGTGCCTTATGTATGTCAGTATGTATGTGCTTTATAATGTTATAGCAGCTCACTATAGATCAAAGCATCGCTAACATATGCATGTTAAATATGTGCTCTAGTCCTAATACTCCATGAGTTAGAGTATTATGAGCTATGCTGGTGACTGTAGTATAATATCTGCAAGGAGGCTCTTCACACTCATTCTCATGCTTGTTGTTACTGGCGTGGCCTACAGGGGGCAGTAAGCCACCAGAAACAGACATCTCTGCAGTCAGAACCAAGGAGAAGTAAGGACAAGCAGTATCTGTCTGCTCCTCCCTCGCTCTCTTTCTCTGTCACACAGCCACACAGGAAAATGACTCGTATGAGGCAAAAATCTGCATTCATTGTTAGTTCAGGGGCTCATTTAATACTGCCTGAGATGAAGCCCCTCTCAAATGCTAACCTGTTAAGTAAACAATCAATGGGTGAATGAGGGAAGGGAAAAAGCTGCCCTCATTTTGCCTTGTTTGGGAAAACAAGGGGATCCAATAAAGGCTGCAGACACAAGGTGGGACTGCAATTAATATTCCTGTGCTGAGAAGTGGGCTTGATTTTAGGCTGGTCACGAGGACCTGCAGGCTGCCTCTCGCTCTCTCTGCCGCCGCTTCACACAAGTCAGATAATTACCTATTTAGATTTCACCCTGACAGCCTTTCTACCACAAGTAAAGAAGAGCCCCAGTGTGTGAGTGATGGTGAGAGGGCAGGGTGAGGCTGAGCAGGGATGAACTATGGGAGAAATTAATACGCCGTCTTTCCCGCACATGTAAAAAAACGACGGAGGCGTTTCCATAGTTGGGAAATGTTTTAGAGGATATTTGTTTTGCCACTAAAAGACAGCGAACAGATGTACTTTGATGAGTAGAGCGCCAGCAGACCAATTGGATGTTGATGTCCTTTGGCTGATTCATCTAAATCAGTGGAAAAGGACGGGACATTTGTTTTCAGCAGAGAGGGCTATTTATCAGCAGTGATTGATATCCAGCAACACCGGACCGCCTCAGGCTGCAGCCATCCATCCGCTGCCAATCACCGAGGTTTGCCAGAGAAATTCACAGCACCTTCAGCAGTGCCGCAGTCTGCAGGCGCACACTGGGGACGCCGCTTTCATACATTTCATTTACATGGAAAACGGTGGCATATATAAACACACAGCACTGAATTATTAGCGCTGCTTACATTTATGGGAAGAAGCACAAAAACAGGACGTCTTTGTGTCTTTGGAGGACCGAGTGAGACCAGTCCATTTTTTCAAACTGGTTGGCACGAGTCAAGACCGCCAACTTCAAGAAAGAGTTCAGTCACTTTGTATCACAGTGACTGTTTGCATGCCGCCTGCTCGCCAGCGCGAAAGAGCAGAAAGAAGAAAGGTGTATGCTCGGCTCTCTGTGGTTACCTGGCCTGGTCCTCTCCAGTGTTGGTCAAGTTACCTGAAAAAAGTAATCTGTAACTAATTACTGATTACTTCCCCAAAAAGTAATCCCATTACTTTACTGATTACTTATTTTCAAAAGTAATTAGTTACTTAGTTACTTTTTAAAAACACGATTTACACCCTGAACAGGTGATAAAGTGATAGATCTTTCAGCCCAATTCTACTTTTTCTGCATAATCATCATACAAAATGTAATCAAATGGAAAAGTCTCTTTTTAAAACTTGTTTTATTAGTTTTAATCTTTTAATAATAATAATGGATTGGATTTATATAGCACTTTTCAAGGCACCCAAAGCGCTTTACAATACCACTATTCATTCACACACTGGTGGAGGCAGCTACAGTTGTAGCCACAGCTGCCCTGGGGCAGACTGACAGAAGCCAGGCTGCCATATCGCGCCATCGGCCCCTCTGGTCAACACCAGTAGGCAAGTAGGGTAAAGTGTCTTGCCCAAGGACACAACGACCAGGACAGAGAGCCCAGGGATCGAACCGGCGACCTTCCGGTTACAGATGTGATTCCCAACCCCCTGAGCCACGGTCGCCCCATAACTTTAGGCATCAAGCAAAAATTTAATTATCTGCACCATTCTCTGACTGGAAGAAATTAGTTTAACATGTAAACCTATTTTCTGCACATTCCAGCACATAAAATAAAATATTTTGTGTGTTTACACTCAGTCTTTGAAATAGATGCAAGTAAAACACAGCAGAAAATAAATAAAGTCAAAGACTCAGCGGTCCTGTTGCTCTATTTTCACCTGTAAAGCAGGAGTGGGGCAGGCGGAGGGTTACCCTGGTGCAGGTGTGCCGCGGTCAGTGGAAGAATCCGCGAGTTTCTCTGTGAGTTTCCCATTACGTCGTAGCTACTCGGTGCTTGTTGGAAGTTTAGGGGTTTTTTTCGCTGTAAAAAGAAGTTTTCTTCCCACGCACAGCGGACACTAATGTTTTTGTCACTTTTTATGGAATCAAACTCAAAGTAAGGTCAGTACTTCCACGCTTTAAACGCTGCACGCTCATACTCTCTCTGCACTCGATATATGATCCATTGTTGATCTGCACACAGCTGTTGTCATGAACGTCGCACTCGCTTACGTCACTGTCATGAGACATTCTCGCAAAAAAAATCACGGTTTTAGTAACGCAGTAACGCAGCGTTCCTACGGGAAAGTAACGGTAATCTAATTACCGTTTTTGCAATAGTAATCCCTGACTTTACTCGTTACTTGAAAAAAGTAATCGGATTACAGTAACTTGCCCATCTCTGGTCCTGTCTGTTTTTCTCCTGTTTGTATGTCTGCTCACAGCTGTGCACATGTGAGCAGCATTTGCTGTTAAGCACTTTCTTTAAGGTGACTTTAATCTGCATTTTTTATTTTGCTGGAATACAAATATTACGGAGCTGCGCATACATGTGACTGTTATACATCCTGTCATGCACACTCGTCCTGCTTTGTTGGTCTCATTACTTTAAAAACGGTCTCAGTGGTGCGTCGTCCTCACTGAGAGGTCCAGAGTGCCAACGCTGCTTTAAACTTGTTAGAGCAGCAGTGCAGACAGTGTTATGGATGCAGGCTTAACTTGGACCGGATGGAAGTGTGTGCTTGTTACATCGATTAGAGCTTAGGAAAAGAAGGGATTACATCTCAAGAGGAGTCCTGAATTGATTTTGGCCTTCGTTGTGCATGTTGTTAATGACTGAGCACTTTCAGTTTGTCGGTAAAAACAACAGAGGGTGGTTAAAATTAAAGACAAATGATGCTAACACGAAGAGCACTAACATGGATGTCTCAGGCTTCTCAAACTCACTTCTGCACACGATTCAGGAGCTCGTAGAAGCACATTTAGCAGCCATAACTCTTTATTTGTCACTCTCTCACGTTGTTGTGGAGGAGTTTGTGTCCTCTTCAGTTCACTGAAGGTCTCAGCACAGCGTCTCAGGATGAGACTTTGGACCAATGCAGGTGATGCTCTTCTTTTCCAGCCGTTCTGTGTTTGGGATCTTTGTCCTGTTGGTTGAACGAGTTCAGGCTTTAGCTGCGGGCCTCACATTTAACTCTAAAATTCCTTGGTGTGCAGACGAGTCCACGGTCGACTCAACGACTGCACGCTGCCCGGGTTCTGTGGCTACATCGGCCCTCCACCCCCGCCCGATCGTTTGTGCTGATACGCTGTTTGCTGTTCGTCAAACGTGGCTCTGTGCATTATTCCCAACAGTCTCCCCGTTGGTCTTGTTGTCTCAGAGGACATTGTTCCAGACGTTTTCACTTTGCTTCAGATGCAACTTTGCAAATCTCAAATGTGCTGCCATGTTGTTTTTGCAGAGGAGACGATGTTCTTCCTGACAAACTTCTGGTGTTCACACATATTGATGATGATGCTAAGACATCTTATAAAAACTTTCTTTTCATATGACTGCATCTTGAGCTGCAGGTAAATAAATTCTCTCAAGAACCATATAATGACATGCTACCCACATGTGCACTAACTGCCTGCTTTCTTTCAAACCTCCTGAGGCTGAGTCTTGGTTTCCTCTTTGGATCTGTGCTAAAGTTTCTCACAGTAGGCACGGTTGCCTTGTACCATGCCTGAGCACGATTAGCTGCTCACACTGTGCGTAACGATCCAGGCCAAGCATGCTTCAGTTTTTCTCAGCATCTCACCCTCTCACGTTTGTTCTCCATCTCTTCCTAAAGCACTCTGCAGAGCACACTGGGGTCTTATTCATTTTGTAGACTGAGGCTTTGTAGAAGCTATGACACACGCTGTCCTCTCACAGGCCTCACAGAGTTCACTAATTACACATATTTCTGTTTTTGCTGTTTTGGAGTTCTGTGTTATGGTGCAGGTAGCAGCCCCGGCCCAGCTCCTCAAACCAGTCGAACAAACTGGATCTGAAACCTGCACCAGGTAAAGGACTCTGTGGTGCTACAGCGTATCATTTCACATGGTTATCTTATTTTTCATGTTTCATTGAGAAGTTAGCTGTGCTCTGAAAACACTCGCAGGTCAGCTGTTAGGTGTAACGTCACAATGATCGATGATGCGATCGATGATGCGAAACCTTTTCATTAGATGGAAAAATATTAATTAGAGAATACTGAACTGTTTTAAAGTTTAAGGCTACCAGAATGTATTATGTATGTTATTAAACTATCAAATATACCGAGTGCATTTCCCTGCTCATGAAACACTAACGGAGCGTGCATGCTTATAAGCCTGCAGTCTCTGTTAGACAGATCTGTGACGGTATTTTAGCATCGCCACCTGCAGATAAGACAGATTACGTGACACCCGATGCCAGCTCTGTGTACTGCATCACCGGTGTGCATAAACATGTGCACGTGTGTCCTTATGCATATGCAATGGATAAAACTGGAGCCACCATAGTGCAACAAGAGGCCAAGAATGATCTCACTAATATATTCCTACGACTAGGAGTGTTCACATGGTCCAGTGCGCACACTATAAGCACACGTAACAGCAAACGAGAGCGAATAGATTTGCTGCTAACAAACCAGCCGCGATGACTCCGGGGATCCTGTGGCACAGTTTCCATAAAGTTGGTATGCAACAGTAAATTTAATCATTGTCAAATAATGTGAGCTGGCTGCTGTTTACCAGATGTCATTTCATATTCAGAGCGAATAGCATCACAGATACAACGAACATTTAGTCCCATTAACGTATCTTTGATATAATAAAGCACTGTGGGAAATATACAAACACAATATACAAACACGCTGCCTGTGCTGGTCCTTTGAAAGTGCTTATTACGTTTATTCGAGTTCTGGAAACTGAGCTGTTGTAATGTTGTACTACAGGTAATATTGCAGAGATTACAGACCTGCTGGTCCTCTGCTGCAGGGAAACTCTTTCTCTTGTTTTTAGTAGCGCATAACTGATTAATTTAGCTTTCATAGTAAATAAATTCAAATGAACCCATCAAGTCTGCATGAAGTATATTCAGAAGTTACATATCCAGCCTTCAGGCAGAGACTCAGTGAAGCTGGCCCAGTGGGTCTGACTGACTGTCTGTCCTGATAAAGAGATGCAGGAAAGATGGATAAACAAGCTTAAACTGCCAGTGGAGTTGTTTCATGACACTTTTGATATAATTTAAAATTCTCAAAGACAGCTCAGAAGATTATGTTTCACTAGTATCCCAAAATGGTATTAAAGTGGCTTTTTACCCAGTTTTGTTTAATGACTTTGCTCTAAATGTCACTCAGAGTTCGACAGCTCGTTTCTTCTTACAATCGATCCGTAGAAAGAGTCTCTAACTCTGCTTTTGTTTGTTTGTCACCAGATTCTGTTGGTTAAGAATCAAACGTGCATATTGATCTGTACCTGCACCAGTCTGTTCACACTGGAGCGTGCAGTAGTTTCCAGCATTAAAATGTAAATGATCCAGTCACTGTTAGATCCTTTGTTCTGAGCGTGTGTGTGCGACAGTGTCGCAGGCCTCTCCTCAACCCTTCAGCTCACAGTCAGTCATATGTGCACAAACTGTGGGCCTGACAGTGGTCCTTGATGTGCTCCCCCTGTATATCAGTAGGCAGTGAGTCACGTTCTGCACGTTCTAGTGACCTTTAAATAAAAATCAGTGAATCAATAAAAAAATCTGAGCCACTATCATTTTTTATTCCCTTCAGTTTGAACTGAGGCAGCAGAACGTTAAATATAGCGTTAGCGAGTAAATGAAGTTGAATTGATTCTCGTCTCTCTGCAGAGGACAGAGCAGTGTGGATGTTTTTGATGTGCGCTGACAGCACAAAACTGTGCAGCACGTGGAATAATTTCTTTTGTTAGCACAGATACTTTCTATTCTGCAGAAACGAGAAAAAATCTGCTTCCTTTTAAGAAGCAGCTACAGCCTCTAAATGATAGCTATTATTTCCTCCTTTGATTTAAAAAAACGACCCATTTCGTTTCTCGTAGCTTGAAGCAGCAATTTAATGAGAGTTATTCTACAGTAGAGAAAGGTGTGGGTTTTCATTATGTCTTGATGCGGAAAACCTTGAACTGAAAGAGAGCATACTTTCTTTTTCACAGGACTGTATAAAAGCTGTGGACTGCACAGGCACTTCATTTTTGATCCATGAAGAGCATCCAGCCTTTATGCTTTTGTGCCATTTGGTATAATACAGCAGATGTTACACACACACACACACACACATCATATAGATGTACTGGAAGTTTAGAGCGTTGTCTTTGGCTTCATTCTTATCTCTTGAACGAGGCTGCAAACATCATTTATCCCTTGATAAAATGTCTCTTTGTCAGGGTAAAAACAAACAGTGAGCAGGTAATTCTCTATGCTCTGTATCCAAACATAAAACAAACAAAGGAAAAAATTGCCTGCTCAGAATTCACGCACAGCCCTCCCACGCTCGCCGCGGCGTCACTTTCTATATGAAACTGACATGAAGCAAAGTTCTTATTCTCAGTACGATGAATGTTTAGAGTCCCAAGCTGCATTTAAAAGGAACCAAAAAGGTTTTCTTTGCAGAGCTGCTTATTTTAGCTAACTTTAGGTCCTGAAAACAAACGCTCATGCAAACCGCTGTTTCTGTCTGTCAGCAGGATTTGAAAAATATTCCCCAAACTGTGACAATCAGTCATTAATTGTACATTATTTGTGTATATTTTTGTTTGGGGCTTTTGTCCTTTTGGTGTGCAAAGATGAAATGAAGACGAGGGCAGAGCAGTGCTGCGGCGCGTCCCTGTAAGCGGTGACCACACCAGCACAGAGATGAATATTAGCTGGAGCAGCCTGCACCTGTGTCACAGTCGTCCCTCCAGGTAGAAGACTTTCAGTATCATATATGGTCAGAGGATGATGATGAGAAGTTACAAGTTCTTATGAAATTTAGCAGCTAGCATCACTTTCCCTGCAACCTGCACATATCTGTAAAGTGGGCCTGACTGCAGGTCCTCAGTTAAAAGAGACCAGAATAACTCACTGGGACGTCACAACCCCCGAGTGCAGAAAAGCATCGATTGTGCTCCAGTTACAGTTTTAGTCAGTTTTAGTCTTTCTGTACAGAGATGAGTTTTTGTGTCCCAGTGTTCCCACCATGAACCCACATTTATATTAAAAGCTGTGTTCAGTGAGACAGCTGTGTGACACAGTTTGTTGTGGATCATTCAAACAGCATCTGTCAGATTCTGCTTGTACTTACACTTTAATGGGCCGGTGCTTCCATTCCCGTCCACATTACATTAGCTGAGGGCGCCGTGCTTCAAAGTCAATGAGACAAACGCTGCGATGCAGCGCCGTTACAGGTAATGGCAAATGTACAACACCTCCAGTTCCCCTAAAGTGTCCTTTGTACGACATCTGTTTACTTCTGGATCAGAATGGCGTGACTGTCTGTTACAGCGGCGTAATTAACGGTATAGACGTGCACACGCAAATGCTCGTAGCTTATTTCAGATCTGTCACGAGGATAGGAGCTTTCAAGGACTTTGAGAACGATTTGTCATTATATGATCAATTTATAGCTGCAGGAAACTATAGAGGAAACTGAATTTCACCCACTTCCAGCCAAGATTACATTTTTGCGGGTGCATTATAATGACAGATCGCTTCTTTTTATTGCACAGTAGATTAATTCAAATACGTACGATCTGTAAAACACCTCGCCACACGGACCTCATGCAGTTTGTGCTTAAATGAGGATTTATGCACAGCTTTGCTGTCCCGAGGTTATCCCTCTCCGTTTGCCTCGGTGCGGTGTACCTCGCATTAATTCTACCAGTGATGAATATATTCTTTAGTTTTCGTGGCCGTGTGGGGAAGAAGAGAAGTCTAGCTTCACGTTTAAATGGTAGTTTCGTGTGACACCACTATCTCAGTAAAACCAGCCACCTGGCATCGCCTCACTGTACAGGGAATAAATATACGCTTTTGTAAGCTGTGTTTTTATTTATTTATTTTTTTTAAAATCAGCAACTGTGGAAATTAATCTTCACTAGTACAGTGGATTTATCCAGTCTCTTCTGTGCTGTGAAAACTAATTTCATTTCAGTTTAATTTGTTAGGAAAGATCATAAACGGTTGATGTGGACAGTGGCTTTCTAATCAAATCCCTTCTGGGGATGGAGAACGTTTCGAATGCACAGCAGGAAGTGGTGTTTGATGGATGCGTGAGGCCTCCAGTGACAGGTGGTGTGAGCACTGACTCCTGGACCATAGAAGTAAAAACAGGCTGTCCCTGCGTGCACACACACATGAGTACAAATGCACAAAACACTCGATGCTTCTGCTAACTGCTGAACCAAAGAATAGTGAGGAGAATGCCTTTGAGATGTGTTCATGTGCCAGAGCCGCAGCAGACAAAGTGCTTGGCTGATACAATAATTAGTTTTGTTTGTGTAAATAGCATTAATTTTTCTACTTTATGTGGAAGTTGTTGTTTTCCTTTTTGCATAGTTAATTGAGTTGGCACCAAACTCTGCTCTCCACACAAAGAAGAAAGAAACATCTTCGTTTCCACATAAGACTCGGGAGCTTCGGCTAACCCGCGTCAAAGGGGAAACGCTCAGTTTTGCCAGCTGATGTAAACAGAATGATGCTAAGTGATTTAGCACAAGGTTTAACTGTATGGATCAGTCTATGCAGATTACTGATGGAAACTTTGCTCGTCTACATTTAAAGGCGTTAAGGACAAAGTCCAATCCTGAGAGAATTGAAACATTTGGAGCTTTTTTACTTATTTGAAGAGTTTCAATTTCCACTTTCTGAGGAATTCTCAGCTGATTTCGGGGAGAATGGGCCTTCACTCAGAGCTGCGTGGGGTGAAAACAGTATTGATGCTGCCTGCTCTCACTGAGGAGCTTCCTGAGAGGGATAGATACAGACTGATTGAGAGCAGAGACACCTCGTGATAGCTTATCCAAAGGTGAGCTTCATACCACCCACCCACTCAGGGGAATGAGCTGTTTCCACTTAGATGTCTCCCCAGAGAAGGTGGCTGCACTGGGATACGACGTCGTTTAATCTTGCAGGGGTGGGATGAAGATGAGACACCTCCTCCCTCTGATCTTCATCCTCTTTTTTTTTTTTTTTTTTTTTTTTTTTTTTTTTTTTTTTTTCTTCTCTTTTTTCTAAATGACATCAGAAACAGCAGTATGCGACATTACGTGATGGCAGAGCTTCAGTTCATCCTTTGTCTTTTTTTTTTTTTTTTTTTTTTTTTTTTTAATAAATAGGACAGGGGGAATGAATGAGAGAGAGAGGGGGAGAGAAAGAAAGAAAACCAAAGGGGAGAAGAGACGGTGAGAAGGGGGGGAAGAGAGAGAAAAAAAAAAAAGAACTCCTGGGTCACCTGTATGGAGAGAAAAAAAACAAACAAACAAAAAAAACAAACAGAGGAGACAGCAAACAACAAAGAGCAACATAATAATAGAGAAAACAAAGCACCATCACAATAAACTAGCTAGTCATAGATATCAATAGTTACTAAATAATAAACGATATTGTGCAGCACGCAAGATAGACAGCGCACAGTGTGCTTTGAGGCAGCAGCCAAGAAAGCTTTAGTCCGCGTCTGTGAATACCCATGTGTGCATACCTGTGTGGATCAGCATGCTTGCATTCCAAAGGTTTCTCCATGTAATGATCTGCTAGGGAGTGTGGGGGGGCCACAGCCCCGTCCTCCAGGGTGTGAAGCGGGTATGGAGGAGATCAAAACTCCAGACATCCAGAGGCCCCCAGAACACAAGAGACCAAGGAAGACCAACAGAGGGGCAGCCGCGCCACTGTCCCAGTAAGAGCTGAGGAGAGTCCCAGATGAGGGCTCGCCCAGCAGCCGCGGAGCAGAAGTCAGGGGGAGTTGCAGTGACGCGCCCGTGAGCTCCGCCGGCCCCCAGCTGCGCCTGAGTGACCGAGCCCCAGGCCGAGAGGCCGGGGGCACCCCACCTCCAAAGGGGCCCGAGCGAGCCCCAGGCCCCAGGCCCCGATAAGCGGCCGCCAAGGAGTGAGCCGGTGTGTACCCGGACGCCCACCCCCAGACACAAAGAACCACCAACACACCGACACCTGAGGGAGTCCGCCACCGGCAGGGGAAGTGGTGGTGGGTGGAGATAGGCCTCCAAACCTTGGAGGGCCTGAGATGTCCCCAGAGAGGTGGCGTCTGATACCCAACCTGACATATAGACACAGACATACAGGCACACACAGATACAAACATCCATTCCCACCCTCATGCTCTCATCCTCATCCTTCATCCTCTAAATGAAGTGAGAGTGAAGATCATCATTATCAGCTGAAACCGTGTGGAGCAATAAATCAGACATTATGAACTTTGGCTCCTCCTTCATGTCACTGTGTGAGGAAAAAGCAGAAGCGCATGAACTGCAGCTGTCATGTTGAGCTGCATTTGATTGCTTTAGATTTTTTTGGCTGTGCTTTGCAAAGAGGATATAAATGAGCTTCTGAATGTTGGAGTTAATAATACTGAACTGCTTCAGCATCTCCAATAGAACAGAAGAATAGAAAAGCCCTTTACTGTCATTGTGTAATTATGGAAAAATACAATGTGATGAAGGGATGAATTTTTAATATCGCTACAGTAAAAATCAGTTTTTAACTATGTTGTCATTTAATGTTCTGTCGTTCTAACCAATCAAACTGCGTCCCTTCAAACGACGGCGTCTCTGCAGGTAACAGGAAGTGCTTGTATATAAAATGGATCCACTGATGCATAAACGAATGTGCTCGGAGGCTTTGAATGTGTCCCTGTGCCTGCAGAGCCGAGCAAAGAGGCCGGTGCAGGATTCACATCTCAGCTGTGATCTGAATAGTGAAATACAAATCGATAAAGCTCGTCTCGCCCGTACAGACAGCGCTTCACAGGGCGAGCTTTTTGTTCCTGTCACTGTTTCCTGCAGGGGATTTTTATCAATAGCTAGGTTTCATTTGACGTAGACGTGACGTCGACGTAAAGCGCGAAATTTGACTGGCGGTCGGAAGTGAAAAAGATAAGCGCAAAATCACAGACAGACAGTACGCAAAATGCCTATGTCCTGTTGTGTTTACGGATGCTCCAGTAGGTCGACCAGAGAAACTGATAAACGGTATTTTAGGGTACCAAAAATAGCCCAACGAAGAGGAGAAAAATGGAAAATTCTAACCGAAAAACGCAGGAAAAAATGGATTTTAAATTTACGTTTACAGTCGGGAGGAGCAGAGTCTGCCAATGCCCGTGTCTGCAGCGACCACTTCGTCAGAGGTAATGTTATGTTTGCAAACGAACTTATTAGCATTAGGTTGTCGTTAAATTCTCGTTTACTTAGTGCTTTTAAGTTAGTAGTCTAATATTGACTTGATTGGGACTATAGGCTGCCCAAGTGCTTTGGATGACGAAGAGTCGGAGGACTGGGCTCCGATGGTCAATCTCGGCTACGAACGAAAACCCAGATCGGAATCAGTTCTCAAACGAGAGAAAAGAATGAAGCTTAAGGCAGAACAGCATCGATGTGCAGAGGCGATTTTGGATATGCAACAGACGGCTGAGAGCCCGGATTTGAGCCTAGTGACAGTGGAGAACAGGCTACTAACCCTGCCATACAATTGCAATGAGCTGCAATCACTTCTCCATCCTCCTTTGCAATTACCCAAGTCTTCAGAGGTGTCTCGTTAGACCGCTGAGAATGGTTTACCTTGAAACAAACAACTGTCACTCTAACGAAGTCCTAAGGATGTGGCATGTTTGTTGACGTTAAAGCCGCTACCGCTAACTGTTAGCGTGTTTAAGATAAAGCAATATAAGAACAAACACTCACCCTTGCAAACACCAAACTGTATCCATCACGGAGACGTTTTGTTCCAAGGTTGTGGACCCACCCGCTGACAAAAAAATTGTACGCCTCCAGACTCTTGAAAGCTTTCATTTGCTGCCTAGTGTAGTAAGAAGTCTGGAGGACCAAGTAGTTGGTGATATCCACAGCCTCGATAGTAGGCAAATCCTTTACTTCTGTGGTGTATTCGGACATTTTCAAAGAATACGGATCACGTCCGATATATTTTTTAACTATCTGTTTATATCTCTCCCGAGAAACGGGGTCTAAAGTTGCACAATAGCTGCTCTCCTGACTCTCCACAGTGTCCTCCATGTTTACTTCCGCCCTCCACTCAAAAATCGCGCTGCCTCCGCACGTCATCAGAACCACGTGACCGCAACCCAACTATAAGACAAGAGTGACACCAGCCCGAGGCTTTAATGAAGGCCTTCTAACTTTAGGACAGTTAACGAGTTCACGCTGATGCTACAGCACAGTTGTATAAACATGCCTGCTCTCTGTTATCATCTGTGTTTGAATGTTGATCAGATTTTTTGTTTTGAGTGCTTATTTTGGTGTTTTGATGGTTTGCCCAGTTAACCTGAATAAAGAGAAGTTTGCATGAATTTAAATCTATATGTATATACGTGTGTGCAGTCATGTTACGACTGGTTTCACATTTGTTTTAATTTGTGTAACTGTTTCCTGTCATGATGATGTATTGCATGGGGAGAAAACATGCTAATTGGCCCGTGGACGTGGATTGGTGTAGGAAGAGTACTGCCTGCAGATGATTGGCTCCTACCTGAGGACCACACTCTGTATAAGGAGCCAAGATGTCCTCCACCTGTAGAAGGCCTCTTCCTTCCCTTTCACCCCAATCAGCCTGGTCAGTAGTAGCTTGAGCTGTGTCTGGGAGGAAGCAGGGGTAAGGTGTGCTGTTGGTGTCACTGAGCTCCTGTGTTAGTTTTAAACAGGTCAGGTTGGGTCTTGTTATTTTAGCCTCCTGGTTTTGTAAATCTACAGAACCATAAATACAGCATTGATCTTTTGATACTGCCACTTTAAAAAAACATGTTTTTTAGGGCAAGATGAACTTCCCAAACATACGGAAGCGACTAGTTGTAGCTCCAATTAAGGAAAAGATGCTCGAGTCTCGCCTGAGGTGGTATGGACACGTGATTCGAAGCGATGAGAACTCTGTAGCAAAAACGGCTATGATGATCGACCCAGAAGGACGCCGGCCTCGAGGCAGACCAAAGAAACGGTGGATGGACAAAATTAAGGAGGACATTAAGACCGTCAATGCATCACCTGAGGACGCCTTGGACAGAACCAGATGGAGAGACCTTTGCCGAAGAGCGGACCCTGCACCAGCGGGAACAGATGAAGAAGAAGAATGAACTTCCCAAACAGTTTCTCCCTGATCCTGAGATTAAAAATCCCTGTTTTTAAAAATATCAGATATATTGAAGCTTCACAGAAAAACAAAAAACAAACAACAGATGTTTGTACATGAAACTGGAAACATGGATCAGTTTCTTTTCCACAGACAAGAACCAGAGTTCAGTAATACGGCTTCACTAGTTTTCCCTTCTTGCTCATATATTTGAATAAAAGTCATTTTTATCCAGACACGCAGCCGTTTTCTCGTATATGACGTGAACCGGTGACTGTCTTAGACCCTGATGTTAGAGTTTAACAGCACAGCCACCGGAGAGAAGACGTCTGGGCACATTTTGTTGAAGTGTCTCTTAAAATAATGAGAGCGGAGCATCCAAGAGGAGCTACGTCACATTTAGCAATGTGTCTAAAATTCAGAGTTGGAGGATGAGATTTGTGTCAGGATGGTTTGCTTGTAGTACCTTACCCTTAAATATTAGAATGAGCAGGTAGTGTCATTCTGCCATCAGCATTAATAGATTATTTTTCATTAAATATTCAACCAGAAGCCACAAACCAGAGGCAGTCTTCCAGGAATACAATTCAAAAGCTCTTAGATGCTATTAGAAATGAATACTCGGCTTTGACTGTGACGGTGTTTAATGTGGCACCAGAAGAGCCTGACAGTTTGGAAATGTATCTGCATATCTAGGGACCATGGTACGTGATCTCAGTGAGGACTAACATAAATGGTTGTAACCAGACCGAAAAGCAGCGCACATTTCGGTGCTTTTTTTTCCTGAGATGTCAGACACTTTGGATTCTAGCCAATCATTTTACCTTTGCAATGATAGTAACGATACCCATCCCTAATGAGGACTTTGACCAAAGTATGTTGAAATGATCTAAACAACAGAATGGGCTGATGGATGGATTTCTTCTAAAAACTAGTTCATGCATTTATTACTTCCAGGCTGGACGACTGTAATTCATTATTATCAGGAAGTCCTAAAAACTCCCTGAAAAGCCTTCAGCTAATCCAAAGTGCTGCAGCAAGAGTCCTGACAGGGACTAGAAAGAGAGAGCAGATTTCTCCTGTTTTGGCTTCCTGTTAAATCCAGAATCCAAAATCCTGCTCCTCACATACAAGGTCTTAAATAATCAGGCCCCATCTTATCTTAATGACCTTGTAGTACCATATCACCCTATTAGAGCACTTCGCTCTCGCTCTGCAGGCCTACTTGTTGTTCCTAGAGTATTTAAAAGTAGAATGGGAGGCAGAGCCTTCAGTTTTCAGGCCCCTCTTCTGTGGAACCAGCTTCCAGTTTGGATTCAGGAGACAGACACTATCTCTACTTTCAAGATGAGGCTTCAAACTTTCCTTTTTGCTAAAGCATATAGTTAGGGCTGGACCAGGTGACCCTGAATCCTCCCTTAGTTATGCTGCAATAGACGTAGGCTGCCGGGGATTCCCATGATGCATTGAGTTTTTCCTTTCCAGTCACCTTTCTCACTCACTATGTGTTAACAGACCTCTCTGCACTGAATCATATCTGTTATTAACCTCTGTCTCTCTTCCACAGCATGTCTTTATCCTGTCTTCCTTCTCTCACCCCAACCAATCACAGCAGATGGCCCCGCCCCTCCCTGAACCTGGTTCTGCCGGAGGTTTCTTCCTGTTAAAAGGGAGTTTTTCCTTCCCACTGTCGCCAAAGTGCTTGCTCATAGGGGGTCATATGATTGTTGGGTTTTTCTCTGTATCTATGAAGCGCCTTGAGGCAATTTGGTGCTATATAAATAAAATTGAATTGAATTGAATTGAATTAAAAAGCAAGTTCCTGTCATGAAAATAAAGTTGTGTTTGTTTCAGAGACTTTAAAAAGATACGGCAGAAGGCTTTGCTGTTCCAGCACGTTCAAATCCCATCTGCAGAAATCAAGGCTGACCTCCATTAGCTGCCGCTTGATGCTAAAGCAAAGCACTAAAGCAAAAATGTTGGACAAAATAAGTGATAGTAATAGGAAACTGAACATCCAAAGACATCGGTGCTGATATTAAATGGGATATCTGGCTCTGTCCCAAGACTCACACTCGTGGTTTGTGGATTTTTTCCAGGTTCCGACCTGCGTTTCAGGTTTCTGGTAATTACCAACGATGTTAAAGTGATAAAGTGAGAGCTGTGGAGGTTTTTCAGAACAGGTTGGGACGCACCGGGACAATGAGATCAATCCTTCCCTTGGGCAAAAGCACTACTCACTGTCACATGATTTTTTTTTTCTCCTGGAAATACGATCGGCTATGAATAATACATATGTGCAATTACACTCTTTGAAAAACATCCAGCCGCGAGCTGGACGCATGTCTCACAGTTTATAGTTCAATGCACTTGAACCTGAATTCAGACTAACTTCATTTTTTGGGGTTTTTTTTGCATTTTACCTCATTTCTTCTGCGTTGCTGCAAACACAGCTGTCAATCAGCTTTGTCCCCTTATGACCTCTGAGCTGACAGTGCATGGACTCAAACACAGTCTTGTAAAAAGTACATGTCCCTGAGTTAATGACAAACAACAGAGAAGGATCTGGAAGCCGTGGTCCTCTGGATGATGCCTCGTTGATGGGGCTCCTCCCAGTCTGATCGACTAAATCTAAACTAAACCAGAGAAAGTTGCTGCACACAGTTTACAAAGCGTCTTATTTCCATTGACACGTCATATGAAGCGTGTCCTTGTGTCTGCTCTTCTGCTCCAACCCTCGACGTTTTTTGGGTTGACAAACAGGGATCGTGGGCTCCACCCCGTTTATTGGTGGCGGGTCAAACTGTGCGCCTAACCTCGCTGCACAAGGAGATTACTTCTGACTGGATCCCTTCCAAACTTGTCCTGCGTCTCTACACGACTTCATGAATCCTGATTGGGTCTTGAATCTCTTGTATCTCCATCTTACAATGCTGTGATTGCAGCCGTGCCCCACCTCGGTGAATGGTACTCATGGACACTGATCAATAATCTTTGATCAATTATCATGACAGTTTGCATATTAATGATCAATGAACTGACCTCCCAGCCCATTGTTCCCTCAGTGCTGGTTTCTGTCATTGTACAAATGATGATGAAACGTTTCTCCCACTGAGAACATCCAGATGACCAGAATCAACATTTTGGATTTCCAGAACATTTTCATGGTTTTTATTAGTCGACGACGGCGTGAACACGTGTTGTTGCTGCCGTGGGACGGGTCATTCACACTGAGCATGTGCAACAGCCTGGTGACGCTGTCATCTGAACATGGACCAAAATCTCTGAGTGGTTCACGTCACTCTGTGGTCTTGAAGGCAGTGGGAGGTCCAGCTTTATCAGTGCGTTCACGTCAGTCACATAACAAACTAGAATTCAGTTGTTTTAATGCTTTTTGAATCCCTGTGCAAAGTGCCATAAAACACGTTTAAAGCTTAGAGGCTCAATGGGCCATCTGGCACAGCAGGCAGTTTCCCGGTGGGCTGACAGACCTCAGGGACACATACAGCTATTTTCCTTTTTTTCGTTCTCTGAACAGCTGATAAAAACGTCACTATCTTTTTTCTTTTCATCCTTTTTGTTTCACCGACGTCAGTCTGGCCTCGTCAGCTCTGTAAAGCCTTACGCTTTGGTTTCAGTTTCTTTACGAGTGCCAGACGAGGTCAGTGCACGGGAAACTGTAGGGTTAAAAAAGAGAGCGATGGGGAATCCTGTTCAGCACCCGTGGATGCTGTTAGTCAGGCAGAGACGGTGAAAGCTGAGAAAATGTGGAAGCTAACGATGGGCCGACTGACTCAACAATATGAGGATTGATTAGTTAGATAATGATGATGAGGTTTACTTCACCAGAGTCCAGAAACTCACACAGATGAATTAAAGCGAGCAAAGAGACAAACTAGCAGGTGTTTGTAAAGGTGCGCTGAGGTTTAGTGTCAAACAAACTGCAGGCTTGGCTTCACGTCTTTGTTGCTCTGCGTGTGTTTGTGTGTATTTATCCATGCTTTTCTTGCTATGTAAATGAAACATTTTACCCGTCTCTCACAGGATGCCAGTGACTAGTTTGTTAAAGTGTAAAATCGCCCCGAGCTGCGAGTCCACCTCCACCCACTGCAGAATTTTAAAAAATGCTAAGAGGTGTGAAAAAGGGGCTGAAGAAGAGGAACTGATGTGTGAGGCAAGAGTTGTTCATTTTTCCCTGGGCCAGAGGAAAGTGGAGAGCGAAACAATCACACGGCACCTGTGCAACAGAGGATAGATGGAGGACTTCTCCCCTCAAGAATCCCCTGAAGCAGGCATTAGTGTGGTGGAGGACGCTGGTGGACCCGAGCGGTATCAATTTGAGCTCTTCTCTGCAGCTGCAATAATGCCCAAAGTCAAAGCCGCCCCCCCTCCCCCCTCTCGTTCTCTGTCCCCCCCCACCCACCCACTATCAGGGGACCGTCCTGCATTTCTGAGCTGTATGAACGTGTGAAAGAACAGAATGTAGCCCAGCCGAGCTTCTGCAGCCACAGACAGCACACGTCTGAACCACTGCAGAGTCATTCGCAATCAGGACCAGGTTACTCAATTACCTGATTGAGTAACAGATTACAGTAGCATGTTACTGTAATCCGATTACTTTTTTCAAGTAACGAGTAAAGTAAGGGATTACTATTGCAAAAACGGTAATTAGATTACCGTTACTTTCCCGTAGGAACGCTGCGTTACTGCGTTACTAAAACCGTGATTTTTTGCGAGAATGTCTCATGACAGTGACGTAAGCGAGTGCGACGTTCGTGACAACAGCTGTGTGCAGATCAACAGTGGATCATATATCGAGTGCAGAGAGAGTATGAGCGTGCAGCATTTAAAGCGTGGAAGTACTGACCTTACTTTGAGTTTGATTCCATAAAAAGTGACAAAAACATTAGTGTCCGCTGTGCGTGGGAAGAAAACTTCTTTTTACAGCGAAAAAAACCCCTAAACTTCCAACAAGCACCGAGTAGCTACGACGTAATGGGAAACTCACAGAGAAACTCGCGGATTCTTCCACTGACCGCGGCACACCTGCACCAGGGTAAACCTCCGCCTGCCCCACTCCTGCTTTACAGGTGAAAATAGAGCAACAGGACCGCTGAGTCTTTGACTTTATTTATTTTCTGCTGTGTTTTACTTGCATCTATTTGAAAGACTGAGTGTAAACACAAAAAATATTTTATTTTATGTGCTGGAATGTGCAGAAAATAGATTTAAATGTTAAACTAATTTCTTCCAGTCAGAGAATGTTGCAGATAATTAAATGTTTGCTTGATGCATAAAGTTAAAAGGTTAAAACTAATAAAACAAGTTTTAAAAAGAGACTTTTCCATTTGATTACATTTATGATGGATTATGCAGAAAAAGTAGAATTGGGCTGAAAGATCTATCACTTTATCACCTCTTCAGGGTGTAAATCGTGTTTTTAAAAAGTAACTAAGTAATTAATTACTTTTGAAAATAAGTAATCAGTAAAGTAACGGGATTACTTTTTTGGGGAAGTAATCAGTAATTAGTTACTGATTACTTTTTTCAAGTAACTTGATCAACACTGATCAGGACACAGTTTTAGACGGCTGCCTCTGTGCAGCCCAGCCGCGTCTGGATCAGGAGGATTTAAAACAGTTAACATGCAAAATGATATACTGTGCACTCGCTGGCCACCCACAGCGTCCTGTGAGATCCGGTGACTGTGGACGCCGCGTGAACACACTGTCACGTTCAAGAGAGCAGTTTGAGTTTCAGCCCTCCATCAGAGGACGGACACGGGCAGCTCCAACAGTAAAGTAGGTGGTGTTGTTCAAACTTGGTTGGTGCTAAAGAGCCTAAAGTGTGCCAGGAAACTGTCCCCAGTATCATCACACCGACTGCAGCCTGGACCGTTGATGCGAGGCAGGGTGGAGCCACGCTTTCATGTTGTTTGCCTCACGTCGGACTCTACCATCAGAGCGCCACGGCAGACATGGACACTCTTCAGTGCCGCTGCTTTTTGTCAATGATTTGCTTGACTCTGGTGAGCCTGGGTGAATATTGCCTCCTGTTCTTAGCTGTCAGGAGCTGCACTCGCTGTGCTCTACATGCTTTCAGATGTTCTTCTGCATATGTTGGTTGTAATGAGCGGTGATTTGACTTACTGTCGCCGTCCAATCAGCTCAGAGCAGCCTGGTCGTCTCACTGCTAGCATCAACAAATCGTTTTCAGAGAACTGCTGCTCGCTGGATGTTTTCTGCTTTTCTCTGCAACTCCTGAAAAGTCCGAGCAGCACGTCTGGGACCGCCAACCATGCTGTGTTCAAGGTCACTTACATCACGTTTCTTCCCCTTTCTGATCAGATTGGTATTCAGCAGGTAATCTGGGCCACGCTGAACTGCAGATTAGACATTTGGTTAGTTAAACAGGTTTTCCTAATACGTAGGTGATGAGTGCACATTTTGAAAGAGTTGTCAATCAACACCGGCTTCATCTCATGGCAGTAGAGTCACTCAGGACTGCGTTTGACGGCGTGATGGATGCAGGTCTGACTGGTTCGGATGCTGAACAGGATCATCGTGTGTTCATTGTGTTTTTCATGAACGCAGGTGTAATCGAGATGATTAATTAAGGGGAAAATGAATTAAGTTTTTCCACAACAAAAGGCTAATATTACTCATTATTTATTCACAGATCACAATATTTCTCTTCTAAATATTAAAACTGATCCAACCAAATGCAGCTTATGATAACCTGACACTGCAGAGTGAGAGCGTGGCCACCTGCACCGCTGTGAGAAGCATGAAAAATCGTTGCATTGCTGTGAGTCTTTGGGACAGTAGGGACGTATAAGAAGCCGTACGATGCCACACGAGGTTTCCTCCACCTTTGGGAAGCAGCACTCGTGTCCCCGAGGTTTTCCAGTCTGTGTTTGTCACTGAGGCTGTGCAGTGAGGATGTCGTACAGCAGCTGCTGTGTTAAACACTTGGCCTAAAATATTATTCTTGGCACCGTACGCTGATCCTGCATCAAACTATTGTTGAAAATGTGTTAACTGTTAATCATTTGCAGGAAATCGCTCACAGAGGGGAATCTGATTACATTTAGAGGAAACATGGCGAACGTCTCTCATATGCGGGTCGCAGCTACATTTCTTTTACAGAAATCTTCTTTATCAGAGTCAAACACTTGTAATCTGCTGCCATAAGAAGCTGCAGGATATCAGGATAGATTGATGTGTGAGATTTGAATATTCCTGCCACAGCTTCCAGAAATTAATGCTCATTTTGGAAATCATTGTTTCCAGTGCGATTTTTGAATGTGTGCTTTTCAAAGTGAAAGCAGACTCTGCAGAATCTGCTTTATTTACATCATCAGCTACTGCTTCATCTCAGCATCCGCCCTGGACGCTCCCTTCAGTTCTTACTCTAATTAAGTGCAATTAGACAATAGGCATCTAAAATATTCATGCTGTGATCAACCTCAGCAGTCGTTTCAACATATAATTATTACTGCAGTGGGAACTGCGATGTGCTTCTTGAGTGTCTTAATGTCAACATGTATGAAACAGACCTGTAAGTGTCTTCGAGGCTCTGGCAGTATTATAGCAGCTGCTGACTGGAGTTTATGCATCATGTTCTCAATGATAATCAAAGGACAACATAAAGGGACAAGATGCCACTTGGCAAAGGCAGGACACACAGTGTATGATTGTGGACGCTCCCTCTTCACATGAGAGGTGCAGTGACCATCTGACAATTTTGGCTCACAGTGATGTGCTCCACTCCCACACAGGCACAGAATGGATGGATGTGTTATTAGTGTCCTCGTATTGTAATCCCATCTGTCTCGTGGCGGGCCGTCGACGGGTTCGCCACCAGTTTGACTGTGTGGGTTTTTTGCCCTTTGTTTTCTTTCCAAAGTTAAAAGAAATGTTTTAATGATAAAAGATTAAAGAGGCGAAAACGCCGCTGACCACGAATGCGTCTGACGTTTAGTAATATTCACAGCGTGACTGAGTCCAGGCAGCAGCTGCATGTGAAACACCTCCAGTCTTTGTCACAGAGCGTAATGAGAGTTAGAAAAAGGCTTAAAAACAGAGCTCACGTTGGCAAAAAGCTTCACAACACAAATGCAATAACTCACAGGCTGTTTGTATATTATGTGTCAGTGCCCATGTTTGTTTGTATTCTATTAAGAACCGCTCAGTGCTTATTATCGTGCCTTGAAAAGAGTAGAGGTCAATTTTTCTCCCTTTCGCTATTGAATTGAAAACAGTCAGATAATAGATTCTCTCTGCATATTCCTATAAACATAATTTATCACCAGGAAGGCAAAAGAAATGAGGTTTCTGTGCGGTGTGAGATAAACAAAAGAACCGATATTACATGAGCAGCACACACGGGCGCGTCGATAGGTCGTCTGACCTCATCTTGGGAGGAAATGCTGGTTCCCGGACAGCTAACACACATGTCCATTTATTATGTTTGCTTTACATCAGCTGATTTATTGTTGCGATTTGAGGCAACAATAATGCAGACACTTCTTGGCAAACGGTTGCTTATTTACACATCTGACGGTAACACTGTGATTTATTCAGAGTAGAGTTTCTGACCATCTGGCAAATAAAGCCAATATTTATTCTGCCGCACTTTTGTTTCTGGCCTCTGAAACACTTTTTAGCTGCTAAATGCTCCATTATGTAAATAAGCTAGCCAGTAAGTTTCTCGGATTTTGGGTGCTGAATGGATAATGCAGGAAAACAGCAGCGCAGTGAGGAAGCTGAGGCTGGAGCAGGGAAGTAAAGTGCAGCTGAAATTTGCTGTAAAACTCCATAAAGCCCGAGGTTGATAATGACGGTTGGCCACTGCGAGCGACCCCTTTTAAGTTGCACGTTGTTCTTTGGCCTTTGTTACATCATTATTAAAATATTGATTTTGTCCACTTTAAAGCAGTTCAGAAAGTGTCTGTGCAGGAGGGATCTCACTGGACGGCTGACAGCGAAACGCTCGTCATTAGACCAAGTGGCTGCTTCACTGCAGACTCTCTGAAAGGAGACTCGCATACATGCAGATTTGAAGCTCTCAGCAAAGCGCTTATGATAATTTGACTTGTTAAATTGTCACAAAAAAGTCTGACATTTACAAATTAGTTTGAAAGATTATTTTAGGAAACTTGTGCTTTAATTTCTTTTCCCAGTCAGGTGTAATGAATCCCTCTGATAACCCTCAACCTTCTCTTTTATAACTTTCCCCGAACTTGTCACAGCACTGTCACAAGTCAACAAGAGTTTAATTAAACGGTGTGATTTCTGTGTTTCCCACTCTGTGTTCTGCCACTGATATTAGAGCAGTCGGGACTGGATGACGCCAGATTCTGCCTGTAAGCATTAATCGTGCATCTCACAGAGTCTCTTGTGACACGAGCAGGAATATTGCGAGTGGGAGCAATGGACTGTGTCATTTTAATTTCGGCTGGAGCTCAGACCTCCCGCCAACCAAATCAATTGCTTTTTCACTGCTGGGCATTTGTTGATGAGTTATGTCAGACAGAAGAAGCAATAAGCCTTAATCAGGAGCACATTGTGTTCGCCTCCGACACATGAAGACATCTGGAAGTCTACAGATAAAAGATATTTAAGGGTTAGGGCTCGCTCCGGCCGACCAAGAGCCCAAAATCCAGAATTCATTTAGAAAGAAAATATCCTCCGGTGTGCCGTCGTCCGTGTGTCAAACCCAACCGGAGCACATCTGTACCTGTTCTGTTCATGGAAATGATGATCGCAGTAATGACACCTGCAGGGTTTTCTCTGATTTCGAGCAAACACTTTGATGCACATCGCCGTGCCCCCCAGCTCGTGTGCATGCACCACCTGGCCACTGACATGTATGTGTTTTATCCTCTAAGAACCACAAAATTAGTGCTGAGAGAATCAGACGTCTGAATTAAAGTGAGTAAAATGTCAAATACAGGAATTAAATCTGTCGCTGTGAGAGAGGGATGCTGAATACTACAGCCTGCGAGCTAAGTTAGCCCAGCCGAAGAGTCCTCGAGCAGGACACTGATGAAGCACAGAAGAGCCAGAACATCTGCGTGAACGTGGAGTGAAACAGGCTAGAAACTGTGCGGTGACCACACATGAAGACGTAACCTCAGACTGATGACTGTCAGCGCCCGCCTGCTCCGAGTGCCTGGAGCTGCTAACGTAAAGCAGTCCTCAGGTTTCCTCAACATGACATAAAAATCAAATGAATAATTCAGACTAATAAAAAGGATAGTAGCAGCAGAGCTGTGCTGATATTTCTGTCCTTTCCTTAAACAGCTGTCAGACAGTTTTTAGTGTTTATTATGAAGCAATCACAAATTCAGAACTTGCTAATTATGAACAGATGAAAGCAGCAGTAAGCTGAAAAACCAGAGCAGCTATATCAATATTGCATGTTATGAGGAGCTCAACATTTGGAAAAAAAGTTTTCAATGAATTTTAATTAGACTCAAACAAACTTTATACGAGCACGAGGAACAAGCTGACAGCGCCTCTCCGTCATTGGCTGACGATTACCTCACAAAGATCCATTAGTGGGAACAGCAATGACAAAGTGCAACCGAGATCCAGTTTATATAAATCTTATATATTTGTTAATCACCACAAGTCCTCCTGTCTCCTTAAATTATCCTGAGAGTACGGCTGACGAGACAGTTTTTAATGATGGATGCCATATTGTCTCCATCTTGGCATGCTCATGGGAAGCCTAAAAACGATTTCTAATTTTAATGGTATCATCCTGTGGCAGATTTCCAAGTGACATTTATGAAATATTTAAAGAGGAACTAATGGGCTCATTGTTAAACATGTAGTAAAACTGAACCTGGCAACACTGCCTGTCCTCAGAACTGCCAAACACTTATTTCAGTTTATACATTATTATTCATTTAATTCACTTTTATTTATACAACAAAGTACAGAATACTATAGGATATGGAAATCTGTAATCAGATAATATGCTACAGCCGAGACTTTTGGAAAGTTGGGAAGAAAAACTCCCTTAATCAAACTCCTCACAGTGTGTCTGGAGGCCAAGATTTGTTTGTTTTTTAGAGATTTATAAGCCCGCTGGGATTGAAACGATGGGACGAGGCGCGACTTCTCAGAACGGGCTCACTGAGAGCAGCATGAATAAGAGCTTGGAGACGCCTACGGCTGCAGTGAATACTCAGAATAAGACCTCTGAGTGTACATTGGATTACATCAAGGAAAAGCTCACTCAGAACAACACCTGGATCACATCTTGGAACAGCTGACTGCGGTCGTGAGGTCTCAGAATCGGCTCTCTGAGCAAAATAATGACAAGACCACGGAACTGAAGGTTAATAACATCATGGGAAGCTCGCGGTTCTCCAACAGGAGATTGAGAGACCAGTGTCGGAGTTTTAAAGAACAGCTTTGAAATTCTCATGAGTTGTTGCAAAAGACAAATCACCATCATAATGCTGCTAGCCCTTCGGTGCCAGCTGTGGGCTCGAGGCTGGAGCCGAACAACAACACCCTGATAACGACTGTGTTGAGTCTGTTCTTCCCATTCATGCAAGGCCACCTGGGTTGGCTGGAAGACTGTTTACTTAGCCTGGCAGGGCGAAGGACACTGTCTCAGCTGAACTCTGGACACGCACACACATACACTGATACTGATAAGCACTCACCGACGCATCACCCTCTCTACCCCGGATCCAACGCCACCTCCAACGCTTAGGTGTGATCCCACATGTACAACAAGAGCATCTGGGTACAAGGATTTCAATAAAGGACTGGATTTCATCTTAATGGAAATGAAATAGCAGTAGATTTAATTTCATTAAAGTCCATCAAAATAAGCAAACAAAAAGACTTAGAAGAAAAACTTAGCAAAGCAGAAAAGGAAAAGCAGTGTGACGTGACATCAGCAGCAAAGCTCATGTGGAACGAGGGAATTCTGCAGGACTAAAAAGTTAGTGTGCTCAAATTAATAAGAATAATTTGCATATTACAGGTAAATCTCTCAGGTGTTTCCAGGCCAAAGGCAGGTGAACAAAGCACAGTTATGCATAGCATTAATGTATTCAGAGTGTTTCACATGACCACACTGTGGACTCATTAACAAAAACAGAAGAACTGAATTTTTACTTATGCTGGAGAAAAATAATAAGAAAATGTGGACTTTGTGTTTTTTAATATTTAAGAACATTTAATAAGAAGCTTGCAGAGACACACTCGTGTGAAAACCCTTACTTTGTATTCAGTTATACTGCAGCTGGACTGAAGCGACTGGCCATTAAAACCATCTCATGCTGATGTGAGAGTTTTAATTGGCAGCAGTGGTAACATCCTGCAGACGCGAGGCATCGAGCCGCAGGGTGTTGGTTTCATCCACATATTGGATGGACGGAGAGCTGTTTCATTAGTCACCAGAGCCTGACTAATGCCAACACATAGACCTGTCAATTAAACGCTGATATCGGTCCGACGAGATATGCATGAGAAAGGGCAAAGCAGGGGTTAAAGTGTCATTTGATATTAACCCTGAAACTCCTCTGACGAGGTAAGAAGTCACTGTTTGTAACTCAGCACCAACACCTGGCCGTATCATGTTCTCTAAGAGTTGTACTTCAGTAAATGTAAACATAAGACTGGAGTCTGTCCCAGCTGTGGAGGGTAAGAGGTGTCCCGTCCATCACAGGGCTAACGCAGACAGACACACAACCAATCACATGCAGTTCAACCACCATGACAGCGTGACAAAGAGTAACTGTGCAAAACTAACTGTCATTACAGCCGGACGTGAAAGTAAATGCTTGTATGGTAAGCTTTGGACATTTTATGAGTTAAATTTATAATGAAATGTTAACATAATGATATTCAGTAATCACATCCTTTGCTTTATTTCCACTAATTAAACAAAAATCTGCAGTGCAGTATCTCTCTTCAAAGTCCAGAATCACTCTGAAATGACTGCAGTCCTCTCAGGCAGATACAGAGCCAGCTCTGTCTATCGGTGCCTGCAGATGCTGAGTGGAGGTTTGTGGGACGTCAGACGGCTGAGAGAGAGTGAAGTCGTCCAGCAACACTTCAATAGTATAGATTTACCTTTTTGCTACAGCAGGTTTTGGCTTGTTGCCTCAAAAGTTTCATTTATCATCAGAATCATGTTGAAAACAAAACATCAATGTTCACTGCAAAGGAACTGCCTGCACCGATAAACCAATAAAGTGAGTTGGTCTATAAAGTGGAAGATGCTGGAAATCAGTCTTTTTTCTGTAGCATATGTAGTTGCAGAGGTGTAGCCTGCTAGCATGCTAGTGGAGGTCATGCTGCTGGTGTCATAGCTGTTCTGAGACCAGCTACCTGGAGTACGTACGTATTTTAAAATGTTTGGCATCTCACCGGCCCATCCTGTGCTTTTGGCTGATCTCATTAGTTTGCCACCCGCTGTGATGTCATCATGAATAAACACAAACATGTAATGCAGTAATTAAATAGTTACAGAGCAGTATTTCAGCTGTTCTGTCTTATTTGGCATTTTTCTTTTCCTGCTGAAACTCTGCGAGTTTTCGGCATCGTGCTGGTGGAGGCATCGCTTTAAAGGGATCAGGGGATCAAGCTGATGTGTTTGGTCACAAGTGATACTCTACTAGCCTCTAACCTGCCTCTTCCGCTGAGTGCGATAATATATGATAATAGATTCCTTCAAATCCCACCCTGTTTTCCGAGCACGACGCTGGTTTGCATCTACGCCTTCATATTTCACTCAGCTGTGGGTTCTGGACATAAACAACAAATCACGCAGGAGTGAACTCTAATTCAGGTTATTCTACGTCAGCATGAATACGATCCCAGAACAAATAATAATAAAATAACACAAAATGCTGTAATTTACTAAATTACTCCCTACTGGTGTGTTACTGGAGGGCACGGGTGCATAAAACCTGGTTTATCCGCTCCCCTTCGGTTTTGTCGGGGCCCAGCTTCCCACACGTCCCTTCGGTGCATAATTTCTGTGAGTTTGGACAGTAGTTGTGTGTTTACAGACCTGGATCAGAAACACATGACTGTTTAACTGCTCAGAGCCCTCCTACAGACATTAGAGAGAGCAGTGGGAGTGCTGGGTTTGAGCAGGCGGGAGAAGGGGTCAGGTGCTCGAATAAGACAGCAGCTGTAAATCTTTGTGCTGAACAGCAGCTTTTTGCTGGTGGCAAAATAAAACACACTGGCTGACTATATACATACAAACCGTGTTCGTCCTGCAGTGTGAGGAGATGATGAGCAGCAGACAACAACTAACTTTTAAAAACAGCCGTTGCTGCTCTTTGCTGTGGTTAGAATAAGGGCTGCGACATCGTAATGCAGGGAAAATAAGCTCACCATCACCAGTTTCCTACTTCTTACAATATGATTATGTTAAAAAGAACTAATGTGATTGAATATCATTGAATTTAGTCGTGACGTTTAGGATTAATGTCAGAGCGGTTTGACCACACTTCTCTAAGCAGACCCAGTGACAGCTGGTTCAGTCAGCAGCATTAAAGAGATGCTGTTCCCTGTTAGCGCCGCGATCCTGAACAATTTACTGAGAATATTTTTGCAGCATCGAGATAAAGAGGACCAGAAACTCCACATCATTAAAAAAGTGCGAGTGCGCTAAGAGCAGGCTTTTAAGAACACAGTTAACTGTCATTACAGAGCTAAAGTTCAGCCTCTCAGGGGAAGCCAGAACATCCTTTCCTCTAAGGCCACAGAGTCACAGAGGCTGCTGATAAAGCAACAGGAAGACTGCACTTGGATTACAAATGTGATTATCTGATCATGGCAGGATTGTGCTGGGTTGTTTCTTTCAAAGACATAATTGAATTCTTGCATATTAACTGGAACAAGTGAGTTTATTATCTGGTTGACTAACTGAAATATGTTGTTGTGTTTGCCTCTGCACCAGCAGACTTTTAGTAGCACAGTGACTGTCATTACAGAGCTAACGTACAGCCTTTCAGGTGTAACAGTGAAGCCAAAAACATCCTGTCCTCTAAATAAGGCCTCAGAGTCTCAGAGGCTGCTGATAGACGACAACAGAAAGTCTCCCGCGTGTGACTCTGATTACAAATGTGATTATCTGCTCATCTGTTCATGGTGGAAGTGAGTCGGGTTGTTTTTGCATTGAAATGATAATCGAATTTTTGCATATTAACTGAAAACATTGAGTGTATTATGTGGGTGACCAGCAGAAATACATCTCTCAGTTTATGTGTTTTTACATCATCAGTGTAAAGGACTACAAAATAAAAATGCTGTGAGTCTGTAGCAACGAGGCCCGTCTGAGATATACGTTCAGTATTACCCAGAGGAAGTAATATTAGACGACCAGGCTAACGCAGCAAATACAAGTCAGTGTCTACACAAGACTACACACCGTCGGAGCTGGAGTCACAAGTTCGATTCCCACCCGGTATCCAGTAAGGGTCCTGGCTAGACCCCCCATGCTAAAACCAAGCCCTGGAATGACGCAGCTATGTCTGCAGCCTGTCTGCAGCTCAGACACAAGAATTTCACTACATGTTGTACTCTGTATAATTGTGTATGTGACAAATAAAGGTTGTTTGCTTGTTTTAACGTATCTATTGTAACAAGGAGATGATGAAAATCATATTTTAGCAAATGTGAATGTTCAGTGTTTATGTTAGCATAGCAGCTGTTAGCATAGCAGCTGTTAGCATAGCAGCTGTTAGCATCGGTCACCTGCGACGGACACGCAGGAGTTGCTGTTAGTTACTCGTTATTCACCATCGCAGGCTCTAGCAGACTTTGCACGTCGTTGTGACAGACAGGTTCATAAACATTCCGTCACACTGTAATTTCACCTGTCATTTTAATTTTCATAGTAAGACATATTTAATAGCTTCACATTTTCAGGGGCGGGGAACAGAGCCGGTGTGCTCCTAGTGCCGGTCAGTGTTGCCAACTCCTCAGTATTGAAAATCACTATTGGCTGTCCTAAAAGTCGCTAGAAGACGCTAAATGACGTCATCGCCTAATTTGCATATTTGGTCATGCTAATGTAATTGTAACCTACGTTGTTGGAGAGAGAAATAACATCGTGGAAGAGACATAAAGTGAATAAAAAACATCCTAAATGCATTTAGAGTTTATTTAGAACTACAAATTAAATTTCTTTTAGCAATTATTGGTTTTTTATTGTCACAATTCCAACCCTGCTCCTTTACCCGGGCCTGGACCGGCAAAAGTGACCCGAAATTGGCACTCTGGTGGAGTTTCTCTGTGTGTGTGTTTATAAGTAGTTTTAAACCTTGTGGTTCACAAAACAGCATCAACGAGTCTCCAATAACACCAGAAAAAGTCGCCAGATTTGTCACTAGTCGCTTTTTAGAAAAAAAGTCGCTAAGGGGTCTGAAAACTCGCTAAATATAGCGACAAAGTCGCTAAGTTGGCAACACTGGTGCCGGTCCCAAACACAGACAAGTGAGCGGAGCTGCATCAGGTCAGGCATCCAGAATAATGTCTTTGTGTTCATAGAGGATCAGTCGGGATCGTGAGGTCTGACTGTGTCAGTGTGTTTGCTCCACGGAGGAGAAACAGGACTTCTGGAGTAAGCTGGATAAAGTGTTAGAAAGTTTCTTTAGCGGGGAGAGCGGTGGAGAAGACTTCAGTGAACATGGAGGTGACGTGAACAGAGGTGTTGAGTAGGTGTAGGGTTAGGAAGAGAAATGGACAGGTGGTTCTGTGGTGAGCACACGCTTCAAGACGATGCGATGCAGGCAGGGTGGAGTGGGTGGAGGCGAGTGCTGGGGGATTGTGACAGAAGGATAGAGAAAGAGAGGCGTAGAAGATGGTAGTGAGACCTGCTGGGAGACGGTGGCAGTAAGGAGGCCTAGTTGAGGTGCTCAGTCCATCAGACGGACAGCTCAGAGTCAGAGAGGTGGAGGTGGGCTGGACATGTGCAGGGGGACAAAGGCTGTTAAAGATGGAGGTGCCAGGCTGGAGGAAAGGAGGAAGATCTCAGAGGAGGGTCATGGATGAAGGAGGACATGCAGAGGGTTGGCGTGACAGAGGAGGATGCTGGGATAGGAGATCATTCGCTGTGGTGACACATTAAGGGAGCAGCTGACAGAAGGAGAAATTTCCCAAAACAACACAATTACAATAATCAGGATAGAAAAAAGATGCATTTCTGATCACATGGAAACAAAAAAGAAAGTTAACCCAGACTGTGTGATCACACCTGCAAGAAGACTGTTAGCACTTATTGCACTAACGCTAAGTGGACCTGCATGAGTGTTATTAAAATAGAGATGTACGAGTTTTAATTGTAATACATTTTTAATAAATCTAATTCTCCTCCTGCCTCACAGGAAACTGAAAAGCATAATTTCATGCACAGTCGGTCAGTTTCTCCCACAGAAGCCATCGCTCTCTTTTATACTGTTGCAGAGACGAGCTGTCAAAATGAGACACAGCTTTCAGATTTCGGTCTTTGTTTGAATAAATTCCATCAGTGAAAATCTGTCTTAAAGTGACCTGCTGTTCTTATATAGTCTGCTTTGGTGCAAAATGTTTATGGAGCTCTTACCCACAGCTCCTTCTTCATTATGACAGCCAGGGTTTCTCTCCAACTGGGGTAATGGTGTTGCAGAGAACAACTCTGTTATTAGAGGGAGTGCTTTACCACACATGTTTTGAAATTAACGTTGAGATTTAATCACAGCTTGGATCAATTCCTTTGTATTGTGGTCATCATCCAGCTGTTAATAACGACTGCATTTGTTGAGTTAGACAGGACGCGTGCAAAGGTTAGACCGTAGATGCTGAGGGGATGCTTTTGCTTCTTTTTTGTGCGAGGGGAGTGCAGACTGTCATATGTGTTTCAGAAAATGCATGTGTTTAACCTGCAATATATATTTGTGTGAGAATATGGTGAAGCTTTTTTAGCAAACAGCCATCTTTAGACATCTGCACTGAGACAGTTGGTTACCAAATCCTGCAACATGTGGCACCAGCGTGGACACCAAGCAAGCCCATCGGTGAGTTTACACCCTTTTTTTGCCTAAATACCCCAAATGTCATCATAGCTCTCATAAAAACAACCAGAGTAATAGTAGTCCTACTAATGCATTTTAGTTTTACTTCCTGACATCATATTTGTCTGCTGGTGATGGTGCAGGTCAGAATAAATACAGGTTTAATGGGTGCACTCACACAGGGATGTTGCATGCTTCAACAGCAGGAAGACGATGAAGATGTAACTTCATAATCCAAGTGAGTGGTGCGGATTTAAAACACTCTTTACACAAAACATTAGCGAGCAACGGTCATTGCTGTTACTCAGAGAGTGTTAATGTATATGTAAAGTGTAGAGGTAAGTTTGGGCGCCTTTGATACACAAAGTGTTTGCAGGGGCTGCGGCGCTGGTACCCATTTGGTGGTTGTATCTTTTGATGTTTGCACATCTGGATGTTTGCACGTGCATGGATGTGTTGAATCTACCTAGTTGTTTTCCCTGCATTGGTCCGAGTGTGGGGTTTCCCTGGCTTCTGGGTGGCCAGTGGGGTGTTCGTGAGGTCAGGAAGTGTTCGGTTGTTGTTGCTGTGTGCTGGGAGAGGACAGGCTGCTGGGAGGTTTGTCTCCATCTTGCTGTTTCTGGTCATTCGGAGAGATTCCAAACCACAGCGAGTCCTCACGTTACATATATTTGTCCTCTGAATAGCAGAAAAATGTTGAAAGTGTTAGCCAACATGGGGACTGCTAGAGGTTATTACAGTGGCTAATTTTAGCAGCTAGCTTTAGCAGCTGCCAGCCAGGTAGCTGCCAGACGTTAACGGCCAGCAGCTTAGATTCATTAGAATATTGTTATGAACTGATTTACATCAAGTTATGCCTGACAGCACAAAGACTGACAGACAGGGACAGACTGCAAAGAGAGAACAAGAGGAAACAAAGGGCGAAAGCAGACGTCCACACACATAATGCCAAGAAAGCATCCTCATCCACTCATGATGTCACCCCCCCCCAGTCGTTAATATTAACTGCAGAGCATTGTATGCTTGATGTTATTGTCGGGTCTCACCTGTAAAGATCTGCTTCTAGAATTTTCCACGCGACGGCTGAAATCACAAATCTGTAATCGCTGCTTGTTTTGTTTTCTTCCACCCGTCTTGGAAGCAGCTCAGCCTGTGAGTACGAGGTTTGCATAAAATCCCACGCAGTGACTTATTCTCTCACAACAGAACCAAGAAAAGGAAGGGTTAGGTTATGTGTTTCACATCACAACGAAATGCAAAAGTATCTGCAGTCAGACATTATCAGATATCTAAAAGCGTATTTTTACCGACATTTACTTTCATTGCATCATCTTATGAGCAGTCTTCGTATAAAAAGGTGAGTTATAACTCAGCTGCAGTCATGTTGAAACTGTAACCATCTTGCAGATGAAAAACAAAATCCACGACTTAAACTGAGGTCTTATGTGTGACCTTCTGTGTGCTGTATGGGTGAACTACACAAGTGTTGGAGCCAGAGAAAGCAAAGGGAAATAATATTCGGAGACAGCCTGATGGGAACCATGAGACCATGAAATGGAACCTCAGTTCTAGTGTGTCAGCTGGCCAATTTTCCACCGCGTGAGGTCAGACAAATTCACAGAAAGCTTCCCGATGCCTTTGTGTAAAATTTCACAGGAGGGTAATTCTTCAGAAGATCTCTCAGGATTGTTGTGGCTGCACGTGTCAGAACCTTCACTTTCTTTTTCTGTGTTCAAATAAAACATGTTCAGTCTCAAACCAACACCAGTTTTATGTGTTTGTGTGTTTGTGAAATGCAAATGGACTGTTGTCGTCCTAATATTTGCACTGAAAAGAAACCATCTGTCTGATCCATGTGTGCTGGATCAAAATCTCGATGCATTCATCGTGTGCCAGACTGTGATTTCTGCTAGACATGAGAGTTATACCAAAACGCAGCGAGCGTCTCTGATTGTCCCGATATTAACTTGTGATAGAAACGGCAACATTTTGCACACAGCACAGGCATCACCACTGTGGAGATATGTGATATTTAACGTAATAACATGTTTTGTCCAGCAAACAGTCTTGTTTGCTCGTCATGTTAACCGGACACTAACCTTCAGCCTGCGGCTGTGTTGGTGAGATGAACGGATGCGTCGCTGCACAGGCTGATGGACGGTTTGCATTAACAACCACTGTTTTTCTTTGCCTTCATGCACTCGTTGTAATACAGTCAGTGATGAGTTTTCAGGTGGTTGCATAAGCTCCTTGTGCTGCTCTGTAGCACACACACACAGACACACACACCTCTACAGCACTCTGCATGTGACTCCTGTTAGCTTCAGCATCTCCAAACACGGGACGAGCTCTTCACCTCCTCTTTACTGATCAGTTATTTGTACTGTGACTCAGTCAGGATACATACAGGGAACAGCTGCAATGGCTTACTCAGGCATGGGCAGGTACTGTTGGTGGAGTATACATTTTCATTTAATTGTGGGAAACCACTGAGAATAAAATCACAACTGTGATATTACAGGTTATTACAGGTCATGTATAGCACACATGAAATGCTGGGACAGTCGTTACTCCTGCTGCGTTCATGTTGACAGTGTTGATACTGACTTCTCAACTCTCTGATGAATATCATGTGATTTTTATTTAGTGTAAAAGTGCCAATGATATTTTTTTTAATTGATCTCAAAGTAGCATTTAAAGTATTACAGTAAAACTATGAAATGAAGGGAAACCTTTGATACTGGTGCTTCTTCTGAGGTAATTTCTGTTTGACTAATTAGGATTTCAAAATTGTTCCGTTTTCTTTTTTCTTGCTTGTTTATTTTCTAAACCGATGTTTGATTTCAGTAAAGATGAAGCTTGAAGGTCGGCTGTCAGATAACCAACTAACATTTCTGCAGAGCAAATAATTACTGGAAATGTCAAACGCTAAACTGACTTCTATTTATACAAGGAAGCGGTAACACACAATTCATAATTAATTACTAATCACACCCTTCAGAATGTGGAAAAGGCATGCGAGACAGCTTAAAAGGTAATTACACTGTGATGGGGTTTTTTAGTTTCAGTCACTTTGTGGTTGCTCGAGCCTGCAGACACATTTGGCCTCACTGCGTTTAGAATGACATCAATATTGTGCAAAAAGGTTTCGTTTGACGCTTTAAATCTGCAGGATTTATGGAGACAACCTACAATTTTCCTTCGTTCTGAGGAGCCACTATAATCCCAAACACACTGTCTAATAATTTACACTAACTTAATTATGAAATCACTTGGTTGGTATTTAGGAGGTTTTTCTCCTTGGATCCATCTTTTTACTGTTTGTGCTAATAACACGTGTTTTTCTTTATGTTTGGCTGTAGCGAGCGATGAGACTGATGTTTGCTACAGAGGTGCACCGAGTGTCTGTGAAATATCAATACTTTGCATTAAACCAGTGTGAACACAGTGGAGACACACAGCAACACAAAGGAAACTAGAGCCACACTGAAGTGTTTGAACATTGCATTAATAGTCTTCACTCACTGTCTTTAGGGATTCACTAGCTTGCGAAGCTATTAGCGTAGCTCTTAGCGTAGCTGAATCACTAGCAGTAAGGCTTCTTCATCCGTCCTCCTGCACTTTCCTGCTCAGTATGTTAAATGTTTAGCTGTTCCTTGGGCTCCTTTTGCAACAGTGATACTTATAATATGGCCTGTTTATAGCTGTGGAGGCCAAGCTCAGCGAACCAAGCTCTGCACCCTTGAAAAACCAGACCCTTGTTCAGGTTCAGGCAAAGTTAACCGCTAATAGTTAGCTGTGACGTTCTCCTTTATCTTATAGTGGACAGAAATTATTTTTTGGTACAAATAATTTGTCTGGCATCTTATTTGATGCAGAGCAACTATATAATTGGTCCTGCTTGTCTGTCTGTTTGTTTGTTAGCAGTCTTATCAGTTTTCAAGAGCTCGAGCTAATTTAATTTTGGTGAAAATAAGTCAAGGTTAAGTTCACATTAGCTGTAAAAATTAAAATGTCATATTATTATTTGTGTTGCAGCATCACTGCATATGACTCTGGATACTGTGGGTGCTTAAATTAAAAGTACTTGACTCCCTGGTATAACGCAAACAGGGACCTTAAAGCAGATCAACAACCAGCCATCAGCACATCTATTAGAACTCCTGATTTATACTTTGATGTTAAACATGATCAAGAAATGTCAATTATCAAAGACAGTAACCACTGATCATTACTATTATTATTGCCATTATTATCATAGTAGTTGAATCTATCATTCGCCATATTTGCTGTAGCATAGGTTGTGATAAATTGTTTCTTAGGGCTGATGGCTGATCTAAGATGATTCACAGTAACTAAAGGACGAGAGTAAAGAGCAGCATTCCTGTTCTGTTCCTACTGTGGATCCTGACTATCTGACATCATTTAAAGGCTTATTGGACAAGCGAATGGAAGTAAGACAAATAATAATAATAATAATTATAATAATAATAATTATATATATAATTATTATTATAATTATAATAATTATATATATAATTATTATAATAATAATAATAATAATTATTATTATAATTATTATTTCTGCCAAAATTCAGCAACTCAAACTGTCAGCTCTGAGATATGTTGTATTGAAATAGTATTTGTATAGAATATTTTTTAACTGTAATATTTTTTCTCCTGTTGTTGCAGTTTTTGTCTCGGCTGGTATCAGGCTGGAGTTTAGATCAGGCGAACTGTTTTCACATTTGAAGCAAATTATTGACGTGTTTTGAAAATGTTATTTTCAACAGATCTCTCTAAATTCAAACCGCAGCTGCTGCTGATCTTTTGGGCAAATCTCACCCATTATGGAACTACACAATGGGCTTTATTTTCACCTCAGACTTCCAACACAAGTTATAAAGGCACTGTTGTCGTTTTGCTTTTCCCGACTCTCAGCCTCTTTACAATCCAACTGAGGCTCTGACAGACTCACACACAGTCTGTGAGATTAGTTTCCATGGTTTTATCTCCTCGCCCAGCAATGCTAACCTGCACATTTTTTCACTGCCAACATCTCAGACTGACCTCTGCAGAATTTACATTTTTTTCATGTCCTAATGTTAACGTAAAAAAATAAATATATAAATCCTTTCATGGTCTGTGATTCATGGCAATCAAGAAACAACAACAATGTGAGTTTGAATTTCATATAACATTATTAAAATGCTTTGTGTTTTTCCACAGTCACAAAAAATCATTGAGAAATTAGGTTAATAAAGGATAGAAGTGCAGCTTTATGTCCTCTTAGGTTATGTGTGTGTGTGTGTGTGACCGTTTGTCTGATCCTATTCCCAAATATATCTCTCGCCTGAAGTCTCACCAAAAATAAATTAAGAAATTACATGAGGGAAGTAAAGGAAACAAAGGTTTCAGATGAGGAGCGTCGTGATTTATTACTGGTTTAGAAGGTGGCCCCAAGTTAAACCACGGCAGAGCACAGGAATAAATCTCCCTGATCTGACTGAGCCTGACTCAGATATAACAGTCTGCTTGGCCCCCGTGGTCGAGTCCACTGGCCTTTGGTCATGGCACTATTTAATCTTCACTCCTTCAGCTAAACTAAAGCTTGGATAATCCAGAGTCCCCTCACATTCACACAGGGTTTCTCCAGCAAACCAGTCTTCACGGTGAAGCTGGATCTCCATCTGTAGCTTTGGAACTATTTGGAAAGACAATGTGGGGCGAATTATGCTGAGCAAACAGAGCATTGTCTAATATCTTGGGGGAGATATGAATTTCTGCAAGAAGTGAATGACGATCCATCCAGTACACGCCAGGTTATTTCTCCAGAGTGCAGAGCCGCACATGTGAATTTGTGTGGCTCTATGAAAAGTGTGAGGATCCACAGTGGGTGTGGTGCATCGTTCCATCATGAATCAGATATTTCTGCCTGGACCAAGAACCTGACATCTTCATGGATAAACACTGTTGGCTTCATTGTATATGAAATGCATGATTTCATTTATGACACGTCGCTTTCTTTATTTGACCTCTTTAGATCAAACCTGAAATGCGTAAAACACCCCACCTTCTAATATTTGCTTATTCATGCAGTCATCTTTTCTTTGATGTCTCCTTCTAATTGCCATTTCCTTTTGAAGTCATGATAAATTAAATGCTCAGCTTTGATTTCAGCCGGAGTCATTTCATCTTTGGAGCACTTGGTTATGGTTATCTCCCTACCTCGGATGCACCGGGGAGGACCGTCCTCGGGGTATAGCATCATCTGACTTACATTTTTAGCCGTACTTTATTTTAAGCAAATAAAGGAATCTGGTGCCTGACAGCATTTCTCTCACTGTCCAGGTGTTACTCACAGTTTATGACCCTCGTCAGTGTTTGGAAGTGTGTGTGCGACGGGGTCGAGGGAGCCAGAGCGGCAGACAGAGGACATGTAATTGAATTAGTAATGATTGAGTTCATTGACACACAGTCCTAATCACCTAGCATTTAAAGGACCCTTGAGTAATGGCCATGGTTTGCAAGAGGGCAGATGGATAAGCAGGATAGTCTCAGTGGGCTAAATGTCAAAGGCAGACATAAACCCCCCGATGCCCACACGTATCTGCGTCCTTGCACAAGAACACTGTGAAGGACAAACCCCGGCCCACATTTAATTTAAAGTAGACTGTATGTGATATTTTTTACCAAACAATAAATAACAGTGATTTTCTCCATCGCTTTCTTCCTTTCAGCATTTGCTTGCATTAAATTTCATCAGCTAAATTCCCATTGCGCACTTACAGCAGCCCAAAGACAAAAGTCTAGTTTACAGCTGTTTACAGAGGTTTAGTGCAACACTGTAAATCTAGGGTGAGTAGTTTGACTAGTTTGTCCTGATTTTTTAACCTCAACACATCTCAGCTTGTTTAAAAGGCACAGCATCTGCCTCTGCATACCAATGCTCCCATAAATTAGTCTTTGTTTCCACCTCCAAATACTCGCAGCAGGTCTCTGAAGAATTTCAATGTTTTTCTTTTTATACGCCCATCACATAAGATGGTGAAGATTTGCATAAAATATTTTGGTTATATGTGCATCGTGTGCCAAAAGAGTTTCGTAGAAGAAAACAGTGTCGCGATGATCATCAGCTAAAAGCCGTCTTATTGCTCTTATTCCCAGCGAGCCTGACAGGAGCTGTAAAGGACAGACATGGCCGTTATATTCATGAGGAACAGAGGAGCTTCAGAGCACAGAGCTTGGATTCCAGCATGAACTTTAACAACAAAAGGGCTCAGCTAGAACAAAGAGACTTTGAACAACCTTTTATATGTTTTTTAATATGCGACTTATGGCGTTTCAACCCATTCACACAAACGCAGTGATAAAAGTATAATATCTAATAATTGATCCCTTCAGCAGAAATTGACGGCCTTGGGCTGAATCAGCTTGCTTTGGTGAGATTAGCTGATGTCCGCTTCATCTAACAAAGGCAGTCGTGGGCTAACAAACAGCCCAGGAGACAGTTTGGGGCGGCTGCTCGTAAACAACATATGTGACCTTTTTGAAGGTTTTTTAAACTAAAGTCCTCACAAACAAAACTTTAGTCTGTCTGTGCAAGTGCACACAGTGAGTGAATGTCCCTGAATGTCCCTGGGGGTTCATCTCCTCCTTTATTTCCCTTCATTAAGACGCTGAAATGAGCCCTTCTTACACCACACGCTCCACCTACTGTATCACCTGTGATACTCTGTTGATGCCATGCACAGAGCGCTGAGGAATCCACTTCAACTGGCATTTTGTCAGCATGCAATTAGAAGAACAACAAGGACCTAATCTTGATGAACAAGAAAATCACACATTTCACAAACACACAAACTGATTTCCACACTCACAGAAGTATGAAGGAGGAGGTGGGTGGGAAACAGCGACACCTTCTGTAACAAGTCTGGACAATGAGGATGGATCATATCCACACAGTGGGAACAGACGACACACACATAGACAGATAGATATATAAACTGAACTAACATAATTATTATTATATTTTTCTTTCTTTTCTGTTTTATGAACTCAAACCTAGATTACACGAACAATGTTTAAATGCACATGGAGAGGCGTGACTTTAAGTATTTATTGTGTCCTCTTTTTTCTTACCTCTGACAGAGTTTTTTAGAGAAAGTTGTTCACATCTTTAGCTCAGTAGCTTTTTTCGGTTAAAGATAATGCAGACCTGCAAATATGCATTTCCTTTTCTCCAATTCTCCGCCGAGCGTCTGTGTTTCAGGTCCAGAGGAATTACACCGCCTGGCTGAAGATAGGAGTAGAAATCAGAGTTGTGCATGCATGTAGAGTTTCATCTGAATGTGTGTGTTTGCTTTGTGTGTGCATACAGTTTCAGTCATGGAGGTTTGGGCAGAAATCCCAGTTAAAAGTCGACAAATAGCAAACCAGCAATGTCACTGGGAAGGGTTTGTGCTGTAGAGGCATTTTACAGGCTGACATCAAAAGCTCTTCACAACATCATCAACAATAATAACAATAAATGATTACATTTGGTCGATCTCGTGTTCACGGTCGTCTCGTTGTGTTGTTTGCTTCCAGCGGGACTATTTTTACATAATTCATCCTTTTTGCACTTTCAGTGTCGTCAAAGCCACGCAGAGAGTTAACCTCATGTTCTGTTTCAGACTGACCCAAATTTCATGTGCAAACTTATATTTTTAGTGTTATTTATTTGTTTGTTTTTTCAGACACACACAGAAAAAGATTTTTTGTGGTGGATCACACTTAGTAAGACAGCAGAGGGGAGGTTAATGACTTTCCTAATCAGGGCATTTGCTCTTTTCCACACAGCACTTCCTGGTTCTGAATCACATGCCATATATCAGCCAATCAGAAGCTAGTAGTTCTTCACCTTAGGTAAATGTAACCAAGATACGCCGGTGGATTCAACAGATTACAGCAGGTATTAAAAATCTACTCATGCAAACATAGTTACTCCTGTAACCATCATAAACTAATCGTTTGTAAATGAACTAAATTATGAATATACTTAATTTGGAGCGATCTAAAAAAAGCAGCCCTGCAGGACTTTATGTATATTTAGATCAGGTTAAGATTCTGGACCAACTCCCAGAACTTTTTTATCACTCCTCATATTCTTTGTTGGACCTGGAGAGCGACAGATGCACTTTGAGCATTAGTGGGCTGAAAGCGAACGGGTAGTCGAACGGGTACAGGGTTTTGCTTTTACTCTGCCCAAAATAAATTAGTTATTTAAAACATAAAAGTATACCACAAATAAATAAATGAGCTGAACGGAAAAAAACAAAAACAGGTGTTTCAGCAAACCGAACCCAGAGTATAAAATTTATGAAAGAGACCATGAAGGACCGTTGGCTCAGTTCTTCTCCAGAAGCAAAGACAGCACCAGCAAAATGTTGCTTACCTGCAGTTTTCCATAAAAAATACATTTGATTTATTTCTTTTCTTTCTTCTTCACGTCTGCACCTGCAGGTTAATTTCCTGCATCAAACTAACATGTTTGTGGAGAGCCTGCTGAGCCTTGGTATATGCCAGACCTTCCCAAAGTGTGGGGCCCGCCCCCTAGGGGGGGCGCAGAGCCATGGCGGGCGGGGAGGGGGGGGGGTGTATGAAAAGGGGGGTAACAAAACGCTTGGACACTGCTAGCACGGGGCGCCTACAGAAACGCAAAGCAGGAGATGAATATGTTTCCAAACCAACTTCATTCTAAGCCAAAGACTAGAAAACATGGTGAAGCAAATGTTTCCTTTGGCTTCACCTGCACAGGTGCCGAGGTAGGTCTCCTATGGGCTCAAAATGTGGTCATAAATATTTTGTACTTGTAAAAAAGATTTGTATGTGTAAAAAAAATTTGTGTGTGGACTTAGCCAAAAAAACCCTGCAAGTTACAAGTACGGATTTTTGACCCTATTTTTCTTCCCTTCATCTGATTGGTCAATGTCATGTCAATCACAAATGTAACAATCCAATCAGAGAACAGATGGGTTTGGCTGTCGAGGGGCGCTTTTTTGAATTGCAGGTCTTTGAAGGGAATAAATGCCCTTTTACATGCCAACCCAGCGTTTTCCTTCATCACCACGAAGGAAAACAGTCTGGTTGTCTGAGTTTGGTGATTTTTGTGTCACAGGACTACGTGTTTAATACAGGGACTTCAACAGAGCTGCGGACCGCGGGGTGAGGGGGGGCAGTGTTTTGGAAATGACAGTCTTCATCACAAAGCTTTCTTCGTTATGAATTAGCATACATGTTTTTATTGAACATTTGAAGAACCAGCAAAAAAACCAAACTCTTGTAGAGGACATAAAGTCAGAGATAGAAAAGACAAGGAGCAGGTGCATCTAGTACAGGTAGAGCTGCTGCACACAGAGCCCAGCAGCCAGCAACAAATTCTGGATCCTTGGCTTTTAGTTAGCAGTTAGCATTAGCAGCACATCCTGCGTCCGATGTGAAAGGACTTTTATGCTGCGCACTGTGACTCACAGCAATGGTCCTGGGTCAGCCCTGACTTTGTGTTAAACTAATCCTAAAGTAATGATGGTGTTTCTAACCACTGATATACCACAACTTTATCCTTTCAACAGCTGCTGAAAGTTAGGGGACCTAGCTGCTATCGGATATTTATATAGAGATTACCCTTCAAGGACCTGCAGTTCAAAAAACCCATCTGTTCTCTGATTGGATTGACATTTGTGATTGACATGACATTGACCAATCAGATGAAAGGAAGAAAAATAGGGTCAAAATTCGTACTTGTAACTTGCAGGGGTTTTTTTCTAAGTCCACACACAAATCTTTTTTACAAGTACAAAATATTTATGACCACATTTTGAGCCCATAGTCTCCCTGCAGGGTTGGTTTTCCCTGAGTCGGGAGCAGCTGGGCTGTTCAAATCACGGACAAACAGGATCCCACAGCTGTTTATGTTTTTGAACCCATTTTGCACAGAGAAGCATTTTTTTTAAAAAAATTATTGATAGCAGTGTTGAATATTATTACACAGGAAAAAAACAAACAACTACAGGTAAAACAATGACAATAATGTGTGTGTGTGGCTGGAGGATGTGTGCGTGCGTGTGCGTGCGTGCACACGCGGGGCGGGGGGCGCGAACATTATTCTTGTAAAACAGGGGGGGGGGGGGCTAGCAAAATAAGTTTGGGACCACTGGTATTTGCTGATGTGGTGTCAGACAGTGTTACATTAGCCACTCAGGCCACCGTACCACAGAAGGACAGATTCATGGCTCCAGTCGGTGAAGGTGCACAGTGAGGATGTAAATATTGTAACACCAAAAAACAGGCAGACAAAATAGGTCATATTTAGGTTAATAAGTGAATCCTGTTCATTTGTTGTCTTTTTCTGTATTTTATAGGGACTTGAAGTTTGTCTGAAAAACAACGCAGGTATGAGTAATGCTGTTTTTGATGTATCCACAGGTCTGCTGGGTGTTTTTCTGCCGTCAGTGGGATCTGACTCCACAGACTGGCTCTGTTCTGGGTTTTCTGAGACGTCACTTTGAATACTGTTCGTGTCCCCAGGATGAACCTTGAGCTCCATCAGATGCAAATCTCCAAACTCCAAATCAAAGTATTTATTTTTGTCAGTGGAGCTGATATATAAGGTATTCATGTCGTCTGCATGAGTCCAGCAAACCCGTGCAAAGCTCAACACGAGCCGAGAGAAGACAAAGTTTCAGGTGTGGAGCGCTGCTGGGTGGTCAGCGGTGAGAAGATACATGATGGGTGAAGATGCAGAACCAACCAGAACGCTGTGAGGGAATTATGCTAACCTCAGTTTCCTTCTGTTCAGACCAGCTGCAGATGAAGGATGATAACATTCATACCTCTGAAATCTTTCATCTTGAGAAACTCCAGAGAAGAAGAATCACTGCATGTTATGTTTCATATATTCTATGCTTCCTGTAGCTGTGTCCTTATTACAGCAGGCTACAGGGTTTTTTGTCTTAATTACAATTTAAAATGAAAATATATTTTGGACCTTGCTGCATAGAGAGGATTTCAGCCTCTCTGCTCTTATCTCACCTGCTTCTACTTTCAAGGTGAACGTGAGGTCATTGCTGAAAGTTGCCCTGACTCCACCTTCACTAATAAATGATCTCAGTTTCACATTCTTCTGATTTGTGATCATGCAAGTTCCAAAACTGTTAAAATGTGCTGTTTACGGCCCCTTGTGTTTGTGTCTGTAGATTTTACCCGTCTGTGTTCGATTTCAGGGAATTCGAGTCTTCAAATGTGGCCACGGAGCACTGCAACAATATTTTGCCCCCTGAATGAATCACTTCTCGAGACACTGCAATGAAGCAGGTGGTGTTGGACTGATTCTTGATGTGTAACAGGTCAGAGGCTGGGAAAGTTGAATTTTATGCAACAGGGCTAAATCTGCAAGCTGCAGAGTGATTCTCCAAACGTCTGAAAAGAAAACCTGCAGTCTGTTTGGACACGTGGCTGCACTGAATGTCAAAAACAGTTGTGACAGGACTCACTTGTATGAGCGTACCCTCTAATAAAAGTAAGAAGGTTGGTTGATTATTAACACAAAAATGAGTAGCTGTTATTGCATCAGTGTGGTGGCGGCATGTGATGTTTTCTACTGAGTTAGATTGTCGACTTCTTCTTGAAACCCAAGAAAGAAGAAGAAGAACGAGCAAACATGCAGCTGGAGTCCACCCCATCATTAATATAACAAAGGCCAAATAAAGAATACTGAACATGCCTTTCTACAACACCATTATATATTATAATACAATTATACAGACAAGCTTTTAATGGATTTGTTGTTTTATACTTTTATTGTGAAGTGTGTGTGATTTTTATCTGTGAAAGATTCTGTAAGTAAATTTGATTCAGTTGCAAATGTTGATGGTTTGAGACGTGTACTTTACAGGGATGTAAAAGTAGATTTCAAAGATTCAATATATTTACTTCCCAAAGAGATCTGACTCATATGGGGCATAAATAAGATGAAATATTAGATTTGGTGCTTGGTTACTTACTAATTTATTCTTCAAGTAACTAATTTCTGTATGACTTTTGCAGTTTCTCACATTGTTGTGGAGTTTTACAGTGTTGGAGTCAAAACCTGACTGGGCCAATCCAACACACTGTGTTTCCTGACACGTGTGGTTGGTTTTTGCCAAAAATGGTGCCGTGCATTATGGTTGAACATCTCTACTGTGCTGTTGTCTGTCCAAACAACACTGTTACACACATTTTGTGTTTTCAGGTGCATCTGTGCAAACCTAAGCTGTGCTGCCATGTTTCTTTTTAGACAGGAGTTTCTCTCCGGCAGTCCTTCCAAACAAGTCGTACTTGAGTGTTCTTCAGATTGCATAAACGTTAACATGCTAACCGAGCCTGCAGAGTCTGAGTTCTGGGGTTTGCAGTTTGCACGGTTTGACTTTAGGGCGAACGTTCTGGAACATTCAGTCCTGTGTTGTTTCATCAACACATACGTGAATGCTCCAAACCAGAAAACTGCCAAAAGCTCTGCTCTTATTACACTTGATGATCATTAATTAATCAAGTGATTGTGATTAGCAGCAACTAGCTGCTGCTTACCCTGTTAATCTGTATGGAAACAGTGAGATTCATATGTAATCTTCTCTGTTTCTTTTCCACAGACCTTGGATATATTATATTGATATTATGCAATAAAAGCAGTTCATGCTCACGTGTATAAATGTGTCTTTATCATGTGAAGGCTGACAGTTAATAGCATCACAAGAGGCACAAGCTCCAATATTTGTGTTCAGGCAGAAAGAAGAAGGCACAGCAGACTGTTAGCGATAGCATGCAATCAAAGTATGATTTGTTTTGAAGCATGACATCCTCTCTGTATACTAATTACCTGCACGTCACACTCGCTGCTCACTATCAGTGTCTGTAACCTCAGACCGGGATTCACACCTGGAGCTTGATGCTGCAGTCTCGTGCACTGAGACCAAAACTGCAACAGTGGAAGAACACAACACCCCGCTCCTCGCTTTAACATAACACACGCTGCACGCCGCGCATGCAAACAGAGAGTACCGTGGAATACATGCGGCAAAAAGCAGAGTCTGGATTTCTAACATTATGATGAAGCAACAGACAGCAGAGTTGTGAAAGCGCTGTCAGACATTAACTCGGACTTTGGGGCCGCTGAAAGGTCTCAGTCTTCCATTCTACCCGTGGCAGTGCCTGAGCCAATGAGATAAAAGCTTCTGTGTTTGTGAGAGCCAATCAGTAATACTCTGAAGAGACCCAAGCCAATTAATCTCTCTGGTGACACGAGCTTTGGAGGAATGGCCTGGTTAACTCCTGGTGGCGTGCTGAGTCTTCATCGAAGCCCCGCTGCTTCCCTTTCATCTCGTGACAGACAAAACCGACGTTCCCTGCAGCAGAGCGAACTTTGAGAGGTTTTGTCTCTGTTTGAAACTCTACCTGTTCTTTCAAGCACTGAAAAGACGAGCTCTATCCTGGAATCGCTTCAACAATCTTTTGAAGAATTTGCTGTCAGAATAATTTATGCATGGGGAGTACGCAGCTACTTACTGCATCTTTTCAGGTCTTTTTTATTTCTGTGTAGTGAATACTAGACTAAGTGGCAGACCAACATGTCTACTCTCAAACCTCCCGGTAGATCAAAGTGAAGGAGACAGTCCTCCGCTTCTGGATGTCACGTTGAATCGTGCCCTTTATCCTCAGCGTCTTGGAGATCCTCACAACAAGGATCCTGGGTCTAACGGTTTGAGTCGGCCCGAGGCAAACAAGCACCCTCAATATACAGTACTGTCAATTATAGTGACTGAATCATTGGAGTCTTTGGTGCTAAATGATATGAATAAAACAAGCATCGTAACAACGCTCGACACCATCTCGCTTCATAGCAAACACGGGGATTTCTTGTTTATTTATTTATTTCGTTTAATTATGTGATTTGATTGAAATGTAATTCATTTAGACAACGAAGCCAATCGCACACTTGAACTCATAAGCACCAATCGAGTACGTCTCTCTGCCAGCACAGCTGTGGCTCCAGCAGCCAGATTAATGCTGTAAACATATGGTAATGTACACAGGGCTGTTCAAGGTGTTGGCTGTCACAACTGCACCGAGTGGGAGGAAGAAAATATCGCTAAGGCTCGTGGTTCGATACGAGACCGCACTGTTTGGAATAAGAGTGACTTTCACAGTTTTGCAGACACTTTTCTAAACAATGAATTTTAAATATTGCGTTTGGACTTCGACTGGCTAGACGGGCACAGGGATGCACCATTCGTCGGGTAAATACTAGGGGTGCAACGATACTCGTATCGATATTGAACCGTTCGATACAGTGCTTTCGGTTCGGTACGCATATGTATCGAACAATACAACATTTTTTATTTGTTTTATCAACTTTCCTTCTGACGATGCTGTCTGTGTTGAGCGCTCAGTGGATCTGCGCTCGACTACTCCGCCTAGGCTGCACTGTCGAGCGCAGTTCCACTGAGCGCAGCGCAAGCTAGCAAGACAGAAGCTAAGCTCCTTGCAACATGGCAAATTGAACCTCCCCCACCCTCACTCAGATCTGGTCTTTGGAACTGTTTTGGTTTTCATGTGACGTATGACCCTGAAGGTAAGCGCGTCATGGACTAAAGTAAAACAGTATGTTGGATGTGCCACGCAATGCTCAATTACATGGGTGGGAGCTAGTGTGTTAGCACAGTTAGCTCGTTAACGTGTTGACACCGTCCAGCCCCACGCACGGGGCGATCCGATTAACGCTGACAGCACTAGTGGGAACACAACGAATATGACTGCACATTTACTCCGACAGGATCCTAGTGCAAAGACAAGTGGAAGCAGACAAAAACAACAAGCAGCATGCTACAAACTTTACCCGAGTCATTTAGACAGCCGTTAGCACAGGATTCTCCTTATGGGGACCTGATATGTTTAATATGCTGCTGAGAATATAGCCCAGAAGAAGCGTATAGTAGAGCTTTTATTTTGAAAGAGCCATTTCTCTGTAATAAACTCTCTTTTCCAAAGATGAGGGATTCCTCCATCAGATAGATTTATTTTTTATTACTTTGTTGTTTCAGCAACAATAAATTTTAAAAACTGTACTTTTGAGTTAAAATATATATTTATAATTTTAATAAATGACAAATGAAAAAAGCATGAACATCTTTTTGTATCGAAAAAATATCGAACCGTGAATTTTGTGTATCGTTGCACCCCTAATAAATAGGTGAGTAATAGTGAAGTACTGTAAGGTTTTCCACCTTATTACGAGATGGTAATAATAACAAGTTATTGCACAAATCCTAGTGCTAGTCCTGAGAGGGAGGTGATCCTCATCAACAAGTGATATCTTGTATCAACAGCAGTCAACACTGGAGGCAACAGTGTACAAACAAACATTAGTACTCAGTATAATCTGTACACATATATAGTTTTTAATAACTTCACTCTGAACTGTAACCTGGTTAATTTTTTTTTTTTTTGTGTCCCTTTTGGATCTTTAGCATCAGAATTGTTGTCTTAAGGCCAAGTAAGATGCCAAGCGGATTTATTTTACCAAGTGGATCATCATGGCCTTGCCATATTGGTCCATTTGATTGACCTTTATTATAATTATGAATTTATTTTATTTTCAGTTGCTACAAACGGGACAGACATGACTGGGGGATAAGACAGGGGGAAAGAATGAAAGAAAGAGAGGGAGAGAAAGAAAACCAAAGGGGAGAAGAGACGGTGAGAAAGGGGGGAAGAAAGAAAAAAGCAAACAAACAAAAAAAACAAAACACCTGGGTCACCTGTATGGAGAAAAAAAACAGAAGAGAAAGCAAACAACAAAGAGCAACATAATAAAAAAAACGGCACCATCACAATAAACTAGCTAGCAGTAGATATCAGTAGATACTAATTAATAAACGATATTGTGCAGCACGCAAGATAGACAGCGCACAATGTGCTTTGAGGCAGCAGCCAAGAAAGCTTTAGTCCGCGTCTGTGAACACCCGTGTGTACACCTGTGTGGATCAGCATGCTTGCATTCCAAAGGTTTCTCCATGTAACGATCTGCTAGGGAGTGTGGGGGGGCCACAGCCCCGTCCTCCAGGGTGTGAAGCAGGTATGGAGGAGATCAAAACTCCAGACATCCAGAGGCCCCAGAGTACAAGGACCCGAGGAGGACCACCAAAGGGTGGTAACCTGGTTAATAATTATATATTTGTTAATGATACCAGTGCATAATGTTACATGTGTGAGAGCCAAACCATCCTCAGAATCAGCCTGACATATGAATGAGAACGTGACATAGGGGGGGGGTGGAGCAGCGGCGTTGTCTTCACGCACTCGGGGAACGTACCCGAGCACTTTGACCCCGCTGCTGCCCGTCAGGCCTTTCTCCACCTCTGCGCTCCGTCCTGGACAAACCTGCATCAAAGAGAGGATGATTGAAGATAATCTGGTATCCTATCATGTTGAGTAAGATACTTTGTGACACTGTGGAAGAAAATGAAATGCACGTGAAAAGAAACAAAGAGACATAAATGATGTTTAAACAGGAATAAAAGCCCCCGGCTCAGTGTGGGAATTGTCTCTAAAAGGGACGTATCTGCTCTCATAAGAGGTGTGTGTGTGTGTGTGTGTGTGTGTGTGTGTGTGTGTGTGTGTGTGTGTGTGTGTGTGTGTGTGCATGTGTGTGTGTGTGTGCGTGTGTGTGTGTGTGTGTGTGTGTGTGTGCATGTGTGTGTGTGTGTGTGCATGTCTGTGTGTGTGTGTGTGTGTGTGTGTGTGCATGTGTGTGTGTGTGTGTGCATGTGTGTGTGTGTGTGTGTGTGTGTGTGTGTGTGTGCATGTGTGTGCGTGTGTGCGTGTGTGTGTGTGTGTGTGTGTGTGCATGTGTGTGTGTGTGTGTGTGTGTGTGTGTGTGTGTGTGTGTGTGTGTGTGTGTGTGTGTATGGAGGCTCTGAAGCTGCATTTCACAAAGCGCAGTAATTCGTCATCACACTGCCTCCATTTTCAAAGCTTTTCTTCTCAGCAGAAGATAACGTGCTGCTTGCTTTCCACACAGATGCTGTCCAGCTCAGCATCGTTGCAATCACAGCTCGCTCGTCTACAGCTCGACATCACAAAGCTTCTAACACCATTTTGTCACCAAATGTAAATTTTATTTTTTAAAAATCACATCTGATTATTTGCATATTACAAGTCTTTTTGTGTGTTTTCATTAATATTACGGTTAGACAACAGCTGTGAAGTTGGTCAAGCATGTAGAATAATATTAAGATTTACAAGCACAACCTCCCCCAGCCCAGTGTTATGAACGAGCATATGAATTTTACGAAGGCTGTGAAGTTCTCACAGCAGCTCCCACTTTAGGTCCAATAGACAGACGTGGCTCTGCTTTTCAGACGGGCTTAAATGCAAAGCTTTTTTGATAAAGCTTATAGTCGGGTCTGGGTGAGGTAACCCTGAACCAGTCTATATTAATACTGCTGTGGGCTCCGGCTGGAGGACTTCCCATGATGCACAGAGCTCTTCTCCTCCACATCCTGCTTTTATATGCCACTATTGCACGCTACCAGCTTTCGTCTTCCCTCTCCTGAGGTTGTATTTTGTCCTGTTTGTTGTTCTTGACATTTCCATGCTACTCGTTGCTCCTCTTTAATAACGTAGGTCTTTACCTTACAATCTAAAGTGCCCTGAAGTTACTGTCGCTGTGCTGCTCTCTCCAAAGTAGAATTAAATAACACGGCGTGCCATTTAATACTTTGTTTTCCACACCTTGACCTTGAATTTAACCCGAAGCTCTTTGTATGTCATTTAAAACCAGAGAACTGCTGTGCTTTTTATACACAGTCTGCGATGTGTTCAATGACATTCAAGCCTCCGCTCTGTGCAGAAGGCCGATCATTAATTTGTTGAAACAGGACATCAGCTCTCTCCTCAGGTGAGATTATAATGACGCTGACTTCAAAGCTCTGATGTAAATCCTCTCTGGCTCTGGGCTCAAACCCCTTGCTGTCTAAATGCAGGCATCGGTTTTTCACATGACAGTGAATAAAACAAGATTCAGAGGTCCAGCGTACTTTGATTGAAACATATAAAAACAAAGCGATGTTTCCCAAAATCACAGCGGCTGATACGGTGAGTCCATCAGTCCAGTCAGCTGTGACGTGAGCTTACGTGTCCTAAAAACACACGTCAGCCTGGCTGATGGTGACATCATACACTTTATATCTGAGAGCTTATTTTTCTCTTTGGCGGTTAAAAGCTTGCTGCTTGTCCTGCCGCTGATAATTACTGTTGACTTTACAGTTGTGACATTTCAGCTGTTTACAGTGGGACTGCATGGCGCTCATATCCTGCACAGCATGAGGGTGAACGGAGATAACGTGTCGTGGTTCTCGGTCCTTTTGACCCAGCATTTAGAGTTTCTTGTGTTTCTTGATATTCTGTATTTGGTTTATGTTCATCTTAGTCTGTTTTGACTTTCTTACACTCCCTGTTTAGTTCCTTGATCATTAGCTTCCTCCTTGTGTCTTTGTCCTCTGTGTGTCTGTGTTTCATTCTATGTTCCCCATCATGTCTCCTCTCGTCTTCCCTCGCTCCCTCTCGTCTGGCTTTCCTCCACTACTCTCACGTTTCAGTCCTGAGTTCCTTTGTTTCCTGTTTTATTGTGAAAGTCTTGCATTCCTTATTCAGTGTGTTTAGTTTTGTTCCCCTGGTCTCGTTGTGTTCGTTGGGGCTAATTCGGCTCAGCTGTGTTCCCCATCTGTTCCCTCGTGTTTAAGCGCTCTCTCCCTCGTTCCCCGCCGTGCGTTCTGCCTCCCCACCTGTTTAGTTTCATGTATATTTCAGTTTTAGTTAGTTCTGTGTTTCTGCTCCATTCCTGCCTGCTTCACACGGCTAATTCATGACATCAACCCGTGTGAAGCCTGGTCCAGTCACGCCTTCGCTCTGAGCCAGTCCTGAGTAACACAGCTCTGCATCCTATCACTATCGCTGAGCCTCTTTGAGGAAACTCATTTCTGCTGCCCATCTTATTCTTCAGTCACTACCCACAGTATTTGCCCTCTTCAGTTCAATTCAGGCTTATTTACACGGCAGCAACAACAGTTGCCTCGAGGTTGTAAGATAAAGATGTTCTTTCTCTCTGTTCTCTGTTTATTGTCACACTTACATCATTCAGATCATCAAACACATTTTAATATTAGACAAAGATAAACTGAATAAATACAAAATTCAGCTTTTTAATTATTATTTAATCAACTAATGGAAAAAGTTACCTGGCTGTGTGAAAAGGTGATTGTCCCCTAAACCTGTTGTTGTGCAGTTATGGGAAAACCTTTCAAATCAAACTGATGTTGCTGTGGAGGAGTTCTGGTCCACTCTTCTTTGCATAGTTGTTTGAAGTCAGCCGCATTGGAGGGTTTTCCAACATGTTTAACATCATCCAGTATCTCAAATCCTCACACTGATTCTGGTTTGTTTTTAAAACCATTCAGAGGTGAACTTGCTGCTCTGGGATCAGTGTCCTGACTCTCCAGCTTCAGCTCATGAACCGATGATTCGGATATTTTCTGACAGAGAGCAGAATTTATGGTTCCATCAATTACAGCGAGTCGCTTCATATTTCAGGTTCCCTCTGAGATGATTAAAGAGTGGTTGTGGTTTTGTGGTTTGTGCATCATCGTAACCGTCGCTCTGTGACGCGATGGACTCAGCTTCTCTGGTTAGTCTGAGATCACACTGATCACGCAGCTTTCTGCAGTGACTGAAAGACAACATCTGCACTCTGATATTTCTGCTTCTGTCATTAGACAGGATGTGGATCAAAGTCCATTTAACTATATTAACTATAACTTTGTTGTGCTCAGCTGGCACAGGCAGGAACCATAAATATGTATGTAGCTGTTGTTGTTTGTAGAGGAAAAAACAGACAACACAATGATTATTGGTGCTCTGCAGCTCATAAAACAGATTAAAACCAGCTGGAACAACATGAAGCCGCTGCTAACCTAATGTCCCAAAATGTGCTGTTTCTGGAGAACCCCTGTAGACGCTGTTACCTCAAAGACTACAATCCTGGAATTAAACCTAAAAGCATTAAAATGGATATTAAATCAACAATACAAAAACCGTCGCGGTCCTCCCGGATATCTTGTGCTAATAATAACTGTGCGCTGTTTATTTATTGATTTATTTTATCTATTTGTATTCTATTAAGGTTGGACGGTAGCTGTGCGGGTGCTGTAATCGATGGGTGTGCGTCTCCCAGTCAGACTCACTGAACTGGACTCAGTTGTGTTTGTGGTGCTGATGCTTCTTGGAGCCTTTTATGCCTCGGCTAATATGATTTTCTGTGCAGTAGGACTATTTGTGCTTCGGGTTTTGTTGCTTTCTATATTGCGTATCACATTAAAAACTAATACAGATGTGTGGGAAGCGGCTGTGGGACACTAATGATATTATTTTTAGAAAACATTTAATTTAAGAATAACTCCAACAAAGAAAGAACCACACCTGCAGAAGGACAAGTAAAGAGATGCTCAGAGTAACAAATGATGTTCAAGTCCCTCTGGCAGAGATGCAGGGAGCTACAGCCCACGGGGATAGCTGGGTGGGCGATAATGTCTTCCCAGAGGCCCCGCTGAGCCCAGCACCCGACTCCCCCATAGGAGAAAGGATAGGTTCAGTGCACGTACACAAACAAGTAGAGTTATTCACCCAAGAGACTCCCGAGCCATGCAGGTAAGACCACACGTGTATCACTTCAATTTATCATTCTCACAGGGCAGGCTTTGCACACACGGTGTAGCTGTGCTAGATCAGCTGATATGAAGCACGGCCAGACACGAGCAGCTCGGCGAAACAGCAAACGTGCCAAACGGGGATTAGGTCATCGTGGCTTACAGCAAGTATAAACAAATGCATAGTTTTGGTATGCGTCCATGCAACGTTTGTCTCGGTCCTGAAAGTCACAGTGTGACAATTTATTCTAAACATTATAGAAATAAATCTGAACTTTATTTGTTGGTGAAGTCATTTCAGACCAATTCACCACACTGATTCAAGAGTTCTCCTCACACTGTTGCTGCAGACACACAAATGTTAGCCTGTTTTATTTAATGTATTCATCTTATTGTTTATATATCCAGGAAACGTGAGGGTTTCTTCGTCAGCGAGCATTCAGCTACACGTGGAAACGTTTAGAAAAAAGGAATAAATACGGATAAAATGAGTCTATTAAAAAGACGTTTGCTGTATTTTTAACGGTGAGTTATATTTATTAAACGTCTGTGCAATGAGAGATATATTATAGACGTGTACAACAAAGCATTGCTGAAGACTCCCCCCACGTTACACATCACAGTTACTCTGAGTTAAGCTGAGCTTCCTGCACACTTACAGTCTGATTGCAGCGCGAGTGTTCAGGAGAAGGAGAAAATAGTAGAGTTCACCACTTTTGAGGAGTGGAGACATTATTTCTATTTTTATTGCACAAAAGGACGAGAGCATGATGGTTCCTGGGCAGAAACAACTCTCCTGCTGCTGGACCCAGAATCGAATTAACGCCGAGCGTTTGCCGGCACTCAAAGCTCGAACCTGAGACTGAGCAGTGGACTCACAACATTTTCTTTACTTGTCAAACGCTCTACAGGCTGGTTTTGCACACTTGTGTTATATTGTTAGCTGCTAATTATGTGACTCTCAGGCCATGGTGTCATGGTCCTGGGTCGTGCGACCCAGTGTTTTGAGTTTTAGTCTATTTTGATGTTTATTGTTTGTTTAGGTTCATTAAGTTATTCCAGCTCATCTGTAATTATATCACCCTTGTGTTAGGTCTCCCTTGCCCTTCATGTGTTTATGTCTGTGTGTCTTATGTTGCCATGTTGGCGTTTCTGTCATCTTCCCCTGTACTCCGTCTCCCTGGTTCGTGCGTCTACCTGTCATGAGTCATGTCTGCGTGGTTATGTCTGATCTCCATGTTTCCTGTTTTACTTTGAAAGTCTGTATTCAATGTCAGTGTATTCAGTTTCACTTCTCCTGTCCTGTCTTTAGGTTCATGTGTGTCAGCTGTGCTCCCATGTGTGGCCACTTCCCCTGATCATCCCTCATGTGTATTTAGTCTCTGTGTTTCATGCAGTCTGTGTCACGTCGTCTGTGTCCCCGCCTCCATGGTTTCACGGTCAGTCTTTGCAGTTATCACCATAGTCTCTGAGTCTTCTTAGTTTGTCACAGTACTAGTTTTCCCAGTTTAGTTATAGTCTAGTCTAGTGTTTGTACACTTTGTCTTCAGCCATAATAAAGGCTCGCTTTCTGTTAAGTTCACTCCCGTCTACTCACTTGTGTGCGCACCTGGGTCCATCACACACACCACCACACGGCCTGTCTCCGCAGACATGTTGTGGCGTTAACAGCAAATACGTAAGGTAATCAGTTTAAAAAGAGAAAAAGCCGAGCTCGTGTACAACACCTGCATAAATGGAAGGGCAGCATCTGGAGTACAAATGTGTGCCAAACCAAAGATGCAGCTCAGGCTGCTGCGGGAGATACAGCAGGAGCTGAAAGCTACGCTTTATTTTACCGGTGCTGGAAATGTTTTGCTTACTCAGCAGGAGTTCCTGCTTTTACAGGTTGAAGTACATCCCAGCAAAGTTCGGATTTCATTGCCAACCTCACGGGAATGTTGCAATTATCTGAACAAGAAAATTCAAGTTTCCAGAACTCTTTTCATTCAAAGTTCACATAAAGAGTCTCCAATATTTGGAGTTTTCATTTGTTTTTAACAGTGATGCATTACTTTAAAACAAACGTTATTATATGTAATACTTTGTGTTGGGGCTGTTAACAGTGCCAACACTACAGGGAGTGCAGAATTATTAGGCAAATGAGTATTTTGTCCACATCATCCTCTTCATGCATGTTGTCTTACTCCAAGCTGTATAGGCTCGAAAGCCTACTACCAATTAAGCATATTAGGTGATGTGCATCTCTGTAATGAGAAGGTCTAATGACATCAACACCCTATATCAGGTGTGCATAATTATTAGGCAACGTCCTTTCCTTTGGCAAAATGGGTCAAAAGAAGGACTTGACAGGCTCAGAAAAGTCAAAAATAGTGAGATATCTTGCAGAGGGATGCAGCAGTCTCAAAACTGCAAAGCTTCTGAAGCGTGATCATCGAACAATCAAGCGTTTCATTCAAAATAGTCAACAGGGTCGCAAGAAGCGTGTGGAAAAACCAAGGCGCAAAATAACTGCCCATGAACTGAGAAAAGTCAAGCGTGCAGCTGCCAAGATGCCACTTGCCACCAGTTTGGCCATATTTCAGAGCTGCAACATCACTGGAGTGCCCAAAAGCACAAGGTGTGCAATACTCAGAGACATGGCCAAGGTAAGAAAGGCTGAAAGACGACCACCACTGAACAAGACACACAAGCTGAAACGTCAAGACTGGGCCAAGAAATATCTCAAGACTGGTTTTTCTAAGGTTTTATGGACTGATGAAATGAGAGTGAGTCTTGATGGGCCAGATGGATGGGCCCGTGGCTGGATTGGTAAAGGGCAGAGAGCTCCAGTCCGACTCAGACGCCAGCAAGGTGGAGGTGGAGTACTGGTTTGGGCTGGTATCATCAAAGATGAGCTTGTGGGGCCTTTTCGGGTTGAGGATGGAGTCAAGCTCAACTCCCAGTCCTACTGCCAGTTTCTGGAAGACACCTTCTTCAAGCAGTGGTACAGGAAGAAGTCTGCATCCTTCAAGAAAAACATGATTTTCATGCAGGACAATGCTCCATCACACGCGTCCAAGTACTCCACAGCGTGGCTGCAAGAAAGGGTATAAAAGAAGAAAAACTAATGACATGGCCTCCTTGTTCACCTGATCTGAACCCCATTGAGAACCTGTGGTCCATCATCAAATGTGAGATTTACAAGGAGGGAAAACAGTACACCTCTCTGAACAGTGTCTGGGAGGCTGTGGTTGCTGCTGCACGCAATGTTGATGGTGAACAGATCAAAACACTGACAGAATCCATGGATGGCAGGCTTTTGAGTGTCCTTGCAAAGAAAGGTGGCTATATTGGTCGCTGATTTGTTTTTGTTTTGTTTTTGAATGTCAGAAATGTATATTTGTGAATGTGGAGATGTTATATTGGTTTCACTGGTAAAAAGAAATAATTGAAATGGGTATATATTTGTTTTTTGTTAAGTTGCCTAATAATTATGCACAGTAATAGTCACCTGCACACACAGATATCCCCCTAAAATAGCTGAAACTAAAAACAAACTAAAAACTACTTCCAAAAACATTCAGCTTTGATATTAATGAGTTTTTTGGGTTCATTGAGAACATGGTTGTTGTTCAATAATAAAATTATTCCTCAAAAATACAACTTGCCTAATAATTCTGCACTCCCTGTACAGACTGGTGCTGAGTACGACTGACTGAGCACATTTTAAAATCATGATTCGCTGGAAGGTCGACACCAAGGTCAGCAGAGTCTCTGCCATCTGGATTTTAATACACAGCCTGACAAGATTAATAAGTCACAGTTATTAGTTTTGAACCACGAAGTTCCGTTTACACAGAGATGACCACAGTTTGATTAAAAGTAACGAGATTAACGTCATTAAAATTACAGGTGAGCACATGAACTTTGGGGAAAATCGAGGCAGTTAAAAGCTGCAGGCTAATAACGGGCTGGTTCCTTCTGCAGGGTTTAGGTGAAGCTGCAGGTAAAGCATGTCTAAGCTGCCTGATTTTTTACTCATCCTCAAAATGCTGCAATCGCCGCACCTCTAAATATGACTCGCAAGGGCACGAACTCAGGTAGCACCAGATCAAAAGCCCAGATTTAGATTAAATCAGCTGATGATGAATTTACAAGGAAAGCAATTTAAAAGGGCCTTAAGAGTTCAGCTTTTGTTTAACATCGGGGAGCGCGCAGACAGTTCAGTGCCAAACCCGAGGGACTGGATGTCTGACAGTCTTCATTTGCTTTGGATCGTCAAATTTGCTCTCATGCTTTAGATTTTAAAAGCTTTACTGGCATGGAGCGGGACTATAAAGTTCACTTCACTATATTAAAATCAAACATTATAAAGCCTGCTTCATGCACCAATTGAAACATAACAAATTCACCCTGGCATCAAGCCGTGTATTACCTTTAAATGAGGGACAATAGTTGGTCATGTGGTGCTTTTTGTGTTCTCGTATGCTGGCAGGTCCTGCTGTGTGCAAACGCAAACGCAGCACAAATCACTGACAATGAGACGTCATACAGTCACATCCATGCAAGACAAATCCACTGGGGGGTGAATGGCGACCTTTGAACCCAAAGCTCCGCCTGGCTTACAACTGTCGCCATCAGCAAGAAACCCGACAGCGCACGCGTCACTGCATGGGCTTCCTGCACCACCCGTAAAAGAAACACGTGTTTAGATGGATGTGGTGTTAAACTATTAGTGTGGAGCAGATATTTATTTTAGCTTGTAGGCTTTTATTAGCCAACGTGTAGTCTTGCTGAGCTTGTGACGCACGCAGTGGGTTTGAAGTCTGGGCGCCAATGATCCTTACAAACTCCGTTCCATTGAAGAGAGCGTTTTAACCAAACGCCATATCTTACAAAATGTCGAGATTTTCTAATACGGGGAAATGCGAAGCAGTTAAAGCAAATGGAGGGTGATCAGTGTGTGCCTTATCTACCTCATACTGCAGAGTTATTCTTAAATTTCTCTTGTTTTCACTTCAGTGCTGCCGACTCACAAATCCTCTGCTCTCTCCGTCTTCTGTTGCCAGACACAGCTGAAGCCGTGTCTCGCCAATTAGAGGGATAGGAGACTCGGAAAGCCTGAGCATGTCTCTCCACATTTCAGTAATAGCGTGGATATGCCAGTGGTTAGGGAAGGGATGTCATATAAAGTACAGTCTGCCAAGAAAATATGTGCAGTGCTGGAAACATAATGATCAATAATTTGCACAGTGCCATCTGCAGATGATTGCAGTCAAAATAACCTATGTGTAAAGACACCATCACCGGACAGGCCGGCTCGCCATCAATCATCGGCATCCAAAGCTTTTTATGATGGCAGCCGCTCACATCATGCTGTCGGCAGCGACTGGAAATCACATGTTTGTTCAGACGATTAGAAATCTGCACCTACTGAACACTTTATATTTACAGCAGGGCAGCTCGACCAGGCTGACTTTTAACCACGCTGTATTTGGTTAGGCAGCACTCGTTAATGATGTTCGTTCCTCTTTAAATAAATTAAAGCTCGTCTTTACCTTTGCAGTTTGATTCCATTCTGTGGCATCATCATCCTCACTGCACTGGTTTATATACCAGTGATCACAACATCCTCCACAGGGCACCAGGACCACATCTCCACCTTTGGCCAACTGGGAATCACACATGAACGTAACATGCATGGCTTTGGGAGGAAAATGAACACAGGCAGAGAGACAACATGCAAACCCCACACAGGAAGGTTCTAGCCAATCAGAACTCTTCAGTATGAAGTACTGAACGACTGCGCCATTTAGCAGCTTTTATTATTTCTATTTCTCAGGAGATGAGAAAAAGAAATAATGCCCTTTCCTCTCCTCTCTCCCTTCACACCCCAGTGACCGCCCCTCGCTGAACCTGGTTCTGTTCTTGGTTTCTTCCTGTTAAAAGAGAGATTTTTCCCTCCTGCTGTCACCCAGCGCTTGTTCTTAGAGGTGCATCTGATCGCTGGGTCTTTACCTGACAGTGTGAAGCACCTTGAGGTTACTATGATTGGACACAATAAGGGAAACACTTTACAGAACGTAAGCACAGGCTGCCCACGTCTTATTCACGGGTCGTGTTATAAAATGTTACCAAAGCTCTTTTAGTAACAGTTTGTTTGTGACGGACTGTGGCTGCATCTGCACCTTTATAATGAAGTCACCTGCACCCATATGGAAAAGAAATAGTAAAAACGTATAAAAGACTTAAATAACATGTGGCCTACTTCATACAGTGAATCATAGAAGCCTTATATGATTTACTCATGAAAGTGGCCACTTTCTCATTACTTCATGTATTGTTTTAGTATCCAAAACATACAAGTTTCATTTATATAATTTTTCAAGGGGTCTTATATGTGTTTTCACTCTTGTATGCTTTTTCATACAAGTTTCACACAGGACAGATACAAACTTTATAAGATTCATATAGATCTTTTCCATGTGGGCAGTCATTTGAATAATACTTGTGAGGTGAAATTAGGAACAGAGGTTGTTGCACACTGTTTTAAAGTGTAATGTGATTACAGTAGCCCCAACAGACGTGATGAAAGTATCTCAATTTATCTTTCAGACTATAGTTTTGAATTCTCCTGACTGACTCTAATGAAAATGAAACCAAGGACAGCACAGCCACTTAGGACGTATGTGCTTTCATCTGGTCAGTGGGTGAGGCAGAGGTTTAGAAGACACACTGTGGCTAACTGACCGCCACTTAGTGTGCTACGAGCTGTGACGCTGAGTGGGTAGTCAGACGCCAGAAGCTTCTGTGGGTCTCTTCTTCTGCAGTAGGATGAAAAAAAAAAAAGTCTGGACAAGCAGTGATAGTTGCAAGAAGTGCATTCATTGCGAGCTAGCATGTGTGCTAACACACAGAGGAGAGCAGGTCATCTACTAATTGGAAGGGAGGTGGTTTGATCCCTGGCTGCTCCCGTCTGCATGCCAAAGCATCCTCGGGCATCCATCAGTGAGTGAATGTTAGAAAGCACTGAGGCACAGAAAACATTAGTGTGTGAGTGGATGACTGAGTGCTGTATGAGCAAGGAACTGGACTGCTGTTACAGCCTTCTGTTTTGAAATGACATGTAATACAAATTGTAGACATTTCCCTCTTGAAAATGTCATTTCCAACGATATTATGGTACAAGGATGCAGTCAGTTTCAATATTAATGCTCTCGAGTCCTTTTCATAAATCAGGAATTTAAATGTCACGAAGTTTCCCAAAGTTTAAGCAGATGTTTCATGCATCACTTTCACCTGGACTATCAGGATGTTTGTTTGCACTATGGGCTCAAATTGTGGTCATAAATATTTTGTACTTGTAAATCAGTTTTGTATGTGTAAAAAGAATTTGTGTGTGAAAATACGTGTGAAACTCTGCAAGTTACAAGTACGAATTTTGACCCTGTTTTTCTTCCTTTCAGCTGATTGGTCAATGTCATGTCAATCACAAATGTAACTATCCAATCAGAGAACAGATGGGTTTGGCTGTCGAGGGGCGCTTTTTTTGAACTGCAGGTCCTTGAAGGGTGATACAGTTTGAAGCTGGAGGATCTCTATATAAATATCCGATAGCAGCTAGGTCCCCAAACTTGCAGCAGCTGTTGAAAGGATAAAGTTGTGCTATATCAGTGGTTAGAAATAACATTATTACTTTAGGATTAGTGTAACTCAAAGTCAGGGCTGACCTGGGACCATTGCTGTGAGTCACAGTGCGCAGCATAAAGGTCCTTTCACATCGGACCAGGATGTGCTGCTAATTTGTGATTGACGTGAGATCGGCCAATCAGATGAAAGGAAGAAAAATAGGGTCAAAATTTGTACTTGTAACTTGAAACTTGAGGGCAGAGTTTCACACACAAATCTTTTTTACGCTTACAAATCCTGATTTACAAGCACAGAATATTTATGACCACAGTTTGAGCCCATACCACTGCAAAAAACTGAGTCATAACTGAGACTTGAGAGTAATTTTGTAAGAGTATATATGTTTTTTAAAAGAACTACATGGCATAAATTTAACATGAGTAAAACTGTGCTTACTGAAACATGTCTATAGCATGATGCCAGGGAGACGCTGGTGAGGAATCAGCAGTTTGTCGCACACTGTGCTGCATCAGTGATTCTCTTTGTTCAAGACAACCAGCAAAAGGAAGTGTAATCCAACGCTGACGCTCACTTCCTTTGTGGCTTCAGCCGTCTCTGTGCTGAAACTACAGCATGTTTTGACACAAAGTGCCACTATAACAATTAATATTTGAGAGTCACATATAATGACCTTGGGTAAGAGAAGACAAATGAGGTGTAGCATAGGTTGACAAAAGCCTCCTGTTTCCACATCAGTTACTTTCATATCTGGTAACAATAATGACAAAAGGATTGAAGCCTCGATGGAAAAAGCCTCGCTGTCTTACTGTAGCTCCTTGTCATTCTCCTCGAGTGCTGTGGGCAGGGCCGCCCTCTCTGCTGGGATAAGGTTATCTTGAATGGAAGAAACCCTCGGAGAAGCAGTATTGATCCAGCCCACAATTTCACACAAAGCTCTGCATTCACCATAAAAATGTTGGCAAGAATAATGTCGTTGCTTCTCATTTGGGGCTTAACACAAAATTCTCAGGAGAAGCTGCTCAATGACTTTCCTTATTTCCTATTCAGGCTCCATCATAAATGTCATCATATGCAAAGCAGGATTTCTGAATGCCCGGCTGCATGCACCAAGCTCAGAGGGCTGAACCCAGCGTCTTGCATTTCACATGATGATCACCTGCGCTGGCTTTTCCCGTCTACAGCAACTTATGACAGTAAGCAGTTTGAGCTGCAAACCAACCACCGCCTGGTGTTGAGATTTGTCTACGTTTACTTTTACTTGTTTCTTGCATGCTTGGTGTGCACTGTCAGCCTGCTGAGTGGCGAACCCCTTTGATGCACATTCATGGACTAATATGAAAAGTGCAGAAACTGTTATTCTCCTAAAGACAAAATCTTCTGAGTTTAGTATCTTCAAACCTTTTATATTTGTAGTTTTTCCTCACAGCAAAATACCTGCAAACACATTTTTATGAGCCTCATGTGCATAAAGCATTTAACACGCAGTGCTACTATAAATAAATGAAAAACACAGAGCTACAGCATGGAAACTACAAACTTTAGACATCTTAGTAAACATTTAGATCAAGAGGATAATAAATCCAAGAAACAGCAAAAAAAGAAAAGATATCTGATAAATAAAATCACAAAAATAAAATGCTGTCTTTAAACCGGAGCTGATTTGCTTTCCTTCATCCATAACTGAATCCCACTTTAGGCTGCGTGTGAATACCTGACACTCTCACCAAGCTCAACATTACTATTCAAGGATTTACCCATCGTGACGAATCCAGGAATTTTATATAGGAGGCTGCTCGCCCTGACCTTCGAATGTCACCAATGTATTCATCAATTTCAAAGGAACGAGCACAAAGGATGACATTAACATCTGTTGGGTCAGAGATCGCACCTTAGAGCATACTGCAGACTCTGATTTCCTTCACATGTGTTTAATTGAGATAATCTGATCAGGTGCATAAAACCAAGGTCAGTGAGAACGAAGTGGGGCTCGAGGTGTGCGCACCACATGCTCGTCCAGTAATGAAGCGGTAAAAACATGTTTGTCCGTGTTATTGAAGGATGTGTTGTCGCTATAACAAACACATCCTCCATATACACATACAGATCAGAAATCTCATCATGCTGTCACATTGTTAGAACTGGAAATAACTGCCTGCGTGGTGATGAGCAGGCGGTAAAGCTGCGAGACGTTTTCTAGCTGTCAGACAAATACAAGAGTGTCCTTGACCTGAACTGAATACAGAAGAAATGCTGTTTTCCAACCATATTTTCATTTTTCCACATTTACAACATCGTTTGACACAAAACATTCTATCAGGAAATAAACAAACTGCAAATATTTTGTTTATTAAATGGCAAACAAATTGTTTTTGTTTGAACCAAAATTCACTCATTTTTTTCAGAAATCTTCCTCTTTATGTTCAATCTAAACATGACGATTAAATAACACCAGCTAAGGTTTTTGTTTTTACACCTGTGAATGTTGGTTAAGTAGTTGAGTTTTAGGTGTTCATCCTCTATCTATCTAAAAACTATCTAAATAAAATGTAATATGTGAGCACAGAGAGAAAAAAATATTATATATATTATATTATACTATATATTATGCAATAATATTGTCTCTTGTGTGCTGTTGTGTTCAGATTGTGTTCCAGTTTCAGTAGCACATAAACTAAACAAGTAGATGTCACAAAAGTCACATCCTTTGCAATCTTCATATCACATCTAAAAATCGATGTTGTCGTGGTTGTGATTTGGATTACCAGTATAGAAACCAGTGTAGGACCATGCTGTCTGTGGTTCATTCCTGTAATTAGAAAGAAAAAATGTTCTAATGTTACTGTAACACTTCTATGTTCATTCAGAAGCATCTGTGATGCTGAAACTACACTGTGGACCAGACGGTCGCCATAATAACATCATTTAAGGAGACACGACTACCAAGAATTTTCACTACACATGTTTGCTGTAACTTTAGAGCAGAGCAGGAAATGAGGCTGAGGAAATGAACCCAGACTGACCGCGCTGCACTCAGCTGTTTGGATTATATAGAACTGAAGGTCATGTAAGTATAGCTGTCCTGTTTATAGAGCTTTGAGAAAGTCCTGCTGTTCACCAACTGTGATAAAAGTAACTACAAATGTGGCAACAGTTACTAGAGATAATTTGAAAAGGTGCTGATATCCTTTGTAAGGTTAATGATTGCTGATTATCTAATAAAATATCTAAAACATAAATGCACATTAGTCAACAGGGTCCAGCTCTTATTTTAGATAAGAGATAGTTCAAGATATTGATCTTCACTTCTCAGTAGAACTAAATGTAATTAAGCTCCTCTCTAAATGCTGGATACAAATCAACTACTTGCTGAATATTGGATCCATTCTGACAGAATTTTTTTGTCCCCCACCCCCATTCAACCTTCAAACACCCCGATACTGAAGTATAATTTGAGGATATTGTTGATAACACCTTAATACTTCCTTCATTGACTGTGGGAGAATCCATTCACACCTTCAGATCCTTTTAAAATTACATTTTGTGTATTTTTATCATCGTCTTTGTGAAGAACATTATTTTCAGCTGAACGCAGATGAAATAACAGAATGTTTTGCTTTTATCAGTTCATGTGACCCAGCTGGTCAGTTAGAGAGTTAATGAGTGAGGGTCTAAATACCCGACTGTCCTTTTTTGCAGAAAGTAAGCAACGCTGGCCTTTGTGATGAATTGAAACCTCCATTGTCGAAAGAATCACTTGAACCAAGGTTACACTGTAAACCAGATGAGCTACAGCAGACCATGCGCTATTTGAACTGTTTTTCTAAAGGCTAATTTTGTTCTTCATTCCTCCACCATCAGTTCATGACTGTTCATAACAGATAAGTGTAAGCCAATGGAGCTGTGTTTCCTAAGAAGCCAGTAAGCGCGCCTAATCCTATTTTAAAGAGCTCAACTGGGAGAAGCTGGTTAATATCCACTTCAGCCAGAACCAAGGCCTGGAGGTGCTGGTGCTCCAGTAGACCCGGCAGATCTGGACCAGAGAGACAAAGTGTAGCTGAATGGCAAGATGCAGATGGTCTCACGGGCTGTTCAGCACGTGCCACGGTGGAGCTTCACTGGAGGCATCAACAGTCTAGTTGTAAATACATTATGTGTGGCCAACACTGGAGGCGAGGATAGGATCATGGAAGGCACAGATGTGGCAAAAATATAAAACTGCTCTTTAGGCAGAAGTGAGAAAAAAAGGACAAACAGCCAAGGCCAATTAGACTAAAACAGCTGGGGTGGCGGGTAAGAAAGTTTTAGGCTGCTTCTGATTAATAGCTATCAGCCCTCATCTGAATCCTGCCTATTAGAGAAAATGTTTTTATGAAGCAATGGTAAGCTATATAACAAAGATGGTGAACAAACATCATGGAGAAATGGCTCCAGTATGTGCTGGTTGAACAATGGGATGCCATCCCACAGCAGTGACCAGCATGAGGAGGGGCCAGGCTGTTGTGGCTGTGTGTGGTTCTTCCACATGTCATTGAGGCCTCTGTTGGTTAAATGGATAAACTGGTAAATTCTCAAAAATACTCTTCTCTCCAGACGTCAAGCATCCCATCCAACAAATGATCCAAACAACAAAAACAAATTCAATAAGTGAATAAGTTGTTTTGCATTCACAGAGAAGATCTGGAGATTCTCATGAACTCAACTCTGCTCCTCAACCCACAAATGCATTTTCCCACAATGTGGCGCCATGAGAGTGGAAATAACCAGGCTTCCTACGGCATAAGATTTAGAGCCAAGAAGGATGGATGGATACACAGATAAATAGACGGATGGATAGATAATATATACATATATATATATTAGGGGTGCAACGATACACAAAATTCATGGTTCGGTTCGATACTTTGGTGTCACGGTTCGATATTTTTTCGATACAAAAACAATGTTCATGCCTTTTTCATTTGTCATTTATTAAAATTATAAATATATATTTTAACTCAAAAGTACAGTTTTTATATTTAATGTTGCGGAAACAACAAAGTAATAAAAAAATAATCTATCTGATGGAGGAATCACTCATCTTTGGAAAAGAGAGTTTATTACAGAGAAATGGCTCTTTCAAAATAAAAGCTCTACTATACGCTTCTTCTGGGCTATATTCTCAGCAGCATATTAAACATATCAGGTCCCCATAAGGAGAATCCTGTGCTAACGGCTGTCTAAATGACTCGGCTAAAGTTTGTAGCATGCTGCTTGTTGTTTTTGTCTGCTTCCACTTGTCTTTGCACTAGGATGCTGTCGGAGTAAATGTGCAGTCATATTCGTTGTGTTCCCACTAGTGCTGTCAGCGTTAATCTGAAATGACGTTAACGCCACAACACGGCAAATCTCCGTTAACGAGCTACCGCGGATCGCCCCGTGCTTGGGGCTGGAACATGTTAACGAGCTAACTGCGCTAACACACTAGTTCCCACCCATGTAATTGAGCATTGCATGGCACATCCAACATACTGTTTTACTTTAGTCCATGACGCGCTTACCTTCAGGGTCATACGTCACATGAAAACCAAAATAGTTCCAAAGACCAGATCTGAATGAGGGTGGGGGAGGTTCAATTCGCCATGTTGCAACGAGCTTAGCTTCTGTCTCGCTAGCTTGCCCTGCGCTCAGTGAATCTGCGTTTGACTACTCCGCCTAGGCTGCACTGTCGAGCGCAGATCCACTGAGCGCTCAACGCAGACAGCATCGTCAGAAGGAAAGTTGATAAAATAAATTAAAAAATTTGTATTGTTCCATACATATGTGTACTGAACCGAAAGCACTGTATATAAAAAACACCCAGCACGCCCCTGCGGGCGGTTTATCCTTCAAGCTCGGGTCCTCTACCAGAGGCCTGGGAGCTTGAGGGTCCTGCGCAGTATCTTAGCTGTTCCCAGGACTGCGCTCTTCTGGACAGAGATCTCCGATGTTGTTCCCGGGATCTGCTGGAGCCACTCGCCTAGCTTGGGAGTCACCGCACCTAGTGCTCCGATTACCACGGGGACCACTGAGGGGATATGTATATATAGATATATATATATATAGATATATATATATATATATATATATATATATATATATATATATATATATATATATATATATATATATATATATATATATATATATATATATATATGCAGTCAACTCCAAGCCCATAGCACAAGTCACCATCAAGTGCGGGATCTACCAAGGAGATGCTCTGTCCCCACTGCTGTTCTGCATAGGCCTGAACCCCCTCAGTGAGATCATTAACAAGACTGGCTACCGATACCGACTACGGAACGGAGCAGTTGTCAGCCACCTCCTGTACATGGATGACATCAAGCTGTATGCCAAGAGTGAAAGAGACATCGATTCACTGATCCACACTACCAGGCTATACAGCAATGACATTGGAATGTCGTTCGGACTGGAGAAGTGTAGTCGGATGGTAACAAAGAGAGGAAAGGTAGTCAGAACTGAGGGGATTGAACTACCAGAAGGCAACATTACAGACATAGAGGACAGTTACAAGTACCTGGGGATCCCACAGGCGAATGGGAACCATGAAGAGGCCGCTAGAAAAGCTGCAACCACCAAGTACCTGCAGAGGGTCAGGCAAGTCCTGAGGAGTCAGCTGAATGGTAAGAACAAGATCCGGGCCATCAACACGTACGCCCTGCCCGTGATCAGGTACCCTGCTGGGGTAATAGGCTGGCCAAAGGAGGAGATAGAAGCCACTGACATAAAGACAAGAAAGCTCCTTACCATGCATGGAGGGTTTCACCCCAAGTCCAGCACCCTGTACGCTAAGCGGAAGGAAGGGGGCCGGGGACTGGTGAGTGTCAGCACCACAGTCCAGGATGAGACAAGGAACATCCAAGAATACATTGGGAAGATGGCCCCAACTGACCGAGTGCTCAGTGAATACCTCAGGCAGCAAAAACCCAAGAAAGAGGAGGGAGACGAGGAACCATCATGGAAGGACAGGCCCCTGCACGGTATGTACCACCGGCAGATAGAGGAGGTGGCTGATATCCAGAAATCCTACCAGTGGCTGGACAAAGCTGGACTGAAAGACAGCACAGAGGCACTAATCATGGCAGCACAAGAACAAGCTCTGAGCACAAGATCCATAGAGGCTGGGGTCTATCACACCAGGCAAGACCCCAGGTGCAGGCTGTGTAAAGATGCCCCAGAGACAATCCAGCACATAACAGCAGGGTGCAAGATGCTAGCAGGCAAGGCATACATGGAACGCCATAACCAAGTGGCCGGCATAGTGTACAGGAACATCTGTGCCGAGTATAACCTGGAAGTCCCGAGGTCAAAATTGGAGATGCCCCCAAGGGTGGTGGAGAATGACCGAGCTAAGATCCTGTGGGACTTCCAGATACAGACGGACAAAATGGTGGTGGCTAACCAACCGGACATAGTGGTGGTAGACAAACAGAAGAAGACGGCCGTAGTGATCGATGTAGCGGTTCCGAATGACAGCAATATCAGGAAGAAGGAACACGAGAAGCTGGAGAAATACCAAGGGCTCAGAGAGGAGCTCGAGAGGATGTGGAGGGTGAAGGTAACGGTGGTCCTCGTGGTAATCGGAGCACTAGGTGCGGTGACTCCCAAGCTAGGCGAGTGGCTCCAGCAGATCCCGGGAACAACAGCGGAGATCTCTGTCCAGAAGAGCGCAGTCCTGGGAACAGCTAAGATACTGCGCAGGACCCTCAAGCTCCCAGGCCTCTGGTAGAGGACCCGAGCTTGAAGGATAAACCGCCCGCAGGGGCGTGCTGGGTGTTTTTTGTTTTTTATATACATATATATATATATATATATATATATATATATATATATATATATATATATATATATATATATATATATATATATGTATATATGCATGCATATATACAGTATATGCGATAGATGGATGGGTGGACAGACACTCATTTCAATTTAGAAAATAATAAAAAGAGCAGGCCAAAATATTTGCAGACCTTGTTACCACCCAAACTGCCGCCTCCTCTTATATCGCAATGAAAGAGCATTCCACTCTTTGCAGCGCACTCGTCTCATAACACACTGCAAGGAGTACATTTGCATATTTCAAGGGGTGACAATGTCATTTGCATAAATTTAATGAGTCTTTCAAAGGAAAAAACACTGGATACCTGCAGAAACAAGCTGACATTGTTCAAAGGCCTTTTTTCCCCTTATTACTGACAATATTGGCCTTGGCTTGCAGACAAAGCACTGTTACACAGATTGTCAGGAGGTTTGACATCTTTGTTATCAGAGAGGCTGTTTTCCTGGGAGGGAAAACGTGCACAGAAGATGGAATTTCATACCCGCTAAATGGGTGGCATAGATAGTTAGCATGATATTGATACAAGGACTTGTTTGGTGGGAGGAGCTGACAATCACCAGGCACTAATACCGGTGTGTCATGGCAACGGAAGTCTGCGGCATTTTGATGAAAGCAGTTCAACTGTCAGTAACAAAATGGGCAAACTAATTACCAGTGTAAGCTGATTTCCTGGTTCACGCTCCCAACAGCTGGGAACGTCTCCAAGCGCACGGCATGATTGTTAAACTAAGAAAAGGTACATGTTCTGGGTAGGTACACCAGAGACAGTGTAAATGAATGGGACTGAGTGTATGGAAATGAAATAAATGTTCCCCTCTTACTGGGAACAGCCCTGTGAATTTCAATGAGGAGACGATGGTCTCTGTGGCAGTGAAAGCGAGGATTAAAAACTCCGAACTTCTTCTCCGTCAATCACGCTCCTAATGTGAATCTATGGCGTGGTGCCGCACAGGCTAGCAGAGGCCTTTTGTCTTCATATTGCCAGATATGAGATCAAAGTCTATGCGATCACTTCAAAGATGACATTTGCAAAAAAATAAACATGGCAATACTTTGCCACGGTCATTTCAGCAACTCCCCGTTTGTGCCGCTGTGCTCGGCCGTGCATCGCTCTCTCTCCAGAGTCATTTATTAAATACTGATGAAACAATGGTGGCACATAAGCTCTCCTTTGTCAGGCCTAAGCTAAGTTAATTAATTAGCAATCCATGCCACAGTGCCAGGAGGTTGTTGATTGTATCATCCTAAGCCGTCATCCTGTGTAAATTGACTGAGATTGAGATCTAACAAGGCTTTGACCTGGATCCCTTCCTAACAACCTGATGTGTGAAACATTGATGAGGGGATTAAGCTGGAGGAGGCTAGAGGACATGTTATCTTCAGCTCCATTATGTGGCAGTGGTCAGACACGCACTGTGTGGAACTATGCTGTTGATGCGCAACCTTGAGGAGTGTGTTCTTTTAGCTTCATACAAAAAGTCTCCACTACACCGAGTCAAGCACGATAAAGACATGGCATGAATTTCAGATGTCAGTCCTAACTCTGACTTACACAGCGACTAGTGCTTTCTCTTTGTTCCCACAGCAATAATATCCTGAAATTATTCACACAGCAATTCAACATCTTTGAACCTGTTCAATTGGCATTCATTTGCAGTATGTGAGCAATAATATTCAGATGGCGTCTTTTGACCTGCTCGTTCTTTTAATGAGCAAAAAATGCATCTGGGTATCCTGCTACTGTGTCCTCAGTACAAAGAGTGACACTGGTGGTCACACCAAAGTGGTTTTTGAATTTCCACAGGCCGCCCACTGCTCTGAGGCGTGCTAACTGTTAGGTGAGCTGATCAGGCCCCGTGGGCCCTCAAAGAGGTTAGAAGACCACTCAGTCTCATTTCACATTAGCAAGAATAACGAGCACAGCAGCGGCGTTCACATGCCAGTACACAGCTGGGTGAAGATCGGTGTGCACAGCATCGTGTGCTGTTAGAGCATCGTGCCACTCTGTACAGCCTCACAGCAGCTACACAACCAGCAAATAACAACAACAAGCATCACAGAGTAATACAAGTGCAATGATAGGTCATAATATTGTGTGATGCATTTGTTAGCAGATCATAAACCTGACATGAGTGAACTGGTGAAGTTAGAAATGTCCACAGTAAATGCATCTTCACCAGCCTCCACATCGTGAACGTTTGTGACATTTCATGAACCAAACAGTGAGAGAAATAATCCTCAGCAGATCAATAATGAGAGTAATTGTCAGCTGCAGTCCTAGAACGAAACACCTTTATTCAGCGTCAGTCGTGACCTTTCACTTCTTTTCCCAGTTGTGCCGTAATTACTGGCTCTCATAAATCCACATTCAGCTGGTTCTGTCGAGCGCTACAATTAAGTGCTGCAAAAATGTGGCACAAGATTGTGTTTTTGTTGCCTAGGAGAGGAAGTGTCCCTGATTTCATTCACATGTTGAGTTTGTCCAGCGGTCTGACATTATCCATACGCCCTTGTGGATAACAGGAGGAAGACCTCTGCGATGAATATGGAGGAAACACTTAATAGAAGCTTCTACTGCCATTATTTAACAGGCTTTGCAGTCTTGCAGTATGCACTTACATTGTATTATTTTAGTCAGCATGTGATTAGCCTCCCATAGGCCCCAGAGTCTAGCTGAGCTGAAAATCCCCTGTGCTTCCCACAGAGACACATCAAACCGAACTGGGCCTGATTAAACAGCCTGCTTGAAACTTCAGAAAACAGCAAACAGTTTAACCTCACAGGAGTGATTCATACTGCTCCCCTTTTACACTGCTGCACACCGGGCACACCATCATGCTCAGTTTAAAGCACTGCCATGGCTCAATGGAAGCCGGGCAGTTACTGTATGGATAATTATCACCTTACAGCACCCGTGTAGCGTAATAGTACGACATCATCTTTGTGTTTTGGGACGAACAGTTTTAGCTTAATTTCACCTGATTAAATCAAGTTAGAAAAAATCCACAATGGCTTTATTCATAACCTCACAGTGGTTTATGAGCAGGATGAGAAATGGGTACGATATTAAGCAATAAACATGATTCCTGCATGCCTTTGGTTCACTGACAGACCATCTTGTGAGAGAGAGGAATGTGCCGCTGGACTTGCAGGTGCATCATTTTGACCAGACTATTTTGCTTCTTTACCAGAGATGAAAACGGGGGACAGATTTAACGGCGTGGCTTGTACTGCTTCATGACATCCTACACTGCAAAAGCCGAGGATTTACAGAAGCACTTGTGACAAGGTTATTGTAGAAAACAAATTGAAGTCACGACACTGCTGAAAGCGCCCGGCCAACGGTCACGAAGAGATAATCCAGAGCTGGGAGGCTGCACTTTGGTGTCGGTCCTAAAACTGGATGATTTACATTTCATCACAGCGATGCCACTGATGCACTGCATATATGACTGATGTCTAACTATGCTGAAAGCATCCCACAGCATGATAATGGTAAACTGTTTCCAGATGTAGGACAGCTGGTTTCATCATTCTGTCATACTGACTGAATTCAGTCACTCAGGGCTGCTTTGATTTGATGTTTCACAGATCTTCATTCAGTCCTGGCACTGATGAAGGAGGCAGCAGTAATGAGCACGATTTATGCCATATGTGCAAGAGACTTGTAGAAATTACACTTGTCAGCACTGACAAGGACGCCGAGTGTAGTTACATTTTTGAGTGCCCTGTTCTTCCCGTCAGTGTCAATAAGAGCAGAGTGTGTGTGCGTGTGTGTGTGTGTGTGTGTGTGCGTGCGCGTGCGTGCGTGTGTGCGTGCGAATGCATCATGAACAAATATCTTAATCTTATTCTATATCAGAGACTGTTGGTTAGAAATGAGAGTCATGCAGAGTTCACTGCTGTGCGTGCCTGTTTGTTAATACTGCTGCTTTACTGTAGTTAAGACTTGAGACCAAACTATGAGACTGTGATCAGGAGTTCATGAAGAAGGAACCAGAAGGCTAATCCAGACTTTACACCTTCAGCAGCTGAAAGCAGAAAGAGCTGAAAGGCTGAAGACGCTGTTGGACACGTCACAGCACCTGTACATTAAATATATAATGAATTTGTTTTTGTGTTGATCTTTGTTACTCGAGACATGTAAGTAAAGAAAGCGTGTCAGTGCTGACCAGCAGAAACATCCAAAGGTCTGTACATCTTATACTCAGGAGGGACTGAAGAAAGTACTTGTCAGGTTGTCAAAAAGCATCTAAAAGCTTCTCTTCTCGCACCCGGTCGACTCTGACAGGCAACATTTTGAACCTAACAATTTAGCGAGTACATCCATTTCACACAGATGAGAAATATGCACTATGGGAACTTTCCTCTCACGTTCTTTTACTTTCTTTTGTTTTGTATTCTTCACACTTCTAAAGCTCGTGAAAGCCTCTGAGAAAAGCTCTTCGCCTGTTTTGATGCCATTTATCTTGGCACGCGCTACAAGCTCTTCTTCCAGGCTGCTTTGCAGATGATTGCGTTCACACGCTTCACACAAGGTGGATTTCACTTCAGGCTTATTGCCCCTTTTGACCAGGTTCAGATGTGATTTTGTGGAGAGCAGCAAAGATGTGCAGCAGACACGTCATTAGGAGCCATTGCTGGCACTGCATTTACTCTAGTTATAGTTTATGGTACAGATTTAGCAAAGGGCTTGAAACATTCCCCTGATAGTTTGATGACATCACAACTGATGCAGCTGTAACGTACTGAGATCTGCTGACTGCGGACGCACTGACCTACAGGGGACTCGCTGTGACCTTTGAACTTGTTCTGGAAGCAGCCATATAGTAGCCAGTAGCCATGTTGAGACATGGTTGGTCGCAGCAGATGGCCCCGCCCCTCTCTGAGCCTGGTTCTGCTGGAGGTTTCTTCCTGTTAAAAGGGAGTTTTTCCTTCCCACTGTCGCCAAAGTGCTGCTCATAGGGGGTCATATGATTGTTGGGTTTTTCTCTGTATGTGTTATTGTAGAGCCAACTGCACAATATAAAGCACCTTGAGGCGACTGCTGTGTAAATAAAGTTGAATTGAATTAAATGGTCATCAACAATACTCAGGTTTGCTGTGTGATTTAAACAACAGTCAGCTGGTACTAAGGTGTGCCAAGCCGATATCTCTCACACGAACACACCACCACACTGCACTGCTGACACGGGGCAGGATGTCACGCTGATTATGCCACGATCTCATCCACCCGTCACAGCAGAAACTGAGACTCATCAGAACACAAACTTTTTCCCAGTCTCCTGTTGTTCAGTGAGCCTGTGTGAATTATAACCTCGGTTTCTTGTTCTTCGCTCACAGGAGTCACTCCCAGTGTGGCAGTGACTCCTGTGACTCCAGTGACTCAATTATTTGAGTTACAGTTTCCTTCCCATCAGCTCAAAGCAGTCTTTCCATGCTCCTCTGACCTTTGACATCATCAGGCATTTTCTCCCAGAGAACTGCTGCTCACTGGATGTTCTCTCTTTCAGAGTTTTCTCTACCAATTCCATTCTGGACAATTCCAGCAGATCAGCAGTTTCTGAACTCCTCAGTCGAGCCCATCTATCATCAACAACGACCAGAGTCGCTGAAATCACTTTTCCTCTCTATTCTGATGCACCTCTGATGAGTTAATGAACGGTTGAACAAGTGTATTTAATAAAGTGGCCAATGAAAATAAATTTTATATAAAGTAAGTACAATTACATATTCTAATAAAAACTTTTGTTCCTATTATGAGACACAATACTTAATAATTGAATTAAAAAACTTAAATTCTAAAATAACTATTAAAAGTGATTTTTTAAATTCAGTAGCTGAAGATTTCATTATATCAGCAGTAGTCAAAACACACTGCTGGCTGCAGGCTGATAGCTGAAACCTGTGAATGATCACAGCTCTGCACTGCAGCTCTGCAGTGTTAGCAACAGGTGAGTGGAAATGAGCTGCAGATTACACAGGCTCTATTTGCATGTGGATGAATGGCAGATTACTGAAGTGTGAAGTAGCTGATGGCCTTCCAGCTGGATGCTGTCACATGTGAAAGAACTGCTAACACGGTGCAAATTCAAACACTAATAACTTGTAAATAAACAGGATAACGCCAAGAAAGCATGTTTATCTGCAGAGTACATGCAGTCCCCATGAGCACATATAAATGGTGATGCTAGCTACTACAGTTCTTCTGTCGGTTTTGTTAGCCTAATGCATGTTATTGATTATGTTATTTTTGTTATATGTTGCTGTTATAAAAACCCTTTTCATTATTCTCAGCATCACAAACAATGATCTTCAAGTAATTATCAGAAAACGTTTGCAGTTTTATTGTTAATGAAAGACCCCACAGAGAGAGCGAGAGCTCAAACAGCTCAGAAGAACACAGACCTCACAGCCGCAGGCGACACTGAGACGCATCCTTAATCTCAAATACAGTAAACTAGTTAGCTAACGTTAATTAGTAACTCAACATTTACTGACATCAGCATGAGCATCATGTCAGTAGATTGAATTAGCATTCTAGCAGCATTAAGCTTCCCACTAAGTATATTTCATATTGCAAATTCTGTTTATATAGCTGTAAGTGTTGCAGTTCAACAGCATCAAGGTTGGGTATGTTTTGCATTCAGAGATGCTGTTCTGCATATCTTGGTTATAATGAGTGGCTTTCGAATCACCGCCTGACCGTTCTGACCTCTGGCATCAACAAAGCACGTTCACCCAGAGACGTGCTGCTCGCTGGGCGTTCTCTCTTTGCCAGACCGCTCACTGCAAACTCGTGCTTGTGTGGGAAAATTCCAACAGGTCGGGAATTTTTGAAATACTCAGACCATCCCGCCTGGCGCCAACAACCACGCCGTGTTTAAAGTCATGTAAATCACCTTTATCCTCTTTCTGATGCTCAGTTTGAATTACTGCCTCGGCGTGGCTGGCATGTCTATCAGTGATGGAGTTACTGTGATTGCCTGAGTGGATATTTGTGTTAACGAGCAGTTGAGCAGAACTGAAATAGTAAATCTTTATTGATACAAACATCACTGAGTGTCTGAGGGCTGCACTGAAAATCACACCAAAAACCAGTAAGTTCAACACATGACACAGATGTGGAAATGATGTCATAAATCCCCTCTGCCCTCCAATTAAAATCCTTTAAAGTATTAAATACATAAAGAGTCTGGACAAACATGGACGGCACATCAATGTTGGTAACTGTGTTTCCTCCTGAGACTAGTTAACTCTCTTTGTAACCTTGTATGAATCATTTGCAGAGCCAAAATAAATCCTGATGATCACAACGACAGCTTAATGCAAAAGGTTTAACAAAGAACATTTTTCACCTCCCGTAGTATCCATCGCCCCGCTGAAGCTGCTGATTTTACTTTTCAAGCTTCAACATTCAAAGAAAAGTTGAAATATTTTTGCTTAACAATGAATATAAAACATATGAAAGTGTTTTTCTTTTTCATTCATTTTAAACTTTAAATGTAAAGAATAAATTCATGTCTATGATGGCTCTCACGAAAGTTGTTCACTTTTAAGCATTCAGTGAGAAACAAAACCGTCTCTGCCGAGTCTGCCGGTTACAACTCAAAGCTGTGAAGTACAACGCAGTAATTACACTCAATAATATTCTGTAATTAAGCATTTATTAACTACTTACAGCTTTGAGGCCCCACACTGAAACAACTGCAGCAGGAATATACAAATACGACCTTTGTGAAAGCCTGCTGCAGACACTCTGCTCTGTTCACAATGACAAATGCTTTCAGTTATTGTATATGTCTAATCACACATGCACAGGAATTTCAACAAGTTTAGTTTAATATCTATCTCTGCCACATTAGATTAGATTAGTATTACTTGCTGTCTTCAGCCTCAGCGTCCCACAGTCCCCTCTGTTTCACCTGCAGGTGACTAATCCTAAATGACCCAAACACCTCCAAACTTTTATCGGAATAATTAAATTCCTTAAATTAATTCATTCAACCATTGACTTTTTTTTTTACTTATAATTAATAAATCAGTGGATCAAGTTTCTCACAGATCATTAACTTTAAAAAGCTGTTTGACCCAGTTTGAAAAAACAAACAAACATGGTCCTTTTATTGGGTTCCTCCCACCAAACCCAGCATGTGTCAGAAATGTGCCAGAATACCATAAACCCCATCAGCACTGCTCACCATGACCGGCCCACCTTGGTATTTCTGTTTGTGAGACACTATGTGTAATGTGAAAGTCTCTCATTGCCTCACATGGATAATTATGGATAATTACAAGAGAAAGACATTTTTCAGGTGCTGAGCAGTGATGATAGAGGAGAAATACCAAAATAAAATGATTCAAACTACAGTGGAAAAATCATTTTATATCACACAGAAGTTAAAGTGGGGCAGCACGGTGGCACGGTGGTTAGCACTGTTGCCGCACAGCAAGAAGGTCCTGAGTTCAATTCCAACATCAGGCCGGGGTCTTTCTGTGTGGAGTTTGCATGTTCTCCCCGTGTTTGCGTGGGTTCCCTCCGGGTACTCCGGCTTCCTCCCACCGTCCAAAGACATGCAGCTTGAGGGGATAGGTTAATTGGAAACTCCAAATTGCCATTGTGTGAATGTGCGAGTGAATGTGAGTGCGAATGGTTGTCTGTCCCTGTGTGTTGGCCCTGCGACAGACTGGCGACCTGTCCAGGGTGTACCCCGCCTCTCGCCCTATGACAGCTGGGATAGGCTCCAGCGCCCCCCGCGACCCTGAAAAGGATAAGCGGAAGCGAATGGATGGATGGATGGATGGAAGTTAAAGTACATAATATATGTTTTACCTGGTTGAGTTATTCATTCAGACGACTGAGTGAGATCTTCATAGAGCTGATGTCTCAGTGCTGCCGATGTCACTGTCTGATTCACACTGTGCTGCATAATGAGGCCGAGGACTGGCTCTGTAAAGGTGCACATGCATGAGGCTACGTCCACACTAGCCCGGATAGATTAGAAAACGGCGTGCTCATCTTAAAACGCGCCGCGTCCACATTATCCTTTTCAAGCGTTGTTCATCCACACTGAAACTATCGAAAACGCTGACGTTCCAGTCCTGCGCATGCGTGAAACACAAGAAGATTCGGCCTGCCTCATTTCTGTCTGCCGCTTATTTATTTGAGGCAAAATGTTGAGGACAAGCAGCAAGTTTTTAAAATGGACTAACAAAGAAGTGGAGTTGTTGCTGCGAGTAACACAAAAGTACAAAGTTGCAAAAAAGAGTGAGAATTAAAAATGTGAGCTCTCTGGAGCACGTGCAGACTGATATTTAATGGGGCTGTCAAACAAAACAGCTGCTGTATAACGCCCTCCGATATCTTTGTTTAATTGGTCACATGACTGCATCACATGACTAACATGTGTCATTGTTTTCAAAAAGGCTCCGGGTCCGCCGTCCACACTGTGAAGCGAAAACGGCGTTTTCAAATGTATCCGCTTTGGGGAGCGTTTTGAAAACGCCGCGTTTCCTTGAGTCTCAGTGTGGACTTGAGGCCGAAACGGAGAGAAAAAGATGAATTTTCAAATGAAAACGTGTTAGTGTGGACGCAGCCAGAGGTTACACGTTTACATGCAGTGTGTTGAGCCTTTTTAAGCGTTGCTTTAACATTGTTGTTGTTGTTTCCTTGAACAGAGTGCAAAGCAGCAAAGCCTTCAGGCAGATTCACAGTCGTCATCAGCCAACAGCAAACTCTCTCATCTTTGAAAATGATTCAAATCAGCTGCGAGTTGATGAACCGTTTGTGTTCATTGGGTAAGAACTTCAGGTTCGAGCTGTCAGGAAGTCAGTTATTCCTGCTAAAGCTTATTTTGTCACTCAGCACATAAAGAATGGAACGAGCTGACGGCAAAGTCATTCTCTGAAAAGCACCAAATTACACAGTAATGACATTTAATGATATAGTCTAACTTTGCACTTAGTGAGCAATTTGCAATTATTTGATTTTCAATTATAAAATTCTTAAGAGTATTTCAGTATGACTGAAATAAAAGTAACTTTTATTAGATTGTGCAGGTGTGACAGAAGCACATTAGCACAAACAGGAAATTGCAAAGTAAAGTGAATAAAACTACTTTTCACTTTAATGCTAAAACCTCTACAGGGAGCTTTAAATCTTTAATGTCTGTTTTGCTGAAATTTAATTTGAAATATAAATGTAGGCAGGTCAAATTATTTTCTATTTATAATAGATGACTTTTCTTTCATTATGCATTATCTTAAATATGTTGAGAAGAAAGCGCAGCTGTACGATGGGCCTTGATGTTCTGCAGTTATGCTGACCTTAGGTCCAGAGATGAGACGCCCTGGAGAGGCCGTCCCAGTGCAGACATATTCAAATGGTCAAGAGATGCCTCCGGTTAATAAAAAATTAACTACTAATGATTAATTGACACCCTTGATAATATCTTAACAGGCTTCCATTTATGTGAGTTGAAGCATAGAATTTCACCTCCAGGAGTCAATAATGACATCCACGAAAAGCCATTAAGGGTAGAACCATTTTAATAATTGATCATCCCGAGCTCCTTTTCATTGTTGCATTAGTAGAAATGCGAGGCAGGTTTTTATTTTTGTAAAAAACAAAATGTGTGGATTTTCCTTTCAGTTTCTTCTTGTTTTCTCCGAGTGAGTGAGAGAGGACCACACTGTCAGCAAAGGTGACAGGTTAGGTTACATATGAGCTGGCAGGGAGAGAGGCTTTCATCGCGGTCAGAAAATACAAATAACAGGAGGCAAATACCTCATGAGATAACTCAGAATTAGGCTCTACGATGTCCTGAGTCTTTATTCCAGATCAGGGCTTCATCAGCAACCTGTTTGAAGGACTGAGCTCCAAGATCTGAGGAGAAGCAAGCAGTGCTGCTCATCAGGAGTGCTGCAGATATGCCTCTCGAATCAGCCGCTGCCTTCAGCCCCAACCATCAGTCTCAAAGCGGCAGTCACAGGTGAGAGCTCTCTGTACCTGTGATAGATTCTAGAAAATCCTGCCTGTTGTGCTGTGATAACACATGATATTGTCTTGAAAGAGGATGCTGTTGTCAAATCCATGAGCCATGGAATCCCTTAGCACCTTCTTGGCACCTTTAGAAAGGATCCGAGCTTTAACTGGGCATCACTAAAACCTGCTTCCTTGGACTTTGAGACTATTATTAGTTGAGGATCATAGACCCGCGGCTGTAATCTTCTCAACAAACTGTGCAGAGACACTGCGTAAAGGTCACGAAAAGCCCTCGAGCGTGTCCTGGTATGTTGGTGGGACGTCCATCTGTACTGTTAGAGTAAAAACACCTGGAAATGTGCTTTCAGATATGTAATCGCTGTGACGTTTGGTACCATCCGACTGCACCGACGTGTCTGTGGTTTGAGATATTTCCCCAGTGAGCTCAGGGTCACGGGCTCCTCGCCAAGGAAATTTGTTTGGAAAAGGCTGACATCTTCTCATATGTTCTCGCTTTTATCAGATGACCTTAAAGTCGTAAAATTAGAACACTGTCAAGAATAGAAATTTTCATTTTAAGTCTCATAGCGGGTCGCAAAATTGCAATATATTATGCAATAATGACGTAGATTAATTATGCATTCAGTCAAATCCCAGGCAGTTTGTGTTAAACACATTCTTTTGCCTTTTTTGAAACTTGTGCATTCAGTACAAATCAATATCGCTGCAGTAATTAGTTTTGTGGACAGAAGAAAATATAATCATACACTGGCATTAAGGTTTAAAATGTTTCCAATCTGTACTTGTCTTTGCATTTATATCATAGTGATCAATACAGCACCAGTGAGAATGTAACCCAGAACATTTAATGGCTGTAGCATTACAGTACTGAACCACAGTCTGATTTTAAGGTACCTGCTTAACTTATATATATATACCAAACCTGCTTTCTGCTATTTCCACTTTATTTTCCAACTGCAGGCCAACGGCTGAATATTAATTCTTACAGCTGCCTTTAGAATTCCTACAGGGTCATTATCATAGTCTATAACCCTCTCAGACCCAAATTAAGTTTTAGTTGCTAATGCACAACCAAGTCCTGCAGTGGTACTTCTGAGTAAAAAAAACTCATAAAATATGTATGTGGGGGGAATCAGGTTGTTAGGTCTTAACTGTTGCAAATCTGCAACGTCTGCCTGGAGAGGGTTAAAACAGACTAGATGATTAAATAAAATTTGAACTTGAACGTCCCGTTAACCCTTTCACATCTCCTGTAGTTCTACCAGCCTGCTAACTGAAACTATGAGCAGAACCCAAATAACCACAGCAAAAAAGGCCCGAGAATGTAAATATAAAGAAACCAACAAGCAAGTACCTGTAAGAGGTACAAAACTAGGTCATTACAACCAGCTGAGGGTAACGAAGTGCTGCTGTTAGCCGCTGTTAGCTCTTGTTAGCTGCTGTTAGCTCTTGTTAGCTGCTGTTAGTGAAACTTTTTTTTAAAGTGGATCACACACTCATCCCCCTCCCCCTCCAAACGCCATCGACGCTTATTCCCTTCCGATGCTGACGGTGGATCAAGGAGACCAGCGCACAGGCTGCAGGCCTGGATGTGCTGTCTACACTGGCTGTCTCTCACCTTTACCCCCCCTGTTGCTTGTCATGTGTTTCTTTGGTGTATTAAGAGTTGTTTCATGTGCAGAGGTGTTTTTTCTGTTCTCAAACTGATCTCCCTGTTGGAGCTCAGGGGGGAGTTATTTTTTCTCCTTATCTTTCCTCATGTGGTGCATCTTCCATTGTTATACCTCTCTGACCCGTCTTCCCCATGTGATGTTTGTGTAATGTATGTATGGTCGGAGGGTAAGATGGCGCCGCCATTGCGTGCAATAGGTCGGCAGGTTTATGAAATTTCCCCTTGTGGGACTAATAAAGGTATATCAAATCAAATCAAATCTTGTAATTTCGACCATATCCAGCAAAAATAGGCATGTTTATGTACATTTTCATATATCAGAGCCCCGACTTCAGTGTAGGAGAGGTGATGTTGGAGGATGAGCTGCCAGTAAGTGAGGGGAGAGAGAGCAGCGGTGGAAGAGGAGAAAATAATGATGAAAATATGTAAAATGTGTATTGATTACTTCTAAGTTAATGGCACTAATTCTTTGAAGAGGTTGTTATTACACAGCAGTTATGTTTACTCTACTATGTACCCTTAAACAGTTTCTTAATGTGCCTTTAAACCAGTTTGTGTTTGTATGCAACACAACATTAAATACATTAAATAACGACATTAAATAAGCTTCTACTGGAATAGTGCTGGACTTTAACTCTGCTCATGTGCAATATGCAACAATTTGGACATTAACACTGGGGAGATGATGAGACCTGATTTGTATAATTACTTGTCAGACCTGTACCCCAGATTTTATTATACATTTAATTCATTTGCTTTGAAGTTATTATCTGTTATTTAGCAACATGTAACATTTAACATCCAGTCCTGCAATGTCACCCACATTTCATAACTACTGAAACACGACTCAGACAAATGTGCAACATGTGCATGCCTCTGGAAAATCGCTGTAATTACATTTGCTTTGAGAGTAAAAGTGAAATGAAAAGATTAATCTTCAAGTTTATAAAAGTGCGTGCTGTCATAAATATTCATCAAATATTTATCAAAAGCTGTGAGAACTCAACTAGACCTCCAAAAGTCACTCATTAGCACCATGAAACAAAAGTAGCACCGTGTTTCAGCAAGCCTTCGGAAGCAGATACTTCCACCTTCCCCTCTACTTTACATCTTCATTGACAGGGTTTTAAGACAGTTCATTGCTAAGCAGCTTATTCAGTACATGGTCCCATATCCTTTCCCTTTTCTTCATCTATTTAATGATACCTGGTTATTGCTTTCACGTCAGAGATAAGGTGCTGATCAGTTAATCAGCACCTGCCCTTTTTATTCCAACGCAGCACAAGGTTAATACATTTCTTAGACACTCGCTATGAAACCAACCGCCTACTTGTCAGAATTCTACTTTCAATCTATCAATTTTAAATGAATGTCGCTGATTAGTTCTTACCTCTCTGCCAATGACATCTTTGTATTCGTGCCAGATTCAGGTCAGTTTCGTGGTGATCTGAGTTTCTACTAATGTGATACAGGTCAGATAGAAATAAGTATGCTGGAAGGAACTCGAATTTTGTTTAGAATTCTTGAGTCGTTGAAGCCATTAATAAAATAAAAGCCAAAGATATCATCTGAAAATGAAATGAAAAATCCAACGTTCACAGAAATAGTAACCTTGCTGGTGATTTCCACAGAAATGCTGATCAGTCCAACTGTTCCTGCTAAACACAGCACATGTGCATCCATAGGAGGAGGGACTAAAGAGTGCAAAGGTAAGAACGCATATGACACAAAATAAACTACATTTCTATTTGGTAATGTATTAGTATGTGGGCGAGGCACCGTCTTCTTTTGGAAGGAACTGCAAAGACATGAAAAATGACTGTAGGCACGCTGCCGTTGGTGGGTTCTCTCATCCATTTTGTGGTTTTCAGATCAATGATAATATAAAAAACACTTTCACAAAAAAGCTTCTGGGCAGCAAAAGCACCAAAATCTCTCAAGTTTCTGGTAGAGATTTCATGTGAAACCTCTACAGGACGATTTGTGTCGCTGTCACCTCGCAAAATCAGAAAACAGCATGTTGGTCGTTTCCAAACTAAAAGCTCTTCTTTGGTATTTTAAACAGACCAACTATTCATAACTGTAACGGTAAAACAAACGGCCTTTAGAGTCTTCTTGATAATTGCAAAATATGAGGGCATTCATTTCATCTCATACTGCCACATAGTGGACACACCAGGAAGTGCAGGCTCGACGCTGCGTCATTGTTGCTACAGAACAGTGCAGGTTGAAAAAAGTAATTAGTAACTGATCACTTGTCAAAAAAAGTAATCCCGTTAATTTACCGATTACTTATTTTCAAAAGTAATTAGTTACTTAGTTACTTTTTACACAACCTGAATAGGTAATAAAGCAACAGACCTTTCAGCCCAAATATATTTTTCTGCATAATCCATCATATAAAATGTAATCAAATGAAAACATCTCTTTAAAACTTGGTTCATTAGTTTCAACTTTATTCCCATTGCATTAAGCAAACATTTAATTAAATGCAGCTGTCTTTGACTTGAAGAAATGTGTTTAACATTTAAACCTATTTCCTGCATATTCCAGCAGATAAAATAAAATATTTTTTTACACTCTTTCAAATAGATGCAAGTAAAACACAGCAGAAAATAAATAAAATCAAAGCCTCAGCAGCTCTGAGTCCTGTCGCTCTTAAATCTATTGTCACCTGTTTAGCAGGAGTGGGGCAGGTGGAGGTTTGCCCACAGCGGTCATGTCAGTGGGGGATCCGGGGGTTTCTCTGTGAATGTCACGTTCCTGTGGCAGCGTGCTCGCTGCTCGCTCAGACGTTTAGGGGTTTTTCCTCCCACGCAACAATATTATCCATTGTTGACTTGCACACAGCCGCTGCCACGAACGTCGCACGTACTTACGTCATTGTCGTGAGACACTCTCACAAACAAAATCACGGTTTAGTAACGCAGTAACGCAGCGTGCTTATGGGAAAGTAACAGTAATCTAATTACTTTTTTGCAATAGTAATCCCTTACTTTACTCATTAATTAATTGGATTACACGTTACTGCCACTCAAATTCAAAATTCAAATTCAAATTTTATTTGTCACGTACACAGTCATACACAGTACGATATGCAGTGAAATGCTTGGACAACTGCTCGTGACCTAAAGAGAACAAAAAAGGAAAAGGCTATGAATAAGATAGGAAATAAATATGAAAAATTAAAAAGGGTAAATTTAACTAGGAAGGAATAAAATATAAATTAAGGTTAAAAATGAAATAACTGTACAACACAAATTAGAATGAAGGGTAAATTTAACTGGGAAGAATAAGATAAAATATATAAATTAAAGTTGAAAATAAAATAACTGTACAACAAAATACACAATATAGAACTATATAAGAATGTATGAAGAAATCTAAATATAAATAAATATATACACAATAACAGCAGCTGTACAAGTATTAACTGGAAATGAAGAATATAGTGACCAGTGTTGTGCAAAACCAAAGTCCAGAAAGTCCAGTGTGTGTGTAAGAACCATATGTGTGGGTCAGTACTGTGTGGTGGTGTGATTGAGAGACCGTATCGCCTGCGGGAAGAAGCTCCTCCTCAGTCTCTCTGTGTTGGTCTTCAGGGAGCGGAATCGCTTTCCTGACCTCAACAGAGAGAACAGTCTGTTGTTGGGATGGCTGAGGTCCTTCACCATCTTCCTGGCCTTGGTCCAGCACCGCCTGCTGTAGATTGAGTGCAGGTCAGGGAGCTCGGAGCGGATGGTGCGCTCAGCTGACCGCACAACCCTCTGTAGAGCTCGTCTGTCCTGCATGGTGCTGTTCCCGAACCAGGTTAAGATGTTTCCCGCCAGGATGCTCTCTATGGTGCAGGAGTAAAAGTTCCTGAGCACCTTGGAGGGCAGTTGGAAGTCTCTCAAGCGTCTGAGGTGGTAGAGACGCTGTCGGGCCTTTTTCACCACGGTGTTGATGTGACAGGACCATGACAGGTCCTGCGTGATGTGAACTCCGAGGTATTTGAAGCTGTCCACTCTCTCCACTGGGCACTCGTTGATGACGGGGGTCTGGTAGTTCCTCTCCTGCTTAGTGCTGAAGTCCACTATCAGCTCCTTTGTCTTACTGACGTTTAGAAGGAGGTTGTTCCTCTGGCACCAGTTCTCCAGATTCCTAATCTCCTTCAGGTAGGCCGTCTCGTTGTTATCAGAGATCAGGCCCACCACGACGGTGTCGTCAGCAAACTTGATGATGGTGGTGGAGCTGGTAGTGGCCACACAGTCATATGTGTACAAAGAGTACAGCAGGGGGCTCAGAACACACCCCTGGGGGGCTCCAGTGCTGAGAGTGGTGGAGGCTGAGACATGTCCGCCCATCCTTACTGCCTGTGGTCTGCCAGTTAGGAAGTTGGAGATCCACTGACACATAGATGAGCTGAGTCCCAGATGCTCCAGCTTGGTGGTGAGTGTGGAGGGAATTATGGTGTTAAATGCAGAGCTGTAGTCTATGAAGAGCATTTTAACATAATTCCCCCTTCTAGTGTCCAAGTGAGTGAGTGATGTGTGGAGGAGATGAGAGATGGCATCGTCTGTGGAACGATTTGGACGGTAAGCGAACTGTAGTGGGTCCAGTGTGTCTGGTAGTGAAGAAATGATGAAGTCTCTGACCAGGCGTTCAAAGCACTTCATCACTACTGAGGTGAGGGCTACAGGGCGATAGTCATTGAGAGAAGCAGGGTGGGGTTTCTTCGGGACAGGAACAATGATGGACTCTTTGAAGCATGTGGGGATCACCGACTGAGATAAAGAGATGTTGAATATCTCAGTGAACACAGGAGCTAGCTGGTATGCGCAGTCTCTTAGGATACGACCTGGGATGCCGTCTGGTCCTGCTGCTTTCCTGGTGTTCACTCTCTTGAAGGCTCTCCTTACTTCATGCTCGGAGATGACGAGCACGTTTCCGGTGCTGGCAGTATCTTCCTGTCTGCAGCCGTTAGCGCCGCTAACACTAGCATTGTTGGAGACCTTAGCTGCAGCCTCGAAGCGAGCATAGAAAGTGTTCAGCTCGTCTGCCAGAGTCACGGCCGCGTTCGTCATACCGGTTGTTGGTGCTTTATAGTCCGTTATTGTCCTTAGTCCCCGCCACAGGCTCCTAGAGTCACTCTGTTGGAGTTGTGACTCTAGTTTCCTCCCGTAGCGCTGCTTCGCCTCTTTCACCGCCCTCCGCACGTTATATGACGCGGCTTTGTACGGGTCCATGTCCCCCGTCATGAGTCCCGTGTTGTAGGCAGCGGTGCGGGATCTCAGAGCGTCGCGGATGGTTTTATCCACCCACGGCTTCTGGTTGGGAAACGTTGTGATAGTCTTTGTCTCCACGGTATCATCCGCTAGTTTCCCGATGAATCCCACAACCGCTTCCGTAAACACGTTGACGTCATCGTCGGAGCTGTTTCTGAACATGCCCCAGTCATGTTCTTTGCTTGCGAAATTTGATGAACTATAGAGGTGAGAGATGGAAGCTTTGTACATGGTCACATTAAGAACAAACTCTCCAAATGAGTGTTTGAGTCAGCAAACAGTGCAGGAGGATGCCACCGTCCCTCAGCTGGTGCTAGCATGACTGATGCTGCATCGCTGTTCACGTTGCCTCCAATCCATGAAAACAAATTGTGGAAGAGCGCTCTTGTTTCGAAGCTGCAGAGTCTCCTTACACTTCAGCAGATGTTTGCCCAGGCAGGACTCTTCTAACCCCGCTCATGCCCATTTGCATAGGTATGTAAGCAGAGAGAAGGGATGGCACATGTGTAGGTCAAATAACGACGCGTTGAAAAACGATTGTTACGGCAGAGTTGATCATGACGAGGGAGAAGCATGAAAAATATCAGTAATTTTAAAAAAGGCAGATTTAAAACACAGACAGTCCCGTCAGTTCAGCACAGGCAGAAAAGCAGCACACAGACTGCTTGTTTCACAGGATTTTGAGACTGCCCCCTGGTGGCAGTAAACAGCTACAACAAGTATATCTCCAAACATGCTGTGCGTCGGACCAACACGCTGCCATGTAAAAAGGAAAAAGTTAGTTTAAACTGCTTAATGACAACAAAGTAGGAAGGTTAAGCTCAGCAATGTCTGCGGTAACTAGAACGCCCTCATGACTTATGAACCTGAACCTGGTGGGTGCAGGTTTTCTCCAGCTGCCATGTTTCAGGGTCAGCAGTCTTAGTAAACACAAAAAACAGCTTTATTTGTTTTTATCGTCCTCGTCCATTATTCCAAGTTTCTGTACGACTTCTTACACTTTATCTAATTTAGTGCTCAGCTCAGATGAAATACTTTTAATGAGTGATTTTAACGTGTGTAGAAAATCTGCTTCAAATCTATGATCGGACTTAACTGGCTTCTCTCAGAACGTCAGAGAGCCCACTCACTCATTGAACAGTGGTTTTTAGGAAACCCTCGTTTGTCTGATCATTTCTTAACAGTGGTGGATTACATCACACAGGTGAAATTATTTCAGTAAACTCGAATGTTTCCATCGTTGCCGTCATGGTGCGTGCCACACGCCAACACAGCGTGGAGCAGCTACCTAAACATTACTCAGACGTCGATTACCTTTTGAGTACTTTTACACCCTCCCTGCACATGACTGTAGATACTCAGAGGACTGACTCTCTGCTATAACTGCACACCTTAAAGCAGACAGTGGCCTTGTAGTTATTTCAAATGTTTTCATTTGGCATGAAAAAACAGTTTGTTGCTGTAACAAAGCAGAGCCGTCTGTAAAGCTGCGGTTGGACATGTTACTAAACAGAAACAGGTTTGTTATCTGCGTCGTCTCCAGGTCAGAGTCGCAGCTGTGTTGAACAACTATTCATTCAGGAATTTCTTCTAAAATAATTTTTTAACCTTTAGAGGAAACATATTTATTCATTAATCAGCTTTTATAAGAGCTGATATTCAGACTCTGTTTAGCCTATCGATCTTTACAAACTTCAATCATTCTTGAGATAATAATTTATCTCTATTGGATCACAGGCTTTCAAGCTGGCAGTAATTAAACCACTACTTAAAAAGTATGTGATCCAGCTCTGTTAGCTAATTATGCACTAATCTCCAACTTTCCTCCTGTTTCTACAATTCTTGAAAAATCAGTTTTCACAGAGCTCACTGATGACTCGAGGAATGTTTATTTGAAGAGTTTAAGTCGTAGATAAGAATTATCTTATGTCCTCTGTCAGTGGACTCGTCTCTGTGCTCGTCCTGTTGGACTTTACTGCACCGTTCAGTAACACTGATCACGGTATTTTACTACAGTGATTAGAATACTTTATTGGTATTAAAGGAAATAAATGATCCAATGGTTTGAATCTAACAGACAGTTTGTTCATGTAAAGAGGAAGTGCTCTTCACACACTAAGGAGTTCCACAGGGTTCTGTGCTAGGAACGTCTACATGCTTCCCTTAGACAATACTGTAAGAACCCACTGAATGCATTTGAAATGCTATGCAGATGCTACCTAATTATCTATTAGTTAAACTACAATTATGTCTTAAAGATATAAAGGCCTGGATTTCTGTGATTCTCTACTTCCTGCTTCAGATAAAGCTTGGATCATGTTTGGCCCTCTAAATCGTAGGAACATGGTGTCCAACCAGACGTGACATTATTATGGTGTGCAGATACACTGTTATAGTCATTTCTGATCAGGATATGTTCTTTAATGCGCTTATTAATATGTAGGACTGCTTCCTTTCATCGCTGCAACATCTCTAAAATTAGAAATATCCTATTTCAGAGTGATGCTGAAAAGCTGGTTCATGCATTTATTACTTCCAGGCTGGACGACTGTAATTCATTATTATCAGGTTCTAAAATTTCCCTAAAAAGCCTTCAGTTGATCCAAAATAGTGCCACGAGAGGACTGACAGGGACTAGGAAAAGGAATCATTTCTCCCACGTTAGTTTCTGTTAAATCCAGAAGTTGATTTAAAATCCTTCTCCTCACTTACAGGGTCTCACATGGTCCCATCATATTACAAAGATCTCCTTTAACCTTGTTATCCTGACAGAGCGTTTCACTCTCAGGCTGCAGGTCGACCTGTGGTTCCTAAAGCTTTCAGGAGAAGAACTGGAGGCGGAGCTTCGGCTGTCACACCCTCTCCTGTGGGTTTCCTGTGATCAGGTGACCCTGAACCACCTGATCACTTCTTCTCCTCTCACCTCTTTTCTCTCCACACGTTTAAAAACCGCTGCAGCTTGTCATTCAGTTTTCCTCCTCTCTCACTCAGTCCTGTCTCTCCGTGCCCTCTTCTTTTATCTTTCTTCTTTTCAACCCCCAACACGGGTGTTGAGATGGCCCCGCCCCTTCCTGAGCCTGGTTCTGCTGGAGATTTCTTCCTGTTAAAAAAGGAGTTCTTCTTTCCCACCATAAAGTTATGATTATTACATTAATATTAATTATGTAACTTGAACTAGTGGAGGTGAAGCCTGCCAGACAGATCCTGGTTACAGCTGCCTCTAATCTGCACACCTGCCAGTCAAACTGGCCAAGTCAATAATGCTGAACCTCAATGAAATCAGCATGAATACCCCCCCCCAAACCGTTTTTGTAACAGCCTGCATACGTGTTAATTTCCTCCTGGAAGCCGGGTCAAGCTGGAGTGTCCCTTGGAGAAAACGCAGTTCTTGGCTCAAAGCCTCTGAATTTGCCACCTGGTCATCACAGCACAAAGAGTCAAAGCTGCCATCACATAAAAGGGACAAATACATTCATCACCGTCCGTGCAGTTCATCAAAATAAATGTCTGAGCAGACGTATTCACCAGCAGGAAAACTGCGTTTTTCACACGCTCAGATTTTGACTAGTGCATAGTGCGTACATCTTGTAGCGCAGTTATCAGGAGAGCAGGATACTGATCCTCAGGATCTGCACACAACACTCCTGGCAACAAACAGCAGCAGCTTGAGTGATTGCATAAAGGCATGACATGGAAAAGGCTTCCAGCCCATCTGGGAGAGGCTACTGTAAGGATGCTTCTGATAATATAATGATGATCTGTTTCGACAACACTGTCTCTCTGTTAACACGTCATATCTTAACATTACACGTGCTCGATCCTGCCTGCGACGCTGACGGTACGAGCTGTGAGCCTGTGCTTGTTCGGGACTGTGACAGTGCCAAGTAGGCATCGAGAGTGCGTCAGAGTGCAGATTTTAAAATGTCACCAGCCCAATGCTTTCTGCTCAAGTTCTCCTTTCAAACACGACATGAGGCATGTCTTGTTTGGTCACCTGTGGAGGAATATGCAAAGTGTCAGCGCCAAAAAGTCCTGCTGTGATGTTGATGCACGATTCCAACAGCAATCTCATTTTAATTTCTGTCTCCACAGGTACTACACCCCGAAGCTGATATGGTAATGAGATTACAGTTGTCTGCTCCCATTCGATATGTGCGGCGTGATGTTAATCTGCATTCCATCTTCATCACAGTGATTCCACCGGCCTCACGCAAACTGACACAGAATCTGGAACACTGTTACTTCTGCTCACATTTTATAAAATCGAATCAATCCCAGTTTTTCTTCAGTTTGATATTGAAGAATTCAGCAGCGCTCAACTAAATACAGAAAGGACAACGCTCTCCTTCCTTCTTGGTGTAATATTCACAATAACAGCAGAAGCAAACAGAAAACCTTCCTAACCATCATCGATTTATTTCAGGTTACAACGTGTTCTGGTTGTGATAAAACGGCACTTTAGACCGAATCAGTCAGGAAACCAATCAAACAGGCAGATGTCAGAACGTCCTGACCTTTAACCCCTAATATAAGTCAGGATTTTCCATAATGTTCCCAACAGCAGCGTTTCCTAGTACAGTACCATGTTTTTGTCATTTTGGGCTTTTTGGTAAAGTTTGCAGAGGCTCTGCTGACGGGCTGCACTTTAATGAAGCTGCAGCAACAAACACCCACTTCTTTTGAACTCGACGCCCTCAGTTTCTAAGATAAGCTTTCTAATGTAAATTTGTAGTAACCTCTGCTCATATCAGCAGAGGTCATTTTCTCCAACTTTACAATGCTGGAGACCCACAGCAGCTTTCACAGGCTGTTAGCAATGCAAACCAGTGAATGAAGGAGTCAAACATCAAACATTGCTCCAAACCTTGAAATGTGCACATCGACTCTGAGGGAAGTTTTGTAGATGTGAAAGATTTATTTATTTATTTATTTATTTTAAATCAGAGGAGTTGCATACGCACATTTATGAAGATGGATTACAGAGTTTAACTCTGAGTTCTACACAGCAAACAGCACACGGAGCATCTACATACTGCACGTTACAGCTAGCATGATATTTCATGACTATGGTGACGATTTGTGTTTAAAAATTAACCACACGACTTTAAACGTGCTTAATTAAATATGAACGTCAGCATAAATAAATTGGTTGTTTTCCACTCGTAACATTAGATGAATCGCCACTTCACGTGATTATTTCTCTGCGACATCAGCACAAACAAAAATCAGTTTCTTTAATCAAACGCTGCAATCAGTTCGTTGTTGCCGTTCGTTTGTTGAGATTTACTAATAAAATTAAAATCATCAGAAAGCCAATCACTTAAAAATTAACTGAGTTTGGTTGTTGGAAATATTCTGAGGTTTCCACTGAAGTGACAAACACACAGTTTCTCACATGCATCTAAAAATGTTTTCAGAAACATTTCCATCCTGTAACATGTCACAGGAATCTGCATCAACTTTGAAGGTCTATAAACATGTTAATAATAAAGTGAGGACAGAACAGAAGAGATGATGATTCAAGCCTGAAATGTGTAGTTAGTTATAGATGTAAGTTTTTAGGTGGTGCTGTGTCACTATAGCAACACAATCATTGTAAATAATATTGCAGTAATTGTTCCACAGAAAGTTGACGAGTCACAACCCTGAAGCACAGTTACTGTGTTATTTCTGACCAGCTCTGAGCTCGTTTTCAGGCTGGAAGGAGACGAGCAGCAAAAAAAGCTTCTGAAAATAATAATTTCATTATTTTAATGTAACAAACACTGAATGTTTGAATTCGTAACTTTGTATCTTTGCAAACAGTTTTAACGTTGGTCGTGTTTGCTGTGAATCGTCTCTCTGATGGGACAGTAAACTCAAAAATATGCCCAGACGCACCGAGCCGTAACAGTGGAGAACCGGGAGCAGTCCATAGTGCTCTAATGGACTTACTGGACTGTGGACGTCCAGTCCTTAATCTCAACCCGTGACATTATCACTCATAAGTAAACCTACCATAACATAACCACACAGATTAAAATGTGTTGCTTTAAAATTTCAGTGTAATTTTTAAAGATATCCTAAATGTGAAATGATTTAATAGTTTTAAGCAGTATTAAAAAATCCTTTCTGTCCAAAGAAGGTTTTTAAACGCGACCTCCATTTGTGAAATACTTCAGAAATAGTTTGTGCCCCGGGCCATTTCACAGCAGAAACACTGGAAAATAGTTTTTTCTCCAGACTGAAACTCGGTGTGCAGCATGACAAGTCGAAGTTTCACAGTCATTTAGAAACAAAGGAAACAACAAGTTAGCTTCAATCCTCTAAATCAGATCAGTTAGTTGTGATCATTGGAAACAGTAACCACATCAAAGTCATTTATTTGCTCCTGGAATCAGTAAACTGAGCGTCACAAAGTAAATCTGTGTTGAGCCTCTTTCTGCCTTTTGCTAACAAAAAGTCTAGAATATGGAAAATAGAGACAAACTCAGTGTGATGCTGTTTGTTGTGCAAGAGGCCAGAAAGTTCAGAGAGAAAGTTCCTCCAACTAAAACAGGACATGAGTTGAACATGAATCGTAGCAGAAATAATTCTTCACCCACAACTGAAACTTCTAATGAACCGAATCAAAGCTTTTAGATTGAAGTGCTGTTTAATGAGTCAAATTGAAATTCTCTCGTTAACACATTATTCTGAGCATCGATATCAGCAACTGAGAGAAATCTACATAACGACCAAGGATGGTTGTTTCAATACCAGCTGCTGCTTTTACTTTGTAGCGATGCACCAACGTCAGAATGAGTAAGTCGTTTTTACCTGTAATCAGAATCAAGAGTCATTTCTGATATTTGCCCAAGATTTCCCATCTTATTAACTGGGACACATAACATACGTTTCCTTTCATAGTTATGCATATGTATATATGAAGTGTTTATTAAACTGGTGGATCAACTGAATCATCAAACATCTCCATAATAACCTCAGCACTGTTTGGCCTAACAAACTCCTGTTTTTGACATTTCATTTTTCTTTGTTCGTCGTTACGTTTAGGGACCAAAACTGCTCTGCTAGGTTTGGGTTAAGCAAACATAACGTGTGTTGTGAATGTCACAGGTGAAAGGTTAGGCTTGGTTTCACCCTGGACCTCAGCTCGGCTGTTCACTGGCTACTAGAAATAAACTGCATCAAATGTCCTGGATAGTTTTTGTTATTCATTTAATTATAATTTGGCCTTTATTTGATTTTTTCAACTGTATTATCTACTGTACTTGTAGATAATACAGTTGATAATACAGGGTTATGACATCTCAACCGTTTCTATTGAAAACAAAATCTTGATTGTGGTTATTACTCACCCAAGTCAATAAGAAATGCAACCAAAAATGTTTCCATTGCTTTTTTCTTGGTGTGGACCTCAAAGACATCTGCAGTCACCTTCAGCTCCATCCATCCCACAGCACCAGCAGAGCACGCCTGCCTGCACCTTACGGCATCTCTTTCAGAACCTGAAGGATCTACTGAAGTCAGACTAACCTGTAGGTTGGAAGATAAAACTCAAATATAAATCCTGCATGTGAGAAGAAGTTGTCTTTTTTTATAGTCCACCACTTACATGTTTTCTTAATAATAGGCAGTTCCAAAAGTGCAGCCCAAAGGACCCCGTTTAAAAAGAAAGCCTTTTACCACGTCTCAATAATGGTTACCACATTTTGAAAATCTGCAATTTCCTTTAAAAGCAGCAGCTCTATCAATTTTCCTTTACTATGAAGGCCAAAAAATTCATTTCCATTGTACACAGAATGTGAAAAGAGTGACGGCGGTACATAAAACTGATAATAGACAGCTACATTTATAATAGGCGTCCTGCCACAGCAAAGGACAGAATACAGCAGAGCTCGTTTTTATTTCAGCCTCTGTTTTGGTCTTTTCCCCACGTGCTCCTCCTCTCACAGCAAAATCAAATCACAATAAAAGAAGAGCTCATGCTTTCCTCAGCGCTGTGCGCCTTCAGCACAGAGCAGCTTTGATACGGCTGAGGTTTGCTTTCTAAATCACATAAACACATTTCCTAAGTGTTTCTATCACACTGCAGTCTGCATTTCAAAGTTTTCCTTTAGTGGAATATTTGCATTACAGTGATAAATACTCTGAAACACAATTACTGGATCTCTGTCTGTCCGCTGGTTAGTTGGAAATGTTGCGTCAGCCGTACCGATCATGAAAGAAAGATGAGTCTCGTTACAAATTCAGTGACCTGCTGGAGACAGCAGTGGAAACGACGTCCAGTGTGAGCGATTGTTTAGCCAAACACAGGCTGTAGCTGTGTCCCAGTGAAGGGGCCGCATCCTTCGGAGGCCGCATTTGTAGGCTGATTACGTCACAGCGACGCCACAAAGGCTGTCCAACTTCATCGACTCCAGCCGACAAACACTAGTGAACCTCGAGCTCCCGGCTGGCTATCAGCTGGTGGGTAACAGACGCCTCCGAAAACATCGAAGCACTTTTGCAAATACGTGATGTCTTGATAACTCGAGCAGATATTTGAAGTTTGCACAGCTACACGCTCGCCTGAAAATAACTTAAAATGTATTTGGTGACCCAGAAAGAGTAATATTAAAACTATGTAGCTGCTGCCATTGTTGAAAACTGGAACTGGCTGAGCCGCACTATGCAATCTGGGATATGGTGGACCACGAAGGATACACCCGACCCATCCTTCAAATCTGGGGAAAAGGAGGACGCTTTGGCTGGAGTCTACTTATCTGGACAGCCTTCGTTGCATCACTGTGATGTAATCAGCCTACAAATGCAGCCTCCGAAGGATGTGGCCCCCGAGTTGAGACACAGCATGAAGCTTTTAACACTGGAAACTACTTTTTGTTTGAGTGCTGCAGATAATCAATGAAAGGCATGTTCTTTGTACATCGCAGATCCTTCCAGTTTCTCTGCTTCATGTGAGAGGATGATTAAAGACAGTAAGTGTGTTTGATTGTGAACAAATGTAAAAGGAGTCACGACACAAAGAGCTGGAGCACAGAGAAATGATTGACCTTGTGGGCACCACTCCAGTAGATGTCAGCAAAGTTGGACCACCTTCATACAACTGTGTTTTTTCTAGTGCCGAGTATGGATTTAATACTCTCCCTCTCAGTGGACCACCTGTCTGGCTTTTAAACACTTTGACGGCCACGTTCTGCTGTAGTCTTAATGGTTTTAGAAAAACATGGTATGGTTTAGCGAAGGCAGCTGGAAATCCCAGCAGACTCATTAGCCAAGTGATCCAGCGTTGAAGAATTTTACTACACTATCCTCCTGATGAATCTTTGACTCTGCGACTTGTACAATACTCATCCTCAAGCAAATAACCCTGAACCAGCGGCTTTCTTCAGCCAAACATGCCTCATAATCTGTTATGTTCAGCTGAGGGTGCTGCGTGCTCTTTGTGCATACAGCAGCTGCTAAAAGGCATAAAACTCCCAGAGACCATCTCCACTGATAAAATGTGCTTATTATATTTAGTAAGTGTGAGGAAAGGAAGCACTGATGCACCGATACGACTGTTTAGTAGGGGTGCAACGATACACAAAATTCACGGTTCGGTTCGATACTTTGGTGTCACGGTTCGATATTTTTTCGATACAAAAAAAATGTTCATGCATTTTTTATTTGTCATTTATTAAAATTATAAATATATATTTTAACTCAAAAGTATAGTTTTTAAATTTAACCCTAACCCTTGTGCGTGTTTTTTATTTTGACAGCGAATGCGCACCTGCGGACCACTTATGTGCAGCCCTGGTTATTTAGCTCGTCATATTGCAGCCACAGAAATTCTTTTGTCCATGAAACCATAAAGCTGCACTTTCTTTTTGCCTTATAGTCTGATTTGTCATAACTTCTCCGTTTTGTGGTAAGCTTTTCTTTGGCTGTCACTTCTTCACCCTGACCTGTCTTATTTGGCTCAGCAGAACTAAAATATATATCTGTCTGTGAAGGTTCTCAGTCATCCAGGTCATCGTAGTGAAATATATATCCTGCCGCACTCACATAAGCTCAGCGATTCTCTGCGCGATCAACCTCTCACATGTTTAAGCTGCGGGAGATTTCACTTGTCATGTTTGCATAGTAAGCTAACGATTAATAAGACGATGTCAGAGGAATTGGTGCACAAATTATCATCACTCACAGATCAGTGCTGTCGCTCTCTATACACAGTTTGCACGATTGCAAAGTGAAAGCAAAAAAACAAGCGCAAATTCAAACGCGACTTCAATATGTCACATATTGACAGTGGCTCACCGATGCCAATGACATAATTACCCAGCTACATTTCTGAAAGAATGCAAAAGCATTGACATATATTTTTCCTTCCTACAATAGCCCGACGGGCAGGGCAGAGATAGATTTTGGTAGCCCGACTGAAAAAATCGCTAGCTCCGGGACGTCGGGCTAGCGATATTGCGAGCCCTGTATCTGATTGAGGAATCACTCATCTTTGGAAAAGAGAGTTTATTACAGAGAAATGTCTCTTTCCAAAATAAAAGCTATACTATCCGCTTCTTCTGGGCTATATTCTCAGCAGCATATTAAACATATCAGGTCCCCATAAGGAGAATCCTGTGCTAACGGCTGTCTAAATGACTCGGCTAAAGTTAGTAGCATGCTTGTTGTTTTTGTCTTTGCACTAGGATGATGTCGGTGTAAATGTGCAGTCATATTCGTTGTGTTCCCACTAGTGCTTTCAGGTTAATCTCGTTGAAATGACCTTAACGCCACAACACGGCAAATCTCCGTTAACGAGCTACCGCCGATCGCTCCGTGCGTGGGGCTAGACGGCCAACACGTTAACGAGCTAACTGCGCTAACACACTAGTTCACACCAATGTAATTGAGCATTGCATGGCACATCCAACATACTGTTTTACTTTAGTCCATGACTCGCTTACCTTCAGGGTCATACGTCACATGAAAACCAAAATAGTTCCAAACGCCAGATCTGAATGAGGGTGGGGGAGGTTCATGTTGCAAGGAGAGCTTAACTTCTGTCTCGCTAGCTTGCCCTGCGCTCTTCCTTCTGACTATGCTGTCTGTGTTGAGCGCTCAGTGAATCTGCATTCGACTACTCCGCCTAGGCTGCACTGTCGAGCCTAGGCGGAGTAGTCGAATGCAGATTCACTGAGCGCTCAACACAGACAGCATCGTCAGAAGGAAAATTGATAAAATAAATTACAAATGTTGTATTGTTCGATACATATGCGTACCGAACCGAAAGCACTGTATCGAACGGTTCAATATCGATACGAATATCGTTGCACCCCTACTGTTTAGCTCTGTTACGCGACCTCCAGAGCTTCACTGAATGTATTCACAGTGATGGCGGTTACTGTTACATCTGTTTTGTTCTCACCACGGGAGCTATATCACAGTTTGGCTGTTGCTGAGTCATTTTGTCCCAGAAACTTGTTGTTTGTTGGTTTCTATTCTGGTACTTGCTGAAAATCTTTTGTCTTTGAGCTCTTTTGTTAAGAATGACTTTGCTCCCAGGAGCACAGCAACAGAAATGTAAATTTGTTGTAAGATGCTAAAGAGTTTAGCTGTGATGCTGCAAAGTTTATTTTTACCCACTGCAGCAAAGCTCGTTTCTAAAACGTGTCCACTCAGGATCTGACGGCTTTTCTGTTTCCTGTCGGACCAGCCCGCTCTTCTTTTGATGCTGTGCAGATGAGGCTGTTTTAATCTGAAGCCGGTGGTTGTGCTGCACTGTTCAACAGCATGAGCGCGGTGCAGAAAATGGACAGAGCAATTTTCTGTTGACAAATGAACGCACGCAGTGATAAAGTAGAAGGACTGATGATGTGCATCAACCGGTCACAGCGTTTTCAATAGAAGGCCAAGAAGCAGGGACCATTTTTACAGCACAAAGGTGCTAAAAGCCTTTAGCGGACGACTCATTTGAAACATTATTACACGAGAGAAGTGAAGGAACCGTAATTACATCTTCCACAGCTGTTTGAATCAGTCTGTTATCTGCAGAACATAAAGGTACGGTTTTATCTACAAGTTCTGCAAAGGGTTATAAATTAAAACGTCTCTGCTGTTTCAAAATACAAGAGTCTGGATTATTAGCTCGCATTTCAGAATTATGAAGACGTGCTCATGTTAATGGGCTCGTTTATAACACCACTGCTTGTGTTACCATCAGTCCTTCAGTCAGTTTAAAGAGAGAGTCACAGTTTCCCTTTTTGACCTGGTTCAGCCCAGAATGAATCATCTGATCTGCACTGATGCAGCTTTCTCACAGTGAATAAGGGTGGAAGGATTTGAGAACATGCAAAGTTGACCTGTTTTCAATCATCAGTCATTCGATTGTTGGGTTTGTTTTCTTTGTGTTATTGTAGGTTTACCTTTCAACAGAAAGCACCGCAAAGCAACCGTTCTTGTGATTTGAAGCTGTGTAAATAAAACTGAATTGAATTGAAAAATTGAACTCTGTGTACAAACAAGTGTGTTTATGCTAGCAGTGATTAAATCTGTTAATATAAAAGTGCCTTGAGGCGACTGTTGTTGTGATTTGGTGCTGTAGAAATAAAGCTAAATGAAACTGAATCTGTTGCAACATCACAGATTTGACTGTGAAATATACTTTTTTAAAAATCTCAAAACTCAAAAAACACAAGTTCATTCATGTTTTCTGCTCTTTAGGCATTAACAAAAGTTATGTGCAATATGATGAAACTTCATTTATGCAGATGGCTCTTTGCTACCATATGGCCTAGTTGTCACAGTTGCTAAATTAATTGCAGTAAGCCTACTTTTCCCTGTGCAGTGGGTAGATGTCATTATTGAGTTAGTATTTAACAGGGATGGATGTGGAAGCTGTAAATCGGCTCTTAGTATGATTAACGAGAGAGTTATAGGTTAAATTTAAATGTAATTAAAGGTTAAAGTCTAATAGAAAGTCATCTTGCTGGGAAGATGCTCATTTGACCTTCAACAGATGTTAGTTCTCTGGCTAAAATGTCTCTTCGGTCATAAACCTGTTTGTGCCATCAGAACAACTGATGAAACATGTTAATCATATCAATCACTGTTTTTCTGCAGCTTTTAGTGAGACCTGACTTCACCTGATGTGTTGCCGTGCAGTGGTCATCTACAGCATCCGGTCCAGGTTTGAGGTTATTGTTTTGTTATTACCAGTGGTGGTACTGGTGGAGGCTTTCCGTGCATCCTTTCCAAACATGCACCTGTTCAGTGTTTTCTAATGGCGCCTTTATGGAGCTTTTCTCTGATCGTTACAGTCTGACCTTGAGATGAGTTTGCTCGACACCCACTCCTGGAAAAACTGTGACATTTTACTAAGAATCACCTGAATAGTTCAGACCAGCACCTGCCAGTACCTGTGCTGTTATAGATGGGGTCACCTTTGCTGATGACCTGTTAACACCACAAAATCAAATATTTACACTTTTTATCTTTGAGTATGTTTGTTTTAAATAAAGGAATAAGTCAGATGAATGAACATGGGTGTGGTCGGTTACATTTAACCTGTTAGTCTGATGATGAGTGAACACGCTGACCATGTGGAGTGATGCTCTTTGACTAAGTTAGTTTTGTAAAGACTAATCTAGTTCTCAGTTGTGCAAAAGTCAAAACAAACATATCAGCATTTCAAAGGGCGTAGTTTAGGTGAAGCTCAGTATCTGAGAGTCTGAACGAATGAAAGGTCAGTGTCATGTTTTAATTAGATACATATGACAGTTTGTCAGTGTGTTTTTAACTCATTCACTGCCATTGACGTCTATAGCCGTCAATGGCAGTGAATGAGTCAATGGGTTTAACTCATTCACTGCCAATGGCTGGCAGTGAATGAGTTAACTCTGCTCTGTTTTGGTCTGTCCCACTGACGGGACTAATGGTCATTTTGATAAGTTTGCAATATGTTATTGTCATAAGTCATTAAAACAGTCTATGTCTAATGACTCAAGAACTCATTATAAAACCAATGTGAGTGTTTCTTTTTGCGTATATCCAAAATACTGTCACGAATCTCTAACGTGCTCTAACTTACTATATCTATTAATATACTTTATGTTGATCCCAGCGTACTTTTACATACCATCACTGAAGGATTTGTCACAGCTGGGTGGGCAGGTGTGTTTGAGGTGTGGACCCAAAAGCAGACACAGGAGTGAAAACTAAAGCGTAACAAACAGCGGGCTGCTTATTGAGGCTGTACGCAAAAAAACCAAACAAAGGCTACGCAAGCGGAGGCCGAACTAGACTAAAACCTAAACTGGGACCACCTAAAACTAACCATGAAGACTATCATGTAGGGCTGCACGATTAATCGTTAGAAAATCGCGATCTCGATTCATACTTATGTGCGATCTCATTTCCAAATGACAACGATTTAAAAAAAAAAAAAAAAGACGACGATTGTACCGCATTTTGATCCGGGACGTACTCTGCATGAAAACAAGCGCTCACTCTTCCTGCTCAACAAATGACAAGGGCGGAGCCTTATACCACGTGATACAGAAGCTGTGCCGTGTGATGCTAAAATTAGCAGGAAAAAAACCACGGAGAGCACGTCAGGGATGACGAGAAAGTGACAGGAGAAAATCCGTCCCGGTCAACCACCCAAACATCAATAACGGGAACCTTATACAGCGCTTCTCTATACCCGTCGACCTCCCGCAGGCACAAAGACATTACGGAGGCTATCACTTATCACCTGACCAAAGATATGGCTCCATCAACACTGTGCAAAACGAGGGATTTAGGAAAATGATCAACACCCTAGACAAACGCTACACAGTGCCGTCCCGCAACTATTTTTCTATTGTTGCACTACCTGCTCTGTACACGCAGCGTCGAGCAACGGTGGAGACGGAATTTCAAGCAGTACAACATTTTGCGGCAACAACAAAACGTGAGACATTTGTTGTTTTTATGTTTATTTATTGTTTTTATGTTCAGTCTCAACTGTTACGAAGTTGATGTGCAGTTAATAAGTGCAATAAATATTTATACTGGAAAAGAGAATCGTGATCTCAATTCTAAGCCAAAAAATCGTGATTCTCATTTTATGCAAAATCGTGCAGCCCTACTATCATGTGAATATGAACCTGAACAGTGAAGAACCCTGAGACTTGAAACTGACACTGAGCAGAGAGGGACAGAGGACTGAAATACACAGGAGGGTGATGAGGGAAGTGGAAACACCTGGAAACACAGCTGACACAAATGAACATGAAGCCACAGGGGAAGCAAAACTAAACACAATTAACATGGAAACAAGACTTTCAAAATAAAACAGGAAACATGGAGAGACAAAAACTGGGAGACAAAGAGAGGGAGAGAGACACAAGTGGAACCTACATGACAAACAGGAAAAGACGATTTCCCCAAATATCAAGCGTGGTCCGGTGCACGCTTCGTGGTCCTATATATCCCACAATTCATAGCGCGGCGGTGGGTGTGGATAATTTTGCCACAAAATACAGCAGAAGGGAGCGGCCGAAGAGTGAACTGTCAAAAGTAAGTACTGAATATTATGTCACTTATTTATGTTGTTTAATAACGAAGAACATTAAAACATTGCTGTTGGCCACATGTCGGCAAAGTTATGTGACATTAGTGACGTTTGTACTAACTTGGTTTTAAAGCCTTTACTTTAAAGTATACGCCGTTCAATAGTCGACCTTAATCTTACAGAGAATGTGATGATTCTGTGGATAATTAAAGTCAGTCATATATCCACAAACACAACAGGCTGAAAGTCAGTGATGCTGCTCGGTTTGCAGTCCTGAACATCACGGCACAAGCAGGATTCACTGCACTGTTAATGTGAGCTGTGTTATATTGCTGCCTCTGTTCGGTGGTGTCGAGCCAAACGGACTTTAACGTGTGTTTGAACGAGCTGACGGTTCACTCGTTAAGCTGAAAGAAAGATGCTTTAATCACAGCAGTCACACATGTGTCCACTGCACCATCTGGAACTCTTCTTGTTTACACTCGTAATAACACAAACACTAAATCCTCCTGTTGTGTAGCAGTGTGTACACCTGAGACTGTCACCTGTATGTCTGTCCTGCACTCTCTCTCTGTTTCTTTCTCTCTGATTGTGGAATAAAAGTATGAACATGTGTTTATAAGTTACACTTGTGTTTGAATCCTGCAGCTTATCGCACATTTGATGTCCATGTGTGACGACTGCAAGTGTCCAGAGTGAGGACAGACTGAGGGACCCACTGCTGCACATCATCTGTGAGGCTTTGCACCCCTGATGATCCACCAGGACAAACTCAGCAGTGTGTGAGGAAGAGGAGGAGGAAGAGCCAGCAGCAGCTGACAGATGGAGAGAATAGACAGACTGTTCCCTGTTTGTGAAGGACTGCTAGGAAAGTTTAACATAACTGTCTGTCCTGAATCAGTCTTATTAGGTAATGTTCAAATAATGTGATCATCCCAGTGTTTCCAGTGTGGGAGAAAGTACTCAGAGTACTCAGGGCCTTCAAGCTACACACTATGAAAGGCAGCAACAAGTTTAATGTTCAGAAACCTAAAGTCTGTATCAGCAGCAGAATGGAGCTAAAATAAATGTTGGTTTCAGTTCTATGAAGCTTTGAGGATTTTGGATCAGTAGCTGCTGTGTTTGTTGCATCATATTGCTGTAATTGTTTATATGCTTTATATATTCTGAGCTAAGTTGATCTATAGTGTTACATCATATTCTATAAGGATGTTATGTGTTTGTAGACTTTCTGCCCAGTTTGACCCATTTAGCAGACGTCAGCCTGTTTAAGGCTCTGATATCTATTCTGTGTGACTTACAGCAGTTATGACATGGTCTGATTTTCTCACCCAATAAAGGAATATTTCATATATCAGTCTACTCTTCATTCTATCAGACACAGTTATCACAGCTCCTACATTTGCTTTTTACACATATATGTAAGCATTGAGCCAAATAGTAATGACAACATATTAAAAGAACAATATTTGTCTCTTATAATACATCTGTATACACACTGTCACAGATACTTGTCTTTGAGTGAAGATCTAAGGTGACAGGAAATATAAATAACTGCGACTTGAATCTTTGACCCAGAGTTCAAGCTCACTGCTGTAATATATATATATTTATATAATATTGTCCATATTATATTTCCATTACCACAGTGAGATGACTTTAGTCTCATGAACAACATCAGCTAATTGTTATTAACTAGCTAATCTTAAATGACTGTTCAGCACAGACGTGAAGCCCAACAATCATGTTTACAGTCCTGTGCTCTCAGCCTCAGATACTCAGCTAATCAAAGTGATGTCAGCACAAAACATTGTGTCTCCTTCTTTCTGTCACACAAAGCTGTATCAAACGTTAGTATCATGGTTGCTAGGCAACCTGAGCAGCGCAACGAAGGCCAGAGCGTCCCGTTTCACAAGCCTCTCACTTCCGCACTTCTGTATCGGCTCGTACTGACGTGGCTCTGCAGCATCACACATTAGGATGTTTTATCTAATGATCTATGACCTCAGCGCATTCAAAATAACACTAAAAGCCTGTTAAGAGACATAAATTTATTTAGAACTCACCGGAAAGAAAATGCTGCGAGCAAACCAACAAAAAATCGGGGATGGCAGAGAAGTCGATATCCGCTCGTGTGAGCGCTGCAATCCAAGCCTGACGTCTTCGTTTAGTAATATCGGATACATGAAATCCCTCCCGTTGCCTCCAGGAGGGGAAACGATGAAAAGTGAGCCCATTGTCCAGTATTGCCTTCCCTATCGTGTGATCTAACGTTGCAACCGACAACACAGCACGTACGAACCATAGCTGACGCTTCCGTGTGCTTTCTTTGGCCTACTGTCATGGCGGGAGGGGGCGTGGCCACCTTCCGTGACATCACAGCCATAGACTAGACCAGTGTTTCCCAGCCTTTTGGAGCCTCAGCACATATTTCACATTAGAAGAATTACACGGCAAACAAACATGTCACAAAAAGCATGTTGATCATTTTCCCCGCGCACCAGGTGCAGTGGAACTGGTTCGGTGTTTCCCCAGTATACCATTTCTGCTTTCTTCTGACCACTACTCATGCTCGGGCCCACATCTGGGTCAGCGTTTTCTCCAGATCCCAGGTCAGATTGACTTATTTATAAAATATATATTTATCTATTGCTCTTTTGTGCTGCATTGTCTCACTCACAGCATGACTATATAGTTTCTTCTTCATCTTCTTCTGTTTTACTGGCAGTTAGCAATATATTTCATTGGAGCAAGAAGTCGTACTGCCCCTAGTGCAAGAGAATGTAATTGTTCTGTCCAATCTGTCCAACGAGTACCAATCAGGTGAAACCAGATAATCTTCCACAGCACACCTATTCACTTCTGCCACGGTACAGTGGTTGGGAAACCCTGAACCAGACTAAAACTCAACTCAATAACAAAAGAACGTAACATTACTCCAACATAAGAAGTAAAAAAATACCAAATAAGCTCAAAATGCTGCCTCACAGACCCAGCTCCCTGACAATAATATGTGATCATGCATTTGGTCATATTTGTGTGTGTTACACTTTTACACTAAACCTTTGACAGAGCAAAAACAGTTCTGTGGTTCACGTCACCACCAACATTTGTTTCTTGCTGTATGCTTTGCAGTCCTGCTGGTTCATTGCTGTTCTAACACACTGCAAGTAAAGTGAAACTGCGGCGTCTAGCAGAGTGAGAGATGATGTGACACTTTACGTGACGCATTTAGTCCTCGTTATGCATTTTAAAAGGCTGATCTCTGACATTATCCAACTGCAGAGTGTGAGCACAGCTGCAGCTGCTCTGCCTGCTGTGACTGGTGAAGCGGTGACTGGATATCCAGTCATTGTTTGGACATCTCCTGCTGCTATGGCTCGGTCTGTGGTGGACTGGATATGTCCAGCTGCAGAAGCTTACAGTTTGAACCTGTGAGACTCGTCTACCAGGTGTGTTACCTGCATGCATGATGCAAAGTCAGTGAGTGAGTGTCACTTCCATAGCAAACAGATATTTTAGAGCCATAATAAAACAAAGATAAAGCACAACCACAGCCAAAATCACTCGCAGCTGTGTGAAGTCATAATCAAAGACAGTCTTGGCAGCAGCCAAGATTATCCAAACCAGTGGTGGTCTGGTATAATGCATGATACTGCATCAGCTTTTCTCCACTGGCTATCAGATGAAAAGCAGATGTGACTGTGAGATAATGCTAAACATGTCTGGTAGACGAAAAGGTTCTCGCTGTCTTCTTCGGGTGTTTTTGATTTCCTCGGTTCTTTCTGCAGCCAGTTTATTAAAGGAAAACCACTTTTAAGCTTGTAGCAATGACAGCTACATCCAGGAGGCTACAAAATGAACAACCTGGAACAAAAGAGAATTCTAAACTCGCCGCGCTTTCAAATAAAAATGGCTATATTGGCATTGACAGATCCACAAAGATCAGAGGCAGAATACAGAGTTTCCCCTGTTCACTTAAGCCCACAACTCCAGAGACAGAGACGTGCACTGAGTGATATAAATCTGAGGAGCCAAGAGCAGGAATCACAATTATCTGGCATTTGTGCAGCCAGTTCACAAAGCTGAGGTGAACTTCCTCTCACAGTCACCTCGTATTCCTCGCACAGCAGAACAGGTCAGAGGCTCTGGCGCTCTCTGCCATGCTGTGAGGCTCAAATATCACAGTCCCCATGAAGAAAAGAAACTAGCATATCATTTCCTCAACATCTGCTACGACAGCAGGATTTTGCTTCCTGTAAGTTGGCAAGGCCTTGTGCGACTGACATGAAGTGGACATGAAGTGATTATTGCTCCAGCCGCACAGAGCTAGGACTTGCCAGTTATTGCACAGAGAGGCAGGCTGCTGGTCATTATCACTCACATGCTTGAAATGCTCTCCTCCTTCAGGCCACCTTAGAAGAATCGTGATGAGGCCCAGACAGCCAGACGGCGATAAAGGCAGCGAGCCCTGAGCTGCTTCTGGAATCTTAAAATGATCGTTTGTTTCCTGCTTGCATGAATACATTTGCAGAGAGGAGTACACTTTGTTTGTTGTATATATTCATCACACACAACGGTCCATGGAAGCGGTCAGTCTGTGACCAATAGGGTAGATGTGTCCACTCAATGCACGCTACCTCCCACCATGCATATCTGCCTGCATCAGAACAAATACCTCTGTTCCAGTCCCCCTCTTTCATTTCTCAGACTCTATTGCAGAGGTGGGGAACAATTGTTCTGCTACATAACCCACCTCCTCCTCCTCTAATTCAGCACATCTAAAAGGAGGTCTATAGAGAGAAATAAGCCCTTTTCAAAGGCATTGCTTTGGCTAATGGCTCCAGCGAAGGTCCTTTGTAAGTAACACATACATATTAACATTTCTGCCATTTAGATGGAGGCACACAGTGTGTATTAAGACGCCTCACAAAGTAATAATGTAATTATGATAAAACAGGAACAGAGAAGAGATGTGATCACATTATCTTTCATTTCTGACTTTTTGCTGCAGTCAATTCAGTTCAGTTTAATTTTTCTTATATGAATAAAGTGACAGCATGTTACAGAAACAGAAGTAGTGACGGGACACTTAGTAGCAGCTTTGTATTGAACAGTCATTTGAATCAGTGTTTTTGCTGGATGTCAGCCAGTGAAAAACAGCATTTTCAATGTAAAATTAAATGAATAAAAGCCAAACAGGGATACTTTTTTGTTCCAAAGATTTATTTTTGCACGTTAAAAAAAAGAGAACTGTGCATTTTAGCAGGTCTCACTTACTCACACTCAGGACATGTTGTCCTTATGTGGCTTAAGTAAGACTAACAGGCTCACTTACAGGCTAAATTAAATACTGAGCTCAGTGTTCAGAACGTTTTCTGCTTTAGGTTAAATATAACAGCTCAGTGCTGCATTACACTGGAGATCCAGGCTGTACCCTGCCTCTGGTACCTGGGATAGGCTCCGCCCCTGACAAGTATAAGTGATGGTTTTGGTGCATCTCTGTTCTCTTTCTTTCATCGTCCACCTGTCGTCACTGCTCGGAGCTCCACCCAGCTGTTACACAGCATTCCTCTGCAACCATGTAATTATTAACGTTTCCATTTTTGTATCATGATTAGAGCAGAAGGATACAAAGTTAATAGAGTTTCCATCAGGGTTTTTTTTATATGTTACCAAAGTAATTTTCTTCACTTTATGAAGTGCTATAAGTTCACTTTACCTTTTGTCACTTTTCTACTGTTCTCCAAAAATTTTAAAAGTTTTTAGAAGTGTTTTAAAGCCAATACAGGTGTCACAGTGTCAGGATTAAGGATTAAAATGTGCAGCACATGATCCGCATGTGGCCCTTTGTGCCACACGCTGCTATAATCAAGGACCGGGAGCAGGAGTGTTACATAGTCAGAAAAGCTACGAAGGAAAGAGTGGACCCTCCCACAGATTTATTTGCCAGGCTTATTGAAACTGCTGCTTTCACCAAGGGGATTACAATACAGCCTCATTTCCTCCGTCTTAATCCGGTCATTAGTCGGGTTTTGTGAGGATGCAGAACATTCCTCCACTTCGAGATGTCTTTAGTGTGTGTAAATCCGACAGTTTGTTGACCAACAACAACAAAAAAATCCATTCTTTTGTAAACAGCCTGTAGAAAAACGTGGGAATATTTGGGAGCTACTGAACGCACCAGAGATCTTTGGATGGCAAAGCAGCCGAGCAAACTCACCTGCTGAGGAGACCCGTCATCTTATGTCTTTGCTGTGACTCCAAACCTACATGTCATCCACAGCCTCCAGCACCAAGATGAACGCTCTTATTATTTACTCTCATTTTCATATTGATCACGTTCATATCAGTGCTGTATTATCTAATCTTGAGCTGAACATGCAGTCGTGCTCCCTTGTGAATCTTTTCTTCTGTAAGTTAGTGTCAGCGGTTCAAACTGAAAGCAGCTGCTGTTAAAAGGTTAGATGGAAGTTTTCAGCTGTTTCCAGCAGCTCACTCGTCCTTGTTTTGTTACCTTACAGTTTCAGTCTCTCTCTTGCTTGCAGCACGTGGAGCAATAAGCAGCTTTTGGTGGTGCAGGCTGTAGCATGAGTATGCAGGACTTGTTGTTTATAATGTGAATACGACTCCTGCTGTTATTGATTCTGTCCGAGAGATGAGCCCTCTGGGTTTTTCTGATGTTTATGCAGGAGAATGGTGACGCTTGCTAAGTGGAAAAGAGACAAAAAATCAATAGGCAAGGTGAAGGGAGGGGAGTGCCAGGCATCTCTTGGTTTAGGGCTTTCTTTCTTTCAAATTCCTGTTTTTCTCCTGTTTTGATGCACTTCGAGGGCTGAGTGAGAGGCCCAGCAGCGTCGCTCATTGAGTTGGAGCTTTTCATCAGCCGAAGCCTTGCATATGCGAGATCATTGGGTGAATGCTCTCCTCGTCTTTATGACACCCCAGTGTAATAAGCCAGATTACACGCTGAAAGTCTTTTTACAGCGTATGGCTGGAGTTATTATTCACATCCAAATGTTATGCATTAATTTCCAGTTACAGTCCACCTTACGGCTTTTACTGCACATTTATTAATTTAGTAATCACCATTATTTGAATATTTCAGGAGGTGCTTGATATAAATACAATACAAGGACAATTCATGCACAGCTGAAAATGGGAGGATTCAACACGAAGGGTGAAATGCTTTTTATATGAGATGTATCATCTGCTCCATGTGGTCTGTAGTCATATTGCAGCATCAGGATTAGTTCAACTATTGCATGAATTTCTGATAAATAATGTAATGATTTCACTTCTGGTACATTTAAAATAAGCAGTTCCCAAAATGCCAGGTTATCTGTTATCACAGCCTGTAAAATGAACACAACAACAGCAGCAAACACTAATCGTGTGATCAGATGCAGACAAATCAAATATAATCTATAAAGTCTTATTGTCATGACAGGAGGTGCATGCTTTAACCTTCTGAGTTAGCCCTAACATCACTGTAATCTCACGTGCTCATAAACTCATTAGATTATCAGGTACACCTGTTCAACTACTCTTAATGCAAATATCTAATCATCCAGTCACATGGCAGTAACCCAACACATGTAGGCATGTAGACACAGTGAAGACCGCCTCCTGAGCTCGAAGCCAAACATCAGAATGTGGAAGAAACAGAATTTAAGTGACACTGACAGTGGCATGGTTGTTGATGCCTGAGTATTTCAGAAACTGCTGGGAGTTTCCCACACAGCCATCTCTGTGGTTTACAGAGAATAGTCCAAAAAAGAGAAATATCCAGTGAGCAGCAGTTGTCTGATGGATGGATGACGGATCCATTCTGCCTTGTCTCAGTGGTTCTGGCTGCTGCTGGTGGTGTGATGGTGTCAGGGTGTTCTTGGCACACCTTGGGTCCTAATACCATTGACCATTGTCTAAGCACCACACCCTACCTGAGTATTGTTGCTGACTGTCTCCATCCCTTTATGATGGGATGTGTACCATCTTCTGTGAATGATCTACACCACTGTAGTTCCTCCACAGTCACCAAAAAACCTGCAGCAACTGTGTGATGTCATGTTGCTGCACGCCAAAATGTTTCAGCAGCTTCGATCTGAGCCATGAAGAATTAAGGCAGTTCTGAAGGTAATAGCAAGCTGTTCCTAATAAAGTGCCCAACAGGTGCACGGTTTCATGAATTCATGGGTGTAGTCGTACATCGCTCTCCCGTCTCTGACCTCGTATTTAATAGGTTTCATATCCATGAGTAAAACATGACTAGCTGATCATGTTCATGTAGGATACCTTACATATACTTCTTCTACTACTACATTAGCAGCAGTGTACATGATGCTGGATTAGATGGAGAGGTCAGGAACTGAAGAGGACAGAATATAATCTGTGCAATCCAGACCATGAAACAAATGAGGAGGAGAATCCAGTGATGGAGATGATGGCTGTGCTGAGTCTGCAGTCACGTTCAAGTCAGCGAGGCTTTCAGCTCAAACTGTCATCAGGATGACTGCAGAGCATCCTGGATCGATGACATTAAATCCTGCTTTGAACTCTTTCCGTCAGACCACAGTGGTAAACTGGACCAGCTTGGAGGGAAACAGACCCCAGTATAACAGTCTGGTACGGGAACTGCTCTGCCTTGCAGAGGGGTGTTAAAACTACCCTGCATAGCCTGCACATAGCTTGTACACCACTACAGCCTGTACATACTTAGTATAGTTATAGCATATTCATAACATACCTTCATACCGTGTACATTGTAACATACCCATAATAGACCCATATTTTGTACCCTCATACCTATAACAGATCCATTTCTGTAATATATCTGCATCATGGCTAAAGCACTTCTGGATGGATGCAAACTGCATTTCGTTGCCTTGTACTTGTACATGTGCAGTGACAAGTTGAATTCTGTTCTCTTCTATTCTAAAAAATGTTTGAAGGAAGTTAACCCAGAAAGACTTCGAAGCATACATTTGATCTTGAGCAGTCGAGAGATCCAGAAATGAATTTACCAGCACTTTATGGGATGGAGAGTGTAGTTGGAAAGTTTTCCAGGCCATCGTCTCAGGTGATTAACTTTGAGAGCCGTGATACAAGCCCAGGCTGACATCAACAAGACAAACTGGCAGCAATCAGAGAAGTTTGGGACGAGTGTGTAAGATAAGATAAGATAAGATAAGATAACCTTTATTAGTCCCACACGTGGGAAATTTGTTTTGTCACAGCAGGAAGTGGACAGTGCAAAAGTTATGAGGCAAAAATTAGAATACAATAAGAATAAATACAGTACACAACTGTACAGAATAGAATAAAATAAAATACTATATACAGTAGAATAAAATAAAATACTATATACAGTAGAATAAAATAAAATACTATATACAGTAGAATAAAATAAAATAAATATACAATAAGATAAAAATAGAATACAAATACAAATGCTATATACAACTGAGTAAAAATACAACGATGACAGAAAGGATTATTGCACTTAGTGTTATTGCACATGTGTGGATGTGTGTGTTTGTTCAGTTAAAGTCTTTGTTGTGGAGTCTGACAGCAGTGGGGAGGAAAGACCTGCGAAATCTCTCCGTCCCACACCGTGGGTGCCGCAGTCTCCCACTGAAGGAGCTGCTCAGTGCTGTCACAGTCTGCTGCATGGGGTGGGAGATGTTGTCCATCAGGGATGACAGCTTAGCCGCCGTTCTCCTGTCACTCACCACCTCCACTGGGTCCAGAGGGCATCCTAGAACAGAGCTGGCCCTTCGGATCACCCTGTTCAGTCTCTTCCTGTCCCCAGCAGAGATGCTGCCGCCCCAGCAGACCACACCATAAAAGATAGCAGAAGCCACCACAGAGTCATAGAATTTCTTCAGGAGTGGGCCCTCCACTCCAAACGACCTGAGTCTCCGCAGCAGGTACAGCCTGCTCTGCCCTTTCCTGTAGAGGGCGTCTGAGTTATGAGTCCAGTCCAGTCTGTTGTTCAGATGAACACCAAGGTACCTGTAGCTGTCCACAGCCTCAATGTCCATACCTTGGATGTTCAGTGGTTGCAGTGGAGAATGCTTGTGCCTGCGGAAGTCTACCACCAGCTCCTTGGTTTTACTGGCGTTGATCTGGAGGTAGTTCAGCTGGCACCAGTCCACAAAGTCTTGGGTCAGTCCTCTGTACTCCTTGTCGTCCCCATCAGTGATGAGGCCGACTATTGCAGAGTCATCAGAGAACTTCTGCAGGAAGCACTGGGTGGAGTTGTGGGAGAAGTCTGCAGTGTAGATGGTGAAGAGGAAAGGAGCCAGAACCGTTCCCTGTGGGGCCCCCGTACTGCAGACGACCCTGTCCGACACACAGCCCTGAGTCCTCACATACTGTGGTCGGTCGGTGAGGTAGTCCAGGATCCAGGTAGTGAGGTGATGGTCCACTCCAGAGTTCACCAGCTTGTCCTTTAGAACCGAGGGAAGAATGGTGTTGAAGGCACTGGAGAAATCAAAGAACATGATTCTCACAGTGCTTCCAGCGGTCTCCAGGTGAGCGAGGGAACGATGTAGGAGGTGAATGACGGCATCATCCGCTCCAATGCCAGGCTGGTAGGCAAACTGAAGTGGGTCCAGTGATGAGCTTATTAGGCGCCGAAGCTGAGCCAGGACCAACCGCTCCAGGGTCTTCATCAGGTGGGATGTCAGAGCCACCGGCCTGTAGCTGTTGAGGTCCTTGGGGCGTGAAGTCTTTGGCACTGGTACAACACAGGAGGTTTTCCAGAGCTGTGGGACTCTTCCCAACCTCAGGCTCAGGTTGAAGAGGTGCTCCATCACCCCACACAGTTGGTCCGCGGCAGGACCTGACGACCCTCGAGCTGATGCCATCTGGACCCGCTGCCTTCTTGCCATTAATCCTCCTCAGTTCCCTCCTAACCTGGGTGGTTGAGAGAGACAGGCTGGAGCCTTGTGTTGAGTGTGTATTGGATGCTGTTGTTGGGGGTGGGGGGGAGTGAGCAGGGTGAATAGAGGAGGTGTGAAGTGTCTGAGGTGGAACAGCAGCAGTGGGGGTGGGTGAGTCTGCAGCCGATGTTGCAGACTGCCTCATGGCTGAGTCAAATCTGTTGAAGAAATGATTCAGTTCATTTGCCCATCTCACATCCCAGCGCCAGCTACTCGTCCGTATCCAAACGCCATGGTGAATGAGTGCCTGGTGGCTTTAGGGGACAAACAGTATATGTCAAGCAAGCAGCCTTCTTCTTGTCCTTTAGCGGGCGACCAGCGGCGGTGGTCGGCCGCGCAACCAGTACGCTGCTGTAGGTGCCGCAGGTTCTCTTGCTTGACCAACGATTATCTTCCATGCTTTTCGATCTATGGCAATGGTTCTTGCCTGCTCAAGGTCAAGTTGAAGGGCCTTCAAATCATCCTCGATGGAACTGATGGCCAGTAGTCCATTTCCCACCAGCGCCCTGGGTCCCCAGCGCTGGCGCATCAGCTGCCCCGGATGCGGTAGCATTGGTTGATAAAGCTGATCGTTGGGATTCCATTGCTTTCAAGCCAAGTTTCCCCGATTTATCGGTTCTGGCGACCACCCTCCTCCTTTTAAAGCCGGGCTTGGGACCGTCCTTGGCGGAGTTAAGCAAGCAGCCTAAATATAGTTAAAGATATGGGCAACATGCGACACCAGGACTAGTTGTCCCTGGAACATACAGGTGTATATTGGGACACCTGAAAATAACCAAGTGGAATATGTCTCAGAGGTCTCAAGGGACATAAGATGATAATTTCTTCCTCTCCTGTGGTTCTGGTGAGGAGCTGTGTCAGAAGGAAGTGCGACTAATTTCCTCCATAAAAACATATTCTGTCATTTTTGACTGGAAACACAACTTTGTGTGTTTATGTTTGAAATGGTTTCAAAGCAAATGTTCATGGTAGTAGTTTGTGATACACAGGACACACAGTGTGTTTCATTGGGTTATTTCTTACAGTCAAAATAGAAATGATGCTTCTTTTTAACTCAAATTCAGTGCTTAGAAGATCAGATTAGTGAGACAGGCGGCCCATAAATAACAAACAGAAGTTTAAAGAACTGTAATGTTCACAGGAGTCAATGATAATACTGATAATGTATGTTTGATGAGTCATTTTTGATTAGAAACAAAATTAGAAACAAAATGAACCCTTAAACAGTTTCGTTTAACAACACGAGGGTTCATTGAGAAGTTTCATTTATGTCGAACAGATTAAAACTTGCTCCGTGAGAACAACGCTCCTGGGCTACAGGCTTATTGGTGCTTTAATCAAAGACCCGTATACAGTCACGTGGCGTCGTTCGTGCTCGACCTTGGGAACGACCTCGACCTTCTAAATGCCGCAGTCATAAAAGCTGAACATTTGAAATACGTTCTTCATCATTGCAGCTCTATTGATAAATGTTCTATAGCACAGAAAAAGGCCAGTCACAGCCACATTACTCTATTTCCACGCCGCGGTGCCGAGCGAAACAAAGCGCACGGGCCAATTAGGGAAGCTGGAAACCGCGGCATCTATTTGTACCGTCATGAAAACGCGGTGAGCTGGGCGTGCTGGCAGATCCCGCCGATGGCACAGCAGATGGAGAAAGGGCAGGAGTGCCGCTGCCTCCTCTGGTTGCTATGGTGGAGACAGAGCCGCTGTAAGTAAAGTGAAAGGAGACTGAATTATCCTTCAGCAGGTGGCATCGACACCGCGTCCCCACATCCAGGTAATGAATAGCGCCGGCCTTCCTGTACTCACAGGCAGGGCAATAATCTCCCATCAGCCTCCTTCCTCTGCGCAGCAGGTAAAAGACCTCACGCTGCTGATTGACTTGTCGGGTCAGCAGTCATGTGTAACAACTGACAGTTTGATCATTGGTTGAACAATAGAAGTGCACACGTACTATCATCGACATCGTATAACAATCATTTTGGAGGATCAAGAGAAAGACACGAAGTGGAAATAAGCCCCCTTTATTCAATATCGATTTACATTTTATATAAAAATTACTTACATTTAATACATTTCTTCAAAATACAAGCAGCCAAACAACATACAAATCAAATACAAAATTATAAAATTTCTTATATTTATCATCTTCCTTTTCTGAAGTAACAGACGTGTTTTATAATAACTCTTAGTAACTGTTTTTGTAGCTGTGGTAAATCTTTCTTCTCTCCATCTTTAATCCATTTGTTGATATATGAGACCTAGAAAAATATGATATTCTGTCTTTTCAGCGTACAGTACGGGATCCGGGAATCTGATCGGAAAACATTCAGGGTGGGCTTCGATATCTCTCAGATACGTTTGTACGTCATATTACTGCTGAAACAGGCGACTGAAGATTGGAATCCGTGGAAATGAGAAAGACGGGAGATAATGTCTGAGAAACGACTGTGTTGATGTTATTGTGTCCAGTGGGACTGCCGGAGCAGAGCTGTCAGGTGCAGCGATGCAAATAAAAGGAATCAAGCTTGTCGTTTGTGAAGCTCTCCGGTCCATATGTCACATGAAATAACAAAAACAGAAAAACCCACGCTACTCTTCTCTACTATACATACTTTTTTTTCCAGATAAAATGAGCCGGCCCTTCCCCTCATCATCTCCACAAAGCCAAACTGTTTCCCTCTAGAACTACAAACAGGTATGGGTACAAATTCTAGCACTGCATTTAAGGTTTCAACTGTGCACAAGTGTGGCTTCAGGTGTTAATAAAGTTTTTGCAAATCAGCAGCTTTACTTCAGTGTCATACAGTATACTGACAGCGCTGTGTAACGGATCTCTGACAAACAGAAAGCAAACCCTAAGTGGAAAATTAAAGTCTTCAGCACAGCGACGAGGACATTATGCTGATGCTAAACCAGTAAAACCTAAGAGCCTCATAGGAAATAGAAAAATCTTGTTTCCTCCTTCATATTATACACGGTGGTAAAAAAAGAAGTACAAAGTGTAAAGTTAGGCTATGCGGCGGTTTCATGAATTGTCCCCTCGAGTTTCTTTGGGAGTAGCTCTCTCCTCTCATCGATACTGATGACTGGCTTCCGGCAGTTTTGCCCGTCGATGTAGATCTTTGCATACACTGGATTGGAGTAGTTCATGGGCTAAACAGGCAGGGGAAGAGATGCCAAGTACAAATGTTAATTTATGATATTTTACAACAGTAGGAGTCTCGAGGTTGCATTTTAATAGATGTTGTGGAATCAAGAAAGTCTTCGTGTCAGATTCACCTCATACAAACTATCACTTACATCGGCTTTAATGAAACCTGGGCTAATTTAAATTCATGTACAACTTCCTCTGTCTTGTTGGCTGAGTTCTGATCCAATTTGAATCCATTTCGATGGATCTGCGCTCTGTTAGCAGATTGTTTAACCGATGTTCCATCACAGGAGGTTTGCTGGAAACAGATGGCGGCTGCATCTCAACCAAAAAAGTTTGCAAACTTTCCACGGTCCCACAGATATTAGCAAAATGAGCAACAGAACTGAACTTGGTGCCAATTGTCGTGCGAAACATTTGTTAATAAAAAGTTGATTATTGGAACTTTAAGGAAAGTTTGGTGGTTTTTGGACAGGATGTCACAAAATGATAAAGGGAGCAAGTATATACCAGATGTCAACATTAGCATGATTTTAATTTTACACAGTTTTTAAAATAGCAGAATGTAACTCAAATATAACCACACAAAACACACAAAGCTTCCTCACAGTGAATTTATGTAAAAATGGATATTTTTTCTTCTTCTTCAGAGTAAAAATAAAATGTGTAACACTCACCTGTCCAGGGATTACCTCCTTGGGCACAGAATTCATGCCCAAGGTGTGAGGGTCGCTGGATTTTACACACCAGCCCTGCAACAAAACAAGCACCGTGCCATATAAATACAGATGAACTCTCACAGTCCAAATACGGGTTTTAAAACTGCGCTGGAAAAACAAACTAGCAAGTACCACGAGAGCTGGACGTATGGAGGCTGGTTTAGAGTCACACCAGCATGTCTCGGTTAAAAACACAGACTGGACTCACAATAGCAGATGTCAAAGTTGGCAGCTTAAGAAGCAACAGCATTAGGCTTGAACTTGCAGCAGGTGAGCTACATAACTGCATCTGTGAAGGTGTTAGGATTCATTTGATATGCTGGGAGTTCGTGTGGGGTGGAGAGAATAAATCACCACACAGACAGACGTCCTCCAGGTTCGTGGCATCTGTATATTTTTGTGCCCAGGCCAGAGAGATTGTAAAATCTCTGCAAAGCGTCATGTAATTCCACCGGATGCATCTCAATTCTAAATATCACATCCCAGCAGCTGCCGGGCCAGATGCAGAGAACACAGCACTGAGTTATTTTCCAATCTGAAAGACACATTTGAGCTGTTGTCCTTTCTCTACCCTTCAATTAAAGACGACATAGCTGCAGCATCAAGGCTAATAATTAGTGTGATAAGGACTGGCATCAATCAAGGTCTAAACAGATTTTCTCATGGCTTTTAAAACTCTGCAGTATTAACAATGATGTGGTAGTAAGGGATGTACACATATGGCAAATTAAAACAACATTATGCAGATATTTTACAATAAAATAGCCAAGAAACAGTCACTAGTTTGTTACACAAACTGTTTCTGTCTGTCTGTTCTCGCTCTTTGCAACTTCACTTCAAAGTGCACAATGCTTCACGACACACTAATAACTCCTAGTTTTCAGCTGGCTATAAAAAAGCTGGCTCAGTGTTGTCACTGCAGACATCGAGGTAGAGCTCAGAGGACCTTGAAGTTGTTGATGAAGAGTCGCTGAGTAGGAGGCTGGACAGTAAGACCAGTTTCATATCAGAAGACTCCTGGTCGACCTTCTTACAGCTGGGCCACATGTGTTTCATAGACAATCTATGTAACTGTATATAAAAATAATATAGTGATGACCATTAAGATTTCTCCTCTAAGTATCCTGATAAAAAGGAGCCAGCATCTGCTGTACTGTCAATTCAACTTATAGGAGATCAAATGGTACAAATTTGTTAAGGTTGTAAAAACTTTATTTAGTTGGAAAACACGTGCAGTAAGTTTTATATGTGCAAAAATGATTAAGCTTTCAGTATTTAATGCAGCAGAGACCTGCAGACGCTGCCCAACAAGAGTTACATTGAATCAAATATGAGATGAAAACTGAAAATGAATCACTTTAATGAGTTTGTAGCTAAATGTAATTACACTGACGTTTGTATGTGAGAACATACGAACAGATTCAGCTGCATGTTTAAGCCCCACTCAAAGTTCCTCAGTAACTTTTACTCCACACGTTTGACTTGGCAACAATCTGGTTTCAGCTCGAAGTCAAACACTGAATTCCATCCTATTAAAACAGGAATGACGTGTTGTTGAGCACACGTGACACACACACACACACACCCACCTTATGAGGGTCAAGTGTGAAGTTTGGGCGCAGCAGGCTGCCTGCATCAGCGTGGTTGTCGTGGTCCACTTCATACATGTTGTATGACGGGTTCCCAATTTCCACGTTTATCCCTCCGTTGGTCATGGGCTGCCTCTGCACACGTTTGCCCCTGAGCCGTGCAGAGCACATCATCATTAACGCGACACACAACATGCTGTTAGTGTGCTGCTGCACGATGCTACTTGGAGCATATCACTTTGTTAGATAGCCATGAACGATGGATTATTACCACAGGCTCAGCGTTCAGATCTACTGAAAGCAAACTTTTCACTCATAAAGCAAAAGCATCCATTCATCTTCAAAGCTCTGCGATGCTGGAGCTCTCACGTTACTGCTTAGAAGCTTCTTTTTCTTACATATTTCTTTATCGACGTACCTTTGCCTCCGGCGGCAGATATAAACACCTGCTACGACCATCACAATCAGGATGACCAGCAGGACCAGAGGCACAATGATAGCGATGCTTCCTGGGGAACAGAGAGAGGACGTGATGAGCGACCAGCAAAGGGGCTGAGATGAGTTCACGCAGTGACCGCGGCGTGAACAGAGCCACTTTAAATAACAGCGTTTTCACTTCACAGGGCTTCGCTGTTTGCACATTTCACTCCATTTACATACGTCCAGCACAGACAGGCTGCACATTTAGAAATGTAAGACATTTTACACTGACGTGCACGACTTCAGAAGATATATTTTTTAAATCTTAAATTGAAGTTGACGACAGAGGAGTCATATTACTGAACCCTGACGGGCTGGCGACTACAGCCCCTCTAATTCAAACAAGGAAACCCCGCTGAGCAGAGCCCTTTGTGCTCAAATGATGCAAAGCGCAGAGGTTGGTAGGAGTTCGGTAGTTCGATGCCAATCTGTTGATGTTCAGATGTACGAGTTATCGTTCCACTGAAATGCAATAAGGTCAGTGAACCAGTGACACATGCAGGTATTTACACAGGACATGTTAAGGCTTCTTGACATTCCCAGGCCTCACCTCCGCTCATGTTGTCTGATCTGCTGCTTTTAGGGGCGGGTCTCTCACACTGTGTTCCTGCCCAATTGGCTGAACATCTGAAGGAGGTCAAAAGAGAATATAAATAAACTATCATTAGCATACTGTGGCTGCAGAGAGGCTGCTGAGAAAACAACTTTGCAAAATGATCTACGACATGATGTGACTGTGGCTTACACATACGGCACACGGCTTTGATTCAACACAAACAAAACACCACCTGGAGAGAGAGCACTAAGCAGATACATGTTGTGTCCGTAAAGAGCTTAATGTGAACTGACGTGTTGAATATTCAGTGTATTAACAAAAAACAGGAAAGATCAAAGGATGACAACAAGTCGTCATCTCATGTGTGTTCCAATGGGATCCGATGGGCGTGATGCATGACCCTTGTTAGAGGAGGTGACGTCCAATTTAGCTGACGCTAAAGCATGTAAAGCATGAGTGATCTGGTGGGGGCGGCAGGGTGATGATAGGATGAAACTATCCTGAATAACATGCACTTGCAGAATCAGAACATCGGGCTTTGACAACAACTTTATTAGGACATCGGGCGTAACCTGGGTCTTCATTTTCCCGCCTTTGAGAAGCAAAAACCAGGATGGAACGGAGTCCCTTCAACAAAGAAACCCGGCTAAGCTGTAAAAGTTAAAGGCCTTAAATATGAACACCGATTAAAGATGACACGTTCTGCTGAGTAAATTATGTGCAATGACCGGTCAGGACGTATTTAGCCATCATGCACAGGCTGCAAATGCACTGATGCCCACATCACACACACAGTGTTATGCTGTAATCTTCCCGTGGTTCATGTGTGCATGAGATGGGTGGCAGTAAGAGGCAACAAACGCTATGCAGCAGCCGGTGATGTAATAAGTGCCCCTATATACAACGTAGTGGTGCTAATATACATTAGCAACATCTTTATCTACCAGGAAAGACTGCTGGTGCTGCTGCTGTCTCTGTCACTTATCATGGAAATAAGAACCATATTTGGCTTTAAGCAGCAGAAGCATAAATAGCATCCTGTACTGTTGCCGCTTAGCTTGGCCCACCAGAAACAGAGCTACAGCTAGCTGTGTCCTAAAGTAACTAAATGAGCACAGCAGCATGTTTCAAATAAAAACTATTTCCTGTTTTAAAGTCGTTTAAATACCAAAGGTTAAAATGAAATACTGTCACATGTAACTACTTTCTACAAAACTCTGTTTTTGAAGCTTAGAACAGAAACAAGCTCGCGTCTCTAAACGCCATCAGCGCTGTAATCAGTGTTCGACCTCGCCACGTATTTTCTTTCTTACTGCAGCGAACATATTCAACACGTGTTGGTGCTAATGATGCTAATAATAGTCAGTCATGTTGTTTCCATACAGAAATAAATATAAGCCAACATATTCTAATAAAACAACATTATAGTATCTGTGTGATTCCACCATCTACGCTGAGTCATTGCTATATCCAGTACTTATTACATGACAAGCTGCTACAAGGAGGCACCATCACAGAGAGGCCTATGTGCTGGACTGAGGCTGAAATGAAGCCAAATGGAGTGGGGGTGGGTTGTGTACAAAAGGAGGTGAGTGGGCGCTGAATACAGCTGGAGAGGTGAGAGGGACCTACTTGCAGCGTGGTTTGTTAAGAGCTGTTAATGTGCACATCCCCTCATTCTGACAGAAGTAATCGCAGGGGTTGGCCAGCTCATCACAACGTTGGTTCTTGAACCCTGACGTGCAGCTGCAAAACATGTGTTTGGAGTGACAAAAGGGCCCAAGAACTGTTCAACTGTCGGCTGCCTCATGAGTGGCGACAGAACGCTAAACCCTGTTAGCAGCTTAAGTCATAAGATGCAACAAGACAGTGTGACGTCTGCAAATTAGCAAAACAGATCAACAAACGTCCCTGCTCAGCACGTGAGGGGGACGCATGTGGGGCCTGCTGCAGATTACGAAAACTGTTAAACAAGAACTTTGGGCCCCAACATGATGGTTGCTTGCATCCACATAAATGCATCTAATAAGCAAAAACCAGAAAATACATTTAGTTTGATTAAACAATAGAAATGACAGCTTACAGGGGAAATAATGATTTGATTCTCTGTTGAATTTGTGAACATGAAAAATCTCTCAGACTGAAAATTAACCTGAAACACAAAAAAGCAAATTATATAAAAGCGCTAAATGAATTTGCACGTCACTGAGTGAAACACGTATCTGATCCACTGGCTCTCACAGACTGGCTGTGTGATCGTGTGCCATAATCAATCTATCAATCAATCAATCAATCAATCGAGTGTTCTGGTCCAACCTCTGCACCACCAGGTGAGACCAAAGAGTGTCAAAGGTCGACAGACTGCAGACCTGCACGAGGCTGGAACAGGATACCATCAGCGAGAAGCTTGGTGAGAAGGTGACAACGGAAAGAGAAGAAAAATAAATTTGTCCTCAGTCTGGAGCTCCATGTGGGAGCTTGCATCATGGGATGAGGACGATCACCAAGGTGCTGGATCAGCCCACAGCTCCACGGCACAGGCCCGTCTTCACTTTGTGAACTCGTAAATGAGTCAGAGAAGGCTCCGGAAGTGCTGTGGTCAGATGAAACCAGAACTGGCAACAGCTCAGCCACTGTGTTTGCAGAGGTGGAAACGTTATGTTTTTCTGACAGGATGACTTTGCCTCACTGAGTGGGCCAGTGGACAGGCCCACGCACCGTAACATCTCAGACTCCTTCCCTCGGCCAGGACACTGACAACTGGTCATGGACGAGTTTCCAGCATGAAACTGACTCGTGTCATGCAGGAAGGACCAAGTCAAATATTTATTTCCATCACTGACATGCAAATTCTTTTATACCTTTTATGTAATGTGTGTGTTTTTCTGGATTTTTTGTTTGATAAAAACTTACAAATTTAGGGATCAAATAATTGTTTCCCCGCTGCACAGCTGACTGATGGATATTTCTAACTGTAGATGCTAAAGTAACTTAGCTTTTGTGCAGAAAAGGAAAAGAGCAACAACATAAAGTCATACAGTACAGAGCTGCTTAACAGGAATGCTTGAACTTTGTTAGACAGCAGTGAAATGTTGAGGTATTCTCTTCGTATATTTGAGGTTTTTAAAGCAAGAATGATTGCAGCCGTAGCAGCTTCTTTAGGTAGGCTTGATGAAATATACATTTACTCAGAGTATTAAGGTCAAACATTATGATTTCTTGACGCCGACATATCCATCATCTCACATAATCTCTCATCTTGCAGCAATGATAAACCGCATTATCAGGATCTGTTAACCTCATCGAATAAGATGGAATCATTTGCATAGAAATTGATTCTATTCCCTGGAATCTGTGAGCGGCGCCTGCAAATTTCAATTTAACTACAGTGGACAATGGGCATTTAAAAAAAATGGAGAGTTGGCCTTTGAAATGGATTTCCAATTTCCTCCTTGGACAGATTTTTAACACAGCACTGCGAGTGATTATAGCGGAGGAGGTATTCATTTACAGGGAGCCCTCTGAGTAGCCTTTCACGGCGATTTCTTCACGTGTGCCAGTCAAGCTTTTGTCTCGTGCAATTTTTCGAGCTTCGTGGCGGCTGAAGTACTGAGCAAACTTCTAAACCCTCTGACTGAAGAGAGCCACAGAGGCCTGACATCAGCTCTCAGCTGCAAGGAGGAAAAGTGTGATATGTTGAGAATAGCTGGCTTTGAAGGAGTCTGAAACCATCTTTATCTTCCTAAAACCTTAAGCCACAGCGAGGTGTCACACAGCACAGGATGCTGTATGGCACTCGGCCCCCTGCTGTTTCATGGCCTCCACATAGTGACATCAAACCTTCAACTTAAGGATTTCTTTCCAAAGGAAGACATCTATCTCACGCGGCGACTTTCAGTTTTTAAAGCCGGGCACAGAGCCGACGGCTGAATCGAAACAGTGATGTGAGTGTGAATAACAGTGGAGAACACTGAGTTTTCCTTACTTTCACCATTAGGCAGGGACTTACTGACAGAAAGGCAGGTTGGTGTCAGGGTCCAGGTGGCAGGTACCTCCATTGTAGCAATATCCGTCACACAGCTGACAGCTCGGTGCTATTCTGCCATTTGTGCAGCTAGAGGGTGAAGAAATAATGGATCCTAGTTACAACCAGAAAACTAAGAAGCAGAGAGTTCAGCCAGTTTCAAATTCACTGACATGACCAAACCTAAAACGCTACAGGGTACGTGGCCTTAAATTATTGATTTAATTAAATCAATTCTTCCCGCCGGCAGCCTGTGGGTGAAGCGACTGAGCCCTGAATGAACATTATACTGTTTAACTCGTGTTTTCCCATGAATAAAAATCAACTATGAAGCCTCACAGCCAAAGAGATGATGGACAAGAGTGGCGAGTAAATACGGAGCGCTCACTTGCAAACCACTTCTCCCGTCTCCTCGTTAATGAGGCAAGGAGCTCCGTGGCATCGGAGACACTTGTCCACCTCGCACTTGTTCCCTTCAAACCTGGCGGGACACACACACTCCACGTAGCCGCTGCTGGATAAAGTGCAGGCCTTGGAGTTCACGCAGTAGTGATGACAAATGTCTGTTTTAGGTTTGCAGAGATAAACAGAGAGAGAGGATAATGTAGAAACACAGTCTAAGCTGATCTGATTACAACAGTACATGGTTTTAATGGGACTTAATTATCCACATCAAATGATATCTTAGCCACAGATGAAAACGTATCACCCTTTGGGCAAGCAACAGTGGGAAAAACTAATGATGTGCAGATGAAATTGTTTCCCCGCAACACATTATGTCAAAGCGCAGCAAAAGAAAATGCATTATCGCCCCGGTGCAGAAACACCCAAAGGTTGTTTGATGGTAGAATTTTGATTTTTGTTTATCTGCAAATTGAAGCAAATGTGGTGTTTTTGGAAAGAAGAGACTTTGAGGGGATTGCTTTTGTCTCTCGCTCAGAGTGGGAACTCTCAAACGCTTTGTTCTGTGGATTTTATGTGACATAACTGAATTCAAATCAATGATTTTCTTTTGATTAGGTGCTACTGGCAGCCACAGGCAGCCAGGGGAACATCAATGACTGTTTGTGTTTGTTTGCTGCCAACAGGACTCACGATAAAGACAGCGGTCCCCGGTATACTCGGCCATGCAGCGGCACACCGGCTGGTTCCCCTGAGTGACGTCGCACGTCCCCCCATTTAAACAGTAATTGTCACAAATCCTTTTCTCACAAAAAGGCCCTGAGAATCCGACAGGACAGCGGCACGTGGGCTTTCCTGAAAAGAAATATGAGCATAAAAGATTATTAGAGCACGGAAAGGTGGAAATCGGCAACGAACTGATGAATTCATCCGTCTCAGAACTGCTTTAGTTTGTTCCACAGAGCCAAAACTGCTGTGCACAAACATGACGCGTCCACGCGCTCCAAACTGCCTCGTGGCTGTAAACACACCTGAAAACACACCTACACAGATGCACTTCATATTTACATGGATATATAGGGCTGTGCAAAAGTCTTGAGCCTCACCTAATTTCTTTATAGAGAAAGAAATTATTCTTTTTTAACTTTTTCAAGTCATCTTGAGCAATAATTTCACACATCACATCACTGTAGCTGATGATTTTCAAAGGTTTATTTTCTTCGGTTTATTTGCTGAGCTGAAGATAAAGACGATAAATAACTGAACCCTGTGAGACCCAACACATCACGAAATAGCCAGAAAATTCAGATTTTTTGGAACTGAGATGTTTATGAACCTTTATAACAAAATCCCCTTTTTTTGCTGTATCATCTTGTTTTTGATATCTTTTTATTATATATTTATTATATATTTTTGTTTCGCATTTAATACATTGGGTGTTTTTGCCCATAACACTTTGAGCCGGACAACATAGCACGGGCACTTTGTTACCAGCAGCTTTTAAACATTTAATTTGTTCAGAGCGGCTGTCAGCTATTCTTAATGAAGGGAAACAGGCAGAAAAATCTGAGGTACGGCAACAGAAGTAAGAACTGGACTGAATACTAACGGCAGCAGGTCAAAATTTGAATGGAGTGAAAGAAGCCTGGAGAACGATTCCTGCAGGCTACACGTAGACATTACGAGAAAGCAGGCTGCTGGGTGGAGACAACCTGTATGCTGTTAAGGCCTCGGGCCATTTTCTGGGTCACTTCTGTTGGTCTTACATCCTGTCTTCTATCTACTGTCCTAATGCAATAAAGTCTAAAAAGCCCCAAAACAGATATAACAGAAAACACAAGAAAACAAATATCGACTTTCAAGCTTGTTAAAATCGTACAAACTCTATTTCTGCCTCATATGCTGTATTTCCATGCATGTAGGGATGGCCATCGAGAACAGGTTTTTCTAGTGAAACGGCTCGCAGTAGTAGAGTAGAGCCTGTTTGCCTATTGATTCTCCGTATCGATTCCAGTTGGTGAGTCGGAGCAGGAAACAGTGGTGGAGCCTGCAGTGTGGATATAAACATTACTTTTATTTTTATTACACAGAGAGGCGAGAACACGATGGTGAAGTGCAAACTGCATCCAGGACAGAAACAACCACAGCATGCTGCTAACACAACTAGCACCTGCACAGACAGCATGCTAATGCTAAGCTAGGAGTGACTGCTGACCCCAGACCAGCAGCCACAGTTACAAAGATTGTATAAATGCCTCGGTGTGAAACTTTGTTACAATCCTCACACGTGGGTAAAAGAAAAAGCACAGACTGAAACGATCTTCACACAGACCGTACAGAAACGCGTGCTGCACCTTCTGATTATTTTTACAATTAGAGACGTGTGAGTGTTGAGAATTGCCTCCTTGTGCGGGTGATCTGAAACAGTAACCTTCCAATCATGCTCGCCGTTTGTATAACGGACAAGCGAGAGCAGGAAACAAGTTCAAGAAAAGGTAACAATTGAACACTACTTACACAGCACACAACCAAGTTGCCATGGATACAGGTCTCGCCATGTAGGTCACACTACACCACTTGGTAATTTCACACTCTACAGTTCTGTGCCTGGAATAATCTGACTGAAACGTCCAAAGGAAATCAATCTCTCCATTCGGATCTGATAACTCAATAACTGATGGGTTAAATCTTTCTGAGAAGGCCAAACGTCACAGCGATGAACTCAGCTGTTCTCTTCATCTCTGGAAAACTAAAACATTAGTTCAGGTTTTCACAAATACTGATGCCAACTGGTTTTGGATGTGTCAGCAAGCTGTAAGTTTTACAGACTTCTTATGTTTCTTGAATATTGAATATTATCTTATTATGGGATGCACAAATCAAACTGTTTCAGTGCTGTTATTTAGTAATACTAGCAAAAACCTTATGAAAGACATCACTAAAATGTTACAGGAACACAGAAAGTGAATAATACTCTTCTTGCCTATTCTTCTTATTATAAATGGCCAATGCAACTGTTACCATAGGAACATGGTAGTGTAAACACTGAAATGAGCTCAAACTTCCTGGTTCACCTTTTGCAATCGTGTCACTGCTATGCAGATGACACCCAGCTCTATCTGTCCATGAAGCCAGATAACACACACCAATGAGTTAAACTGCAGGAATGTCTTAAAGACATAAAGACCTGGATGGCTGCTAACTTTCTGCTTCTTAATTCAGATCAAACTGAGGTTATTGTACTCGGCCCTGAAAATCTTAGAAATATGGTATCTAACCAGATTCTTACTCTGGATGGCATTACCTTGGCCTCCAGTAACACTGTGAGGAACCTTGGAGTCATTTTTGACCAGGACATGTCCTTCAACGCACATATTAAACAAATATGTAAGACTGCGTTCTTCCATTTGTGCAACATCTCTAAAATTAGAAATATCCTGTCTCAGAGTGACGCTGAAAAACTAGTTCATGCATTTATTACTTCCAGGCTGGACGACTGTAATTCATTATTATCAGGATGTCCTAAAAACTCCCTGAAAAGCCTTCAGCTGATCCAAAATGCTGCAGCAAGAGTCCTGACAGGGACTAGAAAGAGAGCAGATTTCTCCTGTTTTGGCTTCCTGTTAAATCCAGAATTCAAAATCCTGCTCCTCACATACAAGGTCTTAAATAATCAGGCCCCATCTTATCTCAATGACCTTGTAGTACCATATCACCCTATTAGAGCACTTCGCTCTCGCTCTGCAGGCCTACTTGTTGTTCCTAGAGTATTTAAAAGTAGAATGGGAGGCAGAGCCTTCAGTTTTCAGGCCCCTCTTCTGTGGAACCAGCTTCCAGTTTGGATTCAGGAGACCTGCCCGCCCCTCCCTCAGCCTGGTCCTGATGGAGGTCTTTTCCTGTTAAAAAGGAGTTTTTCCTTCTTGTTCATATGGAGTCGTTTGATGGTTGGTGTTTTCTCTGTTTTTTGTAGCACTTTGAGCTGACGGCCGTTGTGATTCGGTGCTACATAAATAAAACTGAATTGAATAGACGTCAACATTTATCTGCTGCACCAAGCATTTTAGACACTGACCATCTCAGGCCTGACTACAAACTGTGAATTCTGGGTAATTTAAGATCATTTACAAAATGAAATAAATCCCTATTTATGGGATATTTCTTATTACTGTTACAAGTGTAATAAAAATACAAACAAAGGAGAATCATTGAAAAGAATACACTAAGCTGCAAACCTGCATCAGTGCTTTGATGCTGTGGTTTCTAGTTTCGGCGTTGCCTGCTTGTCCTAATCATTCACTCAGCTACAGGATGATTTCACTGGAAAAACAAAAACAGCTGATGATATCACTGACGTCCATACTGAGAGGGGATTTTCTTCTTACTGTTGTTTCATAACAATGCCTGCAAATCATAATTTATGACATTTTGTTGTGTCCCATTAGTCAAATTAGGTGTCACTGACTGTTCTCATAGCGACACCAGCCTGATCGTGTCTTCACACCAAATATCAAGTTTTGGTTTGCCAGAGATGCAGACTGATGCTAATTTGTGCAGAGCAACGCAAACAGAGGCAAGTGTATCTGCACGAGTTCACCTCATTGGGCTGCAGACACCTGCGAGTTCTCCTGATAGGCTGACAATCAGAAATGAGGAACATCTTTACTGTCACGTTCTCTAAGGAGCTGCACCCACAAGAAGTGCTTTCAAACAGTGGACGAACTCTGGAGGAATTCCTGGTACATTAGTAAAAACAATGAGGACACTTTATTCACATGCTGATTACAAACGTACAGAAAAAATTAATGTTTAACAGAACCAAAAGAAAAAAATCAGGAAACAACAAAAAGCAGTAAATAAATGCCAAACGCTACAAAAAGGTTGAAGCACAGACACCAGAAACACAGGAAGTCACAAAGGAAACAAAGAGCAAACCAGCGGATCAGACAGAGTTAATTATTTCAACATTATGTGCAGTCTTAGTACTGCTGCTTATTTCTCAGTTTATGGCTGCAGATTACAGCTGTGAAGCCCTAAACTGGCTCTACTTAAAGATCAGAAGTTACTGTCACACGGCCTAATAAAGAAGACGTGGAAACACTTTGTGTTGTCAGCAGATCAAAGTGTAATTAACTGTATTGATTGAACAGGTATTCTTGTGTTTTTGTTCCAGCATCCAAACGAGCACAAACACAGACTCAGCAGCTTCCTCCTACACTTCAAATTAAGAGCAAAAACATTCATACAGTTTTTTCTTCACCCAAAGAAAACATCATAACATTAGTAACTTTACAGCTGGCTTTCATTTGTGACGAGGGTAACGAGCTGCATCTATAACCTGCCTCCACCAGCACACGTCTGTGTTGCACTTCCAATATGCTGCAAAGTTGTGACCATGTTGGTTGAGCCACGTCAAAATTAGAGCCGTGTTTGTGGCACAGAAACTCAACCTTTGCACCCCTCAAACACATCATCAAGTTGGCCGATGACACGACTGTGGTGGGTCCCATCTGCAAGAACGACGAGTGAGCATACAGAGAGGAGGTGCAGCAGCTAATGGACAGAGTCAACAACCCGTCTCTGAATGTGGACAAAACAAAGGATTCAGAAGAGCATAGAGGGATCACTGTCCACTAACCCTAACACTTAACATCGATGGATCCTCTGTGGAGGTCGTTAAAAGCACCAAATTCCTTGGTGTTCACCTGGCAGAGAACCTCTCCTGGTCCCTCAACACCAGCTCCATAACTAAGAAGGCCCAGCAGAGTCTCTACTTCCTGTGGAAGCTGAGGACAGCCCATCTCCCTCCATCCATCGTCACCACCTTCTACAGAGGGGCTCGAGAGCATCCTGAGCAGCTGCATCACTGTCTGGTTGCTAACTGCACTGTATCATATCGCAGTACAGCAGCTGAGAAGATCACTGGAGCCTCTCTTCCCTCCATCACAGACACCTATCACACCTGCTCCATCCGCAAAGCCACCAGCATCGTGGAGGACCCCACACTCCCCTCACCCAGCTGCCTTCTGGAAAAAAGTACTGGAGCATCCAGGCCCTCACTGCCCGACCCAGGAACAGCTTCTTCCACCAAACCGTATGTCACACACACACACACACACACACACACACACACACACACACACACACACACACACACACACACACACACACACACACACACTGTTGTATCTGTATTGTTCTGTTCTGCTCGGTGTTTCACTGCTTTTCATTCGTGTTTTGCAGTTTTTGCACACTTGCACTTCATGCAGTCCTGTGTTGACTGTCTGTTATACGTCATATGTAGCACCAGGGTGCTTCACTGTGCGCTGTGCCACTGCACATGGTGGAAATGACAATAATGAGGATTAATTGGTGGTTAGAAACAGAAGGGGAACACAGCACAGCTGAAAGCACTCAAGACTATAAGACAGAGAGGGGATATAACCTGAAACAAGAAACAGGAGAAACCCAACTATCCAAGTAAAACAGGAAACAGAAACTCTGCCTTAAAAACACACTAGAGTGAAGACTGGAGGGCACAGGGACAGAAAGGAGGTCAAAGGTTATCAATCCTACTCAAAGACTTTATCTGCAGCAGCACCAACATGACACAAAATCTAGCTGCTTGCTGACGATAACATGTTTTCCTGTAAACAAACAGGTTACAGTTTGTTGTCCAGAACTAGGAGCGTGCAGCCGCATGAACAGATGGAAAAAGGCCCCAGAACTCAAAAGAGATTGTTTACAATTCTATGCAGTAAATTTCTATCAACAGCTTGAGAAAAATATGCAAAATGTTTCAGTCAGAGAACCTGAGCCGCGCTTTCTGAACTGCAGATTCGAGTCATCTTCACGTCGTAGCAATTATCCAAACTACATCCTTTAACTGCAGCCGTGTCCCTACTTTCCTGCTAATGGGCGGGAACACGAATCATTGAGTTGACATCACTTTAAAGAAAACACTTTACACTTTGGATGTTTGGCTTCAGGGAGTTTTGGATAACGAGAGCAGGCGAGAATCATAAAGGAAAGATCTGCCTGAAACCAACCGGCCTGACGGGGAGGAAATAAATGCAGCGGACAGTAACTGTGCTGGATCATACACAACCAGCTGGGCAGACAAAAAGTCTTGTACAAGTTACACAAATGTGTTTAGACAACTGTGATCCACAACTGTTATGATATATTTACTTTGTTTTGTTTGACACAGTATGAAGTTCTTTACTTTCATGTCACAGAGACACAGGTTTGTTTCAAACATGCTGCTGCCAAACCTTCCATTAAGATCCTGGTAAACCAGTCGAATCTGAAGGCAGAAATTCAAAGACACCTTCTTGTGTTTTTAAGGATGAGACTGGGAACGAATCCAGCCTCCAAACTGACCGAGTTTCCCTTTTTATCACCAAAGGAGATCCTGTTGGACAATAATCCATCCCTCTTTTTCCATTTAGAGCGATGCTTGCATGAGACGTGTGGTCAATGCAGTAAAACAGCACACAGTTAAATACAGCACACGTTTCCTCTGCCCACTAAAAAAGGAAAATCTCTTCACTATGTAAGCAGCATGAACGGGTCCGATCATCAATATTAACCATGAAAGACCCAAAACAATGTAACATTCACTACTTCATCTCTGTTAAAGTTTTAATGAGCAGCAGTTATTTTACCATCTGCTGAAGTCACATTAAGCTGTAAGAAAACAACAAAAATACTGTTTTTGTAAACAAACATTTATTTCCTGTTAGATTATTAAATCCATGTAATTAATAAATATTTAATGAATTTAAACCACTTGAATAAATATCTGCAATGAGAAATCACGCCACACCTTTGTCACAGCTTTCTTTCTACATTAGGCCAATAAACATGTTTCATTTTTTATCTGTATCTTTTTTTAAAAGCAACTTAACTACTATGATGTGGGCGTGATATACAAAGGCTTTTAAATCCAGGAAAGCTTATTTAACAGGTCTGTACGTCCTGCTTCAGTTTCACTGCTGACATCTCAGGAGAGCTCCTCAAAGGAGACCTTCACATGAAGGCTGGAGGCTCCTTTCAGAGCCGCATCAATGATAAAACTGCTCAACTGGCTTTTGCAATGCAGCCGAATCTGACCTGAAGAGAGGAAGCTGCATCGCTTTAAATGAAGACAAATGTGTCTGCGTGCCATCAAGCAGGGGTTTAAATCAAAACTGGTAAACAAAGAACATAAAGAATCCTGCAGCATAAACGTTCATATGAATTATTCTCCGTGCAGCGACTCAGAAACACGTCAAACATGTGAATCGTCCAAAGGAATCATGCAGTAAAGAGTTTTTGAAAGCACAGACGTACCCAGCGGCGAGCCCATGCAGGTGCCTCCGTTTAGGCAGTAGTCTGTGCAGTGGTTGACCTCACAACGCTCCCCTGAAAAGTCAGGCCAGCAGTAGCACCTCCAGTCTCCTTTCTCATTGGCTAAGCAGCGGCCTCCATTCTCACAGGGGGGGTGGCACAGTTCACCTTCACAGCGGCAAAGTTTGTATCACTTACTGCAGCGCCATGTGCACAGTCACGTGATATTTAACAGTGTTATGGAGCTAATGTGAGACAGCAACACGCACAGAATGCAGTTATCACCAGCGTGTTCACTAAACACATCGTGACGCTTCAGAAAGCTGCTCACTGTTATATATTCAAAGTCAATATTACTGTTAAGATACCTGAGACGTTGACATCATTGCAGGTGCCGTTCACCAGCACCTTCCCCTCTGGACAGGTGCACCTGGCACCAGTCGGGTTGAGCAAGCACATGAAATCACAGGACATTCTGGAGCATGGATTGGGTCCTGTGGAGAAACAACGGAGGAGATCATCTGTGATGCTGAACAAGAACAACTTCTCTTTCTGTGAAACATGCGGTTGTTCTTTTTTAATAGAGCTATTGAAGTGCTGTAGGCTTTAGAGGCACAGCACATGAATCATTTACACATGCATCTTCACATTGAATAATCAAAAGCTGAGAAATAACTGTATAACTGATGTGTCACCTTTAGAAGGGCTGCTTTTAGCAGAGAGGACGACATGTTCATGTTGTGAATCAAACTGCTTTAACTGAAACAGGCAAACACAACTCAACATAATGTTTGAATCAAGCTGCTGTCAGAGGTTCACATCCACTCATCGTGAGCATGAATGTCCTCTACATGCACCCTCATTAAAACTGGGTTTGCGCCACTCTTCTTCACAGTTCGTTTGAATTGGTTGGTTTTTTGGGTCGGACCTGGTGTTCACCCTGCTTCATCCCAAAACCAGCTCTGATCAGTGTCCTGTTCAGGTTTCAGCCGTCTCGCTGTCAGTCTGAGGGAAGCCCTTCAGGTTTTTTTATTGTCATATTCACAGAAACGTGAATGAAATTCTTCTTTTGGTGCCAAACAGAAAGATGCATGTATAAAACTAATAACTATAATAAATGATCATTTAAAAACAACAGAAACAATTATAAAGAACTACAGTTAGTACAATAAAGGAAATACAATATAAATCGAAGATAGAAATAAAATAAGAAGAATCTGAGCTGCAGGGCAAATGTACATATTTATCCAATCTATGCTACGTCAGCGTGTAGGCGGGGTCTTTGATGGAGGCAGCTGTGGACTGATGGTAGATCCTCTGCAGAGAGGGTGCTGGAGTCCTAATGATGTTTTTGGCAGTCTTCAGCACTCTGTGCAGGTGCAGCGGTGTTACTGCACCACACGGTGATGCAGCTGGTCAGGATGGCCTCAATCATGCAGCTGTAGAAGCTCCTCAGTCTGCTCCATAAATGCAGCCGCTGATGGCCCCTCGAAACCCGCTGTGTGGTGTTAAATGCTCCTCCCTGCTCAGGTAGGTGGAGAGCCCATGTTTGTAGTAATGTTAGCTGAAGTTACCAATCCTGGCAGACCGGGGCGCAGTTTGTAGACAGAAGACGGAAGCATCGGAGACACAGAGAGGTCACCCAGGGATGTGACCTGGTCCTGCTGACTCACGAGGGCTGATCTTCCTCGGTGCTCCCAATAACTTACTTATATGCAACTGTTTGAACTGACGATCATGGAAATGTCTCCAAGAGACTTTCTCATTTTGTGTGAATCTAAAACTGTCCTTCATGCTGTTCTGTCAAACAAATCCTGCTGCACACCGAGCAGAACGAACCCTGAGATCCATTTACTGGTTTAAGAGAGTTTATTTATATATTCAGTTTAAAGGATGACGATAAAAGAGAGAAATCAAAATCTCTGCCATCTCTTACATATCGAGCCTTTGTGTCTTAGCTACTTGCAAGCTAAGCACATGTTGTGCCCTCAGACTCCACAGTGTACACTAATGAGTCTGTAGGGAGGAACAGCTGTCGTTTAAGTGAAAACCTGACCGAGGCTGAGCTCTCTCACGCTTTCTCATCATTAACACCAGAGATGGAACCAATAACTGCCATGCTTTATCACCTGGAGGAAGTGAGAGGACGGACGTGGCTGTATTGATCAGAACAGTGCGACCGCTCTTGCTCTTGACGAAGGCGGTCACACTTTCCTCCTCCTCCTCCTCTCCCTGAGCTTCCCTGCTTAGCCTCTTGTGTCCTTGTCTAGTCTCGTGTTTTTTGTATTACTTTCCCTGAACACTCTCTCACAGTCTGTTCTCTAAAACCTAAAAGAGGAATTATGGATTTGATCAACTGCTCCCTAAATGCAATCGACACCCCTTTCTCAACGAGAAGTCTGGGCTCGGGTGAGCCTGAGTGCTGAAGATATCTACCTATGAACCATGGTAACAGGGTTCTGATCGGAGCTGGCTTGGCCCTGACTTATCGAAGAATTAAGGAAGCGGAACCGGCTGTTCAAACCCCCACAAGGCTGCCCGCTGGGATTGAAACGATGGGAGAGGCGTGAGTTTCTCAAAAAAAATTGGATCACATCTTGGGGAAGCACACTGTGGTCGTGAGTTCTCAGAAATCGGCTCCTTGAGCACAAGAAATGAGCGCAAGTATGGAGAAGCTCGCGGCTCTCCAACGGGAGATTGAGAGACCAGTGTTGGACTGTAGAACTGCTTTGAAATTCATATGAGCTGTTCGCTTTTTACCATCACATGAAGTGATGGTAAAAAGCACCATCACTTCATGCGGACACCCTCTCGGCGCCAGCTGCAGTCGCAAGGCTGGAGCTGAACAACAACACCCTGATAACGACTGTGTTGAGTCTGTTCTTCCCATCCATGCAAGGCCACCTGGGTTGGCTGGCAGACTGTTTACTTAGCCTGGCAGGGCGAAGGACACTGTCTCAGCTGAACTATGGACACACACACACACACACACACACACACACACACACACACACACACACTGATATGCACACACTCATCCCCCCTCCCTTTCCAAACGCCTTCGATGCTTGTTGCCTCCTGGGAACACGGTGGGTCTGAGCCCGCGCTGGATGGTAGCGCTGGGCAGGATGGCTGCTGTGTTTGCTTCGGATGACTCCTCACCCCCCACCCGACCCTGTGGCTGGTCACGTGCTCCATAATGTTGTGCTGTGGACATTTATGTGCTTTTCTGTGCAGAGGAGTTTTTTTGTTTCCTGTTCTCATGCTGTCCTCCCAGGAGCCCAGCATGAGCAGAGGTCTCTTTTTTTCCTCTTGTACTTTCCCATTGTAGTGTATATTTCAGTGTTTTTCTGTAACGCTACCGATTTCCGACCTGTATCCCCATGTGATTGGGGGGAAGGGGGGGTATGTGTCCTATTTCACTGCAGGGCAACCTGCACGTGGCGAATAAAGCCTTGATTGATTGAACAGGTTAGTGGTTTATGTTGCACACGTGAAACACGCAGCTAAATATCATTTATATCTATAAAGCATCGTTTCACAATATTAGTCCAGTTGTTTCGTTAAAATATGTAGAATTAAACTTTTTATCAAAAACCTAATTGTTCACTAATCATAAATTTATCTTAATCCACAGTCCTGCATACTGCATGACTCCAGTTTTCATCATCATCATGGTTTATTTATATAGCACTTTAAAAACACACAAGGCCGACCAAAGTGCTGAACAATAGAAACATAATAGATACCATAAGAATAATAAATACGATAAAATAATAAACATAGCGAAAACAATAAAATATAAGTAAATACAAGTCAGTCAACCACTGAGTGAAAGCCAGTGAATAAAAATGTGTTTTCAATCTGGATTTAAAAACCAGCACTGATGTCGATCGCCTAATGTGAAGAGGAAGATTATTGCAAAGCTCAGGAGCCACGATAGAGAACGCTCGGTCTCCTCAGTGATTTGGGGACTGAGAGCAACAGCTGACCGGAGCGAACGAGTGGGGACGAAGAGCTTCAGCAGATCAGACAGATACGCAGGTGTTATTTAAAGAAACCAATAAAAGAAATGAATCATAAATTCAATTGGTTTTGTTTGTTTGTGGCAAACTGCATTACATCCTAATATGTCAAATAACATTAATAATAAAACTGATACCAGATAAATAAAATGGATTGATCGAATTTTAATGAAATAATGACTTTTTCACTGTTGAGCGTCGCTCAGCTGCTCACAGTGAATAATATCATTTATAGTTTGCTCTATAAAACAGCTCCACATGTTTCACTCGGCACAGTTTTTAAAACGATCTCTCAGGTTTGCTGAATATTCGTCTTTAGCTTATTTGTCAGACGTGCAGCAGGTGGATGAATTTCTGAGCTGATGTCTCTTCACCACATTCATGTTACTTTTCCAGGGTCAACGTGTCGCCGTGAACAGACCAACGTTAGCCAAATGGGACATTTAAAAGTTGTCAGCCAGATGTTAAAGTAAACAAGCAACAAAGCATCCAGAGAGAGATTTTATCTGATAGTTTCATGAAACAGCACAAATAGAGAAACGTGTTTCTATTTGTTGTACACACACATTTCTAACCTTATATTTAATGTTTGATGACTCTCAGAGTTCCCTGAGGGAGGCTGGTTCCTCTAAAGTCTGTGTGATGGTCAAATTTAGGATAGTGCCTGGAGCCCTCTTATAGCTGTGTGGAGATGCAGAGGGAACTGGAACTGTACGTTGTTGTCACATTGTTTATATAATGTGGTCTGGACATCAGCGGCCCTTCGACATCCACACATCCATCACTGAAACCTTAAAGTTTTATTAAAACTCCTCCCGTACTGGTTGGAACAGCTGGACCTCACCTCTCACACACACACACAATAAATGATTGTTGTTATGTTTATCATAAACCTAAATATCGTGCTACTGCTGTCAGTCCAGTATGTGTGGTTGGTTACCAACTGCTGATGGTTGCATTTATTATTCGCCTCGTCTGCTGCTCTAGTCGTTCATTCAGAAATATGATCGGTGGCTGTTTGTGTGTGTTTGTGTTTATAAGAAGTCTTTAGAACATCAAAGGAACAAATAATAACAATAGAACTGAATTACAAACACAATTACCAAGTAAATAAGTAATCAAACTTCAACTGACTGAACAGCGTTTCCTCTTCTGCTCTAAAGGGACATTTTACAGATAAACAGTGAACATCAGGGCAGCTTACCGTCCTGCTGTTTGTAACGGTGGGAGATGAAAACATTAGTGGGCTTCTCCACCCCCAAACTGAGAAACTCCACAGCCTGTTTCCCATACTTGTGAATCTTGAAGACCTCGTGTTTTAACCCAGTTCCATAAATGTAGTCCTCAAATATATCGATTCTGTACGGCTGGGAGATTCCTAAACATCCAGCAGAGAAAAGAGAGCAGATAAAATCAGGTTTCTGCAGCTTTGGGATTATAAAGTTTATATCCTGAGGTGCCCAGACGAAGGACGACTGTGTTGTGTAAGAGGATTGGTGCTAACAGACACTGTTTAGAACCTTAACCTTGTGCCACATAAAAGCAATGTTAATCTGGCAATTATTTGATAAATAAAGTTGAGAAAAACAAAGAGAAGCATGAAACGAATTTGTGTAGATGAAAAAGTTTTCCATTTGTGTTTACCGTGTCTGTCGCTGATTGTCACCAGAGGGTCCGAGCCATCCAATCTCATGCTCCCTATCTGCGAGAGCTCAGGATCAGCCCAGTAAATACGCTGGTTGAAATAATCAATGGCCAGCCCTGTGGGAGGATGAAGGTAAGAGATTCATTTACCTGACAAATTACACAGAGATCACTGTGGAGTCCCTCAGAGGAGGAGACCTTAAGGTCAGGACGGTTCCAGCACCAACGTTTCTCCGTCCGGTTGTTTCTATTCAACAGCTTGTGTTTAAAATCCTGAGAAAGGACGGCGCCTTTTGATCACGATGAGCTTTTTTACAATTCTACTGTTTCCCAGAAGTCTGACCGTATAATTGAGCACCAGGCTGCAGCATTTAAATAGCTGATGATGAATTCCTCTTTGTGTGACCAAGACAGATCATAGCATCCTTGAATTTAAGGAGGCCAAAGCAGCTCTTCAAAACTAGATCAGCACTAAGTGCTTCCCTACAGGCGTACAACACATCCCGAGCAGCTGTACGCTGCTGCGTGTGCGCTGATTTGGATGGAGATATATATATATATATATATATATATATATTAGGGGTGCAACGATATTCGTATCGATATTGAACCGTTCGATACAGTGCTTTCGGTTCGGTACGCATATGTATCGAACAATACAATTTTTTTCAATTTTTTTTTTCTTTCAATTTTTCAATTTGTTTTTTTTTTTTTTTGTGTCCCGTTTGGATCTATAGCCATCAGAATTGTTGTCTTGAGGCCAAGAAAGATGCCAAGAGGATTTATTTTAAGTGGATCATCATATTGGTCCATTTGATTGACCTTTATTATAATTATGAATTTATTTTATTTTCAGTTGCAAACGGGACAGACATGACTGTGGGATAGGACAGGGGGAAAGAATGAAAGAAAGAGAGGGAGAGAAAGAAAGAAAACCAAAGGGGAGAAAAAAAAAAGAACAATACAAAATTTGTAATTTATTTTATCAACTTTCCTTCTGACGATGCTGTCTGTGTTGAGCGCTCAGTGAATCTGCATTTGACTACTCCGCCTAGGCTCGAGAGTGCAGCCTAGGCGGAGTAGTCGAACGCAGATTCACTGAGCACTCAACACAGACAGCATCGTCAGAAGGAAGAGCGCAGGGCAAGCTAGCGAGACAGAAGTGGACCTCCCCACCCTCATTCAGATCTGGCGTTTGGAATTATTTTGGTTTTCATGTGACGTATGACCCTGAAGGTAAGCGAGTCATGGACTAAAGTAAAACAGTATGTTGGATGTGCCATGCAATGCTCAATTACATGGGTGGGAGCTAGTGTGTTAGCGCAGTTAGCTCGTTAACGTGTTGGCCGTCTAGCCCCTCTGTATAGGGTAGCTCGTTAACGGAGATTTGCCGTGTTGTGGCGTTAAGGTTATTTCAACGAGATTAACCTGAAAGCACTAGTGGGAACACAACGAATATGACTGCACATTTACACCGACATCATCCTAGTGCAAAGACAAAAACAAGCATGCTACAAACTTTAGCCGAGTCATTTAGACAGCTGTTAGCACAGGATTCTCCTTATGGAGACCTGATATGTTTAATATGCTGCTGAGAATATAGCCCAGAAGAAGCGGATAGTATAGCTTTTATTTTGGAAAGAGACATTTCTCTGTAATAAACTCTCTTTTCCAAAGATGAGTGATTCCTCAATCAGATACAGGGCTCGCAATATCGCTAGCCCGACGTCCCGGGGCTAGCGATTTTTTTCTGTCGCGCTACCAAAATCTATCTCTCCCCTGCCCATCGGGCTATTGTAGGAAAAATATATGTCAATGCTTTTGCATTCTTTCAGAAATGTAGCTGGGTAATTATGTCATTGGGTGAGCCACTGTCAATATGTGACATATTGAAGTCGCGTTTGAATTTGCGCTTGTTTTTTTGCTTTCACTTTGCAATCGCGCGAACTGTGTATAGAGAGCGACAGCACTGATCTGTGAGTGATGATCATTTGTGCACCAATTCCTCTGACATCGTCTTATTAATCGTTAGCTTACTATGCAAACATGACAAGTGAAATCTCCCGCAGCTTAAACATGTGAGAGGTTGATCGCGCAGAGAATCGCTGAGCTTATGTGAGTGCGGCAGGATATATATTTCACTACGATGACCTGGATGATTGAGAACCTTCACAGACAGATATATATTTTAGTTCTGCTGAGCCAAAGAAAAGCTTACCACAAAACGGAAAAGTTATGACAAATCAGACTATAAGGCAAAAAGAAAGTGCAGCTTTATGGTTTCATGGACAAAAGAATTTCTGTGGCTGCAATATGACGAGCTAAAAAACAACACGCACAAGGGTTAGGGTTAAATTTAAAAACTGTACTTTTGTGTTAAAATATATATTTATAATTTTAATAAATGACAAATTAAAAAGGCATGAACATTTTTTTTTGTATCGAAAAAATATCGAACTGTGACACCAAAGTATCGAACCGAACCGAACCGTGAATTTTGTGTATCGTTGCACCCCTAATATATATATATATATATATATATATATATATATATATATATATATATATATATATATATATATATATATATATATATATATAAAAAACACCCAGCACGCCCCTGCGGGCGGTTTATCCTTCAAGCTCGGGTCCTCTACCAGAGGCCTGGGAGCTTGAGGGTCCTGCGCAGTATCTTAGCTGTTCCCAGGACTGCGCTCTTCTGGACAGAGATCTCCGATGTTATTCCTGGGATCTGCTGGAGCCACTCGCCTAGCTTGGGAGTCACCGCACCTAGTGCTCCGATTACCACGGGGACCACCGTTACCTTCACCCTCCACATCCTCTCGAGCTCTTCTCTGAGCCCTTGGTATTTCTCCAGCTTCTCGTGTTCCTTCTTCCTGATATTGCTGTCATTCGGAACCGCTACATCGATCACTACGGCCGTCTGCTTCTGTTTGTCTACCACCACTATGTCCGGTTGGTTAGCCACCACCATTTTGTCCGTCTGTATCTGGAAGTCCCACAGGATCTTAGCTCGGTCGTTCTCCACCAGCCTTGGGGGCATCTCCCATTTTGACCTCGGGACTTCCAGGTTATACTCGGCACAGATGTTCCTGTACACTATGCCGGCCACTTGGTTATGGCGTTCCATGTATGCCTTGCCTGCTAGCATCTTGCACCCTGCTGTTATGTGCTGGATTGTCTCTGGGGCATCTTTACACAGCCTGCACCTGGGGTCTTGCCTGGTGTGATAGACCCCAGCCTCTATGGATCTTGTACTCAGAGCTTGTTCTTGTGCTGCCATGATTAGTGCCTCTGTGCTGTCTTTCAGTCCAGCTTTGTCCAGCCACTGGTAGGATTTCTGGATATCAGCCACCTCCTCTATCTGCCGGTGGTACATACCGTGCAGGGGCCTGTCCTTCCATGATGGTTCCTCGTCTTCCTCCTCTTTCTTGGGTTTCTGCTGCCTGAGGTATTCACTGAGCACTCGGTCAGTTGGGGCCATCTTCCTAATGTATTCTTGGATGTTCGTTGTCTCATCCTGGACTGTGGTGCTGACACTCACCAGTCCCCGGCCCCCTTCCTTCCGCTTAGCGTACAGGGTGCTGGACTTGGGGTGAAACCCTCCATACATGGTAAGGAGCTTTCTTGTCTTTATGTCAGTGGCTTCTATCTCCTCCTTTGGCCAGCCTATTACCCCAGCAGGGTACCTGATCACGGGCAGGGCGTACGTGTTGATGGCCCGGATCTTGTTCTTACCATTCAGCTGACTCCTCAGGACTTGCCTGACCCTCTGCAGGTACTTGGTGGTTGCAGCTTTTCTAGCGGCCTCTTCATGGTTCCCATTTGCCTGCGGGATCCCCAGGTACTTGTAACTGTCCTCTATGTCTGCAATGTTGCCTTCTGGTAGTTCAATCCCCTCAGTTCTGACTACCTTCCCTCTCTTTGTTACCATCCGACTACACTTCTCCAGTCCGAACGACATTCCAATGTCATTGCTGTATAGCCTGGTAGTGTGGATCAGTGAATCGATGTCTCGTTCACTCTTGGCATACAGCTTGATGTCATCCATGTACAGGAGGTGGCTGACAACTGCTCCGTTCTGTAGTCGGTATCCGTAGCCAGTCTTGTTAATGATCTCACTGAGGGGGTTCAGGCCTATGCAGAACAGCAGTGGGGACAGAGCATCTCCTTGGTAGATCCCGCACTTGATGGTGACTTGTGTTATGGGCTTGGAGTTGGCCTCTAGTGTTGTACGCCACATCCCCATTGAGTTCCTGATGAAGGCTCTTAGGGTCCCATTGATCTTGTACAATTCTAGGCATTCCAGTATCCAGCTGTGGGGCATTGAGTCATAGGCCTTCTTGTAATCAATCCAGGCAGTGCACAGGTTGGTCAGTCTGGTCTTGCAGTCTCGGCTGACTGTTCTGTCTACCAGTAGCTGGTGTTTTGCACCTCTGGTATTCTTGCCAATTCCTTTCTGTGTCCCACTCATGTATTGACCCATGTGCCTGTTCATCTTAGCCGATATGATGCCTGACAGGAGCTTCCATGTAGTACTGAGGCAGGTTATTGGTCCCTTCTTGGGGTCCTTGGGGATCAGGACCGTCCGACCTTCGGTTAGCCATTCCGGGTGTCTCTCGTTAACTAGCAGCTGGTTCATTTGTGCTGCCAGACGCTCGTGGAGTGCAGTCAGCTTCTTCAGCCAGTAGGCGTGAACCATGTCGGGCCCTGGTGCTGTCCAACTTTTCATACTGGAGACCCTTTCTTGGATGTCTGCCACTGTGATGGTTACTGGACCCTGTTCAGGGAGGTCGCTGTGGTCTGCCCTCAGATCCACTAGCCACTGAGCATTGCCATTATGGGTTGCGTCCTTCTCCCATATGCTCTTCCAGTATTGCTCCGTCTCCAGCCTTGGTGGTGCTGTTCTCTTATTATTGTTCCCTTGCCACTGAGAGTACACCTTTGCTGGTTCTGTGGAGAACAGCTGGTTTATTTTCCTGCCTTCTATCTCTCTGGTGTACCTCCTCAAGCGGCTGGCCAAGGCTGTGAGTCTTTGCTTGGCAGTTTCCAAGGCCTCAGGTATGGACAGCTTGCTGTATTTCTTATGCACCTTCTTTGTCGCACCTTTCTGCAACTCTGTTAGTTGGCTAACCTCCCTCCGTGCTACTTTGATCTTGCCCTCTAGCCTTCTTCTCCATGGAGGGTACTGCCCCTTGTGGCTGTTCAACTTGTAGCCAAGCATCTCACTGATCACTGCTGCCGTATTGTAGATCAGCCTGTTAGTGTCAAGGCAAGAAGGCATCGGTGGGCAAGAGATGAAAACAGGGCGTTGTTGGAATGCTACTACGCAAGTAACCCCGGCGGAAGGGGCTACATGAATAGGATGACGGACCTATGGATATATATATATATATATATATGTATATATATATATATATATATATATATATATATAAATAAATAAATATATATAAATAAATATATATATATATCCATTTGATTCTTTAGAATAACAGACAGTCTGCATGCGGAACTTTATTTCATATATAACTGCAAACGTCACGTGACGCTGCAGGCGAAACACATCGTGTGTGTAAGTGTTACACATGTTGGCAGAACATTGTTAGTTAATCAGGTATTTATTAGCTGCCTCAATAACAAACACGAGTTTATATTGAAGCTCTGCTATGTGGAATTTGCACGTTGTGCATCAAATGTGTGTTTACTGCACAAATAAAGAAGGTGCAGATATCAGCCCAACGACACCGTGCTGTGTTACTTTTTATCTTTATTTTTATGATCGTTCAATCATTTCAGTAACTGGAAATTAAATAGTTATTGAATAATTATTGATGGACAGGTATTGGCCAGAGATATCAGAACACACAAAGTCCATTCATAAAATTCACAACATTTCATATGACTTCAAAATTAATGATGAACTTTTTAAAAAATGTGGTTCAACAAAAGGAATAAACGAGCCACCCACCAGTGGGTCTCCTCAGGTTTTTGTCCAGCATCACTCTGCGCAGTGAGCCATCCATGGCTGATTCCTCGATCTGAGAATGATCACCGATCACGCTCCAGTACATCATTCTGCGAGGAACCAAAATCAGCTTCAACAAATATGCATTTATTTTACAGATACATGCTCAGTATCACAGCTACTGCAACCAGCACGTTTCTGTGTTGATGTCATGTTTTACAGTTATAATAATATTAAAAAGTAAACAGGTTATTTTTTAACACAGCGTCAGGAGCTGAGACGATGAGGAAAACCAAAGACTCGTTAGCAGAGCGACGTGTCACAGCTGTGCGCCGCTTTGTCGTTGTTGTAACACCTTTGTTGGAGCAGGTCTGGCGAGTTTAAGTGATGTAAGAGGAAATGTAACCGATTACTCTGCCGAGCGGAGCAGCTGAGTAATTAATAACATGCTACTGAGTATTATGTAATGTGAAATTGATTACGTTTTCGAAAACAGCGGCTCGTTACAGGATTAAATAATGGTGCTCTGGCAGAAACATCTGTGAAGTTGAATATTGTGTGATGTGTACTTACCCCCTGGTGGGGTTGACGGCGATGGCGTACGGCTCTCCAGATATATCAGTAATCAGGCGGGTGCAGTTCGGTCCTTTAAGTTGGCCCACATTTATGGAATATCGTAATTTAGTCCAGTGGGCTGTGTAATAACTAAACCAGTGCATCCGGGAGTGATCGGTCCAATAAATGTTTCCTGTAATCCAGTCAGCAGAAATATCTCGGGGTCGCCGGAAGTCTGAGCACTGCAACCGATAAGAGTCACACCGTCAGGCGCTCGTGCACACGCTGATTCAAAGTGAGACGTAGCGGTGCAGTATACGAAACTAAAACACAGATTATTTTTAAACACATTTTCTTCCTAATAAGCACAAAATTAAAATACAATAAAAAATACTCACAATATTTCTGACATTTGTTTTGCTCTGACTTCTTTCCAAATTGTCTTTGTAAAAAATCCCACCAGGGTTGAACTGGGTCGCCCAGATAAACTTTTGGTGGTGAAACAGAACATCCATCCCAATGATTCGGGCGTTGTCCTCAATGTGCGTGGGCAGCCTGTATCCGAGGCTCTGGTTAAAGGGATACAGGAAGCTGCGGATCTCGGTGTCGTTGGACACGTAGAACACTCGTTCCTCCGGTCCTGCCGGTGAGTCGTTCACGTGTTAAAAGGTAAAACCATTCATTAAAACGACTCACGTCCACAGAGAGGTCACCACAGTGGATACACTGAGTTTTCTTAGCATACCTCTTGCTACACAGTTGCCGTTGATCTCCTTAAAATTCCGGTCACATGAGCATTTATAGGACCCTTTAGTGTTCGCGCAGTAATGAGGACAAGCGTCAAACTGCAGACATTCATTTATCTCTGCAAAGAAGTACAGCCTCATTTATGATGCTGCAAATGTAGAGTTTTCCACGTAACTGTGTGCATGTATGACATTTACAAACACGTTATAAAGTCACAGCAATCGCTTCCATTAAGACCGTTTATTTCCCCAGTTTTACTGAGGTTTGACTCACAAACTCACCTGTTGACACCTGGCAGGTTTTATCAGGACTAAACTCGCTCAAAATGAACAACAGGCACCAGCCAGCTTCCTCTAAACTAACTGAAGGAACAGATACGTAATAAGTAAATATGTAAAATGCTCTTAAGTTTATTTTTATAGCACATTTCAGTCAGTTTCATGTAAAATGCCACTAAAGTAAAAGAAATGCGCAACAATGATGCAGTAAAATACAGAAAAACAAATAAAATAAGTCAATAAAAACAACAACAGCTAAGGCCATCAGTGTGTGTTAAAAGCCAGACCATAGAAACTACATGACACACGGTTACCTTCACACTGGCCCGTCTTCTGATTCCTCTTGAAGCCAGGTTTGCACTGACATATAGAATTAGCATTTGTCTGGTTGCAGACGGCGTCCTCTCCACACGGATTGGTTTTCTTTCCACATACATCTCCACTGGAAACTACAAATAAAGGCAGATTACACATCAGCCCTGCTGGGCTCCTCCTTTCAGGTGGAGCATCTCCATCTTTTACAAAGCACACTGCAGGCGCGGGCGCACATGTATTAGCATAAATAACAAAACAAAACGAGGATAGCTTCGCTTTCTGATAACGCCGCAGTAACATTTGGTACTTTTCATCTCACCGACGGCTCCTTTGACGTGTCCGCTGAAGTCAGCTTGTGCCGTACTTACATGCCTTGCAGTCTTGCTCATCTGAGCCGCCGTCCCCGCAGTCGCTGAACAGGTCGCACTGCAGCTGGATCGGGACGCAGCGGCGGTTACTGCAGGAAAACTCGGTCTTCCCACAGGGCCGAGGTCTTCCAGCCACGACCTCTGCTTCAGTGCACACAGACCGAGAGCCGACATCAGCTCATGAGAAACAGCCTGTCCAGTCACCTGCGCTTGACTTAGCTGAACACTTTGAAATCATCATGAAGTCCGTTTAGTGTTTACTACTTTGAAGCGACGTCCCGGAGTCTCTTTATTTGCCGGCAGGTCGTTTTGCAAGTGTTTGAAATAAATCAGAGAAAGAGCTTTTTGACTGTATCTGTTAATTATTCAAACTAAAAACTGTTGAGGTGTTTCACACGTTTTGCTTTTGTCCTCAGAGAACATAAGCAAAAGTTTGCCATCCTCCTCCAATAACAGACAGAGATAAAGAATATCACACAGCGATGAAGCCGCGGATGAAGAGATTATTAGGATTAAGCTCAGATTGAACAGAAGGATAGAAGCGGAAGCACAGAATTCTTAGAGGTAATGAAGTGATGGAGGAGATGGATCAGTGATGGAAGCAGAGAGGGAGATGAGAGAGCGATGGAGGAGAGCAGAGATGCGTCCTCTCCTTCCTGTCTGGGATTATTCACACAAAGCTGTGTGGAGGAAACAGGCTGGGAGCGCTCGTGTGTTTGAAAAGCATTTTCACTTTCACCACAAAAATCTGCAGGAATAAATTGTAAACTGTGTTAAGTGCACCAAACGTGGCTCCCGTTTAACATGCAGTCACAGTCCTTTTTCTGCCTTTCAGATTCCTCTGCAGCACATTTAGACTCCTGGTACTCGAGCTAAAGTTCAAAACCTGTGTTTGCAGGTTTGCAGTGCACGAGCACACAGCCTCACACGGTGTAGGACCAACAAGCCTCCTGCTCTGCAGAATGTTCAACGTTCGGTTATTTTAGTTAAACAGCATGAGAGAGAAAAAGAAATCTCTATCATTCAACAACTAAGCAGACGCTGCTTCATTGTTGGTGCTTCTTTTTCTCCCAACTCCAATTATCATCCTCACAGAACGAAACAAGGACGGCTGCATCAGGGGCGCTTTTAACCTTCTGCACTTAATTTGATGAATAAAGAGTCGTTGAACTTTCACACTAATACCGCTCGAGGCATCGTTAGACCCGTGCTGGTGCGGTTTGCGCTCACCACACTCTTCTTCGTCCGAGTTGTCGCCGCAGTCGTCCACTTTGTTGCAGACCTGGTCCGTGCGCAGACACACGTGATCGTTTCGACAGCGGAACGGCCTCGTGGGGGGGCAGGGAAGCTTCGCTGGAGGACAAAAGACACAAACGGCTAATGGAGGTGTCCTTCAGTGGAACTATAAATAAATTAATAAGAGCATCAAATCTTTTATGAAAAGACAACGAAACGTTCCCTCTCGGGAGATCGAAAAGCAGAGGTCTATAAAATATGCATCGTCTGCTTCAAAGGAAATTCTTGAGAGTGACAATCTCAACCCACCACACATGTCCGCGTCCTCGTCAGAGTTGTCTCCGCAATCATCCTTGCCGTCGCACACCCACGTGTGGAGTTTGCATAAGGTGTTGTTGCAAATGAATTCATCAGCTCGGCAGAAGAAGGCTGCTGCAATCGAAGAGTGCAACGAGACTTTTAGCGCCGCGAACACGCCAACGGTAAAAACAGTGCATTCAAAGGAGAACAGGAGTCACAAATGGCCCATTACAGGATTCTAGTAACAGATGCTTCTACATGATGATCCTGACAATGTGGATCATTCCCACCAACACCAGCAGAACCTGCTTCTCTTCCTGTCTCTCCTCCCGTCTCAGAGTCGTCTTCCTCTCTGCTGTTTCGGCCCTTTTATCATTAAATGCTGTGCAGCCGCTCAAATCAATTCTCTGTTCAGTTATACAAATGAGACTTTTTTACCTTCAGACATCACGCTGACACCTACCCTGGCCGCAGTTTTCTTCATCGCTGTGGTCCATGCAGTCCAGCACGTCGTCGCAGCGCCAGCGCCGAGGGATGCAGTGGGCCCGATTCAGACACAGGAACTCGTCTTCTCTGCACTCCTTCACACAGCCGATCTGTTAGCAAAGACGCAGGCGCAGCCAGCAGGCGTTCTCATCAACACAAAGACAGGACAGAGGGAGCAGCACTGCAGAACCATGAAGGTTTATGTCACCGCAGCCACGCGAGCACAAAAGATGATAAATGTTTTTAGTTCAGGAGCCTTTTTATCTCGAGGACCTCGACCCAACATATGCACAACTCTGCATAGAATCATATCTCTTAGTACGTGCTCCTCAATGAGCGCAACAAACCCTCAAGGATGAGCTGGGAAAAGGTCACGCGTATGCCACAAAGTCATGAGAGCGTTTATGCCATCTGGCTGCAGACTGCACAGTAACACAGACGGACATATTAAAGGCTTCAATCATTTCACTCCAGAACAAAGAAGTAAGAGAGTTAAACATAAAAATACAGTTTTAGTCTCTCTCTGCTGCTTAACTCATAAAGACACCATTCACTCCTTTTCTCTGCTCATTTGTCTATTTTCATCTTCATGGCCACAAACTGGGAAACTGTACAGTTCAAATTTAAAAACAGAGTCTAATGATTTGAAAATTATGTTGTTGCAACAGTACAACATGTGTTTTGTTTTTTAATTTGATGGCAGCAAAAAGCTTCAGTAAAGCTGAAACTGCACATTTTTCAAATGTTTGTGAGCAACACTTCGGCTAAACCATCGTCCTGCTTTGTCCTGAGATGAGTTGAGCTCATCTCACGCAAACACAAACCATCAAGTCTAGAAAAAGCACCGATTGGTCCTCGGTTCATGCATGAAAAGCAAATTTCTGATTACTTAGTACTGCAACACTATGCTACTACAGTTTAAGGGGGATTCTCTGACCTCATCCGAGCCGTCCAGGCAGTTGTCGTGTCCGTCGCAGCGCAGGCTGGCCGACACGCAGCCGCCGCTGGTGCACACGTACTCGTTGACCGAGCAGGACGGCACAACTGCAGAAGAGAAGAGTGTTACAGGGGGATTTGTGAGACTGTGGTTGGTTGGAGACAGCAGTGACCTCACAGAGTGCACTCTGAGCTATTCACAGTGGACAAAAAGAAAATGTTTCTTTGACCTACAAAAGAATAATAACTATAAATTGAATTCTTCACACTTGCAATACAAACAATGTTGTGGACAACAAAGGTTGCACAAAGGAGGACGGCTCTGTGGTTCAGTGTGTGGTGGGAGCTTTCTTCACCTGTTTCCTGGCAGGTTTTTTCATCTTCACCCATCTTGCAATCTTCCTGCCCGTCACACAGCCACTTCATCGAGATGCACAGGTTGTTGTGACAGCGAAACTGGTCGTCTGAGCAGTGTGCCTCACAGCCTTTCTGCAATTAAACACAGCGAAAAACATCAAGGACACGTCCAGCGTCCAGCAGCCGGACTGTTTCCTGCTCAGCCCCCTGCTGGGCGGAAACAGAAAACGACATCATACATAGTAAAACAGCTCACGCAGAGGAGTTTGACACAATCGGTCACAATGAAGGAACGCAGCGAAGGGCTGACAAACGGTCACATGAACGCAACCGTTGTTCTAACACAAGCCGACCTACACTGCTGGAACCGCGCAGCGCCCCCGCCGCCACGTGCACGCTGTGGCTCAGGAGGCGAAGCGCGTCTTCAATCTGTGTCTGTGAGCACAGAGTGAGGACTACACGTGTGGTTTCAGAGAAGAGCTGTTTAAATGTGCATGTGGTTTATAGTGCAGAGCACTTTTAAGTGATCGATACGAATACAAAGCTGTATAAATGCAGTCCATTACAAACTAACGATGTAACCGCTGTTAAATACTATTTCCAGAGTAGGGCTGAACGATATATCGCATTTGCGATAATATCGCGACATGATCAAGTGCAATTTTCTAACCGCAAAGGCTGCGATTATACTCTGGACATGTCCAAATTCATGGGCTGCATCCTCCTGAGGCCGCATTTGTAGACCGATTACGTCACAGCGACGTGCCGAAGGCTGTCCAAATTACTACCATATCCCAGAATTCATAGCGCGGCCCAGCCAAACTCCAGTTTCCAGCAATGGCGGCCGCTACTAAGTTTTAAAATTACTCATACTAATCTTTCTGGGTCACAAAATAAACTTTTAACATATTTTCAGGCGAGAAAGTAGTTGTGTAAACATCAAATATCTGCTCGGTTTATCAAGATATCCCATATTTGCAAAAGTGCTTCGACGTTTTCAGAGGCGTCTGCTACCCACCAGCTCGACAGCTAGCCGGGAGCTCGAGGGTTACTGATGCGGCCGAGAACGGCACAACTCCCGGCACATCATTTTCAGATCACCGCGGAGTTTCGCTGCTCGGGTTAAACGTAATATATAAGTCACTTAGACAACCTAAAAATGTTATTGTTGGGCTTTTTTCAGTGTTTTGTTTGTTCGTGAGTAAATCGGTTTGGCTGAGATTAAAGTTATTAGATTAGATAAAATAAAACTTTATTAATCCCCCGGGTGGGTTCCTCCTTGGTTTTCACACAGCTGACTAAACATCAAACAGAAAACTTATTAAACAGAAGTATGAGACAGTCGAGAATTTACACCAGTGTCTGGTTATATTTTAGATAGCAAGAAGCAGACGGCCGAGTTTATTAAACTCCACCGAGACAGCGGTGACGCTAATCAGAACTAGACCGTCCAATTTCACGCCTTTAAACTTTAAAGGCGTGTTTGTGTGTGTGTTTATACAATTGCTATTATGTTTGCACTTTATGTGTAATGTTACTGACTGCAGAGATCAGTAAGATGTGTGTATTTTTTATTTATTTAATATTATTTTTTAATTGAATGACTGTCTAGTAGTTCACAGATGTCGAAAAACTGAGTGTGGTAAAGCCACTGATTTTGTTTATGTATATTTCTGCAATCTGCACATTGTACTGACTTTCATTTTAATGTTTACACCAGGGTTCCTTGTCAGCACTTTATGCTCAGATGTTTGTAAGCTAAAAATAAACTATTGTGTATGTTCAAATATACTGTTGTGATTGAAGAAGTTAAATAAAAATGTCAGTCATCAATTCATGCATCACCTCATGTCATCATAACAGAGGTCTGTCTTCCAGGAAAGAACAGTTTAAAATTAATGTAATATAGTATTGGCCATACTATATGATGTATTGCTTGTCTTTGTTTAATAATACAGAAGACAAAGACCTTAAAAAATAATCGCATATCGCAATCGCAATATTGGGGCAAAAAATCGCAATTAGATTATTTTCCATAATCGTTCAGCCCTATTCCAGAGCAAAGTCTGGTGCTCAGTGAGGCTTGAAAGGGACCAACAGGTGACGAGGTTTTTAGAAAGTATTTCAAATAGCGTTTAAAAAATGATTTACATTGATTCCAAAGCAGCCGGCAGCCTCTCCGAATGAGAAATAAATAAAAACAGAAATAAAGCCTCAGAGTTTTATCCCGATGGGACTGAAAATAGATGCATGCACTTTTCTTAAAAGCAGCTAAACTTCATGATGCATTGAATCCAGCATGAATGCAGCCAGCATTGTTCTTCTACGTAAACACAGGTGGCTCCTGTGAATGACTGACTTTAATAATAACTGCTGATTGAAGGGAAACTTTCTCTCCTCAAACTATTTGACTGCACTGACCCACAAAGCTGGCGCCGGGGAGCCACATAATAAAGGGTTAATTAGGGTTGCACTGGTTTGCATGGAGGAGGATTATATGTAAAAATTGCTGTGCAAATGTTGAACAGAGCAATAAATTAACACGAATAATGAATGGTAATAACAAGGCTTTGTCCTTGAATTATGCATCGTTATCACTGATGGAGCATTTTTATATGAATCCCACAAAAATCTCTTTACGCCATGAAATGCCAGATAAAGCCACATTTAAGTTCTTCACACATTACAAGAGTGTAAAATTATAACAGAAATTTGAGGCTTTGAAGCATCTTTATGGACAAAACAGGCCGTCTTTGTGCTGCTGAAAGGCACGGGGAGGATTAGGATTTACAAAAGGAAACGAATACGAGGCTTTTCACGCACTAATGTACTTGAAGGTGCAACAATTCATCGTGGCGATGCTTCCTGTCCAGCATTGTTTTGGAATATAGCGACCATGACGAGGAGATTTGGATCAGCGCGGTGAATTATGCCCACAATGGGATTATTTTCTTTGCAGGCGCCAATATAGCCATCTAATTCCAGTTCTCTTTTCCAATTTGGATATTTAATGCGTGCTTGTGCTGCACGCTCAGATAGTGACAGACATTTTCCAGGGATCAATTGCAGACTAAATTACACTATCCATATGCTATAATTTGGCTCATGTACACTGTGATTTGTACGCGTTAAGCCTCTGTGTCCTTTTGTGTGTGTCTACAATAGCACATTTATGTGACCTGTAATTTTTATGTTACTTATTATTGACCCGCATCATTTGACAGCATTAGCACTGATATGATGCATAGGGACCACTCACGCCTTGTTAGCAGCTCAATTTATAATGACTGTTATACATGAACTGATAATTAATTCAAATTCAGTGTGTTCATATTTTACTATATTTACAAACAATGAACTGATAATTAATAACGCCTGGTGTAATTACACTATTAAGGTAAATAATACAGTAAACGTGTGTTTATTGATTTCAGTGGTTTTTGTGCTAAAACTACGTTTGATGCATGGCTGATTAGCACGCTCTGAAGGCGCACGTACTCCATATATGTGGTTAATAATTAATGACTACCAGATGTTATTGCTGCGTAATAATAAAGGTTTCACTGGTGGCATCCGTTTAGAGTCACAGCAGTAAACCAGGCGGCAAACAAAACTACAGCTGGAAATAAAAGTGAACAGAGGATCAGTCCTCATACGCTCGCACCTTAAAAGTCCATTAAAACAAATGATATAAACTTCTAGTAACTTTATAAATATGTAACTGACCGATGCAGTTTAGCCTAAAACAGCGTGATTATTCATTTACAAATATTGACACATTAGTCCGTTTCTAATGTCGAGAGCGGCGGGACAGAGATGGGTTCACGTCTCCCAACGATCGGCTTCATCTGACTCAGCGTTTTGAGTTTTTACATATTTTGATGTTTATGGTTTATGTTTAATTTCTATTATGCCGAGGTTGCTGTTACAGGTCATTGTTTCTTAGACGTGTTTCATGTCTGCGTGTCTTATGTTGTCATGTTGTGTTGTCATGTCTGTATCTCATTACGTTTCCTGTTTTATTTTGAAGAGGTCTGGTGTCCCATGTTCGTGGTGTTTAGTTTCACTCCCCTGTGGCGTCATTATGTTTGTTCTAATCAGCTGTTTCCCTTCATCACCTCCTGTGTGTGTTTACACTCGTTCCTCGCTCGATCGCCTGCTTTGTTCCCGGGTTTACAGACACATGTCAGGTCTTCAGGTTTCTAGGTTCCTGTTCTTGTTCTAGGGTTTTTATATTTAGCTTATTTTAGGTTATTGTTTACCTGCTGCTTTCAGTTAATATTAAGTCTGTTTGCACGCTTTGTTTCATCTGCATTTGGATCCACTCTCCACACAGTCTGCCTCAACCTGTGACAAAATCGTCTGAACATCCAGCCTTCTGTGCTAAAAGTGAGCTTTTCCATCTTTGCTGAGATACAATCAAAGTATAGTTGTGATTAGTGTGTTAAATGTAGATGAGTTTGTGTGTGTAGATGCAGACCAAGTTTGACCTTGATGTGTGTGGGTGGCCACAGGAATGTGTCAACAGCCCATGGTTTAGGTTTGTATATATATAGGTTTGAATGGTTAAATTCATAATTAATATGTGACTGTGCTGACAGTTAATTATGCTTAATACTGATCAGAATATAACCAGGTGTATCAGCGTTGCACTGCCTGCTGGGCAACACCCACAGCATCAGGGTTAGCACTTTTTTAACAGCTGATCCTGACTTCCTGTATTAGGTTGTTGGTCGCTCAGAATAAAACCAATGTCTGTTGTTTCCTCATTTTATGAACAACAAAAAGAAAAACAAACTAAATACATGAATGTTTCATAGCATAAGGTTAATATGAACCTCATCTGAATTATCCAAGCAGTCGTAGTCTCCGTCGCAGCGGAATCGGGAGGAGATGCAGTCTCCGTTGGCACAGGCAAAGTCCTTGTGGTTACAGGTGACGGGCTCTGAGTAGGAAGAAGACACAAAATCAACCATGTGATTCTTTCCCAGCGTCACTCTCAGCAAACTGTCATCAGCCAAACGCTGCGTGTTTAGGATCACACGCTAATGCCTCGGCAAAACCGCCGTTTTATCTAATTAGAGTCATTTTGTATTAGAAGTGGATGAACTGGCTGATCAAGATGTAAATGCATTCATTTCTACGCTGACAACAAGCAGAGCAGCTCTCTGAAGCCAACAATCTTGTATTTGCCGTTTAGTGCAAGTCTGTCCCCGAGGACGATATTAGGACGCAGCTAAACAGCTGCATCACATCCTCCGCCTGGGCCTCCCCCCGTTATCGTGGACTCTTAGCTAACTCTGGTGTGTGTTACGAGCTGTGCTGTAACCCAGACTCCCAGCAGGCATTGCAGCAAAATCTGATTTGCAGCCTCTCTATTGTCTCCGAGTCCACCTGTTTAATTCTGCACCGTCCAACACTTGACTGGCTTTTATTTGCATTTTAAGTGACATTAATAGGTTTGGAGAATAAGCATCTAATAAATCGCACACATTATGCACACTCAGCAAAGGCGCACGTCTAATGTGCAGACAAAAGCCTTCCCCTCACGCAGGCAGACACCAGGAAATTTAACAAGCTGGGTTTCCGGCATCATTTCAAACGGAAATAAAAAGTTTTCTCCCAAAAGTGATGATGAATATCCAAACAAGTCAAAAGAAGAAAGAACGTGTGGCTCACAGAGAAACAGCACAGAGCTTTCCTCAGATGGGCCTGGATGGTTTGCATGTGTGTGTGTGTTGGAGAGAGGTGTGGCTGAGTCGCCGGGAGCAGCAGTCAGCTGTCCTCAGAGAACTGCATTTCTTCTGACCCTCTGGGATTCAAACGACCTCTGACTAGGGCTGCTCAATTAATCGAATTGTAATCACGATTACGATCTGGGCTTTCAACGATCATTAAAAATGACTGAGCCGATTATTAGCCCCTCCCTCGTGCTTTACTCTCGCGCTGCTCCGTGTGGCAAATCGAGCGCACCTCTCTGCATTTCGAACACGCGTCACAACAATTAAGAGCAGCGGTCTCCAACCTTTTTTGTGCCACGGACCGGTTTATGCCCGACAATATTTTCACGGACCGGCCTTTAAGGTGTCGCGGATAAATACAACAAAATAAAACTAGTACCGGGACCGAAAAAAAGAAGATTTATTCATAACACACGTGGAAAGACCCAGGAAACCAGAGTAAACGATAAAAACGATAACAAAATAACGCTGAAAACCGATAAAAACCCTGAAAACCAGACATTTCACACCTGAGCCTCAACTCTCGCGGCCCGGTACCAAACGACTCACGGACCGGGACCGGTCCGAGGCCCGGGGGTTGGGGACCGCTGATTAAGAGGACCCGAGGGAAGCTTGGAAAGCTAAGCAGAAGTTATTTGGAGAGGAGAGTGACTGCTGTTGGTTGAAAAGACAGGTAAAAAACTTGAGTGGTGTGGAAACATTATGGGCTCAGTCAGACGTGGATCAAGTAGACACAGTGTGTGAACTTCGCTACGGTGTCGTAGCTGCACCACAGAGCAACACTGCAAAGTTCACTAAACACAGATGTTTACATTTTTCATTTGTTTCTTATATTGCAAACATTTGCACTGTTATCAGTATTTGCACTATTTTATATTATTTTTTAAAGTCATTATTCAATCAATACATTGTTATTGTTAAATAAATATCGTCAAATAATCGAGATCTCAATTTCAGTGAAAATAATCGTGATTATCATTTTTGCCATAATCAAGCAGCCCTACCTCTGACCTCACATGAGGCTCCAGTACAGACAGCTGGTACTGGTATACTGGTCCCAAATAGCTCTCTACAGGTGTCACTGTCCCAGTTACCCTCAGGATATATAGCCCTGCCTTTTCTTTGTGCTTGGTTGCATTCTCTGCATGTGCTGCTTGGTGTTTGTGCAAGTCTCTGTGCCTTTCTTTGGATTTGATCCCAGGCTGTGAGAGTTTACTCTTTCTGGACTATAATGTTTATTGTGTTTTTGGATGGGCGACCAGCTCTCGTGTCATTAAGTTCACCTTGATAATAAAAAATAAAAAGCGTGCTCTCACCCTCAGAGAAATGTAGTCTTAGATTACAGACAGAAGCATTTCTCTGAGTGCAGAAGGAGATCGATGAACCTGCACAGCTGACTGTGAGAGCACAACGTCCTCAACACATTTCCATTTTGCAATTTAAAACAAAGCTTTAAAACCGCTGCTGGTGATGGATGACCTCTGAGAGATGTGAGCGGTCCGTCCGCTCAGCGTCCTGCTCATTCGAGTCGCTCCTCTCGTGGATTACAAAACTCCTTCAAGCTTCTCGATGATCGTAACATTTCCAGGTCATCAGGAAGCAAAGCTGCCCACAAACCTGCTCCACAGGTCAGATTTGATTATTTGTGCGGCGTTTTCTTTGTTTTAAACTTTAATCGCAGCTTCCTGTGTGACCTGCCTGAAGAACACTGCCTCTCCAGCTCTGTCCTTTTGGGAACTTTAGATGTGCCTGAGGTTCCTTCATGGCTCTGTCGTTTCCTTTATTGTTTCCTCATAACGGGATAAAGATTTAATACCTGTAGGACTGTCTGCAGGTATTCTGATGTTTCTCTTGATGTCTTTCTCACAAGTTTCCAGCGTGCATGTTGTGCTGTCGGTATGATCTTTGCAGGCAGCCTGCTACTAGCGAGAGTACTCTTGAAACTCTGCCATGAGGAGACAGTTGGAGCTAATATGGATTGATGAACACTCGGGTCTTTAGAAATGCTTCTGTAGGCTTTTCCAGCATCGCCATAATTCTTCTTCTGACATCCAAAAAAAGTAGTTGACATCAAAGCCATGATTTATACCAACACAGAGCAGACTGAGTAACCACACAGTCATGCTTTCATTCAAAGGAGGGGACATCTTTGCATTGCACGCTTTCATTTTGATCTCTGGCACACCTGAAAGCACAGCTCAGCTGTTAGCGTTCAGGCTCACTTAGCTTCTCAGTTATTTCTGCTGCGTTCAACAAGGAGTCAGAGCTACAGCTTTAACATTAAGTTACTATTCTGTAAATGTTCACGATCTTAGCTGTGAAACTGTAGAAGAACTGTAGTCAGGTACTCACTGCAGTTCTCCTCGTCCGAGTTGTCTCCACAGTCGTTCTGGCTGTCGCACCTCCAGTGGTCGGGGATGCAGTTGTTATTCTCACAGCGGAATTCATGAGGTCCGCAGGTCTTTTCATCTTTTCCATCAGGAGCAAACAAACACTAAGATGAAAATGGCTTCAAAGAGCATGAATATTAATACTGCGCTCGCTATCACATTTTCAACCTGCAATCACGGCTTCCTCAGGGTTTCCCGACGCCGAGTTCAAAACACGGTGCACACTCAAGAGGCGAGCGAACCCGACTGTGCCACCGATCCCAACAAACGTGTGACAGGAAGTTGGCAAAACCGAACGTTCTGTGAGAAAACACCGGCGACAGCTGCCGAACGATGCGGCTTTAGTCGGAAACCGAACTCGCCGTGTTTCACTTCCTCTGAGACGTAACGCGAGCCACGACTAACTCTGATATGTTTGGATCTGTCAGAAGCTTCGACAGATACAAACACTCGTTTCACCAGAGCAGGAAACGGATCCACGGGTTGTCGTCACGAAACGTCTCAGCAGGCAGTCGCTGAAATATTCAAAGATAGGGAAGCAGTTCAGAGGTGTAGGCTTAAAATGCCTCCCACACATGCAATAAACAGCCTTTGAGAGTTTAACCGAGTGTCGACTCTTCTTTCATTTACTTTTTTGTTGGTTTTTGGGACGACTGTGTGCGTTCGTCGATATGAACGGCAGCTCGCAGTTCAGAAACGATGGAGGGCCGAGAGTTTGAGCCTGAAATGAAAGCAGACGTCTCGCCGTTAAACCTTAATGGCCAGAGCAAAAATTACTCAAAATAGCTGCATTTATTTGATGCTTCCTCAGAATGGCTTTCCAAAGTCAAACCGAGAGCTCCTTTTTAAAAAGTCATTTCTGTGCAGACACCATCAGGGATAATGGCCAAGGTAACGCTGTTATCAGTTAGGGAAGAGATGTGTCAAAAGAGGAGGGTGGCACATTCTGCCTGGATCTCTTTCCAACACGACAGCAGGAGGAGAGAATCAGGAGGGAAAGCTGAGTGCAGCAGCAGAGGACACGAGGCAGACGTTTAGGAAGCGGCTCAGTCACTTACAGCATATAAAAGATGTGACACGAGGAAAAGAAGCAATATTTCCTTGTTAAGTCGGAGCTCATTACCAAGCTAACAAGCAAAACTTCCTTAAAAAGTCTCAGTAATTCAAAGTGAAATTACATTAGCTGCTGATGGAGCCCACCACGCTCCGAAGTGGTGAAAAGTGCTCAGATGCCACCGAGGAGGCTGAGAGGCTAAAGCCATCAGTGACGTATACAAAGTGGCAAAACATTAATTGGGCGTTACTTCAGGGTGCCTCAAGCTGACATGAAAAGCAGGGAAGCTGGAAATGAAACAAAGTGTAATTACAATCCGCTGCGGAGACGTTTGAGGCGTCGCGCGTCGAAGCACGAAGGCACGACGAAGAGGAGGATAAGCAGAGCGCTGCTCACTCTCATCCAGGACGATCACCTGTGTCATCGCAGGGATACGGCACCTGATGACAACTAACGCAGGAAATGATGCAACGCGCAACGTTTCAGAGCTGCAGCCAGAGGCAGATGGTGCAGTTTTATTTAACTTGTATATGTATGCAGCCACGAGCGAGGCATCTCTGCTGTGTGTGCTGCTGAGCTTTGTAGCAGGCTGCTGTCATTTGCACATAATTTAATAAAGGTAAACACAGACGGTTGTGCGTAACGACACCGAGGCCCTGCTACAATCACGACGCGTCCAGCTGCCTGCAGATGGCCCGATGGACGCTGCTGCAGCAGTGAATGAGAAGCTTTTCATGCATCACAAAGCAGCTGTGCAGGAATTTATAGATCATCACAGACAATTCCTCCTCTCACATATTTTTACAGTGAAATCAAAGTGAATACTGGCTGATAGGTGAACAAGTTAAATGGAGAATTTGCATTTTAGGCATTACTCCAAGTAGTGACGCACTATTGTCAGCACAAAGCCATCCTGAATGAGCACAAAACTCCAGCAGCGTAAACGCAGGTCACCGTAAATCCCCTGTAACGCTCTGCAGACAGCAGCAACGCCTGTTTCATGAGGTCACCATGAGGTCTGGAAAATATCACAGCGTTTACAGGGAACTGTTCCCAGGACGGCATTTGACAGATTGACAGTAGCTCAATTTCAAGTTTATAGGACAGCAAAGATTTTATTTTGTCGTTTTATTGACGTCTATTATTCGCTCGCGGTTTAAAGCGGAACACAACGCCGTCCTTTCAGATCTGCAAATTAAATTAGAAGCTTGATGAGAACTGATTATCATTTCCCTCAAAAGGGAGACGAGTCGTGATTGATTAAGATTCAGAGACAAAAGCGATGAGATGAATAAGAAAGATGCATTCGAGTGCAGACAAAACGCAGCTAAAAGAGCAGCTGTCAGCTTTCATCATCTGTCACGAGGAAGCAAATGTTTAATCTTCGATAATTTCAGAAGCACCGTTTCTGGTTTTTCATTCATTTCCTCTTTTCAAAGGCACGTCATGCAGATTTCACAGCGCTGCATTTACCTGCCCCGGCCCTGCCCTGGGCTTCCAGCGCGCCACTGACAACACACCCACTTTGATTTTGTAATTGTGAGCTGATATTCACGCGTAACGTCGGCACGCCGAGGTCGTGAAGCTCAGCTCTTACTAACAACGGGGACGGCGTCTTTCTCGCTCGGCCCGAGTTAAAAAACAACTAGAAGCAGCGAGTGAGAGCGAGCGAGGCCGAGTGAAAAACTGCGGTTAACTCACCGCAGTCCGCCTCGTCCGACCCATCTGCACAGTCAGGGTCCTCGTCACAAACCCACAGTTTGGAAATGCAGTGCATGGAGGCTTTGCACTGGAACTGGTCTGGGGAGCAGGTGCTTTCAGCTACGGAGGGAATGAAGTCGTGTGAAAAGGAGAAAGTAATCCAGACATCTTATGATATTATATTTGTAGAAGAAGCTGCAGAAAAGGAAAAAAAATGTAGTGCTTCAATAACATCTCCTTCACACACATTTTGAATCTAGCGAGGTAGCAGCCGCCTCTTGTTACAGAGCCTGACATTGTTTCAAACGGCATTTTAATATCAGCGGTGTCACGTTCCTCACAAAAGAGTATTCAAAACCACATCCAATCACGCTGGAAGTCTAAGGCCTGAAAGTAATTAGCTTCACTTTCATTAAGTCTCTCTTTCTCCTTCTGACTGTCTTGCATTTCTCCCCCCTCCACCCCCTCCTGCAATCACATGCAAGACAAATGTGGCAATCTGAAAGAGTTGAATAGGGTATGATATTCTGATGAGTTACATCACTGCAGAGAAAATCTCTTCTTATCCTCTGCGTGATTCAATATCTAATCTCTTTCCACAGAAACAGGTCATAACAAGGGTTGTCTGTGGAATACTTAATGAAGACTATGTAAAGTTAACGGCTTCATATATTCTGTCCAAGCACAGAAACGCACTAACTGCACTGGAAAAAGTGATTTTTTTAATCAGTTAGATTATACCTCTAAACCAGAGACGCCAAAGTCCTTAAACCGTCTTGTTTTTCAGCTTGTTTCTGCAGCGTTAGGACGCTGGTCAAGTGAGGGATGCATGTAAGCTTCCCCCAGTCTAACATCCTGATTAAGCCATTCAAGACAATGAGTCTAAACGTAATGACGCTCACGGCAGTCTGTCTCGTCCTCTCCGTCGCCGCAGTCGTCCTGGCCGTTGCAGCGCAGGTTAAGAGGGATGCACTTCTGTTTGCCCGTGCACTTGAACTGGCCCGACAGGCAGATGTACGTCTCTGAATTAGAGCAAAGAAAGAAGCAAGAAGTCAGTTTCAGACTGAGTGGCAGTAACTCAGCAGACAACAGGTCAGTTTATCAAAACAGCTTTAATTATGAAGCAAAGACTAAAAAAGAGTGATTTTATTAATGATTACGTCTATAAAACGACACGAGCTGATGGTGACAGTTTGTCAACAATGACAAACACAAACACTGTGAGGCTGAACGCAGCAGAGGCCTGAAAGTGCTGTTAACGAATAACGAGTGATTTATCACAACAGTTTTAGCTCATTTTCTGGTGACCGACTAAACTAATCGCCTGATTAAGTCATTATTTCAGTGCTAATAAGTAGCAGCCAAACACACAAAGGAAACAATGCTGCCAGGTAACGAGCGACACGGGAGCGCCGTTTCCATCCTCACCACAGTTGGCTTCGTCCGTGTTGTCGCCGCAGTCGTTCTCGCCATCACAGATGAAGGGTGGAAGAGCACAAAGGCCGGTGCCGCACTGAAAACGCCCAGGCTGACATTTGAATTCAGCTGTTGAGGAAACACGGTTCAGTCTATAAACAGTAGCAGCTTAACTGTAGCAGGCTCTGTGACCCGAGTGTCCTTATGGCCAAATCAATGTTGCTATTGCTCAAAGCTCACTAAAATAATGAGGCTGGCTTCCTCTGGTTTAGTGCGGCTCTAAAGCAACCTTGAAACAGCACGGCACTCACGGCAGTCGGCGGGCTCGTCGGAGCCGTCCCCACAGTCGTCCACGGTGTCACACTTCCACCAGAAAGGGATGCACTCGTCTGTGCCGCAGCGGAACTTTCAAAAGCAAAACACAGAGTTTAAAGTCAGCGCGAACAGTCGGCGCTTCAAAGCAGACGTTTCCTCGGCCCCGAGGTGCACGAGGGAAGCTTACGACGCTCAAGCAATTTGTCTTCAGGGGAAAATCCTGATCAGGACAGAAGGAGGAGGAGGGAAGAGTAACGCTCACCTGACTGGACGTGCAGTTGGAGAGGCAGGTTTTGTTGTCGGCCGCCAAATAAAAATTCGTGGGACAGGCACATTTGTGTTCCCCGCCGGGGGACAGGAGACACAGGTGGCTGCATCCTCCATTCGCAATCTGACACTGGTGCTTGGGAACTACAGAGGAGACAGAAGCACGTGAGCGAGTTCAAACCGGAGGACAGAACGAACACGAGCGCCAGATGGACTTCATACCTTCGGGCTGGCGCAGGGAGTGGTAGACCTTGATGGATTTGATGGCTTGCCAGGAGTTGAGGAGCTCGATCCCTTGAGCGCCGGTTGTCTTGTGAGCACGTCGCAGAGATTTGGACTTCCCGTCAGTCCAGTAGACAAAGTCCTCAAACAAAGTCAGCGCCATTACTCCCTGGATGTGATCGTAGGACACTGGAACGGGACGAATAACCACAGCGGACCTCAATTACACTCTGTCCTACTCTGCATAGCAACCGCGGTGCCGCTAATCCTGTAACAGCTGCACTCATGTAACACAGTGTGAATAATGATCACATACCAGTGACAACAATCTCCTCATTTAACTTTCATTGAGAAGATAAGCAGCTGTTCTTTAACCGAGCGACACCTTCGTCTCACCTTTGCGTCTCTGGGCGCCATCCATGGTGGCAAACAGGATGTGGTTGTCGTCGGCCCAGTAGAGCCTCTTGTTGGTGTAATCGATGGTGAGAGCTGTGGGGCTGTAGATCTCTGTGTCAATGATAACCGTCTGCCCTCGGCCGTCCATGCCGATGCGCCCGATGTGAGGAGGATCGCAGCAGTCTACCCAGAAGATGTACCTGGTCAGAAGGAGAGCACGGTTCAAAGAGCTGCTGTCATGAGGCAGCAGCTTCTATTGGCGTGGTAGCGTAGCGCACACGGTGATGAATGACGGCCATAAAAGGGTTTTACAAAGATTCAGATAAAGAATAATCAATAATTACATTCAACGGGAGAACAAAAAAGCGGGTGTGCAAGACACAAATGCATCTTCCAATTTCAACTTAATGTGAGATCATAAAAGAGCCTAACTGAAAACGTGAGAGCGGATCTCTGTGAAGCTGCGACGATCCTTCTAAGCAGGGACGCATTAAAGTGCAGCCACCACATGCTTACCCCGTCTGGGGGTCCAGAGCGAGATCTGTCGGGTTCTTGAGGCCCGAGCTGATCAGCACCGTAGGGTAGAGCCCGTTGGCTTTGGACACTTCCATCGTTTTCTTTTCTGCGTCGCACCAGTACAGATTTTTTCCGATCCAGTCCACGGCTAAGGCACTGGGAACCGCTGTTCTGTGGACTATCTGGGAGCAGAGATTGAGAAGTATTGATTTCGGTGCATAGGTTTGTCTGGCGCATATCTTAGAAGTCATTAACATTTTCTTTCATGGATGAATGTCAAGAAATATATTGGATTTCAGCTGAACTGGCGCGCACTATTGATAGGTCGGTGCTGTCAGATTTAATAGAAATAGAAAGAAGAATTGTGCCACTAAGAAGCCATTTCCTAAATCCCTCACACGCCCTTCCACAATAGGGAGATATTTGCCCTCAGAAAGGCTTCATCCTCCTCTTCTTCAGGACACATTAAACTGTTCTATTGTATTTAACAACTGTACACATCCAGAAGTAAAATTAGTGCTATTGTGGTTAGTAGGACAGATTTGTTTGAGTGTTTGACTGAGAAATGCAGCATCATTAACGGGCAGCAGAATCTGAGTTTAATGAACAAAACAGAAAGTGCATATCTGCAGCTACAGAACACTGATGGGCTTTTAAATGACCTGCACATACATCACTGTATTCATTTCAGAAGGTGATAGAATCTGCAAAATTAGGACATCCAGCAAGTATGATGGCTTTAAAACGTGCTTCCTTTATTATGGCCTTGATGAGTTCACAGCCCGGCTTTGTGTTTGTTCAGAGAACGGTGTACTCGGTGTACTCGGTGTACTCTGTGTACCTAACGGTTGCATATTTAATGGGGCTCGGGGTCCTGGTATCACCTGCTCTGCACCACATCACCTCCCATAGACTCTGTGAAACTAGTGCTTCTTAAGAAAGCCACAGTAGTTGATATAAATCTTCACGGTGTGTGAGGAAAATCATGCCTGATGTTAAACTGCGGCATATCTACAGATGTTTTATTGAGTCAGTACTGCAGTGTGTAACAGGGCGCAACACTGTTAAAAGCAGTTCAGCAGTGATGACTTGCTCTACTTATGCTATAGGAGGTGAATGCAGAGAAATGATCCTTCAACTCTATGCAAACCAACAATTAATGTCACAGCTGCACTTTTCTATTTGCCATCAAATGCATGCATGTGTAAGTGCAGCAGCAGCGTGCAGCAGCGTGCAGCAGCAGCAGCTCCAAAATCTGAAATGTTCTAATAAAGCAAAGCAATGCAAACATCTCTGAAAAGCAGAGAAAACCACAGAAAAAGCTTCTGCTCAACAGTCTCGCCCTCCTCGTGTGGCCAACCGTTACTATGAGGACTGGATATCAGTGACTCTTTTAATTAACCTGATGTGAGACGCTCCTGTATCTGTGTCTCAGACACTTTGTCCTCTTGCTAAGCGGTGGCAGTGGCTCAAGCTCACAGAGTGAAAGTAATTGAGCTGAATAAGCCTAATGCCCCACACAGTTATTTTAATGAGAAGTGGCACGGGGCGCTCAGCGGGTGTTCTGCTTAAATCCCAGTGTCCATTGTGCGGATTTCAATCTCGTGGCCCGCGCAAAACCTCGGCCATGACACAAAAAACTCCATTGTATCATTACGCCCGCTGCATTCATCTAAAAGCCACTGATGATATTCCCATTATCACTAACATGCATTAATTTCTGTTAAACAAACAGGTCATCGAGTGCTGACAGAAAAAGAAAAACGCTGCTAAGGATAAAAAATAACCAGCATCATCTTAGCAGTGATAATGAGCCACTTAAGCAACATGCAATGACTCATCTTCCAAATAGAGAAAGGTTGCTGTTGAACTGCAGCTTGATGGCTTAAATGGATCATTGAGAGAGAACTCGGCACAGCAGAAAGAGAGAAAAAGAAGTTAACAAAGGGTTGGAGCAGGTGGAGCAAATGGATGTTTGACAGGGTGCTACGAGGCGCTGCGTGGCACAGTCAGCGCCGGAGGTCCGCGGTACCTTCAGGTCGCTCCCGTTCAGGCGCATCCTGTTGATCTTTCGACCACTCGGCCTGGTTGAGTCCACCCAGTAGATAAATTCTTTCTTGTAATCAAAATCCAGATGGATGATGTTGTAGAGGCCCTGAGAATCACACAAAGACAGGAAATGAGGTTTCGTTTACCGAGAACGGCTCAGCTTGAAATGCTCGATTTCTCCAGCATCGATGTGATTTTACTGTGATATCGATTTATGTTCCCATAGGTTCCAGTACTTTCAACCACACAAAGCTTTGGATAAGTGAGTCGAGACCACGTTGCAGTCTATCAAAACAGAAGATGGAAGTGCTCTCCTCCTCTGTCACGCTCACAGGACCCCTCTGTCAGTCACACAGAGCTGCTCGCCAAACAAGTGCCCCCACCCCGCTGTCTCACACTGTGGGTGCTGAGGAAAGATGTCAGACAATCTGACAGGAGAAACGAGACATCTTCATCAGACCATCAACACCCTCACAGACAGCTGCCAAAGCGTCCTGGGGGGACCTTTCTCACTCTAAACACCAGCTATAGAGATGAAGCCTGCACGCCCCTTTATCAGCGCTTCCACCGCCGCTGCATTTTCCCTCCGTTTCCCTGCAGACGCTGCAGAATCCAGCACTCGTAATGGATTCTTCGAACATGAAATAAAACTTTAAAGATGACTCTTTCATTCTGTTCCACGATTGTTGATGAATTTGAGGGAAAACATAACTGAAAGCGAATGTACAACATGACTGTATAAAACTGCTTAAAACTCGTCTGAGCAAAATTATGTTGCATCAATTTTGCAGCAAATCGAGTATTTTCACAGAGCTCAGAGGTTTAGTGTTAACCACAGACCGTTTGTGAGCTTGAATAGTTTTATGTGTGTTGTGAGAGCAGACTTGCACATAGTTAAACATGTATGGATTATATAATGTCCGATTCTGAATACTGTTTGGTAAATAAGGGGATTTGATATAATGGGGAAATAATCCTGCTGCTTTTCCAGCATAAACATTGTGTAGACACGGAGACATTCATGAAAACTTTTCTTATTTCAGATATATTTAGATTTTCAAAATAAAAATGAGTCTGATTACTTATGAGATAATGCTTCTGGGGTTATTATTAGTCAGTCCAACACAAATGAACATGACGCCACAGGCGAAGCAAAACTAAACACACTGAACATGGAACGACAAGACTTTCAAAATAAAACAGGAAACATGGAGAGACGTAAACTGGGACATGCAAGCTTGACACAAGAGACAGAGAGAGGATGAGGGACACAGAGAAGAGAGACACAAGGGGAACCTACAAAGACAAGGAGACATAGGAGACAGAAACTAGACGAACACTAAACCCAGACCAGGCCCCCTGACTCTCTCTCTGCAGACGTATCTCCTCTGCCAACGACAAAAACTGGTAAATATCTAACTGTAAATATAACAATTTAGTGTTGTTTTACTTCTGCTGTTTAGATTTTAACTCAGGCTCGATGTAGCCTCTTGAATTTTTCTGACAGAGAACAGTGACTCAACCTGAATTAAGCAGGCCTGCCAATAATCCTCCGGGTTGTTCAAATATTGAATAAAGCAGAGCTCCTGTAACCACACAGTGCAAAGAGGGGCAGACCTGTGACAAAAGCCGGCATCTTTCATAGTACAAGAGAGGAACGAACACAATTGCACTATATTAATTAGATTATTCTCTATGCAACACAGTACTATAACATTTATTATACTGTACTATTAATATGATTTATTTCACTATACATGTACAATAACAGGAAATGTTTCTCTGTATTTACATTTAATTATGTTGTTTAGATGTTTTACAAATGATCAGATTTTACACAACACGGATGTAAAAAAACAACATTTTTATAAAATCCGGGTACGTGAGGGTGTGGTGAAGTGAAATCAGGTCAGCTGCCGATAACAGGCTGTGATTAAAGCGAGCCGTGGCTAATGAGAACAGCAGTGCAATCAGCAGAATACAGCGAGTCAAGAGGTTAATATGAGCGTGACAGCAGACCCTCGGACGGCTGTCAGGTGATTTACAGTGAATCACAGTTAAACATTTGTGATGCTCAACAGTCAGATTTAAGCTTCGCCCGAAGCAGCAGAGATGAGACCTCAGCATGACTGAAATAGTGTTTCCTCCGGTCCCCTGGGCGATTTCTCTCATCGCCAATCAGAACTACCAACTGTCCTCTGCCTTTATGGGAGGTTGGAAGGTCAAGGTGGACACCAAATACCGAGAAAATAAGTTAGAGAGGTTTGTGCATCATGTGTAGGTTTGATGCTAAAGGTCAGAGAATAAAGTTTCACCTGTGCACAAACTCAATCTGGTTCAACCAGGTGACACAAAAGTGTTCAGAATAAATCATCAAACTGTGTTAACGCACATATTAGATCATTAAACGTTACCATCTTAGTGTCATTGCAGCTGTAGAACATTACACAGCAGCAGACAGTTTCAATCTTATTATGTAAAATAATGCACGATGGGGCAACAGCGTTACAGGGTCATTAGGGTGCAACCCCTGGACAGCACAGACTGATTAAAGGCAAACAAAGCACCAAAAATTATTTCTATTGTGTTACTATGGACTTCTCTCTGTAAAGGTATCAGTCCAACAGGGTTAGCGGACATTCAAGCACAAAAAAGAACAGGATGATTATCTGTAGCCTGCCTCTAATATCTAATGATCCTCTATCCAAGAGTAACATGCACGTATCACTTACCTGTTTCAGGATGGTGTAATTTGAGCCATCCACACTCAATTTGCGGATCTCGTGGTGGTCTGCCATAATGAGAAAGGGCTCTTCAGCTAAAATGAGGAACATGCATCATTAGAGGGCTTCTGCACGCTGAGCAAACCTGAGAAACTTAAAAAAATCTGACTTACCTGACAGAGCCTTGCACGTGTTAGGATTACGCTCCAAGGCTTCGTAGCCATCCACACACAGGCATTTGTAGGAGCCGTACGTGTTTATGCAGCGCTGGCTGCAAGGAAGCGTCGTGGAGCACTCGTCAACATCCACACAAGTCCTGCCATCGTCCTTCAGATAGAAACCAGGCCAGCATTTACACTGATCACAAAAGCAGAAACAAAGAGTTTTGATCATGAGCGCAGGAAACAAAAAGCCTCAGTCGAGCTGTCGCGACGCTTCCTCTGCTGCAGTCAGACAAATTATTAACATGTTAACTTGTGTCAGAGAGACAGCTTTGTTATTAAAGCAACATCAAAGCAATTTTAGAGCAGCTGGCAGTAACAAACCATGTATCTCTGGGCCTCAGTGTAATGCAGGTCAGCAAAAAGCACCCAAACCAAGCACCAAACAGAAGTTGGCATCTAAGCCATGATTTAGACGTACTGTTCCTCAGCTTAAAAACTGCACTCCAGTGACCGAGGACCCCACAAAATAACTGAAAGTGCTTGAATCAGCTGCTCTGGAGCCGCTGCAAATCCCTTTCTTATCCAAAGTTATAACCTTGAGGGCCTTTCTGCTGATCTTCCTGTTCAGGCCACAAATGGATGAGCTAAGGGTCCGCATCGACGTGCAGCTCTGCCCCTGCTGCGATCAGGAGATGCTTCCTGTGCTTCCAGCCTCTTTGTAAACCACCATCACGAGGAAGAGCAGGAGAAGAAAATTCAGAGAGGAAGCGATAAAACCGCCGCAGAACGACAACGGGCAAAGGCACCAAAACACTCCGGGGGTGTGGCCTTGAACTTTGACCCCCGCACCATTGCCAGGTACCGTAGAACCGCAGAGTGCAGTGAGGGAGCAGGTGTTGGCAAATCATTAAGCTCACCTTACAGTTTTCAAGGTTATTCAAAAAGTGAGAGGCAGCGTGTGCTGTATATACTCCCACCCATCTTTATCTGTGTAATGAAGTGCAAAGTTAGCCTTGATTTATTATCGGCCATTAATCATTCAGGTCCACCACTGCTAATATCAGCTCCATATTTCACCTGCTGCTGAATTGGAATTTATGCAAGTGCTTAAAATGTAGGTCACAGTGTTTGGCACCTTATAGCGTGACTCATGGTTCCAGATGCAGATGAAACCCTGAGACTCATTTTTAGGCTGCTTTGCATGAATTGCAAACTGATTTTGGTTTGCTGGTCTTTATCATCGGTGATGCCCACTGGACACTTACCTTATAGCCTACAGGAAGGTCCTGGCAGTCCTGCGTACACCCGCTGACTCTGCGGTTCAAGCATTCGTTCACATTGCAGTTCCTCTCGTCCGATCGGTCCCCGCAGTCGTCTTTGCCATCGCAAAGGTTCCCCTGAGAAATGCAGCGTCCGTTGGAACACATGAAGAAGGAGCCATTGCACAAGCTTCCTGAAAAGAGCAAGACATGGGTGTGAAGGCAGAGCGCCCTGCAATTCCTCCGTGAAGGCGAGGAATGACTTGAACCTGGGATCCTGGGAGATTAATCCCTTTAAGTAAATCTCTCCGGGATGCAGCGCCGTTTTTGTTTGCAGCATATATACGCACCAGCTTCCTGGGTGATTGGTGCTGCTGATGGCACTGACGAGAGTCCAGCTGAGAGCCAAACAGCAGTCTTACCTGCAGCCAGACATTTAAGGTTCAGAGGCAGTTCGTCAGAGTGGTCGGGACAGTCCGCGTAGCCATCGCACTCCCACTGAGAGCTGAGAAGACAGCGCCCGTCCCCACAGCGAAATTCCTCTGACCCACAGGAACGATAGACTGAAGAAAGAGAAAGACAGCCGCTCTCTTACTGCAGGTGGCAGCGACATCGTTTCAGATTAGGGCGCATCTTTAGCTGAATCCAAATCAGTTCTGTCAAATCAAGCTGCAAAAGCGAGATTTCCACGACTATGGTTCATAATGTCATTAGCATGGTGATCTGGAGGCGTAATGGCATTCAGCTGCGTTGGCCAACATCTCTACACTAAATGCACACGTTTCATCAGCCGGTAATCATAAACCACGGCTGCCACAGAGAACCCCCCCTCTGCGAGACAAACAGTCAAAGCTGCAGCGAAGCTAATAAACACAGAACGTCGTGCACGTGTTTGAAAGCAGCCCAACATACAAGGACAGGATGTGATTCACAGGCCGACGCTGACTTTCTGCTCGCTGCCTTTGGGCCTTTTTTAAACTTCCTGCTACTTTACATTAATAAGACGGTCACTCAGACGCCTTGCTGAAATACAGTAAGTGGTTTGGTGATGATAAACAGTGCAGTGTAGTTACAAGTATCACATCAACACAACTGCTGCATTACAAAAGAATCAATTCAGTTTTATTTACGTAGCACCAAACGACACCAAGTGTAGGTTTCCTGCGAATGGAGCCGTAGCTTAAATAGACAACAGTCCTCGATGTAGTTTCTTTAAAGTCCAAACAGGTCCACAGCAACAGAACTCCAAATTATGCAAACGTAAAGCTCAATTCAAAATGGATGAAGAGAGATTTCGAGGTCAAAAAACTACGTGGCTCCACTGTCCCCCAACTTCCTGTTTCTGCCGCACTATCAAAATAAAAGCATGCATTTCAAATTAAACTGCATGTAGGCTCCTACACCAAGAGTCGCCTCAAGTTGCTTCATCCTGGAAAGACCCTGCTGTAATCTTACAGAGTCTGAGCTGGCCCCGCCCCTTCCTGAGCCTGAGGAGTTTTTCCTTCCCACTGTCGCCAAAGTGCTGCTCATAGGGGGTCATTTGATTGTTGGGTTTTTCTCTGTATGTGTTATTGTAGGGTCGACCTTAGAATATAAAGCACCTTGAGGCGACTGTTGTTGTGATTTGATGCTGTATAAATGAAACTATTAATATTTATTCTTTTACATTATTCATATAACACATTTAATGTATAAAATACTGTTATGGAACTTGCCTGGTGCAGCTTTCAGCACGAGCACCGTGATAGTGAATATAAGAAAAATGAAAAACAAGATAAATCTACTTGCCACATTCCACCGACTCATCAGATCCGTCTCCACAGTCGTTATCGTGGTCACAGACGAATCGCTGGGGGATGCACGCTTTGTTGCGGCAGCGAAACGAGCTGTCATCGCATGTGTTGTTGGGTGCTGATGCATTAAAAGAAATTAGTTAAATTGCAAATCTGTGGATAAACACTGTAAAACCAAACATGCAGCACTCTGAGCAGATGACATCACGTCTGGGGCTAATCAAACGTCTGAATGCAGATAAAACAGGCTGAAACTGAACAATCCTAATCTATTAACCACTGCTTCACATGTTTGCTCTGAACATAAATGTTACGCAGAGATTAGCAGTGGGCGTTTGGTTGGTGGGTTCTTTAATTTGCTGTGGGACAAAATAAGTTGCAACAAAATGACAGCGTGCAAACACGCGTCGACTTGAAGCTTCGTTCTTTGAAAGAATTAGTTCTGAAGAATTTACCACAGCCAGCAGCGGAAAGTTCGTCACTCCCATCAGGACAGTCTCTCTCCCCGTCACACAGCCAGCGTTTTGGAACACAGGCATAAGACCCGGGGCAGCTGAACAGCCCCGGAGCACACGTCACCGTGCCTGAGAGCAAAACACAGACGCACTTTCAAAAGAGTGCATCCAATCAGAAGCGGACGTCTTAGGTTTAGTTTGGATGTTACCTTGGAAACGCTTTCAACTGATACTCAGTTCTGACCCCAGTAAACTCGACCCATCGCTGTGCAGAAACAACATCCTGACTGTGCTTTGGTGCATAAATGATGCACGTCAGCAATGAGACAAAGGTAAATACAGTCGTTCAATTAGCCGCGTACAGCTGAATGCAGATCTTGCTTTGGACAGTAATTGTAAGTGAGGAGCCTGTGGACCGTTTCTTCCTTGACACTCCATTACAACCAAATTATACAACCGGTGCTCACAGCAATTCCTGTCTCTTTATTGCGGTAGTATTCGTTTCATTTTATTGTAAAATTCATTACATACACATCTCATTTGCCCATTGAAATAGTTATCTCTCCGGGGCCTCAGTGATGAAAAATCTATTTGCCTCAGTGCTCGCTCGAATTATCAGAAACGCCCGCAGTCTCATTTGTTGCCTCATTAAGATAGTTTCATTCTCTACATTCATTTCCAGCTCGGCTACAGGACCACGTGAAGCCACGGCGCTGTAATGCGATCCGGCGAATGTGACCTTTTATAGCAACATCAGACTTTGCACGACAGCTGAAAGGGCACTAACCACAGATCTGCACGCTCTCATCCAGGCCGTCCTCACAGTCGTTCTCGCCGTCGCACAGCCACTGCTTGGCAATGCACTTGTTCTTGGAGCAGGCGAACTGGTTCCACAAGCAGGATGAGTCTGCAGAGGGCAGTGGACGAGGAATTTCAGTGCCATAAATCACACAAAGTGAGGAGGAAACAACAACAAATGTGCCATAGCCTACAGAGGGAGCAGAGCATTTTTAATCAAAACTCAGAAAGTGGGCTGACTCCTACTTGCCCCTTGGCTTGCTTGTTTTTCTCTTTAGCTTTTCAGCTCAGCAGCACACATACGTGCACATAGCTGCCACACCGCCCTTTGCAAACAGCACTTTTCCCAAAGGAATGATGGATTGTAGTTACAAGGCAATAAAATCACTTGAATATTAATTCAAATCATTTTTGCTCTTCGTGAAACGATACTGGAGTGGGACCGGAAACCAAGGATGCATTCTGCTGATTACCGTGTGCAGAAGGAAGAATTTGTGTCACTGAGGCACCTCGTTTCCCCGGCGAGATGTTCTGTGGTCTCATTCTCTCTGATGTCAGGCCCAGCAAAGTCTGCCAGAGCTTTGATAAGATACTGGGAGGAGGATACGGGATGCGCACACCAGGTCAGACCGCAGCACGAGCAAATATGGATACGACTGAGGGTGGGGGGTGTCTCTTCCTTTCTGTCAGACTTTGCACTAACTTTATGTGTTCTGATACCACGATGGAAGATAAGGACGAGATAAACATTAAACAGCTAAATCTGGAAACCACGATTATCCAGACTTTCCGTGTGCGATACCAAATTTGCACTTCAAATGCAAACAGCTGCTTCCTGTGTATGACAGAACAGCAGGTCTACAGCACGATAATCGTATCAAAGAAAGTCTTTCATGTCTCATTCTCAATAGTGTTTTGCACAGTGGAAAAGTGCACTGTGAATCGTGACGAGACAAACGAGTGTTTGGTCTAATCAGCCGTGGAATTTCACATTTCTGAAACGTAATAACGTTTTCCTCAAAGCACATTCCCGGTGCAGTTAGATTATCAGTGGATGGGGCTTTTTATATGATAATTAACTCAGAGGGATGGGAATATTGTCTATTTGTCCGGGAAAAGCTATTCAGAACTTCTCAAAGAATTCTGGCGTAATTCATATCAGCTCTGACAGAAGCACATTCGAAGCACGGGGACGTTATCGTTTCACACAAAACCACATTTCCAGTTAAAGGAATGGAAATGGTGTTGTGTGTTATGCATCTGCTACAACGTTCGCAGGCAATTTACAAAATAAATCTGATAACTCGGAAATGCATTAAACTTGAAAATTGCACTGAACTCCCTCTTCTATTGTTTGTGGCTGAAGTCCTCGGTAATTACACAGGAAGAAAGGCCACATTTGTGTTATCGCAGAGAAATGCTTTCAAAGACATGCACTTAAGTCCTTTGCTCGCATTTTATTTGTGTTTGTCTTAATTATGTAAGCTGCTGCCGAGCTGCTCGTTTAAAAATAAATCGCTGAGGCTGTACTCTGAATGACACGTGGATGCTAAATGCTAACTGTGTAGCTACTTTTGGCATCATGATCTCAGTTTAGCATGTCAGCATGCTAACATGAAGCTGTTTGGTTCTGCAAAGGTCATGTGTCACAGGAAGTAGAAGTTTGACAGTTCCTGAAATATTCATCAGTGACCTGTTTGTGGAGTGATTACAAAGATCAAGGAATCATAGAAGTCACAGGATGCCTTTCATCAGTCGCAGAAACAGCTGAATTAGATGCTAATGTTCAACGATGTGATGCTGATGCTCTGATGTGCAGAGCTGGAGTAACTGCAGAGGATGCAGCTGATCAGCTGCTGAAGCTAGGACAGGAAGAGAGGTGACGATGAGCAGAGGTGGCTTCATGCTGAGAAAGAGCTCCTCAGATGTGAGGTTTGATTTGAGCGTGCTGATGGAGACGTTTAGAGGAGGTCAGAGCTTCATTCTGTCTCTCAGAGAAAGCAGATGATTGGCTGAGGTGTGCAGTAGGAGCAGAGGTGGGTAGAATAAGAAAGTAGAATTTTCTGTACTTTCCTGGAGTATTTTTAAACACTAGTATCTGTACTTCAGACAGGCTGTACTTTTGCCACCTTTGAGTAGGCGCGACAGGTGGGTACAAGGTGGGGGTGGGATACAGGATGACTGCCTTCTTGTTTGCAGTGATGACAGAGAAGCGGAGTCTCTCGTGTTTACAGGTGACACTGTGATTTTTAGAGCAGGTGGAGGAATCCCTGCAGAGGGTAGCAATGAAAGCCAGTAGAAACAAAACAGAGTACTCGTGTGGACGAGGGGAGACGGGAGGAGAACATGTAAGGAGCCTGGAGGTGGGCGTCACAACTGGAGGGGATCAGGCGCGACACGAGCAGAGATGAGGGAGAGAGGATGAAGATGGAGCTGCCAAGCAAGAGGAAACGAGGAGGTTTGTGGAGATGCAGATGGTTGGTGCGACAGAGGAGGATGCTGGGAGGAGAAGTAGCTGACGCGGACCTGTGAGTGTGAAAGTGCTCGTTTACCTCACAGAGAAGGCAGAGCTGAGCACAGCCGACTGCTTAGCGACTCCGCCCACAGGCCACGCAGCCTGAGACAATGCAATGAACTGACAGCGCCAATCAAGTCAGCAACGGTTTCCACCCTGCGTGTGTGTGCGCATAACTTCATCAGGTCCAATTACCTACGACGCCGCGAACCACCACCCGCATTAAAGCACCCGGCTCGTTTTTCCCTGACGCCAGAAGCACTGACATGTGAACGGACGTGTGTACAAGCTTCTCATTTTGTGGGCAAATTACGTTAATCCATACCACGACTTAACTACGGTCCTCCTGTTTAATTGGAGAGATCTCGAGTTTGCATTAAGTTCTGAACACATTAGCATGCACGAAAGCAGAAGAATAAACGCTCTCGCAGCCTCTGGTGAGGGAAGCAGAGGAGTGGCATTGTATTGTGTAATCCTTTCATATGTCACCGCTTTCCAGTGAACCCATATTTCCATCTTCAGTGTAACCGCTTCAGTGAGTGATGGCTCATTAATTAATTGTTACACTGGAGGGGCTGTATATTATAATTCAAAGAGAGCAGGGGAAAATGGTGCGTCTACCACCGCCTCGCTCTGAATTCAGGGTCAGAATTAGACTTTCAAACAAGCAGCAACACCCACTTGAGAAATCTCAAACGCACAATCAGGCTAAGCAAAACAAAGTGAGAAGGAAGTGCCTCATGGCGCGATAAACAATCATCTCGTCTTTCTGCCTCCTATTTATATATTTAACGTGATATTTGTTGCAGGCCTGGATCTATTTAAATGACAAAAACATTACAGCAAACAGCTTCTAGTTAATAGAAAATAAATATCCTTGCAAGCGCTGACAGCGTTGTGTGCGGGAATAAAATACCTCATCTGTTATTTCAGTTTATTCTGGGGAAGCTCTTCTGAGAGGGCGAAGATTTGTTGGCCTACCGCATTGGAATTCATCTGCTCCGTCTTCACAGTCCTTTTGGCCGTCGCACAGCCACACGCTGGAAATGCAGTTCCCGCTTGGACACGCAAAGTGTCCCTCCTCACACTTCTGCCCATGGGAAACTGGCACAAGCAACAAAACCAAGTCAGTGCGCTGGGCTTTAGCAGCGATTGAGATCATTATCTTTCCTAAGCTCTCTCTGGAGCTCTCATTCCTCTGTCATAATCGTCTCTGAAAACGAGATCTGTCTTAAGTCTTTTCTAATTGATGCCGGCTTCCTCGATCTGCCTGCGAACGAAGAGGCAAAATGTGTGTCTTTGTGCGTGCCTGCGCTCACCCTGGCAGTTGGTCTCGTCAGCGTAGTCGCCGCAATCATTGGCGCCATCGCAGATCCACGAGGCGTGGATGCACAGCGAGGTGGAGTTGCAGCTGATGAAATCTTTTTCTTTCACTCCCAGCTTGTAAAAGTGAGAGCAGTCGGTGTGGTCTGAATACAAAACACAGAAGCACAACTCGTCACAATGCCACTGCTGTGTGTGTCTGTGTGTGCTTTAACTGCGATGGAGGACTTACTGCAGTTTTTCTCGTCCGAGGCGTCGGCGCAGTCAATGACCTGGTTGCACCACGCTGAGCTGGGCACACAGCTCCCGTCTTTACACGACGACTCTGATGAGCCGCACGTGACATCTACGGTAGAAGATCAGCATTTCAAAGAGAGACGGGAACAAAAGCAGCACTCGTGCAGCTCGGAGCAATACTTGGACTCATCTGTGCAGGTGGAGTGCTAACAGCTACCTGAATGCCATGACCTTGTGTGCGCTTCAGTTTTCTTCCCATGTCCATTTCATTTTTCTGCATCATCAATCTGCCATTTTCTGCTATTTTGATTATGTAAAAAAGTTTTTGTTTCATGTCCCATGAAAAGAAAACGCTGATGAAGGTACAACATGTAGTCAGGTAAACTCAGCTCTGTTATAAAGCTGCTACTGTCTGCTCAGGCAGCTTGATATAAACACCTCAGTATGTTTCTGCCTTTAAACTAAATACTCACATTAAATAAAATCACTGCGCTCTGTTGGAATAAAGAAAACACCGTACAGGCTCCCAGAATCAACTTTTGGGGTAAGATTCTTTGAATTTTTGCACTCGCTATGATCTCGTGGCTCATTGGAGAGCAAAGGCTCAGCACAGCATGGGGTCCAGCGTGAAACACTGACAGAAGCAGTAGTGTAACTGGGTTCTGCCTTCACGGATGGATAGGAGGATGGATGGCCCAGCAGATCACAGGGCTGTAACTTACTGCTTTTTTTTTTTTTTTTTTTTTTTTTTTTTTTTTTTCTTAAATGACATCAGAAACAGCAGTATGCGACATTACGTGATGGCAGAGCTTCAGTTCATCCTTTGTCATTTTTTTTTTTTTTTTTTTTTTTTTAATAAATAGGACAGGGGGAATGAATGAGAGAGAGAGGGGGAGAGAAAGAAAGAAAACCCAAGGGGAGAAGAGACGGTGAGAAGGGGGGGGAAGAGAGACAAAAAAAAAAAAAAAAAACTCCTGGGTCACCTGTATGGAGAAAAAACAAACAAACAAACAAACAAACAAACAGAGGAGACAGCAAACAACAAAGAGCAACATAATAATAGAGAAAACAAAGCACCATCACAATAAACTAGCTAGTCATAGATATCAGTATTTACTAAGTAATAAACGATATTGTGCAGCACGCAAGATAGACAGCGCACAGTGTGCTTTGAGGCAGCAGCCAAGAAAGCTTTAGTCCGCGTCTGTGAATACCCATGTGTGCATACCTGTGTGGATCAGCATGCTTGCATTCCAAAGGTTTCTCCATGTAATGATCTGCTAGGGAGTGTGGGGGGGCCACAGCCCCGTCCTCCAGGGTGTGAAGCGGGTATGGAGGAGATCAAAACTCCAGACATCCAGAGGCCCCCAGAACACAAGAGACCATGGAAGACCAACAGAGGGGCAGCCGCGCCACTGTTCCAGTAAGAGCTGAGGAGAGTCCCAGATGAGGGCTCACTCAGCAGCCGCGGAGCAGAAGCCAGGGGGGGTTGCAGTGACGCGCCCGTGAGCTCCGCCGGCCCCCAGCTGCGCCTGAGTGACCGAGCCCTAGGCCGAGAGGCCGGGGGCACCCCACCTCCAAAGGGGCCCGAGCGAGCCCCAGGCCCCAGGCCCCGACAAGCGGCCGCCAAGGAGTGAGCCGGTGTGTACCCGGACGCCCACCCCCAGACACAAAGAACCACCAACACACCGACACCTGAGGGAGTCCGCCACCGGCAGGGGAAGTGGTGGTGGGTGGAGATAGGCCTCCAAACCTTGGAGGGCCTGAGGTGTCCCCAGAGAGGTGGCGTCTGATACCCAACCTGACATATAGACACAGACATACAGGCACACACAGACACAAACATCCATTCCCACCCTCATGCTCTCATATGCACTCACTCTACACTCAACCAACGTGGAGACAGACATAAAGAGACGCTGTACACACAATCACACTCCCCAAGCGTACTCTACAAACCGGGTCTAGGTACCCTTGCCCCTGGAGGGGGGAATTGCACCCAGACCCAGGTGGTGTTACCCTTTTCCCTGCGGTGGGGAGAGGCAGACCACCCCGACTCCGCAGCAGCAGGGAGGCCCCACACCCCAGACCGCAGTCGGACGGCCAACTCCTCCTACTAGCCCTCCCGCTCCAGCAGGCCGCAGAGAATGGGGGTGGGAGAAGACTCCAAACCTCCCTCCACCCGCTCATTGTAGTGTTGATGCATATGTGTTCTAAGGTGCAATTAAAACCCAGGAGGGCATGGAGCTACCTGCCAAGGAGCAGCAGGTAAGCGCATAGTCCCTCCTGCTAACCCTCAATGACTAAGTGTATTTAAAATTGAGAGGTGGGCAACGACGTCAGGGGTGAGGTATACACCCTGATGGTGATTTGGACTCCGTGATTGTGCCCACCCCCAAGATCCTATATGTATGTGTAATGAGAGTGTGAATAATGTGAATGTCTAAGTTGTGGGATAAAATTGAGGCAGAGGCAGCCAGAAGGGGACAGGGGGGGGGGGGGGTAGCCTCCTCTGCACCCTGGTGACATACCCCCACTCCAAGGCCCTGCATGTGTGGGTGGTTGTGGAGGAGCGAGAAGAGGGAGGCAGCTGGAGATGGGGAGGGAAGGAAGGGAGGGGCAGGTAACCCCTCCCTGGGGCCAGCTCCCCCGCTGACCCCAGTAGGCACTCCCACCCTCCGCGACCCGCCAGGGAAGGGGGGCCCAGGCCCATCAGACCGGGGCCCAGTGCAGTAGCGCCCCCCGGCTCCACAGAGCCCTGGACAGTCCACCCAACCCCACCACAGAGAAAACTGCACCCACCCCACCAACCACACATCTTCCAGACTACATAAGACAGTAAACGCCCAGGCTGAGATCTTCCTCCACCTCTCCTGTATCTCCCCCTCCTGCAGAGAGTTCCTGAGAGAAGAAAGCTCCTGCCAGATGTGACCATCCCCCCCACCAGTTGAAGAGCCCCCCAGGCGGCTCGATGCACCGGCGGCACCCTGCTCCAGGGCCGGGCCCCCATGCACCCACCCGCCCACAACCCCGGCAACACACCAACCAGGACCCGAGCCCCCGAGGCCCGGCCCGGGCCCCCGCCCAGAGACGGAGCACCCCCAGAACCTCACGCCCATCCCGGACCCACCCAGGGGCAGCCAGGTTGCCAGGTCAGTAACCCACGTCCGTCAGCACAGACCCTCCCCTAGCCCCGCTGCACGCAGCCGCGAGGAAACAGTCACCTGAGAGCCAACAGAGCCCTCAACCGGACGTGACCGCTACCCCGGGTTGAGCCCCCCAAGGAAGATGCCTCCGGGGAACCCCCCGACGCCCTAAGCCTGTCCCTACCCCCTCACCAATCACAACAGTGAAGGCGGGACCAAACTATGACCCCCCACCCCCACTAGGTGATGGAGCTGATAAAAGGGGCCCAGAGCAATTGATCTGATGTGGTGGCAGAGGCTGTGTCAAGACTAATGTAATCTAATAGATAATTTCTATATTGGTTAGAATTAAGATTATTTTTATTTTTCCAGTTCATGAGGACTGTTTTCTTGGCTATGCATAGGGCAGTGAAGATCATATGGGCTATATTCTTTTCTGAAGTGACATTATCTAAGCTGCCCAACAAACACACTAAGGGGGAGGTTGGAATGTTACATTTCAGACACTTTGATAAGTCTTCACATATCTCGCGCCAAAACTTTTGCACTGGTGGACAGAACCAAAGAGCGTGGATGTAATTGTCTGGTGTATTGCCTTGACAGTGTGAGCAGTTGTTGGAAGATGTAAAGCCCATCTTGAACATCCGATGACCTGTATAGTGCACTCTATGAAGTATTTTGTATTGTATTAATTGCAGACTGGGATTTTTAATTAATTTAAAAGTTTTTAAGCAAATCTGAGACCAGAAGTTTTGGTCTAGGTTGACTGATAAATCTGCTTCCCACTTTGCAGTAGGAAGGGATATTGATTCATCTAATTTAGAAAGTGTTCTGTATATTTTAGATAATAATTTGGGGGATTTAAGAGTAAGAAAATGTGCCGCACTTAGTGGTGTTTGTAATTCAACTTGACTGAGGTTAAATTTCTTTTTTACTATGGATTTAATTTGTTGATATTCTAAAAACCTTGTCTTGTTGATCCCATATTGTTTAACTAGTCTGTCAAATGGAATAAATTCTGTTCCCTCTAATATATGTTCTAAGTATTTAATTCCTTTGCAACTCCATTCTGGGAAATTAATCATATTATTGTTTTGTAATATGTCAGGGTTATTCCAGATAGGTGTACGTTTGCATGGGATTAATGAAGACTCCGTTATTTTTAGAAACTCCCACCATGCTGTTAGAGAAAAGCTGATGTTGATACTTTTAAAGCATTCATGTCTTTTGATGTTTGAGCTAATAAATGGTAGGTCTGAAATCTCTAGATCCTTGCATAGTGCCTGTTCAACATCTAGCCAGGGCTCAACTAAGAAGGTATGTTTTAACCATTCTGAGATGAACTGAAGCCTGTTGGCTAAGAAGTATTGGTGAAAATTAGGCAGATCTAATCCTCCTCTATCCTTGGTTCTTTGTAGCGTTTTTAAGCTAATACGCGGGGGTTTATCTTTCCAAAGGAATTTGGAAATATATGAATCCAGAGATCTGAACCAATCTTGTGATGGTTTGTTAGGGATCATCAAAAATAAGTAATTTATTTTTGGCAAGATCATCATTTTTATAGTGGCGACCCTTCCCATGAGTGATATGGGTAAAGATTTCCATCTAGTCAGATCGCCTTCTACTTTCTTTAGAAGTGGGATGTGGTTTAGTTTAGTTAAGTCTGAAAGCTTAGGAGAGATATTAATACCTAAATATTTAATATTTCCGGATTGCAGTGGGGCAGAGGAAGAATTATGGAAGGAGCAGTTAATGGGGAGAACTGTAGATTTTGGCCAGTTAATTGAATAATCTGAAACTCTTGAAAACCAGTTTATTAAAGTAATTACCTCAGAGAGGTTGGTTTGTGTGTTTTGCAGAAAAAGCAACACATCATCCGCATAGAGACTGATTTTATGTTCTATGTTCTTACATTTTATGCCCTTAATTGTTGTAGCCTGTCTAAATGCTGCTGCTAGAGGTTCGATAAAAATTGCAAAAAGTGAGGGGGAGAGTGGGCATCCCTGTCTGGTGCCCCTCAGGAGACAGAAGCTGGAGGATGTCTGGTCATTTGTTCTGATACGAGCCGTTGGGGAATTGTATAATATTCTTATCCAGTTTATGAAAGAGTTTCCAAAACCAAATTTGTGTAAAGTTGCGAATAAAAATTTCCAATTAACTCTGTCAAATGCTTTTTCTGCATCTAGAGATAATATTATGGCTTCGATGTTTTTATCGTATGAGTAGTCTATTAAATTAAGTAATCTACGAGTGTTTGTTGAGGAGTGCCGACCTTTTATGAAACCAGTTTGGTCAGGATGAATTAAGAGGGGGGTCATTTTCTCTAATCTCTTTGAGAGAGCTTTGCAGATTATTTTAAGGTCTACATTTAAAAGAGAAATTGGACGATAGCTTGAGGGAAATAAAGGGTCTTTGCCTGGTTTTAGCAGGAGACTAATGTTGGCAGAATTCATATTTGGTGGTAGTCTGCCCTTTTCCTCGATTTCCTGCAACATGCTGTGGAATACTGGTGCCAAAATTGTCCAGAATTCTTTGTAGAATTCTGCAGGGAAGCCGTCTGGACCTGGAGCCTTATTATTGGGCATACTTATCAGGGCTTCCTGGAGTTCACTTGGCGTCAGTGGCGAATCCAATTCCATTGCTTGACTGTCTAGTAATTTTGGAAGAGTTACGTTGTCAAGAAACAGATCAATTTCATTTTTAGATGGGTTTATTTGTGGTGAGTATAAAGTTTCATAGAAATCCCTAAAAATGTTGTTTATTCTTCCAGGATCATATATTGTGTTCCCCGATAAATCTTTAGCAGCACATATAGTTGTTTTTTCTTTATTTATTTTTAGCTGGTTAGCTAGAAATCGACCTGATTTGTTACTGTGTTCAAAATTCTGCAAGCGAAGTCTTTGTATAAGGAATTGTGTTTTTTTATTAATAGTTTCATTTAATTCTAGTTTTGTTTTGCATATTTTGTTCAATGTTTCCTGATCTTGGTGGGACGCGTAGGCTTCTTCTAGTGATTTGATGTTTTTTTCTAATTCCTGAATATTTTTGTTTTCTTCTTTCTTTTTGTGTGATGAGAAAGAAATTATTTTACCTCTCATCACAGCTTTCCCTGCTTCCCATAGAACAGAAGCAGATATTCCGGGAGTGTCATTAAAGTCTAAATATGAAGTCCATTCCTTTTTAAAGTATTTAATAAAGTCTTCATCTTTAAGTAGTGATATATTAAATCTCCAGTTTTTACTTGGCGTAGTATTATTCTTGTGCATTAGTGTTAAAGATACAGGAGCATGATCGCTGACAGCTATAGGATGAATCTCAGTGTCTGAAATGTCACACAGCAGTGAGCTGCTGACCAAAAAATAATCCAGACGAGAGTAAGAGTGATGAACATGCGAGAAAAAAGTATATTCCTTACTGGTGGGGTGAAGAGAGCGCCATGCATCGCAAAGACCAAAGTCGTTCATATACTGTTTGATTATATTTGTGGACTGCCAATTACGCTGAGTTCCTGTTGTGTTGAGCCTATCCATTTCTTCATTTAGTCCAAGGTTGAGGTCACCGCCAAGAATGAGTGTGCAATCAAGGTGTTCAGAGAGTGCACTAAAAAAACCGTGGAAGAATGAGGGTTCGTCAACATTTGGACCATATATACTAACAATACATAGTTTTTTGTTCAATATTGATAGTTTAATAATTAGAAATCTACCCTCTGGATCTATAACTGTATCGAGTACTGTAAAATTAACATTTTTATGTATTAAAATTGCTACTCCCCGTTGTCTAGAATTATAACCGGCTGCAAACACGTTAGGAAACTCAGGTGTTTTAAGTTCATTTAAACCTGTGACAGGTTTGTGAGTTTCTTGTAATAAAACAACATCTGCCTGTAGTTTTTTAAGCTGGTTAAATATCTTTAACCTCTTTCCTCTGGTGCCAGCTCCATTTACATTCCATGTGACAAACCTCAGCATGCCCTTAATTGTGCGTGTATGTTTAATGATGTATGCTGGGTGTTTCGTTTAGACAGGTGGAGAGAATATGGAAACATCCCTTGTTTGTAAATAGAAAGAGAAAAAGAAGTGTGGTGAGAGACTCCATAAGTCTGACTATGTGTGTGAATATTCACTAATATGAACAAGCGTGGCTTGCTTATGTGTCCTGCAAGTCTGTGCGTGCTGTGAGGCTGTTGTGAATGTGCTGCCGTTGAGCTGATGTGTTTGCGTGATCGTGTTGTGAAAATATGTAGAAATAGAGGGTGTTGTTTGTAGGTGAGTGGGGAAGTAGGTGACCACAGCAGTGAAAGACAAGAGAAAGAAAGAAACCACATGAACTGTGAGCGACAACAAAAAAAAAAAAAAAGGAAACGAAACGGAAACATTCCAATTAAAGCAATGACGGAGGGTGACGGTGTTATATCTGCTATGACATCCTACTGATATTGTTCCCGTCTCAAAGAGAGACGGGAACAAAAGCAGCACTCGTGCAGCTCGGAGCAATACTTGGACTCATCTGTGCAGGTGGAGTGCTAACAGCTACCTGAATGCCATGACCTTGTGTGCGCTTCAGTTTTCTTCCCATGTCCATTTCATTTTTCTGCATCATCAATCTGCCATTTTCTGCTATTTTGATTATGTAAAAAAGTTTTTGTTTCATGTCCCATGAAAAGAAAACGCTGATGAAGGTACAACATGTAGTCAGGTAAACTCAGCTCTGTTATAAAGCTGCTACTGTCTGCTCAGGCAGCTTGATATAAACACCTCAGTATGTTTCTGCCTTTAAACTAAATACTCACATTAAATAAAATCACTGCGCTCTGTTGGAATAAAGAAAACACCGTACAGGCTCCCAGAATCAACTTTTGGGGTAAGATTCTTTGAATTTTTGCACTCGCTATGATCTCGTGGCTCATTGGAGAGCAAAGGCTCAGCACAGCATGGGGTCCAGCGTGAAACACTGACAGAAGCAGTAGTGTAACTGGGTTCTGCCTTCACGGATGGATAGGAGGATGGATGGCCCAGCAGATCACAGGGCTGTAACTTACTGCTACACAATGCTTCGTCGGAGTTATCCCCGCAGTCATCGATCCCGTCGCAGAAGCGGTTGGTGGCCACGCACCGCTGGTTGTAGCAGGGCCGAAAACCCTTCCGGCAGCTCCGGTTGTCTAAACAAATAGAATTGCATGTATGTGTTAAACTCCAGTATGGTGACATTTAGCTCTTATAAGAACTCCAGACCAAGCTAACGTGCTTTTTGAGGCTCTTACCACAGTACTGCATCTTCTCATCTGATTTATCTTTGCAGTGGGCAATTCCATCACAGGTCAGCTGGAAGTCGATGCATTCTCCATTCCCACACTCATACTCAGTGTAGATGTTGCAGGAGGAATTCTCTGCTGCAAAGGAAGAGTGTGGAAATATTATTGCACAACTGTGTTCCAGCATGGAGCGACATTTACATTCGGTCAGTATGAAAACGCTGCGTTCAATAACACACTTTCAGTCGGCCGGCTGCGAATTGTGGAGAATATCATGATGCTGCACTGATGGTCGATTTGGTGTACAGCGCCATAACATGAAATGCCAACATTTGTCGTGATTTTCTCCAGGCATGAATTAAAATTCCAGCAACTTTCACAGACTTTGATCAGCCGTCCTCTGAACTGCTACTTGCAGCTTTGCAAGTCAAAAATGCCAAACTTCCTCCTAATGAGTCAGACTGGAGTGTGGGTAAGAAGCCTGCCATCGTCTGCCATGACATCCAAGCGATCGTCCAGCTCCGAGTCACTTGCCACGTTCAAGCTGGCCAAACTTTCCTCGTTTGAACAGCTCCACCCACCATATGGTCTACCATCACTGCATTTCATATTCAAGCAGCAATGTCACATTAGACGCAAACGCTGCTGCCATGTTGCCTCGTGACTCGACGTTATACGTGGAAAACAACCTGCTCCTCTCGACTTTTCTGATACTCAAATATTGTGCACGGCAACATGCAGTAGCACGTGCTGTAAAAGCACAGCTGTTTGATTGTGTGTAGTTATGTAGCGAGGACGGAGTTCAAAAATGTCAGTTTATGTAAAGAGACGGGCAGAGGCCGGGTTACACCGAGCTCGTAAATGTAGGCAAAGTAATCCTGATGACTTACACACACATCTGTTGTCGTCTAAAAGCACACGCTCTCCACGGCAAGTGCAATTGACCCTCCCGTACGGGGTCAGCAGGCAAAGGTCGCCGCAGCCTCCGTTCATGTGTCTGCATGGGGACAGCTGACCTTCAATAAGAATCAAACAGAAGCAAGTCCGGCTTTTAAAGCAGTCACAGTGATGTTGTTTTAAAACACAATCCTAAAGTCGAGTGGCTTACCTTCAGCAGACTTCGCACTGACATCAGCAACAACATGACTTATTTCAAAACGGCTTCCAGAGCAGCTTCTTTCCCCTGTACTGTCTGAAGGTCTCTATCAATATCTATACCAGATGTTATCATCATGTTGCTTAGCAGCTGCCTAACAATATGGCTGACAGCATTTATGCAGCATTTCAGAATTACCCACAACATCTTATAAAGGCATGCATGTTTTATCTAATGACAACATCTATGTTATATCAGAAAACTTCAACTTTGGATGACTTTGCATATTATGACACATCATCTGGTTGCTTGGCAACTACCTAGCAATGGGATGAAAGCACCTTTTTGCCAATTATTTGGTATCTAATTTATATAAACAAAAAGTTAATTATTCATGACATATTATAACATCCTTGTGTTGAGCAGCAACCACATAGTGATGCTAGGTTGCTAATATTTATAGATTTTTTTCGCATATATACACATACAGCTTAAAACATACTTAAAAAAGGAACAACCTGCCTGATGCTGTAGCATGCAGCAGGAATTACAACGTGTTGTTCGCAGGATTTTGTCCAAAATAAGTCAAGAATGAAAATGTTACTTTGTGAGTCCGAGGTCCTGGCACTGAATATTCCAGAGTTAAGTGTAATTATAACTAAGTGGAAGCGATTGGGAACAACAGCAGCTTAGACTGGCCTGCACAGAGTCCTGACCTCAACCTGACAGGACGTCAGACGTGGCCTTCTCGTCCGACATCAGGGTCTGAGATCACAAATGTGCTTCTTAATTGTTAAAGAATTCCCATAAACACTCCTAAACCTTATGGAAAGCTTTCCCAGAAGAACTGAAAAACTCTTATAGCTGCAAAGGTTCATAATAAATCATATTAAACTGTGTGGATTAAGGATGGCGTGTCGAGCTCGTGTGACGGCAGACGAGCCGTTACTTCTGTCAGTACAGTGTGTGTGCGTGACTGGACATCATCCTGCTGTGAGTACGTCAATATTTAAAGTTGACAACACTCATCTGTTGTGTAACTTAGCTAAATATGTAATTATTTATAAAGAGGATATATGGTTATGATAAATGTAAAGACAAAAAAGTATAAAGTGAGTTTTAAATTCCTTAAATTTCAACCTAAATCTGCAAGTCCAGCCAATGGGGCGCACTCACACCCACATCCCTCTGCCCTACTTGGAAATTAAACTTTTTATGACACTTAAGAGACTCCCTTTATAACAAAAGTCACTTTTTATATTAATTACCTCTGAGGCTTAAGTTTCTAGCTGCTCTAAATAAGACCACTTTCATTTATCAGCCCTGGTGTTTTCTGCATTAAATTAAGATTCACTTTTACATATATGTTTTCTGTTGGGTATCTTCTATATACACACATCTGTGTAGAACACACGTGAAATGTGTACCTGTTGATTATTGATGTAATGTGATCAAACATTGAGACTGATCAGGATTGGTCTAAATGTTACTGAAGCGAAACAAACGTCAGTGTGGGAAGAAACTGTATCGAGAACAGACACAGACGCGCTCTGACTACATTTACCAGCCTCGTCTTTCAGTCAATGATCCAAAACAACATTAATGTGTCTAATATCCGGCCAAAAACACGCCACGGCTCGTGCAAACACACAACACACAAATATTTGCAGAAACGACTCTGCATACAGTGGCTATGAAATTCGCCGTATCCCAGATGTTCAAACACTCACAGTTGTTGGTATCCTTGGCCACAGTGATAATTCCCATTGGCTGGTGGGGAATATCTGCTCTAAGTACTTTGGTGTCGCCGCCTGTGTACTTGTTTGATCGCAGCACAGACCTGCGGGCCCAGTCTGACCAGTAGATGAAGTCTGCATAGATGGCGAGCCCGTAGAAGTTTCCAGGTCCTGATTTAATTATGACCTAAAAACGTAAAGAAAACACGGCTGTTAGATCGGAGATCGGTGACGTCACTTTGACGTCACCCCTGCCGCCCACTTGACTGCTTAACCCAGATGTTGGGGAGTAAATGACAGCGCCACTGGCAGAAAGGCAAGAATCCATCAGACGACACCCTCGGGGACTCTGCAGGCTCGTGGAGGGCCGAGGGGTGGGGAAGCAGCTCTGTAGTCTCAGCTCTTAGCAGGACAGGTTTGTAAGTGACATCACATTAGCCCTCTGCCATAGTGGGATTAACAGGACAGGTGTTGATTAAAGCAGCGCAGCGTGCGGAAGCAACAACTGGCCATCAGGTAAGTGAGAGACAGAGAGAAGAGGGGGAACCGCCAGATGGGGCGGGTAGAACATATTGACAGGAAATTAGATTTGGGAGTCGTTCGCTTTACGGCCAGAAACGCATTCGTTTTGTGCCGAAAATGAGAATATTTCATAGCTTCTTATCAGATTCTCTTCATTCAACAATATTCAAATATAACGCTTTAATTGTCACGTCAGCCAACTCCCAGCTGATTACTTTAACAGGCCTCAGATTTACGAACGCTGCTGAAGTAAAACGACACAAACTGCTTCCATGGACGTTCGCTCTCTCGGGGGTAAAAGGGCATCTTTGTCTTTTTCAGCTAAACATGCTGACATACCCCCTCATCGTGTACTCCGCTGCCCTTTGTGAAGCATTGCCTCCGTTAATGTCCCCACTCTCAAAATGGCACAGAGCACAAAGCTCTGCAACTGATCTTGTTCTCGCCAACCGCTCTGCCAGCATGTGATGGCACTGCTGCCGTAAAACTAGTCGTACCCTCAAGGATACTCTGCTGCCATCAAAGTTTGCATGCATGTGAGTCACAATCAAACTGGCGCTTTGCAGAGTGTTTCACACTAGTTCTGGGACCTGTGCTGTTTTAATTCTGTGAATCCACACAGATTTGTTCTGCTGTTGATTTAAACACTGGTGCAAAAAAATCTATCTTTTGTTTTCCTTTAAAATCGTCGGCTTCATGTGTGCTGTCTTCATGCTTTCTCTTCCATAACAACAGTCTGGATAAGCGCTGAAGTCGACAGTCAGCTATCTTTGTTTAATTTACACTTTTTAATTGGAATGGAGTACCTGCTCCCCGAGCAGTATCACTGCAAAGCCTTCATTAGCAGGAGCACACTGCAGCAGGGGCATGTGGGGTCCCACAGGTGAAGACTTCCTCAGCCTGGTGACCTGGCTCATCAAACATATGGGTGACTAATTGAGATGGGCTAAAGTGCTGAGCAGCAGAGGTCATATTAAGGCGAACCTTAAACCCACAGCCTTACTGTAACGCTCTGCACACCTCGGACAGGCTGGTTCTCTCCAGCTTCTATTATATGCATCAAATTTTTATGGACACAACGTGAACTCTTTTCACAGACTTTTATTTACTCTGGCTAAGAACAACTTTATCGGCGCCATCGGAGACGAGTGACAAAGAAAGATAAAAGTTCGGCTGGAATCTGAGAGCTTCATTTCAGAACTTTCCGTCCATGAATCCTTCCTCACACAAACTTCCAGGTGGAATATTTGAAGCACAGCTGTGTCTGTGGTCACTCTTGGGATCGGACAAACACTACGGGGGTATTAGAGACGGCGATAATCGCAGCCAATAACATTGATTCTTTCACTCCCTTTAAGCACAGGGGCTCTAACCATCACCATGCACGGGCAGTTTTTGTTCCTCTGATGTTTACGCATTAAAATTACAAATGATTTCAAATATGGAGGTGATCGTGCTTTTTCTTACAAAAACAGTTTATTTGTGATATCACACATTATCAGTTCAACATCACTGAAGTGGCAAAAGACACCAACTGAACAGAGAACTGCTGTTGTCCTTTATATCTTTAAATGTCAGTATTTTGCTTGTAAAAATCAGGTTTTGGAGGCAGGCAGGTAGCGTGTTTCATAAATGTGACTGTATGTATGATCCACACATGAATAAGTGTTCTCACCATCAGCCTTCTGTTTCTGGATGCATGCAAAGCTGAGTGTGACCTGTGCTGTAATTTCAGATATGAAACCTCTCAGACTTTTAAAGAAGAAGATGGAGCACATGGTCACTGACCCAGGTAACAGCTGTGGATGGAGAAAATGTGAGGTGACCGACAGGAGTGGACGGTCCTCAGGGTGAAATGAACGAAAGGATTAACTCAACTATAGTTTTCATTCGTCTGTGTGCTGCTTTCACTGCGTCAGTATCCAGAGTTCCTGTTGATTTGCAGTATAAACAGACGAATAATTAGACACTACGAAAAGCTCGATTTGTGCACAAGGATGGATTTTGGCTGCTTTGCCAGTGTAAGTAAGTAAGTAAGTAAAATTTTATTTATATAGCACATTTCTAGATAGAAATCACAAAGTGCTTTACAAGATATAACAGATTATAAAAATAAAAAAAAAACAAACAAGATACAAACAAAGTTAGCAAAAAGCAATTTTAAAAAGATGTGTTTTTAGCTGTTTTTTAAAAGTAATCAATGAATCAGCGGATCGTAAGTTCTGAGGAAGGGAATTCCACAGTCTGGCGGCCACAGTAGCAAAAGCTCTATCACCCCTAGTTTTCAGTCTCGTATACTGAGTGACAAGTAGGCCCTGACTACTCGACCTCAGAGACCTACTAGGGGCACAGGGCTGTAAAAGTTCAATAATATGGTAATAATAATATTCTTCTTCTGGTTGGCACCAAACGACTGCTATCCAGAATTAACAATTTCTCTCTCACCATCAATAACTCGCTGGTCCCTATCTCTCCCTCTGTGAAAAGCTTGGGTGTCATTCTCGATAGCACATTATCCTTTAACTCGCATATCAATAATATTACACGTGCAGCATATTTCCAACTCCGTAACATTAATCGCCTCCGCCCCTTCCTCACACCTCACGCCACTGCCATTCTCATCCATAATCTTGTTATCTCTAGAATTGACTACTGCAACTCATTATTATTTGGCCTCACACAAAAATCTATCAACAAGCTCCAACGTGTCCAGAACTCTGCTGCCCGTATTATTACTAGGACTTCTTCTACCCACCACATCTCCCCAATCCTGAAGCAACTTCACTGGCTCCCGGTCAAATTTCGCATCCATTTTAAAATAATTCTGTATACATTCAAGGCTATTCATTCTCTCTCTCCACCGTACCTCTCTGACTTATTACAGATGAAGCTCCCATCCCGCTGCCTCAGATCTTCATCTTCTCTTTCTCTCTCTGTTCCCTCTGCTCGTCTGATCACAATGGGAGGGAGGGCCTTTAGTTGCTCTGCCCCTCGACTTTGGAATTCCCTACCCCCGGACCTCAGAAATATTAGCTCATTCTCTCTTTTTAAGTCCACCCTTAAAACTTATCTGTTTAAAATTGCCTATTCTTAAATTTCTGTATGTTTTAACTTTTATCTTCGTGTATATTTCCAGTTTTTATCTGTTGTACAGTTAGGGCTGCCACGATTAGTCGACTAGTCACGATTATGTCGACTATTAAAATCGTCGACAACTAATTTAATAGTCGACGCATCGTTTGAAGCTTTATAAGATCACAAAGGACGCAGGAATAAGTAGTAGGATTTAAGAGTGTAATAACGGACTGAAACAGAAGATGGCAGCACTGCATGTACAAGGATGCCAGCTGCCGTTAAACCCTGAAGAAGAAGAAGCTGTGTCCCAGAATTCATAGCGCAGCCCAGCGCAGTTGTCAACAATGGCGGCAGCTAGTTAGTTTTAATGTTACTCTTATTATTCTTTCTGGGTCACAAAATAAACGTTTAACATATTTTCAGGCGAGAATGTAGCTGTGTAAACCTCAAATATCTGCTGAGTTTATCAAGACACCACATATTTTCAAAAGCGCTCCGACGTTTTCGGAGACGTCTGTTACCCACTAGCTCGTTAGCTAGGCGGGGGCAAGGCTAACTAGAGCCGTGAGAACACCGGACTCCCGGCAAATCGTTTTCAAACCCACCGCCGTCTTTCGCTAGTCAGGTTAAACATATATATAAGTCACTTAGATAACTTAAAAATGTTATTGTTTGGCTTTCTTTAGTATTTTATTTGTTCCTGAGTAAATCGGTTTGGCTGAGATTAAAGTTATAGTTTTTGCACAGCTAAAACTGTCAAGCAGACAGCTGATTGTCAGAAGCTGGAGAATATACTCCGGTGTCCTGTTATATTTTAGAAAGCAAGGAGTTTATTAAACTTCACCGAAACAATCTGCAAATTTCATTAAAAATTAATAAACTACCATCTTGTCTTTATTTTTAGTTAGCACAAACACTTCAAGCTGTAAGCTAATGATAGTTATATAAGAGCAGATGCTGCTGGTGCAATAAGCTGTACGCTGTACGTCCAATGGATGATGATCTGATTAGTCGACTAATCGCAAAAATAATCGGTGACTAGTCGACTATCAAAATAATCGTTTGTGGCAGCCCTATGTACAGTGCCCTTGGGTGCTTTGAAAGGCGCTATTTAAATAAAATATTATTATTATTATTATTATTATTATTATTATTATTATTATTATTACTGGGTCTATGTCTATCTGGGGCACATAAGAGGACTTCGGTTTTATTTTCATTTAGTTGGAGGAAGTTTTCAGCCATCCAGCCTTTAATGGTTTCCAAGCACACATTTAAAAGCCGCAGCTTAGAAGCCTCCTCCGGTTTAAAAGACATATAGAGTTGGATATCGTCCGCATAACAATGGTAACAAATATCCTCAAAAGGGCTCAGAATGTGCTGGAGAGGGAGTAAATAAACTAGAAACAGTAATGGCCCTAGCACAGAGCCTTGTGGCACACCAAAAGACAGAGACGCAGAAGATGATCTATACTTAGAAACTGCCACAGAGGAAAATCGGTCAGAGAGATACGAGGAGAACCATTTCAATGCAGTCCCAGAGACACCGACCCAGTATTTCAACCTGTTAAGTAAAATATAGTGGTCAACAGTATCAAAGGCCGACGTAAGATCCAACATTAAGAGAACAGAACATTTACCTGCATCGCTTTGTAACAAAATGTCATTAGAAACTCTAAGAAGGGCTGTTTCAGTGGAATGAACTTTACCAAAGCCAGATTGAAATTTGTCGAAAATACTATATTTATCTAAAACTGCTGTAAGCTGCTTAGCCACGATCTTCTCTAGAATCTTAGCAATTAACGGAATTTTTGAGATCAGTGGCTCTGTCGTGCATAATAGCAGCTTGAAAATGTGCAAATTCAATGCTGTTAGAGGAACAAATGGAATGAAAGCAGCGGCCTTAATATTGCCATAAAGACACTCATTAAAGTGAAGACCTGTTGTCGAGTCTACCTGACTAATGTGGATGACAGAGCTGGCGGTCGCTCATTAATGTGGATGAAAAAACATCCACCTGTTTGTGTACAAAGGTGAGAAAGTCATCTCTTCCCTGCATATGTGAAAACATGCACGCCTGGGCCGACAGTATCAAGCCCCAGAGGTCTTCATTAGTTTTAAGTAGACTTTTTTTTGGCTGCGTGACAAAAAAATCTAAAATTAAAATAATAAATAAGACAAAATACAGAAAAAGAATAAAAAAGCACAATATATATTAGATATATATTAGAACAAAAGGCATCAGGCCCTGCTGTTACATGCTGCGTGACAGTCGGGGAGGCGTGCGCTCATTCATGGCACTGAATGGCAGCGTGCAGCTGGACTGCACTGTACCAACCTGCAGTAGTGCAGCGGTGTCAGTGACTCTCTTTTATAAAGCACTGTGTGAGTTACAGGGATTTGAAATGATGCCAGAATGAAATTTGATTAAAACAGTTGCTCATTTTTTGGACAACGATAAAAATATTATAATGAAAAATGAAATTAAGGGAGAGGCTCCATAAACAAGCACACGGTGCTCCACACAATGACACAGAGGCACTACTCACTGTAAATGTAGAGTACAGTGAAAAAACTCATTTCTTTATGTTTTACACAGAAGTTTTTGTCCTTTTTAAAGTAATCGTGACAAAAAGCTTCATGAACGTCTTTCAGACTTTGCCTCTGGCTGCTGCTTCACTCGCTCTTCGCTCCTCGGACCGTTTTCCGCTAGCGGTAAGCGGAAAGGAGGTGGGCTTGCTGTTTTAGTTAACAACCGGTGGTGTAACCCTGCCAACATAACAATCAAAGAAAGGATTTGTTGCCCGGACACTGAACTGTGTGCTGTTGGACTCAGGCCGTATTATTTACCCAGGGAATTCTCTCACGTCATCTTGGTGGCTGTTTATGTTCCCCCCTCTGCTAACCCCACAGCTGCATGTGACACTATCCACTCTGCCATAGCTCGGCTACAGACTCAGCACCCGAGTGCCTTTATTGTGATCTCGGGTGACTTCAACCATGTATCACTGGACAATACACTACCAACATTCAAACAATATGTGGACTGTCCCACCAGGGGAGAGAAAACTTTAGACTTACTGTATGCTAACGTCAAGGATGCATACAGCTCCTCCTCCCTCCCCCCACTTGGTAGGTCAGATCATAACCTGATTCACCTCACCCCCCGCTATGTGCCAATTGTGAGGAGGGAACCTGTGACCACCAGGACTGTCAGGAGGTGGTCAGAGGAGGCCTTAGCAGAACTACAGGGCTGTTTCGAGGTGACCGACTGGGAAACACTCTGTGAGCCTCACGCCGAGGACATCAATGGGCTTACTGAGTGTATCACAGACTACATAACTTTCTGCACCGACTCCATTGTTCCAGCTCAGACTGTTCATTGTTACCCAAATAACAAGCCGTGGGTGACTAAGGACATCAAAGCCCTCCTCAACAACAAGAAGAGGGCTTTCAGAGGGGGCAACAAAGAGGAGGTGAGGAAGGTCCAGGTGTTACTAAAGGACAAGATCAGAGAGGCTAAGGACAATTACAGGAGGAAGCTGGAGTGGAAACTCCAGCAGAACAGCATGAGAGAGGTGTGGAGGGGCATGAAGACCATCACTGGATTCAGGCCAACCAACAGCAGGGGAGCTGAGGGAGGTGAGAATAGAGCCGACGAGTTGAATCTGTTTTTCAATAGATTCGACACCACAGTGTCTGCTCCCACCCCCACAACCTCACCTGCAGTCAGCCTGGAATCCAGAGCCACACCACTGTGCCAGCCTCTCTCTTCACATGTTGCCTCCTGTGAGAGTCCTGACACCCCTCCCCCACCCATCACCTTCACTCAATACCAGGTTGAGATGCAAATGAGGAGACTTCACTCAGGCAAGTCTGCTGGACCAGACGGAGTGAGTCCCCTTGTCCTCAAGGCCTGTGCCCCCCAGCTGTGTGGAGTCTTTCATAAACTGTTTATGCTGAGTCTGAGTCTGCAGAGGGTCCCGGTGATGTGGAAGACATCATGCCTCGTCCCTGTACCAAAGACGCCTCGTCCCAGTGGCCCCCAGGATTACAGGCCCGTGGCACTGACCTCCCACATCATGAAGACCCTGGAAAGGCTCATCCTGGACCAGCTGCGACCCATAGTAAGACCACATCTGGATCCCCTTCAGTTCGCTTATCAGCCTCGTCTCGGAACTGAGGACGCCATCATCTACCTGCTCAATCGTGTCTACACCCATCTGGACCAGCCGGCGAGCACTGTGAGGGTCATGTTTTTTGACTTTTCCAGTGCTTTCAACACCATCAGGCCGACCCTCCTGGGTGATAAGTTAGCAGCGATGCAGGTGGATGCTTCTCTGGTGTCCTGGATTGTTGATTACCTGACAGGAAGACCACAATATGTACGTCTCCCACAGTGTGTGTCTGACAAGGTGATCAGCAACACAGGGGCACCACAGGGGACTGTCCTCTCCCCCTTCCTCTTCACCCTCTACACCACAGACTTCAGCCACTGCACAGAGACCTGCCATCTTCAGAAGTTTTCTGATGACTCTGCGGTGGTTGGATGCATCAGCAGGGATGATGAGACAGAGTACCGGGCTGTGGTCGACTCCTTTGTCACGTGGTGTGGGCAGAATCATCTGCAGCTCAACGTGGCAAAGACCAAGGAACTGATCGTGGACTTCAGGAAGACCAGGAAACACTTGACCCCTGTTTCAATCCAGGGGGTCAGTGTTGACATTGTGGAGGACTATAAATACCTTGGAGTACACATTGACAATAAACTGGACTGGGCTAAAAACACCACAGCACTTTACAGGAAGGGCCAGAGTCGTCTCTATTTTTTGAGGCGACTGAGGTCCTTCAACATCTGCCAGAAAATGCTGAGGATTTTCTATGAGTCTGTGGTGGCCAGTGCGATCCTCTATGCTGTTGCATGCTGGGGGAGCAGGCTGAGGGTCGCAGATGCCAACAGACTTAATAAACTGATCCGTAAGGCCAGCAATGTTGTGGGGATGGAGCTGGACTCCCTCAAGGTGGTGTCGGAGAGGCGGATGCTGTCCAAGATAAAGACAATGTTGGATAACACCTCCCACCCACTCCATGACATGTTGGTCAGTCACAGGAGCTCGTTCAGTGAGAGACTGAGATTACCCATGATGCACCACTGAACGACACAGGAAATCATTCCTGCCTGTGGCTCCCTGTACAACGCATCCACTTAACACACTGTTTGCTGCTACAACTACACATGTTTCTTTTCCAACTATTTATTTATGAGTGACTTATGTATGTATGTATGTATATATATGTATATATTGTACTATTCTTAGTTAGTGTATTGTCTGTCTTGTCTTAATGTTGGTTTAAAATGGAGCACTGTAACAAAAAATAATTTCCCCCAGGGATCAATAAAGTATTCTGATTTCAGAGGAAAGCTTTTCTTTTTCGTGTTAAGCCTTAAAACGGCCCCTTGAACCTTTCAAGTGTAAAAACAGCATAAAAGCAGTCAACTAAATGAATGAACCAGTGTCATGTCCACACAGTTTCTCAAAAAAACAACTATGTATTACACATTACGCCTTCATCTTCTAAAAAGTAATGCAGCATTTACATAATTACTTGTTGTACCCAATTATCAGTTAATTCTGTAAACCTGTGGCTACAGTCCCGTACACTCTATCATAATGAAGACGCATCTTTCTTTGCGGTTTTATGTATGATCGCAAAACTGACAGCAAGATCAGCCCAAAGACTCGCCACAGTGCTTCTACTTGAGAAACACGGCGTCCACGGTAAGTCTGACCACTCATCAGGCTCTGGCTGCTGGGCTCGGTTCAGCAGGCACTCACTACAATCTCAGTTCCTCACCAGCTCTGTGTCATTATTATTATTATTATTATTATTATTAGCATGCTGTCTGTGCAGACGCTTCTGTCCTGGATGCAGTTTGCATCACGCTCTTCTACTTTGGTGCAAAGCCAACAATTAGAGCCTATTTGATGTTTTTTTTACCTATCTACACTGATCAGAAATGATCATCTTTGAAATTTGGCTGGGTTATGCCAAATGACACAAGAGTCTGTGGCAGATTATACAGAGACAAACAGAACGAGGGGTGGGTGATGGATGGCACAGTGCTGTATGTAAATGACACGTCTCATGAGAAACAAAGGTTTTGCGTGCTTTACACAGCTACTGAACCTTTACTTACTCTTTGAACCTGATCTCAGCCCTGACTAGGGATGGGTATCGTTTAGGTTTTATCCGATACCGGTGCCAAACCGGTACTTTTGAAACGGTGCCGGTGCTTAACCCTTTAAGACCTACCATAGAACCAAGTCCACCAGAGCTTATATTATATTTTTACATGTTGTGGAGCCATTTTTGGGAGCATTTCAAGTTGCTATACATCAATACAACCATCATAGCCCAGATTTTAATAATATGTATTCATTAAGTGCATAGTAATTACATAAATTGCAAAAAAGTGCAATAAACTACAAAAAAATTGAAAATCGTTTTTGCTTTTTTAACATATATTTGTAGTTAGAGAAATTTAAGAGGCTTATCCCTCAAAACTGTAAATACAAAAAAGTTGCACAAAATAGTTTCCCACCACAGGAAATTTATTTTGAGTGTCTTCATAGTTTTATTTTTGAAATACACCAATTTTTATACACTGCAGGAAAAACGAAAATAAATATTATACTGCAAATTTGCAAAAAAGCAGCATGTGCATCAAAATAAACTATTTCCAGCAGTGCAATATGAGTCCTCAGCATCCCAGAAACGACACAGAAAGTCACAAAGTCAAAGATAACTTTTAAAAAGACGAGTATAGGCCCTGAGGCCCTGATAGTAAAAAAGACTACATTTCCGCGAAATGACGTCACTTCCGGTTTCGGGCAGGTAATGGCGGAAATGCAAAAGTTCACGCTGACGTCTATTCCAACGTAGGAAGTGTTATGAACAGCTGATCGGATCGGTAAAGCGTGTTTCTGGAATATTATGTTTTTGTTCCTGCAAGCGCTTTTTATGCAGTTTTTGCAAAGCTTTATGTGGAAGGAAACCGTGACCGAGGACAAGCTGATGGCATCAGATGTAAGTACAACTCCTCCGGTTTCATATGCAAAACAAAATATTTGCGCTAGCTTACGTGGTTGCAGTGCTACTGGGATTTAAAAATAGTTACGCAAAACAGAGCGTGCCCGCTCCGATCGGCTGTAAAGGGTTAAAGAGTGCTCAAACCGGTTCTTAAAGAATGGAGAACACAGACTTTGTCCAAAAACCTCTCATGTTTAACTGTTTTCCACTTTTTCTTTGGTCATTTTAGCCTTTTTGGCCAGGGTGAAGGGAGTATTTGCCATCAAACAAGAAGACAGCCTCATGTAGCTATGATGATGTTTGCTAGTTCACCTTACATGCATTAATGTAATAACGTGGTTAGTGTACTCAACGTAAATTACACACGAACAACATTAAGCTCCTCACGCAGAGAAGAACGGCTGCTGCTGCATCATCATCCTCATCATTTCTGCTACACTGGCAGGGCTAGGGGCCAGGACTCTCCTCTTCGGGTTTTTGGGGGATGTTGCTAACTCCGGTCCGATAACAGGCACCACACCCGCAGTAGATGTGCTCGGTGTGAGGTCTCGCAGCAAGCTATCAAATACGGCGCATTTCTCGGCTTTTAAAAAAAACGCTATGCGTCGCCAGGTGTTTCATCGGATTCTTGGTGTTACCTCCTTTGACAGTATCACAGTATCAGCTTAAAGCACTTGTTGCTGCTGAGTTTGCATCTTTTGCTGTGAAGTACAGCCAGACTTTGACCGCTTCACCTTGGGCGTTTTTAATCTGTAGCTCTGCTCTAAAAGAACGTACGTACCTGGCCCCGCCTACTATCCTCGGAAACGTAAAATGATTGGCTAGAATCTAAAGTGTATCACAGCTCAGGAAAAAAAAAGCACCGAAATGTGCGCTGCTTTTCAGTCTGGTTACTACCGTTTATGACAGATCGGATACCGGTGCCCATCCCTAGCCCTGACCATTTGAGTTTGTTGCTCAGTGGGATCGTACTCACGTATCTGCTGGATCCATCATAGTCGCATCGTTCAATCTTGCCAAGGGTGCCATCTGAGAAGTAGAGCTTCTCTGCTTTGTGGTCAATGGTCAGTCCATTGGGCGTTAAGATGTCAGAGCTGATGACGATCCTTATGTTTTTGCCAGTTAAGGTGGATCTCATGATGCTTGGCCTCTGCTCATTCCAGTTGGTCCAAAACATCAGGCTGAAAGATATGAAACACAAAACCAAACGAAGCTTTTTAACATCAGCAAGCAAACCTCAGTGTTCTCTTCCACAATTAAAAACAGTGGAGTAATTTCATCAGGGACTTCCTCCCTCTCCAAAAGATCCACTACCTCTCACACTCATTTAAAAATTCACACCACCTCAGCAAGAACGCAAAACAAATGTGTCACCTGAAGCTTCAGACGGGCTTAGAAATAACAGCTTTTTATAGAAGGTGGTGTAGAAGACTGTGCTGCAGAGGATCTGATGCCGTGCACAGACACGTGTACAGGACAAACCCTCTTTAGTAAATAGCTGGAGGTTTATGCAGTCGTGTCAGTCAATGATCAGCATCACTCCACAGCTGACAAATCCTCATCAGCTTCTCCTTTTTGCCCTGAAGAGCGCAGCTCTGTTTCAATTAGATAAACTGGATTAGCATCAGAAATTCTAAGATAAAGGTCATTTATTCATGCTCTGTGATAATTAACAGTTATTTACAGGGAAGTAAATCAAAATAAATTACATATTGGTCTTTATAGGATTAGCTGTATGAGCCATGCAGCAAAGTCACAACCAGATAAAATGCTTTCAAATAGGAGAACGCGGTTTGCAAAGTCTGGCTTCTCTCTTCTCGCTGTAATGAAGTCATGGAAGTCCTCTCCAGTGCGATAATAAAGATTCAGGTCAGAAGTCACAACCAGGGGCTACTAATTAATCATCAGTGTTTGAATTCTAATTATCAGACAGTGATTCTAGAGTGGGATGGATACGGTGCCAAACTGCCAACCAAGGATAGTCTGAGGTCAAGAAATTAATTTAGTTAGTATAAAGGAGAGAGAGCTGTGCTCACTCTGTGCAGCTGTGCAGCTTTTATATGCATGAAATACAGGTTTTAAACACAACTTACAACAGAGGAGGAATAATCACACGTTACTTTTTGGAAACAGAAGATGCACCTGAATCTTTTCAAAAGCTAAGAGTTAAATAGATGAGATTTCAGTGCTGCTGCACTATGCACAAAACAACTGAAGGCTAACCCTGCTCGACGGAACGATCCGGAAGATCTGCTGCTGCAGAAACACCAGCATTCAGAGAGTTTCACCATCAGGAGGGAAAACAAGAGGAGCACCGACAACTACAGCAGCGTCAAGTAGTACTACAGTAGTACTACAGTAGTACCACAGCAGTACCACAGCAGTACCACAGCAGTACTACAGCAGTACCACAGTAGTACTACAGTAGTACCACAGCAGTACCACAGCAGTACCACAGCAGTACCACAGTAGTACTACAGCAGTACCACAGTAGTACTACAGTAGTACCACAGCAGTACCACAGCAGTACTACAGCAGTACCACAGCAGTACTACAGCAGTACTACAGCAGTACCACAGCAGTACCACAGTAGTACCACAGTAGTACTACAGCAGTACCACAGTAGTACTACAGTAGTACCACAGCAGTACTACAGTAGTACCACAGTAGTACCACAGCAGTACCACAGTAGTACCACAGTAGTACCACAGCAGTACCACAGCAGTACCACAGCAGCGTCAAGTAGTACCACAGTAGTCTCTCTCTTCCCCCCCCTTCTCACCGTCTCTTCTCCCCTTTGGTTTTCTTTCTTTCTCTCATTCATTCCCCCTGTCCTATTTATTAAAAAAAAAAAAAAAAAAATGACAAAGGATGAACTGAAGCTCTGCCATCACGTAATGTCGCATACTGCTGTTTCTGATGTCATTTAAAAGGAAAAAAAAAAAAAAAAAAAAAAAAAAAAAGTAGTACCACAGTAGTACCACAGCAGTACTACAGTAGTACCACAGCAGTACCACAGCAGTACCACAGTAGTACTACAGCAGTACCACAGTAGTACTACAGCAGTACCACAGTAGTACCACAGTAGTACCACAGTAGTACCACAGCAGAGCAGAGGCAGCACATCAGTGTTGTAGTGCAAAGATCCAGGAAGCGACCGTTTGTGTGACCGCAGGTCTTCATGGCGAGCAGCAGCAGGCGCACACTGTGGATTTCAGACTCTGTTTTCGGCACATCTTGGCACCATGTCAAGAGTCACCTCCATGCATAGATTTATAGACAAGAACGGGGGTCATAAAATGTGTCCTACAACTAATAGGATGGCAGTATATGGATTTTAAAACAGCAGTAATATGATCTAGTTAAAACTGGCAACAGCCTTCTGAATCAAGTGTAATTTATTTACAGACTTTCTGGAGAAACCTGAGCGCGATGCATTATAGTTGTCAGCTGTACTTCTAATGAAAATGTGTAACAGGCAGCGCTGGCATGATGGAGCAATGCATGACTGTACTAACTCACTAACCACATAACAGTTACGATTCTGTCATGACTTGCATTACAAAGGCTCTTCAATTATGATGATCGATGGATTGAAGAAAATCATCAATAATTCTTTTCCTTGAACAGTAATCAGCTGACTTCAGCTCGTGGACGTGGAAAAAGGTTCAGGTGTACTGTGATGTGGAAAAGTATCCCCCCTTCCTGATGTCTTCGTTTCCTTTGTTTGTTTTTCGTATTTGTCACACTCACACACTTGTTTCAGATCATCAACACATTATGTCGTAATCTGCTGAGAAACAAGTCGCTGGTATCTATCAGTCTGGACAAGGTTACAGAGGCTTTGTGTCTCCACTGAGCCACAGTGAGAGTCTTTATCCACACATGGAGAGAACCTGGAACAGTGCTGAAGCTTCCCGGGAGCAGCCGGCCTACCAAAATGACTCCAAGAGTCCATCAACGACTCATCCAGGAGGTCACAGAAGAACCCAGAACAGAGACCTGCAGGCCTCAGAGTTCAGGGTTCAATGATAACAAAGAGCAGAAATGACATCTAGCTGCCAAGAGCGAAACAACCAGTTATAATGTTTATTGGGTCATTACTTTTTCACATAGGCAGGTTTAATCAGCTTTTTTAAATTAATCAATGAAATTATTTATCAATAGAAAATCATATTTTTTAAACCATTATGTAAAAACTCCATTTTGTATTTACTGTTATTTTTGTCTAATATTACAATTTGTTCGCTGATCTAAAACACTGCAGCAAACAGGAAGCCAACAGGAAGCCAACAGGAAGCAAACAGGAGGCCAAGAGGAGGCCAACAGGAAACGAAAAGGAAGTAAACAGGAAGCCAACAGGAAGCAAACAGGAAGCCAACAGGAAACGAAAAGGAAGTAAACAAGAAGCCAACAGGAAGCAAACAGGAAGCCAACAGGAAACGAAAAGTAAGCAAACAGGAAGCCAACAGGAGGCAAACAGGAAGCCAACAGGAGGCAAACAGGAAGCAAACAGGAAGCCAACAGGAAGCAAACGTGAAGCCAACAGGAAACGAAAAGGAAGTAAACAGGAAGCCAACAGGAAGCCAACAGGAAGCAAACAGGAGGCAAACAGGAAGCCAAGAGGAGGCCAACAGGAAGCAAACAGGAAGCGAAAAGGAAGCAAACAGGAAGTCAACAGGAAGCAAACAGGAAGCCAACAGGAAGGGGCATGTACTTCTGAGCAGTGAGTTTATTGCACAAAAGGGCAAAACTCTGCAGAAACAGCTGCCCACTGCTCCTAATTCAACATCAGGCCTTTACAACCACCTGTAAAGATGAGTGATGTTGAAACAGAGCGCAGGCCGAGCACAGCCAGTGCTCACTGCCTGAGTCACAGCTCACAGTATTACACATAACACGTAACATAAGTAAGAGGTTATGTGTAACGCATAACTAGATGGTTGAGGTGCTGCACTGCAATAATTAAACTAGAACCGCTCACCCCCATTAAATACTCATGACTGGTTTATGTTGTTATATACGCTCTTGAACCATGAAATAGAACTGGGAGCGTGATAATGTGACTGGAATGCAGCGCGTGGCATGACAAGAGCAAAACTGTCCTTGAGAACAATCACCTTTGTGGTGATCAAACTTGGAGCACCTCAAATACCAAGCAGATAATATTCTGAGCTAAAGTCCCACATGTAAGTAACAGATGCATGAGCCAATGGTGAAAAGTGCATTATGGGAATGACGACTGACCTTTGACACTCATCCAGGGCCAGGACGTGTGGGTGGTCCTCCTCTGAAAGCGTCACCACAGCTTGCCTACTGATGGCGCCGGCTTGACTCTGGTCCACAGTTTGTCTGGTGATGGTGGATGTAGTGGAGCTGGTCCAGTACAGAGTGTCCCAACCTTTGTGGTAAGCCAGACCTTCCACTGAACCCACATCTGAAACAAGAGAAACATCAGACCACGGAGCAACAAAGTGACCTGAATGAGAGTCGGCGTTACGAGTCTGCCTTTTTATTCTAGCGAATAACTGAGTCACATGGGAAAAATAATCGTAGTAGAGCAAGAGCGCCCATCTAAAACATCACATAGAGTAAAACGAAAGAAATAATCACTTTGGAGCTGGCATTCATTACGTTTATTGTTCATTTATTTATCTGTAAATGCAGATTCCAGCTATATGCCGCTGTCATCTCGGGCTCCAAACCTCAGAGTTGTCTGTTGTGTATAAATGTGTGAAAGTACTGACTTTGCTTGTAACAGATGGCAGGCTCCAATTGTGTTAGAATTGGGATCGTGTTTCTTTTCTGATTGACAGGGAAATAACTTCATGCCTCACTACACTGGACAGACAGCTATTTGTTGATGCTAAAGTCACTCAGGAACCGAATGTGTTTTCATGGCAAACCAATTTCCAAAACACAGAATATGAAAAGACCTTTGCAGTCTCTCTTGTTATTGCATGAATATGACTGACAGAGATGGAACCTTTTTGAACATGGACGTTATTTGGAGTTGTGGTTGCTCGTTTTCCTTTTGTTTGCTTTGTTCATTTGTCTCTTTTAATTCTATTTTTTTTTTTTATACTTTTTCAACATGTTCAAAATAAAGATTCAATCAATCAAAAAAAAAAACCTCCAGAGAGACGTGATTTTCAGCAGAGAATCTGGTCATATTCATGTTTGATTACTCACTGCAGTTTTCTTTTTCTACCCTTCGATTTATCGACTGAATATGACTTTCAGCGTTTCTCAATATCACTATTGTGGAGAAGTAAGGTCACAATAACTGCATTGTTGATCTAAGTTATGAAAGTGATGAGAAAGATTTTAAAAACAAACAACAGCAAAAGCACCAGCAGAAAATATCCACCCATGTGTCCATGAGCCCACTTCTCGTCAGTATATCCTGGATCCTCAACACTTGACACAGACCATATTATGGTGTGCAACATCCAAGGCACTAATGCTAGAGTGGTCAGTTTCCCTGGTAAGTCCCATACACATACCAAACACCAGCTATTGTTCTAAAGATCCAACCGTCAGGACTCAGGCTTCAGATCAGGCAAAGGTGCCCCGGAGACTGTCCAACACATAGCAGCAGGAAGTAAGGCTAGCTGGGACCGCGTACACATAGAGGCTGGGATAGTGCACACCAGCGGTCCCCAACCCCCCGGGCCACGGCCTGGTACCGGTCCATGACTCGTCTGGTACCGGGCTGTGAGAGTCGAGGCTCAGGTGTGAAGTTTATGGTTTTCAGGGTTTTTATCGTTAACTCGGTTTCCTGTGATGTAGTTGTTCGTCTTATTTTGAAAGAAATATTTCTGCGTTACCATAGCGACCCGAGAGGAGGATGTTAGTCTCAATGTTGTTGGTGCATTTCTGGAGGACGCTGCTAATAAAGTTACACAACTACTCAGTGAATTCACGTTTATTATTATATTTACAAAATCCCACAGTTTGTGTCTCGGTCCTATCATTTTATTTTGTTGTATTTATCCGCCACACCTTAAAGGCCGGTCCGTGAAACTATTGTCTGACATTAAACCGGTCCGTGGCACATAAGGGGGGGGGGGGGAGCGCTGCTGTACAGAAACATCTGTGCCACATATGGACTATGTGTCTCTGATGTTCCCAAGTCCCGATAGGAGACGCCACCAAAGGTGGTCGAGAACAACAGTCCAAAGTCCCGGGGGGGCTTCAAGTTTCAGACAGATAAGCAGCTCATTGTCAGCCAACCAGGCATAGTGGCAGCTGACAAGGAGCAGAAGACTGTAGTTAATATAGACGTGCAAATCCCAGCAACATCAGAGAGAAAATAAAGGAGTACCAGGGACTGAAGGAACAGCTGGAGCAGATGTGCAAAGTCCAACGTGGGACCAATGGTGACAGGAGCATTAGGAGCGACCGAGTTGGGAGTTCGTCTTGTAATCGGAAGGTTGCCAGTTCGAGCCCCAGCTCGGACAGTCTCGGTCGTTGTGTCCTTGGGCAAGACACTTCACCTGCCGCCTACTGGTGTTGGCCAGAGGGGCCGATGGCGCGATATGGCAGCCTCGCCTCTGTCAGTCTGCCCCAGGGCAGCTGTGGCTACAACTGTAGCTGCCTCCACCAGTGTGTGAGAGTGAATAAATAGTGGTATATAAATGCAATCCATTATCATTATTCTAACCCAAACAGTGGAAGTGCAGGTACGAGACCTCTGATGGGCTCCATCAAGAACAGCTAAGATACAAACATTAATTAAGTGAACATTAAAGTAATTCAGTTGTCAAACGATTGTCTCGTGATTTTTCCTGTCAGAGCCAATTCTAACTGTCTGAATGGCAAACATGTGGCCAGTATGAGTTAATCTGGCTGCACCCCAGTATATAAAAACCCATAAACCAAACTCCAGAATACTTAAGACTCTACCTGAGTCAGCCGACCACTAATTAATAGCTTGCAATAAAAGCCGTCTGGCAGCTTGGAGTTTCTCTCAAATTGTTGGCCAGGCGAGGGACTAATTAATGGGGGACACAGAGTTTAATTAGGGAAATATAGATGATTAACATCTTCACCTTTCCTCAATGACAGGATTCGGGCAGAAACTTTTAGAATAAAAGAGAAGATACTGCAGAAGTAGATCCACCGCTGCCTAAACGTGGTCCATGAAAAGAAGTATGGAGCAGGTGGATGTGCTGCTTTTAATCAACACACAAACAAACTCATTAGGAACCAGCAGGGCCACAGGATGGTATTTCTCTGTGCACTGTGGCTGCATCAAAAGAGCTTGTTTCCAGTGGTATTGTCGTGCATTATTATTATCATCACCACTTTCATTATGCATTTCACAAGTCTGAAGGTGTGAAGGACACTTACAAATCCTGACAGATGGTTCTTGGTAACGCTTGTTCATTTCTAGAAGATAAATAAATAAGCAGAAAGCTCCCTCAGCAGGAGCGCTAAAGATGGGTCGGGGGTGGGTGAGAGTGGCTCAGTAACACTGTGCCAGCCTCTCCGCGCGAGGGGGCGGTGGGAAGGTGCTGAGCTCTGCTCCCTGTGGAAACGCCACTGAATGCCAGAGGACGCGAGCTGTGCAGAACGGAGACTTTCTGCTGCTCATCTGACTCCAGTCAGACTCCAGATCGATCCATGTTCAGTCAGTGTGCTTGGAACATAGTTCATTTAAACCAGGCTGGTTTGGTCTTCTCAAAGGAGTAAAAGAGTAAAAAAACCGATTGAAGAAGAAATGCCCCTCTTGACGTACATCAGTGCTACACTGATTTCTTAACAACCCTGCTTCCTAACTACAGGAGAAAGATGCACTATTTCCTCCAAGCAGACGGATCATCGGAGCAGCGTCGGCCACGGTGCCACTTTACAGTCAAACTACATTTTTATGGCTTGCAACCCAGCAGACAGCCAAAACAGGTACAGGTGAGGACGGATAAATTAGAGAGCGTACAAACATGCAGCTCTGTGCATAAAGTGCAAGCTTCCAGATGTCAGGCACATGAAACTGCCGACTGAAAACACACCAAGCAAAGACGCGGTGTGACAAATACGGCTAACCCACACTGCAGAAAACCACACTCTTCAACGTCTGTGGTGGACCTGCAGCTTCCCACAGAGGACTTGTTAGATGACATAAAATAACAGAAACGCTGTCAATATGGAATCCACTTACTTTCTGCGATGATGGATCTTCCTGTCCAGTCGTCGTTAATCATCTGGATATTTCCAAAATGGACATCGCTAAAAAAGATGCGGTTGGCTCCAGCTGTCTCCTGACTGTAGTCAAAGGCCAGCGTTATGACATTCTTGAAAAAAGCGGGATTTTCAAAAGGCTGCACGGGTGAGTTGAGGTCATTTTCATCAGAAAGGTGGATGCTTTTCAGGATAGTCCTTTCAGAGTAGAGTAGATAACCTTCATAGCGCTCGCAGGCAAAGCCATCCTCTGCCAAGCGCCCGTGTGCACAGGAGCAGGTCCGGCGACCGCTGCCCAGGTGGAAGCACAGCTGCTGGCAGCCTCCGTTACTTCTGGCACAGGGGTTGGTGCCTTCAAAGCACAACATGTGTTTGATTAGTCACTGGCAGCCGTTTCTGCTGTGAGCAATCACGTTTAAATTGGCCCGCCTATACAAGTCAGATGAAAATCCAATCTACGGTCTGGGAGCCACAAATTTGCAATTCGATTGCATAAAAATCTGCGAGCATAATACGAGACAGGAAGTGAAACTGTGCGGCTATAATGTTTGAAAACGCACCTTTTTCTCTGCCTCTGGTGAAGACCGTCACATCTTTCAAATTAACCCCTAGACCGCTCCTCATGGTCTCAGCCTCACTTGGATCCGTCTTCAAGCCTCGTCGGATTGAACCGTTCGAGTGGGCCCTGAAAGTCAGGAGAGTCGGAGAAGAACAATAATAAGGTTCTCTGTGTGAGCGTGGCGGGGTGAAGGATGGGGAAGTTACACAGACATGCTGCAGGACATCCTTTCAGCTGAAAACACTAAAACAAAACTCAGCACTGAGGACATGTTGTCAATAAAAATCAGAATCTACATCTAAATTCAGTTTTATTTCGCTGTCATCATCACAGACGCACCCAAACTGGAATAATCTTCCACTTGATATCGGCATGTCAGAATCCAATGAATCGTTTAAATCACTCTTTAAAACTCACCTGTTCAATGTAGCCTTTGAAGCTAATTAGTTTGGACTTCCACCTGGTCTGCATTTGTGTTACATAACTGTAGTTGTTACTGTAACCATTACTGTATCTTCTTTTCTTTGTCTATTGTTGGAATTCGCCTGCAGCACTCGTGTGAAGCACTTTGATGTCTTTTTAAATGTGCTATAGAAATACATTTTGATTGATTTTGTTTTTAATTTCAGACCTTTGTCAAACCCTAAAAACAAACACTAATAATTGTCTGGAGTATTAAAAAAAACAGGATTGCGCCTGCTGTGTAATATTTCTCCTTGGAAGCCTTGAAAGGAGGGGAAGGGCGCTGCCAGGTTACTATAAAGGCTTTGCAGGCAAATGCAAGAGTTTGCATTTGAGAAAATAACAAATTACCTGTCAGACCAGTAGATGTAAGGCCCAAACACGGCCACGGAGAACAGGTCTACGTTGGCCATTGACAGTACAATCTCCCGGCTCTCACCGGTCTCAAGGTTGATCCTCTCGATCTTATCCGTGCGTGCGTCGCACCAATATAATGTATTTTCCTGGAAGGTAATTTTAAAATGCATAACACAAACTGCAGCGCTTTGTATGGTTAAATGTTAGGCACAAGACTGTAAGGTGAGCAAGGAGACAGGTACTCTACATGATGTATTATCTGTGTGCGACTGTACCTCATAGTCTATGGAAATTCCATTGGGCCACATGATGCCCGAGCTGACCAGGGTAACCTGGTCTGATCCATCCAGGCGGGAACGGCCGATGCAGGGGTTCTGACCCCACTCGGTCCAGAACAGATATCTGCCCAGATACACCTCATTTATTATTTGAACTGTAGATTTTGAAAACATTTTTATCTTTGTTTAGGTAACATTTGCTTTGTAGGATGCTGCATATTAATGCTTAGAGCACATTTGGATACATTGTAACATATGCATGTTCTTATGTATTCATATAATTATCCTCCTGCTCGACAAAGCAAGCTGCCCTAAATGTCACTTTACTCTCCACCACTCTCTTAAAAGAGGTAAATTGTGGACAAGTATCTCTGAAATAGGTTGTATAATTAAAATAATGAGCGATCAGTATTATGAGGATGAACGTGAGCCACACTGGATGCTGGCAGCAGGCAGGACGGGTACAGCCTGCCATCTGCATGGCTCAGCAGAAGTCAGCACACTTGGCAACGTCGTGTCAGTAAGTGCTGCTTACTGGAGACTCTGACTGCTTTACTGTGCTGCTGTAAGTGAACATCCTTGGACATCTGAAGCTTTAGACGGATCCAAACAAGCCTGTCTGGCACACAGCAGCCACACCAGAGTCTAAGTCAGCCATTTTTTTCGCTCTGTGAATTTGATATTAACGGGTTCTGTGAGCTATGGTGGTATCACATAATAGGCTGACTGGATAAAGTGGCCACTGAGCGAATATGCGATGAGCCAGAATTGGCTTAATAAGACCTGCTTTGGTTTCTAGTTTTAGCAGCAAATGTATTTAATATATCTGCTGTTTACAGTAAGTGGTTTCTAAAAGTATAGAGACGGCACTGACTGTAGGCTAAACAAACACACGCACAGAGTCATTTCCTACCCCTTCTGTGGATGTACAGCGATGGCTCTGGGCTGATCGAGTCCTTCTGATATGACCACTGAGCGATATGCACCATTCAGGCGAGAGATTTCAATTAGATTGAAACCGTGGTCTGTCCAGTACAGGTTGCCTGTTTGGAAAGAAGCAATATTCATACATGTAATTAAAGTAGAATTCATCCTCCAGGACACAGAAGTTAAAGACACAGTTCATTAAATCTAATTCTTTGCCTGCACTTTGTCACCAAAGCCTAATGGCTTTTGGCAATTCAGATCGCAACAATGACATCGACTCGGTGCTATAACTAGAGGCGTGGCACCTAAAGTGTGAATTTTCAACAATCGATACAAACTTGACAGCCTGTGGAAATGACTCCAGGGCTCCAGCAGTGACGGTACTAACCAGCGATCCAGTCAACAGCAATGCCTTCCACACGGCTGATGCCGGTGGTAATGACGTCCTCCCTCCAGGTCTGGTCACGTTTGGCTCGGGATATTCTGTTCAGTCCCATGTCTGTCCAGTACACAGTATCATTCCCTGCAAAATGCACCCTACGGTTAATAATAGGAGACGTGATGAAAGCGGCTGCCACAACAGTATCCGTGCCCTCAAACTAAGCAGCTCATGAAAGCACATTTTACTGTATCATGGCCCATTTCACCAGATTTTGTGTGGCACAATAAAGCATGATAGCAGAAGCGCTAACAACTCAGGCACAGGTCCTTGTTGACATGCAGCTGCTGGATGGAAAAGGCAAATGTTGGGAAAATTTTACAGGGCAGAATACGGCTCCATGCAAAACACGGTGTTGGTAAAACTGTAACGGGCCCGTTATCATTTTACGGCGCTGTTAAATAAGCTAATAAAATAGCGTGGTTTGCCTTTTTTATACCCTTGTCTTCAAGTGGATCTTTCTGCATGATTGTCAGTTAGGCTGCACAGGTTGTTAAGAGGGTAGCTGGCGTTATATGTTTAATTGCACGTTCGTATTCCCACCGCCTTTACACTCTGTTAACACAGAGATGATATATGACATAACACAGCTGCAGGGATTTCATCTGTTCTGCTCCAGCAACCTCCATTCTCTATAATGACATGTAAATGTTATGTGTGAGCTATCAACTGCTGTTCTTGGATGGGCTTAGTAATACATTTGTGTGTTCACCTGTCCAAAATAATAAAGGTGAGGACCATCATCAATCTTGTTCTGTCCTTTAGTAATATCTCATTTTATATTCAGGTTATTTCCTCTTTTCCAAAAGCCGTGGTCACACTTCAAGATTTCCAACGACCCCTGAGGTCTCTCGGATTCAGAACGAGGTTTTAGGTTTTCAAGATAGTCGAGGGATGAGTCACTGACTTGTAATTACTGTATAATGAGGGACCTGACTTGGCTTTTTCCCCGCACTCAGACTTTTTCTTAAGTCTGCGAAGGTTTGCAGTCGTCCAGGTCATAGCCGTCTGAGGCAGAGTTTCCCAAACACAGGTGTGCTGTGAGAAATGATCAGGTGTGCTGTGGGAGATTATCTGGTTCCAACTCATTAGTACTCTAAGCGATCAGCGTGAATAACGGGCAGAACAATTATTTTTCTACCACTAGAGGGCAGTACAACTACCTGCTCTAATTAAATGGGTTGCCAACTGCCAGTAAACAGAAGACGAAGAAGACAACACCGCCCATAATAGCTAATAGCCCCTATAGATAATAGGGGTGCAACGATACACAAAATTCACGGTTCGGTACTTTGGTGTCACGGTTCGATATTTTTTTCGATACAAAAAAAAATGTTCATGCTTTTTTAATTTGTCATTTATTAAAATTATAAATATATATTTTAACTCAAAAGTACAGTTTTTAAATTTAATGTTGCTGAAACAACAAAGTAATAAATAATAAATCTATCTGATGGAGGAATCCCTCATCTTTGGAAAAGAGAGTTTATTACAGAGAAATGGCTCTTTCAAAATAAAAGCTCTACTATACGCTTCTTCTGGGATATATTCTCAGCAGCATATTAAACATATCAGGTCCCCATAAGGAGAATCCTGTGCTAACAGCTGTCTAAATGACTCGGGTAAAGTTTGTAGCATGCTGCTTGTTGTTTTTGTCTGCTTCCACTTGTCTTTGCACTAGGATGCTGTCGGAGTAAATGTGCAGTCATATTCGTTGTGTTCCCACTAGTGCTGTCAGCGTTAATCTGAAATGACGTTAACGTTAACGCCACAACACGGCAAATCTCCGTTAACGAGCTACCGCGGATCGCCCAGTGCCTGGGGCTGGACGGCGTCAACATGTTAACGAGCTAACTGCGCTAACGCACTAGCTCCCACCATGTAATTGAGCATTGCATGGCACATCCAACATACTGTTTTACTTTAGTCCATGACTCGCTTACCTTCAGGGTCATACGTCACATGAAGACCAAAATAGTTCCAAAGACCAGATCTGAATGAGGGTGGGGGAGGTTCAGTTTGCCATGTTGCAAGGAGATTAGCTTCTGTCTTGCTAGCTTGCGCTGTGCTCAGTGGATCTGCGCTCGACAGTGCAGCCTAGGCGGAGTAGTCGAGCGCAGATCCACTGAGCGCTCAACACAGACAGCATCGTCAGAAGGAAAGTTGATAAAATAGATTAAAAATGTTGTATTGTTCCATACATATGTGTACCGAACCGAAAGCACTGTATCGAACGGTTCAATATCGATACGAGTATCGTTGCACCCCTACTAGATAAATATCTGAAAAGAAAAAGTAGTCAGTCCGACCTGGTCCTGGTGAAAACTCTGACCCAGGTGAAGGCCCAGCGTGAGTAGTGGTCAGAAGAAAGCAAAAAATCTATAGTGGGGACAAACCGAGCCATGTCTGCTATGTCTGGTGCGCTGGGGAAAATGATCAATATGCTTTTTGTCACATTTTTGTTTGGTGGTGTGCCATGTGATTTTTCTAATGTGAAATATGTGCCGTGGATCCAAAAGGCTGTGAAACACTGTCTATGGAGTTCAAAAAGAAGGTTCTCTAAGTTAAACTTTTACGAGTCCAGTCACCGTCTTTTCAAGCTTCTTAGAAGTTTTTCTTAATAAGAAATAAATGGATTTAATGAACCCTTTAAGACTTTAAATCTAATGGCATCACTTACTTCAGTTTCTTCACCAGGTTTGATGTTTTGGGAATTCTGAATATTTGTAAACAATTCGTTTGCACCATTTTCACATGATTCATGATTTACATCATATAATGATATCTTTGCTCTAGCAGTGAATGAGTTTATCTTTGCCAGCACGCAATAAGGATGCTGTCTGGGATGTGTCAGCTGGAATAATGATTTAGAAGCTAAAGATTGAGTTATTTTAACAGCCTCCAACATTAAAGTAGACATTTATAGAAGAAAGAAAACGGTTCTCACTGAAGGTACAAACAACAAACACGATTCACCACTCGAGGCAAAAACACAGCGTCAAATACAACCAGGCTGCTAAGGAGCTAACAGCTGGTGACGAGCGACCTAGATGTAAACAGATGACTCCACGAGCATGCAAGCTCCACATCCCAGGAAACGCTGCATGGCTGCATTTACATGATGGAAAACCAGAGCGTTAAGGAGCTGGTTAAAAAACTCGAGCAAAGGTACAACATCGCAGCCTGTGAGGATATTACCCAGGCTCCTGAAGACGTGCAAAGTTAATTAGTGAACGTGGTCCTCTGCTCGTTTACAAAGAACAGTCGAATTTTGTGATTTTTGATAGTTTGGCTTTAATGGAGGTGGTGGTGGAATCAGACTAAGAGTGAAAAGACTGCCAAAAGTCAATAAGGGTTTCCCATTGCTCTATTTTCTCCCTCCCCGTCACCTCCCCTGTCATCTGTCCTCCTCCACGACACCCAGAAATCAATCTTACACATTTTGAAAAATGTCCCAATTCCGGTCTATCTGGGAGAGACGATGGAGAGAGAAGCTGAGGATGCACAGGTGTGGAAGTGTTTTTACGCGTGACGGATGAAATATATCAATCATGTCAGGAGCAGGACTAAAGAAATGAATCAAGTGTTCCTTTGTATTTATAAGTTGTTTCATTTTTTATGATAACACCTTCCCTCCACCATTTGTGATGTGAGTATGACATCTAAGATCATCAAACAGAGCAGCAGGCTGTAACAAACCAAGACTCACATCACATTTAATTGACACGGCTTGGAACAAGGCTGAGAGAAAAGCACGTCTGCTGCTGCACAATGCCTTAACTCGACCCCTCATCTATCGCTTCCTTGTTTCCTTGCTTACATCTTTGGTGGGAGGGGCTAATATCGAGGAGATTCAAGGATTTAGAAAGTGAACAATGAGACAAAGGGTTGGATTCATCCTATCTGACCAACCTCACCTACAAACAAAATAACTAAGCTATCAAATGTTGGAATACTTCAATGAAAATGCAGGAAATGAGCAGAATTCCATGTGTGGTGTTCACTGCATCAAAAATGTTTCCATTCTATAAAACAATACTCACTCGGTAATTGTTTCCCTGCCAGTGACAGGAGAGCGAAATCACAGACTGCATGTGGAATTAGCCAAACAACATTTTCAGGATACAGTATGTGTTTTTTTGTACTTGTGGTTTGTTGTGCATGTCATCTCCTTTATACAGTTTCCCCACAGACCTGTTATCATGCTTCGACAGCACCCTACACGTATCGCAGAGAACAGACGTTTCCGGTCTCTGGTATGTTTCTAGCTTTTATTAGAATAATAAATCATGTGAGAGGAAACAAATATCAGCACAAGCTGCTGGTTTGTGCTTTGCAACGTGATGCTACCTTCATGTTTTGGTGCATCTTGGGAATTTCTTTGGATTAGGATTGTTTACATGGAAAATGGTGGATGTTATTCATGAGGCGCTCATTCATCTGAACAAGTTAAGCTCGACCATTATTTAAAAGATACACAAAGCCCAGAGCAACAAAGATCTTTATCTTCTCTTTAATAACTCAAGAAAGAGGAAATAAAGCGAATATGAGAGTGTGGCAGCAGCTGTGTAGTATTTGTGTACAGGTGCTATGACTAATGCACGCCACTCGCCACTTGACATTATAAAGCACTGGAGCAGCACGTCTTCAGGGGTTTTGTGTCCTTAAGGCTTTGGGGCTTTAAGACTTGACTCAGTTCAGGGATGGAGTAATGCATTCCTCTGACTGAGTACTTAAAGACAAACCTTTATATTTACATAAGTAATTATTATTATTATTATTGATTCTGAATCTTTTCATCATTCTGCCGTTACAGATCTCACACTCCCAGAATCCTTCACAGGTTGCGGCTGCTTCGAGTATCAAACATACTGCTGAGCAGGTCCCTCTCATGCTGACCTGTTGGGGCACACATTTGGGTTTGCGTGCCAGGCACCACAGGGTCTGCATGTATGTCAGGTAGTACAAGTCCAAGTATCCACATCAATGCCAGGACTCGAGCCTCCCCAGCACTGCCTTATAATGGCATGCATAATGCTATCCACTTCACTTATCAGGGGTATTTAATATTGTAACACTGGTACTGATCTGATCAGAGCGGACAGCTGCAGCAGTTCCAGATAAGGACGACTTTAAAACAAGGAGCAATATAAAGTGTGTAGGTTTAATAAAATGTCAGATTCTTTAAGCTCTCAGCGTCTAACGTCGCGCTTTAGCGGGTCTCCACTATCTTCTTATGTGATTGCACGTACCTGCGTGAAAGTCGACTCCCACAGCAAAAAGCGTTCCTGTGATGGGCATGAGGGCTTCGCTGTTGTCATTCGGGTCAAGAGCAATTCCCCGGATTCCCTCATGGATGGAATACATTAGAAATGAGTCAACACCTAAAGAGTCACAGAGGGATCTATTAGAGCGCAGATAAAAGCATTAAAGCTCAAGAACTCACGAATGCCCTTTGACGCACGTAGAGATTATTCATTTATCCACAACCTCACGCCGAGGGTAACGAAAGGCTCAAAGAAACTGGGAATCGTACCCTCGCAAGATGTGCGATCGCTACGCAAGTTGTAGCCAACGGTGCAGGAGCAGCTGCGGGTGTTCTCTGAAGTCGGGAAGCACAGCTGCGAGCATCCTCCGTTGTTTACTTGGCACTGATTTCTTCCTGATTATTAAAACAAAACCAGCAAACGGACGACAGTGACGCACCATCAGCAGGCATGTCCATCTCTGTGAATCACGTGAGAGAGGCTGCTTACCTTTCTGGCTGTCCCTGTCGTACACCTTCATGTGAACCACCCCACCCGTCTTATTTCTCAAAACAACAAGGTTGCGCCCGTCTCTCTTGGTGACCGTTCCCAGCCGTCCTGATTCCTCATCTGCCCACCAGAGTTTTCCACCTGCAGCCAGCAAAGAAAATCTGAATTAACTCCATTTTTAGAGCAAGGCCAAAGAGCGTTTTCCTTTCTTTTTCACAACATGGTACAAATGAGTTCTTGAAAACACAAGCAGAGTGCAGGCGAATGCCATCCTTCAAAGTGCAAATGCTGAGCTTCAGCCTGCACTCTAATCTCCTAAAGCTGGCACACTTATTCCTTAAGGCCTGTTAATAATTGAGGCCTTCTCTGAGCTGATTTCAGATTAAAAAGTGGGTTTCCTGTCTCGCTGTTGATGAGTTTCAGCCTTGAACTGCAGGAAGGTTTTTAGCTCCACTGAAGCTTTTCCTTGAACTTGAAAGACAAACGTTTCCATTACCGACTGAAACGGGCATCGCATTCCTATAAACAGATAGAAATACAGCATGTGCTGTTTGACCAACGGGGCTGCTGACTGCTGCACACCAAGCCCAGCACCTCTGTCCTCAGCAGATATCAGTGACGCACAGTCCTCGCCAGGCGCTTTGCCATTTACTCGACAGCGTGACAGGAACTTCTCATTTTACAATCCCACTGAGGTGACAAGTAAAAAGGAGTTAAGTGAGTCCTCTCCTTCCAGGATAAACATCAGAGGAGGTGAAGATGACCTCATTCTAGAAAGGATAAAACCACAAAAATAAACAGAGTATCTACAACATACCCCATAATTAGGTCACACAAACGTGGCTATAACAGACTGTATGTTGTAAAAGCTTAGAGCAGCGGAGGCCGGAGGAATCACCTTTGCATTTTCATACAAACCCCCAACAGAGGAATTACTGAGCTGAGCAGCAGCAGCAGCAGCAGCAGCAGCAGCGAGCGCTCATTAAATGCCTCCTTCTTTAGAGCAATGTCAATTACCAGCAGATTTCTTTTTCCTGCTTTGTGCTAATGCAACCATTCAGAGCAGCGCTGCTCCTGGACACAACCTGGTGCAATTTAACACCCTCTTAAATTAGATTAGCAACCTAACTTAAATGACAGATGCATTCTCATCCAAGACAATATGTTAAGTACCATCTAGAAAATGTGCCCTGTACATTTTCCAGCATCACTTCCTGGAAGGCACGGCGTTCTTTAGTTCTCTTGCACGTTTTGTGTCACTGCATTCAACCACACACCCCCACACACACACACACACACACACACACACACACACACACACACGCGCACACCCACACCCACACACCCACCCACCCCCACACCCACACACACACACACACACACACACACACGCACACCCCCACACACACACACACACACACACCCACACACACACACGCACACACACACACACCCATACACACACACCCACCCACCCCCACACCCACCCACCCCCCCCCCCCCCACACACACACACACACACCCACACACACACACACACAGAAACAATTCCCACTTCCATTAATAGCTTTAGGCTGAATGCCATCCTTAAAAGAAATGTAAAACTCGCTTCCACAAATCAGGTAAATTCCCATGAGTGGGAATGACAGTCTTCGTGCAGTTTACAAAACATTACACCCCGGAGGGCACGCTAGCCGAGATTAGCTTTGCACTCCGTGTTAATTTAATGCCGTTGGGATCACTGGCTAGGTGCGATTGCTCGCTTGTGGCACATCATATTCAATTTCCACCTCAACTGCTAGTTTGATCCCCGGCAGTTCACGGCTGATGGATCACTCACACCTTCCGAAATAAGCCCTCTCTTCTCCCTCAAGCCAATCCAATTATTACAGAGCCTTAGGACCGAGTGGGTCAAACTTGTGTCACTAACGGTGCCTTCATTATACCTTTTCACAGCCAGCGCGAGCAATCACTAAGACATGAAGGCAAAATGAAAAGCCAGCACCCCATCATGGAGAAACGTACGATTCCTCCCTCAGAAGTGCGTTCCCGATTACCAGTGCAAATCTGCTAAACCCGTTTCATGCTCGTCTGCCTAGTTGTACGTCTGCATCTACCTCCCACTGTGACGGAGATACAGATTCATCATTTGTAAACAAGCTTTCATCGCTCACGCACGATGGTTCTTCGGAGTAACCTCAACCACTCAAATATGACTAACTGATCAATCAAGGTTGTAAACGACCAGAGACGAGAAGAAATGCTTCTCAGATTTATGCTCATTAATGCTGATTGCTCCACTAACCACAAAGGACACAAAAGCCTTTAATTCACAGGTACTTTATCCCCACCAGCGCAGACAATGCATGCTTTTAGTTGCAAATCCATATTACTGTCATGCTGGCATATGTATTAGTATATTTCTTCTTTGTTCTTTACTGAACTACAAAGACAAAGGAAAGCAGAACTCTGTGGTAAACACAGCAAATGGTCACCAAATGCACTTAACTGCAAATCACACCATGCCGACAAAACTAAAGCTGCAAAGGGACATTTTCTGTAATGGGCATCGCTGACAGGCTGTGCACTCGCCAACAACAAAAGAAGCTCAGGAGTGGAAAATGACCTGTCTGGCTGCTGTCCTGCTCTCTTCCACCAGCCTCATTTTCAGCTGACCCTGTAACTTTTACAGGTTCATGCTCAATGATCTACAGCAAAGGAGGACTGAATGTTGGCATCACGAAACACGGTAACATAAACCCTACAAAACCCGGCGCGTCCATAATGTGTTGCACAAACACACTATTTTGTAGGTTTGTCTCTGCACAACAACAACAACACAGGCAGAAATTTTGCTTTAACTTTTTCATTTTTAATCAGAGCCTGAAAGTAAACTGGACACGTGACACGAGCACTTTGAGTTTCCTGCTCTGTTGGTACGTCGGAACAACTGAAGCGGACGCAGCTCATTCATGTTTTTACATTTGTATCTCAGAGCTTTTTGCAGTAATTTTAAATGTAAAAAGGCCAAATCTGTCACATTGTGACAGCCCAGCCCAGCAACACGGCGCCGATAAGAACAAGAAGGTCAGATTAGAGTTTTCCTAAAGCATCTCGAGAAGCCTGCGCAGTCCTGAAACAAGATGAAGCCAAGACTGATGCATAAGGTTAGACACAGCTCGTGATCAGAGGCAGACCACACTACCTGTCAAACATGCTGGGGCAGTTTAAGCCTCTGAAAATGGGTCATGAAATATAACAAATGCTGTAGTTGCTAAAAAGTTCATGTGACCCCCCCCCCCCCACATGATTGACATATTGATTGCTTGATTGAAATCCCAAAATCAGGTAAACAGTAAAGGACGTGTTTGATAGATCATGTATCAAATGATGTTAAAAAAGTGAAACATCGTCCAATCATAAATCTCTATTACTGGTGTTTAACCAGTACAATTCCTCTGTTTTACCAAACGTAATGGTAAAGCAGCAAAGTACGGTTCGGTCGACCAATCAGCTTCTTCAAGATAACAAAATGTGGATAATTGTGATTGATGGAGACTTGCAGACATCATTTCACTGTTTTGCTGTAGCTGCTGCTGCACTGGAGCGCAGCTATTAGTCTGTGTCACCTCACATTCTACATCCCATTTGTGAAATGCAATGATGAAGTCTCCAGTGTCCGTTCCTGCACAGCCAAAGTATTCACTATAAAAATGGCCACAAAAATGAACCTAAAAATTGTGGCTTACACTTGCAGAAAGCTAATAGTGTACAAAACAGTGGGACTCCATCCTGCCACTGCTGTGTTATCCTGCAACAGTAATTAATGCTCTCTGCACATGCTGACAGATACCCACCGCACAGAAAACGAAGGCCTGTCATGGTTAATAACATGCTTCAAGAACACGCTGAATCACTCTGACAACACTCTTCCATTTCATATTTTAGTTTATTTGTTTGTTTTTTCTTTTTTTCCCTTCAAATCACAGTTTGCTTCAGACCCACACACACAAAACCAAAAAAGTCTCTCTTCAATAAGCCTTTGTTTGCTCTCTTCTCATTACCAATCTTGGCAAGTGTAATGCATTCACATAGCTCACAGGGAGGTTTCCCAATTGTCAAGGTGCAGCAGTGTGGAAGTGAAACAATTTAAAATTCAAATTCTGCTCTGCAGCTTCAAAGAATAAAAGGTGAAATAAACACATCAATGAAACGTGAAACGAATGAAATGGGACTGAAGTCTGAACCGTGGACACTGCAGTGGACGCTTTAGCATTAAAGATGCTGCGTGTGTAATATGTGTCCAGCACAGACACTGCGACAACGTGCAACAACGCAACAATGACCGCGACGATCATCGTGCAGCTATTATTTTTAAAACTTGTTGTCTCTGCTGGCGCTTGTTTTCTTTTCCAGTCAGTTTGATAAAAAATCCTTTTTGATACAGATCCAAAGATCACTGAGTCATGTCCATTAGCTTTGCTGCACATCACAGCCACCGAGATCTTTAGCGGTGTTATTTATCACTCCACCACAGTAGATTGCTGTACAGTTCGTGGCATCACGACTGTTTAAATAGATATATAACCATGGGTCTAATCCCGAGCTCAGCCCTGCTTCCACGATCAGACGAGATGGGGCGTGCTCAGGGCGCTATGCCCGTAAGTATCCCACGGTGGTTAGCACTGTTGCCTCGCAGTCAGAATTTCAATTCAGTTCAACTCCACCATCAGGCCGTCTTTCTGATTTTACATGTTCTCCCCGTGTTTGTGTGGGTTCTCCCCGGGTCCTCCAACTTCCTCCCACAGTCCAAAAACACGCAGTTAGACAGGTCAGGTTAACTGCTGATTCTAACATGCCCACAGGTTTACATGTGAGTGCGAATGGTTGTCTGTCTCTGTGTGTTGGCCCTGCGACAGACTGGCGAGCTGCCCAGGGTGTACCCTGCCTCTCGCCCTATAACACCTGGGATAGGCTCCGCCCCCCGACCCTGAAAAGGATGGATGGGTGGGTCTAATCCCATTTACACAAATTGTTTCACAAAAACCATTTCAGTCTCTTTGGATAAAACTCAAGGTTATCCAAGATTACACGTGTCAGTAGCTCCCGATTGGTCCAGAGTGTGGCGCGCACATGGCATCGCCTATAAAAGCATTCACTTACGTCAAGGTGTTTGCTTGTTTATATAGGTATTAGGGGCATAACGTTAGCAACATTTTCTGGGTTGTGGAAACTAATAATGTTCTTTATCTGTATCAGCTAATGAACTGGACAGGAACCCACTCACGCTGTACGTGCAAACTGGTTCTACTTCCAACTCGTCCCCTCGTAGCTGCCAGCATCATAGAAGCATCCGGTATATTCGTACAGATGTTTTCTGCAGGCAGGTTTTCATCTACAACATGCTGACGCAGATTTCAGGCGTTCAGAACGAACCTACTCGCTGATAGATGGTGTGACACGCTGGATTGAGCGCTGATACCAAGAATCACTCCGTAATGAACATCCTCCACCCTTCTCATTATGGAAAGGGTGAGAAAATCAATCATCAATCATTGCTCTGTTGTGTTTTAATTATCTAATGCTCCTAATTCTTCACATAGTGAGGCACAGCTGTTTGCATGCACTCTCTAAACAGCTTCATTTTAAAGCCACTTAACTGGTTAAACGTGTAATCCTTTCACACTCTGAGTAATCCTCGGCACCAATCTGATGCACTTGTGACAAGCTCCACTCACCCATCACGGCCAGAGCTGTGCCTTTGGCTAACTCCCTCTTTACAGTCTCGAGCACCTCCAGCCCACTGCCATCCAGATTGCACCTGTTGATGGTCCCGTTGGTCGAGCTTATCCAGTACAGCTTGTTGGCAGCGTAGTCTATCGAGAGGCCTGAGACACAGCGAGTCAGGAGAGGATATCGAGTCAGCAAAGAAAGCATCATTAGGGACAAAAATACAAAATGTAACATTTGAATATGTAAAATAATGATGGGTGTAGATTAAAATTATGTTGTCATTTGAGGTATTACAGTAAAAAAAGGACACTTGGACATTAATCCATCTTCACACAGCTCCTCTCACGAGCAGCTGAACTCAGAACCGACTTTATGAAAACGTTTGTGAGGTCAGTAAAGTCTGTGTTTCAAACACACTGAGTATTAAACACTTATAAATATTAACTTGGCCGGTGTTGCGCCAAAAACGGATTGTTTCCATGTGTAATGTCTTTACTTATATTGATAAACAGACCTTGTTGAACAGGATTTACAAATGCGATGTGTATAAAATGTAAAAACTTGTGTTACTGTAGCTACATTATAACCAGTCTGGACACTTGGAATATGTTTGCAGGACTTTTGTTATGTTTGTCGTGCTTTCTGCTGCCCTGTTGGCCAGAAAGATTAAAAAAGACAATTTTAATGTCAACCAGATTTTTTAACTGGATAAATAAAAGATAAAAATCACCGACTGCAGCTTCGACCTTGTGACAGGAATGTTTTTGTGGCTCAAGATGACTTGATATCATTCATGACCGACACTTAAGACGTGTTTCACATATTATAGGTTATTTTTAGCAGTTTAAATCCAGACAGTTACTTTTTGTACTGGGATCCACGTTAACGTTAGCCACGTCACTGCTATCAGGTACCTGCTAGATTATCAGGTAGCAGCTACCTAATAGCAAAATGATAATGTTAATCTTGGAGCTACACATCAAATATTATAAGTTCTGTCCGTTTGTATCATTAATATCGTTATTAATTAATTTAACAGTTTCTTATTTGGTTATTTCCCCCCCGATATCAAAAATAATACCGTGTATCGAGTCCTCTCACTGGGTATTTCTGAGAACAAGTGCACTACACGGAGGTTAAGATGATGCAGTTTTGAAACGTACCTCTGTGATGCTGCGTAAATGCTTTTCCTGCTGTTTGAGTGCGTGCTCACGTGTTTACTGCTGCTTGTTTGTGGGGGATTTGTTTAACAGGACTCCAGCTGGCTTGAAAAATGAACAAACAGGAAGCAGACTGCTTTTGAATCCATTTCCTGCCTGATGTAATGGCGGGAATATCACTGTTAATGGTGGGAGCTAAAAGCAATTTCAGTTGTGTACCTCTGGACAACTCAATGTCTCCCACCATGTGTTGGATTTATGTCTGGCAGATTCACAGTCACAATGCATCATTAATTTACTCTTGTCCCCAGGTCTGCCCCATAATCATAAATGAAGCCAGTGAAATATTGTGCAGCATCCTATCTGTATTGCTGACAGGCCCAGGAGCATGAAAAACCCTGTGAAGACGACGCTGCTGTGTGTGACAAATTGGGTGTTTGACCTTGAGCTGTGTAACAAAAGCGAGTCGAGATGAAGAACAGACGATTGTTTTTGCTAAATCGAGCTAAAGCTTATTGTCAGGGATGAGTCAGCATCACCTGACGCCAGCACAGGAAACATTACATATTCATACTAGAGATGGCACGATACCACTTTTTTATGTCCGATACCGATATCATAAATTTGGATATCTGCCGATACCGATATGTTTTTTAATCAATAAAACTGTTTTTTTAATATCTTGCTGCATTTTGTATAAGTTCATACTCAAGTTTAAATAAATAACAACACTAAAGCTATTCTGTTATACCTGTATGTAAAAAACACACTCCACCCAAAATATTTCATAGTTCAGCAAAACTGATCAATCTAATAAACTTAAACCTGCACCATCCTCCCTATTCTGGTGTTTTAAAGAGTACTTAGCAGAAATATTTAGCAACCTGACTAATAGGGCTGCAAACTCCCAGCAAAAAAAAAATAAAAATAGGGAACCACCCCCCACCTCATGATGCTTAATCGACGTAATCAACTTTGTAATCAACTGCTCTGCCACCTGAGCTACAGGTGGCAGAGCAGGTCAGCCACTAATCAGAAGGTCGGTGGTTCGATCCCAGGCTGTCTCCTAGCTGCATGCCAAATATCCTTGGGCAAGATACTAACCCCATGGTTGCCTACTGGTGGTGGTCAGAGGGCCCGGTGGCGCCAGTGTCCGGCAGCCTCGCCTCCGTCAGTGCGCCCCAGGGCGGCTGTGGCTACAATGTAGCTGCCATCACCAGTGTGTGAATGTGTGTGTGAATGGGTGGATGTAGTGTAAAGCGCTTTGGGGTCCTTAGGGACTGAGTAAAGCGCTATACAAATACAGGCCATTCACCATTTAATTTGATGCAGTGTGGAAAAAAAATGCACAGAAATAAATTATTTTTTTTAAAATAATTAAATAGATTCAACATCTTCCTTCAACAGAACTGCAGACTGCACAGATGCTACCTTCCCAAAGGAAAAAGTACTATAGCTTACTAGGGTATATTAGACTTAACAGTTACTATATGCAGTAATGGACTTTGGGTGTCAGATTCAGATAATTATTTATTAAAAGCTCGACATTTTAAATGAGAATAAGAAAGAAAAGTATGTCTTTGCCCCCTTTTCCCTGTTCATGCCCTATCGGCCCCCCTGGCTAAACTTTGCTAGATCCGCCCCTGCACAGTTACAGCCGTCAGCTGTAGAAAAAGATCCTGGTGTAGAAAGTAATATTAAATAAATTCTAACAACAGCTTATCAAGGTTAAACGTGCTGCTGTTGTTCAGCCGCTGGTTTCCTCTTTCTGGTGCAAAGTGGGCCAAAAACAAAGAAGAGAGACGGACTCGCGACAGAAAAGCCGATCAGCTGATCGTTAAGCAGTTTCAGATTGAAGTAGCAGCAAGAAGAGGCAGTCGCTCCAGGTATTGGTTGTTAAGCTTAACACTGGAATGCTTTACAAACATTCAGAGATGAACTTACACACTTGCTTTACTTCTCTCTGGGATCACTTCCTCAGAGATGAAATGCTGGTTTGGTAGCAGGCTTCAAAAACACACAGCCACTCTATCACGTGACCACACTGCTCCGACATGCTGAGGTTATGAGCCGAGTTATGCCGTGTCGCAAGTTTTGTGAGGTGCTTTTTTTATATTTAATGGATCGGATTACATTTTTTTATTTCTCTCTGATATCCGATCCAGTAATTTAGGTCAATATCGGACCGATACCGCTACGTAATATCGGATCGGTCCATCTCTAATTCATACATCAGCTAAACATACTTCACATGTGGACCTAGAAATACATTCACAGTGACAGTGAATCCCGGACCCCCCCCCCATGTTTCCTCAGCACTTCTTCAAAACTAGTTCATTCAGCTACAACAAGCTCACCATCCTGATTAACAAAACATGCAGGCAGATATAAAGATACAGAACACATGTTCCCTCCAAATAATGCTAAACTGTGTTTGTGGCAGCTCACAGCACGGTGGATGTTTGTGCCGTGATGTTGCACACGCATGCAGGCAGACAAACACAACGCAGTCACAGCGAGTAATAACAGAAATATGAATCTCATGAACATTACGCAGGAAGCACTAACTAACCATCCAGTTAATGATACTGGTGTCATTTCTGAAAACCTGTGTTGTGTAAAAATACATCACAGCAGAGCGACAAGGTCGGCGCTGCCAAAAGTCCACGTGTGCACCTTTGGATGATGTCATGTTCCTTCTGAAAAACCGACAGGTACATTTTTCTACTGATCAACTAAAGAAAAGGAAGCAGTTATAGCCGAGGACAGCAGCTGTGCATGAGCCAGCGGCTCCACAACATCAGGCTGAAGAGTTCTAGAAATCCTGCTAATTACTGAAAAAAACATCTTAAACTCTTAAAAAGTGTTGGTAATATAATTATTAGTCTTTGAATAAAATTTAATCTTTTTAGTTTTCTAAGTTTTACTTTCAAGTATCTGAATTGTTCCTTTTTACTGTATTATTATCATTATTGCTACATCGTGTAAATTTGTTACATTTAGAGAAGATCTTTTTGAAACACTGCCTACATTTACAGTAACAGTGGTATACTTCACCCTGCTTCTCTTTTATTCAGCAAAAATCTCACTAATTCTTATTTAAAAAATCATGTTTTTAAGCAACAACAGTCTTTTCACAAGATTATTTCCCACACTCTCGAGTTTGGTGCCACGCCTCCGCCCTAAATGTCTTTGGTTACAGGATATTTGAAGGTTTCTTGGATGTCGGGCATGTTTCACATCTCACAGTCATTTAAAGGGAATCTAATGAATGTAATGAAATCATATTTGAATTAATGGCAATAAGCTTATTCTCTTCACATCTGAGTTTTATCTGCAGGAAAACCCGCTGCACTGTACAACACAACTCTATTTGTCCAGGACAAATATTCTTTGCCTCTCCCTCACACATCACTAAAAACGACATAAACAACAGTATCTCCATATCTACACTCGAGAAGGAATCCGACAGCGGCAACAACATGATGACTGGAGCCAGAAAGGTGAACTGCTGTACAGATGTTCAAAGGTGACAGTGGTGCCCGACCAATGAACCAGAACAGAGACCTGCCAAATAACTGCTGTCTCAGCAGATATCACTGAACTACCCTCAACAGCATAAAACCGATTGATTTACATGTTGAATGTGTTGATGTATACATGTTTGCTTCGGTTGAATAAACATGAGCTGATTTTTATCAGACACTTTAAGACCTTCCGCTTGTCCTTTTCAGGGTCGCTGGAGCCTATCCCAGATGTCACAGGGCGAGAGGCGGGGTCACAGGGCCAACACACAGGGACAGACAACCATTCGCACTCACATTCACTCGCACATTCACACCTGTGGGCAATTTGGACTATCCAATTCACCTGTCCCCACAAACTGCATGTCTTTAGATGGTGGGAGGAGGCCGGAGTACCCGGAGGGAACCCACGCAAACATGGGGAGAACATGCAAACTCCACACAGAAATCGAACTCAGGACCTTCTTGCTGTGCGGCAACAGTGCTAACCACCGTGCCGCCTATTTTACTTTACACTTTAAGACCTTCACCCAAAACTGCTTTTGGTAATATTTGATGATTTTGCCCAATCAGATAACTCGACGAGTTTGTGTAAATGCCAACAGGTACAACTATTACATCTAAATCTGTCAGTAAAAGTCAGCACATGCAAACACAGGATAAGTGAGTGCAGATGTATTATAGTGAGATCATTGTGCCTTTGACATAGTACAAATCACTTTGAACACATCTGGAATGACGTAAACTCCAGGACGTCTATTTGAATTAAACTGCAGAGACACTCAGATGTTATTTTCTTGGTGGATCTATAATGTTTGAAGTAGGATATCAGACATTTTTCAGACATTTGAGCCACGATTAAATATATTAGACTAAGCACATCTGCTATAAATCACTTCAGTTAATAATCTGGTTAAATATCTTTAGACCACAGACTGTTTCTGCTTCACTCACTATGTGTTTATGCACACTCTGCATTTCATTATTAATCTCTGGCTCTCTTCCACAGCACGTCTTCATCCCCTCACTTCAACCAATCACAGCAGATGGCCCCGCCCCTCCCTGAGCCTGGTTCTGTCAGAGGTTTCTTCCTGTTAAAAGGGAGTTTTTCCTCCCCGCTGTCTCACACGGGGTCGTTTGATTGTTTCCCTGTTTTCTTGTATTATTGCAGGATCTTTACAACATGCAGCATCTTGAGCGAACCGCTGTTGTGATTTGGAGCTATACAAATAAAGGTGAATTGAATTGAATCAAAGATCAGGTACAGCTTGACAGCATGCCATCCAAAGCTCTCTGACTGACCTACAGGGTCCCTCTGATTCTGGTGGAGCACCTTGCTGTTGCTCCCATCCATGCTGGCCATGTTAATGGTGTTGCCGTCTGTCCAGTACATTTTCCTGCATGAGAAGATGTGAAACGAATATGCAGTAATTCAAAAAGGCAAAATATCAAAGTATAACATCAAAGTTATACAGCGCAATCAATGACTGTTGTTTTCTAAACTGTAACTTGAATGTGGGCCAAAACATTTGCTCTGACAGCCTTGTGAAAACACCCGAAGCATGTAGAACAGTTTCTATACAACAGGCTGTGATCCCTCGTTTTTCCAGGTGAGGCTTCCTCACACACTGAAGGTGAAGTACTCATAAAGTGCACAGGCTGCTCTAATCTACTTACCCCTTGGCAGGGTGCACTACAAGGCACCTTGGCTTATCAATGCCGTGGATGATGGACGTCTTTAGGGACCCATCAAAGCGAGCCACATTGATTTGGGACTCGTCATTTTCAGAGCTCAGCCAGTATAAGTTCTTGGAAAGCCAGTCTAAAGCCAGACCGCGGCAGTTGACTATATCTGTCAGGAAGGGCGTGAAAAAGCTGTCAGGCTCGTGCTTCAATGAAATACATGAAAACAAGATACATAAGAAGCAACATAACAACATACACACATGCTTATATAATGCAGAACAGATGGAAACAGCAACACATAATCACTGTGATAATAATTAATCTCAGTTACCAAACTTTAATATAACGAACACCTCTAAAGTCTAAAGACGTGCACGTTAGCTCAGAAAAGAACATGGTGTACGAATCCACACCCAACTGTGCTGGTACACCTGCAATCTCCATACAATTATCCTTATGTCATATTTAATATATTGATCATAAGAATATACAAACATGTGCATAATAATGTAATAAGAGAATAGTAATACCCACCCATGTGTACTGGTATATACGTGTTTTCTGTAACAGTCGCTCCACTGATGAGCTCTTTAGCTGAAGATTTTTGTCGATATCCAGGAATTTTGAGCTCTACTGTTTTAGAAACATTATTCAAACTTATTATTTTTGATTAAGAAACCAAATTTAAGTTATTTACTTGCATTCCTGAACAGAAAAATATTTAAAGGGAATCTTGACTCTGAAAACTGAAGTCAGCTCGTCGTTGTCCTTATAAACATGTTTTTGACAGATTTCTCAAATATTTGTGTTTCCTTGTTTTTAGGACAGCTTGTCTGATAAATGTATTGAGCCGTGTAAACAAAACAAAAACCTTCAGGGTATCTTTTCATTTACTAACGTCTGGAATCGACTCACCTAAGGAGATGACAGTCTCGAGCTGGGTGCCGTTGATGAACGCTCGTTTGATCGTTTGAGTTTTGATGTCGGCCCAGTAGATCCTCTCCTCCTGGGAATCGTAGTCCACCACGGTGACGTCATCGATATCTGGCACCGTCAGAGCCGTCATGACGTTCATGTAAGGGTCGTCGATGTCCACGCCACGGATTTCGGACCGCCGCACATACAGGAGGAACCTTTTCAGCGCTGGTGAGATAATTAAGCAACCGATCACTTGGCATAGTGCACCTTCTGTTTTCACAGACAGGAGTTATAATAATGACCGATATAGACGTTGGTGTAATCTAAAGAAAGAGGAAATATAAAAGGTGTTCCCACTCACCAAAGCAGGACTGTTTGTTGGTGGAAAGCTTCATGAGGTGTGGACAGGTACAGGAGGCTGTGCGGTTGTAATTGATGAGACACAGATGTGAACAGGGACCACGTCCATCGTTCTTTTCACACGGGTTAGGAACTGACGGGAGCGAGGGAAGGGAGGAAAACACAACACAAAGTAAAATGAGGAGTTAAGAGATCAGACGGGATAATAACTGGATGCGAACTCGACTAAAAAGCCTCGGTGACATTTACAGGTCCGTCTGACTGCACGTAAGGAAACGAAAGCATCATTTTGCACTCGTGTGGCATTAAAGCAGAAAATAAATGAGAAAGCATGAAAGTGGGGCACTTCTGAAGAGAATAAATGAAAGCTCCGACACAAGTTCTGAACAAAGGTCACACTCACGAGAGAAACGCTGAAAAAGTCAAATATGTTAGGACGTCTGTTCTTAAACACGGAGAAAACGTTGGCTTTGCAGCTGATCCTGACGTATCTTGATGAGTTTGGAGGTTTACAAATACATGAAATTATACAAATAAAATCGTCTTTCATATTCTGCCTCTCGCATCAAAGGTGACAGTATCACTTGTGCTTCTGCTACCACAAACTAAACTGAGCGGTGCCCTTGTAGGCGCAATACAAAGGACTGAGTTTGCACCATTTCTTACTGTACTCTCTTCACACTAAATCACCTCAGTCAGACTAAAGAAAATCACCCACAGTTCAATAATTTCTCATCATGCTGCAGTCATATTTCATGCATCAGAAAAAAGCATTTCTCTATCCACTCTGGATGATTCGTGTCAAACAAGCTCATTCAAAGCTTATTTCCCAAGCTCCTTCAGCAGCACACTGGAGAACCTCGTTGCATTACAAATGCGGCTCATTTAGACTGAAAAGAAGCATCTCTGTCTTTGCATTCTGGAAACAACACCCGGCCGACTCAGTATGCTAACAAGGAAACACGCTAACGGTGCTGCACTTGGCTGAATCGCCGTGTGGAGGAGCGACGGGCAGCAACATCGCAGCCAAAGTGTTGCTTTATTTGAAACTTTCAGAAGCAGCAGAAACTGTTACCTCTCAAAAACAAGAAGAAAACAAACACATTCATTTTCTGTTAAAGCCTCTGAATGCATAAATTGTATGTTTGTGTCCATCAGTCACTAAAGGAACAGAAGAAAATTAAGGTAGAGCTATCATCAGCTGTACGTTTCACGCCACTAAATAGATTATAGTGAAAAACTGACCCAACTGCTGAAAACAGAAACTCAGTGGAGACATTAATGTCTATGCAGTCTAATCACTGAGCTTAATGTAAGTGCACCATGATGTTACAGGAACACATCAGCATGTGTTGGTTAAACTGTTGAAAGTATAGATTTTTATGTTACTGCCTCTTTATAACGGCCAAATGAAAATAAGCTTCCTGTTGCTGTCATTCATTAGAATTGCCCCGATGCTCTCCTGGGCCCCCCTTCGGCCCCTGCTGGAAGCTTCAGAGGGAAGCTGGGTGTTGTGCTCATTTCTCCCACCTTCATTTCTTTTCCGATCCAGATGTTCAGGGGTCAGTGAAGCATCACATCCTGAGACACAGGTTCTGGCTAAAGTGACTAATAGTGAGCTCATCCCCACTTGAGCTTTTTCCAGAAAGGATTCGACGCGCTGTCTCTCTTCTTTGGGTGAAAGACCTGGCTCACACTCATCTACCGTGACTGCGAGGACAGAACGTCCACTGACACTGAGGTCCCTGTATTAGGACATGTCTGTTGTTAAAGACAACTTGATGCCATTTTTAACTAACCTGCTGAATTCAGTGAAGAGGCTGCCTGATAGCAGGCGTGAGGGAGAGAAATGATACAGCACAGAACTACAATATTGTATCACTATTGATACAATATTGTAGTTCTGTAGTATCAATATTGATATTGTATCAATATTGATATTGTATCAATATTGATATTGTATCAATATTGATATTGTATCAACATTGATACAATATTGTATCGATGGGTGGATGGGTGGATGGATGGGTGTTGTTCAGTCTATCAGGTAGTGTTGTTGAGTGTATGAACTGAGATGACGTTAGCAACATTAAAACAGAAACCCAACAAGCACAGGACACACTTAGCGTGACCAAGGTGAGAAATCGAGAAAATAACACCGACTGCAAAGTTTTGGAAAACCATCGCTTTTCTTAAACACTCCAAACCCTGTAAAGCAGATCTGCACACAGCCGTACGCTGCATGCAGAGAAGCATAACGCTGGGTACGGTCTGACTAACTCAGATGCATGAATGTCACAGGCTGTGGATGTGACTGTAACAGCTCATGATGTCACAGAGGACCCGCGACTGTAATACCTGCAGTAAACACGTGGTCTACTCTCTAACACACACAGTTCAGTTTGTTAAGTATATGCAACGTTTATTTACTAATTTGGACATGTTAATCACGCCGTCTCCTTGACAACCACATTTTGCGGTAACAAAAATTAGGGCTGTCAGCGTTAACAAGCTGCCCCCGCTAACGTGTTGGCTCCGCCCAGCCCCACGCAAAGGGACTAGCCGCGTTAGCCGCGTTACTGCAGTTTTGGCGGTAACGTCATTTTAACGCGATTAACGCCGACAGGCCTGGATAAAATGCATACTGACATGTTGAAAGTTGCAGTGATAGTGTTAGAGTCACGGTAGCGCCTCTGCAGGCTCAGATGATTCCCAAGTCGAGCTTCTCCAACAGTTCAACGGCATCAGTAGAACTCACTGTCATCACCCTGTTGTGTTCTTACTCTCTAATATACAGTCTTAAAGAGGCGATAAGCTAAAGTAACCTTCTGCTCGGTCCTGGTGTCTCAGGTCCATAAAGCCTCGGCTCGTTCAGCGCGTGCATGCAGATTTACCGACAGGTCTTGGTGATGACAGATAAAACATCTGCATCACACATGAGGAAGGAGGACAGGGCTGATACTTGATGGAGACATCGATCAGGTTGTTGGCACATGTGACCAAACTGTCAAAATCCAGGTTTAATTCTGATGCATCTGTTTTACAAATAAATCAAAATTCAATGTCAAAGCACACGTTTTGGGCAAAGAAAAAAAACAGTTGATTGAAAATGCAGTCAGTGCTATTAATTTCAAGCCTGGCACTGTATCTCACAGCCCGATCTGCATATCAAATAAAACACGTGTAGGCCTCCTGTCAGATAGCTCATCAACTCTGCTTCTTTTGTGGTCAGGAACTTGGCTTCTTAGCGTCTCGCTGAATCGATTACCTGTTCCACGGCGATGCGAATACAGATCTGGAGTGAATATTAATGAAGTTTCAGAAGTATTTTGAATATTTTCTGCAATCACAACACCCCATTCACACTTTAATTGATTTGCTTATTGGACATGCCACAGTTATTCACTGGCAGATGTGCTCCTCACTCAGCAGCTTCCATTATTTTGTACAAGAAAAAAAGGGAATATAAGCCAATTACAATAATATGGATGGTGAAAAAAAAACATTAAAAGGTACCATTAACTCAAGCTAGCTAATTCTCTGCATGACTACCTTTTCATTCAGACACATGCTCATTGACTGACAGGCCAAATTAAGGCAAAGGCAGAAGCTGAAATTAATTGCAATATGCTTCATTTTTCTTCCTTTTGCTACATGAGACTGAATCCACAGTAGTTCCTCTAGTACGACAGGATTAAACCCAAATTCAATTTTTTATTGGTGTTATAACTGAATGCTCTGATTCATTATTTCAAACTCCTTAAACACGTTGTACACATCCAGCCATCGAAGCTTTTCCCGTTTCTAACAGCAAAGCCAGAAATAACGAGCTCACCTTGCGGTTGCCTGCTGGGGTGGAAGATCTGCAAGTCAAAAGGCTGAGCACTCGTCTTCTGGATGACCGTCACATTTTGCCCGGTCCACTTATTGGCTCTCGCTAAAGTGTTCGTCCTCCAGTCCGTCCAGTAAACACTGCCCCCGAAGAGAGACACGGCGAAGGGGTGGGACAGGTATTCGTGGCCCCTGAGGATCTCGATGACGCCCGTACCATCGTAGAGGGCAGAGAAAATGGCGTCGGAGCTGTTCAAGAGAGGCCGACAGCGTATCAGTGCTTTAAACGACTCTTCAAACGCATCGAAGGGGACGAGTGGACACAGGGAGATCACAGTGAAACCCTCCAGTCCACTGATGGACCTACTAAATTGTTCAAGACCCACTTAAACCAAGAGGTGGCCATTGTACCAGATATTACATTTTCTCCATTATTTCATGCCTGCTGGGAGAATTTAATGCCACACATGCCTCAGAAGTCCTACAAAGAAGATGAAGACTAACCGTGCATCGGTCCAAACAATTCTCTTTTCCAAATGGTCCAGTGTTAGTCCGTTAGGCCAGGCTCCAATCTCCATGTCCTTAAACACAATGTGTCTGCCTCCTCCGCTCATTGATGCAGCCTCGATTCGGGGGAAAGTAGCATCCCAGTCGGTCCAGAAGAGGATCCTTGGAAAAGGAAAAATGTTTATACAACAGACCAAGAAAAAAACATACATCCACAAAACTGCCTGTTAGGCTTTACAAGCCATCATTTACTGCTGTTTGTCAAAGCCAGAAGCTGAAAAATGGGGTAATTGCTCGCAATAAAATGATGCTGTAACTGCGTGTGTTAACACAGACAGTGGCAATGATGATTGTCCAAGAGCAGCACCAGCGATCCGGCGCAACCCTCAACATCTGTGACAGGCCTGGAAATGGGAGGCCATCTGTTTTATTATGACTTTTCACAGCTCAATGAGGCCTGAAAATGAACACCATTATTGATGCGGCCAGGACACTACCCCGAGTCCTACTCCAACGCAGCAAACATCAACGCTAACGCCGGTCCACAAAGTCATCCAGAACGGACGGGAAACCGGGTCCTCGAGCTTAAATCACACACCGACGACAACGACACTGTGTTAGGAAGAAATATCCTCGAGCAGATCGATAGCCTTATTCACTTGATAAGGCGTCCCTGATCAATGACCCACTACTTTGAGTGGATTTGAGTAATTAGATTAGAATTATTGCCCTGTAATGGAAATGCGCCTTTAGGCACCAAAAGCAGCCATTAATCCTACTCTGCACAACCATGAAATGTACTGTAGTCATCCTCCCGCTATAGGGGGAGTGCATGAGCAGATTACTCATTTCTTAAGAGTGTTAAATTGATTTTTGGAAAGTCTGGCTTTGCTCTAATCTTAAATGCACCGGCCAAAATATACAACTCGTGGTTAGTTCTCAGTGAAATCCGAGCAGCACACCAGCAGCAGAGGCAAACCGATTCATGCTTTGCTGATGATGGATGCTGTAGACAGACAGTGTAAAATTAACTCGACTTCCAGGATCGCGGTGGTTACGCACATAACCGATTTCTTACTTTTGCTCTTGGAAAAAAGTAACTCGTTTATTTTTAACATGTCTCGGGTATTTTTTTAATGTCAAGCAGTGTCGTCTTAATGGGTAGAGCTCTATTATATTTATTATTATTAAGCACTGATGCAAAGCACTGAGGGTAAATTCAGATTGTGGGTGTGTACATGTTTAGGCGTCCTTGTGAGGACAGAAAATTGGCATGTTGCGTCTTTTACTGCTAAATTTGAGCTCACAGTACACTGCCTGTGTCAACAGGAGCGAACCACACTGCACTGGATCAAACAGGAGCAGCCGGTCATATTTCTGACGGGACATTTTGCTCCAGACCAGAACAGAACAAAGAGGTTTTCTTACGCTGGCCTTGAACGCCATGTCATAAACGTCCTGGTGATTCAGCCTCCTAATGACTCCTTTGGCTGGTTTCCGGGTGGGATGATTGTACAGCTTTGAATGACTTTAACCTCCTGAGACCTGAGCACTTTCGTAGCATGCATCTTTAATTTCTCTTTGCTATTTGGCTTTATAGAGTTCGATAGAACACCATAAAGTCACAACTGACTAACGATGTGCAAAACTCTTTATTTGGAGTCTGAACACAGCAGCATTTAGTACAAAAACTAAATGAGAAACAACAACTTTGCCCCTTTGAACAACATGGCTCATTGGAAAGAGCAAAATTTAGTCTTGTGGTCTAGACAACCCAAAATGTGACGTCCCCACATGTGGACGCCCGGTCCTTTTTGGATCGTCTCTAAACTACACAGGTCAAAAGTATACAGACAGGCTCACATACGTACACTCACTTGGTTTAATTACTGAAATAACCGACTACAACTGACGATGTCTCTGTGGCAGAATAAAGACAGCGCTCACTGGACTCACCAATACTTCCTCAGTAAAGGTCTCAGGACGATGACATGTTCCCACATGCTGGGACAGGTTTCATCAATTCAAACAAAAGCATGTAGATATAAAGATGTGTCATCAGTTTCTGAAAGAAGACCTAAACTGTCATCCTGGGATGTTCAGGAACAAACCAACGCTCAAGCTGCCATGAACTGGAAACAGCTGCAACACCAGTGTGACCGACCACACTGGAACCAGTTTTACATCGCCATGGACTGAGGAGGTGCCCGCTCTGAAATCCACACCATGCTGCTGTCTGGACAAAGGTTTTCTGGTCAGAGGAGACAAAGACTGAGTCGTTTGGCTAAATGACGAGAAAGGTGAGGATGAGAAACTCCGATATTCAGATCCAAGCCTTTGTTATGCATCGACGTCCTGACAGAAAACATTCACCTGACTTAAAGCAGACAAACGTAAGCAGCAATCCTCACCTACATGTGTGTTAAAATGATCAAAAAGCATGATTGTAATTACTTTCAGACATTTACCAGTTTATCCGTCTTTTATTCATTTACTTTGTGTAACAAAGACAGCATGTGGACAATCTCCACGTATAGAAACATAACCTCCACCTACTTCACACTAACTGAAGAGGACTTCCGAGAAGATGTAAGATATTAAAAAGAAAACTATTATGCACGTAATAGCATCATTGTTTCACTAGCTGAGATAAATATATGCACATATATCCAGATGTCCTGAAGTTTGACTCTTCCTGTTCCCACGTGCTGGAATATGTTTCTTATAAAGGAGATTTAAATCACTCTAATCCAAAAAGCATTATTACAACAAAAACACACGTGAGGTACCTATAAGCCTGCAGCCTTTAAGCAATGCCTCGTGCATTTCAAGCTAAACATGACGAGCTCCCACTGTTCTCTTTCTCTTCAGGCACCAACAACATACGAAGTCTCCAGATGTGTCGTATCAGTGGCTAATAATGAGCTGGACCTGTTACGCTGCTGTTGCAGACATGCTTGCTGACTGCAGGGCACAGAAAAGTCATTCACTTCAAAGCCACAGATCATTCTGCAAAGACCCTCTCTGTGCATCTCAGCAGGATAAACAACAGCACGATTTGAAAACTGGGCCCAGGGGCGAATGATTCAAATAAGGACAAAGCTTTTGTTTTTAAAAACAGTGGTTAAAGTGTTTCAGAGAAAAACATTCTCGAAGATCAAGAGAGAAGTAAAGCATATAAAGCAGGAGGTACAGCAGCTCTTATTACTGGAATAAAGAGCAAAGCACTACTGACTGGATTTTATAACTGCTGCTTTAATGAACCCAACATGACAGACATGTTCATACATCAAGGCCGATGCAGACGTGAAGAGCAGACGGAGGATGTGCGTGTTTTTCTTTTCTCATAATTTTGGTGCCTGATGGAAAAACAGCTACCGAGTCTGTAAATGAGGGAGCTGGTGCCCAACGTACCCCTGTCCCGGGTCGAGAGCGATGGCCCGCGGATGCTCCATCCCTCCGGCTATGAGCGTAGTGCGCATGTCTCCGTTAAGCTTGGCCACCTCGATCTGGTCCAGATTGCTGTCGATCCAGTACAGCTTCCCAGTGATCCAGTCCACAGCCAGACCCTCCGGAGTGGCCAGGCCGTGCTGCACGACCACCTCGATTCCCGTTACCCCTGAAACAGCATTGGCAGCAAGACCGCATGACTTCACGTTCTTTCACATTCATTCAGCCCTGAACTTCTCTAAGCGTGCCAGAAGGCAAATGTCTGGATTTAACAGAGCCCTGCTAGCTCGTTAAGTCAGCGCGATGTGTGATTGAGTGCCTGTGAGAACAGACCCTAACCCTGGGCGCTGACAGCTGCGTGCTCTGCTCGAGTGCTGCACGTTCCCCGCACCAAACTGCATGTCCTCAGTACTTCAGAGGACTTCAGACGACGCTTAGACCTGATGCTGCCAACAGTTTGCACCCATCATGTGTGGAAGTAGCTCATACAGCACTGACATAACCGACAGTCAGCAGGAAGCAGTGGTTAGTGCAGGAAAACATTCATGAAGCAAACAAAGAAACTGAATAATCTGGAGGGAAGCTGTTTATTACAAAAAAAGGCAAATGGATTAGAAATATATGAAAATCCATCAGCGATTCTCAGATGGATGGACTTTTGTGGGTGTTTCACAGAGGGTGGAACAGCCACAGAGGTGATATCACTGCTCCACAGAGGCAAATAAAGGCTGGGGAACTCAGTGAATGCACTGCCACCCACAAAAATAAAGAGCGAATGAGAAATTCTGATTCATCATTTTATGAGACTTTGTACTACAAAAGCTTTAGACTTGTGCAGTATTTTTAAGTTTGCTCAACCTGAGATAAACTGTAAGGAGCCAATATCAGCCCCGTGCAGCAGAAATGAGTCTGTGTGACAGCAGCAGAATAAAACAGAACAACATCGTCGTCGCTGCCTGAGAGGAAAAATGAGCGAAGGTCTTACTGACAGTGTGAGAGCATACCTCCAGACTCTGAGAGCTTCCCCCTGTAGATCTTATCTTCCACCACGTCTGTCCAGTAAAGGAGGCTGTGGTTGAAGTGGAAGTCTAACGCGATGGTGTTCCTCAGTCCTGGCACCAGCAGGCTGTAGTCTCGTTTGTGAAGGTCTATTCGTCGTATCTCGTGCCGGATCGAGAAAATAACGAAAGCCTCAAAGGGATCTGGTGAAGGCGAGACAGTCGAAATAAGTATGTGTAAGTTATCAACGCACCATGAGAAGAATGAGACTCAACACTGCGGCCGTCTTCATCAGGATTTTCACCGTAAGGTATTAACAAAGACTCATTTCTGACTATTGTTACTAAATATATTTAAAAAACAGACAAGAAAAAAAATAATACTACCATGAAAACTAAAATAAACCACGACCCTCATGAATCACGTGAAATATAAATATTTGGTAAGACTTGCAGGTTTTTGTCTTTTTGTAAAGTCAAACCAAAATGATGACTCTGCAAACCGGATGCATACGTGCACATACGTGCACATCGCCGCTGACCTATTCTGCTCCTTTTTCCTCTCTGCTGTAATCTGACACCTCTCCTATTCATCCAGCTGAGGCCTGTCGGTGTGTGCACACTGAGCAGGAAGCAAATTCAATCTTAAGAACAGCTTTACTATTTTTATAAAGAAGTCCTGCAACAAAGTGGAGACACTGACGCGCACATAAGCAGACAGATGGATGGATAAGGTGGTCGTTGTTGTCCCGCAGTACCCACACAGTGCCAGCTCCTGTTATTAAAACATGTCGTCCACACCGAGGAATTAAATGATCTTGTTTAGCAAATATTAGAGTCGCGAGTCTGCATGGCTGCTGCCTTGTTTAGTGAAGTCACCGTCCTTCCCTGCTTTACCTAAAATCACACATCTGCTTCCCTTTTCCATTAAAGTGAATGTCAACCCTTGTGCTAACTGCTAGCAGCTAGCTTTAGATGATGCCATAGTAGCGTTGGGCTTAATGGCAGCCTGAGCTCCTGGGCTCTCAGGGCTGCATGCTGCAGCACATGCAGATACGTAGGCGCTACGATCAGCGATCGAAGGCTCTTTTGTTCCCTAGAAGACATTTTAATAAGTCACACAGCACAGAGCCGCTGTTCGTGCTATTAATGACAACTGCTAAAATTTGCATAGTAATTAAAACAATTAAGCTTAATTTGCTTCAATATATTCCCTTCACTCGGCTTCCACTCGGCTCAGTGCGCTGTGCAGATGACACGCTTTTAAACATTTCTCATTGGCTCAGCCATAATGTGGCGTGCATTTATATGCATCAGATGCAGCCAAACCGACGTGTTGCCAAACACTTTGGGAACCAACGCGCGGCATTTTCCCGTTTCTGAAAAAAGCAGATACATTTGTAAGTCGTGTCCTTTGAGGAATAAATGCTGTAGGGTCTCTGAGAAGTGTCTAAATCTAGCGACAAGTCGTAACGCTGGCAAACAGCGCTCCCAATCCCAAACTCGGCCTCGCCCACCGAGGCTCCGGACGCTATTTCTGCCTCCAGTGCAGCTCGTCTCCTGAGAGGCGCACAGCTAACGCTTGTTCCAAGCGACACATGGACACTTGTACACAAACTGCACTTAGTATTTCAAAACTTTTGCAAGTCTTTTCTTCACAGCACGCTTTACTCAGTCACACTTTAGGGAACACAGATGTAATTAAAACTGTGTCCTTGCCTCAATGTCACATCTCAGTGCTGCGACCGAACGAGCTACAATGCTTCTGCAGAGACGACGCGTACTCGCAGCTTTTTCCCCCCATTTATTACTGCGATATGAAAAGGAAGAAAAGACGTGAGCTCCGGACTTTACAAAGCATCCAGCAGCAACGCTTCTCAGGATTCAGGTGCAATGCTTGTGTTTGCATGCAAAACGTGATTTATGATGAAGCTGTACAATTCAGATCAGCTCCCAGAGAAAATTGTGTATTTTCCTGCGTTAATGTAAGATTAGAGCTGCAACTGCCATCAATCTCGGCGCCAAAGAGAGAAGCGAGTAATCAAAGCCAGGTCCATAAATCTGAACGCGACGGTCCAACAGCATGTGTGCAACTATTGTGTTGCAGCGGCTTCAAAGCAGTCTAATCAAGTGGATTAGTGAGTCACAGCAATCACATTATGCGATGCCAGGCCGGTTAAACGTGTGTGTTTGGGCCTGAGGTGAGTCAGCTAGCAGAGCTGGCTCACTCAGCATCACAGGAGATGGAAACAGACAGCTCTCATGGAGCCGAGCCTCTTCACATTTGATTGGATTTGAATAGATAGATACTCTAAATCACCGTCTATTACTGTTCTTCAGACTACCTCCTCACTTTTTTACCACTCACAGACGCTAACACGAGGACCTTCCCATTACGCGCTCGTGTTTCAGCCGCTACCGTCCGCAGAATCAATCGATTATACGTTTCTCTATAATTAAAACTCACATTTTTCAATTACTCGCTCGCACAGAAGCTGAGATTACAACTCAAAATCAAACGCGGTGCAGGTGCACCACGGCCAAGGACAAATGTATTATTACTGCAGCCACAGACCGGCAGTGCTGCACGCTGGAGGCAGCCTGCAGCATCACTGAAACAAACATTAGAAGGCTCGGGTCTGTTACCTGTGCTGTGACAGCTGTCGCCGTCCGAGTCGAGCATCCATCCTGGATAACAGGAACACTTCACTGTGGTCTTGTACTGCTCACACACTTGGCTGCACTTCAGGTGACGGCTGCAGTAGTCCACCACCTCACACGTCTTGTTGCTGGAGTCCAGGTGAAGCCCGGGGGGACACGAACACACAACTCCTTTCCCCGGTGCCACAGTGCACTGGTGACTGCAGCCCCCTCTGGCTACAAGGCACAAATCTGGGGTGAAGAAAGGTCCCGAAATCTTAGAAAGTACACAGAGATGAATCTGTGTCTGTCTGACAGGAATCCTAAAGGTTTAATATTTGCGCATAGGAAAAAAGACGTGGTCTTTTAAACTGTGAGCTGCTGCAGACATCATAAGTCAAGCATAAAGGTGGTGTGTAATGAGCAGGCACATAAACAGCAGGTGGTGCAGATTCATGAGGAGAAGAGTGGCGTCTATTTGCATTTAAAGCAAAGCAGGAAAAAACTCATTTTTTCCAGAAATTACATAAAAAACAAGTCTTAACTTTGTGCTCCTCATCCTGTCGTAAAGTTCTCATTAATTAGCAGCTCGAGATGAAACATGGAGTGAAAATGAAGCCGTGAACGAGACCTGGACTTAGCAACATAAGGAGAAATGAACAAAACAGTCACAGTGGCTGAATGGTGGGTGTGAATCCTGCTGAGCTGGTGCAACTCAGACCCCTGAGGTCCCATCTGAACACAGCCTAATTTTCAATGAGGAGCCAGAAGCTCTTTTAGCTACAAAAACACTCGAGGGTCCTGTGAGGCCCCCACGAGGCTCGGCTAGTGACGCTCTCGAAAATGAGCCTCCGCGTTTACGCTGCTCACTTTTAAGAGATTAGATGGGAAGAGCTGCTCACATGAGATAATCTGTCTCATCTGAAGGCTGTTGGACAAACACTTGCAGACTTCATATTCTGTCCCTTTGGTCTCAACAGACACCAGTTACATGCTGACGGGACACCGAAGAGCTCCAGTGGGAGATTTTTGGCATTCCCAACATCACAACATACTTGCATATCATACGTGTGATGATGTGAAACCCTGTAAATGCAGATTTGCCTTAAACAAAGGCTTGCTTGTCTTTGCATCGACTTTCTTTGGTTCTAAACTGCTGCTACACATCAAGTTTTCATTAATCCATCCATGCACAAAGTGCATCGTTCAAAGTTTCCGTGGATGGAAGTCACTATTTATGACACTTTCTCTTTAGTCTTCCCACTTACAATGATTCTTATGTGAAACATTCTCTCGTGGGCTTGAAAGGTGGGTGTAAATGTTCCTGAGGAAGAACAGCCGTTACAGTCAGCTTGGATCTCGCCGTTGACAAGTTTTGTCATATGTCTAATTATCCGCTGTGTAACTTGTCAGAATCTGTTGACACTGGTATGACTCAACTACTCCGGAAACTTTTCCAACCTTTTTCTGACTGAGCGTTTGATGAGCTGTCCGCATTAGCTGTCCACAACAAAAGGCTGCGTTTGGAAACCTCAGCGCCAGAAAGGAAAACGAGAAAAGCCGGAATTTTTACAAAAAGTGTGACAGCGGACGGTAAAACGCGATAAAATAGAAGAAGCGCGTGGGTGAGCTTTGCTCTGGATGTAGGCGGAGCCATGTGTAGAACATTATATTCACTGGTTGATCCAGTGTTGTGAGATTAGATCCTCAGTAATCACACACGACTCGTGTGTCCACATACTTTAGACATAAGACATCATTACCACAGATGGGTCCTTCGTCGGAGCGATCCGCACAGTCCACTTTGCCGTTGCAGATCTTATCGGGCGTGAGGCAGACCGAGGAGTCGTTGGCACACGGGTACTTGGGCGGCTTGCACGCAGCCGACTCACACGACTCTTCGTCCGAGCGGTCCTCACAGTCGATGTCCCCGTCGCACACCCAGCTCTTTGTGATGCACTTGCCTGCAGGAGCCGAGCAAACATTAGCACAAATCTTTCAAGCAGGTGAACGTTTGATGACCAGCTGATGAAATCTCCTTATTTCCACAGGATTCAGAAATAAAGCTCCCTGCTGAGTGATGCATTCAGGGGGAGACGGATTTCTCAGTTCTTTTGTCATAACCTTAAAACAAACGCCATGTATTATTCCCAGAAGGCCACAGTCAACAAGCTGCCTCTCTGGTTTGTGTTTAAACCGATGAAAAAGTCCACATACAATCAATATTCCCTGTGCTGTGCAAAGGAGCCTGATTGGTAAATCCCTCATTGCGGGCAGGAAGATGTAGGTAGAACCACGAGGGGGGTGAATAACAGAGACACTGGGATGTATCAGCATCACTCAAAGCTTGTATGTTTTCCACATTTTCGATCCCACCGGCGTGTTTGGCGCCAGATCGGTGCAAACTGACATGGGATGGTGCCGCGACTGCGTATGTTTGCTTTTAAATAAAAATGCATTCACACGACGCTGCTGATTTAACCCGTCAGGTTCTAAATGTCTCATTTAGTGGTACCGTAGTTGCAAAGATAAACACAAACGCTTCTCCGTGAGTAAAATATGCTCGACACTTGTGGCGCAGATGCTGTGTTGGGCTGTTTTTGTGCTAATGCACATGGACAAGGAGGTTAATCATTTGTGTAATTGAATTATCTCCATCCTGAAAATTTCACCTTGAACGACACAGCCTGAAAACCGCACAGTCTGCGAGCAGAGGATGGATCGAGGATGTAAAAGGAGGGAAACGGATTTTGTTCAGAGTGGGCGGCACGACGGGGAAACCTCATCCTGAGTGGATTTATTAAACGTGGCTATTGCTTATTATTATTTATTTGAGGGTGAAATACTTTTTTATCTTCTTTCCAAATATAACCAACCTACTAAAATATCAGGTTTCATATTTAATTCAACAAAACGTTAGCGTAGCCACAAATGAGAGATGGCTACTCTCTTGAGATGGTCCTCAGTGTGGCTGCAAATGCACTTTTAAATAATAGACGAGTGCATTTACAGTGTTTTCTGTGTGCATTTGAACATTTCTCACCAATTAGTGTATAAAGAGCTTCATATTTGTAGGGTCGACCTTACAGTATAAAGCGCCTTGAGGCGACTGGTGTTGTGATTTGGTGCTGTATGAATAAAGTTGAATTGAACTGAATATTTGCTGATATCATCCACGTGATCCTGACTGCACAGCAACACTGTAATACTTAGTGTAATGCTAAAGGTAAAGATCCCTGATAAAAGCACACACTATATCCACTCCCATATAAATGGATGCATGGATTGTATACAGTAGGCACTGTAATCCAGATTTATTCCTGCAATATCTGGCAGTGATTCCAGGCTAGAAGTTCCTCATTAAACTGTCTCAGGCTAAAAGTTTCAAATTGAGAATAAATCCTTCCCCCATTTAAATGTCTGACTCTCCTCCCTGTGACTGAATACTTTATCAAACACTGTATTTAAAGGCCTGAGATTAGATATTTCATGCAAAAAAAAAGTGCTTCTGGATAAATTACTGTGCTTGTACTATTAGCATTACTTATTAATATGTAGTATTAATAGCAGGCACCACAGTCAAGTGAAGCATCTCACTGCATTATAGTAATGATCTAATCGGTGGTATATCGTGCTTGCTTTTTATACTCACACATGGACAGCGTAAAAAAAGAGCACACGCTTCTGTCACGTGCACGAACTGGGAGCAGGAAGGGAAAGCTGGGCTGTGAACTGGTTTGCACATGTGCAGCACCAGTGGGGAAGCTAAATCTGATCCATTGAAGCATATCGACTGAGGAATCAGCTGATGTCACTGAGATTGTGCCTGAGCTTGACTTCATAGTTTGCTTAAGCTGCTATCACGCTAGATGCTGTTTTGTTGCATTGCTTCAGATTATCCTCTTCATCTCTGGCTCTCCTTCATCCGTCAGAGCTGCAAAGACCGGCTCTTTTAGAAAGGCCTTTTTGAATATTTCCAGAGAGGGCAGTGTGTTCTTCAGAGGAGGACAGAACAAACTGCATGAGTGAACAGAGATCTAACACGGCGCTACTAGAGAGAATAATAACTGTGTGCTTTAGCCAACCTGTCACCATGCAGCAAAAATGAAAAGGAAAAGCGTTTAGTGATAAGTGGAAAATTCCAGGACTGCAGGACTTTTTTTGTTTTTGCCCTTTTTCTTACATTTAATACAAGAAGGTAGATGCTCAGTCGGGGTGCGTGGACGGTTTAAACAGACTCTGATTGGTTGAAGAACCACACGCAGATGCTCAGATTCATTTATAACTCATTCAAATATTGTGGACTCTCTCATATTTCACTAAGTTCACTCTTGTTTAAAGGTTTACTTACTGAACTCAAATCCATGCCAAGTTTAATTTTTATGCCTCAGGACCCGATGTTACCGCAGTCAGACCCACAGCATCACTGTCAGCTGACTAATGAAGTGTAAACATTCAAAAAAATCTGGAAAGTATCTCAAAGCTACGAAACATCAGTTTGCATTAATAATAATAATGGATTGCATTTATATAGCACTTTTCAAGGCACCCAAAGCGCTTTACAATGCCACTATTCATTCACACACTGGTGGAGGCAGCTACAGTTGTAGCCACAGCTGCCCTGGGGCAGACTGACAGAAGCCAGGTTGCCATATCGCACCATCGGCCCCTCTGGCCAACACCAGCAGGCGGTAGGTGAAGTGTCTTGCCCAAGGACACAACGACCAGGACAGAGAGCCTGGGGATCGAACCGGCGACCTTCCGGTTACAGATGCGCTTCCCAACCCCCTGAGCCACGGTCGCCCCAATTGTTAATTGTTGAGTTACAACAACAACAGGACCCCAACACAGAGGTGGCACCTCCAGGACCGCTCTGTGTGTTTCTACCTGTCACCTGCACATTAACTCACAGCTCGTTGTTAACACTGCGCTGTATTCACTACCTGTATCTTTGCAGGTGAACTTAGCCTTGGGGTCACACATCCTCTTCGTGCCCTCGCAGTCCTTCTCATCGCTCCCGTCCTCACAGTCCTTATCGCCGTCACAGCTCCAGCGCTCCGGGATGCAGGTCCCGTCGGTGACGCAGTGGAATTCCTCGGCACTGCACTCGATCACCGGCGGCAACACTAAAACAAAATTAATTTGACAATGAATGCCTTTGAGATATACAGCAAAGTGTCACGGGCAAAAACCTCGCAGTTAACCTTTATTTTAAAAGAGACGTATTGGTGGCAAATATTTATGATAGTGAGCCGGGCAGCAGCGTCTATAACAGGTCAGCACCCCGAGAAGAATGGAGTTATTTCACAAGTCTTTAAGGTTTATGTGTCCGAGATATTTCTGTCTTCTTTAATCGCTCTGGTTAATATATCACACACACGGGTTTCATCAAACAATCGGGTATGACGGCTGCGTGTGTGTGTGTGTGTGCACATGTTTAGACATCCTTGTGAGGACAGAAAACAGGCATGCTGCTATACTTGTGGAGACCAACAGTCCTTATGGGGACAAAATGCTGTGCCCACCAGTTTGAAGACATTTAAGGACAAAAGTTTAAGTGTTCCTCTGTGGACCGAAGTCCACCCTGAGGTCCTCCTCTTCCCCCGATGAGCCTGGTCTTTTTTGTTCGTTAGTTTTTGTCCCGTTTTGCTTGTTAGGAATTTTGTGTAATTTCTTTGTCCCCTGTTGGCTGGTTAGGGTTAGGCTGAGGGTCAGGGTTACACATCCACTCTTCATGGTTAGAGTAAGGGGACAGGGAAAGCATATGTCAGTGAGAGGTCCTCACTAAGATATGAAAATCTAAACTTATGTTATTTGGAAATAGTGGTTTAAATACAAACGCAAAGATTCAAATAAATGGTGCTGATATTGAAAGAGTCAGTGAAAATAAATTTCTGGGGGTAATAACAGATGAAAAACTCAACTGAGAGCTCACATAAGAGATATTCATTCCAAAGTATCACGAAGCATTGCAACACTAAACAAGGCAAAGCAGGTATTTGACAAACATCACTTCATATTCTACTGTTCACTGGTTTCACCATACTTAAGCTATTGTGCAGAGGTCTGGGGCAACAACTATAAAACCACATTACATTCACTTTTTACTCTTCAAAAAAAGCAATTCGAATCATCCACAGTGCAGGTTACAGGAACGTACAAACTCACTATTTTTGCACTGAAATATTGAAAAATTGACGATCGAGTGAAATTCCAAACAGCATAAATTCTATTCAAAGCAAAAAATAAAGAACTGCCAGGAAATATTCAGAGTATGTTTGTTTTGAAAGAAGGAAGTTATAATTTAAGGGGTTTTTGTAACTTCAAAACAACGAAGGTACGTACTACAAGAAAAAGCTTTTGTGTTTCTGTGCATGGAGTGAAACTGTGGAACAGTCTGAATATGGAATTAAAGCAACGTCCAAACATAAAACTGTTCAAAAAGAGTTATAAAAGTATGATCTTCTCGAACTCTAAAGAAAAGGAAAATATTTAAATTAAGTGAATGTCATGTAAAAATTCATGATGTGATATTACAGGATATAGTATATCAGAAATCTGTTCACTATTTTTATTACAAATGATATCAGTAAGGAAGCAACTAAATATTAACTGATAATTTATGGCAATAATTTAAATAAGTGTTTACTTCTTCCCTTTCAACATGTAAATTAATCAGAACGTTTTTTTGTATGTAATTTGTATAGTATTTTTTTTTCTTTCTTATTTTCTTTTCTAAATGTACTTGTAAATTGTTCACATGTTGAAATAAATTACCAAAGTCACAGCCTGTGTTTTAAGAATGGTTGGGTGGGTAAGCAAAACTCGCCCAACGATACACGACCGTGCTCACCGGAGGACCCGGGGATCAAACTACCAACCTTCTGTTGAGCAGCTGACCCATAGTCAGACATAGTGTCTGACTCACTGGTTCAAGCTCACCTTATTGTATATTCCGTGTGTGTTGATTTGGATGTGATGGCTTAATGCTTAAATGAAAAAACAGAAAACTATTTAACAGTAGAAGCACAGCGGAGACAAATTCAAGCCTCTGGGGCAGAATTAGACACAGGGGGAGGAGACGTCTGCAGCTCCCATCAGGAAATGGTTTGATGAATGGTGCACACATTCTAGTGACAAGCAAGCGAGCTGTGAGTTTTCTAGGAGCTTACATAAGGTTTGTGTGATAATTAGATTAAACGATTCAAGTCCTGATGGTAAAATTCCCGCGCACACAGAGCAGATAAGATTTAGTCACACAGCAGTGTGAACACAGAGTTAGTGGACTCGAGCTGATTAGCTGTTAAACTTGTAATTACAACACCTACATTTAAATGCTGATTCGAATTGCAACTAAAATCATTTGCACACTCAAATAAATATAAATCAGCGCTCGTGAAGGTGGCACAGGCAGCTCGTGTGTGATGATTTAATCTATGACGGTGTATTATAAATAAACAGGTTAACACTAGCTGTTTGAACAAATGGAAGACAGGATGTGTCGGTCATTTCAAAACCTGTTCATCAGCATTTTAACACGCTGCGCAGACATCGCTTACATGCAGGTCCACCTCTGCAGGTTAAGGTCTCGTCGCTGAGGTCACCGCAGTCGTTGTCGCCGTCACAGGCCCAGTGGTCGGGGATACAGCGACCATTGGAGCACTGGAAGTGGGTATTGGAGCAAGACTGGATGCAGCCCACTTCATCACTGCCGTCTCCACAGTCGTCATCTGCACACATGCACAAAAGTTCAGTGACAGATTATTGTTATGAACGCTGGTGGGTGTAAGGTATATGTAATCCTGGTTATAACCATGAGGGCTGTTGCCGTTGCACAATGCACTTTTTTGATGAAAAACTTGGGCTGTTTTCTCTGGGCTTTGTGTGTGTTTGTTTCTTTGTTTGTTTGTTTTTCTCTCTCTGTGTGAAGAGACTGCAAACCAATTTCCCACTGGGGACAATAAAGTTACCACTGGCCAAGGTTAGAGCCAGTTTATGCTTTCACCTGAATCGCAGTGCCACTCCACACTGATGCATCGTCCACTGGAGCAGCTGAACTGGGTGACGGGCTCACAGGTGGGGAAAACTGCACATAAACAAACATAAGTTCAAATTAAAGAAATATTTGCTTCACGAAGCCACAAACAATCAGCTGTGCTTGTAAAATGTGATAGCAAACATCAGGTTTGTGTCCTAAACTCAACACTGACCTAGACTCTGAAAATGATATAAAATAAAACAAAAACAATACCAATAATTTTTAAAAATAATCCTATTACATTTTTATATGTAAAAAATAACAAACACACTGTATGGAATCAAAGACGACAGTGTGAGTGAAAGACTTGTGTCTCATAAATCTGTCGAATAATGAAAATAATCTATAAACTAAAAAGGTTTTTATAGGCAGCTGCACGTTTCAGTTAGAGGAAGAAAAACAGGAAAACAAGAATGATTAAAATCATATTTCTCACTTTATGGATGCACACATCGCAGGGAAACTCATTCATTAGTCCTGAGATATTTCAGTCATGGTGAAACATCTTCAATATAAATGTTACTATCATGTTAATTCTTATATGAAGGTTTGTTAAAGGTGTCCATGACCATAAAACTGAAAATATTAAAAATATTAATTACTGTTATACGTCTTTCCATACATGCACTGATAGTCTGGAGCCGACTTAAAGAATAACTTTAAATGATACTAACATTGATAAGCTGTAGTTTAAATATATCTGCTGACAGCTCACATTCGTGACTGCAGGTCAACGCTCAGGTTTAATCTTCCGTCTCCACCACAGATCCGTAACCGTAGGGATTTTTTAGTAATAGCTTTAACCTCAGCGACCTTCCAGAGATTCCCATTTGGGTTCATTTGGGACTCTTGGGTTAGCCGTTTCATCATTTTAGTTTTTTACCCCTTTCACACAGTGACAAAGTGCATTATCTGACAGAACAGAAAAAAGTTGTCTGATTAAAGTGATGTTAGGAAAGGAACATAATGTTTGAATCAAGAATGATTCCAGCATCCTTCTGATTCTTCTGCTGATGACACACTTACACTCTTACTGCTTCGATCAAGAGGGTAACAACCTCACATTCACCTGATGAACTAATATAAAAGCATTCATGCTAGTGTTAACCAGTGTTGGTCAAGTTACTTGAAAAACATAATCAGTAACTAATTACTGATTACTTCCCCAAAAAAGTAATCCCGTTACTTTACAGATTACTTATTTTCAAAAGTAATTAATTACTTAGTTACTTAGTTACTTTTTAAAAACACGATGTACAACCTGAATAGGTGATAAAGTGATAGATCTTTCAGCCCAATTCTACTTTTTCTGCATAATCCATCATACAAAATGTAATCAAATGGAAAAGTCTCTTTTTAAAACTTGTTTTATTAGTTTTAATCTTTTAACTTTATGCATCAAGCAAAGATTTAATTATCTGCAACATTCTCTGACTGGAAGAAATTAGTTTAACATTTAAACCTATTTTCTGCACATTCCAGCACATAAAATAAAATATTTTTTGTGTTTACACTCAGTCTTTCAAATAGATGCAAGTAAAACACAGCAGAAAATAAATAAAGTCAAAGACTCAGCGGTCCTGTTGCTCTATTTTCACCTGTAAAGCAGGAGTGGGGTAGGCGGAGGTTTACCCTGGTGCAGGTGTGCCGCGGTCAGTGGAAGAATCCGCGAGTTTCTCTGTGAGTTTCCCATTACGTCGTAGCTACTCGGTGCTTGTTTGGAAGTTTAGGGTTTTTTTTCGCTGTAAAAAGAAGTTTTCTTCCCACGCACAGCGGACACTAATGTTTTTGTCACTTTTTATGGAATCAAACTCAAAGTAAGGTCAGTACTTCCACGCTTTAAACGCTGCACGCTCATACTCTCTCTGCACTCGATATATGATCCATTGTTGATCTGCACACAGCTGTTGTCACGAACGTCGCACTCGCTTACGTCACTGTCGTGAGACATTCTCGCAAAAAAATCACGGTTTTAGTAACGCAGTAACGCAGCGTTCCTACGGGAAAGTAATGGTAATCTAATTACCGTTTTTGCAATAGTAATCCCTTACTTTACTCGTTACTTGAAAAAAGTAATCAGATTACAGTAACGCGTTACTGCCCATCTCTGGTGTTAACACAGTCCCTCCAGGAGTGGACGTCCCAGGTCAGACTGTACCAGCAGTCAGAGAAACAGCAAAAACCCAGGAGCTCCGTCTCGGTTCAACATTACGTTTCATGACGATACAATTAGAAAAAGACTGAATAATCAAACAGTGTCCGGTGGACTCTGTGTGCAGGTGACATTGTGACAATGTCAGGTTAACGTTTTCATTCCCATCAGACACCAGCCGTGTTTCTGACTCGGAGATATGATTCCTGGATGCCTGAAGCTTTATTGACTTGAGTATAAAACACAGGCCTATATTTGAAATGATTTGTTGACTGAAATACTTTTAGGCGCTGCAGAGGAGACAGATAATATTTCTGTCCTACAGGATGCTTTCCTCAAAAATGTCAGGTTTCAGCGACGGCACATGTCTGGCTGGAATTTAACATTCGTTAAAAATGAAGACGAGACATACATAAATAATGAAGGTTTCGAGTAAACAGTGAGCGTTGTTAAAAATAAAACACCGGCATCCATAAATAATGCCGGCGAACAGAGCTGCGAGCGAACCGAGCGCCCAGTAGAAGACGGTGTGTGACAACTACTAAACTACTGACAAACAAAATCCAAATTAGTATCAATCTCTAAGGCGGCCACCACTGAGCTTCAGGTGTTCCTAAACCCACAGTAGCTCCACTGAAGCTAAGTGAGCTGCCAGAGCTGCACAGAGCAGCGCCTGCAGAGAAGTAATGCCTGAGGAAGCTCAGACAGCAGTACGGGAGAGAATATGTTTTGCTGCACAGCTTGATTATGATTGAATGAAGCCGAGCATGAACTTTAATTACTGCTTACAACCCGGCTGTTTGTGACTGCATATTGAAGCGGCTTAGGACACACAAAGGGAGGCTGAGGCGATACAGCACGCTGCAGCATTTGGCAAACATCGATCACTGTTAAAGGCTGATTTCATACAAATAGTGATTAAAGCGAGTCTTAAAACCTCCTTTTAAACGTATGCTTCCAATTCAGCATCGCTGATGAAAACGTATGAAATTTGTAGCTGCAGACATCCTTTCCCCTGCTTCAATAAAAGGTTAAATACATCTTCAAAGAGCTCAAAGCGCTCGGGTCATAATGGCATGCCATGTATTTTTATTATGCCTTCTAGGATTAGCCCAGAACACAGAGTACAACTTTCCCTAAGTGAAGCTGACAGATTGTATAATACCACTGAGACATGACTACAGAACAGTGAGCTACTGTACCCAGCACCACCCACCGAAGCTGCTGCCATTTGTGAGGACATGTCTAGGTCTTGGTCCAGAGAACACAGCATCAATAACTGAGTCTCTCTGTCCACTGAATGAAGCAGCGCCTTTCTAAAACGTCACAAAAATGCACAAGAATTTTGCAGTTGTTAAATGTCTTCTGAGCTTCTTCTACCTTCATGTTTTCAAACTGCATTAAAACTGTCCAGCAGATCAAAATCTCTCTACTCTCCTTAACTCTCCTGGACATTAAGCTGCTACTTTTGGGAAGCAGCCACACTAAAGGGATCGAACGAGGGACCACCGACCGGCCGGAGCCACTGACTAAAACAAAATCCTTTACCTCAGCAGGCAGCTGGCTGACATTGTTCACCTGTGCTTCCTGCTATCCACCCTGCATCAGTCTTCCTTTGTCTTTGAACCTCCAGCAGCTCCACAGGCAGCAGTACAAACATCCACACTGCACTAGCCGTGTAGGTATAGCAGCACAGACGCTGCATAGGTCTGTTAGCTTTGGTTTGATTTGTTTTACATAAATCTCTTTCATACCTGTCGCACTAGCTGAGCTGTTTTGTTGTAAAAAGAAAACAACATTTTATTAATTTATTATATTTTTAAAAGTACTTGTGTGTTTTTTTATTTCCCCTATGCTGTGCTATTAAAGAGTAATGTGAAAACAGCAGAACTTGTATCATATTATGAAGTGAGAACAGCTTAGCACATATTTTTAGCTCCAAGTGGGAACTGCATCGTATACATTTGACATTTGTAAAGAGATTTTTGAAATTTCAGCATATTAAATTTACAGCCCTGAAAGTGTAGAGTTAAAACATCTCACTAATATTAAATGTGAGAAGTAACAGAAAATGACCCCAAATGATTTTACTTGTGTTTAATGAAATCATCATGTTGCTGTTAATCAAACAGAGCCAAGACAAAGGTACTCGGTCACACACAGAGTGACGTTTGAGTGACGTCTGGGGAAAAGCACGCGTGACTCACCGCATGATATTTCATCAGACTTATCCCCACAGTCGTCCTCCCGATCACAGCTCCAACTGCGAGGTATACATCGTCCGTTCTGGCAGGAGAACTGCTCTGCCTGACAGGGCTGGGCTGAGGAAGAAGAAAGAGGCCACTTAATTCAATCGCACCTGCATGAGTCAGTGTAGCGGCTGCACAACAACTCTAATGGTCACTAGATCACCCAAATGTCAATGTAAGGCCGGCGCAAACCCTTTATCACTCAATCGCGCGGTTGAAGACGGGCGTGGAAAACGCGCTGTTGCTGATGGGCCGTCAGTTACGTGCTGGTGGTCACACTCGTGACAGCAGCTGATGTGGGATACGCGTGTCAATCCACCGACGGGGGAACATTCGTCATCTTCTGGCTAATGCTCATCGATCGATCCTCTGAGGATAAAAAGCTCCGGAGAAGTACGACTAATGCGATATGCTGTAAGTGTCCTCGTAGATGCTCCAAGTCTTTGATACTAGAACGCCCTTAAACAATGAGATTGATTGCACAGTACCGCCGCTCCTTCACAGCCTCAAAATATTACAGTGACGGCTGCCTTGACAGCACCTGACACCAGTGTTCAAGTCTTAGAGAATAAAGCACATCTGAAGTGAGAACATTTTTATCAAAAGACGTCAGAGACAAATGTTTCATGGCCTACTGTGCAGATGAGAAGTTTAAGATAAGATAAGATAAGATAACCTTTATTAGTCCCACACGTGGGAAATTTGTTTTGTCACAGCAGGAAGTGGACAGTGCAAAAGTTATGACGCAAAAATTAGAATACAATAAGAATAAATACAGTACACAACTGTACAGAATAGAATAAAATAATATACTATATACAGTAGAATAAAATAGAATAAAAATATACAATAAGATAAAAATAGAATACGAATGCTATATACAACTGAGTAAAAATACAACGATGCCAGAAAAGATTATTGCACTTAGTGTTATTGCACATGTGTGGATGTGTGTGTTTGTTCAGTTAAAGTCTTTGTTGTGGAGTCTGACAGCAGTTTACATAGCTGAACGGTCCTCAAAACTGATCGGAGAAGCACCTGTAACCACGCTACGTTTTCCTGAAATCACCGGTTTCACATCAGCGTTTATTCATAGAATTAATCATATTTGATAAAATGTGAAACGACTGAAAATGAGCCAGCGAGCACAGACGAGCAGCGCTGACAGATGGCACACGACTGACATCCAAAACTCCCCAAATCTAAACCCGACGTGAAAGCAGCCCGTGCGTACCTGAGCAGGTGTTGTTGGACTCGTCCTCGTTGTTGCCGCAGTCGTTTGTCCCATCGCAGAGCCATCGTTTGGGGATGCAGCGATTGTTGCTGCATTTGAACTGATTGAGGGGACAAGTGTGGTTGTCTGCAAAGAGTTCACCGCACAAAAAGCAGATCAGTCAATAAAATCAAATGAACGAACACAAGAATGAAAAAATGTATCTGGCAAATACTGCATGTTGTAACATGTTAGTGTTGTAGTGTTGCAGAATCTAAACTGCAGACAACACCCACTCAAGAACTGTCACGAAGTCACTCAGCGCTGACGTGACCTGCCTTCAGAGCAGTCTGGGTTCAAAAGGTGCTGAACTGTCGACCTGTGAGGTTTTATTGTGTTATTTGGTCTTTAATAAAGCTGGAGGGGAGGGAACTGCAAAAGCCAAGGTCATAATTATCTGACGCACGCCAACCAAACCTGAGACCGTACTGTGCCAGTCAAAAATATGCATGATCGTCATTTTGTCAGGTAGCGTGTGCTTCACAAGCTGTTTACTCACATTTGATCAATGTGAGAAAACTTTAAAGTAAGACAAACCTCATCAGCACTGCAGCTTTCTTTGTAGTTTTGGTTTCATATGGTTTCATATTATTTAAGTTCACAAAGTATAAATATTAAGTCAAGTCCAGCTGTCAAACAGCAGAGCAGCGGAGCTACACTAACAGACACGGCTGGCCAAAAACATTTGAATTCAGAGAAGGAACGAGCAGATTGTAATCGGCTTTATTTTAGAACATAATAGATGTGGCTGCCATCTTTATGACCGGCTTGGGACGTATCCGAGTGTTTCACAGTCACAGAGTCTCAGTTTCAATATTATTTAATATCGGACCTCTTTCCTGTTTATACAGTATATCTGCAGCTTTTCACTGAGACTTAATTAAGGTCACAATGTAACTAATTTCATACTGATACAACAACAAGCCGCACTAAAAACCATAAAAGGAGTAATAATGTTTCAGAGTGTGAGGAATCTCATTTATGTTTCTCCTCGGTGGTTCGTCCTTTAATTGAGAGTAATGGAGTCTCTATATCATCTTTAGTGGTCTCAAGTGTATTTGTGGTTGGTTTTGGTTTTAGTGCCTGATTTTTGTTTTATTTGAGGCGACTTTATCATGAAAAAGAGAAAAAAATCAGTGCTAATATTTAACATTAACTTTGATAATTCTAACTCATTAAGCCTCACCGCTCATTAATCATACTAAAGAAATGAGTGTTTCTCTGCATGCTGTAACTCTACCCATTGCAAAGTTCATGGCTAACACAGAGTGGAGGGCTGGTCTGTATTTAAGATGTGCTGCTGCCATCTGAAACACAATAATAATAAAAAGAATAAAGTCCATGTTTAACCATCTAACATCGAGTTTACACGACTGATTTGTAGAAGGACGCACGTAGAAAGTGGAGGAGGGGGAGCACTTTACACCCCGACTTCAGTGACATTTAAGAACACAGCAGCTGACAGCCAGAGGGAATTAGCCCTGAAAAGCTGAGGCTTTGCTTGCTTGGCCGCATCACTGTGTACAGTGTCTGTTCAGACAGTGCATTTTTCATGCTAGCGTGCAGTGTGTTGCCTGCAGACTAATTCCGAGATATCCTCACAGCAGCTCTGGATCTCCTCGTCACTCCCATCCAGACAGTCATCATCTCCGTCACACTTCCACAAGGCCCGAATGCACCGCTGATTACGGCACTGGAACTCATCACTTTTGCATCGCTGTGGCTCTAAACTACTGCTGGAAGCTTCTGAGAGAGACACAAGTGAGAAAACGCCATTTTAGCCCCACACCTTCTAAGAAATACGTGTTAAGGGGAAAATATTGGCATATAAAACGAATAACGAGCATGCACAATGTGTTAATGTTTCATAACCTCATGTGTACATGCGTGGGAACCCACTGGGATCCTCCCTCAGCTGTATTTACTTGTTTATTAGCAGATTTGAAAAGAAGCCTGTCCCACAGGACGCGGCAGGATTACACTACACTGGGACAACCTGATCTTAGGGCTCGTCTGATTCATTACGTCCTCCTACCTGCACAGGTGACATTGTTCTTCTCCAGAACCTGGTTGTCAGCGCAGGCACACACTCTCCCTCCTGGGATGGCGAGGCAGAGGGTAGTACAGCCCCCATAATTCACACTACATGCGTTGTCACCTGGAGAAACAGAACCCAAACACAGCATGGTGTCTTGCTCATTTAAAGCGACATTTTCTAAGCTGACTTTAAGCTCCGTATTATCCTGGTTTTCCCCTTTTTTTCCCCATCTGTGAAATAAAGATCAGAGTTTCTGGAAACCCTTTAAATGCAGTAAAATAAATCATTTCATTGGTACAAAAGCTTTTCCCCCCACATAGAGAGACATGCCAGGTGTATGCCGCGAGATCTATAAGCATACGTCAGGTGAATTATTGGGAACGGTGTGGGTGAAAGACATTTGACATTTTTATCATTCTCGGAGGAATAATTTGTCTTTCGGGACAAAGCTGACATTCTCCAATCGAAAAAAGTCACATATCAAGTTAAGGCATGAGACACCTTTGTCACTTTCATTTAACACAGAACCCAAAGGCAGTGCCTGAGCCAATGAGATAAAGCTTTGGGTTTTGTAAGAGCCAATCAGTAATACTCAGAGTACCGGACAGCCAATTAATCTATTCAGTGGCATGAACAAAAGAGAAACGTCTCTGCATGGCGTGAACGAGGCTGTGCATATAGCAGCCACTTTAATGTCCAAGTGAGAGTTTTTAGAGTACAGTGACTTTTAACTGCAACGGCCTCTGCATTCAGAGCAACACAACAGCATTGACCTAATGTGAAGCAAAAAGCAAGACGTCCTGTGAGGCCAGCGAAGCTCTCTGCTGACATGTTCCATGCCTCTGCTATCTCTGCTTTTCAGCATGCTAACAGCGGGAATCCATCATCATGTGTTACAGCAGAGAGCAAAGACATCCAAACCTTGGTCATCTTATTTAACTTCATAAAGTGGAGCCCAAAGTGATTTGAAAGCTACTGTCACTGCTGATCAATGTGCGTGAAATTTGAGAGCAATAGGCATATACGCAACTTTCTGGTGTATATATCTTATAAAGTGCTCTCCATTAAGGAAAGTGCTATAGGAGCTATAAATGTCTGAATTCACAGGAGGGGGAGGTTCTATTTCCAGTGCAAAACAGCCACTTTCTGTGTCAGGGCGGGATGACGACTAAATGAAGAGAAAGCAGCCAACCTTGCTGACTCTGCGCATCGTAGACACGCAGGCCGAACAGCGGCGGCCTCTCGCTCCGCAACAGAGTGATATCGCCGTTGGTCAAGTCCAGCTGGAACACCGAAGCGTTCATGTACTCGGTCCAAAAGATGAAATTGCGGTAATGAGAGATTCCGAACGGATGGTTTAGTTCTTTCCCGCTGTACACCACCTGCAACATGAAGCAAACAGTCAGTAGGGTCACGAGGTCAGAGCGACAGACAGACACCGTCAGAGGAATCAGTCATCTCAAACGGGCGTCTGGCTGTTTGAATACAGGCTTAAAGATTATTTGATGGCAGTATATGATGAATGTGATTCAATTTCACTGCACAAATTTATTCACACAGAAACGTCTGCTTATAATAATGTTTGCTAGAATCTTGGCATTGATTAAACAGCATTTGCAAATAATTAATTAGCGTGATATGCCAGTAGAGTCGATGAGCGGATGGGGATGAAAGGATGCTTGTTGTGGGAAGAGGAGCAGGTTTCAGGCGTCGCACTGCTGCAAACGTAGACACTAACCCTGAAATGCAAGAAGCGTGTGCAGAAAACAGCCTTACAACTGACCAGAGGGGACAGATGCTTTCATCCGCAGTCGATCAAACCTTAACATGGCAACAATGTAGCCTCTAAATTAATCGACTGCCTTCCAAATGCTATTATTCTAAAAAATGAGAATGAGCTGGTCTACAAACGATCCCAATCTTGAACTTAAATCGTGATTTAAAGTCCACCTTCTGGCCCTCTGTTAAACTCTGTTAAAGTGGACTAACTCGGTTTAATAACCACCTGAGAAGAAAGCCTGTAACATACCATTCTTCCTGTCCCATTTAGGTGAATCTTCTCGATGTGGTCGTAGTAGGCGTCGCACCAGTACATCGTGCTGCTGCTGTGGTCCAGCGTCAGCCCGTTGGGCCACAGCATGTTGGAGGTGACGAAAATGCGGCGGTTGGATCCGTCCATCCAGGCCTTTTCTATCCGCCCTATGCTGTCGTTGACCTCATCTTCCTCCCAGTCTGTCCAGTACATCCAGCTACCACACACAGAATTGAACACATACAGTGCCAGCAGCGAGATAAAGCAAACAGTGTCACGGCATCGGTGGCATCTGTAGATCACAACTTGCTGTCGCCGACACTGATCACACCTCATATTCAAACTAAGCAGTTCATTTCAGCCGTCTGCTCCCCATTCATCTTTGCCCTTACTTTCTGACACGCTGATGTTAAAGGGTTTTGCTCGCTGCTCCCTCTACAAGCAGCCTCCTGCTTTGATTACTTATCAATCAGAAGATGTGACAGCATCTGCAAGCTTCTCTCAAAATGATCTATTTCTTGTCACAGTGTCTTCAGAGGTTTGCTCCGAGTGCCCATGGGGAGGCTCCGGCACTGAATCTTTCTCATGCAGTTTGATTCATGCAGGCAACATTATAGGGAACACAAACTGTACTGACAAACACATTACAAAAGTATTTATCCCCTTCCTGTTTTTATTGATTTCTTTTTGTTATTTGTCACACTTGCATATTTCAGATCAAACAAATCTTAATCTAACACAAAGATAACCCGAGTAAACACAAAGTTTAAATCGGGATTTCATTTGTTAAGGGAAATAAAGCTTTAAACCTGGCTCTCAGTGAAAACGTCATTGCTAAGCTGAGTTTTCTTGCCACACCCAGCCCTGATTACTACCATATTTTCCGCACAATAAGGTGCACTTAAAATGCTTTAATTTTCTCAAAAATCAACATTGCGCCTTATTTATGAATTCTGGTTGTGCTTACTGACCTCGAACCGATTTTATGTGCTACACGGTGCTCAAACATCTGTCAAAAACGTTTTAGTATGACTTTGGTAAGCTACGAAGCCACCGCTTGATGGATTGTCGGCAGTGTTGCCAACTCCTCAGTAAAGAAAATTGCTATTGGCTGTCCTAAAAGTCGCAAGAAGTCGCTAAATGACGTCATCGCCTAATTTGCATAATTGGTCATGCTAATCTAATTGTAACCTATGTTGTTGGAGAGAGAAATAACATCGTGGAAGAGACATAAAGTGAGTAAAAAACGTCCTAAATGCATTTAGAGTTTATTTAGAACTACAAATTAAATTTATTTTAGCAATTATTGTTTTTTTTTATGTCACAATTCCAACCCTGCTCCTTTACCCGGGCTTGGACCGGCAAAAGTGACCTGAAATAGGCGCTCTGGTGGAGTTACTTTGTGTGTGTGTTTATAAGTAGTTTTAAACCTTGTGATCCACAAAACAGCATAAGAGTAAAAGAAGAACTGACTGCGTTACAGCACCCGCTGCTTGTTGAGAGTAAAAGCGATACGCGCTTTCACGTCTTTTTTTAGCGACTTTTTTTTAGAAAAAAAAGCTAAGTTGGCAACACTGATTGTAGGAGCATTATGGCTACCGTAGTCAGGAGCCTCACGGAGGAATCTGGGTCCTAAACTCTGTCACTTTCAGGTCCCAAAGACAAACGAACACTGCGGCATCACTGAGAGTTAAAAACTGTCTAAATTCTTTCATCTTTAATAAAACGATCAGCGTTGCTGCTTTACCAGGTGTAACAATTAAGTTTAACATCCAGGCATCCATGAAAACAGAATTTATTAAATGTAACTGAGTTAGAAGTTAGCAGGAAGTTAGCTCGCTAGCTTGATATAGCATGATACCTAAACATGATATAGCATGTTCTGACTGAGAGATTTCTGAAAAATTACATCGTACAGCTCTGCTATCACTTCCAACATAAATGAAGACAGAAAACTAAACAGCAGTGACGTTTGTAGGGTTACTGAAGTTGGGCTAGCTGGTATATAATGATGTGCTACGTGACCGCTAGCTACACAGCTATGTTAGCATAGCATAAACAGTGAAGCTGGAGGATGAACGCTAACTTTTTTCGCTAAAAGTTAACGTGAGGGTTCCTGATGGTTAGGGACAAATGTAATCGCATGGCAGGATGCTGTAAACGGACCAAACTTCAGTCAGGAGAACAACTGAGATAATCCATCCACAATACGAGGTTAGTCATTAATATACTGCTACAACATGGGAATAGAGCAGCTGCCAGAGAATTCAGCATTAATGAATCAATGGTACAGAAGTGGAGGAAGCAAGAAGAATGAGCTGAGTAAAGTTTGACTTATTTGATTGTTTTGTTTTGCTTAATGCGCATTATGGTCTGAAAAATATGGCACTACTGTTAAGTAGATGTCTTCTTAGAGTTTATGAAGACATTTCAATAACATTTTTGGTTGCCTTCTTTTTTAAGATCTACCACAAGCTGGATGACTGAGAACTTAGACACATGGAAAATAAAACCTGTGTGATAAAGTGAAGTATGGCCAAGGATCTCAAAAAGCAGCCACAGTCTAAAGAAACAGCTGAGAAACAAAGTCAGTGACATCATCATTAAAAAACATGCAAGCATGCAAAAACCTAAGAAATCAGGAAGGCCTCCGCCAGGTCAGAAATCTGAAGTTTTCCCCGATGAAGACGAAATGGATACAAACTAGATTCTCCATATTTTAAAAGCAGATAATCAGACACGTGTTTGGACTTCAGTTGTCGGGGCTTAAGAAACATTTCAGGCTTCTCAAGCTAAGCTTTACTAGACGTCAAAGTCAGACGGTCCATATTTTCAACCAAAGTGCTTCAGTGTAGCTTCTGTATGTCGAGAAAACAGCTCCCGGAGGACCAGTGGTATGTGAAACACGATTGGGTCAATAATTCGACAGGTCTTTTCTCCAGTAACCGTGCCCGAGAGATTTTCTCTTTGAGGATTCCTGGCTGAGCCACGTGGCCCCTTGTTTCTCATCAATGATAGAGAGCTTGGCAAAGAGATGATGAAACAGAATCAGAGATGGGGCTGAATGAAGACTCCCACTGTCTCAAAGTCATCTTTACGATTTCATGAATTATTCACAGCACCCCGGCTCCCCACTCAACATGCAGACACACATATGGCTACATGCAGAACGGCAAACACAGGCATGAAATCAGACATCGTGGCATTTTCACCGTTATAGTAGAAGACGGTTCACAGCTGACTTAAACACAGACCTGAATTGTCCACGTTTCATATTTTCATTTAAATCTGCAAGTTATCCAGAAGCAAACATGACAAAAACTAGAATTTGCAGCATTACTTTTAGTTTCTAATAATCTGTACTGTTTGCTAAAAAATGTATAGACCGTGCCACGTTATTACATATAGGGCTGCCACAAACGATTATTTTGATAGTCGACTAGTCACCGATTATTTTTGCGATTAGTCGACTAATCAGATCATCATCCATTAGACGTAAAACTACAGCTTATTGCACCAGCAGCATCTGCTCTTATATAACTATCATTAGCTTACAGCTTTAAGTGTTTAAGGTCTGTGCTAACTAAAAATAAAGACAAGATGATAGTTTATTAAATTTTAATGAAATTTGCAGATTGTTTCGGTGAAGTTTAATAAACTCCTTGCTATCTAAAATATAACAGGACACCGGAGTAAATTCTGGAGCATCTCACACTTCTGATAATCAGCTGTCTGCTTGACGTTTATTCAGCTGTGTAAAAACTAACTTTAATCTCAGCCAAACCGATTTACTCAGGAACAAATAAAACACTGAAAAAAGCCAAACAATAACATTTTAAGTTATCTAAGTGACTCATATATATTTAACCCGAGTAGCGAAAGACGGCGGTGGGTTTGAAAACGATTTGCGGGGAGTCCGGTGTTCTCACGGCGCTAGTGAGCCTAGCCCCCGGCTCGCTAACGAGCTAGTGGGTAACAGATGTCTCCGAAAACGTCGGAGCGCTTTTGAAAATATGTGGTGTCCTGATAAACTGAGCAGATATTTGAGGTTTACACAGCTACATTCTCACCTGAAAATATGTTAAAGGTTTATTTTGTGACCCAGAAAGAATAATAAGAGTAACATTGAAACTAACTAGCTGCCGCCATTGTTGGAAACTGCGCTGGGCCGCGCTATGAATTCTGGGACACAGCTTCTTCTTCTTCTTCTTCTTCTTCGGGGTTTAACGGTAGCTGACATCCTTGTACATGCAATGCTGCCATCTTCTGTTTCAGTCCGTTATTACACTCTTAAATCCTGCCACTTATTCCTGCGTCTTTTGTGATCGTACAAAGTTTCAAACGACGCGTCGACTATTAAATCAGTCGTCGACGATTTTGATAGTCGACGTAATCGTGACTAGTCGACAAATCGTGGCAGCCCTAATTACATAAGCCTCTAAACTATAAACAGGTGATAAATTAAAGCAGAAAAAGCTAAAAGCACCCACCCCTGCAGTGAGCACCTTCCTCAGCCCTGTTATGCTGTGTGTGTGTGTGGGGGGCTTTTCAATTCAGATGATAAGGACAGCTCCTCTCCTCTGGCATGAGGGGTCACTGGATAGCTTTATGAATATAAAAATGATGTGACTCATATGCCATGGCCTTCACAGTTTCTAGATCTCAGCCCAGTTGAATGCCCAGCCTTCATCGCTGTCATGAAAACAGCAAAGTAGGGAATCTCTTTTTAGCACTGCTGCTCCGGTTAATGCCCAGGCGGACCGGATCCTTACGAGACACTTTCATGATGGTTTTGTCCATAAATGTGTCGTCCATCTGTTTGCACACTCATGCAGTCGCTAAGAAGCTGACCAAGTGTGATTAGTAACATATTTTTTGCCATGTGTGTGCTTCATGAATAAATGTATTCAGTTTCTAGGTACGACACTATTAGTGTTAATCGTGTCAACACAGACTAGAAGCAGCAAAGTGAGGAAAAAATAAGGCATTGAGGATGCAAAAGATCAGAAGATGTGTTGGAGAATTGCTTCCATTTCACCTTAAGAGACTCTTCCAGCAGAGCAGATAGAGATCAAAGGGCTGTCGGCTTCAGGCTGAACGCTTCCTCAGAAGCCCAAAACTAGCTCTTCTAATCATTTGTGCTGTCAGTGGGAGGGTTGGAGTAAAAGTTATTAATCCTTATACAAAAAAAGTGACACGGTTATTTGCCACCCCCAACTCTGCTGCTGTGGCACATCTGTCAGCACTGAAACTCTCAGCGCCACCCTGATTAGCCTTAAAGTTTAAGGCCATGTTCTCATATCAGCTGTTTAACGTTTTGTTCTTTACACGTAACGCAAACATGATTTTTTTTAATAATCCCTCAGATAAACGTCAGTTTCCTTCCTGCAGCACCGCAACGTGACTCGTATAGCAACGCTGGAATCAGTTTCATTGTTGGAATCGAGAATAAGACAGAGAGCTAAAAATAAAGGCAAACTGTCTACTGGTAACTGTTTTCAACAAAGGGGGGAAATAAAACTAAACTAGGAATGAGTAAGTTTTGTTTTTGCTTTGGTGCGTGTCCCTAAAGCAGCGAAACAGCTGTGTATAGCAAAATGTTTGGAACAGTCCCTTGAGGCTTGGAAACTAATCTCTGACTGCAATGGATTTGGGGAGTGTTAATACGATTTAAGCCTTAAAGTATTAATCCCTAAGAACCTTAAGACACTCAATGAATTTGGGTTTTGCAGCATCAACTTTATATGATAATTACCAATCAGCCAGCAAAGTTCAACTTATAGGAATGTGCACAGAAATGCTTATAAGATTGTCCCTGAGAACTCCACAGAATTAGCTATTAAATGGTTTAATTGTGGCTAATGAGCTGCTTGGTGTCGTTCTTGGAACGAGATGAGTGAGTTAAAGGCTGCACAAGGGGCTTTCAGAAAAACAGATGTTCTGTCAGTTTAATCGTGCTGATGAAAATTATTCATATGTTATCATCAATCACAGGAGATGTCTGCTAAAGCAAACTGTTTCCAACACTTTCTGCAAAGTAATAGTTTAAGAAACTTTGGGAATTCATGCTAGTGCGAGAAAGTAGCATCTCACATGCGGTGTGTCAGCATATGTGCTGCCATATATGGGCTGATGTAAAAGCATGAGCCAAAGAAATCAGAGATGGTTTAATAAGAGCAGCTATATCTCTCTGCTTTATTGGTTTATATAATGTCACCAGTTTCTGCAGCACATACACTGCAGCATTGCAGCTATGCACACAGTGGTGCCTTCACAGTAAGCTGCTAATGAGCTTGTAAAATGCATGGTTTTCCTTTCCGTGCAGTTCAAACATACAGTATACAGTAACCTAGATATAAAACGAGTATACTGAGACTGAACACTGAAAAAACCGTGTCAGCATCAGACTCAAATATCCATCGGACGGGCCTCACAAGGAACGGAGATGTCATTTAAATCAGGTTATTGCACATTACCTAATGTCCCTCAGCCTCTTACAAACACCTTGATAACAATCCCAACATTTTTCTCACTGAAGTATTGTTTTCCCACAATTTAGGGGCCTACATGAAATATTACTTTGGGCAAAGGTTAAAGGCGAAACTCTCCACAGTATCCTGCCAATTCTTCAAAACCATTTAATTAATCAAAAACAAACAACAACAAATTTGAGGACACCAATATTCACATTTAGGACATAGAAGACAGATGGTTTGAAAGAGAAGTGAAAGAAGCATCTATGTCCACTGAGAATGGCCATCTTTGAACAGAGGGGCGGGGCTTATGACATCAACTGTCTGCCATCTATAATCTAGTTCTGAGAAACTTCCCAGACGCCACCTGACCTCAGGAAATCACATGATAGGGTGGGGCTAGGTGGGTTCACCCGAAACCTTGGCTGATTTTCACACCTTGGCTCGTGTGATTAGGTAGAGGATCAACAAGGGGTTCATGACCCCCTTGGGGGGACACTCCCCTAGGACTTAAGTCTGGGACTCCCCACCATTTGACCTTAGAACTGAAGAAGCTTCTCGGATGAGAGGTGAAACGTCTTCAAGCAACTTAAAGAAGTCCAGACGCTTTTCTTTCCAAGCGCCTTAGACTACGATGACCTGGATGACTGAGAAGCTTCACAGACATACAACAAATAAAACAGGGCGCGGACATTCATTCGTTATTTGAATTTTACCAACCAGGTCTAAAATCTGATGGCAATTGAAATTCTGTACAACACACTAGCGAGGCAATAAAAAGCGTAACATTTTTACCTCCGAAGTTGTTTAAAGTCCATTTAGTGATGTGAGTGAGAGTGGCAAGATAATTGCTTTCCTCACTTTCTGTCAGGGCGTAAAAAATGGAGCACACACCACGCACGTGCTGTTTTGGTAATGTTTTCCAGCATTATAGCCTGTCTGCATCTAACTGATGCTTAGCCATACCTGCACCTGCACAGGACCAACAAACTATTTCTGCCACTGAATTCTGCTCGTGTAATATTATTTTTCTGACCTGTTCAGAGGATCCACCACAATGGCCCGGGGGTGAGACATATTGCCTTCCAGCAAAGTCTTCCTGGTCTGGGAAGCTCTGTCCAGCCTGGCAACACTGATCGTCTTCCTGTACCCATCGTTGGTCCAATACAAGTTATTCCCAATCCAATCCACTGAGATTCCTTCAACGTTGTCAAGTTCTACAACAAAAGAATTCAACAGAACTATCAAATATATGCCACATCCTTATCTATACACACAGCTCAGCAGGATTTATAAAAGACATCAAATGTTTTATAAATGTTGTCACATCATTAAAGAACTTTGGGGTTAGTGTTATACAAAGTGTAACAAATGTACATTTTAGGCTGTTGGAGTGTGTTAAATGTAACATGACTGCACTCGGACGCACCATCTTTCAGTATAGTCTCTCTGCTGCTTCCATCTATTTTTTGCCGCCCAATCAGGAAGCTGGTGGTGTCAGCAAAGTAGACGTGTCCCAGCTCTGCGTGGTAGTCGATGGCTCGAGGGTTGACCAGGTCTTCGATCGGCACCATGTGCTCGTCACTGGACTTGATGTTCATGTCCAGGCCTCGGATGACTCCCGGACGCCCCTTACCGTAGAACAGGAAGATATCGTTTTTGGGCTCTACAAAGCAAGAAAGGACAGCGCCCTTTTTTTTACTGTTATTGTCATTTAATTGGTGTAATTCATCAGTGCTGATCCTAGCATTAAACCCTCTTACTGGCCACATTGTTCTCATATGTTTGCTAGAGCCTGGGCCATTCATTTACCCTAATGGAGCCAGTAATCAGTGCCAATGACTATACTCTCCCCCCTCAATCACAGCCCTGCTACGAAGCTGCCTTTAGCGTAAGAGAAGAAAAATGCTTGAGCAAACAGACAATTGCAATACTTACCCTGCGCTGTTTCTGAACTAAAAAAAACACGCCTGAGCAGAAAGGCAAACGGAAAGGCCCGGAAAGCTGAGGCAGCTCCTCGCCTGCCGCTCAGGGGACTTTATGTTCTCGAACCCTTTGGGATCCTCTGGAGACGCAAAGGGAGGAATGAAGGAGGGCTTCCATTGAAAGAAGCAGACCTCTCCTCACTCTTAGCCCCTACCCAGGAGACTAGGATGCTGAGGGTGAGGACCACACATGTCTCACTCCAATTTATCATTTCGTGGGGGAGATACCAACTACCCAGGAGACAATTAAGCATTGCAAGAGACCCAGATATCAAACCCCACTGTGACTGCTCTTTGAACAAGGACTACCATTTAACACTAAATCTCATTATGCTTAGGGAGATGGAAAGCACGAGCAAAAAGAGATAGTGTCATCAGAACATCTATGAGGGGGGCATAAATCAAACGTGTCACGCTTTGCCTCCCGATGCTTCGTTACCTCGATCGAAATGTGGCGGGCCCTAAAATTGTGTCATCAATTTGATCCCCTGCTTTTATTGTCAACTACACAATGTCCAGCGATTGATCAGACTGGCCGACAAATGCAGACAAACTTAAAACCTCATTATTGCAACAGTCAGTCAGACTCGCGACAGGTCGATAGCAGAACATTACTCTCAAGCGGGTGTGTATTCACCATTCGCTGTGATCGTCATCGCTGTCGGGCGAAGGCCGTGCATGCGTGGCATATGCTTGGCTCTAATATGGTACATGAGCAGAAGATCCTTGGCTGACATTAGTTCAGATTCTTTTCAATTAGAAAAACTGCCAGAGAAAACCTTTTAGATCTGTGCTCTTTAACTTTGACTCCAATCGGCTCACAGTAAGTATTCTAATAATATTTCATCCGTCTTCTTCCACTTATTGAATTTGGGGTGCTGGCTGGGTTGGGGCGGAGCCTATGCCAGCTGGCACAGATTAAAAGGTAGGCTGTTAGCTCAGAGGTAACACGGATAACCTGGAGCTCCAGGACAGAGCCGACCTCCGCACAGATCCCCAGCAGCTGCTTGTTATGAGCACCTCACCCCGGCGTTCTAAAATTCAGCACGTGGACTGGAAGAGCCAGGGATCGATCCACCAACCTTCAGATCAGGAGACGCCACAGCCGCCCCCACAATGATACTGGTTTTTGAAATAACATAGAGAAACTATTTCTGACATTCTGTGTCGGTTCTTTCTCTCTAAGAGGAAGTGATGTCCAGCTTGTGAGAAAATGTGCCAGCTGCTGTATTTTGTCAAAACCAAACTTCTCCCACTGCAGTTTCCAAACTCAAGTATCCCACAGAGTGGTTTAAGTCTAATCCTATAACAAACACTGGGGGCTGGGAGGTTGCAAAAATATTAGCATCTTCATAAAACACAGTTTGACTCCGCAGCAGATCTTATACTAACTTTTACAGGACATTCCATCGAAGCCCAGGCTGTAGCCCGTACGACAGCGGCAGGTCCTGGACTTGTAGCTGCCGCTCAGAAGGCAGATGTGGGAACAGCTGCCCGGCTTTCCGTATGAATCCATTTCACACGCATGACTTCTGACTGTGAACGAAATGAGAAAGAGAAATGTCAGTACTTTTGCTTGTATTTTACTCAAATATATGACAGAAAATAAAAGATACTTGCAAATATGTAGAAACTGTCCTTTACCTTTGGGCTGAGTGAGTTTATGATAAACCCGCAGTCCTTTAGAATTCCCCAGGCTGGCGAGCGTCCTGCTGTCTGCTGTGATGTTGAACCTGTGGATCTGCAGCAGCTCTGCAGAGGAACTCCCTTTGGAAGGGTCAGAGTGGATAGCATAGAGGTAGTCCTCAAACACAGCTAATGAATAAATGTACGACACCTGAAAAACAAGAAAGATCCACATTCCTTTTTTTCATCTTTCATGAAACCAGAAACACACAAAACCACAACATGAAAATAAAATAAAAGAATAATAAAAATGAATGAAGGAAGACTTGCATGAGAGGGACGGGCGATAGCTGTGGGGCTGTTTGGCAGCCCGTGCAGAGTCAAAAGCCTGACTCCACTGGGAGGCTGCTGGCCCTGATACTGCAGCCTCCATGCTACATTTAGCAGCCCGACACCCACACATAGCGACATGGCTGGATGAGCTGTGTTCACAGGAAGTGCACCTAAGCTCACTGGCCCACACTTTGACATCAGGGGCACCAAGAAACACGCGTCAGAATAAAGAAATAAATAAAAAACAAACCACTCAACCGTCTCCCCCTGTGGAGTTTGACCTCAGCACTCTACTTTCACACGAGATGCTTTTTTAAGGAACTCTCACATACTGCTTCAAGAGCTTGCAGCTCACCTATACAGCACAGGAAGCACTCAGTACCATCTGTATGAAAAACACAGAAAATACCAGCAGGGTCAACTTCATATAGAGAAGTGGATCTGCGCAGCTAACTGTAATCTCCTCGGCTCACCACAACAGCAGAGAACAACAGAGGATATTTAGATATTTTCTGAAATGACAAATTTTACTCTGTGGAAGTTTAGAAACTCCTGACTGTCAAGTATGAAGAGCTTTAAAATTATAATGCAGCGAGCAAACCTGTGGGGAATCTTCTGATGCGAGCGGCTACGACATTAAAGACCACACACGGGCTACAGAAAAGACAGACAGCGGCAACATCGCATTTGTAATGCAAATGCAATGACATGAAGATACTCCGTCTAATGAGGGCGCGAGCAAATGAATGAGGCAATATCATGCAAAGAACACCTGCATACAGAACACGGTGCTTGATGTGTATGTTCTTCTTTCCTCATAAAGCCCGAGTATCTAGTCCAAGTTGGCTGAAAGGACCTTTTAATGAATAATCATCGTTCGTGATGAAAGGACTCAAAAGTGTGCTGCAGGAGTGAGACTACCGACACGCTCATTTGGAAGGCAGCCCCACGTGTGACTCAATTTCTTCAATTTAATAAACCATTTATTCGCCACACAAAAGCTCCTTTTGTCCAAAATGAAGAGTGAATTAAAACAACAAGCAGTGAACACGCCACCTGCCTTACAGTGATAAAGCACAGTGCCCTGAATCGGAACATTAACCAAAGAACACCCTGTAAGTGGATCCAAATCCTGATAAGAAAAGCCCACGTTAGTCCACAACGTGCGGCCCGTGGAAGGCAAAAATCTGTGCAAAGTGGCACTCACTTGGCTGCCGTGGATAACGGTGTGCCTGTTCTTGCCCTGGTAATCCACCACGTCGATGTAATCCAGGTAGGCATCGGCCCAATACACCAGCTTCTTGACCACATCCAGCGCCACAGCAGTGGGTTGCTCGATTTTATAATCGACCAGCCGGGTCCGGTTGGTGCCGTCCATGTTACAGCGCTCCACCTTGGCCACGTTCCCATAGTCAGTGAAGAAGAGCATTCTGCAGGGGAGGGGGGGTTAAATCATTAAACGAGGTAAAGGATACCATCATAGTCACAATGTGACCGTGCATCATTTTAGTAGTTTGGTTGCATTTATCCCAGTATGACAGAGTGACACTTGATCCTTACTGCCAACAATCTTAGTCTAATCCAATGTTCGTTCAAGCAGTCGTCAGCAGTTTTGTATCCACCCCCTCGAACATCGACCGCGCACTCTTGTTGAGTGTTACTACTATTGCAACTAACCAGTTGAGGTCCTTGGCCAACATTAGGAGATTTCTCAAGAGTTTGGAAACAGAAATGCGAACATATTTCATCCAATAACTGAATCCCTCAGACGGGGTTTTGCAGGAAAGCCAAACAGAAAATCCATTCAAGCAAACAATATTCAAGCATAAAATGTGACTTTTTGGAAGATCCAAGTCAAAGTTCTGATCTTAATCCAACAGAGATGTTGTGGAAGGACATAAAGTACAAAATGAATACATTCACCAACCCATGCAAATATGTAATCGAGTTTCATGTAATAGTACAACAATCTGATCAAATACAAATACAGTAAAAATGGTACAAATAGGTTAAAACACATGAACGCATTAAATCAGCGCAGAATTAATTTTAATTACAAGAAAAAAAGATTTAAAAACAGCATCGCGCTGCCTTTGAAGGCCTTGTAAAAATGACTTGTTAGACTGCTTCTCTGATACAAGCCCATAACCTGGAGGCAAATGTAATAAAAGCAGCATTTTCCATTTCTCTTTGGGTAATTTTGGCGACATTTAGAAAGCTGCAGCAGACCTCGGGGTATGTGAGCAGACACAAAATGACAATGTGTGATGCAGTGAGAAGCCAGCTTCAAAATCAATCTAAAAAGACACAGGGAGCCAGAGTAACTACGGGAGGACAGGCGTTATACACAGTGTCATTTGATTCTTACTACAGGTACTAAATTACATCACCAGAAATAACTGGAATGCTCTTCAGCAAAAGTAACTGCAGCTCTGAAAGTTTTTAAAATTGCTCAGGTATGCACATTCAGTCATTTATATGGAAGGCTTGCCCCGCTGCCTCGCTGGGACTCTGTGAGGATGGATCTCTAACAGCTTCCAGTGATAACCAGCTCCAGCCAGAGAACGACGGGAAGCCGACTTAATCTGCACAAGTCAAACCAGAGGAGAGATGGGCTGCCCTCTGAACCCTCGACCAAGCTGTGCTGAAAAACTGCCGGCATCAGCAAACCCAGCTCCCCAAACAGGTGCACCTCCACGTGGCATATCAATGTCTGCTTTCTAGGATTAGGACGGAGCCGATGCTGTATTTGTGCATTCTGCAGCTATGATGAGATCCTTGTTGGATTCTGGGAATGAGCACCTGTGAAAAAGTAAAAAGCACGGGGGCAGCGAATAAAGGCAGGAGCCTCACAGCTGGAGAATCAATGAGCAGCGTATCGGCCAAAACTACAGCAGCGTCAGGACACGGCTGGTTTCTTTCAGATCCTCTTGCACTTGAAGGAGTGTAAAATCTGGAGGCTTAATTTAAAATAATGCTCTGAACATAATTCTGTAAAAAATTAATTTATAATAAATACAAAAAAAAGTAGCGTTGCAGTGTTTGACTCTGGCAACGGCTTAAAGGCTTCAACGTTGTTTTTGTACGACAAATCTTGCACAAACATTTGCCAGAAATAGATCCTGTTGACCTTTGATGATTCCTGACTTCCTGCAACGCCATCAGCAGGGTTCCAGTCGTGACTTTAGAGATAATAAATGAAATATTTTTTACAGGATAAATCAGCATAATAACATTGGTGATCTTTTGTGCCATCAATGCATCTTTTTATTTCCAAGTTCCTGCAAAACTGAAACAGTCCCAAAAATATAAAAATGTCAGTAATCAGATTCCAGGCGACAATTTTGCTCCCCTCCAAACAAATTATTAGCATGTATAAATGCAGACTTTACTTCCATGGACGGGGCTGACGGTGTGATGCAACAGCAGGATTTTAATTATTTTAATTATTTTATAATATCATCACGGGTATACACGCTACACTAAAATAGGACTCGTGGGAGAGGACGCTTCAATTTTGTAGTGCTGATAAAAATTCTAGCTGATAAACAAACCATACCATCCATCAAACTCAGAAAAGCTTTTTAGAGAGAAGAAGAAAAGGCTGTCCATCAAGTTAAAATGCTTATCCAATAGCAAGAGAGGCAAGGATGCAGAGGGACGGAGTGCCAAACCAGGGCATATTCTATAAACACTGCTCCTCACGCTGCGCTGCTATCTAACACCTCCCTGATTTCTTTTGTTTTCACTCCATTGCTCTGGGCTGACAGACCTCTCTCAGGCTGTACCTATTTCTCACCAATTAGAGTCAGGAATAAGGCTCCGAGAGTCCATCTATCCAGCAGCCTGCAAAACCAGCTCCCTCGTGGGGCAGCGGACTCGAGACCACTATCCATCTATATCTACAGAATAAGGTTCATATGTGTATGCGAGTCATGTGTGATTACAGCACAACCACTTAAGAGCCAGCCTGACTTACAGCACATCACAGGGAGTGCAGTGTATTCACTGTAACACAAACGAGAACAAAGAGCTGCAGCCAGCCGACTCTCCCTGCCTTTAAAAAACCAGCTAATTATTTTGATGAGAGGTTTACGGTCGTAAACAGAGGTGCTGGATAAGCGTGGATTATAAAGCAGAAATCCCCAACGTGACAACAGCGTGAATGAATTAATAATAATAATAATGATAATGGATACTTTATTGATCCCCATGGGGAAATTACTTGTTTTTCTCTGCATTTGACCCATTCACTCAGTGAAGCAGTGGGCAGCCCACTAAGCAGGCGCCCGGGGAGCAGTGTGTAGGGACGGTACCTTGCTCAGGGGTACCTCAGGGTAGCCGTTAAGTGGATTCGAACCGCCGACCTTCCGATCATGGGGCGACCACTTTACCTACTGAGCTATCCCTGCCCCGTTAGGTCAAAGGTTCATTTTGTCTCGGCCTTACGAGGTCTGTCGTGACAGCTTGACGTGATCGCAGACGATTGTTTCTACTGTTTTCTTCCACTGGTGCTGCGCTTTTTCGTTGATCTTCAGAGACAAAAATCCTGTAATGAAAGTCCTGTTGGGGCCTGTTCTTCTGTGGGATGTGAAATCAGTGAATACAAATGAATGTCTAGACAGTAGCATCACCAGTTATTCACCAAATTACACACAGAGAAAATGGCTCAGCTGAAGGACAGGAAATCATTTAAATCCCTTTATTGTAGCCCTCTTATACTCCTCCTGATAAATCTCTTGTTATCAGCACTGAAATGTAATTTTTTGTCCTCTCTCTGATATTTTTTTCCTCTGAAAAATGACACGCGGTGATAAATGAGACTTGCGTGGTGGCTTTCTGAGAAGGTATGCACTCACCCCATGAGAGGATCCAGAGCTATGCCTTTAGGATTGAGCAGGTCTAGCTGTAGGACGGTAACGCACGTGTCCCCGCCGCTGTCACAGACAAAGATCTTGTCAGTGACGCGGTCAACAAAATAAAAGTTTCCTGTCAGCCAGTCAATCGCCATCTGCTCCACATCTGCAGCGGGAAAGAAGGAGACGCGTTAGATCCTCGTGTAGAACAGATGCCATGTAAATAAAATAAGGTTTCCGTGGCAACCAAAGAGACAAAAATAATGATGAAACAGAAGCAGCGGGTGGCCTGGTTATCTCGACTTTTAGTCTTTAGTCACAGATCTGAGCTGATGAGGTTTGTGGGGCTTTGCGGAGAGTTTGATGCTTTAAACTCGAAGCACGAGTTCTTTCTTTGCACGTTTGTAAAGTATCTGAAGTTATGAAGCTTTGTTTGCAAGGACACATTTAGAGGGGGACGACTTTTCCTTACAGAGGGTCTGTCGCCACTCATGTCCAATGACCCTGCAGAAATATTACTGCAGCAACCCTGCAGTATTTGCATTAAAGACGTTTTCTCCACGTCCGAGCTGAGATCAAACTGACAGCAATGTTGTTGTTAAGATTCTGTGAACAGTTTCCTGACGGCAAAGGCAAACTCTGCTACTCATGATGAATAAACTAAATCTTTATTTGTGCAGTTGTTCCAGTGCCCTTTTAAAAGATACCATGGCCATTAATAATTCTGATTAGCTTGCAGGTTTCTATGAGACTTTAACAAATGAAAGTCGAGCACATTTGTTATGAAATGGGCTATAATTCATGGGAATCTTTACTAGAGCAGAAAAAGGTAGCACTTCTGAAGCAGCGCAGCGAGCGCAGCGAGCGCAGCGAGCGCAGCGAGTGCAGCTCACAGGCCTGAATGGCGATTGCAGGATAAAGATGAATTCCAAAACTGCTGAGGCTAACCTGTCGTAAGCCTCGGTGATAATGAGGAGATAGAGCGAGACAGCTCGCAGGTAAGAGAGAGAGGGAGAGAGCAAAGTACAATGAGAAAACAAAGAAGCGTGAGCCTGTGTGCGTGAGCCCCGGATGATGCTCGCCACAGGCAGGAATACCTTTTATTCGTGTGGTTAGACGGCTGTTTATCAGAAAAATGAACAAAAGAAGGACCTGATATAAACATACGCTGCAAACTTTGTTGAGTTCGTATTTCCTGTTCCCGTGTGAATCCACGCAGGCTCCTTGTCACAGCACAGCGGAGCTGCCCAGAGGACTCTGAAGACAGCACCCAGCACACACTTTCCTGGTTCTGCTGGAAATCCAGAGCCAGCGTCCCATTTGTCCTCAAGGACCTGAGCGGCTGAAGGCCGCTTCCATTTAGATGGGTGACGACGATGCGATCTGAGCCACCGATGAGAAGCGCTGGCCGGCTGTCGCCAGGATCTGAAATAAACATACATAAATCTTATCGTGGGATGACTCAGCAAAGCTATTCTGCTAGCTCAGTAAAGTTTCCCTTAAAAACAGCGTGATATGCAAAATATATGAGCGGAAAGACCATCGGAAAGTTTACTGTCTGTTCAGTGTTAACCCAACCAAGGCAAACATGCACAATATTTCTAATTCCACCACTGCACAAACAAACAGCAGGAAACACTTTCAGGACAGATTTCTTGAAGCTCAAATAACAGGAAACGCAGATATGACATGTGAGTGTTCACCAGCACACACTCCCGCCTGGACTCGTGGCACGAGATCTGCGGTGGTGGAACTGAAATAAGCCTCTTTATGGGCTTAATTGAGCGTGCACAGTCTCTGACATCAGGTTCACCCCCTGAAAGGGCCCTTATTTATCCCAATCTTCAGCACAAGTTCAAGTCAAGGGCTGCCCTCCTAATATAGGTAATAAATCAGAATGTCCACTCAAATAACTGCTGGTGCGTGACGCAGGGACAAGCGTTTTTCTCCCACACTGGGGGGTAGATGAGACTTTGACCATGCGAGGCTACAAACATGTATCATGGGAAAAGATAAATATCAAAGTTATAAGGAATTAGAATCGTTTTATTTCAAACATGAAACAAGAGAAAAGAAAAGTTTTCATGAATATAATGTCTGCACAATGTTTATGCTGGAAAAGCAGCAGGATGACGTTCACACTTTGTCTGTTCAAATTCCATTATTTACAAATCAATATTCAGAATTCAACAGTATATAATCCATACATGTTTAACTATATACAAGTCTGCACTCATATACAACGCACGCAGCTGAAGCTCATAAACCAAAACAACAAACTACATTTTGACATAAACTAGGTGTCAGGTTACAGGATGTAGGAGCCAAAGGATGAACTCAAACAGGCAGCTTTATTACGCCGTAGCAAAAACATCCAAAAGCAGAAAACTAGAAACTAAGGACGAGAACAAAGACACTAGGAAACTAGAAACTGGGTGCAAGGATAACAAGGACCACAGAGGAAACACACAGCACATGGAAGTGGGCGAAGGAAAACACAGGGCTTAAATATACAAGGAAGTAATGAGGGAAACAGGAAGGAAACACAGCTGGACTAATCACACATAATGAGACAAGAGGAAGCAAAACTAGATGCACTGACATAGGACACAGACTTTCAAAGTAAAACAGGAAACACGAGACAATCACAAAGATGCAGACACTGAGACAGAGACACGACTGAGTGGGAAGATGAAGGGAACAAGGAGACGAAACGAGGAACACCAGAAAGGAAAAGTAAGAGAAACCAAAATCCAAGGACTAAAAATGTAACACAAGCAGAACCAAAACCCACGAATAACAATAATGAGAGAATGTAACTAAAACACACACAGCACTGTGACACCAGGCGCCCTGTGGATGTTTTCTTTAACTTAATGACGAGGTAAAGCCAATCCTGACACAGGCGGCGGTGTCCAATCACAGCTCATGTTCACACAACATTGAGGTTAAACAACCAAACATATCCGATACACCAGGGTTACATCTGACACAACCACGTGACACTAAATGTCTTTAACAGGTTCAACTATTATCTACAGAAAGTACCGATAACTGTATTTTGCATATATCAAATAAAGATGTTTTCAACATCATATTTGCACTTCAAACATTTGTAATCGAGTAGAAACGAAGAGCATACGGGTGTCGTCACATTTATGTTAGGAGAAAGTAAAACTCACTGAAGTCAGAGTCAAAGCAGAGATTAAACCGAGATTAAATCCCTAAAAAGAAAAATGTGCGCTTCAGAGTCCCGACTTCAATCTTACACTCGCTGCGTTAATATGTTTTTCATACCCTGCTGCTCCTCATCTCCTGGCCTCTGAGAGCTCTATCAGGAATTTATATTCATGAGCTTTTACAACTAATGGTAACCCCATAGTTATCCTTGTACCACTATTGCTTATTGCTCTCTGCTAAATTAATATTAATGCATGTGAGCATTGGGTTCAGTTAAGTTTATGGGTAATCATATTCAGTTTATTCTTGGTAGGACACCAGTCACCGTGATTAAAAGCTGCACCAGCGGCGTCTCCCCAACAAGACGTGTTGGGCCTCCAGCTATTTTCAACCCATATGCGCCAAAGTGGCAACAACCCTAAAAAACACGGGCACGGACGTGTAAACTACACAACTCAGGACTATTTACACACCGCACTTACCACAACACAATAACTCTTTGATTTGTCTAATTTCTACAATAAGTAGCTTGCTTTCCTCACTGGGGCAGATTTGTTAGCAGCATCGGGCATTAACATAAATCACGGTGATGTCAGGTATTGTCTCTGCACAAAATACTCCAGACTGCGCCCACTTAAAATCTCATGCTCATTAATTTGATCATTATCCTGGGTTGACCACATCCAGCCGTCCCCGTGTGGTGATGGATGTGGTCATCGCTCAGTCCCATTAATCTTGCGCTACCAGTTCTTGTGAAAAGCGAGGAGACCATAAGCCGGGATTCCACGTCTGAACGAGACAGAACGCATACGCTGTGCTAATTATGATGCAAGCGTGCCACTCACCTTGTTTGGCTTTGCACGATATCCTGTTGGGCTGCAGGATGTACCCTTCTGTGCAGCTGCATCTGTATGACCCGTAGGTGTTGGTGCAGGTTTGGCTGCATGCTCCATACATGGCACATTCATCATGATCTTATGGAAAACAGGAAGAGAGTCATTTGTAACAAATTAGGTGCTCAAACATGACCCAAATACATAAAGTATACTTAATGCGGCCTCACTCTGGCACCTCAGGTATAATTACTTTTATAAGCAATGCGCTGCGCTGTAACAGCGCTTTCTCACGCCTCCCCCAGCAGAATCAAACTCCAGCAGCACTCCCACTTTGTGAAACTTTTCCTTTCCATAATTATGCAATTCTACGCACAAGTTATGTGCAGAATTCAAATAATTCAGTGCAACTGTAGCAAAATCATGTCCTGTGCCCCACACCATGAAGAACATAAAAAAAGCACGAAGTATTTGTATACATGTGTAAGGATGTGTGTGTGTCTGTGCTGTGCATGAGGCCCAGATGGTTCTCATATAGGCAGCAGCTCCTGCTTATTCAACTGAAAGAAGTGTGGCCGAGGGCAAAAGGAGAGACTTGCACGGAGAGGAGGGAGGAAAAGGGGGGAGCGCTCCATGGCAGGAGGCCCCACCAGCGGTGCAGGATCCTACCTCTGCAGCTCGTCCCGTCCTCCCCAACCTCAAAGCCGTCAGCGCAGAAACAGAAGGTGCCGTTTCTAGTCATGACGCAGCCATAGCGGCACCGGAGCTCGTGGCAGGCTGACAGCAGCTCTGCAGGGGGGACAGGAAGAAAGGAGCAGAGAAGAAAGGTCATAAATGAGTAGGTGGAATAGGAACTTACTTCTTTGATTATTCAAGCTGCCCATCACAAGTTTGCTTCGATCATTCACTCAATGAATGTAAATGACAGAAATTACAGACGCTCCAATGTAAATGTTAGCTACGGTATCTCTACAGGAAGGAACGAGCTGAAACAAATGTCACTGTGTTGATTATTAAATGTCAAACAACACGGGCCGGAGGAGACTGAAGACATCAGCATTTAAATAACATTAAACTGCATGTTTCATAAGTCCGATATAAACGATCAGACTTATGAAACGAAAACATATTGACAAACTTTGTATTGTTAACTCGTCAAGTGACAAACGGGCTGGTAACGGTGCTCAGGAAGCCAACGCTGTCGTGTTGTGATGGGTTATGATGCTCTGGATGGGAGAAAAATGGCTAATTATGGCGTGATGAACATTCAGCAGAATAAAAACGAATAAATGGCACAGTGGGAAGAATAACCCTCGAAACAAAGCTTTAATAGGGCAAAGACAGATATGTCACTGCTGAACATTAATGTCAACTTACAGCCCCAAAGATAAAGGACTGTATTGATTGTGCTCCGGCTTTCCTGCGCTAACCATTTCAAGACATTATGAAATGCTGCTGCAGACCGATTCATTTCGTGACAGGTTGCATCCACATTCAGTAGCATCGTGGGAACACAATGACAGTCGGAGCTCGAGTTATCATTACTTTCTAAATGATGGTCTTTGGGGGGGTTTTGTTGTAATTTTGTTATTTTTAAGATCTTGATGAGTTACCAGGAGTTGGTTTTTCTTGCCGGGGAGAGGGAGGTCTGGGCCTCTCTGCTGCCCCCGCGACCCGGCCTCGGATAAAGCGGATGAAGATGGATGGATGGTTTTTCTTGCTAGCTCAGTGACCAATTTCACAACGCTGATTTCAAACAGTGGAGATAAATATCACCAAAACAAGCAGATGATCTTTGAATATGACATTATCATTGTCAGTAACATATGCAACACATGCTGAACCTGTAAGTCTTCAATGGTTGAATTGATTTTAATGAGGTCATAATAAAACGTCTCAGTGTTAAACTCGACTTCGGTGAGCAAAGAATAATTTTACTGACATTAAAATCTCAGAAATGGCTGCTGTGGTCCCACAGCGCTGAGCTTTCTCTGTCTTTGCTTCATAAAGCCTCAGAAAGTTTGACTGACAGGCAGCAGAACTTAAAATGACTGAATTTTTATTTGGGGGCAAACAAAGCGAGCAAATACAGAAGTATTAAAATGGTGAATGCTCAGTGACCTTTGGACCTCCTCCCAGGCTCATGGTGGTGAAAGACTTCTGGGATAATAAATAAACAGCTGCATTATGAATCCAAAGAAAACAAAACATCTAAAGTTGCTTTTACGTGCTTAAAGGACGTGTGTTTGACATTAGTCGTATTTTCAGGACTCGACACACCAGAAGAGTGCAAGAATTCTAATTTGTGTTGTACAGTTATTTCATTTTTAACCTTAATTTATATTTTATTCCTTCCTAGTTAAATTTACCCTTTTTAATTTTTCATATTTATTTCCTATCTTATTCATAGCCTTTTCCTTTTTTGTTCTCTTTAGGTCACGAGCAGTTGTCCAAGCATTTCACTGCATATCGTACTGTGTATGACTGTGTACGTGACAAATAAAATTTGAATTTGAATTTTGAATTTGAGTCAGTAAAGCAGTATTTTGCTGCACCACAAACGCATTAATTGAAAACTGCCAAGTGAAGTTTAGCACAAAACACACTGAGTGCCGATCAGACTCGACACTCAATGAAACTAAACCGTGAGTCCAAGCACTCGACTCCAGATAAGGACGAAAGCTGAGAACTGATGCAGTGCAGCAGCAGTGTAGATTCTGAAAGACATCTAATTTTTCACAGGTGGTTTAATAAAGCTTAATGCCACAGAAGAACTGAGTGCAGTCTGGGGCTGTTGAACCTTGTCCTCCTCCAAAGCGCTGCAGACGTTTCCATTCCACCAAAATAGAGAAAGGCCAGGACGCCGGGTGTTACTGCGCTGAGAGAAGATGTCAAAACCCCATCGAGGTCCTGACAGGACCAACAGGTCTGAAACAACCACTGCAAGAAACTCTACGTATATGATAAAGGTGCTGTGGTTTCATTAGCAGGACGTCTTTATACATGTGACCTGTGCTGGCTGAGAACGTTTGCAGGAGAAGGAACGACTGTGTTCATAAAGACTGTTTACATGGTTTTACAGGTTTACAGTGCACTGACTGCTGCCTTAGCCAACACTGCTAAAAATATTGATGAAGAGCTGATGTATTTTAATTAAAGGATAGCTTTCGCATCCTGCAAAACAATCAACTTTTACTGATATAATCTAATTACTTTATTTAAACCAGGCTTTAAATTTGTTTAGATAAAATACTCATTCAACATTTTATAAATGATAAGCTATCTCATGAAAGAAGTACATTTGTGATGGAATCATTTTATCAGAGGCTACATTCAAAGTTCAGGTAGTCGAATAATTTCACAGGACCTCTTGTGTTTCGGCTGTTTTGGGGTTATACAGAGGTTATATATTATCCCTTTGTGCTGGGCATGAAGGGATCAAATATAAAGCAACACCACTGGCAAAACACAGAAAGGTAAAGCTGCACAATAAAACATCAAACAGCCCATACAAAAGGCACAGGTTGAAAATAACCAGAATTACAATCTCATAGAAAAAGCCACAGGCCGGTAAAATGTGCCTGCTTGGATAAATCCACTGTAACTGGCTCCTATCTCACCGATCCATTAGCATTTGAATGGCTTCAACTGCCACTTCAAGCTGCCATTCACTCTGAATACACTACGTCACTGGACGCCTGATGACTCTGATCATCAGAGATTTTCCTGAGTGTGCAACACGTGCTGTACGCACAGCAATGAACAAGTTCACTGATTCTATTCAAGCTCTACTTAGATTCAAACGATATATCTCGTTTTGTGTGTAAGGCACCATTTCACTTAATTAAAAGGAACAAAAGCAAAAGTTTACTGAATACTGTGTGGATCCCACGCAGCCTGTGCATTATTCATCACACGGTGTGGAACTAGCACACTTCCCTGTTGCAAAGCAGTGTGCAAAACGAGTACACGGCAGACTTAAGATTTTCAACGCTAATCCTTATATCGTCTCAAAGACACCATGTGATCAGCTTCCCCTCGTGGCAGATACAGAGTGCTGTGGGGACTGTGTACGTGCCACCGAGCCTCCTAGCTGCCTTTCACACACCTAGAGCTGTGTGCTGAACATCAGTAAATAGTACAGTGAATGTAGTAGCCTTGATGTGGTGGTCATCCACTGTGCAGCGTGCCTTAAAATATGTGAGAAAGGCTGCTTTGGTTCTGCTCTCCAAAGTATCGTCGTTACAAAAATTGGCATTAACTGGAATGTAAAACACACTGCTCATCACTCTCACAGCCACCTGGCAAAGATGCACGAGCGGGACACGAGCGGCCTCAAATGAACAAAGCATGAATAATTTGTTATGACTTTACCTTAAAAGAAATTATGCTCACATGAGCAAAACTACTTGTGAGTTTGTCCACTTCGTTTCAGCTCTTTGGAAAAACATTAGTGCTTCATAATTACTAAAATATATAAATGTAAAACATGTCAACTGTCATCATTCTGAAGCACAACAGCAAGCCTGGTCTAATTTGCAGTAATCAGATGTACGAACACAATGATTCTAGCAATTGCACAAAATTAATTCCATCTGTTTTCACATCATGCTTCACTTAAAAACACTGTTTGCATCCCAGAGGAGGCTCAGTCTGTTTAGTTTGTTATGATCCTCTCAGATTCAGGATTTTTTGAACTTTTTCATAATTTGCAACGCTGAGGTGTATTTGGTGGAACGAGCAAATCACGGTCCAGGTTTAAATGGATTGTTTTAAAATAATTGAAAAGCTGATTCCACTTGTACGTCCGCTCATCAGTCCAACACAAAGGCATGCCTCCGCCCGCTCCGCTAGCCCAGCAGAAGTTTCTCACAGCCTCCACTCTCCAACACACAGATGGCAGAGTATGAATGGTGAGTGTGGCACTGTTCCTTTGCCAATACTGCCAACAAGTCTCACCACGGGCACGAGAAGACTTACCCGAGGCTGAAAGTCAGAACGCCCCATCTGGCATAATTACGGCCTCCCTTTAGGGATCGCGGTGGCCTTTCCCCGAAACGTCTTTGCAGTGAGGGCCTGTATGTAACGCAGGACCAAATGTAGACACGTCTAACGCAAAAGGTAAAAGCGTAGTTGGCTCAAGGACCTTTTCGTGATTTTCTAAGCTTAAATTAGGATCTTCGCCTGTTACTCGTCTGTCGCTGTGGTTGGTATCCTCTAGGTGGCAAGAGTGACAAGATTGATTCCACAGCAGTGAAATTGGGTCATATATTCTCTCAGGTTCAAACATTCAAGAAGCGTGCAGGGGAAATAACATTTGTGCAAGATGTGCCGTGACTGCAGTGACACGATTTATTGACAAGTCTTTAGAAAGTTATCTGGGAAGCTTAAGTGTGTCAGCTTTGATGTGACGTGGAGTTGTCCGGGTGGCGCAGAAGGTGGAATTTTCCCTAGAAATTGAGAGATAAATGCACTTACACTGTAGCTGCTTGGTTGTTTTATCCAAATGTAATCCTGCATCTCAAACTAGGGCTCAAATGTGACAGTAAACGTCGTTAATCCCTCAAAGCACAATTTGCTGAGAGATTTGGGAACTGGTGCGCAGCCAGGCTTCTGACATGCCCTTAAATATTGGAGGAAACGTCTCGGGTGTGGGTGTCAAAATCTTCTAGCAAACAATGAAATTTTAATTCTAAACACTCCTGAGGAAGATTATCTGCTGTAATAGTATTTGATGACACCAGATTGTTTCCTCGCATTAGAGGGAGCAATGATATGACTGACAATATCTCGCCAGGCTGTAGAATAACAAAGTGAGACGCATGAAATATTGATTGCAGATATCTGCAGTTGTTTACATATTGTGTTGTGGGCCTGACAGTCGCTTGTAACTAAAAAAAAACCCCAAAAAGAAACCTGATACGGGACTTGAGATTCCTTGAAGCCTCCAAATCATCAAATGCACGTATCTTTAGCAGATGTTTGGAGAGAAAATTACCAGCTCATATTTTCTGGTAAAGTGAGTACAGCGTGGCAGGGTAACACTGAAAGGACTGCCGTAGCACAGCAGAGAGGAAAGTGATCACTTTGACTACTTACTGCAAATGTTCCATCCATTAGAGGGGCAAAAATTTAATAAATATGCTAATATGTTACAGTCTATGAGGCTGGATGGCAGGACATTTCCAACCTACTGAGAAACGCTGAAAATATGGAGCCGTGTTGGTGGCGAGTCGTTTTGGAACAAGAGCATCACTTATCACAGACTCCTTCACCCTGGAGAAAAGTGTTTGTTTGTTTGTTTGGGTTGTTGTAATGAAAAGTTAATCAAGTGAGATAATTGAACGTTGTTCAGAAACAGAGGGTGGGAGGAGAGATCATGTTTGACACTGTTTATTCTTTAAAAAAGCTTCATCACCAGAAAATATAGGAAAAAAATGGATGCAAATATTTTCAGGATTAGTCCAAGATGCTGATCTCAGTAACAGATTTGAAATGCTCGAGAAAAGAGACAAAGAGGAGAGACGATACGCACGTTTCTTTCTTCTGCTTTCAGCCAGTGTAAGTCTGAAAGCAACATTAACTCAATAACTCACATCGGTGCGCAGAGGGCAAACGCATCGCCTTTGACAAGTTGTGCTATGACACAGAAATCATCGCTGCATAAAAGTGCAGATTACCCTTACGTAGCAGAAATAGATTTATATATTTGGGAATCAAATGCATTAAAGAGCTTGTCAGAGCGCCGGGAGAGGCATCCGCACCTCGCCACTGTAACGCTCAGAGGATGATTCCTGCCGACGGACACAGACTGAGACGGGCACAGGTTCACTCACAGTCCAATCAAATCTGCACTCCACTGAAAGCAATTTGTAACAATGTTTATTAGTTATTACAAATTTAAATCATTTGACTTCATTTGTTTCCACAGACCAGAGCCCATATATCTCTGCCACATGCCTCATTTTCAGACAGAAGCAGGGATGTAAGGCCTGAACCTTAAAGTCTGGGTGCAGCCTGACCCTGAAATCATTCAAACTTCACCTGAAACCGAAGAAGCAAGGAGCCCAGGTCTGATTTAAACAAAGGATGAGAGGATTGGCAGTCAGTGAGGACGTAGAGCATAGGCGTCAAACTCTGGCCCGTGGGCCAAATTTGGTCCGCAGCCTAATTACATTTGGCCCACGAAGCCATACCAAACGACTATCAGAGCTGGCCTACTGGTATTATACAGCTAATATATAAATTGTTTAGTATTAAGCTTTGCTTGTTCCATATTCAGTTTTTCAGCAAAACGTGTTTGAGTCCATAAGAAAAGATTCATTCTTATATCTGGAGCAATAAATATATTTCAATAAATTATTGACGTCAGCCCGCGACTTTGTTCCAGATTTGAATTTTGGCCCACTGTGTATTTGAGTTTGACACCCCTGATGTAGAGGGTTCAGTCTGCATTTAGATATTATCATATTAATAATAATTTGAAGGCTAATTTAAGTCTAAAAAAATATTCTCAGCGTGGATAATAAAAGTGTTAGTTGTGGTTCTAACATTTCAAAGGTCTTATTTATAGGTGTCACTTATCTGGAAATAGTAATAAAAACATATTTTGCTTGTCTAAGTAACAGAGAGACTGCAGAGGCATTCAATCCCAAGAACGTTGTTCTGTCTCTTAATTAACTGCATGAGCTGATATCCTCGTGCAACCAACTAGTATATATGTAGCACATCTGTATTTTTGTGTGTATAGCAATACAAACATCTGCATACTTCACTTATTTGTACATAATCTGTACATAACTAGTCCCACCTTTTACACTATCTTTATCTGTACATAATCTGCTCCTATTGCACTTCTGATTAGATGCAAACTGTATTTCGTTGCCCTGTATTTATACATGTGTAATAACAATAAAGTTATTAAAGCTGTACACAAAATGCACATTTGCAAAGGGGTAAAATGGCACAGCACAGCACACAAAGTTAAACGAAGCAAACTGTAAAAGTAAATATTATTTGATCCTATTTTCTGACACAAATAATGGATGGTACATCCTGGCAACCTCATGACTCACCATGGGAACTAGTGGGTGTCAGCTGTATCCATTACTTTTAATTGGCCCTTGGAAACAGTGTAATCTGTGTTATATACAGCGCTTTTGTATATGCCTGTGATTTCTACATTTGCAGCATGTTTCAAATGTACTTTTGAGTTTCTGTGCTTGACTTGTGTTTCTGTATTTCAAGTTTTTTCCCATCTGCATCACATTTGATGGAGTTTGCTGTATTTGCAGAGCATTTCTGCATTTGCTGGAGTTTTCTATGTTTGCCCCTTATAGCTGTATTTGGTCGTGCTTTCTCCATTTGATTGGATCCTCTCGAGCTGCAGTGTGTTGAGCACTCCAGGAAGAAATTGAGAGAAATCACTTCACCGCTATCTTTTATCACCAACATTATTCAACATTCAACATTATGCACTCCACACTGTATATAAATGCCACTTGTTTTGCACATATTCAACTCTGTATATTTTATATATTTTATTATTATTATTATTATTATTATTTGTAAAAATGTGTACACACACACACACACACACACACACACACACACACACACACACACACACACACACACACACGTAGGAAAATATTTAGTATACACATCCAGAAATGCATACACTATTATATATTGTACATATATTTATTAGTTTCAGGTTGGCCATTCTTGTATTTTGCTCGTTTGTGTTGTTGTGTTTGCACATCTCTGTTGCTTGTGGGGCTCGCACACAAGAATTTCACTCGCATGTGCTGTGCCAGTGTGCCTGCACATGTGATGTGACAATAAAAAGTGATTTGATTTGATTTGATTTTGACATCTCTTGAGCTGCTGAACCTCACGACTGCCTCCCCAAACCTCCTAAAAATCAAACTCATCAGTCTGTTGCTCTTTTAGCAACACACATAACCCAATTCATGTATCTGTCTTTGCCAAACATCAAACACAAGTGAGCGGCTTTTTTGTTGTTCCGTGAAACATTCTTTGGTGAGCAAAAATAGCACAGGACCCAGCATGCACCGAGCACAGTAGCCAGACATGACAGCCAATAAGTTATTTCTGTTGTTTCTCCAACAAATTAACAATAACTAGCTCCAGCTGAGGTTATTACATTACAGCAGCTTGAAATAATAATCACCAGCTTAACCCTCAGCCTACCACAGACTACAGTTTTTAAAATATCTCCCATGTATTCATTACAATGGTTTATACGTTTAATAAACCTTTTGTAAAGACTGCTTATTGTTGTTTTTAAGACAGTATTTTGGCTTTCTGGATGATCTCAGTCAAACATTAAGTCTAACTATAAACTGTCAGTAACAGGCAGGCTGTCAGTCGTTCAGTTCAATAAAGATTTATTTATATAGCAGGTGCTTTATATTGTAAGGTAAGGACCTTACAATAATTCAGAGAAACGCCAACATTCATATGACCCCCTATGAGCAGCACTTTGGCGACAGTGGGAAGGAAAAACTCCCTTTTAACAGGAAGAAACCTCCAGCAGAACCAGGCTGAGGGAGGGGCGGGGCATTAGCCAAGGCCAATTAGGGGTCATGGCAGACGATCAGATTATTCAGGTAATCTGAATACATTTTCTTATAACCTCTCGGTCTCGCCGCAGTTTTATTGAAGTTTTTTGACAAAAGCAGAATCTAAGGATGGTAAAAAATTAAAAACTCGCTATAACAATTTTTATTTTAATGCAGATGACATAAATAACATGATACTAACACAATATTTTCTTTCTCGATAGACTGTAACCTGTCCAGGTTGTACCCCACCTTTCACCACCGAGGCAACCGCCACATATGATCACGCCCACTCAAGACGTTGTGTGAGATTCCACCGGAGGCGCCGTCTGAAGCCTCGCAGCAGCTCTTTGGTTAAAATAGCACCCAGTCTACTTTTTATGGAACCTGCATCACCTTCCACACAGCAGGTGAGGAGAGAAGGAAGAACGACGCAGGAAACGTATAGAGAAGCTTCAGAACTTTCAAAATAAAAGATTCTGGAACACTCCTGGCTTATCTGTGCGAGAGATGTGACGTTAAAGATACACACCCAGTGTGTTAGCCATCGGGGACGGGTTCATTTTTCATGGGAGAAGTTACAATAATGCATTAAGCTTAATGTTATTCTGTTGTCTTGATTGATGCAGCAGTTTATACATAAGCCTCGCTGAAACAGAAGGATTAAAATCTGCATATTTTAACAAATGCAGATTCATATAGAGATAATTACACAATATAAATATTGTACTACACATTACACATAATGAATGACACATGAGACAGATGACACAGAACGCTGATCTTTCCCTAAGAGAACATAGGCTTAGCACAAAGGAGAGAAATTGAGACCCGGCAAACTTTCCTAGTGGGGGCAAAGCTGAGAATCGGAGCCCACAGAAGGATGATATGGAAGAGTGAGAAGCAGCACTGTGTGCCAGCAGTGGGGGAAATGATTGAAGAAGCTCTTTCACTGGCAATGAGAGATTCAGCACATGCATGGCAGATTAAACAGAACGCTATATTAGAGTAGGGCCTGACTGCTGCATGTGTATTCAGTATGTGAATGAAGTTATTGGGGGACTTATGCTGTCTGAGCTAGCTTCACAGGGCTCCACTGAGACCGGGATCTCAACAAAGCATGAATTATATCTATTGTGTGCTGTTTTTGATATTCAAATTGACCTGTTTTCCGTCTGACTATTTTTTCTGCGCCGCACTTTGTTATCAACAAATGAACCGATTTGGCTGTAAATGTCAAGTAATGATGAGCTATTACTAAATAAGGCTGTTGATGATTAATGTAATGGTGTGGGTCGAGATTACTCTGGGATAAATGTAGCAAAGTACTTGTTAATGTGTCGCTTAAATGTCAGTGGAAGTAAAAGACGTCGGGAACCGCCTGTCCTCCTATAGGCACATCTCTTTGAGAGCAGCTCAGATTATTTGAAAGCATTTATTGTAAAGGAACCTGTGCAGCTCTGGACAAATAGCGATATATTGCGTTATAACAAGTGAACTGTTGTCTAATACTAATTTGTACCACAAGATGGTGGCAGGTGTAGAAGAACAAGCAAACAATGCCCGTCATCCACAGCATCAACTCCCAGAAAGAAACCATGAAACTCAGAACTATACAAGAATGCATCACAGCAGCTTCCTACTGCTGGAGACAGCTGGAGACTAAAGGACTAAATGAGAATGGGAAGATCAAAGCTTTTAATGCTAATGTTTGCCATGTAGCAACAGCTTCCAAAGGGAGACCATTGTCTGTTATTACCGACTGCTCCGGGTTTCCACCAGAGGATTTGTTGAGACTGTAGCTAACCACTTGCTGTGACTTAGCTTACAGCAGTAATACAATCATTAGAGTGATTAGCATTTCATAGCTATCAACCAAGCTTGCACAGGGTTCACAGAGCTGGAGCCTATCCCAGCTGTCATATGGCAAAATACCAGGTACACTCTGAACAGGTGGCCAGTCCATCATGTGGCCAATACAGAGAGACAGACAACCATTCACTTGCATCCCCACTTTTAGAATCCCCAGTTAATCTGAATAAGATGTCTTTGGACTGCCAGAGAGCATAAACACTCCCCACAGCAGGGCTCCAGCCCACCACACATCCTGCACCCACAACCCTCCTACTGTAAAAGTGCTAACCTGTTAAATGCATTGCCACTTTAAATCGATATACAAAATACTGCTTCAGGCTTTGTGCTGCTTTTGCATGAAGGAGGGAATAATAACAACTCATCCTAGCATCTAATTTTACTGGAGAGTATTGCATCACAATTTACGTGTATGCAAATCCCGTTTTATTGTATGCTCACGATGTGTACAGCCAAGGGCACATGATGGGCAAACACTGAAATCGATCCCATTACTCTGCGTCCGTGTTCATATGATTATTTTTGGTCACCTGTGTCTGAGTCATTAAACCTTCAGCTGATTTTGTCTTGATGGGAAAAATATGTACATTAAAGTTTTGTTAGGCAGAGGGTTTGATTTCTCAGAATGTTTCAGTCTATGGATCAATCGATCAACGCTGTCTCAATAAGCTACAAAAGATAACATCCAATTTAAAAAAAGCTCATCCTCAGAACTCAGACAATAGCTAAGGAAGGCATTAATCTGACAAAACAAGACTTTCTAATCAAATTGAAACCAATTTCAGAATTTGAACTCAAAATATAAACAAACTGTTGAGATGAATGGCAAACAAAGCGTGAGGAAAAGGTCGCCGGCTGTTACTTTTTGGTTACGTTACTGTACTTTATGTAGACATCGACACAGCAGCGGCAGCACTGAGCTGGCATCAGTCTATCGATGATCTTTGATGACGCTGCTGTTAATGTGTCATCAAGTGTCAAATCTGCCTGCGAGATGAAACGCACCAACCAAAGAGTTTAAAAGTGATGCTTCTCTTAAACTGCTTGAAACAGGCAAAGACAAAAATAATCACTGTGATATTAAGCATGATTTCATTTCTGAATAATAATATTTAACATAAACATAAATGGATGGAACTTTACTTCGGCTTTAAGCCTTTTGTCTTTTTCACCACATTCATTTAAAGAAGAGAGCGTTCGCTTTCTGGGACCGCTCTAAAGATAACATATGAAGCCACAAGTTGAATTCTGTTTATTTAAGTCTGACATTTGTCTTCCTCAGTGCAAACAGCAGAGACTTCAGAGACTAACGGCACAACCGTGAGCATACGATTAAGAATGAGCAGGTTTCCTGAAGGTGAGCTAAAAGAGTTTGGTGGTTTTCCATATGGGCACCTTCATACCGAGGCCTCCCGGGACGTCGGCATGTATATTCATAAGAGGTGGGCAGGAAAGGCAGGGGAAAAAAGTTTTAAGAAACACAGCTGGCTGCCTAAAACTTCTCTTTGGTGACCTCAATTTCTCCTGCTTGCCGATGAGTCGGGTGTGTCCGTGTGGGACTGAGCATCCTGTACAGTGTAAACACAGACGAAGCATAACGGCTTATGTCATTGCAAAAAGGCAAGTTTAAAAAAGGAAAAGACAGAAGGAAATGTGAAAAATAATGAATGCATTAATTATTTAATAAATCGATGTATTTTTCATGCAGGACTGATTTATTCACTGAGAAAGAATCGTTCTTTTTATTCCTTGAGGCCAGGATGTATTCAAAGCAGCCGACAGCACGGCTGCATTAAGAGGTGAAGTGTTTGTAGTCCGATCACACGCTCTTACACAAACTATCAGATAGTGCCTTCTGAAGGAAGTTACAACACAAAGATGCCACGAAACATGTTCATTGATAAATGATGTGCAGCATAACATCAGAGGAGAAACACTAAAACAGCTTAATTTGAAGAAAAGCTCCTTTCAGCTGCTCGCTCACTTTTGAAGAGGTCACCACAGTGGATGAATCAGCATGTTCGATTTTACAGCGCATGCTTTTCCTGACACGAGCTTCCCGTTTATCCGAGTTAGTACCGGGAATACTGAAGGTTGTGACCCCTGAGGTTTGTGTCTCCGGCTGGTCTCGACCCTGGGATTTGTCACGTGTAAGGTAATGTGTTAATAAGGTTTAATGTAGAATTTGTAGCAATAAGCAAATCATTTTGTTTTATATAAAAATATAAATTTTTTTATGTAATTTTATTTTTGTAGCGATTCATTTAATGTTAAACATGGATAACTCAAGACAACAATAACAAACAAGCATCATGTTTCATCATATTTGCTGATTTTGTATCATCAAGTTACCTGTTAACTCATAAGCAGTGTCGGTCAAGTTACTTGAAAATGGTAATTAGTTACTAATTACTGATTACTTCTCCCAGAAAGTAATCCTGTTACTTTACTGATTACTTATTTTCAAAAGTAATTAGCTACTTTATTACTTTTAAAAACATGATACACAACCTGAATATGTAATAAAGCAACAGACCTTTCAGCTGTTTTTCTGCATAATCAATCATATAAAATTAAATCAAATGAAAAAGTCTATTTTTTAAAAATTGTTTTATTAGTTTTCATCTTTTAACTTCATGCATCGAACGAAAATTTAATTACATGCAACTGTCTCTGACTGGAAGAAATGTGTTTAACATGTAAACCTATTTCCTGCATATTCCAGCACATAAAATAATTTATGTGTGTGTGTGTTTACTTATAGATTCAAGTAAAACACAGTAAAAAATAAATAAAATCAAAGATTCAGTGTCTCTTAAATCACCTGTTTAGCAGGAGTGGGGTTTGCCCGGGAATAGTAATCCCTTACTTTACAAGTTGAAAAAAGTAATCAGATTACAGTACTAGGTAATCTGATTACTTGTTAACTCATTAACTCACACCTCAAACACATCTTCTGGCGTTACTGCCCATCTGTGCTCATAACTGAAACACTAGTAAATCCAGGTGCATCGTGGGTAGTTCTGATGAGCTACACAGAAACATTCACATGTGCTGTATAAGATTCCTAAACACGCTTCACCTGTTTGCCATCTGTTGTGTTGATGGTGAAAGCAGGCTAATAAAATGTTCTCATTAATGTCAGAGAGAAATTGTGAGACATGAAAAACACAGTGGGAGTGGGGTTTAAAATCCCTGACATCCTGACTCCAACACACTGTTCAGAAACTTGAAATGCAAAGTAGTACATTCAAATTAAGCCACTGCATGAAAGAGTGTGTTTCCGTGCTTCTGGGTGCATTGCCACTTCATGTATCCTGCATTTTTAGCTATAGGAAAAAATAATGTTTTTTAAGTGTCCGTAGGAGGCCTTGAAACAATGATCTGTAAAACCACATAATGACTTGTGTAATACACAAAATAAAATAACATGCAGGGGCTCCTTCATATATATAGAAGTCTTTACTGAAGCCCTTAAAAGTTAAGATAAATAATAATTTGGAAAATGGACATAAAGGCTAATTAGATTTGAAATGAGCCAGAAAAGACCAGTCTAAGAATATTACAGGGACTGCTTACTGTAGGAGATACATGGAGTTAATGAATCAGGACCCCATAACACGTCTGTGTGACTGATACTTTCAATGCTTTGTATCTTTTTTTAATTGGCAGAAAAGCTGAATGTTTAAAAGTACTTTGTAGTTACTCTTTGTTCTGTACAGAGTTAAAAAAAGGTTTAAAGCTTTGTTCAAAATGCAGGAAAGTCAAACCGACCACACAGCCTGCTCATCCACTACTCCTTAAACACACTACGCACAGTCGTAGAATCAAGTAGAAGATTTAGCAGCTGATAGATTTTTATCACCTTGTCCTCCCAGCATCGATGGATTAACTGCTATTTTTCTGCACTTGTTGACACACTTTAGCACCAGTATGGCAGGAGATACCTGAGCCTGCAAAACCGTCCCTCTGCGCGCTGCTAGTGCTGACTTGAGCATATCTCCCAGGTGGCCTTTTGCATTTTCATTAAGTCTGACATGACACACACACACACACACACACACACACACACACACACACACACACACACACACACACACACACACACACACACACACACACACAACAAAACAGTATCAGACCAGGGGTTTCAGACCCCTCGTTTTAGTTTGCTGTGCAGATAATCGGTAATAACGTGTCATCCCTTAATAGCATTGTGTAGCTCAGAAACACAAGCCAGAGCAGCGAGCTGTGCTGTTACAGCTGGATCGTACTTTTGTTTTCAAGTCCAAACAAAGTCTTATCCTAGCATGAAAATTTAAGCTTTAATGTTAGGTTCCACCTTAAAGATGACAGGTTTAGCCGTTTGTACGACACGTATAAAGAGACAGAAGCTAGCATAACATTAGCTTATAACCAGCTCTTATAGCTAACATTACAGCAGCTGTTCAGAGGTGGGAGGGTTACCTGTCTAATGTGGTGACAACAACTAACTGCCACAATATCAGGAGCTACAACCGGTGGCAGCAGATGGCTGCTGGAAGTTTCTTCCTGTTAAAAGGGAGTTTTTCCTTCCCACTGTCTCCAAGTGCTTTCCCATAGGGGTCGTCTGATTGTTGGGGTTTTCTCTTTATCACTGTAGGGTCTTTACAGTATGATTAAATGAAGCTTCTTGAGGCGACTTTTGTGATTTGATGCCATATAAATAAAACTGAACTGAATGCTTATGGACACTCCCGACTTCAGTTCAGGAGACGAGATTTCAGGTGAGGAGGAAGAGGATACGGTGGAGGTGAGGAAGGAGAATTCAGTTTAATTCAATTTTATTTATACAGCACCAAATCATAACAGTCACCTTGAGGTGCTTTATATTGTAAGGTAGACCCTACAATAATACATACAGAGACAAACCCAACAATCATATGACCCCCTATGGGCAAGCACTTTGGCGACAGTGGGATGGAAAAACTCCCTTTTAACAGGAAGAAACCTGCAGCAGAACCAGGCTCAGGGAGGGGCGGGGCCATCTGCTGGCACAGGTTAGGAGTGAGGGAAGAGGAAGATGATGAAAATTTAATTTACAAATCCTGCTCATATATAGCTTGAAAGAGCTTTTGTATCTGCAGATTAAAATTATCTTATAACAGCAACTTATCAGTAGCTTTAGGTGTTTACAGTGTTTTTCCCATTTCCTCTTATTTCTGGAAAAATAATTCTAGCATAATTATGCTGAAGTACAGAGGGCTAAAAAGGGCTTAATTTCAAAAACAACACAATTACTGTTTAGTGTGAGCGTAGAGTTTTGTGCCTCGTGCCAACAACAAGACATTTTCAGTCTTCACAGCTCAGAGTCAGAAGCTACCACTTCCTTGCACCGAGCACTCACACAGAGACAAAGCCCAGCATGACTCTGACTGTCTTACAGGTCAGAAAAGGTGGTGTTTTCAGCCAGACAGCAGCTACTGTTGTGCCAAGACTGCACCAATCATGAGGCAAATGCTGCCTTATCACAGAAGCCAGGTGTCCATAGCAGCTTGGTCCTCTTGCTAAGAAAGTGAGCAACAACAAAAAACTTGTGTACAACACAACACCTGGTGTTACCGTCCCGCTGTTTCTCTTGCCTGCTCTGACAGCGTGGATGATAGAAAGTCACCTTGGCGCAGAGTTTCACCCAAAAAGTTCCAACGTGCCAGCTCGAAGCACTGTTTCACACATTCACGTCTGCAGTTAAAACTTATGGGTTTAACAGTGCACATCGGTTTGAATGTGAAAATTATCCTCAAACTTCCATAATGGAGGAAAAGCACATTTAAATGGCCGTAGTTTAAATAATTAATCTCTAATGCAAAGCAAATTAGCACGAAATAAAAGTGAAGCATTTTCCGCAGCTATTATACAAATCCAATACTGACTCAACGGGTAAAGTAAATTCCACAATCTTAATAATCCCAATATGATGAGTGTGATCTGACTAATTACCGCGATAATGAGGATACTTATTAATTTATGTATTCTCAAACCCAAGGCAAAGGGAATGTGAAAACACCGTTAACTCTTACCTCGACAGTGAACTCCTTCATCGTAGCCGTCGTCACAATCTCGAGCTCCGTTACACAGTTTGTTGAAGTGGATGCATTTTTTTGTCCCGGTACACTGCATGTGATTCAGGGGACATCTGATCACCACCTCTCGTGCACCTAAAGCAGCGAGAACAAAAAGACCAACATTTATTTTAACATTATTAATTCATGCTTACTAAATGAACTTTAAGCATAAGGAAAATCATTTACAGTGGAGACAAAAAGGCCACAGTTAATTAAAACAGCATATTTCATTGTAATCATTTGCATTTCTTGCACGTAATCACTTTTACTGGGTGTTTTTTCCTGCGTCTCCCCAAAATGCTGATACTCCAAGACCTCTTTCACAGGAGGACGAGGAACCTATACATATGCAAATGTGTTTGCACTTCACAGCATTGTTCTTTACACACAACAGATGTTCGCCACACTGCTTTGCAGACACATCGGTGACGTCCTATAACAAACGGCCCGACTCTCGCCGTCAGCCAGCCAAACGGCACGGAGCAGCTGTTTAAGGATTCACGAGGCCCGTAGGTGACCCTCGTTCACGCAGCAGCCACCAGAGCACATAAAACACAGCTGACCAATACACCGGCACAGTAAATGTGTCACAGCACCACCTTAACTACATTGATATCAATTACCAGTGTGCTGTTGCAGGCACTTAATGGGAAGATTTATCGTGCATGTGATGAGATCTGTAACAATCCCCAGAGTCCCCCATCCCGGCACACTCGGACCGCGCTGACCGGATGATTATCTGTCACCTGTCATCCTGTAAAGTTACGAATGCAGCAATTAATGTGGTTGTTCCAAGGAAAGAGCCCTGCAGATTCACACAGGGAACATGTGGACATGTTCGTTTCTTCTCCAAGGATTTTATTACCTTGAAATGGTGACGAGCGATGTTCTTTAATGAATGTGTCTTGGCTTTAAGCCCTTCAAGCGCTGATGATTCCCACTCTTTATGCCACATTTAGGTAAGTCAGCTCTATGTGACCTTGTCTCTGAGAGTTTATATTTCACATGAACAGCAGCCGTGTCAGCTGGGACCCAGAATGTGTTTGGAACACGAGTCCTTCAGATTCAGCTGTCAGAGGCTTCATGGATCTGAAACCTAACTTCCTCTCTACAAGACGGATCTTGAATCTGTAACTCTTCATGTTTAAAACACTGCTAGGGGTTTTGTGCATTCTAGTTATGTACTGAGAAATATAAAATGCACGTACACCTCGTGCATTTGGAAACAACACACTCTCACCTCAAACACATCTCCTTCTGTTGGGCGTTAAATGTGAAGTAAAGCTTTGAGTGGAAACGCTTCAGGACACACGCAGAGAGAGGGACTCGCTGCTCCAGTGTCCATTTGGCTAATTTGCTATTTAACACACAGCTGTAAGGGTCTCTGACAACATATCAGCGTTGTCCTCCTCTGCCTTTCCTTTCTCGCCGCATGGGTTCTAATCTAATGCGATAAGCGGAGGGATGGTGCATGAATATTCAGCGGCTCTGAGCTGTCATACAGGGGAACACAGATGGTCTCTCAATGGCTGAGGTGCCACAACTCCTTTGTGGATTGGCAGCCTACTGTACTACACTGGATGATCGCTTGGAGTGGAATATACAGTAGAGGATTAGGCTTCATCATATATGTTCACTGTAGATTATTAGAAATGAAGACCGTCTCTTTAAGCGCCTGACATCGTCTTTGAAATCACCAAACTAAGTGTCTAAAGGGTCGAACTGAAGAGTGAGATCCACAGAATAAAGCACAAGATTAAAAATTATTAGCCATATTAATCTGTATAAAATAATGTCAGCTGGAATGAGCGTCTGACAAACATAAAACCTTAAACAGAGGAAATGTGCACCCCAGTCAGATGCCAAAAATAAATACAAATAAAAATTGTGTGATAAAGATTAAAGCGTGCAGCTGTGTTACTGTGAGCGGGGCCATACCTGCTGCCACACACTTCTTTCAGAGCAGATATTTAACGTTAAAGTATAATTCATATCACTGATTGATTTCCAGTTAGTGTCCCAATAAGCCACAAAGGTGCAAATCAGCACGAGCCCCCTTACTGACATTAACACACCCACTAAGACCTGCTTCCAGGAAAGAAAGGTTCACGTCTGAGCTTCTCACAGGTTTTTATAGAGCGACTGCAGAGCCGAGCGACTGGCCACAGGTTTGTATCATCTCTGGGACAAATCGCTTTAAATACCACATTTATTCACCACAAAAACGTCTGATCTGGCAAAATCATCAATGCATTTTTTCAGGCAACTAGTGAGAGGTGGAAAGAAATGTGATCATTTTCACTGGTCAGCATTACAGATCCATCGGGGTCTCAGCCAAAGACACCAACTGTATTGTTTATTCTGTCTAAGCTGTTAGAGGTTCAGGTGTTACAGGCCTATAAGCTCACCTGTGTGATTTTAGAAAAATATGACCAGAAAAGAGCAAAATTCAATCCCAACGCAAAGTAGTTCATTTAAAATGAAACCACTGCGCACTAAACAGCTGCCTGTGTTATTATATGTAAAGACACATACTACTAATAATGAACAGATAACAGATCTGTGGTCAGCATGAAGCTGGACACTCTGGTGACAGTGGCAGAGAAAAGGACACTAAAGAAACTGCTGGACATTATGGACAATGCTGGGCATCCTCTGCACACGGCCATTAACAACCAGAAGAGTCTGTTCAGTGACAGGTTGCTTCTCCCAAAGACAAGAACTAACAGACTTAAAAACTCCTTTGTCCCACACGCCATCAGACTGTTTAACTCCTCTCTGGAGGGGAGAGGGAGGGGAAACAGGAGGACAAAGGAGGGGGGAACAACTAAGCTGTAGTGCCTCTTCACCTCACTGTGCAATACTTTTGTTAATAGTCAACAGTGCAATAGACTCAATACTTGAAATGTGCAATTCACTTGTATTTTTATTTTTTATTCCTATTTATTCTATTTATCCCCTTCGTATATTTTATTTATATGTGTGTGTGTGTGTGTGTGTGTGTGTGTGTGTATATAATATTCTGTAACTCTGTAACTTAAAAAGATAAAAATGATTTTTAGCCAAAAGAAAAACATTTTTCAAAATTTCAACCTTGGAAAAATAAATAGCTCAAATTTTTCATCTGTTAAATTTATTCTCATTGACAGAATTTTCCATCTGTTCACTTCTCGTGACTTTTGGCTTTAGACGTAGTGTGAAACTAAATAATGTGGATGGGAACTTGATGAGAGCTTTGGAACCAGGTTAGAGGTCGTGACTAGTCGCTGCTGCATGGAGTTCCAGTCATGGTCCAGATGGTTGAGTCTAGGAAACGTGGCCACCATCAGGCAAAATGACCTGTACAGGAGGGAAATGGTGCGACAGCAGAGATCAGACTTTTCTCTGAGACCAAAGATCTTCAGCAATGAGAACATCAGACGTGACAGTGAAAGAACAACTGTTCAAAGAACAACAAGAGAAAAACCATTCTCCTTATTCTGTTAGATGCAAAACGAACCCTGCAAAGGTGCATCACCCTCGCCACAGACTGGCTCAAAGAACATGACAAGAGGCTGATTTAAAAGATAATTTCTTGAAAATAAACTAAAAAGCAGAAACTTTAAAGAGGGCCGATATCACTCTACATGGTAGAGACACTCACAGCTCCTCTGGGTCCGCGTTGTAAGTGTGGAACACCCAGGTGACCTGCATCAGGTTACAAACGCCCATATCTGAGCCATTCATCAGCAACAGCAGCTCAGGCCTGCTTCCAACACAGTGCGAGGGGCATCAGACTGTAACAGCAAGTTACACTCAGAATGATTCTTTGCCCTCATGAACACAGTAAAAATGTAACTGAAATATTTATTAAGGAGATTTGCTCGGTTTAAACTGAATATGTGCCAATTAAGCAAATTTCATTTGACCACATTCCACTAAATGTAGTGTTTTACATCGTACTCGTGTAACTAAATTACATGGAAAAGATACATGTAATCAGATTACTTAAAGTCACCGATGGCATCAGACACATTGCTGTTGCGTTCTGGACTGAGCTTAGATTATTCGCATTATTAAAGAATGACTAAAGCTTTTGTCAGTATAGAGACTGAGACACTGAGACTGATGCCTCCTCCTGGTTATTCTTCGCTCAGCTGGTGGGAACTGAGTGTTGTTATTGAGGTTAAATCTCTTTGAAAATAGTTTGTCATAGGGCTGCTCAATTAATCGAATTTTAATCACGATTACGATCTGGGCTTTCAACGATCATTAAAAATGAGTGAGCCGATTATTAGCCCCTCCCTCGTTTATCCGCGACACCTTAAAGGCCGTCCGTAAAAATATTGTCGGGCATAAACCGGTCGTGGCGCAAAAAAGGTTGGAGACCGCTGATTAAGAGGACCCGAGGGAAGCTCGGAAAGCTAAGCAGGAGTTATTTGGAGAGGAGAGTGACTGCCGTTGGTTGAAAAGACAGGTAAAAAAAACTTCAGTGGTGTTGCACACTATGTTATATTATTTTTTAAAGTCATTGTTAACCCTTTAAAGCCGGTCAGAGCAGCACGCTCCGTTTTGTGTAACTACTTTTAAATCCCTGTAGAACCGGAACCGCGTAAGCTAGCGCAATAATTTGTTTTGCATATGAAACCGGAGGAGTTGTACTTACATCTGATGCCATCAGCTTGTCCTCGGTCACGGTTTCCTTCCACATAAAGCTTTGCAAAAATTGCATAAAAAGCGCTTGCAGGAACAAAAACATAATATTCCAGAAACACGCTTTGCCGATCCGATCAGCTGTTCATAACACTTCCCACAGTGAAACAGATGTCAGCGCGAACTGTCTCATGTCCGCCATTTCCTGGCCGAAACCGGAAGTGACGTCATTTTCGCGGAAATGTAGTTTTTTACTTGTAGACCTTAAAAACCTATACTGGTCATGTTTGACTTTTCTGAATAGTTGCTGGGATGCTTAGAACTCGAATTGCACTGCTGGAAATAGTTTATTTTGATGCACCTGCTGTTTTCTTTGCAAATTTGCATCATAGGATTGTTTTTTTTGTTTTTCCTGCAGTATATAAAAATTGGTGTATCTCCAAAATAAAACTATGAAGACACTCAAAATAAATTTCCTGTTGTAAACTATTTTTTGCAACTTTTTTGTATTTAAAGTTTTGAAGGATAAGCCTCTTAAATTTCTCCAAGTAGAAATATATGTAAAAAAAAACAAAACAAAAACGATTTTCAATTTTTTTGTAGTTTATTGCACTTTTTTGCAATTAATGTAGTTACTATGGACTTAATGCAGACATATTATTAAAATATGGGCTATAACAGTTATTTAGCAACTTGAAATGCTCCCACAAATGGCACTACAACATGTAAAAAAATAATATAAGCTCTGGTGGACTTGGTTCTATAGTAGGTCTTAAAGGGTTAAATAAATATCGTCAAATAATCGCGATCTCAATTTCAGTGAAAATAATCGTGATTATCATTTTTGCCATAATCGAGCAGCCCTAGTTTGTCATACTTTTGTTTATTTATTGGAGATGTAAAGATTCCAAATCTGGGGAAAAAAATAACATAAACATCGCGAGTATTTGGCTAATACGATTATATTTGCATCCACACCTCCTTCATGTATATTTTTAGAAATACTCTCTACAGTCACACAAAAGATGCTCCGATGTTTTTAAAGGCTAAACAGATGCTCAGTGGTGCGTTTCCCCGGTTAACATATCAGCATCTAGCAGCTCGCAGTGATCCTTCATGAATGCTCCTGTGTGGCTTAATCCTCCTCCTCTGTTTGTGTTTCCATTAATGCACCGAGCTGCTGCACTGTTGCACCTCTCCATGCGGACACGAGGGGGTTGGGATGTGCAAGCTGCCACATATTTGACCCTGTATGTGTCAGACGTGTGCACCCACTTCTTGGTCATAAAACATGTCTCCTGCACAATCAGTCCAGCCTGGAAAAAGACCGGGTTCACACACTCATCTTGGGAACGCCCATAATGAGCGTTAATGTCAGCACGGTAACAATACAAACGCTGACATGTTGGAATTAATCGATTTCCCTTTAAAACAAACCCAAACAGCCTCAGGCGTATTAAAAATCATTCACAGTAGAGTTAATGCTGCCACCTCACAACCAAAGGGTTGCTGGTTTGAATCCTGGCCTGACCCGATCTCTGTGAGTTCACATGTTCTGCGTGGGTTCCTCCCGCCGTCCACAGGCATGCGTGTTAGGTTAATGAGTGAATCTGACGAGGTCAGAGGTGTTTGTCACTCTGTGTTACCCTGTGACGGCTGGAATAGCTCGTCTACAGCCTTCATTTGCATACACAGAAGAAACTGGATATATGAGGGTTTTTTATACACGTTAATTAAAAATCATGGTGCTATTTTCCTACTTTGAGAAGTGAATGAGGAGAAACCAGCTGGGCCAAACTAATACCTCTATTTAATGTAAAATGAGAGGCTTCTAGGGGGGAATTTCAGCTGCAATGTTCATTATGATAATCATGTTAATCTGAGCTGCTGCCAGTTTGTGTGGAATAATGAATTCATAAAAGAAAATAACACAGAGCCTATCAGCAGGGGAAGCTGCTTGAACTAGCAAGTACAGGGATTTATCATATCCCTTAGAAATAAAGATTTCATTTCCTTAATTTATGGTTAAAGTTGGCGATCAAAGAGGCATGGTAACGCCCGACCTGAGGCAACACCAATGTTGTTCCCATAATGGCTTTGTAACAGCATCGGGCTCTTTTGTAGTAAATCCTGCAATTACAGTGATATTAGCTATTGTACAGAACACATTTCTCATCTTTAAACTCGTTATCGTCTCTGCATAAATCTCTAATCTAATCATGAGCCGTGTAACATGTGCACATCATTTGGCTCAATCTGATCAAAAGCCAAAATATCAAGAACAGCAGGGACGGCAACAGCGTTCACTGCGCTGTGCTTTACCTGCAGGCCAGGCCAGTGCAGGCCAGTGCAGGCCAGTGCTTTCTCACTTTACTTGCAGAGAAAAACATCTTTGCATGTCAGTGAGACAATAAACACGAGCAGTGATTGGTTCATGGTTCAGACATGTGGCATTAAATGATTATTCTAGTTTATTTCACCTGCTGTGTTTCATATATGAGCGGCTGCAGTGAATCCATGTTTCATCACTGCAGATATACTGTACGGGGAAACAAGAAGAGTGACGCTGCTACAAATGATATTTGACACGAGTCATTTCTGTGTCGAGTCTGACTTTAAGTAAACACAGAACTTGGAAAAAACTTGCCAGCTGACCTAATCACCCAGCATATTCATCCACACGCACCAGCGTGCAGGCGAGAGACTAACTTGCCCTGTAGCAATAAGAGCTCAAAAAGCTAAATGCGACGGCGGATTACTCCGTGGACTAATTCTGTATGAAAACCAGTCATTTCACGCCGATGGGCGACCACATTCATGCAAACTGCAGTGAAAAAAGAGCCGAGCCGTGCAGACGGTAGACACAGAGCAGGAGCAGAGACACAGCTAGCTGTCCAAGAGAAACCCAGGGAAATATTCCTGAAAGGACATTTAGGAACGCTGACACGTGACACGGAGCTGAGCAGGTTTTACTTTGAATGAGAGTAAACGCTCCCGTTCTCTGCTGTGTTAAAATACTTTTTCTGCCACAGTAAACACAGGCTAAAACTAAAACAACCTGTGGGCTGTTGTGGGGCTGAGATGGTCAGTGGACCTCAGGAACCTGCTGGTATAAATGCTGTGGGACTTCAGCTCCAGCCAGCTTTGTGTTTGTGTCGTTAGCCACAGCCATCGTAGCTGATCTTGGTGTGTTGCACACTGTGACCCTGCTAATAGCAGTAGTAGCAGCAGGACTGACTCTCACAGGATTCACAGTAAAAAAGGTTGCAGCACGTGGTGGTAACATAAATCTCTCACATCGCTCATAAGCTGTGTCACAGGTGTGGAAGAATACCCCCAGTGTAAAGGGTGTATTCATATTCCAGTTGTATCAGCTGTGTGTTTGTGTGAATCTAGAAGTCCTATAAATGGCTAACCCATCAGCACATATATGATGTGAAGTCACTGCTGTCATGCCTGCATTATCCTGCCTGGCCTCCGTGATGCTGTGGCTGAACAGTATATTTCTACCATGTGAGAGCGCCGCTGACGAGCCTCCAAACCCTCAGCGTGATTTGTTTGCACCAACAAGGCAGACAAACCTTGGACGGCTTATGAATGTGCACTGCCGCTACTTGTCACAAAATAAGTGCGTCATCCAAAGCATGTTGCTGAGACTTCAACAGTTCCCTGGCAACAAAGTGAACTACAAAAATGCGAGCTGATTATGTGCAATGTGGTAAACATGAGTTTGCTGCCGTCACAGCTACATCTGAACAAGCCTAAAGCACAGCTCTCCTCAGCATGGCCTCTTTATGAAAGGCCCAGTGGTAGTTAGGGCTATTTAAAATAATTATTTTCCTGTGTGACCTTTACATCCTTGGTATTTGAAATGCTGCATTCAGCTGAAAGAGCTGCTTTTTTTCCTTCTGTGTTTGTCTGACCCCCCCCAACAAAGAGGCATTATTTCCCACTACTCAGAGCCTTCAAGGACTGCGCTCCTCCACACAGTGAAACAAACTTTCTGCGTTACAGGATGACTAAATGTTTAATCTTTGATAGATTAAAAGAAATATATGTTGTGCCTTATAACTCATGCAGACTTCCTCAGCATCAAAAGGGACAAAAGACCATCACTTTACTGCTGTGCAAGCGTTTCCACGCGGCCTTGTCCCTGTGCCATCTTCTCTTGAAGTGGCTCTAAAATAAAAACTGCTGTTAACATAAATACCGGGCTAAAAGTTCCTTTCGTTTTAAGGACAAAAGAAAACGTTGTTTGTGAAGAAAGATTAACATGTTTGACTCCAAACCATAATCTAAAGTTTTTATAAAACTTTTTTTTTTATTTTTAAATAGTGTAACCGTTAACAGGAAAAACAGGCCAGTAAGACGCGTATACTGGGCAGGCCATATGTAACTGGTAATGTTTTTGTTCTTTTGACATGATCAATTCTTAAACTTGCAACACAACAGCTTTTTAAAAAACCCCAACAGGGTGTTGCACCTGATCCTGGTGGGTCACCACACTGACAACCATCACACAGTGAAACAGCCAAACCCTTAACCCTTTAAGACCTACCATAGAACCAAGTCCGCCAGAGCTTATATTATATGTTTACATGGTGTGGAGCCATTTTTGGGAGCATTTCAAGTTGCTATACATCAATACAACCATTACAGCCTAAATTTTAATAATATGTCTGCATTAAGTGCATAGTAATTACATAAATTGCAAAAATGTGCAATAAACTCCAAAAAAATTTAAAATCGTTTTTGTTTTTTTACCATATATTTCTAGTTAGAGAAATTTAAGAGGCTTATCCCTCAAAACTGTAAATACAAAAAAGTTGCACAAAATAGTTTCCCACCACAGGAAATTTATTTTGAGTGTCTTCATAGTTTTATTTTTGAAATACAACAATTTTTATACACTGCAGGAAAAACGAAAATAAATATTATAATGCAAATTTGCAAAAAAACAGCATATGCATCAAAATAAACTATTTCCAGCAGTGCAATATGAGTCCTCAGCATCCCAGAAACGACACAGAAAGTCATAAAGTCAAACATAACTTTTAAAAACACAAGTATAGGCTCATGAGGCCCTGATGGTAAAAAACGAAAATGACGTCACTTCCGGTTTCGGGCAGGTCATGGAGGACATGCGATAGTTCACGCTGATGGACGTAGGAAGTGTTACAAACAGCTGATCGGATCGGCAAAGCGTGTTTCTGGAATATTATGTTTTTGTTCCTGCAAGAGCTTTTTATGCAGTTTTTGCAAAGCTTTATGTGGAAGGAAACCGTGACCGAGGACAAGCTGATGGCATAAGATGTAAGTACAACTCCTCCGGTTTCATATGCAAAACAAAATATTGCACTAGCTTACGTGGTTGCAGAGCTACAAGGATTTAAAAGTAGTTGCGCAAAACTGAGCGTGCCCACTCTGACCGGTTAAACGATGACGTCATCGACTGAACCAGTCAAACCACACAGATCATTCAGTCTGTTACAGAATTTTCCAAAACCATTCATATTGACAAACAGTTTGTTTATAAAAAAGACTGAAATGTTTTTGTCTCTGCTTCTGAAACTTCTTCAAAACACAATAAAACTCCAGGAATGAATTTCCAAACACATCTAGTGCGTCTGACTGTCCAGTCCAGGCCCTGATCTACATGCAGACTGCATGAATGGAAAACATAGCTGCACATGTTGGCGTGAACATGTGACAGGAGCATAACCTTTGATGTCTTTATTATCTGTTGATCCTCTTTAGCGTACTCCTGAAACGTGGCTGTACTAAAAGTAGAATGAATGTAAAATTACACTTCTCCATGTGTTATTATAATGATAATAAAATAGAAATAAAATGTAATGCCTGTTTAAGTATTTGTGCTGATGTCAAAACCTTAAATCTTGTCTCACCTTTGTTGCATTAATAGTCCAGATTGAGTGCCTTTCCGCTGAATAAAACATTGTCCGGGTCAAAATCAACCAAATGAAAATCCCCATTATTTGCTACTTGCTACATGTGCTGGGTGCAGTCAGTGAGAGCCAAATAATAATGTGCACAGAGCCCCTCTGACTCATTTCCTGTGTGCAATGACTTATTATTTCCTGTAAATTATACTGAGTATTCCATCAAATCTATTCCCACACATAATTCCCAGTTTCATTCTGCTGCACAGAGGAATAAGGCAGGTGTTGGCATCCGTGACAGCCATATACTGTACAGCAAAGAATCAATACATCAGCCTCTGGAGAGAAATAAGCACTCGCAGGACAGAATAATGACACAGCACTTCACAGAATAAAGACAAACGAAGAAAAAGAAAAAACTGACAGTTTCCATTAACTGAAAACCAGTAAACAAATAAGTGAACACAGTGATGAGTAATATGGTGTTAATGTTAATAATGTCATGTAAATATTCCACAGTCAGTGTCACAGTATTAAAAATACAATGAACTGCATTTGGAGCTTAAAATGAGTATTCAGTGAGAATAATGATGCCATTAAAATCAGTCACTGTGTTGCAGTTTCATTAAAGACATAAATACACAGTCGTTTACAGCCTGAATGAATGGGACCAGTTATTATTATGGAAACGTGCTGAATTCACTGTCAGCTGGAAACCTGCACAGGATCTGATGCTGGAACAAACAGACACTTAATGTGTCTACAACACATCAAATAACATTATTAATCAAGACATGCATGAAAATGTTATTAAATATTTGTTGTTAATTATATTAATAATAAAAACTAATGCAGATGTTTACTTTGCACACAAACACAGTGTTTCTGTAGAAATGAAGTTTTCTAACAGAAATACACACAGAGCTCATTCATCAGTCACTGTGCTGTACATGGATCATACAAGCTGCTTCCATTAATTTCAGAAGAAGCTCTCACACTCGCTTCTGTGAGTTATATGAAAAGGTTGAATGGTCATGGGCATCTCCAACATCGGCTTACAAGCGTCTTCATTTATAACGTGTTGCTGTCAGTGCGCTCGTTTAACATCTGACAGTTAATCACCGCGACGCTGGATCACAGGATGGACGTGATGGGAAGACTGGCTTCTTCCCAGTGAAGTGAGCTTCAGCACGGCTGGAGCCAGAGATGTGTTTTAATTAGTGTCTGCGCTGAATTTGGAATTAAGATGTGATTTAACTCAAAATACAACAAATGAAAAATCTTATATGTGTTTTTGTTCACTGGTCTCAAAAATCATCTTAATATATCACTTCAGGGCCTCACACAGATACGTGGCTGTGAAACACAAGTCGATACAAAATGTCCTTAAAGCATTGTTTGAAGTGTGTGTGTGTGTGTGTGTGTGTGTGTGTGTGTGTGTGTGTGTGTGTGTGTGTGTGTGTGTGTGTGTGTCGTCCTGGCTTTATTACTGAAAGACATGTGACTTGTATGAATCTACAGCTGTATAACTGCCAGGGCCTCACATTATCCTGCTGCTGAACTGAATGCTGCTTTTGCACAAAATGGGAAGTGTGGATTTCACTTACACTGAAATTGCTTTAGGGAGGAATAATAACAGCAACAAATAAACCTCTCAGAGTACAGATGGGCATGTCGCTATTGTTTTTTTTAGAAAGAACTGGAGCTGTTCTTTAAAGAGATTTTCTGCAGAAGAAACACAATAGACGAGCCATTTGTCTCTCATCTTCTGTGGTTTCTTTTAACTAAACCCGTCTTGAAGCCTTGTGGCTGAAAACGTTTCTGTAAAAGTTTATTATAACAAACCTGCTGACACACACTTTATGAAACAATCTGTACATGACATTTAAATAAGATGGCAGTTTGACTTTTAATATTAACTCCTGGGGCACATGTGGTTAGTCTGTTTAACACTCCACTATTATTATTATGGAAACAGCACAGGAGCAGCTCAGGGGTGTGTCCTCTCGCCACTGCTCTACTCCCTCTACACTTCAGACTGTGTGGCCACCCATGGCTCCAACACCATTGTGAAGTTTGCTGACGACCAGTGTTGGGACTAACGCGTTATTAAGTAACGCGTTACAGTAACTACGTTATTATTGTGGTAACGAGCACGGTAACTAGTTATTATGCCAAAACCAGGAACGCGTTACTCGTTACTGGGATTTAGATAGGCTCGTTATTCGTTACTTCGTGTGGTGGCATCGCGGAGCTTCCACAGATTCAGTAACATTAGCAAGTGGTGGAGGCAGCAGGTGGATGAAGGAAAAGGGACGCAGAAGGAAAAGAGACCCGAGGCGGCCGCCGGTCCGAGTGTGAACTGAACTTCAGGTAAGAAGTTCTGACCTGCAGTCTCTCTGGGTCAGATATGAACCAAGTTTAGGTGGAGTTTATTTTCGTTATTCTGACTTTTTCCGTACTGCGTGCTAGCTAGCATGACGGAGTTTCTATACAGCTGGGTGGTGCTATGAAGTTAATGATGTTGAACTTTATTTTGTTCATAAGTTATTAGAGTTGCCAACCGTCCCGTCTGGTATTCAGAGGAAATATTACGCGTTTCTTATTATTGAGGTGAAAAGGAACAGTTTGTCCCGTAATTCAGCTACAATGAAAAAGACACAAAGCTGGAGTTATTCTGTGTCTTTGCTGCACAGCTGCCTCTTCTTCTTTCATTCTCCCCCCTCCCTCTCCTGTTGCTACTTCAATCATGAAACTGATCAATGATCAGCTGATCGGCTCTCTTGTTTGTTTATCGCTCACTTTGCGCCGAAAGAGGAAACCAGCGGATGTCGCGCTAAACAGCAGCAGCACGTTTAAGCTTGATCAGCTGTTGTTAGAATTTATTTAATATTACTTTCTAGTATCAGCTGATGTTTGCTGGAGCCACAGCTGTAAACCTGCTGGTCATGATGTCGGTTTGGTTATCTGGTGAGAGGGAAACATGAAGATGAAACCAGGAGATGTCCTTACTGAATCATCAGAGCTGTGATGGAGAAACAGGTTTACCTTTTAGGTGACATGAATGAGTTGAAGGGAAGTTATGAACTGTTTCTGAGAGACAAATAACACCAGGGTCCTTTTTTAGGTAGCTGACAGCTGGTAACTGTGCAGGGGCGGGTCTAGCAAAGTGTTGCCAGGGGTCCATGTAGGGCATTAAAAGGGAGAGGGGGGCACAAAGAAATACTTTTCTTTCTTATTCTCGTTTAAAATGTCTAGCTTTTAAAAAATAATTATCTGAATCTTACAACAAACGATTGATAGATTGATGCATATATACCATCAGAACAGTGTACATCACTGTCACAACAGTGTTTGTTTTCATTCAAAGGCTTTATGATTTTTCCTATAATGGTGGGCCGGTCTCTAGTCAAAATGCCCGGGACGATTTTCTGTCCCAGTCCAGCCCTGTATGCAGCTCATCTGCAGTCTGGTGTTACCAACATCTTCCTATTCAGAAGGCAGAATTTCCGAGTTCTGAGTACAATCAAAGCACCACGACTGCAGTTTTTGTGTTGGATGTAAAAGGCGCACATGACGCTGTGACGTAGGCTAGAATCATGGCAGCAGTCAATGACGGTCCAGGCGTGGGATTTCTCTCGTGGAAATGTGCACATTATCTTTTTCTTTCTATTGGTTGGTGGCACAGTGCACTGTGGCAAGTAGGCAAGCTAGAAGACTGCAAAGTTATGGAAGCAACACATTAACAAGAGAATTCTGAGTAAAACCAAAGTTACTTTCCCTAGTAACTAGTTACTTTGAAAGTAACGAGTAACTTGAAGTAACTGAGTTACTTTTGAGAGAAGTAACTAGTAATGTAACTAAGTTACTATTTTAAAGTAACTTACCCAACACCACTGGACGACACAGTGGTGTTGGGTGCCATCTCCAACAACGATGAGGCGGCCTACATGGACGAAGTGAAGAATCTGGCATCGTGGTGCCAGGACAACCACCTCCAGCTGAACGTCGGCAAGACGAAGGAGCTGGTGGTGGACTTCAGAAGGGGTCAGCACAGAGACTACAAGCCCATTATCATCAATGGAGCTCCAGTGGAGAGGGTGCAGTCCTTCAAGTATCTTGGTGTCCACATCTCCTCAGACCTGACATGGGCTGCCCACATTCAGGTCCAGACCAAAAAGGCTAGGCAGCGCCTGTATCACCTACGACAACTGAGGAAGTTCAGGGTCTCTCCAAAGATCCTCAGGATTTTCTATACAGGCGCTGTGGAGAGCATCCTCACACAGAACATGACATCGTGGTTTGGGAACAGCTGTGTGAAGGACCAAAAAGCTCTCCAGAGAGTGATCCGTACAGCAGAACGCTGCTGCAGGATTGCTCTCCCCCCGCTTCAGGACACCTACACCAGGAGATGCCGGACTAGAGCAGCGCAGATACTGAAGGACCCGTCCCATCCTGGCAACAAACTGTTCCAACTTCTGCAATCTGGTAGAAGGTTCAGCATCATCCGGGCAAGGACAGAGAGACTCAAGAGGAGCTTCTATCCCCAAGCCATCCGTGCCCTAAACACACACACCCGCCCTCTCACATCATCTATAATTGACTGAGACAGGACTCTTCCAGACACTAAACCAAGGCACAATGTACATTTCAATTCCTTTAATTTTAAATATGTTTATATTGTCTATCCTGTAAAATAGTCAGATGTCTATTCATATTAATGTACAGAATTCACCTGCTAGCTGCTACTACTGCACATTCACCCAGTGTATATACCATAAAAAAAAACAAAAAACAAACAAACACCCAGCACGCCCCTGCGGGCGGTTTATCCTTCAAGCTCGGGTCCTCTACCAGAGGCCTGGGAGCTTGAGGGTCCTGCGCAGTATCTTAGCTGTTCCCAGGACTGCGCTCTTCTGGACAGAGATCTCCGATGTTATTCCCGGGATCTGCTGGAGCCACTCGCCTAGCTTGGGAGTCACCGCACCTAGTGCTCCGATTACCACGGGGACCACCGTTACCTTCACCCTCCACATCCTCTCGAGCTCTTCTCTGAGCCCTTGGTATTTCTCCAGCTTCTCGTGTTCCTTCTTCCTGATATTGCTGTCATTCGGAACCGCTACATCGATCACTACGGCCGTCTGCTTCTGTTTGTCTACCACCACTATGTCCGGTTGGTTAGCCACCACCATTTTGTCCGTCTGTATCTGGAAGTCCCACAGGATCTTAGCTCGGTCATTCTCCACCACCCTTGGGGGCATCTCCCATTTTGACCTCGGGACTTCCAGGTTATACTCGGCACAGATGTTCCTGTACACTATGCCGGCCACTTGGTTATGGCGTTCCATGTATGCCTTGCCTGCTAGCATCTTGCACCCTGCTGTTATGTGCTGGATTGTCTCTGGGGCATCTTTACACAGCCTGCACCTGGGGTCTTGCCTGGTGTGATATATATATATATACACACACACACACACCGTATTTCCCGGACTACAAAGCCCACCTGAATATTAGCCGCACAAGCTAAAATCAGGGGAAAATCCTGTTTTGTACATACATTAGCCGCACCTGACTAAAAGCCGCAGGTGTTTCAATGTTGACTTATCATATGTAAGAGAATATGCACAAAGGGAATTGTCAGGAAAGAGATGGCTGTTTGGAGACACACCCCTTTTATTAATATTTTGAAAAACAAGTTATGGGTACATATTTGCACATGTAGTACATAACAGTAGCCTACAGCACACCAGAAAAATAGATTCGGCCTACCTTTTAGGCTCAGGTGCAGTGACACGGCTTTAACAAGAAGAAAAGTCAGTCATTCACCATCTTTCTCTTCTTCCTGCGCTCTAAAACCACCAAAGTCCTCTTCTCCAATGTCGGATACAAACAGGCTCAGGATGGCTTCGTCATCCACTCTCCGCTTCTCTCCTTCGTTGTCACTTTCAAAACCAAAGAAATCCTCGTTGTCAGTGTCAGAGTCGAACACCCTCAGAAGGGCCGTGGCGGTGTCCTCCTCTCCATCATGCAGCAGTCCAGCCCTTCAAAATCCGTTGATGATCGTGGATGTTTTCGCACTTTTCCACGCTGTCAGAATCCACCGGTGGAGTTGGGCATAACTTGCTTTTCGCAAGTTTATCGCCGCTCGTCATCCACGCCTCCCGCTGAATGCGTAGCGCTACTTTGAAGTTTGTTTTTCGTGCTACTTCGTACGGCACTACGTTGCCTGGCGGACGGACATGTGACTAACATACCACTCTTGAACCCCGATCCTTCCGCCAGGCAACGTAGTGCCGTACAACAGCGGAACAAACAAAACAAATCCTCTTACGATATGACAAAAATCATGGAAAATCCATAGAAAAGCCGCACCTGACTAAAAGCCGCAGGGTTCAAAGCTTGTGCAAAAAGTAGCGGCTTATAGCCCGACAATTACGGTATATATAATGTTCTTCCTCTACTCCCCCCCATTTTTTTGCACATGTCGAGGAGCGTGTCAGGCTACATTTCACTGTGTGTTATACTTGTATAACTATGCATGTGACAAATAAAGAACCTTGAACCTTGAACCACCATGCTGCAGCCCATAAACGTTTGATTCAGGTCCACAGTGCGAACAGCTCCATGAACAAGTGCAGATGGAAGCACCCAATCAGGACACTCCTTTCCTACCTTAAGTTTGAGCGACTTACAGAACTCCTTCATATTTTTCCAAACAGTTCATGCTTGAATGATTTCTCATGAATAAACACAGAAATCTTCAGACTCTCTTGGTTTGTGTCTCCAGCTGTTATCAGATTTAAAAAGTAATAATCCAAAGTGAAGGCGCGGTGGTGACACTGCAAACCAACCACACGCCCTTCAAAGAAAAAGGCTCTGGATAGATTTAGTGAGAAGCCTCGACCTTTGCATTTATGTATATATATTTCACACTATTTAATAAGTTCCAGGGCCCAAATTGGTGTGCTGGCCCACGGGGTAAATCAATTGATCATCAGCCTGTAAATAAGCCATTTTTTGCCTCGGAGGACACTTTAATGAGGACCATGGTTAAAGTATAATACACATAGCTGTTGGGAGGACATGTATTTGCTCTAACTATCCTCTGGCACTAACCCAGCTTCCCCTTGAGTAATCACTGAACTACAACGCCGGTGATGGTTTTAGCTCGTTCATTTCACTGTTAGATTATGCACAATTAAAAAATGAAGGTTATTGTCTCGGGTTCATCCGGATGCAGAAAGAAGTCCTGGCTGCCATCTAAGTGTGAGATAAAGCACTCTGAGCACAACGACTGGGATGATGTTCTGATTGGCTGTCACGGCAGGTACGTGCCTCTGTGTTTACTTTGACTTTAAGCTCATATCACACTGATGCCTTGTTCTCTGCTGCAGCAGCAGGGAGATAATGTAGCTTTTAGCACTTAAATGTCACAGCGGTTCCATGACAGCAAAGCACGTCAAGTTTATGAAATGTGCTCTTTTCTTCGGTTTTGCAGGTGACAAGCTGGGACGCTGTCCTTTACAACACTTGTACTAGGAGGGAATACAAAAGGGGGAATGTGTCAGTGCAGCTTAGCTGTTGAGAAGGAGGTTGTGAGAGCAAAGACAAAGAAGCGACGTGCTCCTCCCAGTGCATCACTCCTGACAAGCGTGAGACATAGTGTGGGTACGAGATTGTCACCAGGCAACCAAAATTTCCCGCTAATGGTTTTGCTTAAGACAAAACGCTGCAGCATGTGGAAACGTGTTAAACGGCAGGAGGAAGGGCAACGCAGCGAGCGCAGAGCTGAACGTGAGCACATGACACGTTGAGGGCAGCGAAGACGACTTTGCCTTTATGCGCCGATTTCATTTTGACACAAAAGCCATTTTTAATCGCAGAGACTTTTAAAAGCATATCGTGGCTTCGTGGGAACGACTCTTTCCAAGTGCACAGGCGCGCGCGGTATTTGTTGTGTCTGTTTCCTGCCTACTGAGACTGCTGGTGAAACAGATGGCACAAGCCTGGGGAAGTGTACATAAGTTCTGCTCCAAATGCAGAGAGGGAGAGAAATAGTAAATTAAAAGTCTTATTTCGAAGCCTCGCGCCTCCTGCTACAACAAACAAAGCCAAATTATTGTGCCTGCCAACTAGATGTATGTGCAGCGCATTGCGCTGATAGCAAAGGACAGTGATGCCCGACTGACTTTTGTTTTTTGGGGAAATGACGACGTACTAATGAGCTTCTAATAACTGTGGTCTGGTTCCAGCACATAAGCAGCTACATTTAAAATAATGGTATATGTAATTTTCTTTTTTCCTCTCTGATGAGTCAACACAAGTGTTATAACTCAGCAGGGAGGCAGAGATGAAGAGGAAGGAAAATAAACGTTACATAATGCAAAAGGCCCAGTCCTTCAGCTCGATAACAAGGTGCTACGCTACATTACCCCCTAAACCTCCAACCTACCGGCGCCAAGTCTCACGGGACCCACACACATTTGTGATATATTTATTTCAATGCAGAACTTGCCAGATAACAAAGACCCTGAAGGTTGTTGACAGTCAGCCTGGAATGCGCGAGAACGGCGTCTGCAGCGCCGCCGCAGACAGACCGCACATCTAAGCAGCATTTCCACAGGCGCTTTGTCAGCTGCACATCCAGATGTGCAAACAGTCAGATTAGTTAATGAGCTTAAAAGTGTTATTTTTATTTCATTCAAGCTGAGATTCAATTCATTTATTGGCCCCGGGTGGAACTAGAACCAGTATATAAATATACCACCAGAGGTGATGCTGCTCATCTTAGTTAAATCAGCTGCTCACCTGAGCAGGTGTTACTGCTCAGCAGACAGCAAACAGTGTCTGACCGTGCTGTGTTGTTCTGGCTGAATGATGATATTTGTTTGTATCTCTAAAGGAAGGCATATGGAAGAAAAGACTGCAGTGTTCAGTCTTACTGGGAAATGTGGACATTCCATACTGGTCTTTTCTTCAGAGGCACTTTGGTCAACACAGTCCTTGATCCTGCCTTTGTGCGACGCTCTATGCGCCAATTTACTTCTGGCTGTGCAGGCGAGACTTTGCAGAGTTCATCTTCGATATTTAAGAAAGTGATCGTGACATAGAAGAGAAAAGGCTGAAAACCAGTGCTGACCTTCAGATCTCCAGGTGCCAACGCAGACTCGACTCACTGTCTGGCGTCGGGCACGCTGTTGGAAACCAAATTATGCACAAAAAGAACAGCAGCATGGCTCTACTGTAAAATATGTTTATGCTGCAAAACTGTCCACAGTCCAGATCTGTCAGCTATTAAAAATAATTGGCTTTGAAAATAGAAACAAATAGAAAAAAAGAGGGTTTAAATATGTTACAGCCTGAGAATGAAAACGTGTCACTCCCTGAATTATAACACATTATAACCATGTTGTAATAAAGCAGATATTATGCAGCAGAAAAAACTGTAAAGTATATGAAAAAATAAATCCTGCTTTCAGGAGCATAAATGATGTGCAGGTCTTTCCTGTGACGCTTATTAACACCTGACCCCGCCTCCACTCTGACATCACCAGTAACATCCAACCAGGAAATGCTGCTGCTCGTTTCTTTTCTTTATACGTCTGTGGACCATCGATCCGCTTATTAGTGATCAAATATTTAAACAAAGACTAAACACTCCATCCACTCATTCTCCACCTTTGAATTTACTCGTGGAGGTTTTGTAACTGTAAGCATTATTCATAGATACATAAAAACATTAAATCCAATTTTTAGTCTGAACTAATAACTTGTAGGTAAAATAAAAGTTCTGTGTGTTTGGCTGAGCTTTGTTCCTAGAAAGACGTAGACAAAGTGGGAATGTTGCTAAAGATGAAATGTTGCCTCTTGTGCAATCGATACATAAGACGTCAAGTGCTCAGGCGAATCCTTATTGGCAGGTGTGGGAATATTAGGAATATTACACATCTGAACATCCAGTTCATGTCTGTAACAATTTTACAACCGTACTGCAAACATAGATAAAACAAACGTCAGGAACTAAGTAACTAAATTACAGTCAGTAATATAACTACAAGATGAACACGTACTGGATCATGGATCAGATTTTATTTCATCTTTTCCCTTTTGATCACACGTTGTGTTCTAAGCTCTCTGTGGGCTGCTGATTAACGCTTTAGAAGAAGGCTTGGTAAGACGAGTCCTTCCTGTTGTTAAAGGGGAATAAGGACGGAGCCCTCGAGAGAGCCGTCTTTGAACAGCTGCCTCGACTCGCTGAGATCAACATCGGTGTGACTGGGTCGAGCCACGCTACAGTCATGAAACTGATTCTGTGACCATGTTTTTGAAGTCAGCCACTGACCCCTTTTATTGTCTTTTCCTCTGGGAGTCACTGTTCTATCACAGGACTCACAGGTCTGCACGTCCGCCACAATCACAAAGCTCCTCGTGGCAGCGCTACTGAGACCAGCCACAAGTCCATGAAATCCTTTCCTGAAGGATTCGCCGAGGATTAAAGTCCTAAGACGCTGTGTGCCAGCGTGTACCGCGAATGCAGAGACTGAGAGAGAGCTGCACGATGACAGCCATTAGCACTTGAAGTATTTATAAAATACATTTGCAGAAAGTGAATTAGGACTGTCCCACTTTATCACACATGCCAGCTAAGAGCAGATGCTGTGTCCTGAGACTGCCTTGACATTTTGACTTCCTTTTAACTGGGATGCACAAACTTGGAATGCGATTATTCGACTCTGAGCAGATACTAAATCTTTTCACGTTACCTTTCCCCACCCAGGATGCTAGCTGCCCTCGGAGCAAAGGCCTGACCACCAAAAACATTTGTTTCCACACTTACACATTTGGAGAAATGCCTTTTTTGCTCAGTATTCTTCAGCCATTCCTGAAAGCAGCCTGTTTTCACAGCTCCCTGAATAACTGTCATCATCTGTTCAATCCCGTGAGGCCTGCGGCTGATAGGATAAGCTGATGCCTCCTTCTTGTCTCTAGGTATTGCAATCCAAGGCCACCTTCCTCTTCCTTCTCCCCACAGACTCTGAAGTTGCAGTGATTACATCTCTCTCACTGAGCCAGAGGATGAAGGAAAGAGGCCATCAATGGCACTGAATTTTGTTGTGTATTAGCTATTTTATGTGTTAAGATAAATTCCTCTGTGTAATATTCACTGCCCCCCCGCCCAAAATAAACTACACAACTTCAAATATCCTCTGATTTTATTTTAACTTGGTAAACATCGTCCTATATTGCGGAGCTTGGTTATTGCAGTCTCTGCTGCCGCTTCAGAAGGCAGAGCACTTTCCAATCGTGTGTCTTTGTTTGTAAGGCAAAGCTGATCTAATCCGGATTCTATCAACGGATAATCCACTGTAATGAGCCACGCAAAATTCCTTAGATGAATATGCAAGGTCTTATTTCTGCAAGGTAAAGCAAACAAAAAGTGCCAGCACATAATTGATTGTCTTTTTAGAGCACAAGCCTCGGCCCATGGCCACAGAGTAGGAACTATGTTGTATCTGTCATATTTAAGCCTTTGTCACACAGGGATCACAGGTGGCAGAGCAGCCAATCACACAAGTTATCAAACGTCTGCTGGGAGCAGCCAGCGGGGGCCAGTGTGCCCGTTTTACATGAAGTAAAACTCATCAATGCTCACTGGGTTTTCAGTTTAAAATCTATTGTGATGTAAAACACTTTGAAAGTTTTGTTCTGTTTTGCTTATTAAATGGAGGAAGCAGGTACTGAGTGGGGCCTTACTCAGTGCTGGTGGTTGGGTTATAAACATGACACTTGTTGGCAGAAGGGCTGCCACGATTAGTCGAGTAGTCACGATTATGTCGACTGATTTAATAGTCGACGCGTCGTTTGAAGCTTTGTAAGATCCCAAAAGACGCAGGAATAAGTAGCAGGATTTAAGAGTGTAATAACGGACTGAAACAGAAGATGGCAGCACTGCATGTTCAAGGATGCCAGCTGCCGTTAAACCCCGAAGAAGAAGAAGCTGTATCATAGCTGTTTCTAGATTCAGGCCGCATCCTCTCGAGGCCACATTTGTAGGCCAATTACGTCACAGCGACGTGATGAAGGCTGTCCAAATTCAAAGACTCCTCCAAATGCGTCCTTGAAGGATGGGTCGGGAGTATCCTTCATGGCCCGACCTATCCCAGAATTCATAGCGCGGCCCAGCCAATTCCAGTTTCCAACAATGGCGGCAGCTAATTAGTTTTAATATTACTCTTATTGCTCTTTCTGGGTCACAAAATAAACGTTTAACATATTTTCAGGCGAGAATGTAGCTGTGTAGAGTTGATAGCAAGGAGCAGACGGCTGAGTTTATTAAACCGAAACAATCTGCAAATTTCATTAAAGGTTTATTAAACTATCATCTTGTCTTTATTTTTAGTTAGCACAGACCTGAAACATTTCCCGCTGTAAGCTAATGATAGTTTTATAAGAGCAGATGCTGCTGGTGCAATAAGCTGCACGTTTTACGTCCAGTGGATCCATGATCTGATTAGTCGACTATCAAAATAATCGTTTGTGGCAGCCCTAGCTGGCAGCTTGTTCAGTTTTGTTGATGTAAAATATTTTGTTCCCCATCTTGTCCAATCATATGTTGCATTGAATCGCGACAGAGGTATGATTACAGGCTCTTGTTCAGTAATGAAGGAGAGTCTCTCATTACCCACCATTCACTCACCAACTCCTGTCATGATCTTCCTTCCTCTTAGGGACGCATACGTCCAGTCCCGGTTATTTTCCAGACAATTGCACTCACAGCCCAACCACACACGGCTCGCTGGGCCTCGCCGGCCATCATCAACAACGAAAGCATCTTTCAAATCACGAGGCAAGCGAAGGAACGAAAAGAGCTAACGTATGTGGTGAGGGAAGGGAACATTAGTCTATAGTTTCTGTAGCAGTCAAAGCTTCATGCTGTCCTACACGACTGTTTTTGGAAATAATGGTGGTGATGTGTTTAGAAAAAGGCAATAAGCCGCGTCTGAGATATTAAAGGTTGACTTATATATGTAGCACAGAAAACCCCACAGCAATCCACTTTATCAACAAAGAGACAGCAGTAAATGTCATGCTATCTGCTTTTACTTTTTCTATCTTGAGAAAGACAACCCATCCTACGAGGTCCCGTCTGTACTTTCTGATCATGTCTAATGTCAGAGGGCTGTTGCTTTATCTCAGCATGCACAGAGGCAGGGGAGTTTCTGCAGCAGACCACATCTCTGTTGCGTACGCACTGTTGTACATTAGCGAGCACGCATACAGCTGTGAACATCTGCTAAGTGTAATTATTTAATTTAGACGTACGTAATCAGGTCCTTCATCTTCCTCTGCAACAAGCAGAGCAGCTACGAGAAGCCTACATGATACATGACCTCTTGCAGGCGAGGGCATAAATAATTGTTGCGCGCTGTGGACAATTTATGCACAGATGTCACTGCCAAAACTATAAAGTCCTAATTATGCCCGATAACTCACACTGATGAGGAACCTGGGCTGAATGTTAATAATTTAGTTGTGCTACCTTTTTCATCTGCGTTACAGTGACAGCGTCGCGATCATTTACAAAGACCCATCTATGTCACAGTACTGCGAACGTGCTGCTGCGTTTCTTTATTAAAGATAATATATGTTTGTAAATAACAATGCCCCAGAGATTATACATAAACCAATCAGATGTGAAAGATAAATGAAGGTTTGCACGACTGTGCTGGGATGGGAAAAGCTGATTCTTCATATCCGTCTGCATGCAGCACTTGCAATAATCCCACCAAGTAATTGCTTTGTGATCGCTGCAATGTTTTTGTTTTAAACTAGATCAGACACGTCTCCATTAGCTCTTGAAAACATCATATTCCAGATAAGTTCATTGGACTGTCACTTCTGTAAACAGAGGTAATAATAACACACTAAAGACGGTGAGTAATCACAGCAGTGCACCAAGCACTCGCATATCTGCAAGACAAATGAATGTCTACATGCATTATTTAACTGAATCTAAAGGGGACGAGCGTTTCTGGTGATGTGTCGCGTTCATTTAAAAAGTACTGGTCCCACAGAAGATATCTCCAACTATCCCACTGTTGTGTGCTGAGAGAATGGCATGATATATTAGGTAAGAATTAAGGTACCGTGGACACGTCACCAGTTTATCACAGCCTAACACAGAAAAGCAAAACTCAGGCTCACACCTGTGTTCAGTGCTGCCACATCACATGCAGCAAGCAAGCCTGTTAGCTGCAGTAAGAGAGGAAATCGCAAAAGGCGCAGAAATCCAAGGAGGCACAGAGTCGATCAGCAGCTGTGGTCAACTTCAGTTTATCTCAGTCACATCAAAATGAGTCAAAGTGTCAAATGTGACTGTAAATGCTGCATGCATACTTTCACAACCCGTAGCAGACATCCACAATCGGATTCACCTGGATTCAAATCATAGATTTAAATCACATATTTACATTTTTTTCCTTTCATGTATTTAAATTATGTTTTGTTTCTATAAGTTTCGTCAGAATCACCAAAGCTGCATGAAGGAGGAAACCACAGGAAACAAATAGAAACAACGTTACCTTTTTGGGTAAAACACAGATAATGTTGTGTGCTGTTAGTATGAGTCTGCAAATATGAAACTTTGTATCAAATGAGGAATTATGGCAGAATTTCATATGGCAGGTGTTTGTGCATCAGTAAGAAATGGATGGAATGAGAAACTTACACACGTGATCAGTTTCGTCGGACTCATCGGGGCAGTCGGGCTCGCCGTCACAAAGCCAGTCCTCGGGCACGCAGGTGTCGTGGTTGTGACAGTGAAATTCCCCTACGTCGCACAAGATGTCTGGATGGCGTGAGCAGAGGGGTGGAGAAGGAGACAGAAGAGATGCAGCATGAGGTGATGGTACTGAGCAAACGCATGCATGAGCGCATGTTTCAGCAGAAAACATGCGCTGGGCGTCAACACAACAGGAGTGAATGGAGACGACGTGACTTCTGTCACTTTCAATGCAAATGCTTGTGTGCAGAGGCGTTGTTGCACGCAGAATTATCATCGTCAATGCAGGAAGTCGAGAGAAACATAGAGTGTATGCACATCTTCGCTTACAATCAGCAGAGAGCTGTCCTTAAGTCAGCGGCATGTCGTCTGCAGGCCGCAGGTCTTTATCAGAACAGGAGGCCACACATTTCTGTACAGGAAAAAAAACTGGCGCTGCCCGGGCATTGTGGTTTTGACAGCTACTCTAACAAAGACGCGATGTCCTTCGTGACTTGGAAAACTATTCCAAAGCAACTCGGCGAGTTTGTTCTTATCTTTTTGCTTTCTCGGTACTGTGCGGAGTTCAGTGAAAGCCCAGTCAACTAAAAAGTCATCATAGCCTTTCAATACAGCGAGCATCTATCAAAGCGTTGACACGTTTCCTGCCGGTAGCTGTCACAGACTCAGTTCGATCATACTGCAGAATGACACCAGCTTTCGCTAAAGATTTGACACCACAATATGACCTGCCGTTACTTCCCCTCAGCACAGAGCGAAAGCTGCAATTTGTTTCGAAGCTTAACCCACGGACAATCAGACGGGCTCCAACTCCCTCCTGCTCGCTCGCTCCATCTTTTTCCCAGTGTGTTCCTAACCCATTAGTGGTGGGAGTGAAGCAAGTGTGGGATCAGGTCTGGAGCGTTTCAACAGTGGGAGTGATAATTCAACGCACTGCTGCCCCCGGCACCCTCCGGCAAATGCACCACCCAGGAACAAATCTGAAAAGGTCAAACATCTCATCCATTCCGCTCCTCGTATTCCCTCTGATGCAATATTTCAAATCTTACTATTTAAATCAAGGCCTTTGTTTTATATGCAAAGTGCTTTTCTCAATTTTTAAAGGGGAACATTTTTAAAATTACACATGAAAGCACTCGAAACCTTAAACAAAAATAATAATTAAGATTCAGGTAAACGGTAAGTCCAGGCAGCACATCGGCTTTATTTTGTCCTTCTGAGCTCAATATTTCTCAGCAGCACATAATTTCCACGTAAGCCGGTGTCACTGAGCTTCTCTCAACATCAAACAAATTACATATTAGAGTCTTGGACGAACCACAGTTACACACACTTCCTGGTTTCTTTGGCTTTTCTTTTCCTCACATTTCAGATCATCAAACAATTTTAAAAATAGAGTAAAAAAAAACTCATGTAAATACAAAAAGTCGTTTTTAAATGACAGTTTCGTGTATTAAGGGAAGAAAGCAGCAGTGGTGCGCGATACTGCTTATTCTGGTATCGATCTGACACCAGTAAGTACGAGCCAGTATCACCGATATCGATACTTTTGTCATTGAATTGCTGAATCTCAAATCATTTTCATGACCTTGAGTGTTTTTATGATGATTCCTTTTTTATTACTAAATAGTTAAAACCCAGGACAAAGTTAGGACAAAGCTTATGGTTAAATAGAAAATGCTTTATTATCCACTGATGCTTTTAAAAATCAGCTGAAGCCATTTTCATACAGGCAAGTTTTTAATTTGTTGTTTTTATGTTGTATTTTACTGTTTTACATTGTTATTTGTTGTATTCCCATTCTTTTCATTTGGCATTTCGTGATTTTTATCTGTATATATATATAAATACATTTTACTTACTTTTTTTTTTTTTAGAAAAATCTGAAATAAAATAAATAAATAAAAAGCAAACCAGTAAACAATTTAAAACAAACAAGTACTGTTGACAAACTATAATACAAAAATCAACAACAACAACTGGTGAAAATATAAATAATATCCAATATCCAAAGACAAATCCCCCCCCCCCCAAAGCGTCTAAGTCATGGCACAGCATCTAAACACACGGGGTGAGGGGGGGGTACAGTGTGCCTGCTCTGCGCTGACACGGGAGTGGCGAGTGCGGCGACCTGGCTGTTTGGACGCGTCATTGAATTGCTAAATCTAAAATCATTTTCATGACCTTAAGAGTTTTTATGATGTTTCCTTTTTGGAAACACCCTTCGGGACCTTTTGCACCTCCACAGTCCCACTGAGCTTCTGATGAATGTTACTAGCACACTCTTATCCATGCACGAGCCAGTGAGTCGCACTCTTTCTTGTAGTGAATCGAGGCCTGGTCTTAGAGTCCTGCTGTACTGCTCTACCAACCAGGAGCCGGTGCTCTGGCTCTCTGGTGTTAGCTTTCTGAGCTGTGCTCTTGTATTGACTCGTGCATACTCAGTCATGGAGAGCTGTTAGCCTCTTTAGCCAGCAGCTGTGGATGTCAGATGTTAGATCCAGCTCTTCATCCTGCAGCTGTAGGATGTCTGCCTTTGTGAGGATGACTAGTTCTTGTTCTGGGAAGTCGCTGTGTTCTGCTCTTAGGTCCACCAGTCACTTGGTGCTGGTGGTGCGTCACACCTCTTTCTCCCAGTTCTTCCAGCACTGCTCAGCTCTCGGTGGGCTACCCCTGTGCTATTCCTCTTCCCTACTATTCCCACCTGCACTCTGGATGGTTTGTAGAGCAGGTCGTTTGTTCCCTGCTCCTGTGACACATCTCTTAGGCCTAGTGGCCACGCTGCGGCTCCCAAGGCCCCCATTTATGACCTCAGTTAACCAATTAACTGACTAGTTTCTCAGATTTGGGCTTCCACTCTTCTTCTCCACTGGGAGCTTCCTCTACATGCATTCTTGATCTTATACACAACTGCTTATAGGATTATTTAACAGTGGCATGTATGAGCTCGTTGGCTTCAGTGCACTGGAAAAAGAAAAACACTATATAAAAGCTAAGTATTGCGACGACATTATTTACATGAAATAGTAAAGCATCAATAAGCACATGCTGGGATTGAGGTTGGCAGGGACACGCTCACTTTGCCGAAGTCTCTAAGAGGATGTCTCCTATGCCTTCAGAGCTGAATTGATTACTCCTAAAAAGCAGAGGGCTGGTGACAGAAGGGCCATTTCCTCAGCTAGTGATGGAAACCATGAAAGAAGCTGTCCCTGGACCTCAGAGCAACCCAGTTACCCACTGATGTTCTACCTCCTTTCATGCCACTTCATCTTCAAAGCTAAGGGGCCAAATATGAGCAAAGCAAATGACCTCTTATGTCAATTCATCTTTCCCCTCTGCTTTTCCAAACAGGCTCTCCTTGACAGGCTGCTCCGTCCCTGCAGCTGTTAGGGGACAACAGGGGGACGAACGCACGACTGAAGGAAAGTAACTGCTCCACTTTTCTTTTGTTCCTCTTCTATTCTGAAGATTGTTGTATTTTCATAAGAAGCTGGTGGCGTAACACACACACACATGCACGCACACACATGCATGCACGCACACACACATCACAGGAGTGATGACTGCAGGAGAACAAAATTGGAGCAAGAAGACATTTTGCAAAGGTGAGCTCCACCTTCTGCAGGTGAAGCACGCAGCCGTACGAGCTGCATTACCGCAGCAGTGGGAAACGCAACCCGGCACTCGGACGGCCACATTATTCCGAGCTTCATTCCCGACACCAGCAGCCGCACTGGCACAACACTGTGGCTCATTAAAGGCATTGAGCCTTTGAAATGTGCCAGATTTTCAGAGGAAGAAAGAGATATTAAGAGGCAGGCAGACAGGGAAGATGGTTTGCAAACCTACCCAAGCAAGACCAGCCAGCAGTCTTTTGTAGTATGTACCCTGTATTGATCATTTTCTTTTCCTTTTTGTATGTAAGAATTCTGGAGTGTTGAGCCAATTATTCTGCCTGAAATGCTGTAGCATGAGCGCTCAGACATCACAACATGTTTCTTCACCCTGCATGTTGCAATAAGGCATCCGCTGTCCTGTTTGCTCTCTCCCATTAAATTCAGACGCACACAAGAGCTTAGGCCTCTATAAATCTTTCTAAACAATATTATACTCCAATGAGGTAAACTACAAACTGCTAAGACCTCCTAATCCCCTCAGTTGCATCAGACACACAGTTCAAAATATGGTACACTGGATAAGTCTTAAGCCAGAGGCCTGTTCAACCAAACCTGTGTTATAAAAGCAGCAGTGCAGCACGTGACTGCAAAAGGTGCATTTAACGCCAGCTTTGCTGCACAGCTGAAACAGAAAAAGCTGATCTGGGAATATTTATTAGTCAAGAGGCTGCTTCTTAAATAAGCTGCTCGCAGCTCATCAGACTTACTCTGTGCTACATTCAGCAGGATGCTGTGTGGGAATGTGACAGGACCAGAGGTGGCAGAGTAACAGGAGAACTACCTCAACCAAGTTTTACTCAAGTAAGAGTTAAAAAGCTACTTGAGTACTGATCATAACATCTGATTTAAGGTTTAAAATGAGACAATCAGGCAGAAATATAAAGTTTAGTGCAAATGTTGGTATTTGAACGACTGAAAAGAAAAAAAATACTACATATAAATAACATGATTATAAATAATAATGTAGGTAATAGGCAAATATACACATATTAGAACAGAGTAAAGTACTTCCAGTGACATATATGGTGTTACTTTACTTCTCTGACAGGCTCAGCAGATAGAAAAAGTCTCACTGTGACATAAACTGCAGGTTTGTGTCTCCATCTTTGGTTAAAACGTGTTTATTGTTCATTCACTGGATTTACTCACACTGAGTAAAGTAGCCAGAAGAGTAGTAGTAGAGTTACTTCCTAATAATTTTACTCAAGTAAAAGTATAGTCTATTGTCATTGCACAGTCATATATAGTACAATAGTACAATGAAATTGGAACCAGTAAAATTACTCCCAAAAGTAAATGTAATTAGTTACTTCCCCCCTCTGGACAGGACAGGGTAGTGCAATGGGCCCTTGCTATACCTAAGGTGGTCGAGGTCATCGAGCAGCCAGAGAGAAGCAAACATGTCAGTGACACATGCAGATATGCTGGCGTGCACGAACATGAGCGTGTGGAAGATTCTGGTCAAACTCATCTGGAATAAGTACAAAGACCTGAGTGACTGTGACACCAAATCATGACGGCTCTCAGTCAGCAGCACACAGCCTGTGTGATATAAGAGCCACGTCTGCTTCCCAATGAGCCTTCATATCCGCAACTTCAAAAAAGCGATCAGCGTAACTGCTCTCGACAAACAGCAAAATCAGCACCGAGGAAAAAGAAACAGACAAAACATGTACACTCAAATTAGATCCATTTGGAGTTGGCGATACTGAATGAAGACTGAGATATTTCTGTGCTTTATGTTTTGTTTGGCTTATTTTTTAAAAATAGCAAATCTTTGGAGGGATAACAAAGTCAGGCTGGTTACCAGATAGCTACAGAAATATCATGAAATTTTAAAAAGGGGAAGAGTCAGTGAGCGCAAGAATATTGCATCTCATATCACCAAAAACTGAATGCCTGTCTGAGGAAGAAAAACACGACTCTTTTAGACTCATCTATACGAACAGTGGGGGACTATAAAGAGAAGCCTGAGCCTACGCAGTCGAGGCTCTGACCTGGAAACTGTATTCTCAGAAGGTCGATACGTCAGCACTTAACAAGCAGGTAGTGCTCTGTGGAGGGACGAGCCGTGAAATGGTGACAGGGTGAAGGTGAACGCACTGACACGGGTTTGATCCGCAGTGGGCTGAAGTCACAACCGGAAAAGGTCTCCTGAAGTTTGTGCCTGATGTGCTCAGAGTGCGCAGAGTTATAGAGTCCACAGACGCGCACATACATCAGCGATCTCAAACGTCTCACAGCGTCAGAGTCCACTTGGCATCCCGGCCGGCTGCAGGTCACATGCATTATGGATGAGTGTGGGGCTGTGAGCCAAACCAAGCAGGTTATTAAGCATAACAACAGTATAATGCGGTCTCTGCCTTAATCTTCATATCTTTAATCTGCCAAAAGATGCAAAGTAGTGCGATGCATCTCAATGACGCCTCGCACCTGCATAATGAATCTTTATTACAAGCGTATCTCTAGAAGTGACATACGCCATGTGCTATTTAGACTTAAATGCCATCCGCGTCAAATCTGATCAGCATATGAAGACGAGAGAGTGCCGTGACTCTGCTCGCCGATGAGCGATTGCAGAATGTCGCAGCACTCCTGGACGCACGCCCGCTCCAGAAGTTGTTTTTCTCAAGCCAGCTTTGTTTGAGACGGGAGAAAATGATAATGTACTAAGACAGATAAGCAATTATGTTTACAGAATCTGAGATACCACATAACTGTCTCCAGGAAACACCAGATTGTACCCGCGGCCATCCCCCGTGGCGATGCTGAGCAGCTCTGCATTCTCGACATGAAGCGGGTGAGAAATCAATGCTGTAGGCTTTGGGGCCTTCATTAGATACTGCCTGACCTTCACTACAGAGAGAGGTCACTTTTATTTTCGCAACAACAGCAGGGGCATGTCAACAAATTATTAAAAGGCAGCACCGTATGAAAAGTTTCAGGAGACAATGGTGGAATGGCCTCCTGCTCCTTGGCACAAATCCCTGCACCAGTAAACAATGAATGATTCATGAGAGCGATCTTAAGCTGGGTTCCTACCCTTTTATCCCACCGCCGAGGATGCATTTATGAAGAAATAACTATATTACAAGAATTATGTGAACAAGGCATGAATGATGTTGATATCTGACACGTTATCTGATACGTTACAACTTCAATAACATTAAGAGCGCGCAAGGGAAATGAATCCCGATAACAATCATTACTGTTCACATTATCACAGTTATTAAAAGATTCACAACGTATTAAAACAGCTCTCAAAACATTCTGATTTCCTTTGTGGGGTTTTGATGAGTTTACTGTCTTATTGCACAAACATTTGCTAACAGTTGTACATATATTTATTAGTTTCAGATGTAGCCATTCTTGTATTTTGCTTCTTTACATTACTGTATTTTGCACAACTCTGTTGCTTGTGAAGCTCGCACACAAGAATTTCACTCACATGTGCTGTACCAGTGTACCTGCACATGTGATGTGACAATAAAAGTGATTTGATTTTGATTTGACAGTTAGGTGAAGTCAAAGTAACCGAATCCTCACTAATGTTAAGGTGAGCGAGGTGATTTCTAGCTCTGATCTATCAGACTGTGACGGGTCTGTGCTGGTCTCGCCAACAACAATCAGGATGAATTCACCTGATGCTGAGTTACAGGGATTTATTGGTTTGATTTTGGGGGATTTCTTTTATTTCCTGAAATTCTCTCAAACCCATTTTATTGATTTATTTATTTAAGATGAGCATGTTAAAGCTTTTACTCGGGTTAGCCGCCGCTCCGTGCTTTCTCATGACAAGATGCAATGTCTTATAATTGCCTGTGAAGATTTTACAGTAAATGTCTCCAATTTGAACGAGAACCGAGCTCTTCACACCTGATCTGACTGAGGTGTCAGGTGAATGTGTAGCTCTTAATTGGATCAGATGTGCAGCCGTCTGCAGGATGTCTACAGCGCAAAACATGCAAGCTAAGTGGGTCTTGAGGACTGGGCTAATTAACAGTAGTGGAAAGGAAACGCTTAGCAGATGGATCAGCGTGGCACTGCACCCACATGACAGCCAGAAGTAATCTTTTGAAATTTAAGAGCTTAAAGGATTATTAATGTCGTTTTCTGTCACCCTGGCTCTTGTTTCATGAGCGGCGACCGCAGCAGTGGTCACAAAGTTACAAGAATCAGAGTTCCTGCGTAGCTCCGCTGCTTAATGACAAAGACGGGCAACTTAAAGCGTGATCAAAGTCCACGCTGACGACACAGAGACGCACGCCGCTGCTGTTACAAACGTTTAAATAGCAACGTTACTGCTGTGACTGTCACTTTGATTCTTCTCTCACATTGCTAAAAGCCACCTTGTTTACCCTGCAGGCTGCCTTGTTGTCCTGACTGACAGCGTCTGACTCGCTGTGCTTGTTGGTACAATATGCATGTGTCAAAAACATATATATGAATTTAAATTCAAACATCAGAAACATCAGAAACATATAGTAGATATTTCCAGTATTTTGAGTGCACTTCACTCTACTGCAAGGAACTTATAAATAGGACTCTGTGACTCTACCTCGGAGACGATCCGATGATTTTCATCACCTGAGCTGACAGACTGTTGAAATCTGTGATGCCAGTCGAGAAACCGGAGCATTAAAAAATCCACATTGCTATCTGTAAATACAACTGCCTTATTGACATGAACAACCTTATTTTGCTAGAATAACATGTTTACTAGGGGTGCAACGATACACAAAATTCATGGTTCGGTTCGATACTTTGGTGTCACGGTTCGATATTTTTTTCGATACAAAAAAAAAATGTTCATGATTTTTTAATTTGTCATTTATTAAAATTATAAATATATATTTTAACTCAAAAGTACAGTTTAATTTAATGTTGCTGAAACAACAAAGTAATAAATAATAAATCTATCTGATTGAGGAATCACTCATCTTTGGAAAAGAGAGTTTATTACAGAGAAATGGCTCTTTCAAAATAAAAGCTCTACTATACGCTTCTTCTGGGCTATATTCTCAGCAGCATATTAAACATATCAGGTCCCCATAAGGAGAATCCTGTGCTAACGGCTGTCTAAATGACTCGGGTAAAGTTTGTAGCATGCTGCTTGTTGTTTTTGTCTGCTTCCACTTGTCTTTGCACTAGGATGCTGTCGGAGTAAATGTGCAGTCATATTCGTTGTGTTCCCACTAGTGCTGTCAGCGTTAATCTGAAATGACGTTAACGCCACAACACGGCAAATCTCCGTTAACGAGCTGCCGCGGATCGCCCCGTGCGTGGGGCTGGACGGCCAACACGTTAACGAGCTAACTGCGCTAACACACTAGTTCCCACCCATGTAATTGAGCATTGCGTGGCACATCCAACATACTGTTTTACTTTAGTCCATGACTCGCTTACCTTCAGGGTCATACGTCACATGAAAACCAAGATAGTTCCAAAGACCAGATCTGAATGAGGGTGGGGGAGGTTCAATTTGCCATGTTGCAAGGAGCTTAGCTTCTGTCTTGCTAGCTTGCGCTGTGCTCAGTGGATCTGCGCTCGACAGTGCAGCCTAGGCGGAGTAGTCGAGCGCAGATCCACTGAGCGCTCAACACAGACAGCATCGTCAGAAGGAAAGTTGATAAAACAAATAAAAAATGTTGTATTGTTCCATACATATGCGTACCGAACCGAAAGCACTGTATCGAATGGTTCAATATCGATACGAGTATCGTTGCACTCCTGTTTACATTACGATTAATAAATGCATTATTAGCACAATAAACTATTTAATGAAAACATAGACACTGTTTCAGAAGCTCAGCTTAGTAAAACCTGCAAACTGCATGTCTAGAATCTGAATTCAGACCTCATATTTGACGTGTCAGCTGTGAATGAGCGCATCCACTTTACCCACAGGGTAACCTGTCAAACTAATGTTCTTGTTCTACACTATACATCGAGATCATCTCCACATGGAAGAGCTTTGTTGGCTTTTTCAGATGCAAATTAATTCCAAAGACCGTTGAAGAGGTGCTGATTTAAGCTGTTAGGTGTATTAACTCAGTGTGAGGCCAGATTTCCTTTAATTGTTTTTTACTGTGTAAACAATGCAGCAAACCTGCTGTTTGAGAATTTATCAGAAGAAGAAAAACTTTTTGCTTCTTAGTTTGTCCAAATTAAATCAGTAAGTGTGTGAGGATGGTGTGTGAGGATGAATAGCAGGGTAAGAAATGAAGATGAGCTTGGAGCTGTACAGTTTCAAGCTCTTAAAAATGGGCTGTAACCTACGTATGTGAATTTCATTTGCATGAGAATGTGTCATTATACCGCCAATAATAGAAAAGTACAACCCCCCAAAGCCGCTCCTCGCTTGGCCCCCTTTCTGTTCTCCATCCAAGGTCACCTAATCACTGTGTTCCTTCAAAGACCTCTATCTTAACCAGCTGCAGTGTGAGAGATTTATGCCCCACTCCATGTCATGATTACCAATCAGGTGGAGTAATAGCTGCTTAAGTAGACGGGGTTTTTGTCATCACTGAGGGGTGAAGTGCCAGTCAAGGTTTCCACCGCGAGGTTGTGGGCATGTCGGTGCCTTGGGTGTAGCCTCCGGATTAAACAGCATTATCAGAGTGGAGTGAAGCCGTTATGGTGAGGGATCACATCCTCCCGGCCTCCTCACGGTGCAAAGAGACGGCCGTTATTTAACAACTCCACACTCGACTTCAATTCAAAATCACCTCGTAAAAAAACAACACAAAAACAGTATGTTCGCATTCTTTATTTCAGCTATAGAGTTACAAAAGATAAAACAATGAGTGACTGAATTAAGATTAAATATATATTTACAGTTTGATTCTCCTCTAACACTGGAGCGAGTCTAAATATGGCATTAATCCTGCTGTGGGCACACTGCTTACAGTCAAAGCACGTGAGATAAATGACTGACGGAGGGATTTTCTTAAAGACTGACGTCCCATCTGCTGTTTTCAGTTTATCCAACAGACTTTTTCCAACAGACACCTGATAGACAGAGAACAAGTCATCTTCTTCTTACACTACTACTAAAAAAATATTTATTACTTTAAAAAATCCTCTGAAAAAGGTCATGTTTTAAAAGACTGCAACTGGACTTTGAACTTTCTTCCTGTGCCACAAAGGGCCAAAGACATGCGTGTTAAATTACTTGGGTGTGAATGAGACAGTGCGTCTCTCTCTGTGAACCCCACACAGCTGTATGTGGCACAAGTGACTATGGCTAAGTTAACACTGCAAGCGAAAGTGCATCAAATCCGACTTTTTTGACCCTATGCGACCCATATCCATCATGGTGTGACAGGGTGAACGGCACAAATCCGATATTTTCAAATCCGATCTGGGTCACTTTCGTACAGTGGGGCAAAAAAGTATTTAGTCAGCCACCGATTGTGCAAGTTCCCCCACCTAAAATGATGACAGAGGTCAGTAATTTGCACCAGAGGTACACTTCAACTGTGAGAGACAGAATGTGAAAAATAAATCCATGAATCCACATGGTAGGATTTGTAAAGAATTTATTCGTAAATCAGGGTGGAAAATAAGTATTTGGTCAATAACAAAAATACAACTCAATACTTTGTAACATAACCTTTGTTGGCAATAACAGAGGTCAAACGTTTACTATAGGTCTTTACCAGGTTTGCACACACAGTAGCTGGTATTTTGGCCCATTCCTCCATGCAGATCTTCTCGAGAGCAGTGATGTTTTGGGGCTGTCGCCGAGCAACACGGACTTTCAACTCCCGCCACAGATTTTCTATGGGGTTGAGGTCTGGAGACTGGCTAGGCCACTCCAGGACTTTCAAATGCTTCTTACGGAGCCACTCCTTTGTTGCCCGGGCGGTGTGTTTTGGATCATTGTCATGTTGGAAGACCCAGCCTCGTTTCATCTTCAAAGTTCTCACTGATGGAAGGAGGTTTTGGCTCAAAATCTCACGATACATGGCCCCATTCATTCTGTCCTTAACACGGATCAGTCGTCCTGTCCCCTTGGCAGAAAAACAGCCCCATAGCATGATGTTTCCACCCCCATGCTTCACAGTAGGTATGGTGTTCTTGGGATGCAACTCAGTATTCTTCTTCCTCCAAACACGACGAGTTGAGTTTATACCAAAAAGTTCTACTTTGGTTTCATCTGACCACATGACATTCTCCCAATCCTCTGCTGTATCATCCATGTGCTCTCTGGCAAACTTCAGACGGGCCTGGACATGCACTGGCTTCAGCAGCGGAACACGTCTGGCACTGCGGGATTTGATTCCCTGCCGTTGTAGTGTGTTACTGATGGTGACCTTTGTTACTTTGGTCCCAGCTCTCTGCAGGTCATTCACCAGGTCCCCCCGTGTGGTTCTGGGATCTTTGCTCACCGTTCTCATGATCATTTTGACCCCACGGGATGAGATCTTGCGTGGAGCCCCAGATCGAGGGAGATTATCAGTGGTCTTGTATGTCTTCCATTTTCTGATGATTGCTCCCACAGTTGATTTTTTCACACCAAGCTGCTTGCCTATTGTAGATTCACTCTTCCCAGTCTGGTGCAGGTCTACAATACTTTTCCTGGTGTCCTTCGAAAGCTCTTTGGTCTTGGCCATGGCGGAGTTTGGAGTCTGACTGTTTGAGGCTGTGGACAGGTGTCTTTTATACAGATGATGAGTTCAAACAGGTGCCATTCATACAGGTAACGAGTGGGGGACAGAAAAGCTTCTTACAGAAGACGTTACAGGTCTGTGAGAGCCAGAGATTTTCCTTGTTTGAGGTGACCAAATACTTATTTTCCACCCTGATTTACCAATAAATTCTTTACAAATCCTACCATGTGGATTCATGGATTTTTTTTTCACATTCTGTCTCTCACAGTTGAAGTGTACCTCTGGTGCAAATTACTGACCTCTGTCATCATTTTAAGTGGGGGAACTTGCACAATCGGTGGCTGACTAAATACTTTTTTGCCCCACTGTATGTGGTGCTGAATCCGATACATATCTGATGTTTTAGAAAGCGACTGCTGTTTGATGGTCATGTCGCATTAAATCCGTCTTTTACGTCACTGACACAAGACAGATGCCAATTATCAGCGCCGGAGAAGACATCATGAACGCTTCCTGGCCATCCAGTGTAGATGTTAGTGAAACTGTTGGAAAGACAACGTTGGAGAAACGTGAACATTTTATTTATACTGTATAATCTGCAACTATCCTTTGAAGCACCGCCACTCTAAAACAGCAATAAGGATCATTATTAGGTTATTTACATTACTATTTAAATGACAAAATAACTTTAAAAAATTGGGAAACGTAAAGTCTGAAGTCTTTATATTAAGGGCCATCAGTCAACCAATACTGTTGCTCTGGGTCTAAACTGAGCGCGTTGTGTGTGACGTCTTCTTTTGTGCATGTGGCCGCTTTGAGCGTTCACACTAGAGCGCGTTTGCTGTCGCATTTTATTTGTAGTGTGAACGAGGAGACAAAAAATCGGATTTGAATAAAAAATCGGAATTGAGCATCAAGACCTGCAGAGTGAACGTAGCCTAAGAATAATAATAAGACTCATGTGTAGCGATTATGTTGTTCCATAGTATCACATATTAGTTACATTTTAACCTCTTAAGTGGTCATAGCCAAAATTGATTATTTAATGTGAAGCCAAAATCAGCAACAATAGTTTGACTGTTTATATAGTAAAAAAAAAAAAACACCCCTTCACATGGCTAATGTGACATTTCTGTCTCATTGGTTGCCACTGGACCATAGAAACATGCGATTAAGATGGACTTGCCCTTTATTTAAGGTTTTCCACTTTAGTTATCAGTGAAATGTGCAAAGCTGCACAGCTGGGAGTCGGCTTACGCAGATCTGATTAGCCTCGTTCCAACATGTCCCTTCCAATGTTACTCACAACACAAACCGGCCTTATAAGCCATGATAGTGGTGTGATCGTTTCACTGGGATATAAACCAAGGGCTAAAGAAAATGCTTCCCGGGAGTATTGCTCTGTTCATGCATAAAGCTCTTTTTATAAAGAAATGTACAGTGTCATCGATCTATCTAAAAAAATGTCCTGATGTTCAGTATAGCTTCATCTATCACTACGGCCGTCCTCCTCTGCTTGTACAACACCACTATAAATATAGTTAATGTGCTTTGTTGATGTATTCGACACAGGAGAAATGGGCAAGCTGAAGGATATTGGCAGGTTCAAGACTGCAGCTCTTGTGGGGAGTTCCCAGTCTGCAGCAGTAAGACTCTACAAAAACTGGTCCATGGAAGGAACGTGGTAAACCAGCGACAGGGTCAGGTGTGGTCCGATCCAACAGACGAGCTGCTGTAGCTCAGATTCCAGAAAAAGTTCATGCTGGTTCTGGTAGAAAGGTGAAGAATCGCAGTTTGTTGTGTATGGAGCTCCATCAGTCAAGGTGCCCATGTCCAGGCAATGTTACGCTGCTGGGAACTGTGCTAATGCTCTGCTGGGAACCTTGGGTCCTGCCATCCATGTGGAAGTTTATTGATAAGGACCACTGCCACCTAAGCATGTTGCAGAGCACATACACCGTGCTCCCTCTTTCAGCAGGATAACGCATCCTCCCACAAATCAGGAAAGGTTCTGGAACAGTTTGAGGATCACAGCAACCAGTTTGAGTTTGAGGTGCCAACTTGGCCTCCAGATTCCCCAGAGTTCAACCCAATCAAGCATCTGTGGGATGTGTTGGACAAGCAAATCTAATACTTGGAGGCTCCACCTCACAGCTTACAGGACTTAAGGATCTGTTGCTAACATGTTGATGCAGAAACCACAGCACACCTTTAGGCGTGTAGTGGAGTCCATACCCTGATAGGTCAGGAGGAAAAACACTATATTACACAAAAGAAAGGAAATGGAAGAACGCAAATGAGGAAGTAAATGGTCTTCATACTGGTTGTGCAGTATGGTTTAAATAAAGGTTAGGTTAAATACTTATGGTTTACTGAGTCACTGTAGGGCTCATGATGCACTGTGTTTATCATCGTCTGCTATGACTCAACAAATTCAGGGAGTCAGAGTTTTCTTCATACAATAGAGCCAAGAAATAAAGTATTTAACTGTAACTTCTAACAGCCATAAAAGTCGACTGCACAGTACATATTAGCAAGGCTGTTATTATTGCAGTACATCCTGTAACCTTTACAACAGAAGCATTTCAATAACTCGTGAATTTATCTTGACTCTCTGTTATCATATTGCTAATGCTAATGCTAATGCACATGTAAGTGGTTTAGTATCTGTAATGAGTGTGAGGAAATGATAAGAAATATTTATTACATGTTAAACAAAGCGGGGAACGACGCTGAGTGCTTCTCACATCCCAGCCTCAAGCAAAAAACAAGCTGCCTCCATTAATATTTCCTAAACGAGACAAAAATCTCAATTCCTTTGCAAAGCTGTGGGACAGGAAAAGCAGCCTTCTGCCCTGCAGATATGTAGTGTGATCTGTATTATAGGCTTGTATGAAAGGCCCTGCAGAGTCTTGAATGAACCAAAAAAGCAAAGATAAAACAGCATTTGTGCTTTTGTAAACTGTGACCACTCGTTGGCCTTTTCCAGTATTTTTCTTTTTTTATGCAAACCATTTCCATCATCATACATATTTATGTGAAACTAATGTCAGGATTTACACACTCGTGCAACAATTTTATCACGTATACCCATTATTTTTGAAGGGCCCTGGTTATGCGCACGTTTCCAGGGTAAAATAAATCTGATATGATCTGAAGCGCAAAACAAGACAGACACAGGACAATGGACCGGTGGACCAGAAGGGTGCGTTTGCCCTTTAACTTTGCATAAAGGTCACATTTTAAAATGGAAATTATTTTTCAAGGAGGGTCTCTGAATATCACAGCTTTGGGGATTTTATGTTGGTCTACTGCAGGCAAAACTTGGCAACTGGGTGGCAAGAAGAGAAGAGAATATTTTCAGTTTTCATTCAGCTTTAAGCAAAATCTAAAAATGCTGCTTTTAGATATTTACAGTTAGATATCAGCATGCTGCTGTCAGATAATAGTTTCAGTTCAAATCAATTTTATTTATATAGCACCAAATAACAACAGTCACCCACTGAGCTTCGTATTGTAAGGTAACCAGTCTACAATAATACAGCCCAACTACAATTACTTCTCAATTTCTGTTTTAATATAAAACCTATAAAGTCCTTCTTGAAAGGACGCTCCTGCTGGCTCTTTAATTATCTGCCCCTTAAGCCTTAATTACATTTACACCAACTGTAAGAAGTACTAACAATGTGTGCAGTGCACAGATACTCAAACCAACGTTACACATGCAAAGTGTTCCAGCATCGCCGTAGTCATATTTTTCTATGCTTGTTTCAGAAACAGCAATTACACAAACAAAACTCAAACAAAAACACTTACTGTGACGTTATTAGACGTGCATTTTTTATCTTATCCATCTCTGGAGGACTGGATTAAAGGATCAAAGTATTTGAGACATAAACTATTCAAACCTCTCCACAAACACCAACCGAGCCCCAGTCTTCTCTGAATGCAACTGAAATGAAAGAGATTGTCTGTATTGATGCCGCTGTTGGCAGTTATGACTAAAATCCATCAGAGAAGTCGATCAGGTCGGCCTCTTTGGGGCATGAAAGTGAGTCAACAGAGGGAGGATCAGATCTACTTTATTGCCTGATTAAAATCAATTTGGTGTGTCCGATGCTGAAGGTGGAGGGATGGAAAATTGTTAAGAGTCTCCTCCTCCCCCACTATCGAGTGATTATAACGCGAGCGTGAAAGCTACACCTCCGTGACTTCAGGTGGCTCAGGGAAAATGGGAAAAAGGCCATCCGATGTGCCCCGTCATGCAAAACAAACAGACGCCACTAAAAGGTTACGAGACGCCTTTTTTTGATGTGTCGTGGTAAAAATCGTTTTTGTATTAGAACAAATAGCCCTGAGTTTGCCTTCTGCACGCAGGCACAACTTCACTCGATCCACTTTCACTCACTCATCGTGAATGATAATACGGCATGCAAGCAGTTTCACAGACTTATCACTACTGGTTTGAAAATAAACGCTGTAAACATACCTAACAGCACACCAATAAGCATAAATGCTCAGTCAATCGTTAAGCCTTTGACTTTTTCACAAATCCTTTCAGGTCAAATTAAGTGAGAAAATAAGAGTTCAGCAGTGCCACCCAAAACTGATGAGAACAAAGTCTAATTGTGGAATTGTGCAGCTCGCCTCATTACTCGATACGTGACCTTTATGCAGCTAATGAACAAGGCTGGCAGCAACTTGTAGATTTGGGTTAATATGTGCAGGACCATACATGCTCTTTTTAAATGAAGCATGAGGATAGCTTATTAGGGGGAAAATAATAGTAAAACAACTTACATGACCTTTAAAGAGCCTTGTTACACATCAGCACAAACATAAATACAAACTTTACTGTCGCAAAGCTCCGAGCAGCAAATTAGAAATTCATTTGACAAAAATGGCTTTAAAAACAACTAAAAACAACAATGAAGTCAACAGTGAGGCGTGTCTGTGTGCTACGCACCGCTGTGGTCCTCACAGTCATCAATGAACAAAGTCTTTCATGTCTCCGTTTCCGAGGTCGGACTGTGTCATTTACAGTAGCAGTGATACGTTGTCACGGTAACATAGAGTAAGTATTTGTGTGAGCAGCCGCCGTTAACAATAATGATCAAAATGAGAGAGATAATCAATGTCAGCGCTTGAGATGCAGCTACAAACTACCTGCTGCGGACGTGAGCAGAAACTCCACAGCAGATCAGTTCATCTCATGCATGGACTCACTCGTATGTACTCGTGTCCTTTAATATCCGAATGTGAAGTGATGTGTGTCAGCTAATGGAACTTCATCATACTAATTATCATTGCTCCCTTACCCATTTTACAAGTTCACTGGTTTTATAAATTAGGTTATACTGAAGGCGTTACTGCATAAATATTTATTTTATATACACTTCCTGCCAAATAAAGTGACAAGCACACACTCGGATTCTTCATCTGAAGTTCCAACATTAAGCTCGGTCGGTTATCGAATATTTTTGTTAAGGTGGCCGATGATCCAGCTGCATCTTTCTGTTACACACAAAGTGACCTTTGCAGTTAATGCTCTGACACCACTGGTGCGGCAATGCAGCCCACCAGCTGGGACCTTTGTATTTGCACTTCTTTTTAGGGTCACTTTAACTCAGTGGTTATGTTCAGGCACTACAAACAGCTTAGTTAGGTAAAGGAAAATATGGCTGAGCTGGGAGGGGCAGACCTCGCTGGCTCTGACACTAAAAACTACTCTGAAAGCTGCTAAACAATTTTCTGTGATGTAAACACTTTCAGTAGTGCATATGCATGTCAGCTAGCAACTCACAGACACATGACAGCAGATGTAGAAATGTCAGCATTGTTGAAGGTGGCTCAAAGATTTACAAAAAGACAAATGTCAAAGGAACATCAGCATAATTTAAATCAGGTATTTTTCTCTTACAGTGGAGGTTAGAGTAAGTTGGGTTTTTTTACCAAACTCGATTAACTTAAAAAAGATGGAAAAAAAGCATCTGAACACTGTGGCTGATGTGATATGGAGAAAAATACTTTAAAAGAATTATATTAGGTTTGGAAATATCTCCTAGAGTCTCGAGCGATTTTGTTTGTAAAGATGAGCACAGTTTTAGTTATATTCAATTTTAGTTATATTTATTTATACAGCGCCAAACAACAGTCGCCTCAAGGTGCTTTATATTGTGAGGTAGACCCTACAATAATAACAATCATATGACCCCCTGTGAGCAAGCATTGTGGCGACAGTGGGAAGGAAAAACTCCCTTTTAACAGGAAGAAACCTCCAGCAGAACCAGGCTTCGGGAGGGGCGGGGCCATCTGCTGTGATTGGTTGGAGTGAGAGAAGGAAGACAGGATAAAGACATGCTGTTATTTTAGTAATTTTATTTGATTTCTGTTTGCCCGTCACAATCTTATGGAAGCCCGTTTCCGCCACTAAATAAAAACAAAAAAGCTAGTATCCATAACTCGAAATTTCGAGTTACTTTTCTCAAAATTTCGAGTTAGCTCTGCCAATCAAAAATATACGTGAATGAGGTCGCTTTCTTGTTACCCGGAAGCATATGGCGCAGAGGAACGCGCACTCAAAAACGGATCCCAACAAATTGGCACTTTCGCGAGTACGTTTGCTGATAGTAACACCATGTGATTCAGCTAATAACACAGGGATTTCATCATTTGTGAAGCCAGGCTGAAAACACTCAGCAATCTGTGCATTCACGACTGGATGTAATACCGGTAGCTTAGCTGTAGCATTTGTAGCTGAGGGCTTCAGCTTCCGGGTAACAAGGAAATGACGTCATTCACGTAGTTACTGATTGGCAGCGCCAACTCGAAATTTCAAGTTGCTTTTCTCAAAATTTTGAGTTAATAAATCGAAATTTCAAGTTAATATGTCGAAATTTCAAGAAAATAACTCAAAATTTCGAGTTATGGATCTTTTTTTTTTTTTAGTCGCGGAAACGGGCTTCCATACAATCTGCTCTCTGTCATCAACAGAATTTTTCCAAATAGAGATTTTTTTTATTTTCCAAACGGTATTTTCTGTGCACATTCATCACAATCAGCAGGAATGTTCAAAACACACCAAAACTGCAGGACTGAAACATTTATGGAGCTGTCCAACTCCACTGAGAGGCATGATTATTAAACCCCAGCCACGTCATTCTTCGGCTCTTCTTTACTGTTTAATGAAAAACAGCTTTAAGCCAAACAGGTTTAAAAGGTTTATTGCAACATTTTAAAAGTGTACAGCAAATCAATACATGCAAATAAAAACGAGGAGGGAGCAGACGCCAAACAACCATCAACAACACTGTCTAAGCAGCTCAGACACATGTCTTGCAGCTGCTCATTTCTGCAGACCAGGTATTTCCACAGGTGTGGATTTGAAAGCCGTGTTTACTTTCTGCATTTTTAATGAAATACAGTCAGAGATGGAGAGTCAAACACAGTACGAGCTCAGAGCAGCAGAAGATGAAAACTAGACTACTTGACATCCACATTCAAGACAGACTTTTTGTCTCTTTCCCTTCTGATTTTTTTATTATTATCCTGTTTTCAAAAGTCAAGTACACTAGAGGGAGGATGAAGAGAAAACTCATGTAATATGTATATGAATAGTGAAGCTATTTGACCAAAAAGGGACGCTTCATGGAAGAAAACGTGCTGCTGTTTGAACAACCTGGCATTCTTAAGTCCACACATACAGGCACTGGCATACTTTAGCTTTTCTCTACATACAGTAACAGCAAATATTCAGCTTGTTTAGAGAGTTAAGGCAGTAGTATTAAAACTAAAAGCTACACATTACTGCTGCATTCCTCGCATTATCTGACGTAGATTCGTCAGGATAATCGGTCGACTTCGGCCTGTCTGCGATAACGCCAGCGTCTTATTTTCGTTCCTACACGTTTTTCTGGCATTTCTAACAATTCTGTCAAAAACAGCAGCTTTGTCTTGTTTATTGTCCAATGAATTACAGCAATTTCAGCTGAGAAAAGAAGCTGAAAGCTTTCAAGCTTTGCAAGACAAATGATAGCAATCCCTGCTCTTGAAAAGATGAGGAAGGCTTTCAAGCTTTCAAACATGACAGTTAAAGAGAGGGTTTTGTACTTTGCATGGTACTCAACACATTCACTGACTGGCAACCAAAAAAACCCCAAATTCTACAATGACATGTTTCTGCATACCGAAGGACGGCGTGTTGATGGGGCTCCTTTTCAGTGTTCTCTAATTAGTTTCCTAATTTAGGCCAAAATCCATGACAACAAACTTTGAACATGTCTAAATGTCTCATGTGGAACAAAAGAATAATCAAGCTTTTACTGAGTTTGTTTCTAAGGTGAGTCTTATTGGATAAAGTGCAGAAATATTTCAAAATCAACAATAAGGAATCAAATATTGAACTAAAAGGTGAATTCAGATGTCTTCCTCTCTCATTGCCTCCGTTCTTACTTATGCTTAAAGATTGGCTGTCAAACGTTCCCCGCTGGTTTTTTCACGGGTGCTTTTCAGAGGAGCGCGATAGCTGGTAGCTGTTTGCGAGGAGCGAATAAGGGCTGGCATTTTGCTATCCCTCCAAGACACGGCTGCAGTGCCAGTGAGGCGCGAGCACAGTGGGGTGCTGGAAAGAGACATGAAACATCATTCAAAATTGAAGTTGTTCAAAGTGAATCAATGTGAGAAAAACCAGCCAGTGCCTGCGAGTGTACGTGTGGATGCGTCCTCCTAGTGGGTGATGCTGCCTCAACAAGACAGCGATGATGCAATCTGAGGGGGATTCAAAAGAACACCGTTCAGCATTAAACGGTTGGAGCACATTTTTCACTGAACTCCCAAAGCAACGCTATGTCAACACCTGAATCTAAGCTTATGCATATTTAATGAAAGACTGTAGTAGTGTTGCTCTGATAAAGACCTCATTAGGTACAAGATGTAAAACCTATGTTTCAGGTCTGGTGCTGACAGCTGAAATTATTATAAACGTCTTACTTACATGGACAGGGAGAAAAAAACGAGGTAAGCTTGGCTATTCGTCTCCACAGGAAACACGTGCGGCACCGCCAGACTCAACACATGACTTCATTTCATGAGTAACTGGTTTTCACCTCCGGAGTTTCCAACATGGAGACTCAAGAAAGAGCAGCAGGATTCATGGGAATAAAAAAATACAAGGTTTATTATTGAAACCATGCAAATGAAAATTGATCAGTTTCACCAGCCTTCATGGGTTAGAAACACACGGAAACTGAAACTTCCTTTAAGGTCCGAGTGCAGTGAAACTAGAGCACGAACATAATAACACTGTCCGAACAAGTGGCTTTAAATATGCATCCATTTTATTGCACATATTAACCGCACTCCGCTGCGTTTGCATTTGAGCGGAAAGAATTTGAATTCAAGTTTCCTTTTTCATTTTCATTTCTCGAGCATTTCAAACAAAAACAGCAGTTATGGAGCAGCAAGGTGGATCAAAACCAGTAATCTGATTACGCTTTAAGTTCTGTGCCAAAGCAGCCAACAGGTTATAAAATACTGTTAATCAGAAAATGCTGTTGGTAAGACTATTAACTCGAATGTCTGGTGTCCTCGTGTAATAAATCCTTGAGTCACTGCAAAGGTGTGCAGAAGGTTCATGTGCAATTTCAAGTCACGACTTTAAGTCAACTTCAGGCAGGTGAAAAAATGAAAGAAAAAATATTTCCAGTTCTTATCTCAGAAGAGAAATATAATTATTTGCAGCTTCCTGGGTTCGAGGCATCCAATCACAGATGAAATGGGAAACCTGCAGTATTGACACAGACCGGCGCCCTGGGACGAGGGCTGTTCATGAGAACAAAGCTGGATTACACGTCTAATTGTTTACAGAGCTGCTAATAATCTGAAGGTGTTTGACACATTTCACGTGAATGTTCTGAACGTAGTGTACGATGGCTGCGTGAGCGCACGCCACAAAAACTCTTTGCAGACTGGAAGAAAACAGACCTTCGTGGCTTTTGCTGCGACGCTGTAGTGTTCAGCTCTTCATGGTGCATTTGCATAAAACTGTGCCGAGCAGCTTCACACAAACCACACATCAAACACTCGCCTCCGACATGAAACTGGCACATGTTAATGGTTTTATAGGGAAATTATTACAAATCTGTTGATGGGCGAGAGCGGGGATGCAGCGGCCTGTATGAGTGAGCAGTTCCCAGGTTTCAAGCACATGGCCGCGCGATAAAGAAGCTGTTGTGGACACGCCGCCCTGGCTGAAATAGCAGGAAATCTGTGTCTGGGCTACACGCCTTACATACTGCAGAGAAATATGCAGGCGTAGTCAAACTGACCTGTGTTAGCTCACTGGTTAATAGCTGTTTTGGGAGCAGTACTGATTTAATGTTTCCATTATGTGAGAGCAAATAAAGCAGTGTCAGTAATTAGATCTTAGTTGACAAGCCCAGACAACACAGCCTCGTTAGCAGAAAGCAAACAAACGATTCATTCTTACGTATATGCTCCGGCACAGCTTTGTGATGTTTCTCCGTCACGGTGAAATGACCCAGTTTTAACAGACTCGTTCTTCAAAACAAATGTTTTATGTTCCAGCTCTAAAGAAAACTTCACTGACTATCCTGACGCACCCATTCGTGTGTCACTGTAGGTTTGGGTGGCTGCAATTATTCCTGGTACCCACACCGGATCTGAAGCTTTTCCCACTGGAGTCCAGTTGGAGGAAATGGGGAACAAAATGCACAGCTCTAGTTCAGAACACGCATGAACTCCAAAGTAATATTGAGCAGGAAATCAGGCCAGAGCCTTTAAGGTTACAAAATGTCTCCGTCTTTGTACAGGAACTGGATCCTGGCTGGGTTGTTGTTAGTGATCGGAGCAGTCGGGGGTCGTTTGAGTAAAGTGGCATCAAACTACCTACAGAACAGAACACGTGTGTCAGCTGCAGACTAGTGATGGGTCGTTCGCGAACGAAATGGCTCTTAGAGCCGGGTCTTTGACGTGAACGACGCGAGCCGGCTCCTTATCGCGAGCCGTGGGTTTTTTTTGTTTTTCTTTCTCTCAGCCTCTCTCTCGCACTTTTTTCCGCTTCACTCCGCACGCCAGCCTTGTGCTTTACGCTGGGCAGAGGGGGGAGGGGCGGTAGTTACACTCAGTAGCACAGGAACAGAGCGGGAGGGAGAGAGAGAGAGGCAGGGACAACAACGTCACATTAGAAAGGTATAGTAATCATCCACAACTATTTTCAGTTGCAGATGATAAAGGATTGAGAAAGTTTATTCATGCAGGTCCATATGACAGAGAATGTGCATCTTCTTTTTGTTTTCATATTATAATTTATATTTAATTGTGTTGTGGTTTGCAGCGTTTTGTGTTGTTTCACTTTAAATTTGTAAAAGGAAAAAGCTGAAAACTTAAATAGTTAAAAGTTGAAATGTGACTAGTTGATTTTTGTATTATATGATTTATTTATTACATTTTATGTGGAGTGAATAAATAAAAGTATATTTACGGTGGCCCCTAGAGACAAAGCACATACAAACTTCAAATCACGTAAAAACACGTAAAAACTCCAAAGCACATAAAAACTCAAAACACGTACAAAAGACAACAGAAGTGCTCCAGGATGCTAGGGGGCAGTGTTGAGCTTTTGTTAGAGGCTACACAAGCCAGCAAGTACCAACGACCGGATTTGGTGTGTGGTAGTAACAGGTAAATGAACATTCATTTTTTTAATTATTTGACTATATATGAATGCTTGTGTATAAATACACAAACAATACACATATGCTTTCATGCTTTCAATTGTGTAATTTAAGTGATCTAGGTAGCTGTTTTGGAAGGTCAATTAACGCTAGAAATGTGTTTTGGAGTTTGTACGTGTTTTGTCTCTAGGGGCCACCGCATATATTTATATATAAACATATATAAATAAAACCACTTTTTTTTACATTAGTAATTCCTTCTGTGCATAATTTTATATTATTGTTAATAATAAATTAATTAAACAACAAAACAACCTGAAGAGCCGGTTCAGAGCGGAAAGAGCCGGCTCTTTTTAGTGAGCCGAGCCGAAAGAGCCGGTTCTCTAAAAAGAGCTGGAAATCCCATCACTACTGCATACAGACGCCTATGAGAGGGCAGACTGTCAGAGTGTTGTAATAAATGACTGACTGTTCCAAGGACACTCACTGTGGAAATGCCACTGTGTAAAAAGCAGGCAAGGCAAAGGAAACAAGTTCATAAATAAAGCATAGCTGTAAAAAAAACACACAAGTTATTTTGTTATGATTTACTTCAAATTTAATTCAATCTATTTTATGTCCTTTACTGAGTGCCTGACAGTTTATCGTTTTGGGACCCGATTAACGAACACTCCCTCTGTGTCACATTGAAAACTTTATGTATTTTACATGAAAATTACCTCTGAATGTTTTGAGTTTGAGCAGCTTAACGGTCAGCATGCGAGAGCCTCACCAGCTCACACAGATACAGGTGGTATTGTGCTATTACTCATTTTTCAACCTTGTTTGAATTCACTTCATAATGGTGCAATCTTTTTAAAAAATAACCCTGCATTTAAATTTCTCCTACTTCCAAGCCAAGGATATTATAATTCCACTTATACTTTTTATTTTTTAACCACAAATGCAAAGACAAGGGGGGAAAAAGACACGTCTAATACCTGATTGGATTTGTCAGCCATGCACATGACCACAGGCGGAAACACGCTGTTGTAATTTCACACCAAAGCGGGGCTGATGTTATGGCACTCTGTCACTGTGGAGAGGGTATAGTAAATTTCCACTTCTACAAGACGCTGCTCACAATGACCAGATCTGCCCTATTTTTCTCGCCTGATTGCACCGACCTCACATGATGAATGATCTCCTCAAGAGACAGAAAACAGGGCCTGTTGTTATTGATGATCTCAATTAATAACCTGCCACACCACCGAGGATTCGCCCATTCAGCTCTTTGCATAATGTCATAAAAAAAGACACTGTGCGGGCGACTTATGTAAACAAAGAACTAAAGAAAAAAGCATCATCCTGAACATTAAGTAAAGGCACATTTGTATCTATTTCACGTTGTTTCACATCGTTTCCCTCCACATCTTTCGATCTAACGGGTCAAAGGTTAATAATGAAACTGTCACTTTCTACTAAAAGGCATCAAACGTCTCAAACATCTGTAATCAAAACTGCGTCCAGCCTGTGCTCTCACTGCAGCCTGAAAATACTGTGATAAGATTTCCATGTTTATTAAAGACGATGCCAAAAAAAGACATCCCTGCTGGCGTGTTTGTGCGCCACCTGCTCATGCGAGGCTCAGCCTGTGAGCACCAGCAGACAAAGTCTCTCCACCGACGGGCAAATGGCCATCTGAAGGTGACAGACTCCAGCGGCCCTGGGCCAGCGTGAGTCACTGACTTCATGTCCTCAGCAACAGCACTGACTTACTCCAGCAAGTGCATAAGTTTGCCCCCCAGGCAAGGTGACTCTAGTTCCCACTCTCCCTGCATGAAATGCTTTCCCACCTGGCAAGTTGAACCTTCATCACCCATTTGCCGCTCACGGAAGAGCACAGGCCCGATTGCCACTTGTCACAGTTTCTTAGTGACCACAGGTCAAAGCCCCCAAAATATCAGCGCTTATATAATTGCTGCCACACTTTGACTGCAAGCATCAAGCTGTTCCTGAACATTATGTGTTTATGCATCAACAGTCATGAGATTAGCAAGCAAACAATATTTATTTATATTTATTTCCACAGATGTGAGTCACAAAGAGCTTTACAGAAAATAACCTGAGACAATGCAACAATTAAAAAGAGGATAAAAGGATATAAATTTAATGAAACGCAGACTTAAAACTTCAAAAGCCAATAAGATGTTCTTTGATACATTTTGTATTAACTTTATTAAATGTAACTGGTTCTGATATGCATCCATTTCCATCAAACCCAGTAAGCAGAGAGCTTAGAAAGATTAATCCAGCGACGTTTCCCTGATGAATGTGCGCGCTGTGGATTTGATAAAAGACACAAACTAAAATATGCAAACGTCTTTTTGAACTTAGTGGAGTTTTCCTTGCAGTGATGCTAAAGTGGATACGTAAACAGCTACAGTGTTGCACATTAGTAATAAAAAAGTTCTATTTTCTTGGATGTAAAACACTGAGCCAGAGTTACGGATCATCTTCACCAGAACAAAACGCTGCTGCTGACGTTCAGAGCCCAAACTCTGTGTTCTGGACGCAGATATTTGATGCTCTCAAAGAAGTTTTCAAAGTAAATATTCCACTAAGTCCTACAGTCGCAGCGTTGGGAAGGAACTTACTGACTGCAAAGCCAACACTTATCTGTTAAATATATAACTCACTGCAGCCCGACAATGCACAACTATCACAATTCATACATGGATCCAGAAAGTGAATGATGTCTGTCTGATGGAACAAATGACATACTCAGAGTACAGAAACCTGCCTTTGTTACCTTTAGTAATACAATGAAGAACATCACCTAATTTTAAGAGCCAGCAGACCAAAAGACTGCTCATGTTACGTTTGCTTTATATCTGCAGCTGGACATTCATGGCTGCTCTCTGCTTGTGCATACGGGTACAGTTTATACAGGACCTGTGGGATGTATCACTGCTGATTTCTGCAGCTGGCATTCTTTGGATTTGTGTAAAACAAACACAATTTATAAAAAAAAAAATGCGACACATACAATAGTTTACTGAAAATATGCTCAGAATTTAAATCCAAAGAAAAGCGAGTCTTATGTTGCTCCTGATGCGTGACTGTAGCTGCGAGGATGTTCATGCATTGGAGTGAGACGGGCACATATTACCAGAGCGAGGTGGACGGCTGAAAGCTGCCAAAACCTCACCATGCTTAGAGCCTGGCCTCACAAATCCCTGCTGCTCTGTAATACTGATGTCTCTGCGTAACACAGCAAAACGCACCTGAACACACAGTGACGTCAGAGGGAGAAGAGCCCAACGCAAGGTGCATACAAGGATGCAGCCTGCAGCTATTACTGGGAGTCCAACGGAGGTGTGTTACACTCATGTCTGCATGTTACACGATGCAATAAATAGCTTCGTGCTCTTCTATGCAGAACAGTCCACCACCCTCACAGGTGTGTGTAGTTTGAGTTCTCTGCTCTGGTTGGGTCCTGCCTCCACCTCAATCTGAGGCCACGTATCGCCCCCGGCAAATTCTAACAGACGAGTTTGACCGTACATCTAAAAATCCCATCAGGTCCCCTCCGGGGGCCTCGCATTGATCTAAACTGCCAGGATGCTTCTGGAGACAAACACGTGCATGTGATTCCACTGCAATATTCAGGTTAGCAGGCAGCATGCTCCCTGTTTGCATTTGCTTGATTTCGACCTGCCCTTGGTTGAAAGCTGGTCACTCTTGAAATTAACTGGCTGTGTCTTTGTTTAGACATTAGCATAGTGTTAATAGATCGCCAACAACTCTCACAGGCACACATGCTAATTTGCCCTATTTAGAAAATCTCATCACTTTTGTGTTTTGTTTTATTAATTTCATGTTTCTGTTTATTTATGAGCTGCTTAATCACCTCTGAATGATGTTAACTAGTAACAGACAGGATGGAGAATTATTAGATGTGCGCTGAAAAAAGAAAGAATGGATCAATGGAGACTAAGGACATCATTTACACAGAGAGAGTGTGGGGGAGCCCAAGTTTGAACACTAAACAATTCAATTACCGCCCCACGTCAGACAGATGAGAAACGCTCTGCGATGATTCTAAATGTTTCTTGTTCATCCAGTTTTGCCTCCATCATAGGTGCACGCCGTGAAAACAGCGAGAAGCGTTTATAGACTTATCGCCTCGTGTTTTGTGTCTCCGGTGACGTACGGCGAGGCTGCTCTGGTGCGTCACGCTACTATGCACACTATTCAAAAATGAAACAACTATTGGGACATCCTCTGCATGTTAATGGTGATGCTTAAAGAAAGTGTGCAAAAAGAAAAGTGCAGTGTTCTTTTAAGTGTATTTTAATAATGCTGCTATACAGTCGCCACGGTAATGTAGCCTGAACACTGTGCAAAATGTAAATGGACACAAAATGCAACGACTTCTCTGTCGAGTCCATATTTTATTCAGAGAAGATGACAGAAAACATGTTTGTTTCTCATACAGTCCTGATCAAACGCTTAGGATCAGTTGAAAAATGGCAAAAAATCGTATTTTGCATGATTGGGTTAAAGCGTTGTTGTCAATAAATTGCATGCTCAAAAAAATGTTTTGTCTCACTCACATTTGTTCTTGTTGCACGTTGAAGCTCTACTCTGAACCTGGTTAAGATCCAACCGTGCAATTTTTTGCCATTTTTTTTATGTGGTGTAAAACTTTTGGTCGGGGCTCTCTTGGCTCATTTTGAATTTGACTGCAGCCACATGTCGTGAAAAAGATGGATTTGTAACTTCATGAAAGTTACAAATCATGACTGTGGAACCATTTAACTATTATTTAGTCCTAAAACAAATAAATTCAATGTGTGTTTCCTCAAATTGAATGAAAGGAGAAAAATGAAACATATTCTGAGATGAAAAATGCCCACAAGTCATATTTAAGCCTCCTGTCTGTCCATTGTTCACTGTCTCTTTTAGGCTTCGTGCCTCTTCACTCGTTCCTTGGTTAATGGGGTCTGGGATGCTGTCATGTAGTTTGCATTTAGTCATCAGTTACAGGTTTTGTTCCAGCGTACGTGACAAGGAAGCGGCTTTGAGCGTCTGCACTGCTTACCTCCTTTAGCATGCCGAGCGAGAGGTGACCCTGTAATCTGCACACTTCGTGGGGTGACTTTTATAGAGACATTCACTGCCAAATGACAGGAGAATATCCTGGATGTCGCTCTACCTGATCGCGCACGTTAGCCAAACATAGCAGCCAATCTGTGGGATGTATTCTGTGTGAGAATCTGGCAGCATATCCAATTCTCTCTCAATGCAAAGCTCCATTTGGCCTTTCACTGCACATACATCAGGCTTACTCCAAATGTGCAGTGCAGGCAAGGCTGAGATGAAAGAAAAGCCCTCCAGTCTTAACAATAAAAATGTAGCTTCGAGGGTAAATGAGCTGTGAGCATCCTCAGAGGGACGGATAGGAAGGAACGATAGAGGTCTAGGTTTACTGTATTCTGCATGTTTTAGTTAATCTCTAACTGCTCTGGTCCTGTGAGAAAACTTGTGTTGAAAGTAAAATGACAATTCAGTAATTGTTTCAGTGCCTGACAATAAATTAGCTTGAATGTTTTCCATGGGCTGAAGGGACTCCCACTCACCGCTAAGTGACTCATTTGGACAGTTTTGCACAAAATGAGCGACGGGGTTGGTGGAGCAGGTCTGTCAAACATGAAGATGAAGCGAAGAGTCGACACAAAGTACGCCGCCCACAATCGCGCTCGTCCACTTCACACAAAGTCGATGAACGACGCCCCCCAATCAAACTGGCCTACAGAGACGTGAGCTGATAAAACTACCTGCTGATTAAAAACCACTGGATCACTTTTAGACTGTTTCTCTTTGGAAACACGTCCAAGCATGTCAGCATATGCACACCTCTAAAATACACCAGTTTAATTTATTATTAATTGATTAATTTTGTATTTTTCGCCACATGAAGAAGAAGTCAGCCCATCTGTGACAAAACATCTGGAGCACCTGTAAAAGCACCTATAAAAAAAACAAATGATTTTAATGAAAAAAACGATAATAAAAGCTCCAACTTTCTGAAAAGACTCAGAGTCTGCCAACCTCTGCTGGAACAGGAAATCCACCCGTGATGAAACACCCTCCTCATGTCTATTCTTCTCCACCAGCTGCTCATATCCATATATCTATCCATCTGGACCATTTGGCCACTCAGCAAAAGCTGCTAGTCCCTAAAATTCTGTTACAAAACAAACGAGTTGGTAGAGTTTTATTGTCAATGTTGTCAGAGTCACATTTGGGACGAGTAAACGTTGTCTGCTGAACGTCCAAGAAGAATGAATTTTTTCTGCTGCCCGTTTCTAATCCGTGCGCCTCAAACAAAAGCCAAATGACTGAAAACTAAAGTAACCAAAGGACGACAATGATTCCATAAATAAAAGACAATCAGGCTGGCTTTAATTGGGCGAAACCTCGTAAGAATTCAGTTTATTTTTTATGTTTTTGTTTTTGCTTTTGTTCCGAGAGTTAATGAGGTCTGGTGCTGAGATCACTGATATTGATTTTATCTGCACGGAGAGGTCTAAGCTTTTCTGGTCTGCTTAGCAACAACAACACTATGGTAACCACAGAAGTCGTTTAAAACAAAGGTTAAAGCCTTAAAAACACCATGTTGGTAAATAGCTCACTCTTACTTCTTTATTTCAGTCGCTGCTGATGAGCCAGGCTTCACAGGCTCGCTCACCGGCCAACTTCATATCCTGTCTGTGTTTGATATAGTTCATCTGAATTTCTCATCCCGAGCACAACAAGGAGGACCACTGCCAAGTGCTTTCCAAGCACTAGAGACAGAGCTGGATGCTGAGCAGGAGGCGAGAAACTTATTGAAGAGGTAGCTCATTATTGCTCCATGGTTTGTTTGTCACAAAGATGGCCTGCTGACATGTGCAGAGCAGCAGGGTTGTTTTGGTATTATTTAATCATTCATACTGAAAAATACTTGCACAAATCCATTCAAATGGATTATTTTGCATCCCTAAATGTCAAAATATCAACACGTGCGTGTACTGTTACTGCACGCCAGTCACTGCTCAGGTTTGATGCCAAACAGGAAGCTCGTGTGAGCTTAATCATCACCTAAGCCTGTACCTCTGCTTGTGTTTGTGGAGATGAAATCTCAGCTGAAGGTTCTTTAACAAAACCAGCGTGGAGTTTACTGAAAGCTCGAGAAACCCTCGTCTGTTCAGAAAAATCACTTCACATAATTACTAATGACAAGAGAGTCCTTTTTAGCAGCCAGCAGCCGCTACTTCAAACTTTAATTATTGTTATCAAACTAATTACAACTTCCCACTTGTGTGTGATGATTAACGTTTGAACCGCGCTATGGAAAAACACATTGTTTACTCAGGTAGAGCAGTAATTAGCTACAGATGATTAGTCTCACCTGAAGGTCAGCTAAGCTTAGAGAAGGTAAAAGAAAGAGACGTGGGAATGATGAGCACGCCATTTGTAAACACATTGTTCTTCTGTGTTTTGGCTGTGATTGGACGTATCTGTGACACGTCGCAGATCAGTGTTTGGCTTTGTTTTGATGAGCAGTGCTGTGAAGTTTGCACTGTCCCAGACTTCCCAGTGCACTCGTATAATGCAATGCATTTCTGTGACAGTAATAAGAAGCCTCGTTGTTATTCAGGTGATTTTGCTTCATCCCGGTCATCCACAGTTTCAACAAACTGCTGCAAAACAAACCCGTGTGCAGGATCGGTGCATCATCTGTGGGCACATGCAGTTCAGCTCTCAAACAGCTTCTCTTTACAACGTCAGTGCCTGGAGTGCAGCGCTACACAACTTCTGCTCCCTATGCACGGCAGGACTGCTTGCTCTTGATGTCTGAGGGAGTGATGGCAGCAGCATCTCCTTAAAATGTCTTAAAACCACTTTTACTTGACGATGATCAGATGATAACTAGCACCAGTGCACGAGAACAAGGAGCCTCTTTTCCCAGCAGCCCCAGTGTGGAACTCTGACAAAAAGATGCAAAGTGTGTTTTCAGCATCCGTTCAGGGAATCAACCATGTGCTGTGCAGCTAAAAGCCTCAAAAATACATAATTTTTCTACTACTGGAGTACCGTGGCTGTAATTTAGTCCATAACAATTCTGCCTTAGGTCCCCATTGACACATTAAAAATGCACCACACATCTAAAGGCATTTGCACAGCCCAGCAGGTCTACAGGAATCAGCAGCACAGTAATCAATCCCTGCCACGAGGCTCTTTGTGGAAAATGACAAAGGGAGTCCAGTCCAACTACTCAGAATACAAGTGTTAGGAGAGATGCACCTTATCTGGTTTTTATCTGTTATTTGAAATAAAACAACGACATCAGTGTGTCGAGCTTCTGCTTTGATTTAAAGAGGTTTGTGTTATTAGTGAAAGAAAACTGTATTTTGTGGGAAATCCGTCAGCGTACTGGCCGACCTCTTCACATCTGAACATGCTTCTTTATCTTTGTGCTATTCCCAAAAGCTTTCACTGCAGGAGCCTTTAACTCCAGCTTGTTCTGAGGCCTCTGCATCATTAGCCTGGACCTTCAGCAAGCCAAATGCAAAGTTGTGAATAAGCCAACCATTCAAAGATATTTATATCAGCCTGGAAAACTCCTTTGCTGCTTAGCCATAGGTGTAGGATTGTTGTTGTGTGGCTGAATGATCCTGGTTCTGCCTCTCTCTCAGCAGCAGTGCCAGTTCCATCTGAAGCCGTAACAGAACAGCCAGCGTGTTTGACAGATGGGAAGGTGTGCTCTGGCATGTCAGATGTTCGTTTTATTTCCACTCTTTCTACTTTTCGTTGTTTCATTTCTGCATGTCTGGAAAATTTCTCTTCTTAGGCTCGATGGCTTGAAGCTTCCCTGTGAGGAGCTGGCAACCTGTCCAGAAGCACCCTGCCTCTTAGACCGAGCGTCTGCATCTCACGTCGAATCCTTCAAGTTGTGCTAATGTCGTCATGAAATCTATTTTTGAGAGCTGATGAGGAAACATGAATGCCACGTGGAACCATTTTTGTTCAGCCTCTTTCTTATTGTTGAGTCTTACGGATCCATGTGAGGCCTGTGGTTCTGGGTTCTTCTGTGACCTCCTGGATGAGCCGTTCATGCACTTTTGCAGAGATTTTGGTGGACCGGGCACTCCTGGGAAGCTTTGTGGATAATCACGTAGTACATGTATAAGAACATAAATACTCCCTCTTAGAGCTGGGCCATATACCGTTCACAGTAATACCGGTATAATGTTGGGCAATGATAAGAAAATAAATATGGCGATAGAATATGGGTAAAACGCATATGTGCAGTGCCTTTGTTTACATACGCACATGGCAGAAAAAGCATGGAGGCGACGGAGAAAGAAACAGACGAACCAGAACTGGTTTGTAAAAATGCTGCAACTTCAGTGGTGTGCAACTGGTTTGGCTTTCGTCCGTCAGATACACAACAAAGCACAATTTTTGGTAGCGCATGCAAGCGGGCCGTCGTTATTACCGTGTTTTTCACAAAATAAGTCGCTCTTAAAATCCTTAGATTTTCTGAAAAATCGACAGTGTGCCTGTATGAATTCTGGTTGTGTTTACTGACCTCGAACCGGTTTTATGTGGTAGACGGCGCTCGAAAATCTGTCAAAAATGTTTTAGTCTGACTTTGCTAAGCTACAAACCCGCACCGCCTGATGGATTGTCGGAGCATTACGGCTATCGTAGGCGGAGCCTCGCGGAGTGATACGTACTGTGCTTCAACATAATATTACAGTATTGTGTGTGTATAACCTCTTTTTAAGTTTTGTGGATATTATACATGGTTATGCTCTGGATGGACACACACAGCTACCTCAATGTCCATTAAGAACTGCACTACATAAACCTCCACACAAATTAAAGCTGGGTTTAATGCCACTACAATGTACTGAAACGCACTAGTTTTGCCATATTTGTCTGTTTCTCTTCTACACAAAAGACAACTAGAATAAAACCAAAACCCAGAAACTACAAGAGTGACGTCATAAAAGGAAACACGGGTTCATCCTTACACATGCTACCTTTGCAGCTATGAAAGAAACTCAAAGCAAATATCGACGTGAGCTGGCATTTCGTGATCTCATTTAATGCAGCATCAGTACCGCAAATCACAAGAAACACGTGTTCTAATGCGCAGCCTCACTGCAGTCGAGTCAGGAATGTTACTGACTGAAACATAGTTTTTGCATTAACCTCTCAAAGCATTTCATTTTTAGAAAGACCAACAGTTGCACTCAAAGTAGCAACACATCAGCATCTATGAAGAATAAAGTGTCGCACCTTTTAGCGAGTCCGCTGGTTATATTGAAAGCGGTGCAGCGGTGCCTGGAGGGCGTGTCTGCAGGCTAGCTGGGTCTCAGAGGTTGCTTTAGGCGTAACTGTTTTATCCTGGCCTCCCTCAGTGCATCAGCATTAATCACTGCTCCGCACAGACACGAGCACAGCCCGGCTTCCTAACAGTGTGCATCGGTTTGTTTCTGGCTTTGCTGTGGTGCAGTCTTGATGTTCCTCGCAACAGAAATATCAATCTTATTGATCTAAGATGATAGCAGCAACACGGACTCGCTTGTTAGACAAATAAACCATTTAGTGCTATCATCCAATGATACATTTGAATATCAGGATATGATCTTCTCAACAGTGGTGCAACAATTAACTTGAAATGAGTGTTTTTAGTTTAGGAATACGATTTGATGAACAAATGAACAAAAAGCGCTGTGAGTGGATACACAAGGGGAGACGCAGTGAACACACACCTACAATAGATACAACACTGTAGGTAGACTGCGCTATTATCAAACCTCTCATTCACTAAATGTCTGTACGTTGAGAGTTTCTGCCAGAATTAGGTGGTGGGAGCCAAGATGAGCTTCCAATGCACTGCTTCAAAAAAGCCGAGTCACCTGTGTCAGTGGCAGGTGGAGCAGCAACAGGCAACACGTCCTTCATCATGTTCCCCGTTTATGCAGCAGCTGGCATGGTGGGCAGGCCATGTGCTGGGTTATAGGAAACTCATTAGTACGGTGAGTATCATCAGAAATACGGTTCAAAGCTGATACTTCAAAGCACACACAGCCTGCTAGCATGAATCACCAGGTGCTGTGAGATGATGCTAACGTTAGCTAGACATGGCAGAGTCAGACGGGCTTTCAAAGATAAAGTAGTGCAGTGTGTATCTACTATACCAGCAGGTAATGTGACTGTCAGTGAAGGTCATTTGTTTTATATTTAAAAGACTGACACTTTAATGTGAATGTGAAATATTGAGATGACTTGCTACTCACTTTACTGCATGAAAAGAAACAAAATTCGACAAACACTGAGCTCTGTGTTTGGAGCAAGCAGCACTTAAACCTCATTCAGATACATAAACCTGTGATTTTCAAAACTAGGTGAGTTTTCCTGGGGAAAAAAAGATGTTTTATGAAGTAAGTAATGCAGACTCCACAGTAGTCAGACTCCTTTTATGTACAGGTAATTATACATATATATTAAGCTTCAAGACAAGCGAACTCCCACTATAGTCACATTACTGAAGGGAGTTTCAACTTCCTCAATAATTCAGGCGTTATCCTTCATCTTGTGATACATAAGATGAATCAAAGTGCTTGAACACATGCCAGAGATGTTCTTCTGAGACAGCTGCTTCACTCAGTTTGTTCTTGGTTTTGTTATTTATGAACAATCAAGGAAAAAGCTTTCAGTGTGCGAGCTCTACTATTGTTTTAACAGTACTGGAAAGAAACATCAACGCCGTCTGTGCACGGCAGCCTGAGGAAGGCTGTCAGGATTCAATGTGGCCACGGTCGTGTAAATCACGTCTGTGTCAGCTGATGGAGGAATCCAATCAGTGTTTTTTCCTTCACAGTAACAACTATTTCTTCCCACAGCTCAGGTTAAAGCCCCTGCAGAAAAAACATCAGCCTAGACTTCGTTCATTCAGAGTCCTAATCGGCTGACCAAGCTCGTCCGTACTGTTGTCCAAACGCCTCACACTCGTCGCGATCGCACATCCTCCCATATGGAAAAGATATATATAAATCTTATAAAGTTTGTATCTGTCTTGTGTGAAACTTGTATGAAAAGCATATAAGTGTGAAAACAGATATGAGATCCCTTGAAAAATTATATAATGAAACTTGTATGTTTTGGATACTTACTAAAACAATGTATGAAAGTAATGCGAAAGTGGCCACTTTCATGAGTAAATCATATAAGTTTTTACTATTTCTTTTCCGTATGGGCTGTCACATCTACAGCTACAGCCTCGCTGTCATCATTAGCGCAGCCAGTGAAGAGCATAAAAACCAAAAACCTGAATTAACAAAAAATGCAATTTCACCTTCACATTAAACACAACAAACAAGAAAAAATAATCTTTTTTCTTTTTATATCATGACATAAGTTAAACTGGTTATGAGTGTAACAGTCCTTTCTAGCGTAGTCACAGTAATTCTTCTTAACATGTAAAGTAATACATTCTTCTTTCTTTATCTCATTTTTCTACAGAAAGTTTGCAGAAACACTGAAAAGGCTAAAAACACAGAGACAAAGAAGACTAAAAAGGCTTTTCTGAGACTTCCTATAAAACCGCTGCTTTACTGCAGTCTGTCTGCTCGTGTGCAGAAATGTCCCACTTCCTGTAAATGTTCAATCCAAACTACGTAAAGAATTTAATCCACTTAAAGTAGAAACCTTTTCCACCTCAGTTTTAATATACGACCGTATTTAATTATTCATTTGTGTGCACACATCATGTAGGTGGGGATAATTAGCAATCAACATGTATTGTGTGGAAACGTCAGTGATCAGTGGCTCTTTATTCACGACTTCTTGAGTCATGTGTTATCTAAGCTTGCTTTGTTAGTTCTGGTTTTAAACAAAGTTCTGCAGACTGCACAAACATCGTGATCACAGACACATATCCACATGAATATTTTTAACTTTATTCTGGGGTCATAAGCATGCATGACCCTTCATGGCTACAGCTGGACAGAGCTTTTGCATTACTGTGTGACAGCAGAGGGTTTAGCCAATCACAGTAATGTGATTACAGGCTCCTGAAGGAAGTTCACCATCGAAATGTCAGAGCAAATGTCACCTTGAGTTTACAGCAGGTTAGACCTTTGTCAGTGACAGGGTGGTTTTACCTTACCGTTGTTGTTGTTACACACATTTTCACGTCTAGGTTTAGTATTATCGATAATAAAATTTACTGTTGAAATTCTTTGGAAAAAGCCACATTCAAAGGCTCGTCTCTAACTTCAAACTAACACAAAGTTACTTTTTTAGAAATCACTCCTGTTTCTCCCTTTAAGAGTGAAAACACTGGATTTTCTTTACCTTTTTGTGCCGTCCCATTTGGGTCTTTAGCCATCAGAATTGTTGTCCTAAGTCCAAGAAAGATACCCAACAGATTGACTTTACCAAGTGGACCATCACAGCTTTGCCGTATTGGTCCATTTGATCGACCTTTGTTATTATTATTTATTTATTATATATATTTATTTATTTATTTATTAATACATCAGAACAAAATTAAAAGTCTTTTAAATACGCTGCCTTTGTTTCCTGGAATAATCTGCAGGAACTCGTCAGCTACGTGACCTGTGATCAGAACCTCGCTCTTAATGATCTGTTACTGTATATATTTTTTTACTGTTATGTAGTTATGTGACGCGTGTGTAAATGCCGGCAAGGTCATGTTACGCTTTTATTTTGAAGAGTACCTTAGCACGTCCTCTTTTATTGTGTCACATTTCCTGTTCTGTTCTCAGTGAAATGACACAAACACGTTGCTTCAGAGTGAGGAAACAACCTTTGTTTTGGAAATATTCACATAAAACCCTGGACTTCATTCACCTGTCGCACGCATAACTTGGAAGGTTCATACAATGTGGTTAAATTGTTTTTTTGTACGTGCATGTGGTGTTTGTGTAAAGACGTGCAGGGAGGAGGCTGCCAGCAGGGTTGGAAGCAGAAAGAGGGAGTAATGATTGCACACCGTTGCTTATTTTGTTTAAAGACACAGAAAGGCTGTCTTTAATTCATGCTTATTAAATGCTGTGACATCAATTGTTTAAAGGTGCTGATTTACATCAATGTCACGATTGAGTTATCAAAATAATTTTCTATGAAGTAAAATGTGAACTTTTCTGCATTTTCTACTAAAATGTTATGATTGCATTTGTTTGTGCATCTTTATCGTTTTCACGGTGTCATATTGTTGGTGGTTTAAAAGAGGAGAGAATAAAGCTGCATCAGTCGAGGCTCTCTGCGTCACGAGTGGGCAGCTCTCTGATTTGATCTCAACGAGATTTTACCTGGATCAATAAAGAACTATTTTAAAAACATCAAATTAATTAATGCATTTGTAAATGAATGTCCAACCCTGATTATTATTATTATCAGTACAAAAACTGCATGTTCCAGTTAAGTTGCACGTGTGTCTTTTAGGAATAATCTGGGCTTTTCCAGTACGAATCCTTGTGAGTCTGTCGTGCATGCTAACCTTCATCTACATGAATGGGAACATTATAATATTGATTTGCTAATTATTCGTACTTGAAAAGAGCGAGACAACCTCATCTATTTCCTTAGATTTCAGTTTAAAAGGCTATAACGATGTCATCGGTTAGTCAGCGCCACCCTGGCCTTTTCCCGTTAAAGTATTTGTAGAATAACCGATTAAGGTCAAAATCACGTCCTTCCTTTAACACCTTCATTGTAAAGAGGGCAACTATATTAAGACTATTTATACAGAAAAGGAGGGCTGCCTGAACACGTGGTAAATGTTCTGCTTATTGGCCTGAGGGTGCACTGACTGCTATCAAGAGAGCGAAGGGTGGGTGGGTAGTGAGGGGGTAGGAAACGAGGTGTGGAGGGGAGAGGAGGCACAGCAGGTAGCGAGGTTCCTACTGTTCAGCTACGTGACCTCTGGAAAGCCTCCAGCACTGCCTCTGCAAGACACAACACGACCTCACCTTTTGCATCAACCGTTCTCAGAAGAAATCCCACAACAACTCTCCACCGGCCAATTAAAAAGTAATGCATAATTTAACATGTCATTTGCCATTGCAGTCAAATTGAATATGATCTGCATTTAATTCTTGTGAATGTTCCTTCTGGAAGGACGAGAGAGGAAAAGTACGTCTGTTAACCGATTCAGTGTGATAGCACTGCCAATCATTCAGCGCCGTAACCCCGAGTTTCATCCTCCTTCACTTAAAAATAGAAGAAAAAAATCACGGTTGGTCACTTATCCTGAGATGATTAATGTACGCCCTCCAGAAATGTGACGGCAGTTTTTAAATACCGGACTATTAATGACAAATCTGAAGAATCTCACAACCCCGGCGTGCACATCGAGCACAAAAGAAGCATCGCTGCGAAATGAAAGTAACCTCAATGGACAAACTATCCCCGACTATTTAAATTGTGGCCTAAAGGTGAAAGCACATTACCGAGATGGTTATTCTGTTCCACTCTATTCTTAGGGAGCAGGAGGCAGGTACAGCACATCGTCTCCATCCTCGCTATAAAATGACTCCCCTGTTCCTCCAATTAAAAGATAGCAGTAAAAAAAGCAGCAGACTCGGAGCTGCGATAGCGTAATTGCCTACTACAGTGTGCATAGGTGGAAGCCAAGCTTGTCCATTTAAGCCTGGAGGGGCACAGCAGACAGAGGCAGAACTGACACTCACGGGGACATTTGCGGACATCTCTTATGATCCAAATCCTCTCTTTTGCTTAACAGCCACAATTTAATTGTCACTAGCTGTGCCAATCATCCGCTGCATATGCTCTCATTCCTCCTTGTCCTTGTTAAGATAAATCCGTGGGACGAAAGCCAGACATCTCAATGACTAAACCACCTGCAGCTGTGCATTACTTGTTATTCTTCATAGATGGAAATGAAAACGTGTACGTGTAAACTCGTAAGTGTCAAACATCCCTGCTGCATGCTAATTATCTCCCAATTACAATTTGTGGTTACTGTGCCAAATAATACAGCAGGTTTTTTTACAACAAGCAGTTTATTTCTATAGCGCTTTCAGACGACTCCCAGCTGAAAACAAATCAAAGCAAATAAATAATAGTAATTAAAATCAGGGTTGAACTGTGTCATTCGCCAAGACCGTCTTAAAACACAGCAAATGATGTCAGACCATGTGGCCGCACTTTCACTCAGCCAAAGTGGATTTGGGCAGAGCCTGGTGGGCTTTGCAGGCTGTTCTAATACAACGGCAGGAGCCGCCCACTGCTTAATGATCAGCAGATCTCACAGAAAAACAGCATGTTGCTGAAAAGTTTTATGCAACATTTTAGGTTTCAGAGGGCGATGGAGAGCAAATATCAGTGCTACTAATTGACTTCAAACACATGCGCTTTGCAAACATGACATCGATTCTCACTAATCTGCACCAGCGTGCAGGCAGTGTCTCCTCAGCCTGGAGAGGGTGGAGCAGCCTCTTTTCTTTCTCTAATCAGGAAGTTAGCAGCACATGTCAGCCGAGCTGCTTTTAAAGCAAGTTTTCAATAAAGCAGAACATCGTTCTCTGTTCTTCACTTCTTTGTAGGACTTCTCGCTGGGGAGTCATAAAAGTTTGCTCTTGAAAGGACAATCATCGCTGTATTATCCTTTTCAATTATGCACCTTAACGGAAATTACAGCCAAAAAGAAATTACATCCAAGTTCTAAATTCAATCAGGCGCTTGTTAGACGATGAGCTTGTACTGTAGTCTCTGCTTTAATTGTTCAGAGAGAAGCAGTGATTTAATTTGATTACATATAATGTACTTTTCCTTTATGAATGAAGACCATTAAAGTCCTGAGAGAATCGCAGTGTTTCTATATCTCAGTTCATTTCACAGGTTTTCAGACGATAGAAGAAGAAGGTGATTATGGTTGAACAGAATTTCTGAAACTAAATGTTCTTTTTCAATGTTTGTGGTAAACGTTCATGTCGTATACAGATAATCATGTAGAAGGTTCGGATATATGTGAAACATAACAGAGGTGATGCTGTTGTTTCATTTTTTGTAAACTGACACTTTTTTTAAAATCATTTTTTATCTTTTGTTACCAATCACCTGTGTGGAGCTGAACTGTAAGCAGCTGGCCGCATGTTTTCAAAGACACGCAGCCTCGACTCTAAGACGAGAACTTTGTGACTGAACTGTAACAGAAAAAGTACCAAAAAAAATCAAATAAAAAATGATAATAAAATAGAAACTGATCAAGGTCTGCAGCTAAAGAAAAAGTAGGGCAGAAAATAAAAGAGTGCAACTTTAATGCTGGATGATAAAATCACTGATGATAAAAAGTCATTCTCTGACTGCATGTTTATACAAAGTAATCAGCTGATATCGAGCATGTTGTAAAAGAACAAAGGAAAAATCTACGTGAGACAACACAAGCTGCAGCAAGCTGACACCTACATATGTGAAGCAAACGTCTGCTTTTATTTATTGAAATCTCAAAGTGAACAGAGAAAGGTCAGACAGGTGAGTCGGCACCAGCCAACATTTTAAAATCACTTTAAACCTGTTTGTGGGCCAGGGCTCTCAAACCCGCGGCCCGGGGGCCACTTGTGGCCCACGTCACCCCTACTTGCGGCCCATATATAGACATGAATAAATATAATGAAATTTGGACTTCAAAGTAAATTTTCTTTGTTTGTTGTTGAGTGCAATGTTAAAGTTCTTTAAAAAGCAAAAAATGATTTAATATGAAGGCAACGTGAGCAGAGAGCACAAACATGCTGAGGGATGAGAGTCACAAACTAATGTGTACACTTATGTCTGCGCTTTTATTTTGTTAAATATAAACGCAATGATAGCAGAAGTGCTGCCGTGTGTGGACAGAAACAGAGGACCAATGTGTTCATGTTGTAGTTCAGTGAAAGTTTCGTCCTGTTATACAATATTTGATATTTTAAAAAACAAAATACTACATTTTAGGAAATATTTCTGGGTGTTTTCTTGTTTGTTTTTTTTGTATTACTTGAGCATTAAAGTGGCCGTCCAACGAGACGTCACTGCCAGCAGTGGCCTACAGCTCATTTTAACATGAGACCCCTGGTCTGGGCTCTCCTCCACAGCAGGGCCCACCTCATAACAGCAGCCTGGGGAAGGAAGGCCGTGCACAGCAGTGTGGGTGTTGCAGGAGTTTTGACTTTTTTATGTTGTCTCTGTTCATAAACCACAAAATAAAATATAATTGTTCCTTTCTTCTACATAGATGGCTCAGTTTTGTGACTCACTTTCCAGCGATAACATTTCTTGTTAACACAAACTGGTAAATAATTCTCCCACATGTTGTCTGCTGTGTGCGTCTGCATGCAGTGCTGCCTCTGAGCGACTCCTCTGCCAGATACAAAGCAATCTGGCTTCAGTCTTTACGTAGTTATAGCCCAAGATGAAATTCTTCACACACACTATCCCCCAGTGTAAAAGTGCAGTCTAGAGCAGCTCTGCTATTAGGATGATGCTCAGTTTGAGCCATACGAGATACAGAGCAAATACTCGCGCACTGCTGTGATGCCCTAAAGCAAAATCTGAATCTGTGACTGGTGGGATCGCTCGGTGACCAACACGCAAGGATGTGGTTTTATCGACAGCGTGAGAAGGCGTCCAATGGATTTAGGAGAACAGGAGGTAAAAGGGAAGTAAATCACCGTGACGTGGCCACAGTTTAAATCTGCCTCAGCACTGAAAGACGAGCACAAGCTTTGAAGCAGTCACCACGAGCTGTAAAGCAAACAGCACTTTCTACTCTACGTTAAACCAACATGTCCTCACGGGAAAAGTGACGCTTCAGTCACGCTACAGTTTAAAGGTCTGCTGCCAGCACCTGACAGATTCCCTCATATAATGCACTGCAGGTGGGATGAGAGGAATTTATAATGGAATTCAGAAAACCGGAAGTTTTTTAAATGTTCCTTATAAATTGAAAAGTACTGTGATTTTGCACACAAGCAGAAAAAGTATAACATTCGTGCAACAGAATAAGTGAAAGATAATCGTTTACGACCGTAGAAACAACACTGTGAGTAAAATAATTGCATCAGCTCATCTGCTGCAGGGAAAAGGGCTTATTCTCTCTGCTGTCCCTTTGTTTAGTACAAGAACGAACAATTATTCTATTTTCCTTAAAATAATAAACCCCCGACCGCACATTCATAGTGCTGATTTTTCAAGCCTTAAGAAAACTGGAAATTGTCTAAATATGGACTTTACTTAGGACTTAGTTCCTCCTACGCCGAGCGGCGCATCGGGCAGCTAGTGATCTCCATCGATGTCGGTCAGCAGCGACTGCTTCAGCTTCGTCCCAGGCAATGTCGACAGTTCTCAGATCGTCCATAAATGTTCGACGCCATGTGGTCTTTGGTCGGCCTTGCTTTCGCTTGCCAGTGCGTGGACGCCATGTCATGGCAATCTTAGCTGGGCGATGAGGGGGTAGGCGTAAAATATGTCCCGCAAAGCGAAGGCGCCTTTCTGCAACAACATCGGCTAATGGGCGGGTACGTGCTCTTCGTAGGACCTCCTCATTTGTTATTCGGTCCCGGTAGGAAATTCTCAGGATTCGCTGCAAGCCACGTTGTTGAAGCACGTTCAGGTGTTGAATAATTGCACTTGTTGAGCGCCAGGTTTCACTAGCGTAAAGTGCAGTAGGGAAGACGATAGAGTTCAGTAGTCTGATCTTGACCCTTACATTCAGGGAGGTCAAGTTCCAAATAGGTTGGAGACGTCGCAGGACACCAACTGCCTTCCCTACTCTGGCGTCGACATCCCGATCAGAGACCCCGTCATTCGAGATGATGCTGCCAAGATATGTAAAATTCTCCACCTCTTCAGCGCGTTGTTGGTTGATCATGACAGGAATGCGGGCATGTGCATAGCCAACTCGGAGTACCTTGGTTTTTTTGGCGCTGATTCTTAATCCAACTTTCGTTGCCTCCCTCTGCAGGGCCGCGGTCAACTTTTGGAGGTCTTCCTGAGTCGAGCCCAGCAGGGCGATGTCATCTGCGAAGTCCAAGTCAGTGAGATTACGCGCTTCGTGCCAGGGCACACCGATGCCAGCTTGGTCAACTGATCGTCGCATGATGAAGTCAATTACCAACAGGAAGAGGAAAGGGGATAGCACGCATCCTTGTCGGACGCCAGTATTGATCTTGAAGAAGGCTGTGCAGCCGTCATCCGTCCGGACGCAGCAACGGGAGTTGGAGTAGAGACAACGAAAGGCATCTACAAACTCTGCCATTGCCGGTCCCAAGCCCGGATGAGAAAGGAGGAGGGTTGGGCGTGGGGCTAGCAACCCCACCCTGTAAAAACTCCAATTGCTACGGAAACAGCAAGTGAATCCCCTAAATATGGACTAAACCGTAAAATATTTATAAATACTTAATAAACAAAACTGTGCATTAAACTGGACGTGACACTGTCGACCTGGTAGTTCCATGAAAACGTCTGGTTTGTCAGGAAAAACAGTTTATGACGTTCAGATCATGAAAGAGTCGTTTCTGTGAAGCAGTAGAAACTGATGGTGTGAAAGGAAGCTGTGTGCAAGCAACGTAAATAGATCTGACCTCCATATTTATGTGTGTCTAGTAACAAGAGCATAAAAGAGATGCTGCAGAGATAATTACTGTCCAAGTTAATCCCAAACCTGCCTTTGTCTCATGTAATGATTTTACCCTTCATCCAATAGCGTCACGGTACGTAGGTGCTTCTTCATCAAGCTCAACATCCGTGAACGTATCAAACGCTGATGGTCTAGAGCAGTGGAAAACACATGCTTGTCTTTGCTCATCATCTGTTTCCCAGTGGCATGAACTGGTAACAGCAAGACAGATGAAAAATTGGCGCTGGGATGTTAATGTCAGGCCTCCCTAATTTTCTCTCCCATCAGAGACACAATCTATCACTGCCCTGCTAATGACCTCTGACAGACTGACGAGGCTCCTCTCTGGAGAATTTTCATAAAAACAGGCCATGTGTATCGATCTGCAGGGCTACAAATGGCATCCGGCTGATGCATATTTTATTAGTTTGCATGAACAAAAACAGACTTGTAATGATCTAATTTCTCAGTACTTAGATACAGTGAAACCGAAATACGAGAGCTCACCCGGCACCCAGACAATAAATAGAAAGAGAGTTCTCCACAGTGTGACCATTTGTTCCCTTTTAGGTAAAACTACAAAGAACCCCTTTGTATTTTTTTAATTTACTACTTTAAAATGGCTTAACTGTTCAGGAAACCGCCCTTCACTTGGAGCAATCAAGTTCAAATTGGAGATAAAACATTCAAACTACATCTTCATGTAGTAATGAGATGCAGACGCTCCCACTCCAGGAGTAAATATGTAGGGTTTCCCTCCGTACCTTTACCTCAATAGCTGAGCAAAGTCAATTCAAGGTGATACCTGTGAGAATAGGATCCTGTGACCTACTGGCTTTCTTCATTATTAATTCAGCTTCAAGCTTGCAGAGCGGCAACATCAATTCAGAAGCAGAGATGAGAAATTGGAACAGCTGGAGGTGTAATACTGTGGCTTTTCTCTCAGGCCCACCTGTCAATACCTGCACCGAAAAAGGATGGAGATTGCAGGCCACGCGACAGGGTACGACTGCAATTCAACTCTCTTCTGCATCCACGACGACTACAGTAGTTTTCAAAAGTTAAAAGCTGTCACTCACACACACTCGGAGCTCAGGAGGGATCCAATTTTGTCACTAAGTGCACATCCTCAAGCTCAAACCTCTTCTTTTCCCCCCTTTTCAAAAACAACCCCTTAAAGCAAACCATGCAATATGGCCTTTAAAAGACCTCAGAGAAAAATCTTCTTCTGCAGACAGATATTTTCTGTCTTTGGGAGGAGGAATTGTAGTCAACTGCCAGAAAGCTTGGTGCCAAAGTATTATTAAAGACTGAAGAAACAGCTGCCGCCACCAAAATAAATATTCCATGCAAAGCCACGGCTTTGATGTTTGTAACTGAAGTCTTCCTCTGGCAGCGCTGATTTCACATTTTATCTAGGAAAACATATCGCAAGATGCTGGTTCGATGCAACCTGCGACCATAATGCCCGCTGAACAGTAAGCAAACATTAATGCTATTTTAGCAGGTCGTGATAAGACAGGAGCAGTGTGTAATGAGAGCCTTGGACAGTGTGTCAACAGATCTATAAAATGTTATTACTGTCAAAGATAAAGTAGTGTCGATACGTCTGCCGCAGCCCTGCTTTACTGACAGGCTTAACCTTTCGCTGTGACGCAGCCTAAATCTGCCCGTGCTCCTCAGTCACCCCGTCGTTTCTTTACCTCCGAGACACGGCCAACGACCTCCTATAGCGAGCTGAGACTGCAGCAGAACATCCTGATAATAAATATAAGCTATGAATTGGTGATATACTGGAGATGCGCTGCAGCTAAGAAAGCACACTAAGAAACACAAGTGTCAGGACAATTATTCAGTGCTCTGTTAAGATGCAAAGACATCCAGAAGTCATTGCTGATGTGAAAATTACAGCCCTTGTACAAGGATAACATTTTTGACAACTCTGAAGTAACGCTTCTGTCAAAGCCGTCTCATAAATATTCACAAAATAACTAATCTCCTTTGAAAACCTCTCGACTACGAGCTGCAAGCCTGTGAACATTACGTTTAAAAGAACAAGATAACGGAGCTTTTATTGTTGTGGAAAATATTTTCACCTTCTCAGTTTTTGCTCTTTCTTTTTTAAATGCATTTGTTTTATTTTATCATTTTGTTTAGTGTGTAGCTTTAGGACATATCCTCACCGAAACATCAGTCTAAGTTAAGTCGTACAGGATGAGCTCCTCTACAAGGCGACCAGTTCAAACATGCGAGCATCTCGTTAGCCAAAAGTAAGAGATCTGTGGCCTGACGTCATGTCGTTCATTATCATTAGTATGCTGATGGTAAACAGTTTCAGATGGCATGCATGCCACTGCATTAAACGCTTAAACTGTAGCAACTTGTCGATCACAAAATAGCCCCGCCCTGAAGCATACTGTGTTTCATATCTTACAAAATGAACTTTCATGGTCTATTTAATAACACCTGAAAGCAGCGAGTGAGACCATAAACTTAAAGAAAGGGTTCACTCAGGCAATAAATCAAGTGAGTCATTTTTACAGACTTTTCTTGCTACCTGATGAATTCCTCCTTCTGGACACTAGAAAGACTGTGATACACTTTTGCTTTACCTTTGAAACACCCGTGTCCATCTTTTATATACTGTCTATTAGGGGTGCAACGCTACACAAAATTCATGGTTTGGTTCGATACAAAAAAATGTTCATGATTTTTTCATTTGTCATTTATTAAAATTATAAATATATATTTTAACTCAAAAGTACAGTTTTTAAATTTAATGTTGCTGAAACAACAAAATAATAAAAAATAATCTATCTGATGGAGGAATCACTCATCTTTGGAAAAGAGAGTTTATTACAGAGAAATGGCTCTTTCAAAATAAAAGCTCTACTATACGCTTCTTCTGGGCTATATTCTCAGCAGCATATTAAACATATCAGGTCCCCATAAGGAGAATCCTGTGCTAACGGCTGTCTAAATGACTCGGGTAAAGTTTGTAGCATGCTGCTTGTTGTTTTTGTCTGCTTCCACTTGTCTTTGCACTAGGATGCTGTCGGAGTAAATGTGCAGTCATATTCGTTGTGTTCCCACTAGTGCTGTCAGCGTTAATCTGAAATGACGTTAACGCCACAACACGGCAAATCTCCGTTAACGAGCTACCGCCGATCGCCCCGTGCGTGGGGCTGGACGGCGTCAACATGTTAACGAGCTAACTGCGCTAACACACTAGTTCCCACCCATGTAATTGAGCATTGCATGGCACATCCAACATACTGTTTTACTTTAGTCCATGACGCGCTTACCTTCAGGGTCATACGTCACATGAAAACCAAAATAGTTCCAAACGCCAGATCTGAATGAGGGTGGGGGAGGTTCAATTTGCCATGTTGCAACAAGATTAGCTTCTGTCTGGCTAGCTTGCGCTGCGCTCAGTGGATCTGCGCTCGACAGTGCAGCCTAGGCGGAGTAGTCGAGCGCAGATCCACTGAGCGCTCAACACAGACAGCATCGTCAGAAGGAAAGTTGATAAAATAGATTAAAAATTTTGTATTGTTCCATACATATGCGTACCGAACCGAAAGCACTGTATCGAACGGTTCAATATCGATACGAGTATCGTTGCTCCCTACTGTCTATGGCTACAGCACACATACATACATTAGCAGGTACACAAACGTGGCATGTGTGCTGGCCTCTCTGTGAGGCTAGCATCTACTTTATGTTGCAATAGCACAAATGACTGGAGGTTATACAGTGACAAATAGGATGTATATGTATTTCTAAAGGAAAGAGTCACAGTGCTGCTTTTAGTGGAATGGCACATTTATGTTAAAGGTCAAGCAAAAAATGTTCAAATTAGGACATAAAGAAGTTCATAAACTGTGATTTATAATACAGATGGATAAATGTCCTGTAATGATGATGTTAGGATAGAAGAATGAGTGAAAAAGACAGATTAAAAAGAAAAGCAGGCTAAGGCTGCAAAGCGTTAGTTAGCAACTTTAAGATAAGATAAGATAAGATAAGACTTTATTGATCCCACAACGGGGAAATTTTTGCGTCACCTCAGCTCAGGTACAGATATATGAAGGAAATACAAAAATACAAATAAGTACAATCAATGAAAAAAGTAAGTACACTATATACTTTAGTCAGATATGTTATCACTGCCCGTGCAGGTAAATGTTAACTTCAGCTGCTGTGATAAAATTAATAGTCGACCAATTTAAAAGGAACATGAGGAGAAGAGAGTCTGACTGACGGCTGATTCCAGTGGGGAGCAGGCACAAGCAGAGAAGAGCGCAGCAATCGTGCAGGCGATTCTGCATGGCCTGACACTTTTAGTAGGAACAGCAGTATTAACAAAGCGTGCTATAATTTTTGCACACCCAAATCCAGAAGACAGGAATATATTTTAAAGAAAGCATTGCACACACTGTTTACGTGCAGACATACTCAGTGTTTAGCTTTTACCACATCAGATCAGCTTTTTACTGATAACAACACAGGTTCTTACTCTAGCTTTCTGCAACATGCCACATTCACCCGTTCACACACATTCACACTCCGATGGATGGATTGAGAGCAACATGGTGTTAGTATCTGACCAAGGATAACTAGCACGCAGACTGGAGAAGATCAAAACACCAATGTTACAATTAGTAAATGATGCTCTACCTCCTGAGCTGCAGCCACACCAATAAAGTACCAAGTCAGGAACTTGGGTGTGGCAGAGAGGTTGAGGTGGTGGTTTAGTACATGCATGAGGACACCATAACAGAGGTGTGTGTGAGGCAGGCAGACAGATGGCTTCAAGGTGGGGGTGGGATCTGCTCTGAGCCGCTTCGTGTTTGCAGTGGTGATGGACGGGCTGACAGATGAGGTTAGGCAGGAGTCTACATGAACTGACAACACTGTGATCTGCAGTGAGAGTAGGCAGCAGCTGGAGGAGAGCCTGGAGAGGTGGAGGTATGCTCTGGGGAGAAGAGAAATGAAAGAAGTAAGATAGAATACATGTGAGTGAATGAGACAGAAACAGGTGTAAGGGCGAAGCGGCGAGCAGTAGAGGCCGTGAAGGTGGATGAGTTTAAATACTGCGTCAGCCGTACTGGAGACAAAGTTAGAGAGGCGAGGCTGAGACGGTGTGGACATGGAGGAGGCAAAGATATCCTGGAAAAACTAATATGGAGCTGCCAGGCAGGAGGAACAGAGGAAGACGTCAGAGGAGGCTGATGGATGGAGGACATGCAGACGGTTGGTGTGACAGAGGAAGGATCGGGTGAGATGGTGGCAGATGATCCACTATGGCCCCCCAAAGACGACCAGCCAAAGAAAAAGTATGTGAAAGACTTTTTACTGGAATATTTACCTTGCAAACACAAATATGTTTTATATTTTTTGAACTAGAAAAGCTATTTCAATATCATCTTTTTGCCCAAAGGAAATCAAAACTCATTTTAAGTTTTTCCAACAAGGGGAAGCTGTAATTTACTAGAATACTCATTCTGGCATTGAAGCATATTTTCCCCATAACAATAACTGGAAGCCAGTTTATGCATAAAGCGCTTTAAACTTGCGTATATATACTGATCTGGACTATACGACTTATTTTTAAACAGCTCAAACTGATCAGGCAAAAATAAAATCTAATTAAATTCTTTTCAGTATCATAAAGAATTTCAATACACAGCTGCAGACTTATTACACACGATTAAATCAAAGCTAAACTAGCACCACAGGGTCACATGACCTCAGTGGCCATGTAGAAAACGGTATGACATGAGCACAGTGTAACATAAGAGAGGTGCTCCGTCACTATACGTCTGCAGATTAATGGCTGGAAATGTCACAGGGAATAAGGTCGTGCACCAAGAGACCTGACTATGAAGAGACATCTGAGCACTTCTGAGCAGCAGTTCCATGGTCCGCTGGGAAGCCAAATGTGCCGCTGTCAAGCCGTGCCTCGCAAACACGGATACACACACGTGCACACACACTTCATGGCGGCACAGCATGGCCTCTGTGATGAGCAAGGACAGAGACAGGGTAGACTCTTACATGGAACATTAGACATGATTAGAAGTCATTCACTGAAATGCCCCTGTCACTATAGCAGGATGGCATTACGGCTGAGGTGCAGAACACACCGAGCATTTTCTTTACTGTGACACGTGATCATAACAAACTGGAGATTTTGCTGATAAGGCCAAACGTAGACTTTGTGCATAATTTAACACGACACTGGGGCTTAACAGAGAGAGAAGAGAGTTTCAACCAAGAGATCACTGGAAGCAATTTCTTAGACTTTAAGTAGCTCCCTCTGGGGTTGCATTTGCAGTACTGCTCCTCAAGAACTGTAAAAAGACTCGTAATGGAATCAAGTGAAAAATTTGAGCTTATCTATAATAGTCAGTGCAGTAGGTGAGCAGTGCCACCTCATACATCTTATAGTGTCATACAGGCAGCTTTATCTGTCTCTGACACGAGACTATAATACAGCAGATTATCTAACAGGTCAGCATAGAGAGCCTCCAACCTTCCAACACTTAATTTTAAATCATATCTTTTGTGGCAAAGTTAAAGTGTGTTTGCAGAGCAGCAATGTTCTCTGTGTTATTCTCCACAAAACCGAGACAAGTTTGGAAGTTCAGTGTAGTAGAAAAGTGTGAAAGTCAGACCGAACTCTTCTCTAATTAATATGCATTTGTCTCTATGCGAGTGTCAAAAACTCCTTGCCGCCTGCTTTCACCCTTATGGCGTCCCACCTGGGAGGTGCTGTCAGCTGTTCTGGGTTTACTTCAGGAAAGCAAAACTGTGAGGAAGGACACAAAGACGGATTCCTTAAACCTCCAGTCAATTTGATCAGTTTCCTGCTTTTGAATTCTACCTTTTGTCATTGTCCTCCTGAGCTCCTCGTCTTTACTATCAGGGAAAGCTCCAGCATGTTAATCAAATCGTACACTGCAGACTGCAACCTATTCTACGGTCCTATAGCAATGCAGAGAAACTGAAAATCGCCTTCTTCCTCCCCCCACAGTGAAATGATTGTTTCACCAATATGCATTTTCTGAACCCATCAACACAGCTGCTAAAGAGCAAACAGATCCCAGGACAGGCCAATAGGTTTATCAATTGCTCTTCTTTGATTGAATTCCAGCCTCAACAACCTGCAATAAATCAGCATTTGCAGACACCCACTAAGCAACACCATAATCACGTTTGAACTGAGAAAATCAAATCCTGAGTCAATTATCTTAGCCTCACTGGAACTGATAACGGTTGCTCTTAGGCACTAAATTGGCAGCGCTCAAATGTAAACACAATGTTTCACACTGAATGTGTTGGCTCAACGTACCAGGTTTCCATTTCTAATCCAAGGCCACTTTTTCATAGTGGGCAGCGGCAGAGGTGGGAGGAGGGGCGCTGCTGTTCAGAGGGCTTCTTGGACTGCATTTACATTATCAGTAAATCCCATCACAGCCATTGAGCGGCAAGCTGGATGCTGCGACGAGGCCCCGGCCAGGCTCTGCTGGCACATCCTGCTGCCAGAGATGATGTGATGAAATCACAAAGGCTGTGTCACACCACAGCTGAGGATGATATGTTGTCTTCCAGTCAGTCAAAATGACAGCGGTGTATACAGTGACACCTACACAGTCTTAAAATATGGTGCGTCAGGTAACAACAAATCATCCTGTCTGAGTTTTCTCAATGCAAAAACCAAACTGTAAATTTAACTCCGACAGTCACAGAACAGCTCGATCAGGAGGTTGATCTCCTTTTCCCTTTAATTCCAATCATCCCCTTTAATAGATTTTCATATGTTTGGATGTTTTTAGTCAAAAGACGCAAACGCATTCATACCACCGAGCAGCATCCTAATCAGGTGACGAGTTTCTTTATCGGCTGTTTGCTGCTTCATAAGCTGTTTAGTTAGAAATATACTTTATTATTATATAATAAGCTCAATTATAATTTTCCAGTTATTATAAATCAGTGCCTATTATCCATTAGTATTATATCCATCCGTATAACTCCCAGAGAGCGGGCTGCTGTGGTTTGTTGGTGTAAATGGAAACATCATCAACATCTGGTTTTTCTTTCTCACTGCAGTTTCTGACTGTGGAGTTTTAACCATGTTTGCTGACATATCTGTAAACTCTGTGTCCGTGACTATTAATAAACCGCATCCAGCCCACACTGCGTACAATTGCAGCAATCACAATACAAGTTGGATTTTAAAGACGCCGTTTTATGATGCGTGATGTAATTTTCTCATTAGGTCTAGCTCCTGTGCCGTTGCATTGTACGGATTTAATTTGCAGAATATAAAACACTCGGTGCAAAACACTCCAGCAGATGATTTCACAAACAACCCTGAGCTACAAACCACTATCTTCTGACTTCCTACCATCAGTATTTGCCAGAAATAATGATGCTTATATCTGCCGGGAAGATAAAGTTGTCAACAGTGTGGCCGGAAGATCACTCAAACCTTTTTTCCATTCTCTCGGTGAACTCTACGACATAATAAGACATCCTGCCATGCATATGTAAGAGCTGTTTGCTATTTCAGCGACTGGGTCTTTGATTGTCTCCTCAGCACGACTACTGTTTTGTGCTTTTCATGAAACTGTAGGTAAATATTGCTCTCGTTGAAAGCGCCAGAAAGTGTGAAAAGTTTAGGCCGAGCGTGCCTGCTGTAGGTTTCTGTTATGATGCTATTTGTTGTTATCCCCGCTGTACATATTGCATCCATCTATGGGCGTGCTGGATGTGGAAGTTGCAGTCTCCTGCTGCTCTGGGCTGATTGAAATGGTTTACAATGTTTCGACTCTCTCTTTTCAGAGAGCCTTTTCATCCTCCACTTCTCCATTTTACAGCTCGATTCCAGCTGCTCTAATGCCTCCTCGCTGGTCCGGGGAGGCGACGGGCGAGCTTAGCAGGCGACTGTGCATCCTATGCAGATTATGATACCACCCTAGGGACGCGGGACTCTATCGAGCATTTTCACAAGTACAATTCAGACACACATCAATAGGCTAGGTGACGACCACACAGATGCAAGGCCTGAATCATGACACCTCTCCTCTGGTGCTCGTCGTGTACATATTAAAGAGTCGGGATGCTAAAGAACACAGCAGATCGTGACATTTACCCGACAGATGAAAAACCACTGCGACTTATAACCAGGATCAGCAGTGGTAGGTGAAGGTGCTTTGCCAAATATAACCAGCTATTAAAAGGAGATATGAAAGCAATGCAGCTCCCTGTGGGCCCAGCGCCTCGAACACACTCTCGCAGTCTCCTTTAAGACGAGTGCAGCGCGAGCAAGAGTTCACCAGGTAACCGCTGCCGCCCTGACAGCAGCACCACGCTGACCTTTAGCAGAATTTGATTTGGACTCCTTATCACATATTACTCACACGTTAATAAGAAAATAGAAACTCAGCACTCATTAAACTTGGGTGGCCTGAGTAAATAAATAATAATAAACGTATGACGGTAATTAGCCAGCGTTGCTGCTAAGTGTTTGGGTATGAATATTTACAAAGACCGAAGCCTCACGCGTGACAATTATGAACCAGCTCGTAGCGCGTTATGACGCTCAGACTTTGTTCTGTCAGAAGCAGGTCTGTTTAATCGTTGCTTAATGAAACTCTGTCTGTCTTCATGTGCTAACACTGCACCGAAAAACGAAGAAAATCTTCATTTGCTCTGCCTTCATCTGTTAATGATATCCTGGATAATTTCAGCACAAAACTACAGCTTATGCCTGCAGTCAGAACTGAAAATCAAAAGAAATGAAAAGAAACGATTTCTCTGGAAATACAAACGCTTCTTTTTTCAGCTGTCGATGGTACAATAAACTGAACCATTAATTTTTAATTGGAAACCCCAATTTAAAAAACACTTTTAATAATCACACGTTTCAGTTTGTGGAACTTTTTTAAGGAACAACTGTGTGCAGAAAAAAATAAGCTTTAAATAAGTATGCAGTACACATGAAATACATGTGCATGTGCACGGGACTCTCCAGAGACATGACAGCTGACATTAAACACTGAAACTCTTTAATATTGCTTCATCCAGAGTCCTGATATTATATAAAGTCAATGCAATATAAGCAAAAACTCTCAGTGTCGGTCCAGGTATAAGAATAAACATTCAGCACACATGGTTAGGGTCCTGTGTATGTGTGTCTATGACTCTCTCTACTTTAGACTGCACCGTGACTCATAACAGCTCTGCCTGTTTGAATTGGTGGATGTTTTTATACTGGATGTCGTTCCAGAAAGATCCAAGAATTTTTCTCTCCATGTCACAGTATGAAAAGCAGAGCCACACGTATACCTCCTCCAACAGATCTGATTTTGTTTGCTAACATGCAACAAATATTTGTGTTACTTAACAAACCATGAAACAAAGTATTTGCATTATTTTCCATGAGTAGAACCACAAATATAACCTTATTAATAATAATGAGAATCAGCTCATTCATCTCTTTTAGCTCTCGCATAAATAAGACCGTCACATTAAATCAATTTAAAAACGGTGCACAGAAATCTGCTTCGATCTTGAACTGCAAAAGTATTTTACAATGAGAAAAAACACACTTTTCTCTGAGAATACACTTAATTTGAAGAAGAATCCTGTTTTATTCATGTCATAAATTGGAGTAATAACAACGACCTGCTGTTCAGGAAGAAGACTGAGGAAAAAGCAAAGAAAGGATGAGCTTAAACTGCGGTTCCACTCTCCAGAAAGTCATTAGGTCAGAGAAGTGTGGAGGATGTTCAGCAAGGGGCCTTCAATAATGAAGAGCTTATTTCCACAGGGAAACATTGCCTGCAGCGTACATTCACACTTTGGCAACTATGGAAATGAAAGATTTTGAGGTGCAGAAAGGTCTCAGCGTGATGCTGGGAGAAGCTGGCTGTCTAAGACTCCTTAAATTGGTAGTTGTTTGATTTGGCAGACGGAATTTTAAACTCAGTGTACACAGCTTATACTAGTTATAAAAGTAGAACAACACAAACAAAACACATCGATCACCGTGCAGTAAAATAAGGTTTTTATATTGTATGATGATGAGGCTACAGGACACAAATCCTGTGCAGACTCGCAGCCGTTCACTAAGAATACAGATTTAAGCAATGCTAGCAGAACAGACTCCCTGGCTGTGCTCATGCTGCGCGCCATGGTCTCAAACCCAATCATACGCACCCTTCAAACTGTCCATTCAGCTATCAGGCTGGCCCTGCAATATTATCAACCCATCAAAGTATTCAAATCTGCAAAAATATCAGTGTTTGTTGTATTTTTGTCTCAGTTTTGATACTGATGTTGCACATTCTCTCTCAGCTGTAATACATAAGTTATTATCTAAAGTAATCAGACTACACATCTTTTCCCTTTTATATCTGTTCACCGTGTGGAACTGACTGCTTTGTATTCTATGATATAACAAAATGCACACAACGTCATGTTTGCATGCAAGTGAAAAACTACAATAACACTGAGTGAGAGACTTTCAAAGTACTTTATGGTTGCAAATATGATCATACTGCCCGAAGGTCAAGAGACTAAAGAGATGATTACCGTGACCTTGGTTTTATCAGGTCACACAATGTGACTGCTGGGAGGTAGTGAAAATGTACACTTTATTTTTGTAGCCATTTAACAAAAGAGATGAAACGAGTCGCTGCCACATTTTTTAGACATTGTCCAGGTTACATGTGGCAAATTGAGTTGAGCAAAAGACATCATCCTGGTGCCTCCTTAGGGATACTGTAACCTCAGCGATAAGCAACATGTCCCATGTGAGTATTGTCTGGGGCAGACAGATGCTGGAGCATGACCTCTGATAACTTTGTCAGGAAGCCTAGCGTGATGGCAGATAAAGCAAAAACCGGTGCACTCAGAACACAGGCACAGAAAGTTCATTTTTAGATTCTCGCTACTACATCAGAGACTACAGGGAGCTGATACGCCTTGTCCTGACCAGCTGCTATGAGTGTTGAATCAGAGCACTGTGGTAAATATGAGTCAGACATGAAAATGTTGGTTAGCTGAACAAGACTAAGGTCAAGAGGAGACCATCTAAAAATGAGAACTGTCATGTCAAGTTCGCCAAAACTGATGACGACAGCCCTTGAAGATGCTCTTTTATTAAGACTGTTTATTTTTAGAAACCTTTTTTTTTTCAAACTACTGTAGTCGATTTCAAGTAGCTTCAGAGAAAAGCCCTGACACACCTGTCAGGAAGACGTACTTGTCAAGGCACTGAATGTGCTGCTGTGGTGAGCTCCATCTCCAGAGAGGTCGCTTAGTTATAGAAGCTACGCGTCAGGTAATTTCTACTTCTGCGTAAAAGATTAGGAGATGAGTCACACAGCCAATTACTGTCATTACAGTGTCTCGTGACATTAATTCACACAAGACAGAGCAATCTTGATTGTTGTACAATCTCAAAGGCTAATAACAGGGGGCAAAATGTAATTGCTTTCATCTGATGAGCCAAACTCACGAGCCAGGAGATGAGACGCTCTAAGAACAATCACCGCTAAATCTACAGTCTGTCATATAAGTTAACTTTGGGCTTCTTGATTTACCGAGTGAAGTGAAAATGTAAATGTGGAGGCAGATTTATAGAATTATGAGAGTTAGTGATGTGTACAATAAACCAACACGGGAATTAGAAAAAATACAGTTCGTTCTTAAGAGTAGGCTTTCCTTACTCACTGAGGATGACCATTTGAACAGCTATTTAATCAGTTAGTTGATTAACAGGAATCTAATAAACAATCATTTTGATTGGTGATTAATCAAACCAGTAAAGCTGATGATCCATTTTCAGTTTTGAGGATTTGCTGCTTTTATTGTGATCAAACACAGAGTGTCCTTGGATTTGGACTAATCGTTGAAGAAACTGTGCTTTGATTAAAACACAAAATAAGTCCTCTAAAAATAAATTCCCTCCAATGAATATTCATCATTACTGAACATTTTTATGCCTAAAGCTGCAGGTATGAATTATGCTTGGGTAAAATGCAGCTCCAGGATGGCCTGTGCACTGTGAGAGTCTTTGAGGTTAGAGCGCCTACAGTCTGCTTTCTATTTACGCTGCGTCGTTCATGTTGTTCGTTATCCTCAATAAGTCTGTGTGTCAGAGATTTGTGCAGTACGTGTGCACAAGGCTGCCACAGACTCGTGTTCAGGTTCATCATCATATGCTCCGGTCTAAGGAAAACAATCGTATAAGCAGGTTATGTAGTTTTGTTTTAATTACAGGGTCTTTCCTGTTACTTTCTGATGTTATCAGTTTCACGTAAATTAGTTTATGAAGACAAATGATTTTATAATGTAAATGCAGTAAGACGAGAAGATGCCGTAAAAGCCACCCGAGGGAAGATCCCCACACTTTAACAAGGTCAGGAGTCCAACTGTGTGCTTCACTCTCTCCCCTCACAGACGAGCTCTGATAACGAGAAGAGATATGAAAAAAAGCATCAGCAGTAATTGCTGTTTGCACATCAGTTTAGTTCTGGAGAAAGCAAACATAGAACATCACCTATTTCAACAATGATAACACCCATGCCACCAAACGAGCAACATAAACGGCTCCTCCACACGAAGGCGTCCGATGCCCGACAGCGACAAACATTTCACAGACAATGTGCCACTTTCTCATCGCCGTGTTACGTCCCTAAAATACTTCCTAATTGTAAAAGCGGCACGAGAGACGTATTAATACAATAATAACCCTCCACTGAGTTTGATGAGACCACCAGAGTAATCATTTTAATTGTACTGTACTCTAATCACAAACTGGATGAAAGATTCAAATTTTTGGTCACTGCAAACAAAAATTTAAAATTTGTAAAGTTAAAGTATCCAAGCATGACGATGCATAGAGTCAATTTAGGACTCGCCTGTTTTTTTGTATTCATATTAAAACACTGGTGCAACATACATCACAAACACATTAATTTTCCATCTTTATCAAACACCAAATATTTGGATTTCCTCTCAAAAGAAGGAACAGCACAGATATGTGAACCACAGTCACAGACAAACCTCCACTTCGGCTGTGCTTTGCATAAAGTGTTTTAATATTAGTGATAAAGTGTTTTATGAAGGCTTTTCATCGACGTTCCTGCCAGAAGGAAATTGGACTGAAGTACCAACACTTCTATATGTTTCTGATCTGGGTTTAGCTAAAGGACACACAGAAACCGTTCTTTGTGAAATCAGTGGTGAGTGCTAATTAATTCTGTTAGCTAGATTTCCAATGTTTCAGGGTCACTGCAGTCAGCACTCTTGGGCCCCGGTGACGAGACAGTAATACTTTAGATTAGAGGACAAATCAAATCTTATTTCCAGTGTTGGAGGATGTATTGGTGCAGTTTGGCCTCCGAGCTTGTTTTCCAGGGTTAGGAGATGAGTGTTTGTGTCTGCGCTTTACTAGCCGCTCCAACTATTCAGGCTAAACAAATGCAGCATCAGGGAAAGCCTTGATTTGATTTATGCCCATAAGTGTTTCTATAACAATGTGATGCAACATGAAAACTATGAATTTCCAGAATTAATACCAGAACTTGACGACTGAGCACGACTCCCCATGAGGACCTGAACATGACCACCCTGCACACTTTGGTCACGTTGGTCTCTGAGAACCTCGTCCCAGCCAGGACACACGAGGTGAGGAGGACAGGAGTGCGAGATATAAAAGCTTTGGAGGCAGAGGTAGACCTGCTGCGGGACGTTTTTGGATGGTTTGTGTGTATTTGCTGAAAGTCAACCCACTGTCTATGCAAGTGCCAAGGTAGTTAAAGCTGCTAACACGCTACACTGTGTCTGTGGGACAGGGCCATCCTGTCTCCGAGTCTATGAGACGCTTCTTTGTCTTCACGTACTTAAGGTGTGATTCAATTCAATTCAATTCAATTTTATTTATATAGCGCCAAATCACAACAAAAGTCGCCTCAAGGCGCTTCATAGATACAGAGAAAAACCCAACAATCATATGACCCCCTATGAGCAAGCACTTTCGCGACAGTGGGAAGGAAAAACTCTCTTTTAACAGGAAGAAACCTCCGGCAGAACCAGGCTCAGGGAGGGGCGAGGCCATCTGCTGTGATTGGTTGGGGTGAGAGAAGGAAGACAGGATGATACAGAGGACGGGGAAATAACACACTACAAAGCACCAGTTTCTTCACAATCGCAGGATACAACAGAGGTCATGTCCCCCCCTCAGCAACCTCTGTGACTGTAACAAAGCAAAGGGTTTATTACTTCGTGTCATGACCACGACACCAACGTAATGTTTCTCCAGTCGCCTCCTCTGACATGATGAATTCCACCTTTTTAATGCTCCATCATCAACACACTCACACACGTTTTCTACACAAACACGTTTATTTCTTAGTTCTTCTCATTTAAATCTGATTTCACTCGGTCATAAAACATGAACTTAGCTCCTGGTTCTTTTTGTTTGAAGTCTGGATGATTGTCATTTTGAAAGTGGTTATCATTTCCTACCAGGTCCACATTTAAAAGGTTTGGTGGAGCAGAGTCCCTGAACTGATTCTAGGTGTGAATAAGACGTGTGAGTGCGATTGCCTTTGTTATCGTATGACAGAGCTGGTTTTTGTTTCTCTGCTTCTTGAGTAATGTGCTAATGTGCGTTGATGTGTTCAGCTCAAGCTCTGTGCATGTTTAATATCTTGAAACAAAAGCAAATTTTAACGATTATTTATCGTCATCTGTGGACAAAATTTCTTTACTATATCACAGACGTTCGTACTGACACAACCCACATCCTAAGGATCGAGAGAATACTTCAATCATTTTAAAGGCTGTGAGAGCGTGCCTGATATCTCTCCTGGTTTGATGATTATTCACGACTGTGTTTTCTTGTCCTTGGTAAAAAATTAAAAAAGAAGTGCATTCTTCACAAAATCATTTCCAAACAATTTCACAGCTTCTCGTTCTTTGTCTTAAATTTCTCATGCAGACTGTTGGTAAAACACTTAGCGCGACATAACTTATTAAAAACTGCAGGTTTTTGCACCGTATGCATGTAAAATCAGGCAAAGCTAACATGAAACAGAAAGGTGTGATAAATCTAAAAGCTATCAGCAAAAAAAATCCAATTATTTTTCAGGAAAAAAAAAAAGTTTGCACTAAACTTCAATTGTTGACGTGAACAAGGCCACAGAAGCAATCACAGGAACGTGCTTTCTAAGAGAAACATATTAAATCTCAGTAAGTCCAGAAGGGTTTTTATTTCTCTTGGGTTTTGTTCTTGGCATTGACTGTTTCAGAAACAAGTGGCCCTTATCAGGCACTGAGCAGCGAGAGATACCTGTGACAGCCGACATGTTTGAGGCCCAAGTGCTTAATCTCTGGTCTCTGCTCCGGAGCAGTGAGACACATCACTAGAGCAAGGAGGGAGTGACTGCGTGCATCTCAAACCAGCTGACACAAGAAATGGAAATGGAAAAAAAACACCCTGCATGAGCTCGAGAGCACTCCTCTAATCGTATCAAAGACTTCTACAAACAAACATGGGTGAACTGTGATTGATGGGAGCGCAGTTAATAGGTCTCCCAATCCAACGCTGTGAGAGAAAGGAGGGTGTCAGAGACCAGAGCTCAATAGCAACTCGGAAGCATGTTAGGGGATCATACTGAATCAGATTGATGACAGCTGGTGGTGATGCATTTGGCAATCTAATTTTAACACAAAGTAACTCAGTGATAGTGCTGCCACAAAACTGAACTCAATCCTTGCGGGCCAACAGCATCACAGCTGTAGAGAGACACCGACTCGTGCTGCAGGTGGAGGTAGGGGCAGCAGCACTGTTTTATCTTGGATTTTCAATTCGTGCTCCGTGCCATTAAAGTGCATTAAATTATTCACACTTTGTGGCAATCTCGCAAATATTTTAGTCCCAAAAAGCTCTTTCGGTGGAGTGCAGAGCTTGGACATACACGCCAAACCGACAGGGAAAAAATCTGACTTGTACATGTCCTAAATGCAGGCCCACAATTTTTACCGGCTGCACATTTGATGTAGCCACTCACGGCTTTGCACACAGGCGTGAAAACGACGCCAATAATTTCCTTTTCTATCCTCCATCTAACTGGATTGAAGCATAGTGAGCTCTGCCAGGGAAGGCAGCCACAACACAGACAGGGCATAGACATTCATTGTAGAAAGGCTTAATTTGTGTATATGCATGTGCTTCTCCGAGTGCTGGCATGTTGGTGTGTGTGTGTTTGCCTTTGCTGAGCTCGTACGCTAATCAAGAAACCATAAATAGCGGGTGCCCTATGTAAATGTCTCACACTGTGCACTGTCCTGGATCGTCACTAAAGATCATTTAATTCTCCGTATTCATTAATGGCTATGCTACAGGTCTTTAAGGCAATGGGTTGTGAAAATGACTGAAAAACAAATCAGGCAAAAGACAAAATATCATCTGGTTAGCCGTTTCTGCATAAGCATTTTATGTTTTAAGCCATAAAGGAAAAATATGGATTATTGCAGAGGTATAAAATGAAACACCTCAGTGGTTCAATATTTCTTAATTACTCTATGTGCCAATTTCTCTTTTAAGAAGGACACAGCGCAGCATCACCAACTGGCCTTAGGTTTGTCTGCTGAATGAAGCTTGTTGGGGGATGGATGAATCCCTCCCCTGTTCTGGTTTTCTGAGCCAAGTCTGCATGATGGGGCCCTGAGCCTTCGGCCTGTGCCAGGTGGCAGCTGGGAGAGAGAGTCCCCGGCCAGGCCTCAGCAGCCCTCTCTCTGGTCCTCTGGCCGCCACCGCTGCCACTCGCCGAGCTCGACGAGCTCGACACCAACTCTACTGACCTACTGATTGGTCGGGAGTACTGGTGTTGACCCTTTTTCCAGATTTCTTTTTCTGTGTGTGAAATAAATTCTTTGTGCAGAACATTTTTTTAAGACACGGTGAAGCGCTGTTCTTCGGTCTATTCCAGAGTCGTCACGAAAGTAGGATCCAAACTTGATACCGACACCCGGAAAATATTCAGTACTATTTTCAAAACCATGAAAGTTAATCAGCCTTTCTAAAAATAATGATTATAATAATACTGGTCTGAGTAAATGTATTCATCTACAGCCATTTGTCCTGGTTCGGCACTGATGGAGCTGCTAAGGTAACCTGCCACTGTTTCTGTCTAGTGGTCAGCTGAGTAGCTTCAACGCTAGCATCGTAATGCTAGCTCATTGATTAAACAGATGGCTGAAACAGCCATCGCGTACCTGGCATGTACCACCCAGGTTAACATTTATTACAACTGTTCAATATTTTGGTGCAGTTGAAACGGGAGCTTTACCGACCTCGTGTTGCTGCACCACTCTTCACGTGTTCAGCTGCTAGTGAGGGGAGGGGCTGCTCACCTGCCTGCATGCAGCAGTGATGTGAGAAGAAATGTTGTTTTTTATTTTAACTTTAAAAAAATGTCAAGGCTTCCACACAACTGTGTTAAGTAACTCTAAAGAAACTGTCTGACGCTTGTTTAACTTTTACTAAAACATTGAACAGAGAAAAGCTATTAAGTTAACCAGCACTAAAAGAAAATGAAATATCACTATTGTTGGTTTTAAATATTCCTCTTTAGTGTACTCATCAAACAAATAAATTTTTTAAGATTACTTGAGTCATGTCTGGTATTTCAATGAAATACTGAGTTTTTGTAAGTCAATTCAATACCTCTTTGTTTAGTAATTTCAAGATTTTAGAGTAAAACAGTGAAATTCACAGGAGTTCTCTCACCTCTTTCCACTCAGTCATTTAATTCTGAGTTATTTTAATCTTTGGCTCTTTTCTCCTTCCCCTCACTCCCATCCAATCACAGCAGATGGCCCCGCCCCTCCCTGAGCCTGGTTCTGCCGGAGGTTTCTTCCTGTTAAAAGTGAGTTTTTCCTTCCCACTGTCCAAAGTGCTTGCTCATAGGGGGTCGTCTGATTGCTGGGGTTTCTATGTATTATTGTAGGTCTTTACCTCACAAAATTAGACATTTTTTGCACTAAATTGAGTTACTCAACACAGTTGGATAGAACTACTTGACTTTTTCAGTAAATCCAAATCAATTTTTCAGTTCAGTTTTTAATTGAAATAATATAAATGACACTAATATATTAAAGAAAACATAATTTGTTCAGTAATTCGGTGCTGTTACAAATGAATTTCATATCTGATAATAATTTGTCATTTTAGAATAGATATAATATTTCAGTCTAATTTTTTTTTTGACAAACCTACTCTGTACATGCTTTCATGTATCCACAGTACTAAAAGATACTAAATTTTTTTAATTTTGGTATCGAAACATACTGTAAATAGCAGTTCTGGTGACATGCTGACTCTGTTAATGTCTGATATGGTATTAACATGAAAAAGAAGTATTCTCTGCCCAGGTACAGTGATAAATCAAATCGTAAATCTTGTTGAAGCTGTTTGTTAACCAGGAGATCATATTATTAATTATTCATATTACAAGTTAATAATTCAGAAAAGATTGTACCACAAATATGCCAACATCTGTAACCAACAGGACATAGCTCTCCATACATGGTGAATGCTCTCGTCTGTAAGACCTCAAACATCCAAAAAATAAAATAGTTCAACATCATCTTAAATAGTTTGTAATACTAAGAACATTTTCTGTATCAATTTGTCATTTCTGGATACATGTGTGCAATATATAGCTGTTAGCTAACAGCATGCCAATAGTGAATCCGAGAGCGTTGTTTTTATCTAAACACAAATCAGTAACAATAATATCAGCCTGTCAAGTGTCGGGTTGAGCTAGTGATGCTGACGGGTCTTTCCTCCGTCATATTTGAGCAGCGCTCCACATACATCCTCTGTAGTGAAAGGTCCCAGTTATATCTCAGCACTGAGGGAAAGGTTTGTCTCATGCACTCGTTTTTTCATGCATTTTGCCAAATGATGTCAAACGAACAAAGCACGCCGTGGTTCCTGTAGGCCCGTGTAGACATAATGGAGGAACTCGATGATGGCAACAGTATGATTTACAGCGTAAGAATCCACCGCTGCTGCATTGAACGTCTGTACATGCTGAGCACACAATTGTATCTCCTCAGGGTGCTGCCTCCATCCAGCTAGCTGTTCACCCTTTCAAACTGACAGACATACTTTTAGCCTGCGATGGAGGCACTTTTCACCCCTTAGGATACCTCAAGAAAGACGTTTGCTTAACTCAGACCTTGAGCTCCACACTCAGCTGCATACTAACTCTAACCTTTACTATACAGCTGGTCAAAGCTACACATCCCTGTTTCATTGTTCATTTTAGCAGATGGTCTCATTGGTGCATAGATTTTTTTTCCATGTTAAAAGTACATTACCTCACCCTTACATTTCATTTTATGATGTGTTCTATCGTGTCTGTCACCTACTGATGACCTCATACTTAACTCGACTTATGAGAGCAGCAGCGTATCCCACTACTGCTCATATGAGCCCTACTTTCATTAGCATATTTGGCAATAAAGCAGTAATGCTTTCCTGCATTAATAATTCATTCAGAAGTTTTTTATAAGAGGAACCATATCTGTATACAGCTGAGTTAAGTTCTTAGATTCAACGCCAGCATCAGGCGATTTCTCTAAAGACAAACTTGCTGATTCAATATTCACCTTTTAAATTATGTAACATTTTGGAAAAATCTAATATCAAACCCCATGCCACCCACATAATTAAGTCTTCCCAGAACATTAACCAAAACAGATCATGTGGGTCAGAAATCTAGCTCCTCCTCCCATTGATAATCAATGCTACAAGTCAATTTACAGCCAGTGGCTTCCACAACCTGAGCCCACTGCATTACTTATTCAATTGTAGCCCATTAAGACTGTGAGAGCTGATATTAAAGGTGACACGAGCAAAAATCTAACAGCTTCCTTCAGTAACTGTGTTCCATACGAGGCGTGCGGGGCCGGATCACTGAATTCGACTGTAGCTCGAGGCCATGCTTCACCTCTGCCCTGAGATAGATGTAAGAGCTCAATGACAGCAGCACTTAGCTCACATCACCAGATAGATGTGTCAGCTGTTTCAATGTCTTTACACAGCTCATAAAAGACTGAATGCCACCCTGCAAAAGTGCAGTCTAAGCACTTGCCTGAAACAAACCTCAGAAATCCTGCCACGACTATGATGTTTAGAGGACTTCTGGGAGGAAAAAGAAAATACAGAGGTTTCGAAGAAGTGCTCATATATACACCTGCATCTGACCTTCCGCAGACGTAACGAGCTGACAGGCTTTTTCTGACAACTTGTCTGGTTTTCTAGCCAAGACAAACTTATGAAGCAATACTTAACAAAAAGCACCTGAAGCACAACTCATGGATGCCAACAACAGCAGCAGCCAGTAACCACTTCACAAATGTCTCCTGGCTAACAGAGCGCAGGCTAATGCATTCGACGGCACACTGCGTCTGTGTTTATGTTTTTACCAGTATGATTTCTTAAATCATCAGAGCAGTCAGGTGATTGCAGGTTATTTCAGTCCTTAAGATCCCCGCTTGCTGAGCTGCACGCTTTTGCTGCCTTGTCAAAACAGGATGTGGACAGAAAATTGAGCTACAAAGGAGCCCTCGCAGCTGGAGGCCTCTTCTAGTGTTAATGGTTTCCAGAAAAAGACGTAAAGCAGCTATGAAAACAGAATTTGGTCCAACCTTTGAAGGTCACCTGCTAGTCTCTATCTAATATTTCTCCCCTAAAAACAACACCCTGATCTTCATATAACACCAGCTTCCAGAACGCCAACGAGAACATGGAACATGTCTGTTTATTTTGTTTGTTTGTTTAAAGGTGCTAAAACCAAGTGATTTACATAATATCCATTTATAAAGTCCACTCACAGTTTACTGTGTCCTAGCTGTCTGTTGAATGAGTAAGGGTACAAAGGCGACATTAAGCAGGGCGGACATTTTTCAAACAGTTCCTGTAACCCTACATTATTTAACCCTCGGCTTCCTGTCACAGTCGCTCCTGCCGCTACAGCCAAATCAGCCCCTTCAGGTTGGCCTCTGTCATTTCTGCTTCTGAGATGTGTTGCTATCCTCGCCACGTGTACCTGTCTGCCCACCTTCATGTGTGAATGTACAATATTAAACTGTTCCCTCCTGCAAGGTTGCTTTTTGCACTCATGTTCTCCTCCCCGCCTGTTTTTGTTAGCACGGTTACAGATAAAGTTTGTACATCACACTTTCAGTCTCAAGTTTATTTTTGTGAACTCTGGAATTGCTAATCAGTCCTGGAGCCTTCCTCCGGTTTGTGCCTGAGCAGGAGCAGATTCCTGAGGTTACTGATATGTTTGTGTGGTTTAGCAAATGGCCTCTGCATAATCCTGCGAGGTCTAGCAGAGCAGTTCGAAACGAGTCGTGCAATTCGACGTGAAAACGTTTCGGTAACAACTGCAGGTAGCAGTGCTTACATCAGCCTCCTCTTTTGGCGCTCTTGCCGTACGCGGTCCTCTTTGGCAGACTTTCTTGTGCCTTCTCGTACCTTAACCATCTCAGCTGAGCTGTCATGATCGTGGTGCTAATACTGGCCACTTCTGCCTGCTTCAGCACTTCAGAGTCAGGAACTTTGTCTCATCATCTTAAGCCCACGATGCTCCCTGAGAGTCACCTCAGGCAGTGGAGGTGAAAACAGTTCAGCATTTTGGAGCGATGACTATCAGTCTCACATGCATACAGAAAAGATGAGAGGAGCTTTACAGGCTTTCAGCTTCGTTTCTGAGTCATTCGCTGTTCGTATCGACCCGTCAGCCTGACAAAAGCTGCGCCTGCCTGCACAGTTGATGCAGCACGCTGTGGCTTTAACAGTTCAGTAGAATTAGAGTCATTAAACACTAAAAGTTAAAAAGTAAGAAATATACTGAAGCATAAGTTTGTATATTCATAGTTGCAGCAATATTTTAAAATGTACAAGAAGGAAGAAAATTTTTTCTGAATAAATAAAAATATATTACAATGATTTAATAATGAGAACATACTTAAAAGGATGCCGAAGACATGCTTTTGTTTCTCAAATGGTCCAAAAATGTTAGAATTATCTTGCATTTCTTACAGTGTGCCCTTCAGCACTATATTCATCCTGGTCACACGTTTTATGTCTTTATTGTCCAATGATGAGTGTTTAGACAGTAACATTTCAGGAGCTCACAACTGAGAAAATCTACAAAGTCCTTATCTCTGCTGGCCAACGAGCTGCACATAATGCAGACGCTGAATGACTTCTCCCTCATCGTGATTCTGGTGCTTGCCTTTGCACACACACACACACACGGGCACTTACATACACTTCTGCGATGGTATCTGGCTATCTCACTTAATTAGCCTCTAAAGGCAGCCTCCCTCGTATTAGTGGATGTGCCTTGCACTATACTATCGTCTCTTAAATAGGGTATACGTTACAAACAACCTTGAGCTGTTTGCGGCTGGTGATGCTTATCTGGCGCTGAGGTCAGTGCATGGCATCCAGGTTTTTGGGTTTTTTTTAGACAGGTAGTGCTGCGGTGTGTCCAAATTTCCAAGCCTGTCCTTTTGTTAGATGAGCAGCGTACTGCCACACCAGCCGATCAGGTCAGTCTGCTCAATGTTAGATGGGCGCGAGCGATAAAAGGGGAAAAACAAGGTGGAAGCATTTCAAAGAGCCCGTGCCATTGCAGGAATGATTCTGGAAATGCCTTTTATTCATGCAGAGAAAACCACGGGCTCACTACTTGGCATTCAAAGTAACAACGCTGCTACCACAAAGCAAATTAATTTCAGACTAATTAGGATAAAAACCAGCTTTGGTGTTGAAAGAAAAATGAAACGCTATTATCATTACCGTCCATTTAGACACAGCTACAAGAGCTCCCATTTATCCTGGGTACAAATGGAGCAGGACAGCACACAGAGATACAGGGTCCAACTTTCCAACTCGGATTCTCTGAAAGTAAATTTGGAACCTTTGTGTCTATGAGTCCGCCCCATCCTATCTGCTGTCCTTCTAAATACTGTTATAGCAGCTCGATGAGCCATTATGATACCTGTTTTTACTCTGATTCAAGCCACACCTCCACCTCTACCCTCACAGAGCAGGAGGCAGAGAAAGGTAGCTGGTTTTTTGTTGGTTTTGGTGATTTACAGTGATTGGAAGGCAGGCTCATGAGTCTCCTTCGTGAAGGTCTCACAACAAGCAAAGCAGCCCTGACAAAGATGTGTCTGCTGGGGAACAGAAAGTGGGAGAACTATGAAGCAATCATGTCCACTGACAACAAATCGATGGGCATGCAAACATGTTCCTTACAACTGCATGTTACACTTACCACAGTTTGTCTTTGGGGGACGATTAATGCAATCAGCCCCTGACTCAACATGTAAGTACTGAAATGGGAGTTTTGAAAGGTTCACAGTAAAAGTTGATGTTTGACTATAAGGATAACTACTTCAGTTCAATCCAGTTTTATTTTATACTGTAAGGTAGACCCTACAATAATACATGCAAACTACTAAATCACAAATATTTTGTGTAATTAAAAAGATAACCTCCTTTGGGTTTTCAGAAATTCTCTGTCCTTGCATACTCTTAATAAATTCCTGTCTATGAATGCAGCTGTTTAAAAAATAGCACGAGCCTAATATGCGCTTTAACTCGATAAAATCCTGGCAGTGCCTGCTCGGTGAAGCTTCGTTCCTCTCGGGGATCCTGCTCTGTGACTCGGATTTTTAGATTTCCCCGAGCCTGTGTGGCGGAATTCAGATTCACCTAAAATGATTCCCGACATTACCCGAGCACGGAGCCACTGCGCCGCGCGTCCGCACGGCACAGGTATACCGGAGAGACAGCACGCACTCCGGCACCGGGCTCGGCTCTGGTCACCTGCTGCATTGGAGGATAGCACTGCTACGCACCTGCAGTCAGAGCCGCCGAGTCTATCCCGGTATATCCACGGGAACGTTCCTGAAAATGCCCACGCGGGAAAGCGGTGCAACACACACGCTCGGGGGGGTCACCGCACAGGTGGTATCGTTATTTGTGGTCCAACAGCTGGGGGGGCATTACAGTGAAACATCCTCAATTACAACACACAGAGACGAGCGGACTTAGTGAGGTATGCCACCGACCATCAACTCTCCATCGTTCAGAAACACATTCACATCCAGCTGCTGCTGCCCGTCACGGCGCACACACTGCACTAAAGGCGGCCCGCGCTGCCAAGTTTCACCGGACTGCGCATTCCCGGCGGCCCGGTGGCTCCTTACCTTTCTCCTCGTCCGACACCGTCGAGGGCTCGGCGCACGGAAATAATCCCGAGAACAGGGCTAGAAAGGCGAGTAGAAAAAACTCCGACATGTTTTCGGAGAGCGGGCTGTAAAGAGCCACGGTGCTTCTCCTGCTCCTGCTCCGGGTCCGGGTCCAGTCTCCCCCTCCACCACCACCCGGTTGTCGAGCGCCGTTATTCGGTGATGTCCAGCGGAACCAGTGCGCAGAACAGTGCAGCGCTCCTCCGGCTCCTCCACAAACGCACACCGCCGCTTTTCAGAGCGAACAGACGCACCGGAGACGGCAGGAGAGAGGAGAGGACAGGAGAGGCGGGGTGGGAGAGCAGGAGGATAAGGAATGAGTACGTTTCCTGTCTTTTCTCAGTGATTAAATGCCGTCAAGGTGGCGCAGCTCGCCTGAAATTAATCAAATCCGTTCGCTGTGCAGTCAGTGGAGTGGGTGGGTGTCAGCCTGAGGTCCAGGGGTGCAGAGGGGGTCCTTAAAAAGAAGAAAAAGTCAGAGGATGTAGGATGAGATGTGAGCAATCTCGTCAGACCAGTGACTTCACTGCAAATACAGAGTTATGCAAAAGCACATCCAGGGGGAAAAAGGTGCATGACTAAGAAGAAATAAGAGCCTTTCTCAGGTGAAGCATCCAGAGTGACTGCACAGACACAGCTAAAACAAAAAGCACTGAAGAGACCACTGCAGTGAGGTGTTGTTTAGCATAGATCCAAAGCACAGGCACCTCGTTACTGTATATCACAGTGATTCAGAACGGAACTCTCTGCTGGTCCTCGAATTTGGGACCAATGTGATGCATGTTAACAGGAATGTGTGACATATTCCAGGCATGCATGGAGACTGATGCTTAGTAAAAGCAAGGCCGTGTGAAGAATAGCTACCAAACTTTCTGTGTTCATGTGATTTTATGTGTTCTTTGTTTTTCACAATGAACTGACCGAACCTCTATTAGGTCAGACACTGCAGTCTCCCACACCTATCCTGTCCTCTCTCCTCAACACGTCGGGATGTTACGCCTCGGGAGTGAGAACGGGCTCCTCTCCTTGTATTCAGGCTGACAGGCTAATGATGGAAATTTTGGAGGAAGTTTGTTTCAACTCTAAAGTATGCAAATGTGCAGGTAGTTCTTATTTTAGCTCCTACAAGGTTAGGAAGTCCCAAAGAGCAATACCCGTTTTCAAAATCTTTATTTGTTCTCCTTTCAAGTTTCTCTAGAATTAAAAAATAATAATAATGAAAGAGATGCAATGAACAGGAAAACTGCAGTGTGTGAACTACAGTAGGTCGAACCGCTCCAGTCTTTGCTGAAAGAAGCTGGTGATAATAAGCTTGAGAGGATAGCTGTATGTTTTTTAAATATCTTTTAGATTTGTTCATGAGACTAAATGTTGAGTGAGGAGGTGATTTTATCCACCTTGCTGCTGTCTGCTGGTACACTGGCAGGAGTCGCAGAATTTCTGCTCCTGTTGTTTGGTATGGATGCTGCATCTGAGCTGACTGTGGGGGATTTCAGAGGAGCGGGGTGGTGTGGCATCGTGGAGAAGTGGTGGTGGGAGAAAGAAAGACCACTGAATGAAGCACAAATCAGGACAAACCCAGAATCAGGTGCAAAGGTGGCACTATTTTACTGAAGGAGTACAGGAAGTTTATTTAGTTGTAGGCAGTGAGAATATATCAGCAGTGGGTACACATATTGTACTCATAGGTACTTCATTGTAGTGTGCCTAAGCTTTAACAGAAGCAGATGCAGCAACTGATCCTTTTAACACTGAGCTCAGTAACTTTCTTGGAAAAAATCATGTTAAAAGCATTATTCGCATGAGCCGACGTGGACATAAGTCTTCAAAGTGCTCGGAGAAATCTGGCTGTGTAAGTAAGAGCTTGGTGAAGAGCGTCCACACAGCACAGCCTGATCACGAGACACTGTAGTGCAGCCACAACGCCTCACTGTGTAATATTCATTCATTTACTGCATGTTGTGTAACACTGTGAGGAGCATGCACTGTTCACAGGTAACAGTTCCAATGCTAATCAGTAAAGGCTAGTGCTAACGAAGCCTAGCTCGTGACTAGGGATGGGCACCGGTATCCGGTGCCATGATGGCACCGGTTCTGACATAAATGGTAGTAACCAGACCGAAAAGCAGCGCACATTTCGGTGCTTTTTTTCTGTGCTTTTTTTTCCTGAATGTCACACACTTTGGATTCTAGCCAATCATTTTACCTTTGCAAGCGTAGTAGGCGGGCCCAGGTACGTAGGTTCTTTTAGAGCAGAGCTACAGATTAAAAATGCCCAAGGCGAAGCGGTCAAAAGTCTGGCTGTACTTCACAGCAAAAGATGCAAACTCAGCAGCAACAAGTGCTTTAAGCTGATACTGTGATACTGTCAAAGGAGGTAACACCTCGAATCTGATGAAACACCTGGCGACGCATAGCGTTTTTTTTAAAAGCCGAGAAATGCGCCGTATTTGATAGCTTGCTGCGAGACCTCACACCGTGCACATCTACTGCGGGTGTGGTGCCTGTTATCGGACCGGAGTTAGCAACATCCCCCAAAAACCCGAAGAGGAGAGTCCTGGCCCCTAGCCCTGCCAGTGTAGCAGAAATGATGAGGATGATGATGCAGCAGCAGCCGTTCTTCTCTGCGTGAGTAGCTTCATGTTGTTCGTGTGTAATTTACGTTGAGTAGGCTAACCACGTGATTACATTAATGCATGTAAGGTGAACTAGCAAACATCATCATAGCTTCATGCGGCTGTCTTCTTGTTTGATGGCAGATACTCCCTTCACCCTGGCCAAAAAGGCTAAAATGACCAAAGAAAAAGTGGAAAACAGCTGAACATGAGAGGTTTTTGGACAAAGTTTGTGTTTTTTCCATTGTTTAAGCACTGCTTCCAGCCAAGAGTGATGCCATATATGCCCCATAGCTGCAGAAAAGGCTAACATTGTTATCTTTTTACAAAAAAACAGCTGAACATGAGAGGTTTTTGGACCAATTTTGTGTTCTCCATTCTTTAAGCACCGGTTCGAGCACTGTTTAAGCACCGGCAGCGTTTCAAAAGTACCGGTTTGGTACTGGTATCGGATAAAACCTAAACGATACCCATCCCTACTCGTGACCCAACGCAGACAGAAAAAGTGCAAAGCTGTCTCCACATTTTCTCTTATTCCAAATGCAAGTTACATCAAAACATATTTTTATTCACTTAGTCATCCCGTCACACTGCTAAAAATCCAGCGTGATAATAAATGGTTGCATTACTAACATTAATGTGAAACAGTCACACTGCTAGCACTGCACAGTTTTCCAAACAGAGAGAAACACACGGATGAATAATTGTGGAAGATTTTTGTTTACTTCCATTTCTGAGAGCACTGCATCGTTCTTTCGGAATCGCAGCGGTGACATTTTGACTGAGCGGCTTCAACTTTTTCTGATGGCTATAAAGTGCTCTACTTGTGCTCTGAATGATTCATATGCGCCAACACTACAGCTGTGTTAGCTGGGAATATGCTGTACTTACCTGCCTCTTCATCTCACCTTTACCCTTAATTAGAAAGAGTCAACCATCTCTGCACAATCACACGAGCTTTAATGTAATGCCATTGTGGCAAATTTGAGACAAAGGAGGTACGCGCCTGTCGACAGGAGTAATGCTCAGTGTGGTCCAGCAGGCTTGGCTCGAGTGCAGATGTGTCAGAGGGGATCGAGAGCTCATGGCAGTTGCACTACTGAATGGCAGAGGCCGGGGCAGCCTAGTAGGCCACTCATGCATAGCGTGTCACTCGCTTGCAGTACAGGTCCTGACATAGAGCACTGGATGGAGCCTGTCCGCCTGTCACAAGTACACACAGACATGCAGCTACATAGTCGCACAGCCTGCAGCCCGCGTGACATCGGGGTCGTGCATCTGTGTGAAGTGACACACTGTGGGCTGTTTTGCCCTTGGAACTCCTCTCACTGACTGTCGTGAGTGATGGCACTGACGCTCGCCATGCCAGATCTCAGGCTGCGTTCAGCAGCACTTAGTGACTCTTGCTCTGGATGCCAGTGCCATTCTCCAAAATTAGCAGCCACTTTGACCCCGTTATAGTTGCAGGTTCAATACCAGGCTAATATCGCTGCCATTGTGGTTTTTACCTCAGCTCATACCGTCGGCGTCCTCCCAACCGCAAGATTCGGCTCAGAAGTCAAAAGCGATTTTAGAGAATGAGGAGATCAGATGACAAATCTGTAACGACAGGCGTTTTGTTTCCTCTGACAGTTATTAGTCGGAAAAGCAGGAAATGCACTGAACGGAGGTCGGTTCTGTCTTGTTGTGGAGGGTGAATGCAGTCTTCTGCCAGGATACACAGGTGCTCCCCGGGGTCTCGGTGCTTGTTAATCAAGCAGTGGGATGACAGGCCATTGTGCAGCATGAATCACAGCACTCTCATCATGCTGAAAATGACTTGCATTTTTTCTGGAAAGGTAAATGTGAATTGCACTTTTGTTGCACTCGGGGCAGTCAGTCTGTGATCGCACACCTTTGTCATATGTGTGTTTCAGTGGGATATACCACCATCCGACTGAGTCTCAGTCACAGTCAGTTAGCCATAACTCAATCAATAGCATGCACTTGTTTTTCCTGCACCAAATACGGGCGCTTGTTCCTTTGCTAAACGGCCTGCTGTTCAGCAGCAAATGTTAATGTGAGCCAACGTGTTATTGCATACAAGCTGACTGTCCCTCTATGCAATTTCATGCACATCTTCGGGGTGGGGGGGCAACATCATACGTTTAATTCTCACAAATCCAAAGTTGCTGTGATGCCATTTCCTGGTGTTGCACTAAGCTGTTTGTGGAGCAGTTTCAACAAAGCAATTTCAAGTTAATTCCCTTTGTGTGAGAACTGAAAAACGGCTCCTGCAATCTGTATTCACGAGTGAAGGAGAAACCACGGCCCTGTAAGACGAGGATGGTGGGGCATGGGAGCTGTTTCGAAAATACTCCTGTTTTTGGTTTTTTTTCCTTTGGCTTATTATTAGATTTTGTTTAAATTTATTTTTGAAATTATACCAACACACTTTATCAACCTCAAAGGAAAACAAACAAGCAGACACATGCTCACACACATTTAAAGATGCTCTGTTTTCCACGGCAGGCAGCGCACCAATGTCTAACTTACTACTGCCATCTAGGGATACACAGGAGTCCTATTTGAACGCTGCCACATTTGTGCGTCTCGCTCAGCACAGTGGATAATTTATTTTAGAACTTTATGATTACTGACTAAAAAGAAAAAGCACGCTCATTGTTGGCCTATATATAAATAAAAATAGAAATAAAACCTCCCATCATTTAAAAAAAAAGAAAGGCCTTCACTGTCGACCAATTGTTTTTGCAAAAATGCCCGAGTGCTGTCTGTGTGTGACAGTGAAGTCTGTCTCCTTCGCATTATTTTCAGCTGGTTCCCAGTGGACGGCAGGGTTGGAGGAGCCACAACACAGACAGAGCAGCTCGCCATCTCTCTCTTCACACAGCTGGAACCCACTCCTACTGAATAATGAACTCAATCTCAGCCTTGCCTCGAGGGGGGGCCTGAGAACCACCCTCAGCTTAGCAGAAGGCTTTGTAGCCCATGTGCACGTGCACACACAGACGTGCACACGCCTGCACATTCTTACTGTCACTCTCTCCTTCCACAAGTAGCTGTGTGCAAACTGCTCCACTGATTGGCAGCAGAGCAGAAAAAAACAGAGGGGAGTGCAGAGTCGGAAGACATCGAAGGATTGTGATGGAGGAGGAAGATAGGGAGGCGGTAGGAAGGAGGTCGCGGTGTGTGCGTCTGCGTGAGCTGGAGGAGTACAATAGCAGTTTCCGAGCGGTTCGACCCCCCGTACCTCTGAGGGTTCGCGTCAAGTGTTGCTACTGAGGAACGGGAAGATGGATCGGAAAAGGAGGGGCAGCAGTTGTGTGTTGCTGAGGACATAAGGGGCGAGATGAAAGAGACAGCCGCTGGATACCGAGCTAATGAATGGCCACGCTTCCCATCGCTGATTGAGATTTAAGAGGTGTGGGTAGGTAGAGCTGAAGGGGGTCAGCAGCAGTGGTGAGTCAGCCGACCTTTCAAAAAGCCCTTCACCTCAACAGCCTCCACGCAGAGCCCATTAACCGCAGAAATATGGCAGCTTCTGATTAGATCCGCCATAATTACCGAAGACGTTAATGAAATTTGTGGGCCGGTGCTCGTAGTATCTCAAAAAACAGGACGCACAACTTCAAAAAACACTGCTAGAGTGGCAATCTGTTCAGCGAGCATGAACATACACAGTCTGTTTGCTTGGCTCTGATAGTTCCTCTAAGTGTCCTGTGCTTGCTTGTTTTTAATTTTTTAACTTGGTGTGCAGTCATCCAGTGTCTCTAACTCATAGTGACAGATCCACTTCATGGTGCTTCTTTGCACAAGCTGTGGCGACAGGCCAACAGACGTGTACACACACACACACACACACACACACACACACACACACACACACACACACACACACACACACACACACACATCTCCTCAGCAACATCTAAATAGACATATTTGTGCTGCTCTGAAGGTAAGAGGAAAAAGAACACAAAAATAACACGGAGAATAAGGCAGAGAGAAAATCTGCAGGTTTTTAATGGCGAGAGGAAATAATCCATTATCCTGCAGGTTTTTATCATACCTGTGTGAAGGGTCAGAAATTGGTTTCCTGTGATCAGCCTGGAAAATCAAATACAGCAGTGATCTGGATGGAAATTCCCACTACAAAGCTCCCAGGTGCTGACGTGCTGACAGCCTCTTAATGAAGAATATTAGTGGTGCAGCAGGAACAGTGTCTTCTTTTTTGGGTTGGGGCTCATTGATATGCACCGTGGTTCTGTGCTGATAATTGCCTGCTGAGCTCCAGATCAATTCTGTAATTTGCTATCAAAACTCCATGATGTCATGTCTGTGCAGTCTTATCAGACGACCAGGAAAAAGAAAATGAAAAGCTGCAATAAAAAGGCAGATGGAAACTACAAAAAGCAGAGAGCAAACAAAACCAATCAACCTAGAAATGAGGACGTGAAACAGTTTGACCTCACAGTTTGCACAGACTGGAGCTGTCATAAGAACATATGAGCCAAAATGCTTCTGTCGTAATATTCATGTACAATCCAGTTACAAAATAAAGGAAACACGGTGTCTTTGTAAGGTGTAGAGCCAGCGCATGGCCCGATGGGATCAAACACCATTTGTTCACGAGCTATTCCTTCATTAACGCTTTGATGCTGGTGCTGTAGCGTGATGGTTAACACGGTGGTGTCAAATCTCCCACGGGTGATCAGCTGAGTTCATATCTCGCTGCCACGAAGGCCACGGCATATGCCTCGCATCATTTTCATGCACATCCAACCATTTTGTCAGCCTTGTACCCAATCGCAGCTCTGATGGCATTGTCATCCTGAAATAGACACCTCCTTCCCATCAGCACTGCAATGTGAATCCAAAGCATGGCAGCAAAATGCCACCCACACCGAGCAGAGATCACTGTAGCCCCAGGCTCCAGGTTTCCTATTTCTCCCCTTCTCCACACAAGTACAGCAGAAGCCTGAATGGTCCCGGCGCACTGTGAGATTGCAGTTTGCTTCACGCGTGGAGTCGGACTGAGTTTAGCTGTTTTTGCATAAAGTAATTAATTTACATCTTCTCACTAGTACATGCCCGTGCTACAGTTCGGCCAGTGATATTAGTCGACTGTTGCGTGGTTGCCAGGTTGATGTCACGATATACAGAAAGAAGATTTTGTGAATGTAAATGAAGTGTTGTAGATACATAAATGCTAGAAACGGCTCATTTTAACCCATCTGCCGCTGGTTGCTAGGCAACATGACGACTTCCTGAAATCTGCTATGGATAAGAACCATCAAGGGCCTAAGATGAAGATGGCAGCTCGTGTAGGAGTTCATGGGCAAAGACTAATACAAAGAATGAAAACAGAATGTAAATACAGTTTTTACAACAAGATGGCAAAATAATAGACAATAATAAATAACATGGAACAAGCTGTAAGTCCAACATAGATCTTAATGTAACAATAAATAAATAAAGTCAAATATTTCAATCCTTTTTAATTTATGATTTTGTGACAGTGCGTGGAAGCAGACTGTGAGCGACGAGCGACGTAACATTTATTAAAGGACAAAGGCAAAACTAGACACTAACTGAAACTGGGTGAACTAAGGCTGAACATAAAAACCCTGAACGTGGACACCTGACAAGAAAAACCTGAACCGTGGAGACTGAAGACACGAGCATAGCAGTACAGCAGACGATCGGACGAGGGATGAAAACGCACACAGGAGGCGATGAGGGGAAGTGGAAACAGCTGATTAGAATAAACATAATGACGCCACAGGGGAAGTGAAACTAAACACAATGAACATGGGACACCAGACCTCTTCAAAATAAAACAGGAAACACAACGGGACGCAGACATGACACGAGCTTGACAACATAGGACACGCACACATGCAACATGACAGGTTAAGACACGCAGACCCAACATGATGAACCAACAACAGAGACTGAAACACAGGGTGATGACACAAAGGGATCTAAGAAACACTGAACTAGAACGGCTGAAAATTAGCCGTTAAAATTAACTTAAACATAAACCATCCAAATATAAGACAACTCAAAACGCTGGGTCACATGACCCAGGATTGTGACAGGTTTTCACTGGCACTGATTATTGTACATGTTTAAAGATAGTTTGCATTCAGGGGAAGTTACACAGAGGTTATAAAAGTTAGCTTGTACGATGCACAACGCCTTCAAGCGCTATCGTTCCCAAAAGGTTTCTGTTCATCTGGACGTGACGTTTCATCACTCATCCAAGTGACTTCTTCAGTCTCAGCTGACTGCAGACACTGAAAACGCCACGTCCAGATGAACAGATTCCACCTTTTGGGATTTACTTACCTGGATGATTGAGCGTGCATCAACACAGGCTATAGTGTTATTCTTTCTGTGTTATTATTATTTTTTGTATTGGTCTTCTTCTTCTTGGGGCTTCTTGGCAGCAGTGCGTGAGGACTCTTGTATTTGCTCCTACGATGGCACATTTGGCGTGCTCTGCTCAAAACAGAGACTAGCAGACAGCTGCTCCCAGTGTTGCCAGCTACCTTCAACAGAAATATTAAAAATGCATTCTGGCTGGAGACTCTACTGTATTTTAATGCAGTCGTATTCCCAATTAAACTGTAGTCATTTACTTTATGGTTTCTTTTATCAGGCAGAAGAACTCTTTGAAGGGCTACAAACCATATTAAGTAGCAGTCACATCCTAGCCATTTGAAAGCTGCAGCTAAAATCCATATTTTAAATATATTTATTTATATTTCAATATATATATCATAAAATCCGTATAATATCCAATATGTGTTGGTCCCCGTTTTGTGGCAAAACATCCCTGACCCATAAAGACACACACATCTCACAGAGGCTTGGAGCCAGGTCAACTCCTCAGACTGTCGCTGTCTTCCTCAAACCATTTCTGAACCATTTTTACTTTGTGTCAGCGCCCATTATCCTGCTGAAAGAGGCCACAGTACCTTTTTCCATCAATGGGTGTACATGATCTGCAACAGTGCTTAGGTAGATGGTACTTGTCAAAGTAACATCCACATGGATGGCAGGACCCAAGGTTTCAACCCAAGGTTGTGGGAGTCATCTGTCCGTTTTCTGTCACTTATCTGGGGTTTGGGTCATCAGGGCAGAGACTTACAAAAACGATGCTCATGCTGCACTGGCCACAAATTATTCTGGGAAGCACTGGGACATTCCTAAAGTAGCCAATGGAAATCTTCGCAGCATGGCCTGGGTCTGTCCTGGGGCCTCCTCCTTTCCCAAGGAAGACATGCCCAAACCACCTAACCTACGAGGCATCCAGGAGGGATTGTAGCCAGATGCCCGTACCACCTCAGCTGCTCTTTTTGATGTGGAGGAGTAGTGGCTCCTCCACGTGCATAAAAACGAGTGCTCCTGATCTCTGGCTGTCTTCCATGGCGCATCACCCAGCAGATGGTCGTCCCTTCATGATGCTGTTTCTGCCAGGGGTTTCCCTCCAAGTGCTTTCTTTATAAATAAAGTAAAATTAAACTGGATTTTATGTTTTTCCTGTTACTAGTCGATAGTCCTACATTTGTACTACAATTGGCTTAATGTGGTGTTTCTCATTTATTACTATTACTCTTGGTATTTTATGCAGTTCTTTGGTGCAGAGAGGTTTAATTCAAGCATTTAAATAGTTTCTTGTTTCACAGAAGTTTGGACTCAGCCTGCAATCTGGAGTTGGATTACATTGTTGCTATCAGTCAGAACGCCTGTACAGACAAGGACCATCTGCTTCATGAATATCATGTGAAGCTTGAACAACAGTCAGAAGCACTCTTGAGGAGGAATATGATCACCATGTGGCATCAGCAGCGGCTGGTTTGTACCTCAGTAACTTTATCTGTCGATGACTGCTTCCAGCTTCCAGCTTGACCATCAATGCTTTCAGTAGCTGTCTCATTTTGTCTTCTCTTTCTCTTGTTTATCTTGCATGACTTCTGTTGATAGCATTTATAGGAGCTGACAGATTGCGGTTGTGGCTTGCCGCCTCGCCTAATGGCCTACTATGATTGATGGATAGCTGGAAAACAAAAGTCGGCCATGTCTGGCATTCGCTCCACATTCTCACTGGTGATTTTCCCCCTTTATGCAGAATTAACTCCACTTTGGACACGGCTGATGCTTCATAAATAGAGTAAGGGTAGCTCTATTTCCTTTCCCCGAATGCAACATCATGGAGTTTTTTATCTAACAGTTTTATCGTTAAAATGTGCTCACAGGAAGTACAAATCAAGCACCATCCATATGTGTTTTTCCTCTTTATAGTTCTCCTCCATCTACAGCACTGAGGTCAGACTAACCAGTCGTGACGAGTGCAGTTGGCACTAAACAACTGCTCTTGAGAAAATGTTTGTCAGCTGTGGTGAAGCTGTGCACGCAAAAAGAGCAAGTTCACAAAATAACTTTTATTATCACCGTAATTTTATTCACAACAGTGACCCATCTGTACAGAACAATAATACTGTTCTGCAAACAAATCGTACAATTAGTTCTTTTTCACTGGTGCAGAAATATTGTGTACATAGTAAAAACACTGTCATATCTTAATGAAGAAAAATGTCTCTTGATATAAATGCACAGACTGTATGCAATGATCAAGGCACATTTCTTCCTTTTTTAGAAGTCCTTTTTTGAAAAACTGCAGCTTTTTCTTGGATGTCTTAACAACTGCAGACTCCAACTAACAGGAAAATCTCCAGAAAGCTTCCAGTAACATTTAATTGCACTTCAGCAGCTACAACTTAGTGTGACAGGTCTTTCAAGCTCCGCACATCACTTTTATGATACGTTTGCATGTATCAGAAATGACTGCTGGACTGCAAGTTACATTAAAAAATAGCAACTACAACACTTACTGTATTTTGCCACTGTGTGAAAAAACAGCACTGAATCATATTTTAGAGATGCAGGTTTGTACTCTATTACATAACTTTTACCCTCTTCCCAAGAGCCCTTTTCTTTTTTCTAACACACACACACACACACACACACACACACACACACACACACACACACACACACACACACACACACACACACACACACCATGATATTTTCCTTACCATTTCCTTACAAGTCATTAAATTGTATGTATAATTTTATAATCACACAGAAACTCCAGCCTTTGTGTTTTGCTTCGTCCTGTTTGTTTGTTAAGATATCCTGCAGTGTGATGTTTCTGTTTTCACTACAAAAATGGAGAAAACGTTTCCACACAAACGTTGCTGTGGAAATGTTTTCATAATGACACTCATGTTACCGTGAATATTACAGACATATTATTCAGTCACGGCCATGGAAGTGGACACTGATACTGCGAAGAGATTTATTATTGCTACTATTATTATTGTTGTTATTAATAATAATAAACAATAAATGAGTTGTGTGTGTCCTATAGTGATGGTGATCAACCGAATAAATAAAACAACAGGTTTGTTTATTTGATTCTTTTCTATCTATTATTTGTATTTTCAGTGACAGATTTGCACTGGCAGGGCGAGATGATGCTTTTATTCCCAAATCTGTGGAGTGATTTCCTGCAGTTCTATACAGACGATTCTTTTCAGCTTCGTCTTGCTTTATCTCCCATTTTCAAATGCTCCAGGTGTTGGATTGAGGTCAGTGAATACCTGCCAGGTCATAATTTTTTTCTTCTTCAAATTGAATTTTGGCGTGTGCTTGTTTGGGATGAGCGACATTTTAGAAAATTCTGCTCTTTCAAAGCTTCACTTTTATTCCGTTCTCGTCCAGCATTAATATCACTCATGTCATCTCCTTTACTTCTGTTGCACTTTCATATGAACACGCTTCTACATTGTAGCTAGTGTAGGTTGGGCCTGATTGTCACTATTTTATTTTTGATTGTTTTGGCCAAATGTGTTGCCAGTTTGCATCCATTTTCATCCATGTTACTTTGTAAGTTTTGTGTAATTTCTGAGCAATAATTTTGTTTCTAGATCTCTTTCAGGGTTGACTTAATGCAGGGTCCTTTCCACATTTTGAGCAATCACTGAGAGAGCTGTTTCTACACGTCAGAAGCACTTATCCATCCACAAAAGGTGACTTATGCATGCAGCAGAGGACAGCCACTGTGCTCTCACAATTGATTTATTCAGGTATCACCATCACTGCATTCATTTGAGACATCCCAGGCCCAAGCTGAGAACACTATGGCATTAATAGGTTGTTGTATTATTGTATTCATGCAATAAATATTTTAGGAATTACATATATTCATACACTATAATGCCAAAAGTATTCGCTCATCCACCCAAGTCATTGAATGCAGGTGTTCACTAACATGGCCACAGGTGTATAAACTCAGGGACTTAGGTATGCAGACTGCTTCTACAAACATTTGTGAAAGAGTGGGTCGCTCTCAGGAGCTCAGTGAATTCCAGCGTGCTCCCGTTAGGTCAGGCCTCGAGGGCCGGTGTCCGGCAGGTTGTAGATCTCACCCTGGGTCAACACACCTGAATCAAATGATGACTTCATTACCAGGCCTCTGGAGAACTTCAAGACATGTTGAGGAGGTCATTTAGCCATTTAAATCAGCTGTGCTGGATCAACATCTAAAACCTGCAGGACTCTGGCCCTCGAGGCCTGGAGTTCCCCCACCCCTGCGTTAGAGGATGTCACCTCCATCTGGCAATCCCATGGACGAGTCTGGGTTTGGTGGTTGGCAGGGGAACGGTACTTGTCTGACTGCACTGTGCCAAGTGTAAAGTTTGGTGGAGGGAGGATAATGGTGTGGGGTGTTTTTCAGGAGTTGTGCTCGGGCACCTAAAAGGAAATCTTCATGCTTCAGGAGAGCAAGACTTTTTGGACAATTTCACGCTCCCAACTGTGTGGGAACAGTTATAGATGGTCCCTTCCTGTTCCAACAGGCAGAGCAGTGCTCAGGGCAGGTGCAGAAACACATGGAGGACTTCAATGGCCTGCACAGAGTCTTGACCACAGTTTAAATTGAAATTTGTATTTTTTGTACAAAATTACATTCTCGCCTTCAGACATGCTTAATTTCAAGCTCTCAGTTTTGGAGGTACTGATTCACTATTATAATCCCGATCATCTTAAAATGTTAATTATTCTAGATTTAGATATTTGTACCGGTGCTGGTGTTTAATAAGTAAACATTCTAACACGTAAAGGTAACACTAGGACGCAGAGATTTCTTTTATGCTCGCACTCCTTCAGATATCCAGCAAGTTTGCACTTTGGCGTCTGTGACAGAGGCAGATATTCAGAGCGAGGTTTTCCTGCAAAGAAAGTCATGGTGGTCAGAATCTGCAGGGTACGTTTGCCATGCATGGGTCAAATGCGCCACTGTCAGCAATGTCACGGTTCTAGGTGTTTCGAATTCCCAGCTAATATATTTGAGATTTTATTGTATAAAGATTTTACTGATAATCTGTTTGCACTTTTTTATCAGTTACTTTTTATTCTGGAGTTTTTGGTTGTCTATTACTTTTTCTAAGGTTGGTGTCTTTTGGAGTATTTCATATTTCGATGGTGTTTTCTTTCATGTCTTGTTTGGGGTTCTCCTTCCTATCTGTCTTCATTACTTTAAACTGTGTTTCATTCATTTCATGTTTCTTTCCTTTTGGCTCTCGGAGGAGGCGGACGCACTTTTTCTCCTCTCCCTTATCTTCCCTGCTTAGTTCTTATGTCCTTGTCTAGTCTCGTGTTTTTTTTATTATTACTTTCCCTGGAACACTCTCACAGTCTGTTTCTAAAACCTAAAGAGAATTATGGATTTGATCAACTGGTCTCTGAATGCTATTGACACCCTTTTCTCAACGAGAAGTCTGGGCTCAGGAGAGCCTGAGTGCCCTGGAGGGACTTTCCCTGCCGGATACACGATGGACGGGTGGCAGGAATGGAGGGTCGTGTGCCTGGCGGGACTGTCGATCGAGGACGCTGAAGATATCTACCTATTCGGAACCATGATAACAGGGTTCTTGCTGATCGGAGCTGGCTTGGCCCTGACTTATCGGAGAATTAAGACAGCGGAACCGGCTGTTCAAACCCCCCCAAGGCTGCCCGCTGGGATTGGAACGATGGGACGAGGCGCGGCTTCTCAGAAAGGGCTCGAAAGCAGAACGGTTAAGACCTTGGAGACGCTTACAGCTGCCGTGAATACTCAGAATAAGACCTCTGAGCGTATATTGGGATACATCAAGGAGAGGCCTGCTCAGAATAACACCTTTGAGCGAAAGTTAGATCACATCTTGGAACAGCTGACTGCAGTCGAGAGTTCTCAGAATCGGCTCTCTGAGCAAAATAATGACAAGACCATGGAACGCAAGTTTGATACCATCATGGGGAAGCTCGCGGTTCTCCAACGGGAGATTGAGAGACCAGTGTCGGAGTGTTAAAGAACAGCTTGAAATTGTCATGAGTTATTGCAAAAGACAAATCACCATCATAATGCTGCTAGCCCTTCGGTGCCAGCTGTGGGCTCGAGGCTGGAGCCGAACAACAACACCCTGATAACGACTGTGTTGAGTCTGTTCCTTCCCATTCCCTACAAGGCCACCTGGGTTGGCTGGAAGACTGTTTACTTAGCCTGGCAGGGCGAAGGACACTGTCTCAGCTGAACTCTGGACACACACACACACACACATACTGATACTGATAAGCACTCACTGACGCATCACCCGCCCTACCCCGGATCCAACGCCACCTCCAACGCCACCTCCCCTCCGATGTGGACATCGGGTCAGCTGGAGGCGCAGTCGAAGATTGCAGCGGTCCCAGATCAGCTGTACACACTGGAACACTTCCCCATGTTGCTGTCTGTGTTTATTGTGCTGTGGTGTGTTGATATCTGTGCATTCCTGTATTACCTGACCTGTCTACCCAATGTGATGTTTGTGTTGTATGTACGGTCGGCAAGGTCTGTCATCTCGGTTGTGGGCAAAAGACCTGCAACTGACAAATAAAGGTTATCTCATCATCTCATCTCATCTAATCCCAAATCAGTCCTCAGTGTATAGGAAGTCCCAGTTTCCTTTTGTGCTTCTTTGACAAAGCCTTATGTTCCTGTGCTGTGCATCCTTGTTCTCTTTGGGTTTTGTTGGGCTTTTGCCCAAATATGAGCCTAACTTTTGTTATTTAAGTCCGTTTTCACTCCCATGCTTCATTATGCAACAATGCAGCTAGTTCTTGATCGATCAGGCACATCCACTCGCACCGTATCTGTGGACGGTGGGTATGAGTCTGAGTTAGGGTGTGGATGTCATGCACTATGGGGAAAACGTGTGTCGGTGAAGTTATGATCAGCTCAGAAGCCTTTCACAAAGTAAAATAGACCCTGACACTCACAGCGTTTGATACAGCTGGTCACCTAGAGATTCAAAGATCACCTTCCATGGTCGTCATTGTCCACGTCCTCGTGCCCACGCTCATTCTTTTCAGTCTCAATCACCAATCAGATAATTGAGACAGTACTGTCCAAATCCCCATGTGCTATCTGACTCAGGGCAGGAACACCTCCTCTGCCTCTCACCACGTGTCTGAATGTGGTCTAGACCCTCTTGATCGGTAACAAATGCTCATCGTCGTGGTTGATCTCTTTGCTGAGTTGAAATGGGGCTCGGCGAACGGCTGCTGGTCCAATACAATTCAAACGGATCGAGAAAAGGACTGGAGACGGAGTCCCTCTGTCCTTCTCCACTCAAGCATGTTTTGTCCATGCTTGTCAACCCTGCTGTGTGGAGGGAAAAGACTTAAAAGAATTCAATCTATAAACCCACCATTAAGCAGGTGAGAATCAGCTGGGGTCATATTGAGCAAAATCTCTTGTTTTTCTCACTTTTATACAGTTTCAGGAGGAGAAAGGCTCCGAGGGCAAATCATTTCATATCAAGCATAAAATAGCCAAAATGATTCAAATACAGCCTGACAGAGACATCACAACAGGTACAGCAAACGTTGCCACAGACACACACTTTTTGTGGAACTGGTGCCGATTATTTTCATAATGGAATCTCACCTGAGTCAAATCTTTGTATTATCAAGGTGACAGTTATGAAAGCCAAGGGTCTAATCGACGATGTGGTGTTTTATCCGCGTGTAAAAGAGAAAGAAAGCACAGGTTTTTGCTTCACGTACAGGGAGCAGTGGTAATGAATAAATAAATAAATCGCTGGTTATTTGAAATGTCCCACAGTGGCATTTTTTGTGGTAAAATTAGCCTTTTGTGCTTCTCTTTGTGAATCGCAGCCACAAAGTTGTGTGCGAGGCAGGTGAGCTCCTGCGCACTACGTTCAAAGAAAGGAGAGCACAGCAGCGACAGAAATACCAGAGAAGTGGGTCCCTGATGATTAAGAGCTCTCCTGAGGCTTCTTCGTCTCCTGAGACACATCATCTTCCTGACAGTCTCCGGGCTGAGCTTCAGCCTCTAACAGATGATGGAGACAGACACCCAGCTTTGTCTGGTTCATGAGGCTGAAAATGTGCATACACATAATTATTATTATTTAAGTGCTTCAGGTTTGGGTGTTTTTTAAGCTGGCAGTCGTGACTGAGGTCACTATGCAGCTGAGCTCAAGATTACAATATGGTTTGCTGTAATGGTTTTGATTGCAGTTACACGAGTCTGATGACTTCATGTAATGTTTACATCTTCACTACTGTACAAGCTTTCCTGATGGGGACACATCGATCGGTTATTGTGTTCTTCAGGTTACATGGACATAATTGCAGCCAGACTTTTGTAAACTGAGGCATGACTTGCTGTGAGTTGACTTGGAACACATGATTATGGTTAATTTTAATAAAATATCATTTTAATTGAATTCATTTTAATCTCTAAACCCACCCATCCATGACTACTGTACTAACTTCTTAGGTTTGAGCAGACTCGCTATCAACGAGAGATCCACTTTCTGTAATCACGTCTGCTTTTGAGTGAGTAAAGTACTCATCTGGAGTACTTTTATGACCTTATAATATCAGAGATTAAACCCTAAAGCAAAATACAGCAATACTTTGTGACAGTGGGAAGGAAGAAGTCCCCATTAACAGGAAGAGCAAGAAAATGCCACGAATCAAAACAGAGCAAAACCGAACTACAGAGAGTACACAAAGGTAACATATAGCAAATATGCACGAGGAGTGTTGAGAGATGGATTGGAGGAGAGCTCGGTGCATCATGGGAAGCCACCTAGCAGCCTGAACCCACAGAAACAAAACTAGGAGATGGTCGGTGGTTATATGAGCCAGGCCTAACTTTAAGCTTTGTCTGTTATTTGGAAGCTTAGGTAAACCTGTAGGTGTGACGATGCCTGATCATTCTGGAGTTTGAATGTGAAAAGAAGGATTTTTTTTTACAGAATTCAGTATTTAACATGAAAAGTAGCCAAAATAAGAGAAATATGATCTCTCATCTCAAACAATGGAAACAGCTCTGCTCACTATAACAAGCGACTTTACTTTCTGTAAACACTCCAGGCTGGACTGTCCTGCTTTACAACACCAGTATTAAAGAGCAGAACTTCAGGCCTTTGCACTAAACTTACAGGTTGAGCCTCAACAAGTTACTCCGGGACAAACCCAAAGACCTCAAAGAAGACAGATAACATGTAACCCTGGTGAAAGCTATTGCAGCCACGTCAGTCACAAACGCATTAAGACTTTTTCTTCAGCATTAAAAATAAATAAATAAATAAAATAAATCATTTTTGGTCTGAAAAAGAAACTCCTACAATTGCTGTGCTACTCCCATAACACTGCCTGACCCTGAACACAGGCACAAACATAACAGCAACAATCCGTAATCATCTGCGCACCATCACTGACCTACATGTAAAAACAAGTGTAAAGCCAGCAATTGGTATTGTAACTACAAGACCCCTTCAGGGCACCATGGAGGAAGCAGACAGGAAAAGTAGGCACCATTGTTTGGTGCATAGCACAGTTATTCATTTTTATAGGATACTATGTAACCTGGTTAGAGCCTTAACTACTTTAACCAGGTTATCAAATCTTGCAAACACAACTAGAGTGCGTAGGCTCGACTCAACTAAGCTAAACAAATGTTTTAAGGTTATTCGAGGTTAATGCAGAGAGAGAAACATTTGAATTAACAAAACTTTTTCATTAGTGGGCTTTCATAACTGTGCATGTTGGCATTATGCACTCCAAGTGCAATTAGTTTAAACGTTAAATATCTTCTGACAGTTTTACCAATTAGGGATTTTCATCTGCAAATGAAAGCGCACAGTGAGCATGAAGCTGCAGAAAAGACCTGCTTAAAATAAATGTATGCATGTGTGTATTCAGTGTAGTAACTGTCCTTCACATACGTGATGTGTGGGTAACATGCTTTACTGGCTTATATTGTGTCAACATCATCCTGAGAACCGTGGGAGTCATTTTTGAACGTGATAATTATTAAAACTAAGCATCATGTATGTAATTATGAATTTTAAGGATACCTTTTTGTGAAAACGATGGGTTTATTGACACTTTATTGAGCTGAATATAGTAAATGTAATGTCCTCTTATGAGGATGCAAGGTTGCAGAAGGCATAGATGTACCTTGCCTTGGAATGAATCCCCTTCTGTGTTTTACAGACGTATGCACTGTAGTATAGCTCAGTCAAACACACTTGGTTTCCTGTGCTCCTGACACCGGCACTCCCTGTACAGATGTGGACACCTCTGCTGACAGCAGAGCATTGTTATGCTTTTGGACAGTGCAGTTCACGAGCTGATTGGCCGACCTCACAGCCGGAGCGCTGGATCAAAAAAAGCGCTGCAGCATGATGCATCGAGTTGAAAATCAAGGCTGGAAGGATGTCGGGGTTACACTGATTTCTATACATTTTTCATCACCCTTCTCCCCATTTCATTACAGTTAAGTTGACAGGTCTGCTGTGGGGATAACACAGCCATTCAACTGCAAAATAAGTTTTGAATTCCATCACGGCAGCATGTGAGAGATCAGGGAGCGCTCTTCTTCGTTGGTATCATAATTTTCCAACTCACCGCTGCTGTCCTGCGGTGCTGTCGCTGTGATTATTTGAGAAAGAGTAATCTGTCTAAAATGGTCACATCATGGGTGAATGGTCTCAATATTAAATATGGAATTTCTCCATGTGACATTTTCATGGTGTAGTGAATATTTAAACCTGGCAGTGTTCAGCATCTCTGACATCTGCAACGTGAAATCCTCAAATTAGAGTCCGAGGCTGCTATTGGAGAAAACCTGAGAACCACGACTTTTCTCTGCATCTGCGCTTCAAATGAAAGTCTTTTGGAAAGTCCACGGAGAGCTCAGCATACATAATGAAGAGTTACTGTATGTACACACCTTCATGACATTTGATGAACAACTTTCCCCTTGTTGTTGTGTAGATGTGAAAAGAAGAAGAAAGGTTTAAAGATTTCCTGCTCCCAGATGGATCACCTGTGCATTGTTTCATAATTAATTAGCCCATAAAGAGGCTGAGCAAAAGAAAGGAGAGAGGCATCGTCTTGTGAATCCACAAAGGTAATTAACATCCCTCCCTCACCTGTAACATTGCAGCTTTCTCCAAATAATTACCTCTGGAACCCACGGGGGCTTGGTAGGCCCGCGTTTGCCTGTTTATACAAAGAAAGGTAAGGCTGAGTGGGATATATTTAGACCTGGAATTCAATTTAAAGTTTCAGCCGTATTTAACTACCTTGAGGGAATAAATGATGAAACAGTACTACAATAAATCTGCCTCTTGGTGACCTAGAACTGGACATTCTTATCATGCACACACTATCACAAAACCCTTTATCGTACTGCACAAAGAACCATGTATTAAACATTTCACTGGCTTTCTTGTCTAATATGTTCATGTATGCAACTTTTCAGCCTATGAAACTTGTATCTGTCAGCATCCCGGGGAGAGTTGTCAGAATGAGATGGTTTAATGCAAAATAGATGCATCCCCCATGGTTTGTTTAAAATAGCAGCATCCATTACCACGTAGGATTCAGCCATGGAGTCTAGCCAAGCAAAGATCAAGGGAGTTAGCAAACTATCATCCACGTTCTCCGTTTGGATTCACATGGGGCACCACCCACTGAAATATGGCATAACAAATCTGATCTAAAAATATGAGCACCAAAGGCAAATTGATGTGGACGTATTAAATATTGATGGGTCATTGAACTTAGAAGTGGGAAGCTGTGGTTTCACATTTCTAAGTTTAACGCCACAGAATGTTATTTCTGTACCAACAATGAAATAAAGTGATAAATAATGTAGTTACTGGTGTTTTTGATCAGCAGATTAATCCAAAAACCCAAGAGCGATTCAACTTTTGTGTGTTTGGAGTTATTAGATGGGCACTCTTTTATGTCAGACACAAACGGCTATTGAACTAGGCCTTAAGGGAGCACTTAGATATTTTGGGAGATCTGCTAATTCATTTTCTTGCTGAGAGTTAGATGAAAAGGTGACGAACACTTTCATGTTTGAGCTGTAAAAACGGCCGTACAAGTAAGCACAAGGAAAAAGCAGCTTACTGGGATCCATCACATGGTATCAAAACCCACCAGCACACACCGAGCTCAAGCTCCTTTATATAGTTTGAGGTTTGTTTGTTTTTTGCACAGTCTTTGTTCAAAGCTATAGAGTGACATGATTTTCAAATGTTAAAGCATTGTTATTAATGTCTGTGAAGGTTCTCGGTCATCCAGGTCATAGTCTAAGGAGCTTGGAAAGAAAAGCGTCTGGACTTCTTTAAGTTGCTTGAAGACGTTTCACCTCTCATCTGAGGAGCTTCTTGAGCTCTAGGGTCAAATGATGGAGTTAGTGTCTTTGAACAGAGGCGTGGCTTACGACACCAACTGTCTGCCATCTATAATCCAGTTTTCATATTCTTTCCCAGACTGTTAAGATATTCATCGTGTGTACTCGTGTTGTAGAACAGGGGTGTCCAACTCCAGGCCTCGAGGGCCGGTGTCCTGCAGGTTTCAGATCTCACCCTGGGTCAACACACCTGAGTCACATTACCTCGTTACCAGGCCTCTGGAGAACTTCAGGACATGTTGAGGAGCTCATTTAGCCATTTAAATCAGCTGTGTTGGTTCAAGGACACATCTAAACCTGCAGGACACCGGCCCTCGAGGCCTGGAGCTGCCCACCCTGTTGTAGAATGTGCATTATGGTTACTGTTGCTTAACACAGAGACAGTATTTTAGTTGTCACCACAAGGGGGCACTGTGTTCACTGTAACGGCACATATACTGCGTCATCACGCCCCTGCCTGAGAGAGAGTACCACAACAAATATGGCATCCATGAGTAAAGGTTTTACCGCGTGTTAACGTGAAATAAAGTTCCCAAAATCTTAAGGGTATTTTTGCCTCCGTCGTCATTTTCCTTCGAGTTGATCGTTGTCGGTGCTGCAATACTCAACACAGACGCCTTAACGCCCACTCACATCCTGGGACTTCTGACCTCAGTAAATCACATGATAGGGTGGGGGTTTCACAGCGGGTTCACCCGAAACCTTGGCTGATGTGATTAGGTAGAGGATCAACAGGGGGTCCATGACCCTCTGGAGGGACACTCCCACAGGGCTTAAGTCTGGGACTCTCCACCTTTTGACCTTAGAACTGAAGAAGCTTCTCGGATGAGAGGTGAAACGTCTTCAAGCAACTTAAAGAAGTCCAGACGTTTTTCTTTCCAAGCTCCTTAGATCATCACTTATTATTGCAAAGGTTTTTCAGATTCAGTCTGAATACATTTACTGGCTGGAGTTACTCGTTGGCCTCAGTACGTACTGTACAGACCTTACCCAACATCTCGGCTCGACTCAGACTTTTAATGGGCAGTCATGTTCTTGCTCCAATCTCCAGCCACCCCTTACAATACACAGCTGAGAATAAATAGTCAAGGTCAACAGCTGATAACAGTCTTAACCTGAAAATGACCTCACGGTGGCTTGTTTCACTTGAGGGACCGAGCTGTAGTGGAGGCAATTTGTCATGTTTGCCACATAACCAGCAATTACCCCGGATCCTTATAGGCACTGTGAATCATTGACTCTCTGTAACTTTCCAAGGACCTCAAAAATCCCAGCTGATCCATACGGGCCAAACACAGCCACAGCATTACAGTCCGGCCTCAAATATGAGTTCCCCTTCTCTTTTTTCTTTTCTGAATAGAAATATTAGAAAACACGGCAGATTCAGGAGAATGTGTTCAGCATCACAACGCGCCCCACCAGTCATCATCAGCTCGTTTTTCTAATATCGAGTCTTTGTTATTTGTAACCACAGGGCTCAGTATTTGGTCAATAATTCACTGCTCAAAGTCATTAAAGTGTTAAAATTTTATTGCTACTTTTCAAATAAATCCGTGTGTTAATGTGCAATAATCCCAGCATGAGGGCAAGTTTTCATTGACTGGGCTTCTGATGAAGAAAGAACATCATCATTCTAACTCACAATAAACTTCAGCAATTAAATGTAAGAAGGGAAATCCCATCAACGCCTCACAGTGCCTCATCCCTCGCTCCACAACACTCTCCATACATCACCTTCACATACGAGTCTAAAGTGGGTCAGCCTGTGCTTCCCGGGCTCAGTAAAAAAGAGCATCCACATTCATCATTGTGTTGTAAGCTCTTTGTTTCAAGACACAATTATCCCTAAACAATGGCACTTCCACAAAGATTTCTTTGGGTTTGGAGCGTTTACAGTTTCCAGGAGACGTAAATGTCTCGTTCAGGGTGAGCTGCTTCTGATTTTTTCATGTGCTAAACCTCAGTAGTAACGTTCTCTGGTAAGTTTTGTGATTCAAAGATGGCTCTTTTAGTTTTCATATAGGGGTTTGCTATTGAACCACAGAATCAGTTTATGCCGTATCTCAGTGCGACATAGCCTCTGTAAGGGCTGAACTCCAAAAATGTTCCTTCTCTCAAATGGTGAATATTTCTTAAAGAATTTGTTCTGTGCTTTGTGTGTTTTTTCTCCAAGGATTTGTTATAAATGATACCTCAGACCTCGCTGGCAGGATTTTGAAGGCGCCTGCACAATCAAGGCTTTTTAGAAGTGTCTCCAGTTGTGTCTATCAGTGCATTAGAGGCTCGCCATCGTCGCTGGCCTCTTGCAGTATCGCAACAAAAAATCCCTGCAGTTCTAAAACATATTGGCACAGACTGCGTGTAAAGAGCTCTGTAAAACTGCAGACACTTTTATGAATTTTTAATCCATGGTGGAGGGATTTTCATGTTTGTAAGACCCCTCCAGTGCCAAGAAATGTGACTTTTATTTTTGTGATATTACAACATAAAGTGGAGCCAGAAGGGAAACAATAATTTGCCAAAGCCAGCGCGTGTGAGACGGGGGAAAAAACGGCTCACGACTGAGCCAAGCAGTCTTCATTCAAGTGAGTGAGAGGCATCAAGTCCAGATCCTTAACAGGCCGAGACTGTGTCACTGCAGGAGCTTTCTGCTCTGGAAGCACAGCAGAGAAGCTGCTCTGCACTGTGAAATGTAATCTTAATGAATTCACCAAACATGGAATACTAAAGAGAGCCGACAGGTGGAGGGCTGTAAGACTGTGCTAAAACTTCAGGTCATAACTCACGTGTTAAGCTGTTGTTTGTAAATAAAAATGATTACTTCTTACACACTAACCTTTGTTTCCTTTGTTCATTGGTTAAGATGAAGTTGAAACTGGTGTGGTGGAACAGTCCTCTGTGGTACCTGAGCACTCTTTAAAGATAATGGAACAGTTTTGCACTATCTGGGTTTTTAGGTGCACTCATGTGAAAGACAGTACACCACATGATTCAAGAGGTTGTAGAACCCAGCGGCGTGTGGTGACCTTTACAGAAAGGCAAGCAGAGCATGCACGCACGCACTCACGCACACACACAAACAAAAACATCTTCCTCCACTAGTTAGAAATTTAATGAGATAAAGCGGATCAGATTAAAATGTACAGTTTGTGTTGCCTGTCTGTTCTCTACATGGACATCTTCACCTTTCAGACATTACTGCTACAGTTAAACAAATATCTACTATATTACCAAAAATGACTCATTGTTAGCTGAAAATGACAAGTGGTGGAGGAACTTCTCACTGTGTTATTGGAAAATTGGGGATAAAATATCTTCTGCAGAAACATCTTCCTCATCAGCGTAATTAATATTACTGCTGCAAAGGTTTAAGACTGAGCTCATTATGAATACTTTATATTCTGTATTCATCCTGTTCTATAAATGATGTGTTTGTAGTGACTGTGGTGCAGAGAACCTGAAACTCAGGCCCACGTCTTGATTTTCTAAAGTATATTAAAATGTTTTAATGATTTTAAAAAATCTGCTAAATAAAAGGTTTGTGCAGTGAGTGACATGGTTAACTGTGAATATCTGTGGGTGGACTAAAATCTGGTTAAACATATGAGATTCAGACATTCCCACAGATGCTAATCTCTGAAAGTGCTCCTGAGCCTGAGCCTGATTTATTGGAGCAGACATGGTCAGAGCTGCCGTTCCCTCTCCATCATGGTTACAGCTTTCCTTGCTAATGTACTAAAGGAGTTATTAACAGCTTTTTCAAACTCCATCTCCTCTACATCACATACACTGGCCAAGTGTCAAGCAAGAGGAAACTGATCTCAGAGCAGTGAAAGCTGAGCCAGTGGCAGCTTGCCTCTTATGCTGGTGTCCAATCAGTTCACCCTGCAAAGCCAGCTGTTTGCAAACCACCAGAAACAGCTGTCTGAGGTTAAAGGAGAGAGATGAGTTTATCTAAAGGCCTCAATTTGAGTGTAAAATCTTTTGGTATGCAGAGTCAAGGTCGACTCAAGGTGCCCAGGTGGCAGCAACACAAACCCACCACCGTGCTCGACAGTTGTGTGAGGTGTTTGCGCTCGTGTGCACAGTCGTGCGAAAGGATTTTTGGTGAACATTCCCTCAGCTTTACTGCTCCTTATAAATGACTCGACTGGACAAGCATGACTTGTGCAGGGCATTTAAAATCAACTTCAGTTTCTTGCTGTGACACAGTAAAACCAAACAGACTGACACATTGTATTATGTATAACAAATTGAGCATTTAAAATCCCGACCTGACCCCGATTTTGTGCAGCTTAGGAAAATCACTTCAGCCAAAACCACACATAACGAATGGGAATATACTTGTCTTCTCGATTTCATCAGAGCTGAGCCAGCAGGCTGTCTTTGTGTAGCTTCGGGTGGGTTGTGTCTTCCCCATGCCGTCGTCATGCCTCGCTGTGAGGGGACATTTAGATCCAATCTGAGCCACAGGAGCAAAGTCACCCTAAGGCTGCAACACTACAGATGAGGCAAAGTATGGCAAATGCGCATTCACAGCACAGAGCTAATGTTCTCCTTTAAAAAAACATACATATGTTAAGAGCAGGAGATTTTTCCCCAGCTTCCACCTCACACAGTCGTCCCTTATGCTCTGAGTTTCATATGTGACCTGTCAAAAGATCCTTCCTGCAAGAAAAAGCTGGAAAAAAATCAATTAAAGTTGGACTGTGTGTAAATGCTAAGAGTGTTTTGAAGTGAAACGTGTGAAAATGAAAATATTCTGACAGCTTCCACTCATGACCTTCCTGCAGCCCTTCTAGTTAATGACGTTCAGTCAACATTAACCTTTCTGAAAAAAAGACATGACATATTTCTGACCATTAAACTGCCCTGTTCTGTTCGAATACTGGGATTTAGCAGAAACGTTTCACCTGCATTCAAGGAACACGGGAGATGAAAACTCTTTTTAATCTTCCAGTTTCTTTCTTCTGGATGTCTTCCTCTGAAGTGTTTTATATCGTCTGTTAGAGAAACAGTTTTTTGAAACTCAAAAATAACTGAAGGGCTGTGAAATTAACTTTTATAGTCTGGTAGCATTATGGAATATAACATGCTGAGCTTTGTGGTGATGCATGAATCAGGAAACCCTCAGTCAAATGATTTGAGCTGAAAACATATGTAGGAAACTCTGTTGAGAATAAAAAATAACTCCTTTCTTTATTGCATTTATTCCAAAAGCCAGTGAACAAATAAGCTCATGGCCTGTTTATTTTTTGGCTGTTGGCTGTTGGTGTTTTAAAACCAGATGTGATGTGGTCAAGAAACCGAGTGACGCAGCATCCTCGTGGGAAGCACTTTGGTATTATTTGACTGTTATTTACAGAATTCTCAAAGTAAATTCAGTAACAGTTCAAACTAGTGACTCAAATCATAATCTCATGAGGACGTGATGTCACAAATCAAGGGAGCTGGACAGTCATTTCCTGTTTACAGTGAAAAACTGCTCCCCCTTCCTGATGCTTCGTTTTTGCATGCGTGTTGCACTTTTATGTTTCAGTTAATTTTCATCATTTTTCCTTCTTAAACGGAGCTTTTTCATAGCACTGTATACAAACCAATAGCTACACTAATATGGACATCATTACTTAGATATCTGCACACTACAGAAGCTGCTCGACCATTAATGCACATGCCATGAAACTCCCGGTGCACAGTTTCTGTGCTGAGAGGAGGTTTGGGACTCTGCAGACATGGAGTCAGTGTTTCATTTTACACACCTGTGGCAATGGGACTGAAAGCAATTGAATGGTCACATACTTTTCTCCATAAAATGTATGCTGGGCATTAACATCACCAGGCTTAACTTTTTAGGGACTCAAGAAGTGAGAGAGAGACCCTTTTAAAAACATGTTTTTACAAAAACAGAAGAGTTGAAATAACCTGATATTAATTGTGTAGGATAAACGAGTAAAGTCCAAAGCCACGTGCAGGCTTTCTCATGCAAAGTGTACACTGATGAGACCTGGCAGTTATTTAATGTAACTTACTCAGAGCTAGAAAAACTTTAAATAGAATATTTTTCAAGGAGCCTTCTTTAACATATTTGCAGCAGATTGCATCATACCTTGAGTGACAACAGACTTGTAAAACACTCTGACACAGTGCATTTATTCCAAGAAGTCATCCATCTAAAATAGACGATACAGCTTGGGAAACGCTTCAAAACAGCTACTCAGGTCTTGAAGTTTGGTGACAATAAAGACCTTCAGCAACAGCTCAGTCAGCCTGTATGACATGTTAAAGATTCAAATCAGAATAATAACAAAAAAAACCTGTATTAAAACCAAAAATGTGAACTTCAGTTCTTAATAGAGTCGTGGCTCCCGTTCCTAAACAGCTCTGTACGCCTAGAATGGAATTTATTCAAACAGTCTCATTCAGCGCACACTGATTTGATGCAACACGGCAGCAATCATCCCTCATTGACTTTCAGGTGGTTTCACATTTCCATCTCCAACATCATTGGCTCTGACAGTTCAAGCCTATTTCTGTAACAGATGACATCATGTGACACAGATGACTTAACAAGGGAAGTTCAGCAGTCCGACACAATATTTATATTTGTAATAATAGTATCTTCTGTCCATTTATTTCAGCTGTAAACAAGTCAGTGAAATTCCACCTTAATGGCATGTCAGTGGGAGCCTGACACAGAGATGGAGTCTCACTGGAAATAAAGTGTTTGCCCATCACTGCTCTACAGCAGCCAAACTGCAACATAAAGAACAACTTTTATTAAGCTAATTTGCAAAAATGAGGGTCTGTCTAGATTCAGTTTTATGGCTATAAAACTCTCATTTATTTTCAGCCTGTCTGCTGCAATAAACTATCTGTATACGATGAGTGTATGTGGGAGCTGTAAATGTAGAGGATAGAAGATGTACAAGTAGAAAGCTTGGATTCTGAGTCAGTGAAGAAATGTGTTTGTACTGGTCCATACATTTTGGATGGGCCGGTGTGTGAAAAATATCAGACATTGCTTGGAGGTTTGTCAGTTCTTTCATCTACCAGAGTCAGACAGCAGACTTTATACTCACTAGCCTGTGGAAAGCCTGTAGAGAGACTTTGCCTAAACTCACAATAATACATGTAATTCCAGCTATACCAAAACCAAAACAGTGTCCATGTCAATCATGTCAGTAATACAGAAGTGCAAATTAAAATATGTCAAGCCCCAAAATGTAATATCATATGATAAATAAGCCATCATTTTTCATAAAAGTAGAAAAGTTATCACATTTCAATATATTTTGAACTACTTTTTATTGGTCAGCAATCAAATTAAAGTAAACTAATAGTCTTGTTAATCGTGCCAATCTTTAGGACAAAAGGTCCAAGAGTTGTAATTCTTAAATTGAAGCAATTTTGCAGATGAAACTTCAGATTTGATCTAATCAGAGACTTCTTTAAGTAAATTAACTTGCTGCCTTTGTTGCTCTGAGATCCATCAGCTACACTTTCACCAACTTATTTTCACTGAGTAATCTCAGCAAACAGGTATCCTCTGAAAAATACACAAATTCCAGAACTGTGGACCCAAATGCAGACGTATGAATGTGTTGAATAACAGAAATGAAGCTGTTTATTAGAGCTAATGTTACAGTCTCGAAAGTAAAATGACAAATGCCAATTACCAATAAAGCAGGAAGTGAAAACAGTAACTAAGGAAGGTAATGCAGATACATGAACGAATTAAACTGAAAGCTCAAAATGCCAGGAATAACTAAGGATTCAAAACTAAAAAACAAATAAGACCAGCAAGAACAGCAAGTTCACAATAACTCCAAATAACCCAAAATTTCAAAATATCTCACAAACCCTCCACAATCTCACAAAACCAACGGACTATAGGAGAGCATATTTGTTGTAGCAGAAGCTTTACTCCCAGATCTACTGAGCAGTCGTACCAGAGCAGGCTTCGCTTGCATGTGAACACGTCTCAGTGCAGAACTAAACAGGGTTTGCAGGGTTTCTGAAAACCAGCTCATATCATCTAACAATTTCTTCGCTATTATCATGGCTCATAACACTAAACCATAAGGGTTGTTGCCATTGCACACTGCACTTTTTTGATGATAAATTTAGGTTGTTTCCTCTGGGCTTATTTTTGTGGGTATGTGTTGTGTTCGTTTGTATATCTCTGTATGGACATACTGCAAATCAATTTCCCATTGGGGACGATAAAGTTCTCATTGAATCATTGAACCAGTGACTTCAACAAACAGATACAGCACTGCTAACAGACCATCTACTACAAGCCCTGCAAAACGAGTCACCAGATTAGCCAGTTTTCTCAGACTGCACGCTAAGCAGCACCGTGACGGGGAAACGTGAATCAGATCAAAGTCAGGTTGTTAATTTCTGTCAAACTGTGGCTAGCCCAGGGGTGGGCAACTCCAGGCCTCGAGGGCCGGTGTCCTGCAGGTTTTAGATGTGTCCTTGAACCAACACAGCTGATTTAAACGGCTAAATTAGCTCCTCAACATGTCCTGAAGTTCTCCAGAGGCCTGGTAATGAACTAATCATGTGACTCAGGTGTGTTGACCCAGGGTGAGATCTAAAGCCTGCAGGACACCGGCCCTCGAGGCCTGGAATTGCCCACCCCTGGGCTAGACTGATGTGTTCTACAGGTTGGTGCATTGCACTTTAATATATGATTATTTAAGCTAAAGTGATCACACGGTCAACACATCAAGACTTGTTCTCTGACAGATAGAAACATAACTTTCTACCAGATATAGAAATGACTGAATAAAGACTGCTGGAGTCCTGTCAGCAAAAGGAAAACTACTGTTTGAATCTAAATCACTCCTCAGGAGCAAAGCAAGGCCGGCCACTTGAAGCGGGCTAAGAGAGCGTACGGGTATTTCACCGTGGGTCACTGAGTGATTTTTTAAAATTTAACCCAAAGTTGAGAGCTTTGACAGCAAAGCGAGAATGTAGATAAGGAGGCAAATACACTACAAATATCAAATTGTATTCTTGCCAGTTGATTACTTTCTATCAAATATGTACCAGATTGCATGACTGGATAACAGCAGCTTCGATATTTTTGTTTCACTTGTTGACATATTACTCAAGAGCTTGTACTGAGGGAAATTTGAAAGTTGACTTTTACTGTTTCAAAAATGTACAAACCAGTGTCATCAGCCAGAAGGAAAAACACTGGTTATGCTTTCAGGAATACAGTGTTCTATAAATCCTGCTCTAAATCAGCCTCTCAGTAATAAACCAACACGACACTGACAGAGAACAAATCTGGAAATCCTTTACAAAAAGGAACAGGCTCACCTCAAAGCTCCATTTGCTCTGTTTAGAAGGCCGAGGACGTTTATTTGAATATTTCTGAATTCATATTGATGTATAAAAGCAAGATAACACATGTAGCCCACAGGCTCATCAACTGTTAGTAATCAAAATAAGAATTTTATTAGAAACATGTTTCAGCAGGTCTGCAGAGCACTGAGATCGACTCATCCTGTTATAGAGGAATCATTCTCACAGTCCAGGACACGTCTTTGGAGCCAGATTCTATTTAGGTGAAACAAAATGAGGCCAGATTTTATTTATTTACCGCCGATGCTCCGTTTTCTTTAGACATCTTATATAAGTGCAACTGATATCCACCTCTGGTAGAACACGACTGCTAAAGTGGGAAGCAGTCCAGCTGATACAGCTCTGGTACATCTTCTAATGTCACACAATTATGAAATGCACTGAGTCGTTTGTGAGAATCTGGAGAACATAATTAAACGTGCGGCCGGGTTAAAGAGGAAGAGGTGTTCATCGAGTTTGTTCTGTTCCCACACCGAAGATCTGAGAACATCAGGGACCATCAGGTACTGTAATCTTTATTTTCATACAGGCAGGCAAGCTCTGTGGGTTTTCTGGTTGACCTACAGGGCTTTATGCATATATATTAGTAATATGTAGAATTCTCTTATTAAAAAGGTTAAAAAAATTGAGGTGCTGTTACACATCCCATTAGCCCAAGAAATAGAAAATCTCAAAATATTAGAAATCACTGGCAGAGAACCCAAATTTAGACTCTGACACAGCAAGTCTGCAGTTTGATTGATTTTTTTATTTCGAAGATCTCAGTTCAATTTATTAATTGCATCAAATCACCACAACAGTCGCCTCAAGGTGCTTTATATTGTAAGGTCGACCCTGCAATAACACATACAGAGACAAACCCAACAATCATATGACCCCCTATGAGCAGCACTGTGGCGACAGTGGGAAGGAAAAACTCCCTTTTAACAGGAAGAAACCTCCAGCAGCACCAGGCTCAGGGAGGGGCGGGGCCATCATCCACACTCTCCCTCTGTTGCAGCGCCTCCACGTCAGAGATTCCCCACCACGTACTCTCGTCTTGTCAATGCTCATGTCTGTGTTCATAACAAAGCTTGTGAAACCTTAACGCTGATCCGTTCGTGGCCGCCCAAAGTTGCCCCTTAACAAATAATGAGCTCGGCTTCAAACAGTAATGAACGTGAAGGTGTTGTTTTACTGAACTAAAGGGCACTAAAACAGGGCTCACATGACCATCCAGCTCTTACTTCTCAAGCTCTGGTTTATTTTCAGCATAGTTTTAATCACATGAGACAGAAAAGTGTATCTTTTGAGTTTGAGGCGCTCACTTGCTGAAATGCAGGGAATATTGGATTAATTGTTGTTTCCTGATTAACTGCTGATATTATTAGTTCGCCATGCTGTAGCTTATTACTTATGTTACACATTTTTGACAACCTGTCGCTGGAATTTCATTTTGGGTTATTTCTTGGATAACCTCAGACCTCCTTTCTCTCAGAACTCCTTTCAAGGTCAGTCCAGGTTTATGTCCTGGATCCTCTGAATGTGAAGCCTTGGAGCAACAAAAAGGACAGAAGTAAAGGCATAATGACTGCCCGCTGTTCCTTGGGTAAAATACTAATAGAGTAGAAGCTGCCACAGGCAGGCATCCATGAAGGCTGAGTTCAGAAAATGCACCATTTTATTTAGAAAGCTCTACAGCTGATTCAGTGCGCTCCCGAGGAAACATCCAGAATGAAGCTTTTGTTTTTAGCGAAGCTGGACAGTTTTTAAAAAATTATAATAAACATCAAATGTTTTTTTTGATGTTCAGAATCAGAATACTTCCTTATTCTCAGGAAGGAATTTCCTTACAGATACTCAATGAAAACATGATAATAAAATTGTTTATATGATATAAACAAGATATTTCAAGTGAAAACTGTCCAGGTGTGATAAGGAGGAGCTGTGCAGCTGTAAGGCCACAGATGGAAATGATTGGTTGTGGTGGAACGAAGCTTTTTGCTGAAAGTGCTTCTGTGACTGTCCAGCACATAAACGATTGTCCAATATTGTCCACATGTTGGAGAGCATCCTCCTTTCTGACATCCCCATCAGAGTCAAGCCACACACACACACACACACACACACACACACACACACACACACACACACACACACACACACACAACACTGCTGGTGTGAGGATCAGGCTGCCTCCATCACACTCAGAGAGAATCCTGACATTGTCCAGCAGATATTAAAGGACCTGCTGTGCGCTTCTATACGCTGCCTTTACAAATAGAAATAACCCTTTGTGTGAGGGTTTTTGTCTTTTTAGTAAAGTCTAGGTTAGAGAATATCATAAATAAATCCAAACTTGTGCAGCAAATCTTGCTTTTGTTTTTCAAAGTTATTAAAGAAAGAGGTGTTCAAATATATAATTCAAATAAATCATTCAAATAAATCATAAATTAGGTTGCTGTACTTTTCAGGATTCGTTACTTTCAGCCTGTGTTTCGGACAGAAACACATGAAAGGCAGTCCTGGTCAGGTATTTCTCACCAGGAGATGTGACATAAAACGGGATGAAAGAGGCAAAAACTCTTCTGTGTTTTGTTTTTTGGCACAGCACCAGACGACTGCAGGGGTCCATTAGTTGCCGTTTGGTAATTTGGCACCAAGCTAGCCGAGAGGAGCAAACATAAAGGGAGTAACGTTTTTTTAAGTGTCAGGTCATTTGAAATGCAGCGTTTCTATGAGCTCAACAAACAGCAAACACACAAACTGTGTGTGTGTCTCACAGTGTGTTGCAGCTAAAGGTCCAGCTGCTGTAGAGCTAACTTCACTCAGAGATGGAGAAAGATAAGAAAGACGGGACAGGAAGGAGAGAGCTCAGACTTAAAGGTAAGGGCTGCTCATTTAAAGCTCACATGTAAGTCGTCACATTTTTAAATCACATATTGGGTCTGAACATGTCACATGCGTCTTCATATTGTCAAACATGCTGCTAAACAAACTGAGGCAGACTGACTGTGTTATTTAAAGGCTGCATGAGAATCCGCTGCAGGTTAGTTTGCTGCACTGTGATGGTTTAAAATCAGCTGATCAGAAAATCTACTGCAGCTCTCAATAGAAATTATTGTGCATTTTGATTCTTTTCCCCACACTGAGCCATTGCAGCTGATTTAAGGCATCCTCCACCTGCTGAATCCACTTTAACCTACTCCCCGCTGGTGATGGTAAATTTGATTCTTTTTACTGAATCGAGTTTTAATGAGTCACTCACCAAAGTGAATCGATTTTTGAGTCATTTGATTCACTGAGTCAGTTGACCAGAGAGTGCAAAAAATGTACATTTTCACTCAAACTTAATTTGTTTCTCTTTTCATGTAAACCCTACTGCTAAGATGAATGATTCTAAAAGAAATCAACTATTTTATAGAGCAAAAAAGAGCATGTGCTGTTAGCATGTTAGCAGAGCGATGCTACTGTGAACCGAGGAGCTATTTTCTTGATGTGAGCTTCTACTCAGGGTTTTTTCTTCCAGTTCAGAGCAGAAATTTCTTTGTTAATAAGATACTGGATGTTGTGTTTTTCTCCACAATTTTAATTATAAGCTAGACACATTGCTGCTAACAGCAACAGGGATGAGTCAGTGAGTCAGTTGGGCTTGTGAATCATGATTCATGAGTCAGTAAAGTGATTCTCGAGTATTGAACGATTCGTTCATGATTCGCACATCACTACTCCCCGCTCACTTTCCTGTTCAGAGGAAAAATCGCCCTCCACAGTGTAGGCAACAGAAAACAGATTTCGTTTTTACTGTCCTTCTGCTCGCGTTCTGCCATCTGACTCAAGCTGAGAATATTTATTAGAATTATGTACTCCTGTCTACTATTATTATTTTATTAGTAATATATCTAGATCAGTTAGCTTTGCATAAAAACACTGGTAGAAACGACCTCCAAAGAGCTACTTATTAGCATCTTACTTTGAGTACTTTTTCACTTCTACTGGAGTATTCTCTGACCATAACTGTATATGTCAGATTATTTTTTCTTATCCTTCTTTCTATAAAAAAGATGTTGTATGTTTAAGAGAAAAGACTAAACCTGCCAGCTGCTCTGTACTCTGTAATTTCCTGTTGAAAACAAGGCTGCATATCCTGATCTGTCTTCCCGTCTCTCTAATTTAAGATATCTTCAGCATCTACTGCACAAACACAGAAGATAGTTGACATCCCTGTGCAGTTTTGAAATGGCAAAATAGAGGCACAACCGTATCAAACAGTCTGAGTGTGACTCCATCCTTACGCAGCAATCTCCCTTCACCAAATCCCTGCAGCACAATTCAATTCCGTATCACCACAGGCCAGGGCACCCAGGACGTAACCTGACAGCCATGAAAGGCTGGCAGGGCAATAACCATGAGGATACTCCAAGTCCAAGAAATAAAAGATAGGCTTTTATATGTAGGCTTACATGTCTTATACAATTAAAAAAAGATAACTGGAATTTCAGTGTAGAACAAAAGACCAATTGATGACCTATGCTACATTAAAAGGATATAAAAAGACCAAAACACCATAATGAAACCCTGGAACACAAAACCAGAGACATGAATGAAAGTGAGTTTTGAAATGTGAGATTACACCTTGGTTGCTAACTAGTCCTCCTCAGGCAAAGCTTTCCTGAAGTGCTCACTGTCACATCTCACTTACCCCGGGTGTCTCTTCTGGGCTAAACTTGCCAGGGGCCACCCTCAGGACCCGAGCTGTGAATTAAGTCATAATATAACTGGAAGCCGTGACATGCACTGGCTTAAAACCATAAAACACAAGGTGTACTACAGCGAGGATACATTGTATTGAGTCTATTAATTTAATTCTGTTATTATTCTTAATGTTTTTAGTTTGCTATGAGAATTTATTAGTTACAAACTTTTATTGCAAGAAAAGTTTTAAAAGTTCTAAATGATTAAAATGTATTAAAACTAACCTTGGCTGACTTTGACCAGCAGCAACCAGTCACTGATGTGTCTGAACTATTTTAAATGGTAAAAATGTTCTATTATGCTCTTCTTGTATGTTCAGCTTTTGGCAATAACGTGCATCATAGTTATAAATTAATAGGATTTAATTTCTTTGTTTTCCAGCTACTCCCTGATGTCACAGAACAAATATCTATTATTCACAATGCAAACAAACATGTACACTGACTAATTACTGATTAAATACAGCTTATTTATGTTAAAGTCAGCTGGGAGGTCCAATATATTTATTGTATAAATGAGCATTCTGAAAACGTAATGTCCCTAAATGACAAACACTTCTCAAACAGCCTCCCCGGTGCATATCTTAGACTCCAGGAGCTGATTTCAGCTGAAAATATTTGAAGCATTTAAGTGTCTTTGCTAGTCTTTCGTACCGGGATCTCCCCCTGAGAAAGCTGCCCAAGGCCTAATAAGATGGGAACGTTATCAAGTTTGAGATTAAAGAATGAATATTTCATATATGCCTTCAAACTTAAAATTCCTGTCTGACCTTATTTTAAATGATGTCATGATATCATTGGTGACAGAGAGCATGTGCAATTCTCTCTCTCTCTTTCCTCTTAATTTAGCTTTTAACCTTTGGCACTATTTGTACTGTTAATTGTTCCCCATCCACATAATTTACCTTTTCTATGCAGGACGAAGAAATTCAAACAAAAACATGTCCGGATGATGTGAGTCAGCTCTTCTATTGTAAGATTAAATGTAAGGTTATTAATACAAATCATCGCACTTGAGCCAAAAAAAGGTCATTTGTTCCGAAAACAGACTCATGTGGTCAGTTTGTGAATCATAAAGCAGAAAGCAGTTTTATTTGTACTCCTGGAATTTTAATACAAACCTTAATATCTGTCGAGCTAAAATTTCAATAATCAACTTCTATTAATAAATCAAATAAGACATCACCAAAGTTCATCCCGAGAGGAACGTGAGAGGAACGTGATCGGTCACTGAAATCCATCCAGTATGCTTGGTTAGATATTAATGTGACCAAACAACAAGAGTCTTTCCTGTTCTGGCACAAAGGCTTTTATGCAGCAGTGTTAAGGTTTTCCAAAGTAGCGTTCTTCAGTTACCTGCACACCAGGTGACTGAGTGTGTCTTTTTCTTCAGGCTTTCAGCTCTGCTTGTGTTGCTGACTTTGTGTTTGTAGCGAAACACTAAAAGAAGGATCCGCGTATGTCCAAATAAACATGTGGACTCGTGTTGGCGTCTGGGACTGTAGCCTAAGGATCATGCTGAAAATGATGCAACGAGTCGAGTAATTAAGTCATACACTACATTACCTTTACAAGTAATGTGTAATGCATTACTTTTTCTGAGTAATGGCCCCAGCACGGTTAGGAAGTGAGATGAGGTCATAAGTGTCATGTGAGGCTGTGGCACCCAGAAGGTGAACTCAGGGTAGCAGCTTTATAGCACAAAACACCCACAACTTGAAAACTAAGAAAAGCCCACTGAGACGCTAGAACCATAGCACACAGACTTACACACATGAGGAGGGACGACGCGACACATAGCAAGGAAAACACACAGCTTAAATACACACTGGAGCAATCAGGGAACGGGAGACAGGAGGGAAACACAGCTGGGAGAAATCAGAGCTAATGAGACGAGGGGCAGAAAAACCAGACACACTGCACACAGGACAGGGACTGTCAAAATAAAACAGGAAGCACACAACAGGCACAGAGACACAGACTTGACACTGAACATGGAAACCTGACTGACCGGGGAGACAGAGGCTGTGTCCCAATTCAGGGTCTGCAGCCTTAACGGTCCACAAGGGCCGCGTACTCAAAGACCGCTAAGGCCGGAAGTGCGAGGCTTGTGAAATGGGCGGTCTAGCCTCCGTCGCGCTGCCCAGGTTGCCTAGCAACCATGATACTAACAGCTGGAAACGTGTCATACAGCTGTGTTTGACAGAGATGAAGGAGAAAATCTTTTGTTCATTTGTTTGTTTGTTTCTACATGAGCTTTGATCATTCTCTGTGAGATGAAGCTCAGCTATTGAACGACGTATATTTAAAGTAAAGGCTTTAAAACCAAGTTAGTACAAACGTCACTAATGTCACATGACTTTGCCAACATGTGGCCAACAGTCATGTTTAATGTTCTTCATTATTAAACATTTGCACATAAATAAGTGACATAATATTCAGTACTTACTTAAAGTTCACTCTTCGGGCGCCCCTCATCTGCCGTTTTTTATCGGTAAAATTATCCACACCCACCGCCGCGCTATGCATTCTGGGATATGTTGGGCCACGAAGTCTACACTGCCACAGCCTTAAAATTCAGGGAAATGAAGGACGCATTTCAGGGCCGCATTTCGAGCAGCCTTCGAATTGGGACAGCCTTCGTCGCGTCGCTGTGACAGGTAATCAAAATGAATATGCCAAACATGCAGAGCTGGAGAGTTTGCAGGAACGATGCACTTTGTTTACTGTTACGTTCCCCTAAAAAGGTCCAGGGTCCACTGATTGTAATATTCAATCTGAATTAAAAGACTGAAGGGAAGAACAGCACGGGTCAGGAGAAGAATTACATGAAGAAATGAATGCTGGACCAGCAAGTACAGAAACAACGTGACACTGGGAGAGCGTGAGAGGCTGAAAACACCAGCAGGGGAAGACAACTAGACACAGATGGAGGTTAAACAATCACAGCAGCAGGAAGCCCACGACGGGAGAAAACAAGAGGTTATGAAAGGAAAGGTAGAAGGAAATAAAACAGGAAGTGGTGAAGATTGATGAGAAAGAAAAACAAATAACGTCACTGGACTAGACTGAGCGGAAAAGAAGTCTGTTTCTCCACTGTGCTGTAGACACACAGAAACATCACACAGTGCAAGTCAGTGAATCACAGAGTTGACCTGGATGAAATTACACACTGCGTGTACTATTCAACACTCCACAACAAGCAGCAGCTTAGCATTATGTCAGCCATAACAGACTCAGCCAAATACTCTGAAGTCATTTTAAACTCCACGAAGTTTTCAAAAGAAATCAGAAACGTGAGAAAAATATACACAATCTAGTTTCCAAAGACTGTTAAACAAGCAAAGACTGAGTGAAGAGCAGATTTCTAATATGTAATTCTGCAGATATCAGAATAAGCTGCTGTCAGCCAGTAAATGCAATTCTAGTCCGTCCACGATACCAAGGCAGCTGTGCGGTTTGGTTGAACACGTGAACGGTATTTTTCTGCACATGTAACACGTATGAGCTTTTCATGTCTGAGCGTTTCATAAAAACGACTTGTAGCATTTTAAATTACAGGCTTCGGCGAGTATTCTGCTCATATTTGTTCAGCTGGAGGATTGCTGATGCAAGCAAGATCCCATACTGTCAAAAGTTTCTTCGGTAACAGAAAGCTGATCTATTTCCACTCGGCACAGTCCAATTTATATTTCCCCCCCACACTGTGTCCTCTCCTTCCCTGCTGTCACTGCGCTGTCCATCATACGCTGCTTTTGAGCTGCTCATCCCTGTCATAATGACCTCCTGAGGGACCTGGAGGCTCCGTCTGCAATTTTCGGTGAAGGAGTTCACCACTTGATGTGAAACAATAAAGAGCGGTGATAGAGTGCAGTGCTGACTGTCCTCTTGTTAAAAGCTGTGATAGCAGAGTCCATACAAAAGCCTTCACATGGTGATGAAAATGACTGTAACTTTCCCTCTTTGTGTCTGAAGCCCTGAGTCTTAGTGGATCACTTAGGATGGAGAGCAAAATCTCTATGATCGCAGCTGTGATGCGTGCTCTCCGATACGTACTCTGCTTTTAAACATGGAGAAAAATACATGATGTTATATTCAGACAAAATGACTATATGAATGCTTTGTGGATTAGAAACAATGAGCTCAACTCCATCGCACTGTTGTAAACGACTGTCCATTACTTCATTATTCGCTTCTATCCAAATGTGTTTCAGTGCAGCTGAGCTGAGGGTGGGGGTTTGAAACACTGCTTTTCTACTGAAGTAGAGCAGCGTATGAAAGTTTCCTCAATTTGTGAAATGTTACCTCGACTCTGGTGCATGCAGATAAGCACCTTGGATGTGCAGTTATTTGCAAAAGTCGGTCTTTTTCCCCACAGCAGTGCCACGAAAGTAGCAACTCTTGCAAGAAACACACGTTTGTTTCCTCCTCTCGCTGCACTTCTGTGAGGGTTTAAATCCAACAGAATCATTGAAATCAATTAGAATCACGCAGGCTGTCATCTGCCTGACGCGTGGCAACCCCCCTCTGGCTTCAGCTCCAGATCGACCAGCATCTTCCACGGTAATAAAACGGTCTATTTCAGCGTGAGGTTATTAAAGGAAATCCTCTCGTGCGGGCCCGTTAGATTGTCGTCAATCTGCTTCAGCGCTTGTTGTTTGGTGAGCGTATTCAGATGCACAAAGCTCGATAGAAACGTGACAGTTTAATACTCCTGAAATTGTTTTTGACACAAATCCACATCAAACCTTTATGTCTGGGACTCCAAACTCTGAGAGCTGTGGTTCTGATGTTCCTCTTTTGGTCTTTCAGACAAAGAGGAAAGCATGAATATGCAGAAGGAGGAGGGGAAGCAGCCCCTCCAGGCCTCATAAAAAGCAGCATTAAGCTTCCCTAATTAAACTGAACTCTCCCCTTCTGAACGGTGAGCGTGACTTTGGGGACATAATAGAGCCTCTTCAGGTCCTCTTTCAGCTCGATGTTAGTCTCCTGCACGAGCTGCTCTGCTAGAACACCGCAGGCTGCAATAATCAATAAAGAGCAACTTCATGAATAAAGAATATTGTCTATCATAAGCAGTTACTGTTTTGAACAGGCTGGCAGTGGTAGAACAACTGGATTTAAATGCACTGAATGCTGAATGACACCACAGCGTACAGCTGGTGAAGGTAATCTGTAATCCTGCGTAATGGCTTGAAGAAAAAAACAAAACCAAGCATAAACTGATTAAATGAATTACACAAACATCCCGGCGCATGAAATAAGGATCATTTTTCAGCTCTGGCAAAGTAAACATTTTTCAGAGTGGCATTTCACATTAATATTTACTGCGTTCCCTCCAATGCTGTTTTCCATTCACCTCATGTGCCACTGTTTTGCTGCAAGGGATAACTCAACGCAAATTGTGGATCGTTTTTCACATATACAAACAAAACTCTCAGAAACAGGATTTTAGTTGCGATTTTCTTGATATCTGTGTTTTGGTTTGTTTGTTTGGTCCGGTTTTTGTAGCTGAAGTGCAGACTTGTATTTTTATTTCATGGGGTTGAGCCATTTTTATACACAGGCAAAAAAAGAAACCCTTTTCACAACGTTCTGCTAAGTGGAGAGCATTTTCCACGAGGCAGGCAATACAAAAGTGCACATCGTAATTCAAGGCCCAGCACCGGTCTGAGGGAGGTTGAAGGGTCACGCTAATAGTCGCCGGGTCGCACTTGAGGCGACTGTGGGCTCTCTGAATGAAGACGTAGAGTCGAATCACAGCAGCCAGCTTTGAGCACCTCGGCCTTTCTTTAACAGAAGCAGGAACAGCCAATCTGCTCTGTCAGCACTAGGGATGGGTATCGTTTAGGTTTTATCCGATACCAGTACCAAACCGGTACTTTTGAAACGGTGCCGGTGCTTAAACGGTGCCCTAACCGGTGCTTAAAGAATGGAGAACACAAAATTGGTCCAAAAACCTCTCATATTCAGCTGTTTTTTTGTAAAAAGATAACAATGTTAGCCTTTTCTGCAGCTATGGGGCATATATGGTATCACTCTTGGCTGGAAGCAGTGCTTAAACAATGGAAAAAACACAAACTTTGTCCAAAAACCTCTCATGTTCAGCTGTTTTCCACTTTTTCTTTGGTCATTTTAGCCTTTTTGGCCAGGGTGAAGGGAGTATCTGCCATCAAACAAGAAGACAGCCGCATGTAGCTATGATGATGTTTGCTAGTTCACCTTACCTGCATTAATGTAATCACGTGGTTAGCCTACTCAACGTAAATTACACACGAACAACATTAAGCTACTCACGCAGAGAAGAACGGCTGCTGCTGCATCATCATCCTCATCATTTCTGCTACACTGGCAGGGCTAGGGGCCAGGACTCTCCTCTTCGGGTTTTTGGGGGATGTTGCTAACTCCGGTCCGATAACAGGCACCACACCCGCAGTAGACCTATAGCATTTTGTTAAAATGTTATACGTCATCAGATTCGAGGTGTTACCTCCTTTGACAGTATCACAGTATCAGCTTAAAGCACTTGTTGCTGCTGAGTTTGCATCTTTTGCTGTGAAGTACAGCCAGACTTTGACCGCTTCGCCTTGGGCATTTTTAATCTGTAGCTCTGCTCTAAAAGAACCTACGTACCTGGGCCCGCCTACTATCCTCCGAAACGTAAAATGATTGGCTAGAATCTAAAGTGTATCACAGCTCAGGAAAAAAAAGCACCGAAATAAAGCACTGATACCCAGTACCCATCCCTAGTCAGCAACATCCACCGCTACCAGAGGAATGTATTAAGATAATCTCCATCACGCTTTAAACAATGTGCCTGTTCCACTGGGATTCATCCAAGCACGCTACCGAAATAATTCATTATGAAGCAGTCTGAAAATAAGCCTTAAATGCATGTATATTGAGGTGTGTGCGTTACAGAGAAGTCTTTCTGCAAGTGCTCATACCTGTAGGTTAGTGGACTTTGCATCACATCAGACACTTAACAGGTGTGTAGTAAACACGCATCAGTGCTGGCTCAGGCTTTATACCCTGCCTCATTAAGGATAAGGGAGAGGCTGTATGGGTAAGGCTAAAATTGGACCCAAGGTTGCCATAAAGGGAATCCTAAAGAGCTGGTTTCTCCACAGGATACAGAGCTGTGATCCACATTAACTACAAACACAAAGGCCACGTCTAAAGAAGCCAGACCACTAAACACTCTTTGGAAAACCTAATGGACAGAAGATCAGCCGGGGTCAGTATCAGAAAAAGAAAAAGCACGAAGGAGACTTGGAATGACTCTCAGCATTAGTACATAACATCCATATAAGCATAGCGGAGATGAATGAGTGTGCACAGCTTCCATTGTGTCAGTAGTGTTTACTGGTAATGTGAAAAAAGGCACGAGGAGGTGGATAAAGTCTGACGTTTATGAAGTTTATATTTTCTGCTCAGATTTAGCCGAGCCAGCAACCAGCGGCCTGACATTGTTGCAAAGGAAGATGAGAGTTTTGAATTAATACGACTTTTCCAGCTGCACTAATCGCTCCAAACGATTCTGCAAAGTATTATATTTCAGACTTCAGTGCATGGCATAAGCCTGGTATCTTTGTGTTTTTTTTTTTTTCATCATTGTTTTTATTGCAGATTTTCCTTTAACACGACAGTGTCTCGACAGTAGACACAGAACAACAAAACAGTACAAACACAAAACGTACACAACAGCTCTTAAATAAGGCATAATACAAGATACAAAATACAAAATATAACATACAAGAGGTGGTGAGTCAGTCTTACAGCGCCCGGGTGGTGATCACGTGTGTAGTAGTCCTTTGAATAAGATAGCGGAAAGGTCCGGTCCAATATAGTCCAAAAAGGGGTGCCACATCCCATAGAACTGACCCACACTGTGGTGTATAACGTGTGTGAGGTATTCCAGAGGAATCAGTTCAAAAACTATTTTGCGCCAGCCACAGACAGTGGGAGTCCTATCGTTGATCCATTGTAAGAGGATATTTTTCCTGGCTGCAAATGTTAGAGTGTTATACAATCTTTTGTTGGCCGCCGCTTTTAGGCGGTCACTTGGAAGACCTAGAATCAGGGACAAAGGGTCCATCTCTATATCAACGTGGAAGATTTTCCCCAGTTCACCTGTAATGTCAGCCCAGTATTCTTGAAGCTTATAACAGGACCAAAAACAGTGAGTTAAAGTCCCTACATCAGTTTTGCACTTAAGACACACAGGGGAAAGAGAGCGGCTGAAGAGGTGTCTGCGGTGAGGGGATACGTGTAATCTGTGTAAAATCTTAAATTGGATTGCTCTTGTCCGAGTACAAATTGAAATCCTTTTTGCGAGAGACCAAACGGTATCCCACTTATCTTCATCTATGGTTACCGACAGTTCCCTCTCCCACACACCTCTAATCCCCTGCGCATCAGTGGTAGTCAAAGCATTAAGCACATGGTAAAATGAACTCAGAGACACCGTCAGCTGTTGCCCAAACAAAACCCTCTCAACATCAGATACTTCAGGGTGCTCAGCAAGGGTTGTATTGTGAGTGATATAGTGTCGTATTTGCAAAAAACGAAAGAAATCCTGTCTAGGCAAGCCGTAACTGTTGGTAAGCTGTTCAAACGACATGAGTTCACCACCCGAGAAAAGGTCACCAAGAGACTTAATATTCTTATCAGACCATCGTTGAAAGCCGGGGTCCAAAGAACCCGGAGGGAAAGCAGGGTTATTCATTATAGGGGTAAAGGTTGATGTTATTCTCGATCTTCCCTCAAGACGGCGGACAATTCGCCACGCTTTTAGGGTGTTGATTGTTACAGGATTTGTACAAAGGGCCTTAATTCCGTTAAAATCATTACAAAATAATAGATCGCTCAGTTTGCATTGTGACAGAGCTGTCTCAATATCCGACCAGATTAAGGTTTTACCCCTAACCCAGTCGCTCACAAATCTTAAATGGGCAGAAAGCTGATACAATCTAATATTAGGTAGATCCAAGCCGCCCCTGGAGCTTGGCAGATGCAACACTGCCATCTTGAGTCTGGGTCTGCGCTTGTTCCAGATGAAAGAGGTGAGCCAACCATTTATGTCCTTCAGTACTCTCTTAGAGAACAAGACGGGGATCATTTGGATAGGATACAATAGCCTGGGCAGCACATTCATTTTGATCAGGGCAATGCGTCCTAGCCAGGAGACAGGAAGTGACGCCCACCGCTCTAGGTCCATCTTTGTGTTTTAAGTGCAATGCTATCTCTTTATTCATCGGTGCAATGAAAAGCAAAATGCTGATTTTAGTTAGATTTCATTTTATACCATTTGACGAGTTTCCTGGTTCTTCCTGCATCACTTCTCTGGTCCTTCCCGTTATCTAGCATCAGTGTTTTATCATATTAATTTGGTTATTCAGGGGGGACAAAAAGCAGACGTGCAGCGCCATCAGTGTCATGATTTTTCACATCTTGTTAAAAATCATTTTAGTTCCTCTATGTAAAAGGTAACTGAGGGAAATAAATGTATCACAAAGTGGCTTCAACAAGGTGCACAGAAAGAAAGTGAAGCCTGGTTGATCATTCAGTTCAAATATTAACACCCAGGAAGCAGCTTGGCAGGAGAAACCCCCCCTCTCTGCCTCTCCTGCAGCTCTTGATGTGATAATTCAGTTTGTTTTTTGTCCTGGTCACTTATTGGTCGTCCCATTTTGTGATTTTCTCTGTAATATTTGGCATTCTGTCTTTGTGTGGAGAGTACATGTAGACTCACAGAGCTGACACGCTGCTGGTCGTCAGCAGGTAACTTCACTAAATAAGCCGCTCGTCCTGCTGAGTTTTCTGATCTCTCCAAATAAACTGAGCTGCAATCAGTTTGTCTCACTCTGAACCGTTAGCAGTCACCTGCTCCACAGGTGAAGGTTATAGCAACTTACATCTGACTAAAGTCTAAAGTCACTACTTAGAATTATCCCAACTTAAATAAGAGTGATGCAGTGTTGACGCGGACTATGCGGAGTCTGAATAGTGGATCCAAATGCAGATGAAACAAAGCGTGCAAACAGACTTAATATTAACTGAAAGCAGGTAGTAAACAGCACAAAAACAAAAGAAAAGGCAAAACTAACAATAACCTGAACTGGGTGAGCTAAATATAAAAAGAACAAGAACCTAGAGACCCAAAGACCTGACAAGAATCCATAAACCTGGAAACAAAGCAGGCGATCGAGCGAGGAACGAGTGTAAACACACAGACTCAACACCCACAGGAGGTGATGAAGGGAAACAGCTGATTAGAATAAACATAATGACGCCACAGGGGAGTGAAACTAAACACAACGAACATGGGACACCAGACCTCTTCAAAATAAAACAGGAAACATAACGAGATACAGACATGACAACACGTGAAGGGAAAAGGAGACTTAAACACAGGGGGTGCAGACACAAGGGGGGTCTAAGAAACAATGACCTATAATGCTGGGCTTACACTGTGCGGTTTTTGGCCCATTTTGAGCCGATTTTTGAGTCGTGCGACCGTTTTGGCGATCGGCCCGATTTTGGCCTTCATCGTGCGTCGTGCATCGTGTAGTATACGTGGGGTAACAAGACGCGATTAACACCTCACGACGAGCTCCCGATCATCAATCGCTTGGTCGCGAGGATTTCAAACCTGTTTGAAATCCTCGCGACCGTCATGAGGGTGTCACCGCAGTTTGTCACACTGTGCACACGCAAACACAAATGTCAGCGAAAAAGACGGCGCAGCACGGCAGTGCAGCGTGTGATCTGGACACAAGCGATGGAGGTACAACTTGTAGAACTTTGGAAAGCTCATCCGAGCCGTTTCGATGTGGCCTCACAAAATTATCACGACCACAACAACCGTGAAAATAGTTGGATCTACACTGCTGCTCAATCACAGCTGCCTGATAAATGTTTTTCATTAGCATCGTGACCTATGAACTTCTAACCCCTGCGAGTCAATCGTGCAGTTTAAGCAGGAGCTGAATAACGTGACTGAAAAAAAATCGCACAGTGTGAGCCCAGCATAACAGTAACATAATAGAAATGAACTTAGAAAACCTAATGAATTTAAACATAAACCATAAACATCAAAATACAGTGGGGCAAAAAAGTATTTAGTCAGCCACCGATTGTGCAAGTTCCCCCACTTAAAATGATGACAGAGGTCAGTAATTTGCACCAGAGGTACACTTCAACTGTGAGAGACAGAATGTGAAAAAAAAATCCATGAATCCACATGGTAGGATTTGTAAAGAATTTATTCGTAAATTAGGGTGGAAAATAAGTATTTGGTCACCTCAAACAAGGAAAATCTCTGGCTCTCACAGACCTGTAACGTCTTCTGTAAGAAGCTTTTCTGTCCCCCACTCGTTACCTGTATGAATGGCACCTGTTTGAACTCATCATCTGTATAAAAGACACCTGTCCACAGCCTCAAACAGTCAGACTCCAAACTCCGCCATGGCCAAGACCAAAGAGCTTTGGAAGGACACCAGGAAAAGTATTGTAGACCTGCACCAGACTGGGAAGAGTGAATCTACAATAGGCAAGCAGCTTGGTGTGAAAAAATCAACTGTGGGAGCAATCATCAGAAAATGGAAGACATACAAGACCATTGATAATCTCCCTCCATCTGGGGCTCCACGCAAGATCTCATCCCGTGGGGTCAAAATGATCATGAGAACGGTGAGCAAAGATCCCAGAACCACACGGGGGGACCTGGTGAATGACCTGCAGAGAGCTGGGACCAAAGTAACAAAGGTCACCATCAGTAACACACTACAACGGCAGGGAATCAAATCCCGCAGTGCCAGACGTGTTCCGCTGCTGAAGCCAGTGCATGTCCAGGCCCGTCTGAAGTTTGCCAGAGAGCACATGGATGATACAGCAGAGGATTGGGAGAATGTCATGTGGTCAGATGAAACCAAAGTAGAACTTTTTGGTATAAACTCAACTCGTCGTGTTTGGAGGAAGAAGAATACTGAGTCGCATCCCAAGAACACCATACCTACTGTGAAGCATGGGGGTGGAAACATCATGCTATGGGGCTGTTTTTCTGCCAAGGAGACAGGACGACTGATCCGTGTTAAGGACAGAATGAATGGGGCCATGTATCGTGAGATTTTGAGCCAAAACCTCCTTCCATCAGTGAGAACTTTGAAGATGAAACGAGGCTGGGTCTTCCAACATGACAATGATCCAAAACACACCGCCCGGGCAACAAAGGAGTGGCTCCGTAAGAAGCATTTGAAAGTCCTGGAGTGGCCTAGCCAGTCTCCAGACCTCAACCCCATAGAAAATCTGTGGCGGGAGTTGAAAGTCCGTGTTGCTCGGCGACAGCCCCAAAACATCACTGCTCTCGAGAAGATCTGCATGGAGGAATGGGCCAAAATACCAGCTACTGTGTGTGCAAACCTGGTAAAGACCTATAGTAAACGTTTGACCTCTGTTATTGCCAACAAAGGTTATGTTACAAAGTATTGAGTTGTATTTTTGTTATTGACCAAATACTTATTTTCCACCCTGATTTACGAATAAATTCTTTACAAATCCTACCATGTGGATTCATGGATTTTTTTTCACATTCTGTCTCTCACAGTTGAAGTGTACCTCTGGTGCAAATTACTGACCTCTGTCATCATTTTAGGTGGGGGAACTTGCACAATCGGTGGCTGACTAAATACTTTTTTGCCCCACTGTATATAAAAACTCAAAACGCTGAGTCGGAGCCGCGGACCTGTTTTATATACGCGAGGAATAGTTTCTATACGAGATCGCTGCAAAAAGTGCAGCCTTACCTAATGTCCACCTACTGTTACTCATTTATATTAAGATTTAAACATCCAGTTGGTGTTGGTGTGGAGAGTAACCTTCAGTAATAGTAATAAATCACAGCAATAGGACATTCATGTAGTTGTAAACAGCATGATAATATATTAAGTAATCCAAAGTATTCAGAATAGTTACTCTCATTGAGTAACATAATGGAATACGTTACAAAATACATTTTGGGGCATGTAATCTGTAATCTGTAGTGGAATACAGTAACCTTCCCAACACTGCACATACGTTGTGATTTGCAAACATTAAACACATAACACAATATAGATTTAGCATCAGTGAGCAAAAATATTGGAATGGCTGCCTTCCCACTGTCACCAAGTGATGGTCACAGGGGGTCGTCTGATAGTTGGGGCTTTCTCTGTATTACCTTCTGGTCTTTACCTTACAATATGAAGTTCTATATAAATAAAATTTAATTGAATTCTTTAGTTTTCAGTATTCAGTCAGTTCATAACTCTTTTTTAATGAAGTTTTTCGTTCAGCTGCCTGGTGGGACACCAAGCTGGGTGTAAGAGTCTTCATCCAACATTAAAATTAAAAATGTTAAAATCATTTTTTTGTGCTCTGATGCTGAATCTCTGCAAAATAAAAAAAACGTGAAGTCCTTACTTCAGCTGGGGTTTATCTCTGTCCTGCACACGTCTCCAACTCAGCCGTCCTACACGTAACCAGAAGAAGAGAGGAGAGTGATAACACAACCGTTAGTAAAATGATGCCAAAGGCTGCTGCTGTAGCATGAACACGCAACGTGGTCTAGACAAAGTCTGTTGCAGTGCAGCTGTAGAGATCGGTCTTATTAATCTATCTTAGAGTTGTGCTGAATGATCCGTGTACAGGAATGAACAGAGACAAGCAGGCAGAACGTGATTTATTACACGTTATTGAAAATGCTTTACTGTCACATTTCGAGGTATGGAGAACTGACTTTTGGAGAATTTCATAAATAAAAATCATGCAGGAATCTGTTAAACAGGCAATCATATAATAAACGAACGAGGACTGAATCTTTAAATGTTTGTTGTTGATTCTAATCTGTCACACAAATGATTTCTCTGCTCCACCTGCTACACAGTCCTGCAAATAATCAAGAAAGCAGAAGAGCCCTGCCTGAAAGGCTTCGTGTTCTCCTGCTCAAGGATGGCATGAATTTTTCCGTAATCGTGAATATGCAGTTGGGTACATGGCCAACCATCTCCCACCTGAGGAAGCACAAGATCCAAGCCTGCGATCTGAAAGGTCAGTAAGACGTCGAGCCTGACAGGAGGACTCCACACACTGCATCAGCTCCACTTAGCTACTTAAGAGAGGTGGACTTACACAAATGAGCGTTATTGTTTACCGAACCCTTTATTTTTTCCCAAACTCAGACCGTCGTTGACATGCCCAGTCGCCCAATTTTTAAAAAAAAGCATGAAAGCGTTTGTTTGCCTCTCTTTGCACAAATCCACGAGAAGCTATAGAACCCAAAGCTAACAATAACTATATTTCATATAATATTAGTCGTTCTTTATTCTTTGTTTCCGCTTCCTTTTGCATCTGTTCCAGACTAGCAAACATCTTTGGCCACCCAAAAACAAAAAGCACCTGAAATTATATTTTCCAGTGTTACAGTGCTGCTCTCCATGCTGACCACTGTTTCCAGCTACTTTCTGTCTTTACCTGCAGTCATGCAGCGTTCACCACATTAAAGGGAATCTCTGAGGCGCTCCACAAAATTAATTAGCACATAAGAAATTAGAACTGAGTTTATTACTATCATCATATTCACACTGATAATAACTTTTTACTGTAAGGAAGTGGTTTCTCTTTCCTTTGATCGTTATATTGCTGGATGTTTATTTGGCAACAGGGAATTCTTTTAGAAGTGCAAAGCCCATCATCAAACTATTGATTCTCACCTAGGATTGTTTTCTATGTGTAGAAGCAGGTTTCTGCCTAATTAGGGCAGACTAATTACCTCCAAACTTATTTAAGTGTTGCTGCTGAACGTATCGTCTTCTGCACAGGCTTCATTAAAAGCTGTTTGTGTATGAAGAGACATGACAGCAGACTGTACTCCACATGAAATCTGTCAACAGTTTAACTTTCTAAAACTTTTGTCACGTTTGAGTTCAGAAAAGGTGAAACATTTTCTTTTTTCTGGTATATAAATCATCTGAGCTACATCTCAGCTGTTACTCTGCAGTTGTGCTCAGACGTTCATGTATATCCACTTAAATCAGGCAGCAATAATCAAGAGAACCTCCCACCAGCACTATTTGTATAATAGCAAATAATATAATAAGATATAAAATTATACTGTTCTTCTTATTATAATAAAGTAATAAGAGGGCATCACTATGTGTTAACAGACCTCTCTGCATTGAATCATACTTGTTATTAATCTCTGGCTCTCTTCCACAGCATATCTTTATCCTGTCTTCCTTCTCTCACCCCAACCAATCACAGCAGATGGCCCCGCCCCTCCCTGAGCCTGGTCCTGCTGGAGGTTTCTTCCTGTTAAAAGGGAGTTTTTCCTTCCCACTGTCGCCAAAGTGCTTGCTACTTTCCAAGATGGCGGCGCGTGAACAACGCGAGGCTCAGTGTCTCTCCAGAATCTGCTATTTAGCGGTTTTTTATCTACTTTTAACCGGATTATTCGTCCAGAATTGCTGTGCGTTGCTGACCTACAGCAGACAAGAGCTTCTGGGCATCTGGACTCACAACTCCAACAGTTTTATCGCCGATCTCCGACTCATCCCAGAGATCTCCAGAACACCGGAGGCTGCCCACTCTCCCCGGCCGGGCGGAAGTGCACGCAGACGGCGCCGAGATCGTAAACAAAGGCGAGGTAGGCGCGGAGGGCTACGGGCTAAGCTAAAGCTAACACCACACCGGCTGCCTTTACCCAGTATTTTCCTCGCCAATGTCCGTTCTCTGGCAAACAAAATGGATGAGATACGGCTCTCCATCTCTAACAACAGACGGATTATGGACTCAAATGTCATGTTTTTCACCGAAACATGGTTGAACAACAGCTGCCCGGACAATGCTATCGAGTTAGCAGGACGCCACACACACCGAGCCGACAGGCTAGCAGATGACTCCGGCAAGACCAGAGGTGGAGGTTTGTGCATTTATATTAACAATGCTTGGTGCATGAACTCCACTACTACTGAGAGTCACTGCTCACCTAATGCGGAGTTTCTAATGGTCAAATGCAGACCTTATTATCTCCCCAGAGAACTCACTTCAATCATACTCACTGCCGTGTATATCCCCCCCGACGCTAATGCTAGGTTAGCCATGAAAGAACTTTCTGCAGCCATTAACAAACACCAGAATAAACACCCCGAGGCTGCTTTTATTGTTGCTGGCGACTTCAACCACACCAACTTAAAGACAGTCCTCCCCAGATTCCACCAACATGTCTCCTGCCACACCAGAGGAGACAAGACTTTAGACCATGTGTATTCCAACCTGGCTGGAGCCTACAAAGCCACACCCCTCCCCCACATTGGACAATCGGACCATCTCTCCCTGTTCCTCACACCTAGGTATTCACCACTCATCCAACGTGTGAAACCTGCTGTGAGGACAATTAAAGTGTGGCCAGAGGGGACAGACGCAGTGCTCCGGGACAGATTTAAAAACACAGACTGGAATATGTTCACCCACACAGACCTGGACCAGTACGCCTCATCTGTACTGGATTACATCTCCGAAACCACAGACAGTGTCACCACCCAGAAACGGATCACCATGTACCCCAACCAGAAGCCTTGGATGAACCAGGATGTTCGTCTCCTCCTGAAGGCCCGCAACACCGCCTTTAGGTCAGGAGATGCACACGCCTACAGCACAGCCAGGGCTAATCTAAAGAAGGGCATCAAAAAAGCCAAACACCATTACAAAAAGAAGGTAGAAGAACACTTCTCCAACTCCAACCCCCGACGCATGTGGCAAGGACTCCAGACCATTACAGACTACAGGACCACCAAACCCTCCCCCGCATCCTCTGATGTCTCCTTCCTCAACAAGCTCAACAACTTTTATGCTCGTTTTGAGCGAGGGAACCCCACAACCACAACCAAAGCAGACATGACGCCAGACCACCAACCTCTGACTCTCTCCCCCACCGATGTAGGAGCGGTGCTGAGCAGGATCAATGTCCACAAGGCTGCAGGTCCAGATGGCATCCCCGGGCGTGTTCTCAGAGCGTGTTCTGGGGAGCTTGCAGGAGTGCTCACAGACATATTCAATCTGTCCTTGGCCCACGCTGTGGTACCGGCCTGCTTCAAATCCACCTCCATCGTCCCGATACCCAAAAACTCCAACCCATCTTGCCTCAATGACTACCGCCCAGTAGCACTCACCCCCATCATCACTAAGTGCTTAGAGCAGCTGGTCCTAGCACACTTCAAATCCTGTCTCCCCCCCACCCTGGACCCCCACCAATTCGCATACCGCCAGAACAGGAGCACAGAGGATGCAGTCTCCATCGCACTGCACTCTGTCCTCTCACACCTGGACAACAACAACACCTACGCCAGAATGCTGTTTATAGACTTCAGTTCAGCATTCAACACAATCCACCCCTCACAACTCATCAGGAAACTGACAGACCTGGGCATCAGCTCCCTCATCTGCAAATGGTTACTGGACTTCCTGACCAACCGCCCCCAACATGTCCGGCTGGATAACCACTGCTCATCTACCATCACAATGAACACCGGTGTACCACAAGGCTGTGTGATGAGCCCTTTCCTCTACTCCCTCTTCACCCACGACTGCAGACCTGCTGATGGTTCCAACACCATCATTAAGTTTGCAGATGACACCACGGTGATTGGCCTCATCAGTGACAACGATGAGGCCGCCTACAGGGAGGAGGTGGATCGTCTGGCTGAGTGGTGCGACAGAAACAACCTGCTGCTTAACACCGAGAAGACCAAGGAGCTCATCGTGGACTACAGGAGGAATGCTGACCCGCATCCACCCATCCACATTAAGGGGACGGCTGTGGAGCGTGTGAGCAGCTTCAAGTTCCTGGGAGTCCACATCTCCGAGGATCTCACCTGGACGACCAACTGCTCCAAGCTGGTCAAGAAGGCTCACCAGCGCCTCTTCTTCTTGAGGACCCTGAGGAAGAACCACCTGTCCTCAGACATCCTGGTGAACTTCTATCGTTGCACCATCGAGAGCATCCTGACCAACTGTATAACAGTCTGGTACGGGAACTGCTCTGCCTCGGACCGGAAGGCGTTGCAGAGGGTCGTGAAAACTGCCCAGCGCATCGCCGGAGCACCACTTCCTGCCATAAAAGACATCTACAGGAAGCGGTGTCTGAAAAGGGCTGGGAAAATCATCAAAGACCCCAGTAACCCATCACATGGACTCTTCACCCTCCTGCCCTCTGGGAGGCGCCACAGGAGCCTCCGGACTAAGACCACCAGGTACCGGAACAGCTTCTTCCCCACAGCTGTCAGACTCCTGAACTCTGCCTCCTGACATCTGACCCACGTTAAACTCATGGACTGAACATACACACACCCACAATGGACAACTGTACCCTCAAACACAATAATAACATGGACTGAACCACCACTCACAACCACTAGCACTTTATATAGCCTCTGTAGAAACTATCTACACCCTCACTTATCTTAACTGCACTACTGTATAGCTCTGTGTAAATAATCATTCTGTACATTCAATAATCTTTAATCCTACAACTGTTTACAACTTGCATAGTTCCCATTTCTGTATAGCTGTATATCTCAGATTTCTGTAAAGTTATTTATTTCATATTCTGTATAGTTTTTCATATTTATATCCTGTTCATATCCTGTACATAGCTTGTACTCACTACAGCCTTTACATACTTAGTTATAGAATATTCACAACATACTTCATACCGTGTACATTATAACATACCATAATAGACCCATTTCTGTAGTATACTTACATATCTATACTATTGCTAATATATATTGTAATATATCTATATCACTAAAGCACTTCTGGATGGATGCAAACTGCATTTCGTTGCCCTGTACCTGTGCATGTGCAATGACAATAAAGTTGAATTCTATTCTATTCTAATAGGGGGTCATATGATTGTTGGGTTTTCTCTGTATGTGTTATTGTAGGGTCTACCTTACAATATAAAGCGTCTTGAGGTGACTGTTGTTGTGATTTGATGCTGTATAAATAACATTGAATTGAGTTCAATTGAATTTTGGTAAACCACCAATCATCTGCCTGGTTCTTAGCTAGGATGCCGTCACTGTTCATCGCCTGCCGACGACAGACGAATGTTTGGCAATAGACGGTGAACTTATGAACACAGGCTGCAAGTTTTGGGTTTTTTGTGTTTATATTTTTTTTTTTGAGAATGAGACTTTTTTTCTGCTAAAGTGCTTTCTGTCTAACATTCACACACGTTCATACGTTCATACAGCGTTGAACACTTCTGTGAACCAATGAAATGTCTTTTTGGGGGGTTTTCAGGTGAGATCAAAAGTTATATTTAACATCACTGCAAAGATAGTTGCAGATGTTTTAAAGAATGCAGTCATTAATAATTATTTAAGAAGCAGATTCATCTTTCCAGATATTCAGCAGTAGATCATGCAATTTGGGCTGTACTGACATAAATTTTGGGATGCCTGATGAAATACCTGTTTCTCCCTGTTTTCCAAGAAGTACAAATTTTTAGTATTTTATTTATTCCCAGCCTTCAGCGCTCACAGCTGCGCAGCTTTGTTGACTCTGTGAATAACCGTGTAGGGCTTTCTTAGCATGGCTGCAGTTTTTTCTGTGTTTACCTTCTCACTTATTTATTATCTCATTTTAGCAGCGGTAATTATTCAGCAACACTGTTAATTTATTAAAGGTTTACCAGGTAAGTGCTTAATAATTAGGGGAGTGAACAATAAAGCTTTGTCTGTTATCATTCCATGAATAACAATTTGGCAAATATAATGAATATCTTGCAGGGAAGATGGGTCCTTCATGCACACGCTGGGTATTTGTCATTGGCAAAAAGTATTTAAAAAATAAACTTGATATTGTTCAAAGAAGAAGAAGAGCAACCTTGAGGGGAGAGTCAGTCTTGTTAAGCCCCAAGGCTTGTGTGTTTTCTACTTTATTTTCAGTTTGTAATATTTTTACTGACATTTTCAGTCTCCTGTTTTTTGGTGCCTCTGAAGGACACGCTGTTCATGATGTACAGCCAGAGATGGAAAAGCCAGGCGCATTAACAACCTCAATACCCCTGAAGGTTTGAACCTGAAGATTTTATTTTTATTTATTTGTCAAATCAACACAGACTTCATCTGTTGCCATGTTCACAAACATTTCTTCTTATAGTGCTTGTTTTTATTTTGTAGGAGGAAACGGTTTTGGGAAGAATCACTCATTCATTTATTTACATTCCCAGTATGTGGAACATCTGTAGTAACTATTACGGGAGTAAAGCTTTAAAACACAGCACGTAGCCACTTCCTGTGTGAGCCAAAGAGACAGACGCAGCACAGGACATAAACACAGCAATTCCAGGTTACACTGGATAAGGATAAGACAGATCAGTTATGCAGATAATATGAAATACACAGTGAATACTAGTATTTGTCAACACTCTGTAGTTGGTGAAACAGCCGGACAACAAGGAAAAGTAGACCCACAGGCTCTATTTTGCTCCGTCTAATGATGATGAGATGGAAGAGTGCTTCAAAGCGCCCACATGCAAATTGATGGATGAGCTCCAAACCCCAGAGAGATGATCCAGTCTTCCACAATAATTCCCCAGTCAAACAATTAATTGATTGTTTTGTTTTGTTTTTTTGCTTGTTTTTAATTAATGGTTGTCACCAAGTGTGTTTTTTTCTAACCATGCAACACAACAAGAACAACAAAATGTAGCTCTGTCAAAATCACATCTATAAAACCGCTGTGATGAGATAAACTGTCCTAATGGCAGATGGTGTTTTTCTTTACTCATGTGGTTCTATCATAGAAATACATTTTTTATTTATTTTTTATTATTCCAGTTTCTGATTAGTGAAGCTGTTTGGTTAGAATAAAAAAGCAACTAAAGGTTTGACTTAAAACACACACAGATCAGAAATGTTGAACTTTTGACATGACACATGGAGTTATAAGAATATGGCCTTTAGATGGGTAAGATGCCTGTGTAAACATCATTTAACCCCGCCCCTCAAGCTCAGAGTGTGACACACGGCACAGTAGGATTTGACAGGGGCTCATAAAGGATCCTGCATTTCCAGGCAGGAGAATGACTAATCCTACACAGAGCACAAAGCAGTAATTATGATGGCAGATTTTACTTTTCGACCAGTCACAATTTTACTGTTCAAACAATAGTAACATTCAAAATGCAAAAAGAAGCATGACAACTTTGACACATCATCCATTATGCAGTTGACTCAGCCCATTGTCACAGAGGAAGCTCACTGTATGCATTACCTGGTGCAGTGTGCATGAACACAATCATATTGATGGCTGCAAACGCTGGCTGTGAATAGAGATCGTGCACTCTCTTCTGTATCCAGAGACTCTACCCTCAACCCATTATTTTTTCCTGCTTTTTCCAAAAAATATCTTTGTTTGGGTTTTTGTGTTTGTTTCATTTTTTCTGAGTGTCATCTGCTGGCAGCTCTTAACTGGCTGAAATCCTTTTACATAAAATAATGGACAGGAGAGGACAGTAATATACTAAATCAAAATGAGCAGCTTTATTTGTGACACAAGCGCTCACCTGTGTGATGCAAAATGATTTCTGTAAAGCTACTTTAATTAAGTCTGGAAGGAACTGGAAGGATGGATAATCCTGTGTTACTGTAATTCAAGTTCATCCAAGGATTAAAACAACAACATGATCACATACATTAGAAACAAAAACAACAAAACAAAACTCTGGTGAAAATTACTCTTTACTGTACCCTATTATCCAGTCTTTAAGCGATGACATATGAGCCCTGCTTCTGAGTCCAAACTACTCTGTGTTTTTAACATGTTTTGTATTTTGTTCTATTTGATCTTAACAAGCCCCTAAAAACAGTCAGTGATCACTGTCGGCCTGTCCCGGTTTTTACCACCACTGTTCATTTTAAAGCTCAGTGTTTAAACCCTTACAATGTAGCTACAGCCCATGCAGCAGTATATGAATGACTAACCTCGTATTGTGGATGGATTATCTCAGTTGTTCTCCTGTCTGAAGTTTGGTCCGTTTACAGCATCCTGCCATGCGATTGTATTTGTCCCTAACCATCGGGAACCCTCATGTTAACTTTTATAGAGTGGAAAAACGTTAGCGTTCATCCTCCAGCTTCAGTGTTTATGCTATGCTAACATAGCTGTGTCGCTAGTGATCACGTAGCACATCATTATATACCAGCTAGCCTAGGGTGACCATATTTTGATTTCCAAAAAAGAGGACATTTGGCCCAGTCATGAAGAACTTTAATGATACTGTTTGCTTAACCCTTTAAAACCGGTCAGAGTGGGCACGCTCTGTTTTGCGCAACTACTTTTAAATCCTTGTAGCTCTGCAACCACGTAAGCTAGCGCAATAATATTTTTTGCATATGAAACTGGAGGAGTTGTACTTACATCTTATGCCATCAGCTTGTCCTCGGTCACGGTTTCCTTCCACATAAAGCTTTGCAAAAACGGCATAAAAAGCGCTTGCAGCAACAAAAACATAATATTCCAGAAACAGCTTTGCCAATCCGATCAGCTGTTCATAACACTTCCTACGTTGGAATAGACGTCAGCGTGAGCTATCGCATGTCCGCCATTACCTGCCCGAAACCGGAAGTGACGTCATTTTCGCAGAAATGTAGTTTTTTGCCATCAGGGCCTCATGAGCCTATACTGGTGTTTTTAAAAGTTATGTTTGACTTTATGACTTCCTGTGTCGTTTCTGGGATGCTGAGGACTCATATTGCACTGCTGGAAATAGTTTATTTTGATGCACATGCTGCTTTTTTATAATATTTATTTTCATTTTTCCTGCAGTATATAAAAATTGGTGTATTTCAAAAATAAAACTATGAAGACACTCAAAATAAATTTCCTGTGGTAGGAAACTTTTTTGTGAAACTTTTTTGTATTTACAGTTTTGAGGGATAAGCCTCTTAAATTTCTCTAACTAGAAATATATGTTAAAAAAACAAAAACTATTTTCAATTTTTTTGTAGTTTATTGCACTTTCTTGCAATTTATATAATTTCTAGGCACTTAATGCAGACATATTATTAAAATCTGGGCTATAATGGTTGTATTGATGTATAGCAACTTGAAATGCTCCCAAAAATGGCACTACAGCATGTAAAAATATAATATAAGCTCTGGCGGACTTGGTTCTATGGTAGGTCTTAAAGGGTTAAAGAAGATTTTAACATATTTAATTCTTCTCTGTGCGGTTAATGAATGGTGAAACAAAAATATCATATAGGCTTTTACAAGTCAACAAGGGCAAAAAAAATAACTTAAAAACCTCTGGAATTAAATAATGGCACAGAAATAAGGCCTCATCTGTATAAGAAAAATTACCAGCACGGGGATGGTACGAGGGAAATTTCTTTTGCAGTTCGTCTGAAAAGCTGCAGTTGCGCTTTAGCATCTTTAAACATCACCAGGCGTGCTGCTGTGCGCTGTCTGTCCCGTCTATGAGTGCAGAACAACCACTCACAAAGCCACAGCTCGGGGATGACGTCACACATATGGGTCCTGTTTAGGAAAACCCGGACATTTTTATTGATCTCGAAAATCCCCCCCGGACGCCCCGGACAGAATGTGAAAAGTGTACATGTCCGGGGAAAAGAGGACGGTTGGTCACCCTAAGCTAACCCAACTTCAGTTACCCTACAAACATCACTGCTGTTTAGGTTTCTGTTTTTGTTTATGTTGGAAGTGACAGCAGAGCTGTACATTTGAATTTTTCAATCTCTCAGTCAGAACATGCTATATCATGTTTAGGTGGAAACTAGCAAGCTAACTTCCTGCTAACTTCTAACTCTGTTAAACATAATAAATCCTGTTTTCATGGATGTTAAACTTAATTGTTACACCTGGTAAAGCAGCAACGCTGATCATTTTATTAAAGGCGAAAGAATTTAGACAGTTTGTAACTCTCAGTGATGCTTCAGTGTTCGTTTGACTTTGGGACCTGAAGCGGAGTTTGGACCTGGAAACGGCTAATGACATCAGACTTAAAGACCAGATACCATAAATGACTGTGTTCTTATGTCTTGATGCTTGCTCAGTCATCCAGGTAAGTAAACCCCAGAATCAGCCTTTCGAGCTGTGTTCTTCATTCATTTTCAGACAGGAAGTTGTTAAAAAAAACTGTCATTCTTTACATACCACATACATATTATATGCAGTTCTCTTTCATAGCATTCGTTTCGTGTCTCACTATGGGAACGCGTCCTGCGTGACCTCATCAGAAGCTCAAATACCATTACGCCAGCCCTTACAGGCTGGCTAAATGACGCCCATGTCAGGAGGGGCTAGTGCCTCCCTATATAATAGGCTGACAGAGCGTCAGATGTCATTCAAAAACCTCTTCTCGCTTCTCACAGAAGCCTGTAGCCTGTAGTTTTATATGTAAATATTAATCAGTCTTTTTAAAAGAAGATCCTTTTGACAATAAGGTCAGTGTTGTAATGAGGTTCCAAACCATTATAGCTTCAACAAAGCTTTGCTAAGAATTTGAAAACCATCTGAACTGTGTGGAGCAGGGAAATTATTTTACTGCTATTGTTAAAGAATTATCATCATCACCATTGCATTAATAATATAATCTGTAGTTTATATTGCATTCAGAGGTTGAACAGTGTGTGTCTTTCAGAAAGACTAAGTTGCAGGCTGACAGGAAGTTGCAGAGAGTTTGCAGAAGTGAAAGCAGAAAGTTATTTTGAGCAGCAGGCTAAGACGATCATTGCTTTAACAATGTAACAGATAGCTTTAAGATGGCCTTAAGATGTTTATGCATACAAGTTATCAGATTAATCTTGTATTCCAGGTGCAGTTATAACTATTTTATACACAATGCATATCTGTGCTTATTTGAGTTGATGTTCAGGTTCATTAATGGTCTAAAGCTTCACTAGTGAGAGTGTCTAGATGATCCATGCTGAGGGAAAACTAGAACATAGAAGGGATTGCAATACATGCTTACAAAACACTTATATTAGGTTATTTTATATTAAGGTTTCATTAGAGGTTTTTGATTAGAACATTTATTTAGTAGAAGACATACACATAGTCTCAGTGAGCCTCTGGTCTGGTAAAAAGGTCAGAAGTGCGAGAGGTGACATAGAGGCTGAGTGAGGTCAACACACACACTTTTAGTTAGATTTATTTAGAGGAGAGGTTAGTCATGTCTGGTGCTAACTGCGAAAGTGTCTCGGTAAAAGAGGAACCGTTTCTTGTTGTCTCGGCATGAAAGAGGAACAAGACAAGAACTGAAAGGTAGACAGGAAGGGCCAGCCATGAAAATAGAAGATGATGTTCTGTGTTAAAAGTCGTTGTGGTTTTGATTTGACGTGTGTATATATCCTGTCTGTGACGCATGAAGGGGCGTCAGTAAATCAAACCCTGATGCTATAAAAATCTGTGTATGCTTTAATTAAGTTGAAGATCAATTGCTGTCTGCGTACAGAGTGTTCTTCCCACACGTGTGTATTCATTAAAAATCATTGTTTGACCAAGAGCTTCTGGACCATGGGTGGTTTGTACTCTCCTTCCTCAATTTTGAACCTTAACATTTTGGGGGCTTCGTCCGGTAATTGAGGAGGGAGAATTGAAGGTGTAGATGGAGAAATATTTTCCTATGGTCTGAGGTGGTCTGACGGGCAGACATGAGTGCCAGTGGTCGAAGTGAGTGGGCATAAGCCGGCTTATCCAAAGGTAAGGCACTACCTGTTGAATTATTTCCAAAGTGTGCCAAATTGGACATGATAAAATTTAAGTCCGCTCACTGAAATTACTGGTGGATGTCTGTTTTGATTTTGATGAAAAATCTCATGAGTTGAAGCAGTTAGAGTTCTGCTAAGAAGAAATGAAAGCAGTTAAAGTCTGCTAAAGCAGTTAGAGTCTGCTAGGAAAAGTTTAAATACTGGGTTGAAGTCCCAAAGAAATTGAGTTAGAGTCTCAAGTAGTTTGGTAAGAAATTTGGTCATTTTGTGGGTTAAAGTCCCGGTTGGTCATTAGGTCAGACCTTGGTTGGTCATTTTGTGGGTTAGAGTCCCCATTGTCCATCAGGGTAGATCTGCCTCAGTCATACACTTGTGTTGGGTGTTGATTGTTGTTTCAAAGTATTATAAATTATTCTAGGACGGCAGTTAGAGTCTGCTAGGAAGTGCAGTTCTCGGAGGTAACGCTCCCTCCCGGCCAAGGACGCTTGGCCCTGACCTATCGGCGAATAGGGTTAGTACGGTCGGCAACCGGGGAGAACTTGGGAACCTCCAAAATAGCTAGGAGTTAGAGTCTCCTTACCGTTTGGAACGGTAGTCTGCGCTTTTTTGGTCAGAAGAAGTTGGACTTCGGGCATGTAACTTTAACTTAAAACTTCGGGGTAAGCCTTGGCTGTGTAATGCCAAAAATAGAGCTTCAGGCAAAGTTTGGGTTGGTTGACGCTTTTAAATTGAGTTAGGGATTTTAGAGATGAGGCCAGAAACAGTTAAAGTCTGATACTGGTTAATTGGTCGCAAAAAACTCAGGGAGTTTATCCGCTGGGCGGTTATTTTAAATTTGTCGAAATTGTGTAGGCGCTAAAGCTGACAGATCTGACAGTGGTTGTAAATATAAGATGTCTTTGTAATATAAAATAAGAGATCTCTGTGTGAAAGGAGTCTGAGGCAATGCTGGAGCTATTTTTAGACGGTGTGTGTGTGAGTGAAAATGCAAATGAGTAAGCAGTGAACTGTTTAAACCACAGTTGGTTTTACAAATACTGCTGCAAACATTGTTGAGTGTGTTTAAGATGCCATTTATGTTTATTAGAGGACTATAAATAAAGTATTGAGTTGCCGTAGTGGATGTATAGTAGTTGACTGAAGTTGGATGTAGATATATAAATATATTGAGTGCACTGTATATACTTAAAACTAACATACTACTTCTCTCCAGCAATAGTTGCTGGTGTGTTTTATTTTTTCAATTTCTTGTGTGTGCGGTGAGAAGTAATGGAGGTTTCAATTTTTTGTTTGTTTGTTTTTTTACTTGCTCTTTTTGATTATGACAAGCATGTCTAAAATACTTTTAGGAAAGCATATTTTGAGTGATTCTAAGTGTGTGAATGCTGTGAGTAGTAGGCTTTGAGGGATTGGGTGTGAGGTGTACAAAATATTAAATAATAATAACACTATGAAAGTTGATAGTAGAGGGAGTGCAAGGCGGTGTGTGAACAGAGGAAGTCTGAGAGAGAAGTGTGTGCGTAGGCAAAATGCAGAGTGTGTGCGTGAAATAAGGGAGTATTGTTTTTACATCAAGGTTTAGTAGAACTAAAGTAGAACGTCACAAACAAACAAAAGAAGGTAAAATGAAGAGAGAAAATAACTGACAATTACATTAATGAATAGAAAACACACATACACAAAGTGCCATATGTGAAATTATTCTAGGAAGGAATCAGAAGTGAGATAGTTTAATATAAGATGCAATGAAGGAAGCAGCTTACACTCCTTTAATTTCCAGAGCCAGTGTGTTCCCTCCCCTGCCCACTTGGGCCCCGTATCAGGCGAGTATGGAAGGCTGGATAGCCCATGACGGGTAAGATCCCACCTCGAAACCCTGGGACAACCTAAGGCAGGCACAGTCACGATTACTCGGCCTCACTCAGTCCCTGTGAGCTCAGACTCACTGGTGAGATGAAGTGAAGAAGACGGGACCTCAAGGGTAAAGCCGCTGGGCTAAGGCGGAGGGGGTAAGTGGCAAGTGGAGCCCTAACTTCTGGCTGAGGACAAGGAATGCTGTTATTTAAGGGGAAATCAAAATGAGGGTTAGTAAATTTGGGAAAGAAACTGACGGCTTAAGTGGAGAATTATGAAGGAGTCTGACACACTGCAAAAGCAACATACACAAACAGAAAATGCATTAACCTTAAAAAGACAAGACAAGCTCATGATGATTATTTGTATAGATACTGATTAAACCTGGCTTAGAACACAAAGATACGCAATGAAGATCAGTTTGCTACTTGTATGAATGATACAATGGTGTGAATGGTTAATGAAATACACTTGAGTTTGAAGCTGAGGAATAACTCAAAGAAGCTATATGACAAAGGGAGTTATGAAAATAAAAGTGATTAAAGTAGTTTTAAAAAGAGTGACTTAGGAGTGCTCTCTCGTACTGAGTGATCAACACTAGTGATCACTGTAGAAAGAAATAAAATGATTTAATGAGTTGGTAATGTTGAGCCAGAGGACGGCTAGAGAGGGTCTGAGCGAGGACACAATGTATTGCGACCTCTGGTGTGCCAGAGGTCGAGAGAGGGAATGTGGAGCAGGGAAATTATTTTACTGCTATTGTTAAAGAATTATCATCATCACCATTGCATTAATAATATAATCTGTAGTTTATATTGCATTCAGAGGTTGAACAGTGTGTGTCTTTCAGAAAGACTAAGTTGCAGGCTGACAGGAAGTTGCAGAGAGTTTGCAGAAGTGAAAGCAGAAAGTTATTTTGAGCAGCAGGCTAAGACGATCATTGCTTTAACAATGTAACAGATAGCTTTAAGATGGCCTTAAGATGTTTATGCATACAAGTTATCAGATTAATCTTGTATTCCAGGTGCAGTTATAACTATTTTATACACAATGCATATCTGTGCTTATTTGAGTTGATGTTCAGGTTCATTAATGGTCTAAAGCTTCACTAGTGAGAGTGTCTAGATGATCCATGCTGAGGGAAAACTAGAACATAGAAGGGATTGCAATACATGCTTACAAAACACTTATATTAGGTTATTTTATATTAAGGTTTCATTAGAGGTTTTTGATTAGAACATTTATTTAGTAGAAGACATACACATAGTCTCAGTGAGCCTCTGGTCTGGTAAAAAGGTCAGAAGTGCGAGAGGTGACATAGAGGCTGAGTGAGGTCAACACACACACTTTTAGTTAGATTTATTTAGAGGAGAGGTTAGTCATGTCTGGTGCTAACTGCGAAAGTGTCTCGGTAAAAGAGGAACCGTTTCTTGTTGTCTCGGCATGAAAGAGGAACAAGACAAGAACTGAAAGGTAGACAGGAAGGGCCAGCCATGAAAATAGAAGATGATGTTCTGTGTTAAAAGTCGTTGTGGTTTTGATTTGACGTGTGTATATATCCTGTCTGTGACGCATGAAGGGGCGTCAGTAAATCAAACCCTGATGCTATAAAAATCTGTGTATGCTTTAATTAAGTTGAAGACCACTTGCTGTCTGCGTACAGAGTGTTCTTCCCACGCGTGTATTAAAATCATCGTTTGACTTCACCCGGCCGGATCAGTGTGGTTATTCTTTGATCACCTCTTGTATCCTTCCTCAATTTTTGAACCTTAACAACTGCCTGTGCGTTCTCTTTCTCTAAGCCACCCTAGACTGAATTAATTGCCGTATTTAGTCTTGCTTCCGTTTTGCGTCATTTCACTTACATTCCTCACTCTGGCAACTGCATTGTCTTTATGAAGCCTAAAGGAATTCTACATGTAAAGTCAGACGGTTGTCTTGTTTTAACCAGGAATTAAAGTGTGTTCTTGTCTCCACTGAGGAGTACTTTATACGTCTGTAAGTGAGCAGTTCTTTGCTTCACCACAGTCTGAAAAAGCATCCAGGTATGACAGTGTCTCACTCTAATGTGCATGACCTCTGAAGCACAGTCCTTCCCTTTTCCTTTTGTCTTTTGCATAATAAAAGTGTCCACAAAAGAGTATCATTTATTTCAGTAGCTGCTCAGGTGTGTTATTATCTAACAATTTATAAAGCTGAGGAATGATTCCAAAAATAGAGTCAATTAAATGTAAAGTACTTGGAAAAGCAGCCCATGCTTTCACCTTCTCTTGATTGGACAGCTACAATTGATTTCACTGAATTAGTCAAGAAGAACTATATTCATGTTATCCAAAGCCCGCTGCTCTGAGCACACGAGGGCATTGCTATTCTTCACAGCACTAGTCTTAGAATTAACTGCAATTTCGTAACTTTTCAGTCTGTTCATGCCTGATTTCCCTGCTGATCGCTTTGTTTTTGACACATATATGATGACTGATGACAAATGCAAGAGTAGTCAACATTATTTACATCAATGTTTTATATATTTCCCGATATAATACAAATTAAGCAGACTGATACCACAATGAGTCCACTTTCTTTTCTTCTTTTGTCCCTAGCTGGCGGTCAGCAGGGGAGGTCGTTCAAAAAGCCAGTACGTCGCTGTGGCTGCCGTAGGGTTTCCATCTTGGTCAACGATACACTTCCAGGCTTTGCGACCTCTGGCCTTAACCTTTGCTTGCTCGAGGGTTAGACATCGTTGTTTCAGATGGTCTTCAATTTGCTTGATCCAAGTCTTGGGTGCGTCACGCTGCAGTAGAAGGCGATATGGCAGGCGATGGTTGCTCATGCGGCAGACTTGGCCAAACCACTGCAGTCGTCGCTTCTGGATCAGCTCTTCCATCGAGGGCTGCTGGTGTCATTGACTACGTATGCTGAGACAGGGGACACTCGGAGAATCTGACGCAAACAGCACATTTGGAAGAGCTGGAGCTTGTTGAGGTCGTGCTCGAGGATGACCCGGGTCTCTGATCTATAGAGAAGAATGGGCAACAGCAGTGTGCAGTACAGGCAGATTTTGGTGATGAGGGTGACGTTTGTCTTCTTCCAGACGCACAATCAGAGGGAGGTGAAAGCCGCAGCCGCTTGACCGATTCTTGAGTGTATTTCTGCTGTTGATGCCACTTTCTTTTCTTGCACCAGAGGTATTTGAATTCCTGCACTTGTTTGATTTGCACACCTTCGAGATGCACGGTCGGTGGTGCTCATCAGTACTGAGGACTTTGGTCTTCTTGGCACTGATCTTGAGTCCACAGATTCAGGATCACTTGAAGAAAAAGCAACAGAGATACAGTCGTTTAGAGCATCATGTAATTATTCCTCATGTTATTTTTGTCACTTTGTCATTTAAATGTCCTGGCAGTCAGTCGCTTCTCTGCTGCATGTGTAAGATGTGAAAGTGCCTCTGCTAACTTCAGCAGCACACGCAAAGAGTAATAAGAAATAGAAATGACATGAGAGATTCATGTAGCAGTGGCACAAAAAAAGTGAGATGAATTCAGGTCTTTATTGTCTAACAAAGACAGATATGGTTTAAAATATATTATTATTAAGAATTATCTTTCCAGTGAAGAGCTGATATTGTAATACTACAGCACCAAACTGAAGTGAACCTGCTTTCCACCGATGATCATTAACACACTGGGATCTTCTTTTGTTTCCACATCCATGTGTAGACGTATCGTCCTGCAGTCAGCATCACATATCAGACACTGTAAATGTGACGAAATATGTAAATATGAAGGTAGAACTAAGATAATTTCTAATAAGCTTTTACTTTCTCACCACTGCCGTTACTTTCTGCTTCCCATGTTGACACAGTGAGTCATAAATGCATTCAAATTTAAATTGGCCAGTAGCAGTTGTGCGCTACATTGCATTCCTGATGACCATTTAAAACTGTGAGGAATTGTGTGATGTTTATTCTAATCACATTCTTTTAAAAGACAACAGGATGTCTCAGTGTGCCCGTGGCTGTAAAATTAAGGTAGTGAGCAAGCACAGTAAGACTGCAGCATACATTGTGAGTGTTATTCTGATGAATAAGCTAAAACTGGGAGTAGTTCTGTGAGGGCAGTGCTATCTCCCCCCGGGCTGGTTGGCCCCACATTTGGTACACAAGTTGTTTGGTGCACCGTGCTCCCTCCTGCTCGGGAAAGTGACACATCGTGGCAGTATTGAGTTCACGCCGCAGATTCCCTGAGCTACAAGCAAAGAACACATCAGACTAAACCTTTTTCAAGAAGGTCATTGTCTTTGTCGTTTCCGTTTTAATGACAAAGGTCTGTCTTCTTCTTTGTCTCTGGGTTTCGCTCTTTAGAGCCTCCATCTCACCCCGTTCCTCTCTTCATGAAGCTTCTGCACGTCCTCCTTCACTACAGCCACGAATCTTCCCCCTGCCGAGCAGCTTCATATTCAACATCCTTTTTGCAATATTTTCTCCACCCGTCCTCCGCACATGTCCAAACCAGCTCAGCCTCACCTCTCTAACTTTGTCTCCAAGCTGCTCGACCTGAGCCGTCTCTCTGATGTGCTCATTTCTAATCTTGTCCATTCTGGTCCATCCTCCACGCAGACACAGTTCATTACCTTCTGACCTTCTCTATACTCTTCCATCAACAATCTGAAAATCTTTAGAGCTCTTTCTCAGCATGAAGCCAAACCGCTGCTCACCGATCATCATCTCTCTTCTTAACGTAGCTTCAATAACTCTTTCTCGTATCGTCGGGGTGAGGCTCATCAGCTTTATCCCTCTGTATTTACTGCAGCTCTGCACATAAGATAAGATAAGATAACTCTTTATTGTCATTGCACAGTCATACATAGTACAGTAGTACAATGAAATTGGAAAAACTGTCCTACGTCGGCACTACATATAACACAACACGACACGATATGACACATCACAACGTAACAAACAACACAACACAGTATATTAACTTAGTATAAAAAAGAAGAATAAGTGTATGTGTATTGCACACTGTTATTATTGCACATTAATTATTATTGCACCTTGTTATAAATATAAATATTATTGTTATCGTTTTAAACATTGTTACCTCCCCCTAAAAAGTCCAGGGAGGTATCCAGTCAGGTCAGCTATTTACATTGATCAGGGCTATTGCCCTGTTGTAAAAGCTGTCCTTGAGTCTATTTGTTCGGGACATCAGCCCTATTCTTGAAAATCAGTACGAGTACACTTCTCCTCAGGCATCCTGACTGTCCAAGAGTGTGTTAAGCAGTCTGGCCTAAAAGTCCACTCCTCTCTCTCCTACAAATCTCCATAACTTATGTGGACCTGCCGCCTTTCCACTCGTCATCCTTCTCCTAGCTGCCCTCATTTCCTCTTCACTATATTCCTCTAATTGTTCTCCTCTCTCATTTTCTTAATAACAAAGACTTGTTTTAATATATATTTCAGACTTTGAGTGTTTCTTCTAGTCACCTTCTTCACTCATCATGTGTTTATCCACCTCTCTGCATTAGTTATTATTAATCTCTGGCTCTCTCGAGTCTTCATCCTCTCTTCCTATTTAATCCCAATAAGTCGCAGCAGATGGCCCCGCCCCTCCCTGAGCCTGGTTGTGAGGTTTCTTCCAGGGAGGTTTCTTCCTGTTAAAAGGGAGTTTTTCCTTCCCACTGTTGCCAAAGTGCTGCTCATAGGGGGTCATATGACTGTTGGGTTTGTCTCTGTATGTGTTATTGTAGCGTCTACCTTACAATATAAATCACCTTGAGGTGACTGTTGTTGTGATTTGGAACTGTATAAATAAATTGAATTGACTTTCAAGCAATTCAATTCAAGCTTCTCTATACAAGTAAAACTAGAACGAACCGTATACCTGTCGTGGTTTTTAGTTTTGTGGCTTCACGGTTTGTGTTCGGGCTTTATAGTCTGCTGTTAGTGGTTGGATCTTGTTTCCTTCAGTCTTGTCTCTGTGTTTGTCTTTTGTCTCTATGTCAAGTTTGCGTGTGTGAGTCTGTCAGCAGTTACTTCCTGTTTTACTTTTATGGTCTTTTCTCTTTTGTGCTTTGTGTCTAATTTCACTTCCCTTGTCTCGTTTTTCCTGATTTGTTCCTGCTGCTGTTTTCCCGCCTGTTTCCTGTCCCCTCGTTACCTGGTGTGTGTTTACCTGAGCCTCCTCTTGTCCGTGTTGTGTCTTCCCTCAGTGCTTTGTGCTCCCTTGTCCTGTGTGTTTCTCTAGATAGATAGCTTTCCTGGCTCCAGCCCTACTTGTATTTTGAAAGGAGTTTATTAGAACATATCAACATGGAAATAGTGTACAACAGTCAAAAACTGTTTATTTTTTAATTCTGAAAAGCTTGAAAGTCACTGATGGCTATGACTTCCTTTATCTCCAACCCAGCCTGAACTCTCTCAGGAAACTTTCTTTTACTTTCTTCATGAATCGTTCTGCGAGCTTCTTGAAGGACATTCAAAACTCTTTGTTGGATCTTTCTTCCTTTTGTTCTGTTCTTCATCAAGATGATTTAACACTGCTTCAGTAATGTTGAGGTCCAGGCTCAATCCATGACTGATAGTCTTTCATTGTGTGTTTCTGCCCAGGTGTGCTTTCACTGCACTGGCAGTGTGTTTAGATCACTGTCATGCTGAAAAATTAAGCCATTGCCAATCAGACGTTTTCTGGATGGATCAAAACCTGACAGCACTTTTCTACATTCATAATTTCATCACTTTTGACAAGATTCCCAGCACCGCTGGCTGAAATATAGCCCCAAACCACGACAGAGCCCCCATTGTGTTTCACAGATGGCTATAGACACCCACTGTTTTACCTTTCTCCTGACCTCCTCCACACTTACTGACTTGTTAGTGCAGAAATATGATTTTCTGCCTGTCAAACTGCATTGTCCTCGGCATTTCTCGCAGATTCAAGTAAAAAATGTATCACACATATTACACATATTATGTGTTTTGCAGCAGGCTGACAGTAAAAAAAGCCTAAAAATACAAGACAAAATTGGTTCTCTTTGCTAAGTTTTCTGTAAACACAACACTGACTCAGGTGCCTTTTTATCAGACTTGATTTACAGGTCAGTGTTAAGTAGCTCAACAAGCAAACAAAATAAATCTTCAGAAAATGGCCATGTACAAGGACTAGCGTGAAAATGAGAGGAAAAAATAACAGCCAGCATCCAAAGAAAAACTTTAAAGACCTTCAAAATGTTGAAGAATTATCTCTTATGACCATTTAAAAAACTTTAACTCCTTGGAAGCAAAATATAAAGAAATCATGGTTGGCTGTAGACTTTTGCACAATGTGTTTGTATATTTTATAACAACTTTTGAAATGAATGAATGCCTGAAATATAATGGCTCTCAACTTTAGCTCTCACATGCACCCAAGCCTGCACAGCCTGCTATAAAAATAGCACATCACCAACGGCTTGCTCCAAACAGCATTTTGCCACCTTTCAAATCCCAATGCACAACCACAGCAGTTATGCATATAAGTGAAAAGAAAATAGAGCATTAAAAACCTGTTTTGGCTTAAGACTTTTTATTCTGTTTCAGCAAGTTGCTAGTTTGAAAGAACAGAAGATGAACAACAGAGGTTTTAAAGTTTCACAAACTGCCATAAGGTTTGAAATGAGATGCATACGCTTCACACAGACACATCCCACACACCATAAAGATCCCTCTCCATGTTGCCTTGTAGGTAGAGACTTTTAAACAAGTATCCATCCATCCATGCATTTTCTTCCGCTTATCCGGGGCCGGGTCGCGGGGGCAGCAGCCCAAGCAGAGAAGAAGAGGCGCCCAGGGGGGGCATCCTTGTCAGATGCCCACACCACCCCAACTGGCTCCTTTCAATGTGGAGGAGCAGCGGCTCTCCTCTGAGCCCCTCCCAAATGGCCGAACTCCTCACCCTAAGGAAGAGGCCAGCCACCCTTCGGAGGAAGCCCATTTCCGAAGCCCATTTTAAACATCTAGTAGTAGAAAAAACAAATATCTTTACGTTGATATTGGGTCAGGTTTAAAAACTTTCGATTTCGGCAAACACTGGCTTTGAAGAATCCTAGTAAGAGTTCAGGATCTGAGCTCTCACAGGAGTGAGACTTGAGCGATGCAGACCTCACATCAGCACTGAGGCATGCAATGTGGCAGTTGACAAATGGTTTACATGCACTGAGTGGTAGCCCCCCTCTGGCCACATAGTGCTGAGGACACCAGAGAGTCTGCACTGGTGTCCTCAGAGCGCAGATTAAAATCTTTTGAATAGAAGGTTTACATCATTAAGTCCCCCACTGACCGACTCCTCTACCAAAACTTGCTCACATCCTTTCATAGCCCGAGATCCTTTTATCAGAGAACAGTAGTCATATTAGAGCGCAGCTCGAGAGTGAGCTGCATGCTAAATTAGAGAGCACAGTGACTCAGTGTTCCAGGTAGCTCCTTCTGTGTTGTGCTCATCCTTTTCATTTGCATTCACAGTGGAGCACATTCTTTGCCAAGCAGCTCACACCACGAGGCCAAGGTCAGGTATTGTCTTCCTCATACACAACAGACTTCCCAGGTCTATCCCCTCACGCCTGACTGCCACCGCAGCTAAATGCCTTTGAACGCAGCTGGTGCATCGGCCGTGACCGATCAACAAGTCTCGGCCGGGGCACAAAGACATTATCAGCGCGAGCGAACTCATTATGCACATGTGGGAACGTATGAATTTCGATAAATTGTCCACAGTCTGATTAAAGCACAATCAATCTGCAATTCCAACAAATACCTGCAAAGTGGAAAAGAAGTAGCCTGCATAAACAACAATAGAACCAGCCTGTTTAGCGTCCTGGCAGCAGGAGATAAGCACTTTGAAAAAACAAATAAAGCCATCATTTGGAAGTGTATTGCAATTCATCTTCCTCATTTTTTGGTCTTTTGTTCGAGTGCCTGATCAAATAGCATGATTCCTGACAAATAAATGAAACAAACGTCTTTTTCTAATGTCGAGCCTCATCACTGTAACCAAGTAATACTTCTAAAAGTTTCTAAAATTGTCAGAGAAACTTCCGATTGACCTTTGCACAAAGCTTTACAAGGCACATATTGTCAGGTAAGCTTCCCGTGGCATATAAATCGCACATTTAGAATGAATTAACGTCCTGAGCTGTTTTTAATGTCACATTTGCTTCGCTGTGACCTTGCATGAAACATTTCCTTCTCATCTCACTTCGATGATAGACTGCTGCATTTTGGTTTATGAGGATTTCATGCCCATCTCTTCCCTCATATGTTATAGCAGGTAGCAATCTGACAACTCAATGATTTTATCCCCATTTTTCAGTCCGCGATCGATTCGGCTTTCAGTTAATACTTGCCAACATCTTTTCCCGTCCTCCATAAAACTGTGATTGTTTTACCTTCCATTTTTCAGACCTTGAAAAATAACTGACCGATATGTACAGTCCTCAGGCTCATGATGTAGGAGACTGCACGGATGTGTCACTGTATAAATATGCTGCAGTGGTACTTTGCATATTTTAAGGGTTTTTTTTGGTTCTTGCATATGGCACATACTTTAGATGAAGAGAGAAAGTGATACAGACAAATTACAAAGTAAAACTGGAACATAGGAACTGTCGGAGAATGGGATGCATATATTTCTGGATGCAAAATGCCTCTTAGTTCCTTCGTACGCCATCTGGAATTGTTTTGGACAATGTGGCAAATCTCATTTTCTCAGCAGTAGGTGAAAATGAGAGGTTTTTTTGTACTTGTGTTGTGAGGAGCTCGTTTAAATGAATACTGCACAGCAACCAGAGCACTTCTGCATTCATGATCATTTACTGTTTTGGCAAACGGGTGCTGCTTCTTGATTATGTACATTTTTGTCATCCTAATTACATATACAAGTACAATCTGCACTTTTCTTGTTTGCACTGCCTATTATCAAAAATAGCAAATGGGTACGTGTATACTGGAAACTGAATACCAGAAGGCCGGTCATTCAATTCCAGCTTTTGTTCAACATTATATGAAAAGGCAGTATAAATGAATGATATATGCAACGTTGTGTAAGGAGGTTAGACGTGGCTTGTGAATATACCGGCCCTCTACACAACGCTGCACTAGGCACACACACTGGACAGTTACACACAGACAAGCAAGCAATTAATTCATTAAAAGCTCTCACAAATGCTTTGTGATCAGAGACCTTATCAGATAGTTTTTCAATCAATCATCGTGTCAGGGTTTGACCCACTGTTTTCAATTTGTTCATGTTTGCTGTTTTATTATGTTAGCCTCGGTGTGTGTGCATTTTGTCCTTTTCCAATTCCTGTGTGTGCATAATTAGGTTAAGTTCACCTGTGTACTCACCGGGCTCCTATCATCATCATTACTCAATACTTGAAATGTGCAATTCACTTGTATTTTTATTTTTTATTCCTATTTATTCTATTTATCCCCTTCGTATATTTTATTTATATTGTCTCTGTATTTATTTATTTATATGTGTGTGTGTGTATATATATATATATATATATATATATATATATATACACACACACACACACACACACACACACACACACACATACATACATATATATATATATATATATACATATACATATACATATACATACATACACGTGTGTGTGTGTGTGTGTGTGTGTGTGTGTGTGTGTGTGTGTGTGTGTGTGTGTGTGTGTGTGTGTATATATATTTTTAGGAATATCATATTTTTATGAATATCATATTTTTATTACTTAATTACTTCCTACTTCCGGAGCTCATGAATAATTTAATTACTTCCGGAGCTCCGGAAGTAATTACTTCCGGAGCTCATGAATAATTAATGACCTGTCAGTTTGACGAGAGGGGTATAATATCACTCTCTCCTGGTATTTGAGCCCACACTTAACGCGCACGTTTTGAGTGCTTCCTTTACATGTGTGTGTTCCTTCTTTTTTCCTTCAGGCTTAGAGGGAACATGTTCTGCCCGGTGGTGTAGGCAGAACATGTTCCCACTTAACGCCCACTCACATCCTGGGCCATCTGACCTCAGGAATTCGCATGATAAGGTGGGGCCAGGTTTCACAATGAACACACCCGAAACTCTGGCTGATTGGGACCCACACCCAGTTTCCCACCTTGGCTCAGGCGATTAGAGGATCATCAGGGGTCCTTTTGTCCCTCTGTGGGGGGAAACTCCCACTAGGTTTATATCTGGGACTCTCCACCATTTGACCTTAGAACTGAAGAAGCTTCTCGGATGAGAGGTGAAACGTCTTCAAGCAACTTAAAGAAGTCCAGACGCTTTTCTTTGCAAGCTCCTTTGACTATGCATATTTATACATAAACATACATGTCTGATATACATACATGAAAAACTGAAAGGTTTGTGGTTTCTACAGAGAAGAGCAGGTGAGTCACATCGTCATTTTGCATTAGCAAAATTTTAATTTTTAAGTGGGCCAAGTTGTTACTCAGTATTAACATGCCGTTCAATATATAATGAATAAACCTGTAATAAAGAATTAAAGAACAACTGTCATTTATTAATGAACAAACTCCAAACACCAAGCTTTCGCCCACTATCAAGTCTGGAAACTTCGCTGTACTGAATTTCAGTTGTTTTCTGTTGATGATTTTTGTTTTGCGTTTGCATTTTCTAATTTTTCTCCCAAACTATCACACAGTTGAATTTGTTCACGCTTGGCGTTTGTTTAGAACTCGTTGACAGCTTAAACGTTTTCACGTGAAGTGACGTGACCTCCCCCCGGCTCCATACACGCTGTTCTCAGTCATTTTCCAAACATTATAAGCATATTTATTTTGTAATAATTATGTTTTCATTTCTAAATTGGGTTGTCATGAACAACATTGTCAAATTAAGAAAAAACCAACCTACAAATATCACGAGTGAAATTTTCCGATACCTGTGGTCTTTGTGTCAAAGTGTCCTTGATCAGGATACTGAAGCAGAAAAACTGCATCGCTGCTGTGTGATGGAGAAAGTGCAGCATGTATAAGATAATAGTCCTGTGTGGATGGGTGAATGCTGCTTGTGGTCTAAAGTGCTTTGAGTGGTTGAAAAGACCAGAAAAGTGCTATATAAAAATGCAGTCCATTTAATACAACAATATAAACACTGACAGGCAATTCCATCTAAATCGTATCTTTTTGTATATCAACCTGGAGCTGTTTTTATTGTCGGGCTGTAGTTTTGATTGAGGAAAATGTCAGTCCTGTACAGGTGTAGACAGATAATATTCCTGCCTGCAGTCTAAATCTTCTTCAAGTTATCCTAATGAAACACTAATCTGACACTAGTCTGGACTATAACCTGGAGTAAATCAGTCAGTGCATCATGGACTGCTGTTACTAGGCAAAGTTGGGTCTCCTGATTGGGATGATTTTAGAGGCCTGGTGGACAGAAGACAACAAACTAAGGTTTTAATATCCTGTAGGTTACAAGTTGAAGCTGCCAGAGAAATATCTGCAAACTACTGTCATTAAATACACATCACTCAAAGTATACTGTATCATTCCAGGAGTTTTACAAAGCACTTCATAATGTGTTTCTAGGCCCATTAGCTCACCAATAGCTGCAGTCTTGCCCAAGGACACATGGAGAGGCCAGAGATCAAACCACCGATTAGTTGACACACTTGTCCACTATCTGATTGGTTCCTGGCTTGTCCCACGGCCGACAGATGTTGAATGATAACCAGCACAGAGAGTAATCTACAAGCTTTGCTGTGTCAGATATCTTTGGAGTCCTTCGCATGGCCATTACAATTTGGTTCATTTTTAAATTGTTTCTCTAAAATCCAGCAATTTGAGAGCCAACCAGCATCCTGCATGTGATAGCCCGACCCTGTGCAGCAAGGCTTTGTCAAATAATCAACCTTTCCTCTGTGAACGACCGTAATAATTTGAGTTATTGTTGCTGAAATGCTCAATTTCATCTTTGCCGTCCACAACTGGAGGCAAGCCTATCCAATTTTGCCAGTTTCACAATGAAAATGTCAAAAGTTCAGCTAATGATTTGGATTGTTACCAGCCCGAGCAGAGGTCGAGTACTTTTCTCACCCTTGCATCTAATAAGTATTTATACTGTAGGAATACTGTATAAGATTAATCAGATGTACCTGTAGCTTTGACCTTATTAAAAAAAACTGCAAAACAACAAACAGATAAATAAAACTGCCACCTTTACACAAGTTTGATTTCTATGGTTAACATAAATGTGACAAAGACGTGTTTTCATGATTAAAAGATAAAGAGACGAAGCATGTTTGACTGGTTCTAGATGGCTGTTTAAGATAATCTGGTCAATACTGTAAACTACAGTAAGTATCAGTAATTATGAATCACTGCCTGGAAAAATGTGATTTTAAAAGAGTTACATTTGCTCGGTTGCCATGACCACCATTGTGCATACGGAGAATCAGTGGTCATGTTTTCTTTGTCTTATTCAGATTGTTTGCACTGCACTCCTGCTGACTTACCTTTATACCTTTGTGCAACCGATGTGGTACTTTATGCAGTCTGTGGACAGCTGGTGTTTTCATTATAGCCACTGTGTGAAATTCTTCAACCTCCGGTTAAATTTACATATAACAGAGTTGGAATCCTACATGCCTGCACAGTTTGAAGTAACTCTAGTTTCATAATGGCACGGCTTGCAGTATTTTTCACTGCATGTATAATGCATTCACAATTACATTTGTACCTGAGTAATCTGCTTGCCCTATTATTCAGTTATCTGCAGATTCTTTGTAGTTGCACCAACAGGAGGAATGATGTTAGTCACTGTAACCATTAGACGGCAGAGCTACTGTAGAGAGACGCAAACAAATCTCATCATATGCTTGGCAGCTCTAACTAGTGGATTGTGTCCAAGTTAACAACTTAATTACACAGCAGAGCTCCTTACAACTTCAGAACACATTATGTGGCATTACGTTAAATGGTTTAAATGCTTGAACGTGAAAAGATTTGCACTTATAGGCCAGCGAGCGGATCCATCAGAAAGTAATTTTTTCCCTCGAGTCCCAAAGCTGAAAGCATAACGGTGACACAGGAAGTCGTACACAGCAGAGAAGAGTAATCAATGGTTATTATCGGTTATTTCTTTAACAGTGTCACGTCAAAGATATTGCTTGGTGGTTCTTTTTCCAGTGTGACCCTGTTTTGAATCAAAGCATCTTCGTTTGAGATTATCAACAAGAGCTTCAACGGTACCTGCAAATAATTAATTTTACCGCCACGGGCACCGGACAGTGTAATGTGTGGCCGGCTTTAATTAAGAACTAATTCCCATCGTTCTCAAGGGCTTTCACATTCTTCCCTTTAAGAGCACAAGAAAAAAAATGGCTGCACAATGAAAGGTCAGCACGTCTGGCGGTTTTAAATTTTGTTCATGTGTAGCTCAGAGCCTTTATTAAAATGAGCGTCATGCAGCCTTCTGTGGGGCTCACTGCAATCAGCGCTTTGAAATTCAGCAGAATTCTCAATCATTTATTTCTTCGCATCCTCCGAAAAAGGCAAAAAACCACTAATTATCAGACAGGATGAGGTGCCTGAACAGGATAGAATAGACATTTATTGTCATTGTCCATGTGCAACAAAACTGTAGGTGCTCCACACCAACTGTGCTGGAATAAAACATAAATAGTAGACAGCAGAATAAATAACAGGACGAATACATTGAAACCAGAGGAAGGCAGACAACAAGCTCACCCGTACGATTAAACACAGAGAGCGCAGCGACGCGTTCAGTCGTCAGGCTGAGAAACAGTGCGCCTGCTTTTTAATAACTGCTGAATTATGTGTTTGGGGGAAATGGCCTCAGCATTGCTACAATTTATTTTAAGTAAACCTAAAAAAAAAAATCAAACGATTCACTCTAACAATCATCAATCTGAAATCACATTGCATTTAATGGTTCTTGCTACAAACATCACCGCGTATTCAAACATCGCATCAAACTGGAGAAGATTTAACTTGAGCATGAAGTCAAAGTTTCCCAGCAGAACTGAGCCTCCTTAAGATGCTGTCAGCAGTGCAGGTGTCAGCATACACCACTTTCATCTCCATTTACTGCCACCAAATGAAACCGAACAATAGATAACAGCCATCCCGGCAGATCAAACGCCAAGCTGAGCTCTTGGAAGTTTCCTGTATATTTCCCTCAAGTATCTCACCTTTGCTGTGCTGTCTCACACTGCAGCCAGAAGGGAAAGTCGTTACTAATTAACATGTGAGAGCAAGCTGCTGCCAAAGTGGCTCCGAGACACTGATTGACTCGTGGCTTCGGGCTCCTGGCATGAACAATTCAAATTGCATTCCAACATGTCTTCAGGCAGAGGCAACAACGCCACACAAAGGCTCATCTGCTAATTATACTTCTTAAGCTATCTGTGTGCGTGTTATTGGCCACAATAGCTGAATGAATGAGAGAGGCTGGGGTGCTGATTCCACTGGAAATGTGGCAAATCCTCCACCTGCAGACGTGTTTGCAGGGCTAATCTTCAGGTGATTCTGGAAAACATGCATAATCTCCACACAATCTCTTGCTATAGTAAGGACACTTTGGTAACAAGCAGGTGGCACACGGCTTTAGGACGATGCTTAGAGACAGTACATATTGAATTTCTTAGCCAAGTATAAAATAACAAAAGTCCATTTTCTAATGCATTTTCTAAGGCCCGTCGTCATTACTTTATAAGGTATGTGTTAGTGTCTCAGTACCTTCTGCAACATAAAGCTAAACCATATTACTGAGAAAATGATCTCATCTGTTATATTTAAGTAATTAGTGATCAATACTGTACATAAATTCAGCATTATTGTGGAGTAACCCGGCAACAGTGGACGTTACAGCAGGCAGAAATCAATAAAATGGAAATCAATTCATGCCTATATTAAACTGGACACTTTCTACGTGCAACAGCAAAAAAAGCTAAAACTGATGAAGTGACCATCTCTGCAAGCACCACACTGTGCACTGTTCACTGTCAGTATTTATACCAATATGCATTCAGTATTTTTGTGCAGGCTTATTTAGGCTACATATGCTCCAACTATGCAGATGTGTTATATGTCATTTGATTTGCATACATAATGGATTTTGCTCTGTGACACAGTTTGTCACGATCTCCAGGTTAGAAATGTAGATCCTAGAAACTGTAACGCACTGCAGCATATTAATGAGAGAGCTTTAAATGTTGATTCAAGTATGTGTAACTTCAATCATTTGCCTCTAGTCATATATAATTGAAAACATTGTTCATTTAGCTTGACTTGTTTTTCCATCACCTAATTCTATGTTTTGACCCGTCTGTAACTGACTCGCTTGGCTAACAAACTCAGCAAGGGGCATGTAAAAGAAAAAGAAAAGCTGAGGCATCCAATACTATGATTTAACTCAGTGATGTACTGTCAAGTATTGATTTTTTTCTTTTTTTCTGCAAGGAAAGTTTTGCGATTTTATGTCAGGACCTCTTCAGATGCAGCAGGACTAATTGCATGTGTTCTGGCAAAGATTCTTTTCTCCTTCTTCTTTTTCATCTTCTCGTTTTCAACACATCTTATTCAATCTGATGTAAATCCAACAGAGCCAGCAGGGATGGTGAAGGTCATTGGGAGCAGCTGCGCCCATGTTAATGAGCCACAGTCATCGCTAATGGAGCTACAGTAATAAATATTGACACTATTGAATCATTGCGATGAATCCCGAGTCTCACGGCAGCCCTGCACTTGGTCAAGTTCATTTTTCCTCATCTGTTACTTTTCATCTTCTGTGCTTTCACAGTCCATTACAGCATGTCTGCGTCGAGCACACCGTGTCCTCGCTATTGTTCCTCATCCTTCACACACTGTAATCAATCAACCTTAATAGCATTAATAGCTGCTTACCATCAGAAGCAGGATATCGGTAAAATATAGAAGATATCTCAAAAAGCATCGTTCGAATTCAAAAGGCAACATTTGTTACACTGCTGGCCCTGGAAGTTTGGTCTGTGTACATGTCCAACGTTTCCTGCTCCAGTTGCATGACACATGTAGACACTGCTGTTATTGTGCTACTTAGCAGCAACAACGAGAAACTCCTGAATCTGTGCAGCCGTACGTGTTTCCATTGTTACCGGAGAACAGCTGCAGAGTTAAAGCACTTTGAGATCAGATGATTCGTTTTGATACGCCCAACAAAATGTTGTACTGTGATACTAAGAACACATGCTGTTTTCAACCTGTTGTCTTTATGCTTAACCTCGGAGCATGCATAAGAGCTGTAAACATAGTAATAATTAATACCATGTTGGCAATTAATTGACAAATGCTGTATTTCACGACTAGTCTCTGTGTGGCTGACCCATATACTCTGGTAACATTTATAGCTCATAACATCAGTGAGGGGATTTCTTTGATTAAGACGGGGTAATGGACAAGACAGAAATGCATTGTAAAGCACTATCGTGCTGGCTCCTAATTGCCTGATGACTTTAATTAAACTTCAGGCTTTTATTCGTGACTAATCACACAGCATCACCGTTCCCAGCCCTCCTTTAAATGGTACTTGCGTGACTTTTTGCAGATGTCAGCGTTCCATTAATAGCGAGTTGCTTCAAAACGTGGCTTTTAGCAGGACTGGTGCACTGTACACAGACGAGTAGTCAAGTGAGACAGTTTGTCATTTCTACCATTGCAATTTGTCACCAAGCTGTTACCATGAAGTATAAATCAATAAGCTCTTAAACAGCCACCAGATTACATATCATCTCTCATATCAATTATCAATTTATTGCACATTACCGTCACTCCATTATATCTCCCATAATATGTGCAGAAGCAGTAAAAGCCCTCTGTGCTGCTCAACCTATGTTTTAGCACATCTACTAGTAAGACTATGAATGCACGCTCCATATTTTACTTTTATGATTCAAATAAATAGTTCTCCCTGCAGTAGGAGAGAAGGCACTCTGAGAAGAAGCTTTTATTTCAAGGGGTTCAGAAGTTAATGCCTTACTTATATATTTTCTAACCTTTAAAATGATGCCAGCTTTGTCACAATTCTGCACAGAAATGCCTCTGCTCCGCCCGTAACCTTTAGAAAATTGCAGACTATGGGCTGAAATAATAAAATTACTCATCAAGAACAGAGCGAATGTTATAATAAGTTAGTACTAAAATACACAAGGTTCAGCAGGCCGAAGGATTATATAGTGTAACAGCATGTGGACATTGTGCTGTATGGTCATTTGTACTATCATTTCTAGTTTCTGTGGTGTTGGTGCACATGCTGTACCCTTAGCAAACAAGAAGTGGGAGAAAATAAACCGCACTTTTGTCATCTTGTACAGTTTCATAATAATGAAAATGAATTTACCGGACAAATATAATAACTGTAGTACATTATAATCTGTCTGCACCCGACACCTCCATCACATGGTCTGAGCATCTAAACAGGATCTGTAAAATGTGGTTTTAAAGAAGGAGAAACAATGAAGTTTGCAGGTCAGTGCGTTTTGTTAGGAGGGAGGTAAATATGCTTTTTATCTGTAATTTTATAAGTAATTGGAGTTCATAAAGCTCGACTGTGCATTTCTGTAAATCTGAGTAAAATAGCATCATTGTGCAGAGGTGAGCTCCGACACCAGTTACCATATTTAATTGCTCAAATCTATGTGATGTGCTCATTTGCTGTGCATTCAGCTGCAGAGAGGGTATTCTGGCTCTCGCAGCTCAGATAAAGAGGTGAAGGAAAATTCGTAAGACTCGCTCTTTCAGCTGGGAGTTCGGTGAAGATCTGCATGGCGATAGGAGAAGTGCAGGTTTATGCAAGACAGCTATGACATTTAAAGATCAATATCCACCAGCTGATTGGTTCATTGAACTCGGGAGGTTAACCGAGCGTCTGGAGTGTTGACAGCGTGGGAAAGCAGAAATGTCAGAGATGCCACATTTTTGAACTAAAAACTCGAAAGAGCAGAAAGTCAAATACAGAAGCTTATTTATTGAATTTTTACAAAAGCAACATGATAAGTCAAATTATTCTGATTTTCACAGAAACAGCAGAAGCTGTCTGTGACGCAGACGTCTCTGGCAGATGTGAGAACATAAATGTCTGACTTCACTTCAGCCTGACATTAAATGGTCTGTACCCTTTCTACCATGGTAACCGAGACATCTGATATCACGAGCACGGGGCATCGTGATGCCTTATCTCTTCAGTAAGAGGTGGACTCTTGCTGGAGAGAGGAACGAATTGGATGATTTATTTTAGGGCACGACTGACTGCTTTGTCTCTGTGGCAGAGCTTCAGGTCTAACAAAAGCGTGCACCTCTGCAGAAGCCATGGCTGATATCTTACTTAAAGTGCATGAATCGTTTGTGCCGCAGCAACCCAGTACAGTGTTATACTACTGCTGTGTTCAAAGGAAAAAGGGGAACGCAGGGAAATCAGGCTTTAAAATGCAAACTTGAACAACAACACTGAAGAGCATCTGTGGTTGTCTCACTGCTGCCTAACCCTTGATTTCATGATCAACTGACTCAGACTGTTTCCAATCAAAACTGACTTAATTTTACAAAATGCATTTTAATTTGCAGAATCCAAAATGCAGTATTTTCAAAAATACTGACACGGTGTGAGAAAAACCAAGACAAAAAAAGAAAATATAAAAATATAAAATATAATGCAAGCTCAAATCCAAAGCAGAGCAACGACCTCCTGTATTCCCTTCAAACTGGGTCGTTCCTTCAACTCTTCTGTGGACGTTTCTTTAACCTCCTAGGACCTGCCGTCCACATACGTGGACGTCACATTTTGGGTTATTTAGACCAAAATACTCAATTCTGCTCTACAAGGGCCTGATATCCACTTACGAGGACGTTATACTGCTACTGTTCTATCAACATTTTAAATGAATATCCTCATGTGGCTGTTTTTAAATATTCATTGGGCCCCAATACGACCAAAAATAAAAACGAAATTAAAAGTGCTGCCGTGGAAGAGTTCGGATTTTAGGAGGTTAATCTGGCATCAGGTGAGATGTGTTTCACAGGTATAAAAACCTCCTGTATTCTCTTCCTGTGCTAATGTCTCACTGATGCAGAAGGGTTTGGTTCACATCAGAAGCTTCTAGAGTGCTCTTTGGGGGCTGCAACCGAGAAATATTATTAATGAACTACAGGAAAAGTTAGAGAGTCGTGTTCAAATTGATGCAAAGAGAAAACCTTTCAACCTGCCTCAGCAGAAGGCTCTGTGATTTCATCGAGCCGGTGGGCCCCTGGAGGCTCACAGCGGCAGAAGAATGTGGAAGGAGGGGAAAAAAGGCATTTTCCAAACCTGAGTGATTATTCTCAGCGATTCAGTCATTACTCGGAAGGCTAAAGAAGAACGATGCATATTTATTATTTATGAAACGGCACGCCTTTCAGCGTCTAGGAGAGACATATCACATGCAGAATATATACCCTGCAGCACTGGGCACACATTCAGTGAGTGAAGTCATCTGTCCTGTTGAATCTGACACAAGGTTCAGGTTATTGATTTTCAGAGGCTAGGCTTGGTGGGAGGTATCTACAGGTGCCATCAGAGAAGCTCCCACTGCTCAACATTTATAGCTTCACTAACTTACTGAAACTTTTTTTGGACAGTTTGAAAAATCAATGAGGAGACTTCAGTTATTACCGAACGGCTTCGAAGCCACAAACCTAACGAGCTGTTTGCTAAATTCTAATTGGTGCTTCTCACTGTGCAACAAGGAGTTTAATATGAAAAAAATCCAATATTGCTGTAAATCCTCTGCAGCAGCAGGCAAAGGTTATAATACAGGGATAAAACATAATCATTCAAGTAATGAGGAGAGCTTAACAATAACACAAGCAACACAGTTTATTCACTCAGACTGAAGAAAAAACTTTGTTATGTTCTGATTAACGTCTTTGCTGTTATCTGACTGCCACACATCAAATATGATATTCATTACATTTAATGTTTGGATTTTCCTCTCCTGCCTCCGGCTGCTTCAGTCCATCCAAATCAGAACTATAAATAAGTGTGAGATCATGACTCTGCTGTCACGCTCCATAAGCTTGATGCCTGGTCTATTTTCCTGTCGAACTCAGGGGGGACTTTGCAGGTGGGAACGTCAGAGTGCCTTTAAGCTGTGTGCGCGTACGCAGTAGACACAGTGTATCAGCCCTTCTTTATATTTTCCTTTCCCCGACCCTCGAGTCACAAACCTGTTAATAATACAATATCACCTGTTGCATTTTTTAAAAGCCCTCTTTAAAAAAAAAAAAAAAAAAACGTACTTTGATATTAAAATCAGTAGGGAATAATTTCCCGCTCCCCACGGTAAACAGCTACAACATAAATCAGTTAAGCTTTCTTTTTACGGGAACGCCACAGGATTCGCTGGACAAATTAGAGCACCATTAAAATGATGAAAATAGAACCTGACAAGCGAAGGGCTACCTCAAAATGTTTAATGAGCCTGCACACTGTCAATAATGGGTGTTGTTGACATTGTGTGTAACACACACACACACACACACACACACGTCTCAAGACTGTTGCTGGTAATTATTTGACAAGGCAGCCATTCTCATCTGTTGTTGTATAAACAGTGAGCTTTAGCATAATAAGTCCACAAGCCTGCTATCAATGAAGGCAGAGGGATTACAGTGGACTTAGTTTAAGCTTTGATTTCCATATACGGGACTTGAATGTACAGAAGCTCCCGTCTGCGGCGCTCTTTCTTTACCACATGTGAAAGAGGGATGAGCTCCCAGAGGACATTAGGATTTAGGTAAAGCAGTGCTTTCAGTTTGTTAACTTTAACAGTGATTCTGCAGCTAAAATGCTTATTAAAAGATTATTATTATTAGTAGCAGCAACGTCTTAAGTCTTGCAGAACTCCTTTTGTCGAGGTATTTAAAGATGTCGTGCAGATATAACTTAGGAGCTGCAGTCATCAGTGATAGTTTAAGATACATTTAGCTTTTTCATGGCATTCATGCTTTTTGCAGCCACTCTAGAAGTTGATGTTGACGATGGTCAGCGTTTGTTATGTCTGCCTGCTGCTACAAACAATGACATGTTCGGCTGCACGGCGCGCTGTGGCGTCTTGGCTCGAGTGCCTGAATGTGTTCTGAAAGCACTGACAGAGTGATAGTTGGAAAACATGAATAGGACTTTAGAAGGCAGAGCATTTATCTGCATGGTGCCGGGAGATGCCCTGCCACTTACACTATTGGTAGTCACGCACTAAGAGGTTTAAAAATATAATTGAACTGAACCATTAGGCTGTCGGCTGAAGTGGACGAAATAAAACAAACATCTGAAAAGGCTTTTTGCTTCACTCGTGCTTGTTAGTTTCAGCATGTGACCCCTGCTGCGTCCACTGTCACGCTGTCAGAGCCATTTAATAAACAGAAGGTGTTGGCAAACGTCCACAAGCTGTCTCAGTGTATATTAAATAAATACGTATTTTCCGCACTATAAGGCGCATTATAGTAATTTGGACAGAACCAGGTTAGGAAAGAAATGTTCTCTACTGGTAAAATACTTCATTTAGTACTTTTTAGACTAAACTGGAGGTCGATCAATAACCACTGAAACAGACGAGGAAATCATCAGGTATCCAAATTGGTCACTTAAATTGAAGATTCTCGTTCTCTTAGCTCAAGTGCTAGATCAGGTTGAGGATGCACTCAAAGCCAGCCCCCTTTCTTTGCATCACAGCATCACTCCAGACTGTCTTTCAGCTTCATGAATTCATTGTTTCATCACAGAGAAAGAAAGTTTCACCTCTCCTCTCTAATGGAAAAGTACAAAGAAATCTGAATCATACAAAGGGTAGTATAGATATATATATTTATTTAAACTGGCTGCCAAATCTCATGTATGCATTGCTGCTGGTCCACGTACACACTTTGGAAAGAGAATATATTGAAAGCAATGGGAGTTTCACCTCTGTAGTCGTAGAAGCTCGCTGATGAGGCCAAACACTACATGTTTTATGTTTTCATCATCTTTCATTCGATATTTCCTTTTCTATTCATACCACCCAGGTACTAGGCTCTAGGGAAAAACGCTGCTTTTCTTTGGAGCCACTGTCGACATTACCAGATATTGTGTATCGTATGTTTTTATAGCAGCCACAAAATTTGCTTGCTCTACTTTCCCAGGAAACAGTCTCAGTGTTGGAAAACAGAATTCGCTTTGGAGTTCATTATACGGTCAATGAGAGTAGATGTTTGAAGAGGCATTTCCGTCCAGCATATGAAAAAGCATAGAAACTAAGATGCACTGCCTCTGTTTTGTTCTAAAGCAAAATAAGCACTTCAATTTTAGCATCCAAACAAGACAGAAATATTATTAAGCAGAGGAGTTTTCAAAGTGTGGCTGCACACTTTGGGTATAATTCATTCAAAGTGTAGATTTAACATTTTTCCAAGATAAACAGTCCACTGTTGTGCCGATTCTGAAAATAAATGTCTTTGCTGTACTACGTTTGATTGTGTGTGCGCGCATGCGTTACACACAGTTCAGCAATTTTATGCAGTGGCTGCTTTAATACACACAATCTGCATGACTTGGACCCACTCGCTCCTATCAGCAAGAGAAGATAAAGCTGAAGTTGTTGGTGCTCGCTGAGGCGCCAACTCTGCCACTTACTCTGATTCTCAGTACATTCACCCACCTCACAACCTGCACCAATTATTCTAACTCAACACGCTTCATTCTGTGGATGAGCAGAAGTGGGAAATATTTAGATTTCTGTGTTTTGTCTTTGTGGTGAAATATACAGGGTGGGCCATTTATATGGATACAGCGTAATAACATGGGGATGGTTGGTGATACTAAAGTCCTGTTTGTGGCACATTAGTATATGTGAGGGGGCAAACTCCTCAAGATGGGCGGTGACCATGGTGGCCAATTAAAGTCGGCCATCTTGGATAGAACTTTTGTTTTTTCCAATAGGAAGAGGGTCATGTGACACATCAAACTTATTGGTAATGTCACAAGAAAAATAATGGTGTGCTTGGTTTCAATTTTTAGTTGCTTTTTCCTCTCCTACGTCTCCCTGCCTTATGGCTGTGACTCTTTTGCATCACTGTGGAGGATTTTTGGACACTTTTCTTTGCAAAATTGGTTTAATTCAGCCACACTGGTTTTGGTTTTCAGTCCAAACACCCTTTTTAAGGTCGTGCCAAGGCAGTTTATCTGATTTGAGTCCAGACTTCAACTAGGTCACTCCAAAGCCTTTGAGGTCTTCGAGGTGGCCCTGCTGGTCTGTTTTCAACCATTGTCAAGCAGCAACGCAGCCCCAGACTGTTACACTACCACCACCATGCATGACTGTTGGAGAGGAATTTTCACTTACATCAGATATGCTCCAGTGCAGTCTCCCAAGATCCTGAATGGTGATTGGTTGACAAGTGGGAAACGATTAAACAGAATGCAGCATGAAAGCAGAGACAGTGGCTGCAGTGACACTTGCTTGGTTTTCTGAAGTGCTGTTAGTTTCACACCAAATGTAATGACTGTAATGTTTCAGACAGAGCTGGTGGACTCATGATGATCAGTTTTAAAAGTATTTTACAGGAACTGCAACAGTACGGGATGACTCTGAGGAGGCTCTGGGAAACCTGTCCGATCATGGAAGGAGATACTGTAGAACAGCGGTCCCCAACCCCCGGGCCTCGGACCGGTCCGTGAGTCGTTTGGTACCGGGCCGCGAGAGTTGAGGCTCAGGTGTGAAATGTATGGTTTTCAGGGTTTTTATTTTGTTATCGTTTTTATCGTTTACTCGGTTTTCCTGGGTCTTTTCACGTGTGTTATGAATAAATCTTCTTTTTTTCGGTACCGGTACTAGTTTTACTCTGTTGTATTTATCCGCGACACCTTAAAGGCCGGTCCGTGAAAATATTGTCGGGCATAAACCGGACCGTGGCAGAAAAAAAGGTTGGGGACCGCTGCTGTAGAAGACAGGAGACGGGGATTATTCCAAACACAGACACTCCGTGAGGAAAGTCCAGCTGGTGAGTGTGAATGTGAATATCGTTGCTCACTTGGAGCGCAGAGAGTTGCTTTCTGAGTGAGAGGTTTGTTTTTCCACAGGAGAGGAGATCGGAGGGCGAGCAGGCTGGTGAGTAAGCGAGGTGAGTGTACCAGGGAGAGCCTCCAGGCGAGGTGGACCAGCTTGACAGAGACAGGAGAGTGATTTGAGTGGGTATTCCACACCTCGGTCACAGGAGTTCACACACACTGTGGAGACAGACCGTCTGGCAGAGACTGGCAGCTGGAGCTGGTCCTTAAATTCAGGTTGGTCATGAGGCTGATGAAAACAAGGCGTGGGAAGTCTGTGCTCCACAAGAGCCTCTGCTCAGCTCCTCCTGGACTCAGGGACTGTTACAGACTCCAAAACAAACTGAGCAGAAGTGGGTTTGTTTCAAAGAAAGAAGAAATATACAATATAAATCATACCAAATTTTATTGTAAAAGTGAGATGTAAATGGGACTAGATATAAAGATATAAAGATTTCCACAGTCAAATTTCCATCTATTCCATTTTCCAAAGAAGAAAGAATTTGTGTGTTTAAACCATGAACATTTGCAGGTCCAGCCTGCGACCCTGGTGACCTCTGGGATTTCAAGCTTGAATTAGAGGCTTGAATAGGTCCGCTCAGCCTTTCAGTCTGTCTCCAGCCAACACTGTCAATTTAGGCCACGTCCACACTGTTGCATTTTCGACTAATGCGTCATCGTTTTCTCTCCGGTTTGGCCTCCCGTCCACGCTGAGACGGCGTTTTCAAAACGCTCTCGAAAACGCACACATTTGGAAATGGTGCGTTTGTGTCGCAGTGTGGACAGCAAAAACAGAGACTTTCTAAAACGATGACACATGTTAGTCATGTGATGCAGTCATGTGACTAATTAAACAAAGACAGCGGAGGGCGTTACACAGCAGCTGTTTTGTTTGACAGCCCTATTAAAGATGAATATCAGTCTGCACGCGCTCCTGAGAGCTTTTCTTCAAATTCTTTAATTCTCACTCGCTTTTGCAACTTTGTACTTTTGTGTTACTCGCAGCAACAACTCCACCTCATTGTGAGTCCATTTAAAAAACTCGCTGCTTTTCCTCCACATTTTGCTGCAACGTTTCAAAGAGCCGGAAAGTAAATAAGCGGCAGACGGAAATGAGGCAGGTCGAATCTTCTTGCGCTTCACGCATGCGCAGGACTGGAACGTAATGTTTTCAGCCGTTTCAATGTGGACGCACAACTGTGTGAAAAAGACCGAAAACACTAGTGTGGACGCGGCGCGCTTTCGGAAGGAAACGCCGTTTTCAAATCTGTCCGGGCCGGTGTGGACGTAGCCTTAGCATGCGACTTTTTTCATTTTTCTTATGAAAATACAGTATTTCAAATTTCCTTTTGTTTTCTAAGCACACAATAATGTTAATGATGTAGCGTGACTACATTTACCGTTAGCCCTATGATGCCCTGTCCTGTCCGGGGTGTAACCCCTCCCCCTGTTTCCTCCTTTTGAGTGACGATTCCAAACTGTCCATTTATCCCAAACTGAGTCATTCATTGAAAACATCGGCTAATAAATTGGTGTGTTTCAGTGACACTTTGAGCTACAATAAATGTACAAAGTGTCCACTTAAAGTGGCTCTCAGGTGTTATGGTGGACAGAGAGTCAGCTCAAGCTGAGATGCTCTTGCGAGCTCTGAGGTAACGTTATGACAGAGCAGTGAGGAGAGACACTCTTTAGAAAACACTTTACAATTCTAGGGGTGTCTGTGGGTGCTATCTATGCAACAACTGTCTTTTCTTGGATTCAGTGCAGCAACAGATGATGTGTGAACAGAGGCTGATCATTCCTCTGCAGCATCATCATGCTAAGTTTACCATTAACACAATACACGTCGTCCAACAGTGCACACATTGTTAAAGCTTAGGCTGTGTTTATATTAGAGATGGCACGATACCACTTTTTTATGTCCGATACCGATACCGATATCATAAATTTGGATATCTGCCGATACCGATATGAATCCGATATAGTGTTTTTTAATCAACACAACTGTTTTTAAAATATTTTGCTGCATTTTGTATAAGTTCATACTCAAGTTTAAAACAACAACTACACTAAAGCTATTCTGTTATACCTGTATGCAAAAAAAATATTTCATAGTTCAGCAATACTGATCAATCTAATAAACTTAAACCTGCACCATCCTCCCTATTCTGGTATTTTAAAGAGTACTTAGCGTAAATATTAAGCAACCTAACTAATAGGGTTCCAACTCCCAGCAACAACAAAAATAAATAAATAAAAAATAGGGAACCACCCCTCACACTCCACCTCATGATGCTTAATCGACGTAATCAACCTTAATTTGATGCAGTGTGAAAAAAAATGCACAGAAATCAATTTTTCAAGAAATATTAAATAGATTCAACATCTTTCTTCAACAAAATTGCAGACTGCACAGATGGTACCTTCCCAAAGGAAAAAGTACTATAGCTTACTAGGGTATATATATTAGACTTAATAGTCACTATATACAGTAATTGACTTCTATTCATTTTACATCAAATTAAAACTTTGGGTGTCAGATAATTATTTATTAAAAGCTCGACATTTTAAATGAGAATAAGAAAGAAAAGTATGTCTTTGTGCCCCCTTTTCCCTGTTCATGCCCTATCGGCCCCCCTGGCTAAACTTTGCTAGATCCGCCCCTGCACAGTTACAGCCGTCAGCTACGTAGAAAAAGATCCTGGTGTAGAAATTAATATTAAATAAATTCTAACAACAGCTGATCAAGCTTAAACGTGCTGCTGTTGTTCAGCCGCTGGTTTCCTCTTTCTGGTGCAAAGTGGACCAAAAGCAAACTAGAGACACGGACTCGCGACAGAAAAGCCGATCAGCTGATCGTTAACCAGTTTCATGATTGAAGTAGCAGCAGGAGAGGCAGTCGCTTGTTAAGCTTAACGTGGGAATGCTTTACAAACATTCAGAGATGGACTTACACACTTGCTTTACTTCTCTCGGGGATAACTTTGTCGGAGATGAAATGCCGGGTTGCCATCGAAGCTCCACATGCTATCCAGACCACCGACAGGTCCCGCATGCCACAGCCGCTCTATCACGTGATGCATACTGCTCCGACGTGCTAACGTTCTGAGGTGAGTTACGGCGTGTTGCAAGTTTTGTGAGGTGCTTTCGTGATATTTAATGGATCGGATTACATTTTTTATTTTTCTCCGATATCCGATCCAGTAATTTAGGTCAGTATCGGACCGATACCGATACGTAATATCGGATCGGTCCATCTCTAGTTTATATCACATTCATAACCTCGTACTCTCTGTATAACTGCAGAAACCACAGCAGTAACCAACAAGGTGTCACGGCTGCGGGGCCGACGTGTGAGGAGTTTGAGACAGGATCCTGAAGCAGGCTCTGGCTTGGAAGTGAGCGAGCGTTTATTTACACAGGTGGTACAAACAGAAACACGGCGAGCAAAGCAAAACCTGAAGGTGACCTAAACTGGGGATGACTAACCAAACGAACCTGAAGGGAAGACTCCGGGAGAGAACGCAGGGAAGAAACACAGACGGACAAGCAACTAACACGAGTGAACACGCACTATAAATACACAGAAGGGAACGAGGAAACTACACACAGGAGGGAGGCAGGGGAAACGCAACCTGAACACACTGGCATAACCACAGACTTTCACAATAAAGCAGGAAACTCCAAACACACGCGAAGACACAGACTTGGAGACGCGGGCTTTACACAGAGACCTGACTACACTAGTCGGGATGATACAGAACAGAGGGAGCACAGAATTAACTCTGGGAGGTCAAATAACAAAACCTAAAAATCAGAACTCAGGATGTACCACGAAACTAGGGAGCTAGAAACACTAGGACAGAAAACCCAAACAGTCACAAACCATTATGAAATCAAAGGTAAAAGCACAAAAACCAAAACCACTGGGTCACTGCCCCAGGACCGTAACACAGGGGTTTTTAGGGTAAGTTAATGTTGTGGTGGTAATATATGACTCCATGGCCTGTTTTGTCTAACACACAGTCAGATCTCACTTTCAGTTTAAATGAGGTTGAAATAAGTCATAGCTGGACCCTCGACTACTGACATGACTCGTCTTTCCCATGTTGAACCTGTTAGAGGTGCACATCTCTGTGAGAGAGTGCGATAGCCAACGAGAGCCCTCGTTCCATATTGTAATATAGTTTCACTAAAATATGTCGGGAATCCTTCTACTCTAAACAGTTTGCAAAAATCAAGGAGATGACTTAGAATCCAGATTTTAAAATTCTGAACTTGAACTTAATACATGTCTTGTTTTTGAGTCATAATAATAATGTAATTGTTCACATCAGGAAGGCTGACGTATCTGTGGTGCGCTAGGCTGAAGAGCAGCTTTCAGTGAGGAAGCCTTGAAAAATTAAAAACACTCTTTTCACCTCATCAGGTTTCTTTTGTCTAACCGAATAATGTTTCTAAGTACTGCTCTGATATTTGAGGGCTTATTTGAACATACACTGTGCCAGCACAGCACAGCCCTACACTAGCAGGGGTTAAGGAGCAATCAGAGCGCGAATCCTGCACACATCAACTTTGACTCGGATGACGCTGGGATGAGAACAAAGCTAAAATGCATCACAATGTCAAGACCTGCAATTTGAAGCTGTCTTTTCTTCAGCGGCTCTGTGGAATTGGAAGCAGCAATAAAAGATAACTGACATTGTTCTCATTTCACTGCTGTATTCCCCCTGATTAATTATCATCAAAGCATGTCTAATCAGACATAACAAACATGCTTAATTGGAACAGTTCTGACCTGTTTGCCCAGTGGTGTGCAGAGTATACTGTGGGAAACGGCCTGTGCAAACGTGCTACAGTACCATTATTTTTAATTGAGTTGTGGCGCAAACGCCTCACACGAGCTTGCAGACATCAAACAGCAGCACAGCATATGCAAACACGATCTCTATAGACAGACTCTACACATGAATATGGATCATTTGTAAGCAAGGGGTAATATTTCTATACCCTCTGCTTTCTGATCTCTGTTTGTAGTCCCAAGTGCTATTGACCAATCACATACGAGCAGATTAAATGTAGCCAAACAGTCAGTAAAACAGACCAACAAAGAGTAAAAGAGCCGAAAAGCTGAAACGCGTCTGTCAGCTATTGCCTGACAATTATGTCACTTTTCGTCAGACTTTTTTTAAAGTGCATCTGAATTTGTAATCAGTGACTGGCAGATGGAAATCCTGGCCTGCTGGCTGACAAACTGGACGTGTCACTGAGAGGCTAATTTATGGACTGACTGAGTGACTGAATTACCAGACTGGTGCAGTCATGACACTATTGTGAAATCAAAACTGGGACATGTTCATATTTGTATTCAGAAAATAAAACTATTGGCCTCAAATAGTGTGCACGGTGCTAATTTGATAAAATACAATATTGTAGACACACACACACACACACACACACACACACGCACGCACGCGCACGCACACACACACCTTTATTGTGGTGGACCTTTGTTGTGTGGGGAATTTTGTCCCTGGTAGATTCTCCCAAGGCAAACTGGTAGCCCACACTGGGGGAGAGACTCATTTGAGACCGCCTATCGGCCGATGAGGTTCAACCAGGTTCAGGTTGAACAACGACGTGGGTCTTTCCTCCTGTGGGGACAGCCCCTGCATAAGGAAACATAACGGCCTGGTGCTTAATGTATTGGACAGCACTTGAAGGTGGAGACCTTGGTGCCCAATTTCTGGCTTTGGACATGGAGTGCCACCTCTTTAATGGGAAAGGAGCCCAAACCTGTGCAGGAGGCTAAGACGATACAGTTGAGCTAACCTCACCACACATATTTATATCCTGTATGTTAGAGGTTATGTGAATCAGGACACAGGTGCTGAGTAATGTTAGGACTTGGTGGACCTTTGGTCTGCATTCCAACCATCGAATTCAGGCTCAAGCTGTGGGTAGTGGACAAGTTATAAGCTCAGTAAGCTTGGTTATGTGCTAGAACCTTACTCACCAAACCCAAACGTCTTGGACATGTACCAAAGCCAAATGTCCACTCCAGTCACTTAAATTAGCAAAGGGAAGTTAAGGCCAACCAGACAGTGATTTGCTATTCCTCGTCCTGTTGACACAGCCGTCACACCACTGACTTTAAGTCTGGCTAGGACTCAAAGGTATGTCAGAACGAAGTTACTCACCTCTGAAGTCAACCTCAAGTGTCCATTAGAGCAGGGGTGGGCAACTCCAGGCCTCGAGGGCCGGTGTCCTGCAGGTTTTAGATCTCACCTTGGGTCAACACACCTGAATCACATGATTAGTTCGTTACCAGGCCTCTGGAGAACTGCAGGAGCTAATTTAGCCATTTAAATCAGCTGTGATGGATCAAGGACACATCTAAAACCTGCAGGGACACCGGCCCTCGAGGCCTGGAGTTGCCCACCCCTGCATTAGAGGAAAGTTGCCGTTTGTCTAAGGCAGGGGTCCCCAATCCCAGTCCACGAGGGCCGGTGTCCCTGCAGGTTTCAGATGTGTCCTTGATCCATCACAGCTGATTTAAATGGATAAATTACCTTCTCAACATGTCTTGAAGTTCTCCAGAGGCCTGAACTAATCATGTGATTCAGGTGTGTTGACCCAAGGTGAGATCTAAAACCTGCAGGGACACTGGCGCTCGTGGACTGGGATTGCCCACCCCTGGTCTATCCCCTCATTTATCTCATCAGCGACACACAAAATGTTCCGTGCAGCATAACACTGAGGAAAGTGGTAATGCCTTGTTTTTAGCAGAGGGATAAAAAAGATATATTTAGTGTTCAGGATGTTTGTGACTTGGTTCATAAATCCATTTTGTGCAGCACTCTGCCTCCAAGCAGTTTTGCTGCTGTGGCTTGGACATGTGTTTTGGTCCAATGCCTTTATTTAAACAGGGTTACTACTGAAATTACTATATCAGTATTATCAGAGTATGTTTTATTTAATTATTATGAATGAATACAAACAAAATTATGGCACCAAATCTGTTTTTGACACTGAGTAGAAATGGAGGCTGAGAATTTGTGCAGAATAATCTTTTTTTATAGAAGCGAGATGTTCTTCCAGTTTCATTATAATCGCCTTTCTCTCTGCTGCTCAGCTTCCTGTTGTTTCTGATTGTCACCACAGCTTGAAAGAGCAAGGCAGACAACCGATTCACTTCCTTCCATCTTCCAATCCTCAGTGATTTCTCCAAAACACTGAAATACTGCTAAACAGTTCATCATCACTGTGTTTCATTTGGATGCGCCTGCTATTTATGCTGTTTATGGTCTGGAGGTAATAAAAGCTCTGCTCGGTTCAAAATAAACTAAATCCACCTACCAGCACCCAGAGATGGTCAGTAATCTGATTACTTTTTTCAGGTAACGAGTAAAGTAAGGGATTACTATTGCAAAAACGGTAATTAGATTACCGTTACTTTCCCATAGGAACGCTGCGTTACTAAAACCGTGATTTTTTTTTTTTGCAAGAATGTCTCACGACAGTGACGTAAGCGAGTGCGACGTTCGTGACAACAGCTGTGTGCAGATCAACAGTGGATCATATATCAAGTGCAGAGAGAGTATGAGCGTGCAGCGTTTAAAGCGTGGAAGTACTGACCTTACTTTGAGTTTGATTCCATAAAAAGTGACAAAAACATTAGTGTCCGCTGTGCGTGGGAAGAAAACTTCTTTTTACAGCGAAAAAACCCCTAAACTTCCAAACAAGCACCGAGTAGCTACGACGTAATGGAAAACTCACAGAGAAACTCACGGATTCTTCCACTGACCGCGGCACACCTGCACCAGGGTAAACCTCCGCCTACCCCACTCCTGCTTTACAGGTGAAAATAGAGCAACAGGACCGCTGAGTCTTTGACTTTATTTATTTTCTGCTGTGTTTTACTTGCATCTATTTGAAAGACTGAGTGTAAACACAAAAAATATTTTATTTTATGTGCTGGAATGTGCAGAAAATAGGTTTAAATGTTAAACTAATTTCTTCCAGTCAGAGAATGTTGCAGATAATTAAATCTTTGCTTGATGCATAAAGTTAAAAGATTAAAACTAATAAAACAAGTTTTAAAAAGAGACTTTTCCATTTGATTACATTTTGTATGATGGATTATGCAGAAAAAGTAGAATTGGGCTGAAAGATCTATCACTTTATCACCTACTCAGGTTGTAAATCGTGTTTTTAAAAAGTAACTAAGTAATTAATTACTTTTGAAAATAAGTAATCAGTAAAGTAACGGGATTACTTTTTTGGGGAGGTAATTGGTAATTAGTTACTGATTACTTTTTTCAAGTAACTTGACCAACACTGCCAGCACTACATGCTTTTAAAATATTGTTAAAAAATAGACTAATTAAAAAAACAGAAATAAAAAGTACTTCCTGCCTTACTGGTTTCTTAGTTGTTCTTTTTGTCACTCTTACACGTTTCAGATGATCAAATAAATTTTAGTATTTGAGAAAGTTAACCTGAGTAATAAATATAAAATGAGTCAGTACTGACTATTTACCTGCTTCCTGTCTCTGTCCAATTTTAATATTTGGCAAAGATAACCGGGGGAATTTAAAATGAAGTCTATAAATGAAGATTTCATTTATTAAGGGGAAAAACAAGCTTACCTGACCCTGTGTGGAAAAGTAATTGCCCCTTCTTGTTAAATTGCTCACTATCTGTGATTAACTGGACTTTTTAGAATAAATGACGCTGAGCTGAATAAAGAAATGACTTAAATAGAAGCTGTCTGACAAAATGAAGCAGGCTGAAAGATGTCAGAAAGCAGCACATCCAGCCACAGTGCTGAACTGTTGCCAAACACAGACTCGTCCACTTCTCTGGAGTCCGCTGGCAGCGTGCTGTACGCCACTGCATCCAAAGCTTTGCATTGTCCTGGTGAGGAAAGGCTTAGATGATAAAGATGTTCTTCAGCTAATCTGAAGGCCACGTGAAGGTTGGAGGTCTGTAGCGACCGCCTCTGCTCTATGAGCCTGACCCTGCTCTGATTTTACCGGCCACCACGTCACGGCTCGGGTGCTGTCATTGCCCATCGCTTCCACGTTGGTAGAAAACCTCTAACAGCTAAATGTGCAATATTTAGTAGTGAGGAAATTTCAGGACTGGACTTGCACAGGTTTCATCCTATCACGGTACCACGCCGACACTCCTCGTGTCGTTCTTTCGTTTGTAGAAGCAGTCTGCAGCAGGTGCTTGATTTTCACACCTGAATTCAGTGACTTGGAGAGGTGACTGAATACTTTTTGGCTGCTATCTGGGAACGTTAGCCAGCTAATGATAGGATCTATAGTTTGTAGTAATCGACGTCTTAGCTGGGAAGCACAGAAAAAGGACAGGCACCCTAAAAGTATCAAAACACCAAGTTTATGTTAGGATACGTTAGCTAACCGAATGTATCCTTGATGACTGATCTTGCATCAAGACAGAAGCAATGTAGCATCATTTACTAAACTTAGCTTTTCTTCTGCATCCACAGGAAAAACTGTAACGTGAGAGCTGAGCTATTTTATTTGGAATCACTTAAAACAATGAGGATCGCAGCAGTGCAGAAGCAGCCTGAAACCAGAACACTGTTCACTCCTGTCCCAAGCTTAAAGATATATTTACATATTCATATGCAGATACCTGTTTTAGGATCATGTTTAATATTTTGGACAGTCTGTGTTTAGGTCAGCTTTGGTCTTCTTTGATTTCCTGCATTGACGACACCATTTGGAGGCAGAATTCGTTACAGTTAGCACCGTGTTTAGCCATTTTAAGAAAACTAGAGCTGGAAAAAGATTTTCTGTTGCTTTAGTCATCACAGATAATCAGCTACCTCTCTCTGTCGTACGTTATCCAATGTTAGGGTGCGATTTAATCATTTAGTTGAAGCATTTCTTTGTTTCGAGCGCTCTGCCTTTCATAACTCTGTACAATCTTTTTCTTTTCACAAGTCACTTAAATCACTTAATCAAGTCACTTAAATCATTGACTTTGTTACTTTTGCATTTTTTCTGTTTCAAATTGTTTAAGGACATAAACTATAGTGAAAGTATAAAGTAAGGAAAATATGCAAAATGTGCCTCGAAACATAAGCTTACTTCACACCTCGAGGACAAAAGACACAGACCCTTAAAAATGCTCTTGATTAAAATCTGTTTTTGTATCTCATCAGTTAGAAAATGTCAGCATTCTTTATGTTTGTGTGAGTTTATCGATTTATATTTTCTATGTAACTTTTTACGAGTGATTTAACATTAAGTGGATTCCTCCTCCCGGCTCTGCCGTTCCTCACAGTTTTGTAGTTTTTTATGCCTTTCTGCAGACAGTCTGAGTCCCTTGAGCTACTGGTGCATAAACGGGCAAAAGAAAGCAAAAAGCTGCATGCAGACCGAACACATGCACTCTCTCTGCTTTCTGGAGTCACAGTCATTACGCGACACTCCAGGGAGACTCGTTAAAAACATTCTGGAGACGCAAACTTTCATTCCATTTGCAAGTTATCTGTGTGGTTTGTCAGAGCCAAAGTGTTGTGATGTAGCTTTGGTGTTCCCACGGGAATTCTGTCAAAGCACCGGCCCCTTCCCTCTTAAGGGAACCTCAGCTCAGTCACTCCAACGTTGTCAGCTGACGACCCTGAAATCATTTGCTTTTTCACCAGCAGGTATCACAAAGGGCCACAGTAGGCCACAGCCAGGCTCCACCATCAGCCAGCAGGCCACAGCCAGGCTCCACCATCAGCCAGCAGGCCTAGCCAGGCGCCATCATCAGAAATTCCGCTTCCGGGTCCCTCGTGGTGGCCACCTCATGCTCTCGCTTCAGTATGCCACCCAAGAAAGGCCCAACACCAGAGGAGGTTGAGGACATTAAAACCTCCCTCGGAGCGCTGTGCGGAGACGTGGCCGCAGTCAGGGCGCAGCAGGAGCTGCTTCTGGGGCTTCTGGAGGAAGTAAAACAGCTACGCCTCCAAAATGCCGAGAAGGACAGACGGATCATGGATCTCGAGCGGCGGGTGGATGAGCTGGAGCAGTACACCCGTACGAACGACGTGGTCATCAGCGGTATTAAAATCAAGCCGCGCTCGTACGCGCGCGCGGTGGCCGGGAACGTCGGGGAGCCCAGCGACGAGGAGACCCGCTCGGTAGAGCAACAGGTGGCGTCCTTCCTCCAAAGCAAGGGGATAGAGATGGACCTGGAGCACATAGAAGCATGTCACTCACTGCCCAGGAGGAGTGACAGACTGCCGGCCGTCGTTATGAGATTTGTCAATCGGAAGAACAAGGTCGCACTGCTGAAACAAGGACGCAAACTGAAAGGCACGGACGTTTTCATTAATGAGCATCTGACACGAAAAAACGCAGACATCGCGAGGAAGGCAAGGCAACTGAAGAAGAACGGTAAAATACAACATACATGGGTAACAAACTGTAAGATTTTCATTAAGCTAAACGGGACACCAGAAGAGGCAAAAGTACTGATAGTGAGGAACATGGAGGATCTGGACAAGTATAACTGACACCAATGTATCAATTACACCAGGAAATGACATGGACACGTTGAAATTAGTTCTTCAACAGAAAGTAATTGATCTAGATTGTGAATATAAGGAGCATAATATAATAGATCCAGAAATAGATTCTGAAAGTAACTTTCTCTCTTCTTTTGTTAAAAATTGTAATTATTTCACTCAGGAACAATATGAAAAAGAAATTAACCTAGACGGGAAGCTCTCATTAATTCACTTTAACAGCAGAAGTATGTACTCTAATTTTGATTTCATTAAGGACTATTTGCAACAATTTTCTCGCCCCTTTAGTGTTATAGCCATCACTGAAACTTGGTTCAATGTCGATAAAGGAATAGATTTTTGTTTGAATGGATATGATTTAAAATACATGAATAGATTAAATAAGGCGGGCGGCGGGGTTGCTATATATGTTCATAACTCTATAAAATATAATGTTGTAACAACTATGTCTATGGCTATTGATGGAATTTTGGAATGTTTGACTATTGAGATTATGAATGAAAAAAAGAGAAATGTTATAATAAGTTGTATATATCGGACACCCAGTTCAAGTATTGACACTTTTAATGAATGGATAGAAAAAACGTTTGCTTCGGTGAACCAAAAATTACTATTTATCTGTGGTGATTTTAACATTGATTTGCTAAATCCAACAAGGTTAAAAGCCATTGATGACTTTACTGACACAATGTACAGCTTATCACTATATCCAACAATAACAAAGCCAAGCAGAATAACTTCACATAGCGCCACTATTATTGACAACATTTTTACTAATGTCATGGATTTCCAAATTAATAGTGGTCTGCTTGTCTGTGATATAACTGACCACTTACCAGTTTTTACTTTGTGTGACTGTGATTTAAAAAAAAATAGATACCAAGATCATGATAGCAAAGCGAACAATAAATGAAGAAGCAATTCATGCCTTCAATTTCGATTTAGCACAACAAGATTGGAGTTCGGTGTATGAAGAGTCAGATGTGGACAAGGCTTATGATAATTTTCTAGATATTTTTACTATGTGGTACAATAAACATTGTCCTGTAAACGAACACATGACAAAGAAAAAAAAGATAAAAAGTCCTTGGCTCACAAAAGGAATTATTAATGCTTGCAAAAAGAAAAACAATCTGTATAAACAGTTCATCAAAGTAAAAACAAAAGAAGTGGAACAAAGATATAAAGCATATAGAAATAAATTGACTGATATTATAAGAACGAGCAAACAACTTTATTATAGAAGAAGATTATATGAAAATAAAAACAATATAAAAGGAACTTGGGATGTGTTAAACAACTTAATTAAACAAGGATCTTCTGGAACATCATATCCTGAATATTTTACTGATGCAAATGGTGAAAATCACAACATGAGTAATATTGTCGATGGGTTCAATAAATTCTTCATAAATGTTGGCCCTGAACTAGCAGCGGACATCCCGTGTCATAAAAATGAAAATATCAGTAATATAAAATCAAATCCCTTTTCACTGTTCCTCTCAGCTACAAATGAGCAAGAAGTAATAAATATCACATTAAAATGTAAAAGTAAGTCTTCAATGGATTATCATGACATAAATATGTCTGTAGTTAAACAGGTTATTCTGAATATTGCTAGTCCCTTAACATATATCTGTAATTTATCATTTCAGTCCGGTTGTTTTCCAAAAAAAATGAAAATTGCGAAAGTAATACCACTATATAAAAGTAATGACAAACACAGTTTTACCAATTATAGGCCTATTTCTCTACTGCCTCAATTCTCAAAAATTCTAGAAAAACTTTTTAATTCAAGATTAGAAAAATTCCTTGAAAAACATCAAATAATAAATGTTGGTCAGTATGGTTTCAGAACGCAAAGAACCACTTCAATGGCGATAATTGAGGCAGTAGAAGAAATTACTGATACACTGGATAAAAATAAATATGCAGTTGGTATTTTTGTTGACCTCAAAAAGGCCTTCGACACAATCAATCACTCAATTTTACTGGATAAATTGGAAAGATATGGTATTCGAGGGAAAGCTGGTAACTGGTTAAAAAGTTACCTAACAGGTCGGGAACAATATGTTAGCATAGGGCATTACCACTCAGAGAAACTTGGTATTACATGTGGTGTTCCCCAAGGGTCAGTGTTGGGACCAAAACTTTTCAATGTATACATAAATGATATTTTTGATGTTTCTCAAGTACTTAAACTCATACTGTTCGCAGATGACACCAACATATTTTTCAGTAGCGATGATTATACTGATCTTGTAATGACTGTAAACAGGGAGCTAAAATTAATAAAAAAAAATGGATGGACATAAATAAATTATCATTAAATATAAATAAAACTAAAGCAATGTTTTTTGGTAATTTAAAATATAATATAGAATTACCAATTATCATTGAAGGTGTACCAATTGATAATGTGAGTGAAAACAAATTTTTGGGAGTTATAATTGATAACAAAATTTCATGGAAACCCCACGTCAGACACATAAAAACCAAAATTTCCAGAAGCCTCGCAGTTTTGAACAAAGTGAAACAATTCCTTGATAAAGATGCACTTCGTACTCTGTACTGTACCCTGGTTCTTCCATATCTTACATATTGTGTGGAAGTGTGGGGAAACACATATAAAAATACAACTAATCCATTAGTCACAGTACAGAAACGAGCACTGCGTATTATTCACAAGGCTGGTTATCTAGATCATACTCACAAACTCTTTCTTCAGGCAAAGTTACTTAAATTCCAGGATCTGGTTAATTACAATACATCCATAATTTTGTATAAAGCTTTTACTAAACTTTTACCGGCAAATTTACAAACTAGATTTGAAATTCGAGAAAAGGTTTATAATGTGAGAGGCTTTGGAGAATTCAAATTACCCAGAACTCGAACAACCCGTAAAGGCTTTTGTGTGTCTGTATGTGGTGTGAAAATCTGGAACAGTCTGAGTTTACAATTGAAACAATGCAAAAATATTCATAGATTTAAATTTCTCTACAAACAGTTGGTCTGGTCACAGTATACTCAATGATGGGTTTTAGTGTGCTCTGTAATGTCTGTCCTCTTACCATTGCTGGTATGGATTCCAAAATAAAAAATAAAAAATAAAGTGTGCGTATGTATGTACATATATGTACTTGTGTGTGTAGATATATATGTATGTATATGTATGTGTGTCTGTTACTTGTAGTTATTACTGCCTGTTACCTGTGGTAATGCAATTTATAATTTATATATTCTGTATTCAGTTATGAAGGCTCTAATTGTTGGTTGCGAGCTGCCGCTTAGATGCTTGTATGTGCCCGGAGCTGTTGATGGGTCTGTATGCAATGATGGGCGTAGCTGCGGGAAGTTTATTGTTTTTTTTTGTTGATGAGTGAGTATAGGGGTGGGATTTAATAAGTTTTCTTCGTCCCACTCCTTTTTCAGGCAAGTTTTGTTTTTTGTTTTGTGTATTTTATGTTCAATATAGGTATTTGTTGTGCCTGAAAATGAATAAATAAATGAAATGAAAATGAATGAAATGAATGAAATGAAGTTTGTGCAAAGCTCCAACCAAAATCAGTTACTGCAGCTGCAGAAGTGTCCTGATTAACCGTGACAATGGTTATATGTTGGACTATTTGGTGCAAACGCCTGTGTGAGCCACATCAGCTCTACAAGATGCCACAAGCTTTATTCTGTGGATACAGAGCCACAGACCAGCACTTACCCAGTAAATGGCAATCCTCGAGTCGATCATTCTTTATCAAACCAGGCCATCCCTCCCTTTGCTTCTAGTCGTTTGTACACAGCTATCAGACCGGGGCCAGCGAAGAGGGAAAAGGACAAGCCAGGAGAAAGTAATGATGTTTGTGATGAGCCTCAGAGTTGACTTAAGTCTAGCTGCTAAATCCCCGGACTCTCACAGCCAGGCCATTACGCACACTCCATGTTTCCCTCACAAGCTGTGTGAGGGGCTTTTGGGGAATGAAGATGCTCTCATTTGAGGCTGTGGTGAACACTACATCACTCAACCCTGCGTGCACCACGGGCACGTTTCACCGTTGCCATTATGACTCCTTTCTCTCGGCGATGTAGCTCCGTCCAGATCGCACGCTGCGTTTAGCCGTCTCATTTTTGATTTTATAGAAGGACCACCTAAGCCTTTTTTTTTTTTACTGCGTACCCTTTATACTAAATGCTTCTTGGTTGATTGTGAGCTGTCTGAGTGTTCATTGTTTGTGCACAAAAGACCTCCCACTCAGAGATCATGACTGAGGATTGAATGTTGCCATAGAGTCTGAGGTGCATTTTATACCGTGGAGTGAAGAGGTGACCATATAATATGGTAATATAATAAATCTGTGAAAAAAGGAAATGGCAAAGCATAAAAAGGTACTGAAAGAAGGTGAGCACAAAAAATATCCAAAGGCAGATTAATGATTAAAGGATGCAGATTTATCTGGTATGAGAAGAATCAAATATGCAAAGTGAAGAAAAAATCTCTGACTGTGATTCTATGAAATTCTAAGCTGTAGCTGTATCACTGCTTTTTCCCTTTTGCCAGCAGGAAACGGACACATTTCATTGCTCTGATATGACTTTGGTTGTTAATACAGAAAAGTGAAATGCGAACGGAAAACGAGAGCTACAGTCAGGCGTTAATAAAAAGTCTTTATAGTTTATGATGGCACACCTCCCCGCTTCCTTTACCCACAGCGCATCAGCTGTGAATGAGTTATGTTCATCCTCTGTGACATAAAGAACTATCTAATCTAATCTAATAACTTTAATCTCAGCCAAACCGATTTACTCACGAACAAACAAAACACTGAAAAAAGCCCAACAATAACATTTTTAGGTTGTCTAAGTGACTTATATATTACGTTTAACCCGAGTAGCGAAAGTCCGCGGTGATCTGAAAATGATGTGCCGGGAGTTGTGCCGTTCTCGGCCGCATCAGTGACCCTCGAGCTCCCGGCTAGCTATCGAGCTGGTGGGTAGCAGATGTCTCCGAAAACGTGGAAGCACTTTTGCAAATATGCGATATCTTGATAAACCGAGCAGATATTTGATGTTTGCACAACTACTTTCTCGCCTGAAAATATGTTAAAAGTTTCTTTTGTGACCCAGAAAGATTAATAAGAGTAATTTTAAAACTTAGTAGCGGCCCACATTGTTGGAAACTGGAGTCTGGCTCGGCCGCGCTATGCATTCTGGGATATGGTGGGCCATGAAGGACACACCCGACCCATCCTTCAAATTCGGGGAAAAGGAGGACGCGTTTGTCGGCTGCATTCGGAGGAGTCTACGAATTTGGACAGCCTTCGGCGCGTCGCTGTGACGTAATCGGTCTACAAATGCGGCCTCAGGAGGATGCAGCCCAAACAAAAAAAAAAAAGAAAAAGGATGCAGCCCATGAATTTGGACACGACCATTGACTGTGCAGCGTTCTCAGTTAAACAGCAACGGTGGCCTGAAAGGTTCAAACCGACGTCGCTGTCTTCTGTAATTAGCTGCCTCTACAATGGGATCGTTATACATGATGAATAACCTTGAGAATAAAAGTGTCAGGCCCAGACATTAAAAAGGCAGCTATGTGTGCCTCAGTGAGACAAAGCACCGTTACATGCGGGTAACGGGACCAACAGCGCCACGATGACAAAAGCACGCCTGTAACCCAAAAACTCTTCAGCTGTCTTGGTTTCCCGACACAGACGCTCGCTCGTCTATGAATAAGAGCAGGCAGGATGGCCGCGTGCTTTAAAAGAGCAGAAAGCTGATGGGAGGACAAACAGTCAACATGTTGATCCTGGTTTCCATATTTCACCTGGTGACTTCCATAAAACGCAAAAAGCAACCAAACACAGGGTCATGTGACACAGCGCGGCCTCTTCAGGAGAGCGAGATGTAGTTTGTGACGAAAACTGAGTAATTATCTCAAGTCTGTCTCTTCTCATTCAAAATAACGGTTACTCTGTCTCCCCGTCTCTGTTGATTCAGATGAGTTCTGCACCGCGGTCCGAGTCATGTTTACCGACCAAAGCCAGTGTGAAATCCGGAATAACTGCTCTCCAGAACTCCCCTGGCCTTCCCTGGCACATTGTTGCTCTGTTCACTTCAAGCAGGAAGTCCAACTGAGGCCGGTCTATTTTTCTCTCACTTATTTTTTTATGTGGCAGCAGAATCTTTTCTGTGTGTAACTGCTTCATGTACAAAGTCATGGAGGGAACGCAAACACGCCCAGCCTCGCTGTCACTGAGAGCCAGGATTTAAGCCCGTCTCAGCCAGTACGTTTAGCACCAGTCTTTGCACCCTGACATGCTGTGAGACACACCTGTGAAAAAAGAGCACGTGAGTACCTACTGTATATCCAGCAGCATACGTAATTGCTGAAAATGGCAGAGAAGCAAAACAAACAGATGTGTCAGGGTGTGCACAGCTCATTATGCTGCAGCATCCCTCAGTGTGCAGCAGTGCACATACTCAACGACACGCGGGGAGGAGCCCAGTGTGTGAGGCGTGAATAAATAAGATGATTACTATATATATATATATATATATATATATAAATAAAAACACCCAGCACGCCCCTGCGGGCGGTTTATCCTTCAAGCTCGGGTCCTCTACCAGAGGCCTGGGAGCTTGAGGGTCCTGCGCAGTATCTTAGCTGTTCCCAGGACTGCGCTCTTCTGGACAGAGATCTCCGATGTTATTCCCGGGATCTGCTGGAGCCACTCGCCTAGCTTGGGAGTCACCGCACCTAGTGCTCCGATTACCACGGGGACCACCGTTACCTTCACCCTCCACATCCTCTCGAGCTCTTCTCTGAGCCCTTGGTATTTCTCCAGCTTCTCGTGTTCCTTCTTCCTGATATTGCTGTCATTCGGAACCGCTACATCGATCACTACGGCCGTCTTCTTCTGTTTGTCTACCACCACTATGTCCGGTTGGTTAGCCACCACCATTTTGTCCGTCTGTATCTGGAAGTCCCACAGGATCTTAGCTCGGTCATTCTCCACCACCCTTGGGGGCATCTCCCATTTTGACCTCGGGACTTCTAGGTTATACTCGGCACAGATGTTCCTGTACACTATGCCGGCCACTTGGTTATGGCGTTCCATGTATGCCTTGCCTGCTAGCATCTTGCACCCTGCTGTTATGTGCTGGATTGTCTCTGGGGCATCTTTACACAGCCTGCACCTGGGGTCTTGCCTGGTGTGATAGACCCCAGCCTCTATGGATCTTGTACTCAGAGCTTGTTCTTGTGCTGCCATGATTAGTGCCTCTGTGCTGTCTTTCAGTCCAGCTTTGTCCAGCCACTGGTAGGATTTCTGGATATCAGCCACCTCCTCTATCTGCCGGTGGTACATACCGTGCAGGGGCCTGTCCTTCCATGATGGTTCCTCGTCTCCCTCCTCTTTCTTGGGTTTCTGCTGCCTGAGGTATTCACTGAGCACTCGGTCAGTTGGGGCCATCTTCCTAATGTATTCTTGGATGTTCCTTGTCTCATCCTGGACTGTGGTGCTGACACTCACCAGTCCCCGGCCCCCTTCCTTCCGCGTAGCGTACAGCCTCAGGGTGCTGGACTTGGGGTGAAACCCTCCATGCATGGTCAGGAGCTTTCTTGTCTTTATGTCAGTGGCTTCTATCTCCTCCTTTGGCCAGCCTATTACCCCAGCAGGGTACCTGATCACGGGCAGGGCGTACGTGTTGATGGCCCGGATCTTGTTCTTACCATTCAGCTGACTCCTCAGGACTTGCCTGACCCTCTGCAGGTACTTGGTGGTTGCAGCTTTTCTAGCGGCCTCTTCATGGTTCCCATTTGCCTGCGGGATCCCCAGGTACTTGTAACTGTCCTCTATGTCTGCAATGTTGCCTTCTGGTAGTTCAATCCCCTCAGTTCTGACTACCTTCCCTCTCTTTGTTACCATCCGACTACACTTCTCCAGTCCGAACGACATTCCAATGTCATTGCTGTATAGCCTGGTAGTGTGGATCAGTGAATCGATGTCTCGTTCACTCTTGGCATACAGCTTGATGTCATCCATGTACAGGAGGTGGCTGACAACTGCTCCGTTCCGTAGTCGGTATCCGTAGCCAGTCTTGTTAATGATCTCACTGAGGGGGTTCAGGCCTATGCAGAACAGCAGTGGGGACAGAGCATCTCCTTGGTAGATCCCGCACTTGATGGTAACTTGTGCTATGGGCTTGGAGTTGGCCTCTAGTGTTGTACGCCACATCCCCATTGAGTTCCTGATGAAGGCTCTTAGGGTCCCATTGATCTTGTACAATTCTAGGCATTCCAGTATCCAGCTGTGGGGCATTGAGTCATAGGCCTTCTTGTAATCAATCCAGGCAGTGCACAGGTTGGTCAGTCTGGTCTTGCAGTCTCGGCTGATTGTTCTGTCTACCAGTAGCTGGTGTTTTGCACCTCTGGTATTCTTGCCAATTCCTTTCTGTGTCCCGCTCATGTATTGACCCATGTGCCTGTTCATCTTAGCCGATATGATGCCTGACAGGAGCTTCCATGTAGTACTGAGGCAGGTTATTGGTCGGTAGTTGGAGGGGACCGGTCCCTTCTTGGGGTCCTTGGGGATCAGGACCGTCCGGCCTTCAGTTAGCCATTCCGGGTGTCTCTCGTTAACTAGCAGCTGGTTCATTTGTGTGTGTGTGTGTGTATATATATATATATATATATATATATATATATATATATATATATATATATATATATATATATATGCAGCACTGGTAGCGAGCAGATAACAGTACTGCACAGTTAGAGGTGGAGTTGGGAGGCATCATTGTCATTTAGTGCTGCACACGTGCAGATGTGCAAATCTGAAAAGCAGTCGCGTCTCCCCCCCCGCAGCACGTCACTCTCCCAAACTGTCTCATGTTCTTTACAGTGACTAAATAAAACTAAAAGGCAAACAAATCCTCCTGGGACACGCAGGCAGAGAAAATACTTTGGAGTGGAGCTGTGTCTAATACTTTCTAGTCTGGTTTCTTCAAAATGGCATTTCTATTTGAGCTTCACTCCAAAACTCTGGGAGGCTTAAACAGGGGCGATAATGTCTCTTAAGGATTTACTGCCATCTGTTGGCACAGAGGGAAACTGATTATTGGTCGATTGTACACAGGCTGCTCTGCTGTACTTACAGTATGTACTGTAATTCTCTGTACTACACGCATTTGAATAAAACAGCGAACATTACTAGTTCATCCTATGCAGCTTTTTTGTAACTCAGCTGTGAGAGCCAGAGTGCTTGTTTGTGATGTGATGACACGATCACTCTGCTTCCAACAAATCCACATGTATAGAGCTAAAATAACTAACGATCGAACACAAAGAGCTGGACACAAACGCATCCTGACCTCTCCTCGTCTTGTGCTAACATTACAATAAGCGGTCTGCTTTCTAGACTTTGTGAGATGACTCTTATAATGAATGTGGACCATTTTCATAACATCTTGAATCACCATCTCACTTTCATTCCTACATGCTTGACTGAACCATAATTACCATTTAAAGTGGGACAGGAGTGAAGAGAGATCTTTGTTTGCAGCTCGGGTCACGCATGGCAGCCAGCCGTTCTTGATTGCATGATTAGATAAGGCCAGCCGAGATCAGTGAAAACTTTAGTGCGATCTCAAACACAAGAGCTCAGTTTCTACTTTTCCATGTTTATCTGTGTACGTACACATCTTCTAATTGCTCCTTTAATTCACCTTCAACTCCACATGAACGGATACGGCAGTAATGAAAACCATTTATTTGAAAATGTGCGATAAAGGGGAAAAACCCTACAAAGCTAGCGTGGTTGTTACACATGATGTATGGAAAAATCAAAGTTCTGTTTATGATGACGCGGCTCCATTAACAATAATGGATAAAGAATCTTAAAAACTGGCAACAAATTCAAAGTTGTCACATATCTGAGACGCAAATCAACAGTTTTCACTTCAGAGGACCGAATAAGAGCGATCAAACACAAAGACTGAAACACGCCTTCACATGGTCGAATTTTAAAGGGTCTCATGTTTAAAAAAACCAAAACGCTCTGCTTTGTCACATGACAGAGGTTTCAGTCTATCAGCTAAATGTGGCACTCTGATTGGCTCCTGAAGGAGTTTGAAGATGAATACGAGCATAAAAAACAAACAAAAAACAACCCCATTAAAGCCCTTACATTGCAGTCGAACTAGATATGAAGAGGTAGAGAATAGAGAAAGAAAAGAACTAGAGAACAGACGTCTGTTATAAATTCTTGTACTGCATCTGATTAAAAATACAAATTTCGATGGTTTTATAGGCAGAGGTCTTCAGTCTGCATCCTCCTCCTCCGACTCGGACTCTGAAGGAAAGGAAACATCCGTCACCAGACGCGTAAACTCGACGTGCATTTAGTTACTAACATTTGGAGACCATAAACACGAGGCGCGTTTTGGGGCGTCTCCCATCAGTGGCAGACAGAAACGAGGTGCTTACCTTCCTCTGCGTTCTTGAGCCATTCAACAAACTTTTTCATCTGCTCAAGGAAAACGCTTTTTCCTTTAGCTTGGTGGGCTTCATTGTACCACTTCAGAATCGCCTCCTCGCTCAAGACATCGGCTGGGAGAAAAACACACAAAGATAAAAACGAGAACATAAAACAGAAAAAGAAATCATTTCAACTCGACGCCAACAGCACAGATGCGTCCGCAGGTGCCGGGAAAACAAATGTCACCAGGCAGGTTGATGACATCAATCAAGGCAAAGTTTTGGCTATAATCTCTGGCCATCTGGCATCAGTCGCACAAGCCTGCGTCGCTTCCTGCCGCAAAGTAAACGTCTTTACTGGTGGGAACAGGAGCCTTATGGGCATAATTAACTCACCTTTGTAGAGCAGTACGACGATCTTCTGAAAGGCCTTCATGAAGTGGATGTTGTCATAGCAGTACTCCTGGATCTTCAGCAGCAGCGTGAGCTCTGAGAGGCCCTGGGAGGTGAAAGCCTTCAACAGCGGGCTGTATTGCTGAGGATGGAAACCAGGGAAAAGCTGGAGTAAGAGTTTTACCACTGTGAAAGTTTCACACACAGAGTGGGAGGGGGAGATGCTTCTGATTTCTCCCATTACTTCCACTTTGCCTTACTAAATCAATTATCTTCTCTGCAGAGTTCAAAGCCTACAGCAGCGCGGATTTTCTAACATCTCCGAGGCACGATTTAAGAGCGACACCCGTACGTTTCTTTAGATCTCTCGGATCGTGTCATAACTGCCGTGGGAGAGAAGAAGAACAGGAAGAGCAGAGCGACGCAGGTGTCACCTTTAAGTGTTTGATGGCTTGTTCCGTCACGAGCTCCTCCTTCTTGTTCCACTCCACCGAGCTCATCACGCTGGACCAAATTAGTCCGATCATCGTCTGCTCAGAGATGTTGTTCTTCTTGATTTCCTCTCGGACGTAAGCAATGATCTATAAGATCCAAGCCGAGAGACGGAACAAACGTTACTATCAACGCAGACCAACCACGGCAGACATTACCTACAAGCACCCTGGCAGGGTGCAGAGGTTGGCAGGAGCAGATAATATGTTCAGGCTGAGTGGATTTCAGGAATTTGCCATTGATCCACTGCATCCGTTTCCTCACCATTCCTCAAGACAAAAGGGTGACAGGTCAAGCAGAAAGCAATCTTAAGTGCTACTACACAGCGGTGTGCTGCGAGGAGCGAGTCTGTGTAAAAGAAGATGGAAAACCACGAACACTTACGTCTTTGAGGGGCTCTCCACATGACATCAGATCCTCAAGCTCTTTCTGCAGCTCTTTGCGAGCACCTATGGACTGCTGGTTCCTGGCAAAGTCGGAAATCTCCTTGAGCCCGGCGTCTGTGAAGTACTTTGAGAAGTGCTCGCAACTCCGCTTGTTGGCCGGGAAAAGTTCCTGCAAATTTACATAATCAAACATTGAAGCAGACCGAACAAGCCTTCATCAGCAATTAGGAGGCCTTTGGTGCAGTAGCTGCTGTGACTGCCACAATAGTTTGAAACTATTCAATTTATGCAGAGCCGTAATTAAGCAGTCATATTTAGAATACGCAGACAGGCCGCTGAGCGGCATGGGGAAACGCCGCTTCGCCTAAGCCTCGTAGAGATGTTGTAGCGAAGATGTCGTTCTCACCATAAGCCTGTTGTCCATGCCAACCTTTCGAAGACTGGCAGCAACCGAGTTGATGTCCTTTTCAGAAAGCCAGGATTTGAAGAGTTTTACAGCAAAGCAAGGCGAAACACCTGAACAAATGCACAAAAATGTGAGTCAGCTGTTACTGACAGACCTGCCAGGATAAAGAAAGTCAAAGTAATCCGCCGGTAAACACAACACCGAGGCTCTTAACTGGAAAAATGCCACAAACAAGAAAACATTCAAGTGTGGACCAACGGGTAAATCAAATAAACATCTGCATCTACAAGCTAAATAAAAGTGTATGATGATCAAAAAGGTAAAACCATCAGCATCCGTCGGGTCCTTTCAAAGAGCGCAGCAGTGGATGCTGATGGATTAACTCATCACATCTATTAGCTGTTGTGTTTGTGGTTAATCTCTTCTTCTGGTACAACACAGACAACCGGCTGACAACGCCCACTCAAAGCAAAACTTCACAGCATCATCTGCACCTTTTACTGCATCACACATTAATAATACTAGCATGTAACAAGAGCACTTATTTGCACAGAAATTAGCATTACTCCATTACTCTGAAGCTTTTTTTAAAATTGCCTTTTCATTAGGGGGGCTGCGAATGGAAAATATTAAGCATTCCCTTCATGCACGTGTAAAATGTAGTAACGTAACGCAGGCGCATCTTTCTAGACTTTCACAGACTCGTGCAGTACTGTAAGACCTCAGGTTCTCTGTAGCCTGGCCATGCAGCTGCTATCAGCATGCACAAATATGCAAACTCTGTGTCAGAGGGACAGACGTTAGGCATCTCTGTGTGTAGCAGAGCAAGTCCACTGTGTGACCAATTACATTGACTTTGGTTACTCAGGGGTGGACAGCTTTTTTAGAATATATTTTATAATTTAACTATATTTGTAAACAAAGAGTGGAGCAGACAGTCCTGAAGCAGACGTTTGACACCAGCTGCTTTAATGGAGATTCCCCAAATGTTTTCTTTGTGCGTTCAGTTATTTTAAAGACTCGTCTTTGGAATCATAAAGGATACGACTTCCCATCGCTGACTTTCTTTCAGGGAAAAAAAGGGAGAAAATGGATTCAAATGTGACTGATGACAAGTAAATGACGAGAGAAAGAACAACTTCCACAACTCAAATGGGAGGATAACATTGCAGTGACAATGTTTAATATTGAAAGTTTAATAATTTAGTTCCACTCATTGAGTTTCGGCCCTGCTGAATGAGCAAAACGTGAGATTTCTGCAGCATTTTTTCCCCTGATTAATCCCAGCAGCTGAAAACAGACACGTCTGCAGGCATCAAAGGCTTTTCCATAGTCTCTGACTAAAATGAAAGCCTACATACTGTCAACACTCGTTTGCATGACTGCCCGTCCCTCTGCTACTTCTACATTAATACCTGCAAAGCATTCAGGCTGTCCAGATAAAGCAAACAGTGCGCTGTGTGTGTACAGGTCCTTAAAATGTCTGATAAATGGTGGCTCGGGAAGAGAAACCGTGAACATAATTCTGCACACAGACCGAGTATTAAAGCAGAGTACCTTCTTTGACCAAATTCTCATTGAAGAGGCTGCTGAGAATGGATGCAGAGATGTTCCCGTTGGCCAGCAGAATCCCTGTTAGCATGGCCAGCTTGTTGCGCTCAGACTCTGTGAAACCCTTGAGAAACAGTAGCAGCTGTAAAACAGTAAACATACAGGCTGAACCACAGCAGAGGCAAAGCTGTACTCTTTATATTTTAAACTGAAACAAACTGCTCAAGACCATGACCCGGTCAGGCAGGTCAGGCTACCTACGTGACCCAGCTATGCAGAGAAACAAACCTTTTTGATCTCCTCTTCAAATCCCTTCTCCAAGTATTTGTAGCGCCTAATGAGCTTGTTAAAGACCTAAAGGGGAAAAATTGCTTTATTATCCATAAAAACAAATGGATATTAAAACGTGAACTGAACACAGTGGTATTCACCTGTGCATATGCCTGCATGGTCTCCATGTCCTCTTGTGCTTTGAAGAGACAGAACTCTGTACAGGTCATGTCATCTGACAGCGTACCCCCGGGGGCTGAAATTAAACACATATTCATGTCTTAGGCGCATCACATGTTTCACCTCTGCTGATCACTGTATCGACATCAATTCAAAAACAGGGGGGACACTTGTGCACGCCAGTATTAACCTGAAGACCCAGAGAGCGCTCGACTGGGGGACACATTTTATTACCATGGTATAATGCAAAGTTTAAAAGAAATGCCTGCAACTCACCCAGCATTCCACCAGCCACCAGGATGTCGAACAAAGTCTCGGCATAGCGTCGGTAGTCAAGCTTTGCACCAGAGGCATCAAGGAACTTTGCGACAGCTTCCAAATCAGTGCCAGTTTGGTTCAGACCCTGCACAATGCTCTCCTGAAACTGGGAAGGGTCAAACCTCTCCTTTTCATCTGTGCAAAAAGAACAAAAAGACAAATTAGTTCAGTTCATTTTTTATTTCAAATGTATACATTCAGCATCATTTCGTGATATCATTCCATTATTTTGTTTGAAAGGGAGTAGGCAGAAGTATACACTTGTTTGGCTCTACCCCCACAAATTTTACATCTCATTCATTTAGTTTTCTTTTAGTCTTAAACAAACAAACAATGAAACAAAAGCAAAACAAAACAAAAATCATCACAATATAGTTACTTTCATATAATAAAAGACAGAATATGTAAATTAGCAGATTCACAAATACTGAAACAAATAAACCAAAACATCCCAATTACCGTCCTGGGTTGACCCCATTTTCTTCATTCTTAAATTTGTTTTTTATATTTTATTTTAAACTGGTATATGTTGTTGCTTTCTTTTATTTCTTATGTTAGACCAGGGGTGTCCAACTCAAATACACAGTGGGCCAAAATTCAAAACTGGAACAAGGTCGCGGGCTGACGTTAATATTTATTGAAAAAAAAAAAAAAAAATCCCTCCAGATTTAAGAATGAATCTTTTCTTATGGACTCAAACAAGTTTTGCTGAAAAACTGAATATGGAACAAGCAAAGCTTAATACTAAACAATATATATGTTAGCTGTATAATACCAGTAGGCCAGCTCTAATAATAATTTGGTATGGCTTCGTGGGCCAGAGTTTGACACCTATGTGTTAGACTGTTCCATAATTTAACTCCCACTATGGAGATAACTTACTTTAAAAAGTAAGTTAACTTTAATCCACCAGAAATTTGGAGTCAATAAATAACAGACAGACATTTAAAAAAAAAAATTTCTCTCTCTCTAGCTGGAGGCTGTAAAAAAAAACTTTTTTCGAGTCATTTGGACTTGTTGGTGCGTTTTCAATCATTGTCCTGGTGTATAACACAAATGTGCTTGAGGGCATGAAGTAGTGGCTGAATGTAATCGTTCAGGACTTTCTGGTAGAGAGCAGAAGTCGTGGTTCCATCAGTTGAGCAGGTCCTGAAGTAGCAAAGCAGCCCCATGCCATCACACTCCCACCACCATGCCTGACTGTTGGCATGACGTTGTTTTCATGAAATGCTGTGTTAGGCCGGTTTTATGTCTCCACCCGCGTACATGATTCTGAGAGGACAGAGGGGGAGAGGGGTTTTCACCCACCCCAGATGTGCGTCTGTGCGGTCACCCAAGATCCTGGAGGACTGGATGACGTAAGCAACTAAGTGACGTAAGTGTGATGGAACAGAGCAAGGAGCAAAACCAGAGTTCACCCAAAACGGGAGGGCCATGAAAAAACTTCAAAGGCCAAAAAATAAAGCATGAAAAGCAGAGATGGTGGCTGCAGTGACCTTTTCATTGTTTTTAACGCTGTTTCACTTCAACTCTTTGTTTGTTAGAACTTCGCTCTTATCTGCAGCTGCCTGATGGATCAACAACAGCACACAGACTGGTTTTACCACGTACTTTGTAAACTACCTCAGTCTCACAAGAGAGCTCTCTGCAGGCATCTGGGCAGTCCTCAGATCAGAGCAGACAGCGAACGCACCGTCTGCTCAGCCATAAAAACAGCTTCAGTTTTACATCAGATGTAACTGAGCCAAGTGAGGCCTGCAGTTCTTTAGATGTTGCTCTGGGTTTGTCTGTGACCTCCTGGATAAATCGCTCATGTGCTCTTGGAGCCGTTTTGGTAGGCCGGTTGCTCCTGTGAAGGTTCACCACGGTTCCAGGTTTTCTTCACGTCGCTGACGGCTCTCACTGTGATTCACTTGAGTCCCAGAGCCTTACAAACGTCTCTGTAACCTTTTCCAGCCTGATAGATGTTTTGTTTTTCAGCTGTTTCTTTAGCTCATGGCATGATGTGCTGTTCTTTTATTTAAACCTGCTTCACTTACCAGACAGCTTCTATTTAAATGAGTGGTGGGCGATCGTGGCTCAAGAGTTGGGAGTTTGTCTTGTAATCGGAAGGTTGCCGGTTCGAGCCCCGGCTCGGACAGTCTCGGTCCTTGGGCAAGACACTTCACCTACCGCCTACTGGTGACGGCCAGAGGGACTGATTGCCCAGGGCAGCTGTGGCTACAACTGTAGCTGCCTCCACCAGTGTGTGAATGTGAGAGTGAATGAATAGTGGCATTGTAAAGCGCTTTGAGGGTCTCGAAATGAAAAGTTATTTAAAACTATATAAATGCAATCCATGAAATGATTTCTTGGTTCAGCAGAACTCATTTCATGGATTGAAATGATGTGTGGGTGTGGCTAGTGAAGCTGAACTTAGATTTCGTTTAAAAAAAAGAAAAAAGGGGGACTCAGATAGTTCAGATTTTTGGCATGATGAAGAGCCAAAAGTCTTTTAAATACTACATATATTTTTTTCATATTAAGTATTTGTTCCCAGTTACAAAACGTTGGCAGAGAATGTAAAAGATTAAAAACAGGCAAATTTTGGTACTGCCGGCCTGCATTATTGTAGGGTCTTTGACAATATTTGTAAGTCAAAGACTAAGTGGTTGAGATTTGGTGCTATATAAATAAAATAGAATAGAATTGAATCAGAACTGAAAATTGGCATTGGTTATCTGCAAGATTTTTTTGTTTTAATTATGGCATCAAGGTTGGAGTCAATCCAGGATTTCACAATCTGTGCTTTTCCATTGCTGGTAGCATGAAAAGCTACAGGGAGGACAGGCGGGCGTGATCTGTATATCCTGATGAAACCACCTGTGTTTAATGTGACCAAAACAAAGTGATGCTCGGCGGTTTCTCACCTCTTTTCCGAGTTTTGAAACGCTGGCCTGTTAGCGTAGGCTTCTGCTGCCTTTGATTACTCATAAAAACACTCTGCAAGAAAAACATAAATGAGCTCAGGGTGAGGAAACAACAATGGGATCCGTCCGCACAGTTCCACCCATGCATAATCAAATCTGCATGAATCATACAAATGTTGTGTGCATGTGGGAGCGCAACGTGAAACAAGCCAGATGTTAGCCACCCCCATTATTTGTTTGGGAGGGAAGGGCAGAAGCTGGTATGAGCCTTCACCCCTGGGGATGTATACACACACATATACTCATACAGGTATAAACAACAATGCTATTTACCATAAATGTTAGCGGTAACCACAGTTATTAGCATCGTCCACGTCACCACGCGTGCTAAATGTACGAGCAGCAGTGCATGCACAGCACCATACGAGGACATTTGTCTACCTTCGTTCATTGTCATGATACGAATCTATAAAAACAGCACTTTACTCTGTACATATTATAAATATCACACCAAAAAAGGCCAGCTGTGACAGTCTATATTTATCAAAGCCGAGCGAGCCAACTCTGGATATCTGACTTCAGATAACACAATAACACTGGGGCAGTGCTAGCTTGCTGCTAACTATAATCCATTTTCCTGGAATTTCCATCCGCAGTGTCGCAGTAAACTGAACTAGTGCGAGCAGCGCTCGGCTCCACAAAGAGAAAAAATTAGTCAGAAACTCACCGAAATCCTCTTTAAGAACAAAAACAGTCCGTGACAAAGAAACTAGTATAACTGGACTCCAGTACAACCAGTTCTAGGGAAGAGGAAGCTGTAGACGTAACCGCGCGTGCGCACTAACGCAGTCTATTTGGGTCACCACACTTGACTGAAGAGCGAAATTTAAGCGGTTAAAACCAAATAAATAACATGCAGTGATACTGCAGGTCTTCTCTGGATGCAACGCAGGAGTGAGTGATATTTAAAAGAAAATCTGGTTTAAACCCCAAATACCGTAAAGTCCGAATCTGTAAATCAGTACAAGAAGAGACAAACACCCCCCAACAAAATCACAAATATGAGTTTCCTGTGCACAGAGAGCGACTTTAACTATTAAACTTGGCCCAGAGTTTCATTAAAAGCTCGTCAAATCGTCGTTGCTATGTAGTATTAAGACACAGGAGGGGGGTATTGTGCTGTCGGGTGGATGGAGTGTTTGTCTATATATAACGATGAAGGAAAACTTTAATGTTGCTTCACACTCACCTCGTAAATCTTGGTTTTATTCCCTAAAGTCGTGTGGGAACTTCTTCAAACAAGTTTGGCCAACTATAACCTAACCAGTTCGCCTTTTTACAGTTACTTATGTGAGAATAATTTAACAGATCATAATACCGCATAATGAAAGTTCACTTTTAAACAATCAAAGTCCAGTTTACTTTTTTAAAATTCTTCCAAGGCTCAATGTCTCTGCAGCAAACCGCCTCTTTCCTCCGCACAGGAGCCATGGAGCAGTTAAAACAGCTCACGTTGCCTGAATGTTTAGTTAGTAAATATGAGGAGGAAGCAGCTCGCTGTTTGCTTTCTGACTTGGATGTTTCGTTAAACTATTATGTGTGGGGACAAAAGATGAAGTGGCATTGTTTCCGACGACACCTGAAGGCACCACCTCCCCAGCGCTGGAGGTGATTAGGGGACTCACTGGACGAGCTGACTAGCCCAGAGCCGCCTCTCCAGCCACTCCCTACGCCCGGCAGTTTCTGCGCTCTCAAGTCCATCAGAGCTCCATTCAAAGTGCTGAGATTCGGATGAGAGCCTCTTCCAGCCTCATCCAACACAGGCAGACACTAGTTAACCCAAAGACAGCAGGAAGGGCTTCAGGAGCCTCTCCTGACTTGGAGAATCATCCCGGGATCTTTTTTTTTCTTGTCCGTGGAGTGGATTTAGGACAAGAGGGAGCAACTTCCACAGAGCTAAAGCGGTAAGTTGTTCTGGAAGTGTAAAGCTTTTTTCTTCTCCGTTGGCTCTGGTTTATCGCTGTTACATTTTCGGAAACTCTTCAAAAGTTAACTTTCCATTTCTTTAGATCGCCTGCTTCCCAACTCATTCATTCCTCCCCTCTCCGTACAGGAGGGGGTTGGGGGATAAATATATACGTTTTTATTTTTTGTGTCTGTTTCTCTCTTTCTCTCTGTGTGTTTCTTACTTTTCTATGACTTGGGGAGAAAGCGCAGGAGGGATTTCGTTTAATGTCTCTTTCTTGCTGCAAACCGCGGCTCATTCAGCAGTTTTCCTGAAAACCGTTGTCGCTAATTGCCTACATCTGCGGGCAAGAACCGTCTTTGTGGCTGAGCGGAGCCAGAAACCCACTGCAGACCCTGAACCAGAGGACAGCAAGCGCCAAACGAGCGTTTTCAGGTGCTGCTGTCACCAAACGCTCAGCTCTGTGTGTGAAATGGCAGATTTAATGACCCATGCAGAGGACGATGAAACTCTGGAATCATTTAAAGTTTTTTTCCATTAAAATATCCTTGCATTGCCCCACTCTATGATCTGTGGAAATACCTGGATTAAAGGTATACAGAGACGGATCAATGCGAGATTAAATCCTGGATAAAGTGGGTGAAGGTGGGCTTAGCCCTCAGTGCGCCCCCGGTTTCAAGAGATCATAATGTTGCTGACTGGAAAACATTTCTGCTCAGCATGGATAAAAGTCGTCTCTGAGGAACATCCCAAAGTTCCTCCTGGACAAAGTGTTTGTTTTGTGCCGGAGTCTGCTGTGGGTTGGGAACCAGCCTGGAACTTGTAGAAGAAGCGAAATACCTCATAGGAAGGAAAAAACAGTTGCTTTAGGGGGAAAGCTGCTTGGGGTGCTGCTTCCCTTAGCACATCTGTAAATATAGTGTTCAGTGCCGCAGAAGCTGGAAATGAGTGTTAATGGAACAGTCAAGTCCAAACAATGAGCAACTGTTGCTTCACTGCCTTTGATGCAAAGTTGTTTTTAATTCCCGTCTTTTCTTTTTTTTCCCAACTCCTAATTCCACTGGTGAACTTGGTGTCCCAAGAGGATCAGATAAGACCTTTTAAAAGAAGAAGAAGGAAAAAAAAAGTTGGTATCTTTCCCTTTGTGGGTTGCCACAAATATGTCCCACCTCTTTTGGCCAGATTCTCAGTTGGGAAACCAGATGGGAACTTTATTACCCGCACTGATCAAACAAACAGTGATGTAAGCTGAGTGTGAGAGGTAGTGTGTGGTAAGCCTTCAGATCTGCAAGAAAGACTCCTGGAAAGAAAAGTAACAACCGTTTAGCTCAGCTGGAAGAGGGCTGCGTGTCGGCCATTGGAGTAGCTCTGCTCAGCGTGAGCTTGTTGGGCAGCTTGCATCAAGTTGCCACAGTTTTGTAACATGTGCCAAAAGCCTCTTCATGAACACTGTGGGGCGGGATGCTGTGGCCTAATGCAGAATGGATGGCAGTTCAAAGTCCCCCAGCCAGCGCCATGGTAATGAATGGTGTTTACACTTCCCTGCCTGTGTAACCCGGTGTAGTGTGGCGTGTGCTTGTGTTAACCATGCATCAGCTGTGATAGAGGGAGGCCTGCATGCTCCGCTGCCTTCAGCAGCCTCTCGTGCAGGGTGGGGATCTGAACGCTTGAAGCATTAAAAGTTCCACATCCACGTCACGGCCTCATCAGCATGGTGACAAATTGGAAGCCCATTATTGTGATTTTTCTCCCAGTTTTGCTTTAGGTGGGGAGGTTTTTTCTTTCACACTTCATCTTGAGTTTACTGTCCTAACAAAGAACTATTCTCAGTGCCGTGCAACTCTGAGAACTTTCCACCCATTTGACTTCGCAGCTCAAACTTCACTTCCTCAGTTTCCCAGAGGAGCCAGAGTAATAATGCCATACGTTTTTATTTCTCACCGCTTCATCAAGTCCGCTGCAGCTGCTTTCCCCATTCTCTTATTATAAAGGGAGGCAGACAACACTAAAGCAGCTAACTCAGAGCAGCCTGCAGGACGGTATATGAAAGTGCTGCCGTTCTCCTGTGCGCTTTTATTTAATGCCCAGAAGCGCTTATTTCAATACTGATTGAGTGCTCGCGCTGCGGTTTAACCCTGATGACAAAGTAACAGTAGTTGATCACAATAAATGCAAAAAGTAGAAAATCTTAAATCTGCTCCATCATAAGATAACTTTTTATTGTCCTTGCACAGTCACGTTGGCACTAAGCACAACTAAACACAGTAAACATTAGAGTGGATAAAGTTAGATAAGAGATAAGATAAGACTTTATTGATCCCACAACGGGGAAATTTTTGCGTCACCTCAGCTCAGGTACAGATATCAGAAGGAAATACAAAAATACAATAAGTACAATCAATGAAAGAAAGTAAGATAATAGGATGCCAGTGCTCTGTGTTGTTTAGTTCGGTTGTAACTGCCATTTTTCTTGTGATGAAATTTGAAATGGTCTGTAAAGGCTGGTCCGCTTCACCTGGTCAGTGCACTGTGTGTGAGTCACACCGAGCTCTTGCAGCGCTGACCTTTTTGAAGGAGCAGAAACTACTGAATAAAGTCCTCTATCGGAGCTTATTATCTGCACCGTTTACTTTTATCTTAGCTTCTCTGTTGGAATAAAAATGAATAATGATTTCCAGACACTCCGACCTCTCGGAGAATGTTGCAGATACTTCTGTTTAAGCTGTGTGAGCGTATTGTCTCATTAATAAACGAGCTGAGCTTCCAAGCTTACAGATGGTTCGTTGGGAAGTTTGGAAGCTGTGCAAGCTGCACAGACTTATTTAAATAACTTTAAGTACAACAGAAAGAAAATTTCAGTGGGGCTGAGATCACAGCAAATGAACGCAAAAACCCAATTTCAGGAAGTCTCTCGTGGTATTACCAGAACTTTGGCTGCTTGTGTCATGAACATGTAAAGCCCCATTGCTCATAAGAAGAAGCTGACTCCTCCAGTTCTCAGGGTTTGTGGAGTAAACATTGTGTAATACTTTGTCATCTTGATTTCCAGATACTGCCTGCTTCTTGCCTGACTGAACGTCCTCATGTCTGCCTGCACTTTGGGCTGTATTGTAAATAAAGAACAGCATTTGTGTGTGTGCTGCAGGTTCATGTTGGACCTGGATTGTGCGTTCGGAGCTAATGGGGTCACATTTGTGTGAGATCTCCTGTTTATCATCTAGTGTAAGGTTCAGTTTCAGCATCTGTGCTGTCACAGCGGCTCTGGGCCGTCGGCGTGCCGAGCTTTCCTCACACAGATCTGCACCTGGAGTGTTGGGGACCCAGGAATTCCAGTTCAGTTTCCAGGCAGCTGCTTGTGTTGAGCTCCTGTAACCCTCGCTGCGTTGTCCTGCCCTGCTCTCTGGCACGGCCCCATGCCACGCTGCTGCTCCATTAGGGAGGGCTTTAATCTGCATCAGCGGCAGCAGCGTGCCATGTTGTGACTTTTCTGTGACAAAGCTGGACTGATCTGCGGGAAATTTTACAGAGTATTATGCTGCATAATGGATGTTTATTATCATCTGTTCAATGCCACTATATTCCCAAACAACTGCTCCAAAGGCAGCGTCACGAGACCCGTGTCTGCGATTATATCAGAGGCCACAATGCAGAGCCTAATTGGTCGACTGTCCTGGAAATACTGACATTTTCAAAACCGTTACAGGTTTCTCAGCAGCGAGTTCACTGGCTCCGCTGTGTCTCCAGCGTTGTCACTATTTGTGTTGTGCATGCCTGTGAGTGCCTGCACGGCTGTTGACCTTTGTTTGGACTCGTTTTTCTCTCTGAAGGGCAGAAAGAACATCAGGACCTGTAAATATTAAATGTACTTCTAATGGTGATTTTTGTATTCGTGTTTCCCCCATAGCGTGATCTGACTGAGAAATCTAGGTCAATGTCAGAGGCACAAAGTAGAGCACATCTCATATTATTGCTGCGACATGCATCCATTACTATCAGATCTCAGATGATAAAATCTCTCACGTGTTTTATTTTTCTGTACAGACACTTTGCTCCTTCTTAATGCAGCACTTTAATCTGATGGACTCGTAGATGAAATTCTGATTTAGAAATTAATTCTGAGAGTTGTGTCAGAGGCGGCCCGGAGTCGTGGGTGTGCTCTATCTGCTCTGCACATCAAGCTTCATGCTGCGTTAACAAGCAGGGGTTAAGGCAGTGCCGCTGGATGGCTTTGAGTCTGCAGCACGTCACCGACAGCTGATGATGAGTCATGAAACATCGCCGCCCCGAGAAGTTTTAGTAAAAAGTGGTTATTAGGCTTCAATTAGCAAATCACTCAAAGTCCTCGTGTTACATCTGCAGTAACGTCCTCGCTGAGCTCCAACCGTGGGAGACTTTAAGTTTTGATGTTTTTGGTGTAATACGCCAAATTGAAATGATGTGTAATCACAGCCACGTGCTGCACACAGGCGCTGTGCCAGTGTGAGCGCGCTCAGTAAAGGTGACTGTGAGATACAGCCTTGCATCGCTGATCTAGATTTGAGATGAATGACAGCTAAACCATACCGGGGCATTTGATGCTTAAACATGCAAAATTCAAAAAGCACCAGAGAGAGAGAGAGAGTGACAAAGCCGGGCACTACTAATCTGGTTACTCCGAGGAAATTGGCAGAGGTTAATACGAGGTCATTCAGGTTTAGGCTGATTAAATCAGTGTGTTTATATCAACCACAATTTTAAAAAACTTCTTTTCTTTTTTGCCCTTTATCTGTGACAAACCACAAAAGTCAGTGTTTTTCGTGTTTATCAGTATAGATGATATAAGTTTTATCCCCCATTTCTCTCCCACACAGCAGTAAGGATAATCCCAGGAGTTTAATCAAAGCCGTCAGGTTTTCTCTCATTCTCCCTCTCTTGGATGTAGTACAACATTTAGCAGCAGGCAGCAATTCCCATTAATGGGATTTTTGTCACAGGCTGCCTGGAAACTACTTCTAAATGTGGGGTAGTGGGTTATCAGCCGAGGATGTCCAAGATGCAGACAGATGCCACATTTTTGGCACTCGGGCAGCTTTATCTCCCAGGTCAACACGAGGCGTCAGAATCTGCTTTTGCTCAGAACGAATAAGCTCCCTGCTTTAAACACTCGTGTTTAGTAGCAGACTTTCAGTGTGGCATGGCTTTGCACTCGCTGCCATGACCGACCGGGCAATCAGTTTGCAGTAGATGAGTATTTAACTGGTTTGGTGTAATTGGTTTGACTAATATTGATTGTTGCAGGCTAGTACAAAATCCCCGATGCTCTGGATGCTCAGTAATTACAGAGGAGCTATTAGGTGTTTTGTAAACTTTGGTTTATTTACACGTGCAGGCTTTAGGAAGTCTGCTCCTCTCTGAAATGTGGAAATGATCCAAAATGATATTTATTGATTTGCAGCAGAGCGGCTGCATTATAAAGTCCTACACATAAGCAGCATATGGGCTGAGATCACAGAACAACTGACTGCTGTTTTTCATGCCTCCAAAGAATTTTGCAACTGTTTCAAATGTAAGTAATTATATTTTTAAAGTGCGCTGCAAACCACTCGAGCAGCTGGTCGACTCGAGCCATCACTGGGGCTGCTTTGGCACGAGGCCATCAGGCCAAGAGGAAGTAACCTACTTATGAAATATATATACTTAAGTAATCACATATTTCTCCCCTTACTGGAGCCTGCTAAACCGAGATGGGGTTGATGACATCATTAGAGGCATTTCAAATGTCTTGGTTTCCTAAATAATTTTTCATCCATCATCGTTTTTTTTCTTTTCAGTCTTTAAAAGTTGTCTCCGTGCTGAGTGTGAGAGCGAGTGCTGCTGGAAACAGACTCCTGCCTGCTGCTAAGAACTGGGCAGCTTCTTTATGGGCCAATAATAGTGTGCCCTGCGGGGGAACACAAGCCAGGGAAAAAGTGAAATAGAAGTCTCCAGTTTTTTCCAGAAAGTCGTGCTGTTCTTACGCTGCAGCTAAAAGTCGGTTTGACAGCTGAAAAATCTTTTTTTCCTTTTTTGGTGAAATATCCGCCCCTTCCTTTTCCGCACCTCCAACAGTTTCCAGTCACGTATCGGATCCACGGTTGAAGATGCGTCTGTGTCCGTGAGGCACGACGATATTGTTTCTGTGTTTTGAGTGTCAGACGTCGCCTCGTTTTCGGGCTGCTTCTGATTGCCACCCACGACGCTTCATTCATTCCCAATGCTGTCTAAAACATCACAGTGCATTATGCCCCTGTCATATTTTCATTTGCTTCAGAGCACGATCCGTTCTGACTATTCAGAAAGAGACGTCTGTCCTACCGGCGAACAATAGACGACTGCATGGCCTCATCTATTGGTCTTGTGTGGGCAGTCTGTCACAACAGCAGACATTAGGTTTTTGGTGCAGCAAAGCCCTGAATGCATCCCAGGCCCCTCTTTTATCTCCAGCCCTATGGCGTTGGGATTACTCTCCCAAAGGAGACTGGACTGAAAACTGCCAGCCGCAGCACAGTCTTTGTCACAGCCGGGACTCTTTTCCAGCCGAATATTATATCACAGCAAGCAAAGCAGCACAGGAGAAAAGTACAATTCTCCAGTGGAGTTCATGGGACTCGTACGAAACCCCGAAACAGGAGGAGACTCCAGCTGAGCAGACACCCACAAGTCAGGGGCAAAGTTGCTTAGTTATGTAAGTTTCTATGGGACATTCTCGCATGCCACAGGGGAGAAGGAGACCTATTAGCCAATCAAAAGGCCCCGCTCCGCCTCTGGAGGCAAACTCTTGCCTTCCACACATGTGTACCCCTGCACTGAGTTTATTTACATTGGCTAAGTTTAGGACTGTTTGTTTTCTAACGAGAGGACGCCTCTGACGAGTTTGCTGGAACGTGATGCACACAAAGACAAAAAAAGGATCTGATAGGAGACACAAGGCTGATGCATTCTGTGCTTTTTCTTCCATATAAAACATGCAGTTCTGTGCTTCATGCACACTTTGGCCCACCAGGATTCCTCCAGAGCCTTCCCCTTTTTCTAAATGAGTCTCTAATGTATGTTTCCTTCTTATATCCTTGCAGGGGGGGACGACTACAGCCAAGATGGAGGTGAAGACGTCACTTCTAGACAATATGATTGGGGTCGGCGACATGGTCCTCCTGGAGCCCCTCTCTGAGGACTCCTTCCTTGGCAACCTGAAGAAGCGCTTTGACCACAGTGAGATCTATGTAAGTCTGCTGCTTCCTACATTAACAAGGCTTAATAACACTGACTTCAGATAACGTGGAGAAAAAGACGGGCTCGGTAGCAGAGCAACAACACTGCTTCACTCTCTCGCTCTGAACGCTACAGAAGGCTTCTCCTAGGAAATGCACAGATACTTTTCATAACTCTATTGTTCCTCCCATGCTTCACTTATTTCAGTGTTGGCTATACAATCAATAAATCAAATCACGGAGGAATGTAGTCGGTGCCCTCAAATGAGGCATGAAATCCAGAGCTTAGGAGGAAGGAAGGCCCGGCAGTCTAGCTGACGACTTATCTGTAGAAGAAGGGGATTGTTGAAGTGTATCCACCGTATCAGACAATTGGTTCTGGGCTTTATGTTGTGGCAGCGATTCTTCTGCTTTGTAGGATGGCGGCCATGTTCAGTGTGAAGAATATGTCTGGTTATTCTCAATGCTCTTCTTCAGCTCTGTCAGTGGTGAAGAAGTTGGAAGTTCCCTGTTTTGTTTGTTTGTTTGTTTGTTTGTTTGTTTTCTTCATATTCGTTCCCCTGCATACAAACACCAGAGTGTTACTGTGAACACGGAGCTGTGAGGACGTCCTGGGTAAATGCACGGTACTGCCTCACGCTGATAAGCTGAGGATCTGTTGCTGTTTCTTTGTTTTCTTCCCTCTGCTATTCATCATTAACATTGTATTCCCAGGAGACGTCGCTTAGTTCGACTTTGATTAGATGTTGTGCACTTTTTGAAAGTAAATGGGATTTTACTACCTGTGTGTAACACTGAGCTGTGACACCATGAGTGCAGTTAGCTCAGGGCTGGGCAACAAGGCCTCGAGGGCCGGTGTGCTGCAACTTTTAGATCTCACCCTGGGTCAGCACACCTGAATCACACGATTAGTTCATTACCAGCCTCTGGAGAACTTCAGGACATGTTGAGGAGCTCATTTAGCCATTTAAATCAGCTGTGTTGGATCAAGGACACATCTAAAACCTGCAGGACACTGGCCCTCGAGGCCTGGAGTTGGACATCCCTGAGTTGGCTGGCTGTAAAACTAAAGAGCCATGAAGAGAAACTCAAACCTGAGATGAATGAAGAAAGGAATGACCGGCTGTCATTAAGTTACTTAATGTGAAAAGTAGTGAGTTACATCTCGAGTTATGTATTCCTCTCACACTCCAAGGAAGAAAAAATAGAATTCAGCTAAAAGTGAAGATTGGAAACCGTTAAAGTTCAGTAGATATCGCTGCCACCCTAACCTTTAAATGCTTTGTCCGCTAATCGTCCTTCTTCTGCAAAATAATTAGATTCAAAAAGTTACTGTGATTTTTGTGATCTGAAGATGAAACCTTTGTGGTGACATTTTGAAACCATAAACTCAGGTTTTCCCTGTGTGGTGCTCAGAGATGGGCAGTAACGCGTTACTGTAATCTGATTACTTTTTAAAGTAACGAGTAAAGTAAGGGATTACTATTGCAAAAACGGTAATTAGATTACCGTTACTTTCCCGTAGGAACGCTGCGTTACTGCGTTACTAAAACCGTGATTTTTTTGCGAGAATGTCTCATGACAGTGACGTAAGCGAGTGCGACGTTCGTGACAACAGCTGTGTGCAGATCAACAATGGATCATATATCGAGTGCAGAGAGAGTATGAGCGTGCAGCGTTTAAAGCGTGGAAGTACTGACCTTACTTTGAGTTTGATTCCATAAAAAGTGACAAAAACATTAGCGTCCGCTGTGCGTGGGAAGAAAACTTCTTTTTACAGCGAAAAAAACCCCTAAACTTCCAACAAGCACCGAGTAGCTACGACGTAATGGGAAACTCACAGAGAAACTCGCGGATTCTTCCACTGACCGCGGCACACCTGCACCAGGGTAAACCTCCGCCTGCCCCACTCCTGCTTTACAGGTGAAAATAGAGCAACAGGACCGCTGAGTCTTTGACTTTATTTATTTTCTGCTGTGTTTTACTTGCATCTATTTGAAAGACTGAGTGTAAACACACAAAATATTTTATTTTATGTGCTGGAATGTGCAGAAAATAGGTTTACATGTTAAACTAATTTCTTCCAGTCAGAGAATGTTGCAGATAATTAAATGTTTGCTTGATGCATAAAGTTAAAAGATTAAAACTAATAAAACAAGTTTTAAAAAGAGACTTTTCCATTTGATTACATTTTGTATGATGATTATGTAGAAAAAGTAGAATTGGGCTGAAAGATCTATCACTTTATCACCTATTCAGGTTGTAAATCGTGTTTTAAAAAGTAACTAAGTAATTAATTAATTACTTTTGAAAATAAGTAATCAGTAAAGTAACGGGATTACTTTTTTGGGAAAGTAATCAGTAATTAGTTACTGATTACTTTTTTCAAGTAACTTGACCAACACTGGTGGTGCTTACCTAAATGATGTGGCTACAGTAGTTAAACCCACTTCATATATGCAATATTAGATGCAAATAAAAATAGACTGTTTATGGAAAGGTAAATCACATAGCCCTAAATCTGCTAAAGCTGCACCTCAAGAGCGATGACCAGGAGAAGCACTAAAACCTGTACTTACCCAATAAATCTGCGATGTGCAGTCCTTGCTTGCAAGTGTATTTTCCCTCATGTGGCATCATTCCTTACAAACGGGCCCATCCCCCACACCAAACTATCATATGACAGCTCATAGCAGAAGAAACATGGCTTTGTCTTTCAGAGGGACAGCACATCATGCGTCTGTAACTGGAAAAATGTCCCTGTTATTGTGTGGCTCAGAGGAACCATGAAGACTTTCATACACAATAACTTGATTAGATGTGATGGCGTCTTTTCCTTGCGTGTGGATTTATTGATAAAGAAATTCATACAGTGTCTTGACTGTGCACACATCCTACTTTCTTCATCTCATGAACAACACCAAAGTATATAAATGTAAAAAATATGCAGGCATGCAGATTGGAGCAGGGATCGAACCACCAACCCTCCGATCGCCTCCTGAGCTACAGCCACGCCTAGAAAGTAGAAACCCCGTGATCGTTAAGACGAATCTGAAAAAGCCTGCGAGTTCCAGTTTACGTAATGGATCGATGTGGTTATAAACCTGACCTGCGAACGCCGGGCCTGCGTCGTTCTGCATTTCTGCATCGCAGCTCGGCTTTGAAAAGGATCGTCAGAGACATCAAAAGATGCAGGAAGATGTGCTACCAACTGAAAATCACCACGGGCTCAGGTACGACGGTAATCAGGAGGTACAGAGCAAACTGCTGTCCCACTAATCAGAGCTGCATTTTTCATCCTTCTGAAAAGACGCTACAGATGGTGAGCTACCCACACAATCGAGCTCTGAAAATCAGCCTCGGCACAGGCGTCGTTAGAGGAAATCACGGTTTCTGTGACAGCTCATGCAGTGTGAAGGACATTGCATAACATAAAAGAATCACATCTTGCTTGATCTTTGGCACAAACATACAAGATAAAACTTTTCCAAAAGCCCACAAAAAGAAACCGGATGTGCAGCATGCCGTGTTCAGTCAGATGTGAAAGAGATGGAGGTCCAGTATGTTGGCCAGTACTCCCACTTGTAGAAATGGAGGAGGGAGTGTTATGCTAAGGGGATATAGTTGGGGACATGACGACTCCCAGTCTCCAGAAGGCTGACTGAGGATTTCAGCGTGACGACGTTAAAGAAACAAACTGTTGCCTGAAAGTAAAAAAGCATCTCCAGCAAAGTGCAGCTGCAAAAAAAAGGTTTTCAGGTTTTCCAAAATAATGAAACAAAGCTTCATGTTGAGGAGCGTGAATGTCTTTGGCTTCATCGAGGTCTTAGTATTTATAAAAAGGAAACTACGTAGGAGCAGATGCCCTGCTGTTCATCCCGGGACAAACACAGCAGACACTGTGGGGTGATGGGAACTTTTAGTCCCATCAGTTCAAAGCTCTTCGTACATCTTCTGATGTGTGAGCTGAACCACGAGGAAGCATGAAGCTCCTCTCAAGTTGTGATTTATTTAATGACTTGAAAAGGCCGAGTGGGGGAAAAAGTTTCAGGTTTTTAATGCTTCTCTTTTTTGTGTGCGCGCGTGTTCTGCTTTTGCTCAGAACACGTGACTTTTTGTTTACATTTGCAGCTCTCGTTGCCTCTGTGCACATCCTCTGCACTCGTGCCGCCTCTGGTGTGTTATTGAACGAGAGGCAGTGGGAGGCTGCGGTGCTGCCACAGGGAAGGCCGTGCTCCGCTCTCGTCAGAGTGGCTTATGCAACAGCCATTACCATAGAGAGCAGAGAAAATGTTTCAGGTTGATGCTTGAAAGGTTCTGTTTGCCGTGTAGGAGGATGATGATGGAGATGATAGCCGGTTGCGTTCGCTTTGAGACATTTCTGATGAGTGTGATTTGTTGGACTTGTTTGGATGTTACATGAATTTGTTCCATTTGATATAAAACACTGATTTTCTTTGATTTAATAAAAATGACTGAGGTTGGATGTTCTTGCATTTTCCTTTGATATCAGCTGACTGATGTTTTTGTAATATCAGAGCAGGAAGTTTGTCTCATCTGGACTTTGTCCCGGCAGCTGTTCCAGGCTTGTCTTGTATGGCAGCGTTGGGCACTAAAGCTAAATGACTCTGCTCAGCCCACAAACGTGTTTTTCTCCTTGTTTTCACACGTCTTCAGCTTTACTTCACACATCACGAGCTTTCATTAAGAATACCTGTCTGAGAAACGCTGACATTAGCAGAATTCCCGTCCCTTTGATTCAGAGACTGCCCGTCTGCACGGCGGCGTTAAGCTGTGCAGACTGAGAAAGTAACCTGTGGATTGGTGCTAATGCTTTCTGTCTCTCCTTCTCCCTTCAGACATACATTGGCAGCGTGGTGATCTCCATGAACCCTTACAGGTCCCTGCCCATCTACACACCAGAGAAAGTAGAAGAGTATCGCAACAGGAACTTCTACGAATTAAGCCCACACATGTGAGTCCAGCTCTAAGGTCCTCTTCACACCCGGCGAGCGTATAAATGTAAATTAAAGAGAGTGAGGTTAGATTTGGTTTGGAAAAAGGACTTTTTTGAGGCTTTGTTAGCCTTGATGTGGTGAGAAGAAACTGTCATCTGTCTCTTGAAGATGGGGTATTGAGAAGCTCTTTGCAGATTATCGGTTTGGACCCAGTGACTAATGCATTGGGATGGATGGAGGAGGTGGGGGTGCTGAGATCAGAGGGACCCTAACTAGTGTATGGGGAGTGTTGGCCATTCAGTGCCGTGGCATGCCATCTGTCCGCTGGCAACATTAAGTCAGCACTGCTGCGACTGTGCCAAGACAAAACAAAGCTCGGCACTCGTCAATTAGCCCGCTGTGTCTCTGGGCTGCGGCAGAAGCCCTCAGAGACTCCGACTGGAGGAGCGAGAGTGCTCTCGTCCCAGAGCAGACATACTCCCTGCAGACAAAAGCAAACTCTTTGGCTTTACTTTACAGCCGGAGCCGACACGACACAGTTTCAAGCTGCTTTCCCCCCTCCTGTTCGCTGGTCAGTGCCTGTCACGTCTCTCTCCTCTCACCGCACACAAAGAGGCTCAAGAAATCCTGCTGTCGACTTTTGTCTTTAACATTTTCATCATTGAATTCCACTTTGACTGCCGTTCAACCCCTTTATGATAAACGTTCCCCTGTATCCTTCTGTCATTATTTTGAAGGATGTTAAAGATGGAAATCATCAGAGCCGCGAGTCTCACGGTCAAACTGTGAAAGTAGCCAGAAATGTAAATGGCCAGCATGATTATCAGAGCATTACAAACAACAACACTGATTTTTGGCAGCGTGCAAGATTTTCAAAATAATCTCTTAACTGCATTTCCACTGGATCATTTAGGTCGTCGCACAGGGCTGAACAGCAGACCGTTTGCACTGCTAATATGAACTGAAAGGGTTCATTGCTGTAAAAAGACAGCCGTGCATGTTTGAGAAAAATGCATGGTTTCAACTCATCTTCCTGAAACTTTGAAAACTGGAACAATGAATAGAAGCCTGCGACTCTGTACAGGTCAAAAGGTTCATGGTAAATTAAAAAATGTGCGATATGCAGCAGGCAGAAGCCCCAGAAACAGGCTCTGCTACAAGCTTTTCTTTTCATGCTCTGCAAAAAGCATCAAAGCGTGCATCCCTGCAGAGGGAGCAAGAATAATACAACGTATGGATAATTGCTCACTAAAGATCATGGCCTCTTTAATGGGACAGACTCTTTAAGAAGAGCTCAAAGGCAGGTTATGTCAACATGCTTCATAAATTGATGTTAATCCTCGAGTCGGACCATCTGGACTCGGCTTTGCAGCACAGCATCGATCTCCTGTAATATTAAACCCTCAGTGTGGTCACATGCGTCCGCCCGGGCGACCAGCACTTGACAGAAATTTTACAAAATGTATGTAAATGTACTAAAACCTCAGGAGGTCAGTTTGAGTCATGCGATGCGTGTGGCTTCGTTCACTTCTTTCCATCTTGCAGCTGAATGTTTCCCATACTGACATTAGTTTTTTCCCCTTTTACACACAGAAAAGATGAAAAACGTGCTCGCTGCAGCTGGATAGCTGTGGTTTACAAATTCATTTGAATGTTGTTATTTGAATAGATTTGACTTGACTGGTATTCAAAGCAGAGCAGTGTTTCACAAACACAAAGGAAATCATCCTCAGTCACAGGAGTCGCCTTTTTGTTTTTAAAGAGCTGACGACACACTCGGCACGCCGCGTCCACTCAGTCTGCTCCTGGGTTGTTTTTGTATTTATTGTTTTTAAGCGTCGATCGGGACTCTGCTGTGATGTAGCCGTGCAGGCGAGGCCAGAGCGGAGCAGGAGAAATCAGCCAGTATGAGCGTGCATCATGATTTGCTTTGTTTCGTTTTTCCTTCTCGAATGCACAATATTTATGGACTCTAGAGAACCGAGTGTCCGGCTAATATTTTTAGATTAAAGATGACTCTCGGTTCTCTGCAGCGTTTCCAATTTTAAAACACAAGTTCCTGTTTTTGGTAACTCATTTAGCCTCTGCAGGAATATTAGCACACTGACTGGGCGGGTCTGACGTCCTTCAGTGTTGAGCTTTAATTAAGCTAACTACAGGGGGCTGTATAATCGTCCTCTTCTCATCTCTGATCCTCATTAGACACTTGATACGGTATAAAGTCAGAAGCTCAGAACAGGCTGCAGCAGACAAGGTCGCAGTTCTTTGGAGGCCCCAAAGATCCAGAAGCACGAAGCTGCATTAAACACAAATGGATGGCATCATGCCGTGGTCACTTCTGGCTCCTCGATGGCTGATGCTGAAGTAGTTGTTGCAGTTACACAATGATGAGTATAAATGGCAGTTCCCTCGATGCTGGTGCGTTTGGGCGATGGTGGAAGATGTGCGACTTCAGGTGATTCAGGACAATTACGGATTTTGTAAAACTCGATACTATTGGTTAGTGCTGTTGTGTTGTTGTTGCCTCACTGTGTGTATACCGGGTGTGTGTTTGCTGTAAGAGTAAGTTACATCGATGGCGTGCAGGTGGAAACGTATTTCGCACCTGCTCCTTTGGTCCCCAGACAAATTGTGATGTGTGTACATCAGCTGGAGGCAGACCTGCAGCTGGTCCCCTATCTGTAATGTTGTAAGTAGGCTAATTGACTGTTGAGCTCCCATCTTAATTATAATTATTACGAATAAACAGTGGCTGATGCCAGGCCAGAGAGCCGTGCAGTACATATTGATCAGTTTAGGAGAACCCGCGCAGCAGTTATCGAGCAGCCTGCAGTCTGATTCACGACCTGCACATTGCTCTGGAAGATTTTACAATATCCAGAGATGCTTTTGAATATGTATGCCTGTAAATTCTGCCCATGATGGCTCGTAACACCTTTTAATACTGAAGTTTAGGGGACTGTAAGTCTTTTTTGCTTTTTCCATTTTTCCTCTCTCTGTTCATAAAAATGGCTGAACGCAAGCCCGGATGGAGAGTTCGTTCGTAGTTCTGCGGAGCTGCACGGCCACACCCGTCTGCATGAATCTGTCCGCTCTTCTGTCTGCTGTCCAATTAAGTAAAATGCTCCCTGCCCAGATGAGGCACCTAATGATTAACTGGCAGGTGTTTTCCTCCTTTCAAAACACAGGCAGCCCATTAGAGATGAACTAATCAGTGGCCTTTCTTCACGCGCAGCAGCATGCAGATGGCCTGCAGTCCTGTATTGTCTGCCCCTTGCCACTTAGCCAGTCACAGATTGAGGCGTTTGCATGTGTGCATACGTTTCTGTGTATATGCACACACCTCTTTGGAAACTCTGAACAAACTCTGTCCTTGTCATGTCCGGAAGTCCACATGTGGGCGCCGAGGTCGGGCGTAATGAGGTGAAACCTCGTGGATCAGCGTAGTCGGGTTACAGTTGTGTTTAAGCTTGGAGTTAACATTAAAGTCAGTGTCCTCTCTGAAGCCACCATTACTGTGTGCTGACAGTCAAGACAAGGATCACATTTTCCTAATGTTTAATAAAGTTTTGACTGAAGCGCTGACCACAGAGCTTCATCACCATGGTGTGCATCAGCACTTCCAGCTGTCACGTCTGTGTCTTGACGTCAGTATTAAGATCTGTCTCAGCATGAGGCGCTCAAAAGTTAATCAAAACAATAAAGGAATACAATTACACTTCAAGTAGAGTTGTTTGATTTGAGCTTTGCTCTTCATTATTATTATTTTCCCACTGGTCCAGTCTAGAGCAGGGCGATATGGCCAAAAATATTTATCACGATATATATTTGAAAATTTGCGATAACGATATAACCGACGATATAATTGATGCGAGACAAAATACAACTCCACAACATTACTAGCGCAAAAAGACAACCTTCCATTTATTTTCACTTAAACAAGAAGCTGGTTTTTATGTACATTAAAGCTTTATAAAAATGTAACAGTGCAAATGCAAATTCCTTGCTGAAAGTTTAACCAAAAGGCATTTCCAGTAGAAATGGGCTGACATATACTGAGCATAACCATGTATAATATCCACTGAAGTTAAAAAGAGGTGCTTTGCAACATTAAACTGCAGTGTGCAGTATGCATTTTTCGGACCATAAGGTGCACGGGATTATAAGGCACATTAAGCGAAACAAAGCAGTCAGATAAATCAAACTTTATTAAACTCATTCTTCTTGCTTCCTCCACTTCTGTACCATTGATTCATTAATGTTGAATTCTCTGGCAGCTGCTCTATTCCCATGTTGTTGCAGTATATTAATGACTGACCTCGTATTGTGGATGGATTATCTCAGTTGTTCTCCTGACTGAAGTTTGGTCCGTTTACAGTATCCTGCCATGCGATTGCATTTGTCTCTAACCATGAAGAACCTTCACGTTAACTTTTATAAGTGGAAAAGTGTTAGTGTTCGTCCTCCAGCTTCACTGTTTATGTTATGCTAACATAGCTGTGTCGCTAGCGATCACGTAGCACATCATTATATAGCAGCTAGCCCAACTTCAGTAACCCTACAAACGTCACTGCTGTTTAGTTTTCTGTCTTCATTTATGTTGGAAGTGATAGCAGAGCTGTACGTTTGATTTTTTTTTCAGAAATCTCTCAGTCAGAACATGCAATATCATGCTTAGGTAACTAGCGAAACTAGCGAGCTAACTTCCGCTAGCTTCCTGCTAACTTCTAACTCCGTTAAATGTAATAACTTTTGTTTTCATGGATGCCTGGAAGTTAAACTTTATAGTTACACCTGGTAAAGCAGCAATGCTGATCGTTTTATTAAAGATGAAAGAATTTAGACAGTTTCTCAGTGATGCTGCAGTGTTGTTTGACATTCTCCCATTCTATCGCGATATTTCATTTTCCTATCGTTGCCTAACATTATACCGGTATTACCGTGAACGGTATAATATGGCCCAGCCCTAGTCCAGTCATATTAAGCATAATGTGAAGGACCTGCAGCATCTGTTAGAAGCACTGGTGACATAAATCATTGTTATTACACTTTTAATAGAAAGACTTGTGCTCTCGAGGTCAAAGGTTGGGTATCACGTGTAAACTAACTGTACTGCCTGTCTGATAACAGTCATATATCAGATCTCTCAATGCGACCCTGTAATGTTTAATTACACTACGTATAACGCGTTAACCCTTCTCCACGAGTTTACAACTGTTTCATCCTTCTCACAGATTTCAGCTTTCACTTCCTTTTTTCACTCTGATCCAGAAATTTTCAGCTTCTGCTAGTATTTTATTTATTTTGAACAAGATATGGTTGGAAAAAATAAAGTTTACTCACTGGATGTGGACTTCAGAGTCATTTACTGCAGGATGATATCACACCTGTGCTATCTAACACTAACCAAAAGGCAATATGTGGATTTATGCATGTTATAAATTATATGAAATAAGGACACAGTACATATTATTGGATATTTGCACAGCTCGAGCTGTTGGGTAACAAACGAGTCACATGGACTGTTCTGGTGTTATAATACTGTGTTCAAGGACGCCTTGGTAAGTTGCACCTCAGAACCTGCATGTAGGTGGATTTAAGTGGGCACTTGTTGAAATGGCACTTTGACTCAGGTGGGCAGCGTGAGTCCTCTCCAGCATGTGTGTTGGCGTAATGGTGAGACGATAGAAAACGTGTGTGTGTTCCTTTTTCCACCCACCTCATCAACCCAAGAATAAAATGCAAATGTGTTCAACTGGATAATGCAAGAATTTCTAATCAGTTGCTGCATTCATGCATGCAGGCAGTACTCTGGCTGCTTATATCATTAGAAAAATGCAGTACAGTGTACACGCACTGATTAGGAGCCTGTAGAGCTTAAGCAGCCCATCAGGTTGAAACTGAAAAAATGGCTAATAAATGCAGAATAAACGAATTATTTTTCGGACGTCATGACGGTAATAACCTCCCGTTGCCCCTGAGGAGAGCAGTCCCTTACATCCTGCTTCTTGCTCACGTTGGGCCCCTGTTGCTTGTTACTGAACGTACAAACCGTGAGATGAAAAACGTGTCTGTGTTAAGTATGATCGTGCTGGTTTTGACTCTTGATTTGTGCTGTAATTCTACATGAGCAGTTTTCATCTTTTTGATGCCATGAGACTAAAAACCCTGCTGTCAGTGTTTAATTTAGAAAGCTTTAGATTTTCCCCGTCTTCAAAGACGATACGTTTACCTGCCAATAGTTTAACACGATACAGATTAAACACTGCTGCGGCTGATAGTTATTGCTTCGGCGAGCATATATTTTTTAAATGGATTTGCTCTGTGTGTCAGCGTCCAAATCCATTGTAAACTCTGCCTATTCATAGTCAGAACAATGGGTGCAGCTTTTATCTGTGTACACAGCTTGCATAACAAAATATGTGAGGCATACCGAAACGCAGGCAAATAGATAAGACTCGTATTAGCTGCGTGCAATATTGTTCCAGCGTCCAACCTTATATCTCCGACAATAATAAGATTTATTTATATTATTGTGTGCTGAAGAGCCTCAATAGAAGCGAGCACACACCGCATGCTTTAATTAATTTTTTGCAGGTGCTCAGTAAGTATTATCTGCCCCGAACAACACACAGACACACAAAGTAAACTCTCACAAACTGATGTCTTATTAACTGTCACACATAATAATCTCACTAAGACTGAGAGTAATAACAAACTGGTTTATGTGTTATTATGAGGCAGATCATTTATTTACATTTTGATATAACAACGACGTACATCATTATATAAACTCGTATTTCTAAGGCTACGTCCACACCGGCCCGGACAGATTTGAAAACGGCGTTTCCTTCCGAAAGCGCGCCGCGTCCACACTAGTGTTTTCGGTCTTTTTCACACAGTTGTGCGTCCACTTTGAAACGGCTGAAAACATTACGTTCCAGTCCTGCGCATGCGTGAAGCGCAAGAAGATTCGACCTGCCTCATTTCCGTCTGCCGCTTATTTACTTTCCGGCTCTTTGAAACGTTGCAGCAAAATGTGGAGGAAAAGCAGCGAGTTTTTTAAATGGACTCACAATGAGGTGGAGTTGTTGCTGCGAGTAACACAAAAGTACAAAGTTGCAAAAGCGAGTGAGAATTAAAGAATTTGAAGAAAAGCTCTCAGGAGCGCGTGCAGACTGATATTAATCTTTAATAGAGCTGTCAAACAAAACAGCTGCTGTGTAACGCCCTCCGCTGTCTTAGTTTAATTAGTCACATGACTGCATCACATGACTAACATGTGTCATCATTTTAGAAAGTCTCCATTTTTGCTGTCCACACTGCGATGTATGTATGTATGCGCTTTTGAGAGTGTTTTGAAAACACCGTCTCAGCGTGGACGGGAGAAAAAGTTTTCAATCGAAAACGCATTAGTGTGGACGTGGCCCAAATCTGTCTGTGAGCTGTGAGTTATTACTGCCAGTCACACTTGACAGACCCAAAGAGCCTGACCCCAGGCCCCAAAGGTCGAGCTGATGGCGTTACATGGAGAGATGTAGGGATGATTATCAGGGCCAAGCTTGATTTTTGCATGGATTGTAGACCTTGGACATTGGAATTAATTTATTGAGAACAAAGGTTGCATATTAAGCAAATGACTATGAATAGGAACATTTTATTATTGAGATTGACACCAGTGTATTATGTAAGGTTTAATGAGGCGTCATAGCAAGTAACAAAGTAGACGTGTTATTAGAGCACACAGACTCAAGAGAAGCAATTTTGTCGTGTTGTGTCCAACAAATCGAGATTTGAAATGACTTTGGGAAACCATCAACAATGCAGCTTTTGGGTGAAGAAGAGAGGGAACATCTGGCCTGCTGTCAGCTCCCGGTTCAAAAGCCCGCGTCCATGATGGCACGACATTAGCGACTTGCACATATGCTGTATGATAAACAAGTTTTGCAGCATATGCTGCCGTCCAGATAATGTTGCTTTCAAAGCAGCCTTGCTTATCTTAGTATTCTACCTTTATTACAACAGCATGGCCAGGTAGCAAGAGTCTCTGTGATAAACCGGCCGACCTGCAGTCCTAGTCTGTCGCCCACTGAAACAAAATAAATGAACACGTTTATCTCAGTACCAGCAGCCACGTACTTAAATACTGAGATTTGTTTTGCATTTAAAGGCCTCTGAGCCTGTAGTGACCAGGAGCCCTGAAGAGAGGAAGTCCTCAAACCTGACTGGACGGCGCTTTCGAAGCTATAAAAAGCTGTTTCCATCATGCTGTCTGCAGCTCGGCACATGTGGCCATCTTTTACACAATTGTTACTTTCAAGGTTCTTTTGCTTTCCTTAAAATTTTCCTTTGCATAAATTCTCATGACACCATTCAAACCTTTTATTATAGATTTGAATATGTGTGTGTGCATGAAAAATATGTATTAAAGCATATTCACAAAAGCCTGATGCCAGAGATTGATAAAATTCTTTGCTTGAATGCGTCTTTGAGGATGTTTGCTACCTTGCTCAACATGCTGTTTTCCTGCTTTCTCACTGATCGCATACACAGCTCGGACTGGTGTTTTCCTCGGCTCTGGAACACTAAATTGCTGTGTGGTAAAATAAATTAAAGCTGTAGATCCTTTCAAAGTTTGATGTATGGGTGGATGGTATCAATGAGCAATTTAGCCAAGGTCTTAGACGACCTAGTGTTGAATAAATTATAGAGCTGTGGCAGCTGTGCTTAACTATGAACTTTCAATTTAGTAAGTTATAGGTGTTCCTTATTGCACGCTGCACATTTCGAATCCTCCTTTGATTATGAGACAGTAGTCATATTCTTCTTCTTTGTTAGATGCTCGTCCTGTGAGCTGATCTTTTCCTTACCACCTGTTTTACAGAACAGCATTGTTTTACTTGGTGTGCAGATGGTGCACATCTGTTAGGATCAAGATCTTTTGTGTGCATGTGCGTATCCGCTCTCTTGCCCACCCACACCACAAGGTTAAACTCTCCAAGCATGTGCCACTGAATTTGCGCGTCCCTGTGTTTCTTGCAGCACTCACCCACTCTTCCACCTGGCCGTACAGCGTCAGGAAAGAGTTGTTTCCTTGGCTTCTTCTTTGGAGCGCGGCAGATTTCCTGTAGAGGAGCCAGGTCACGCTGAGATCACAGGCTACTGTGCTGCCCCCTCCTATGCATGGAAACGAGTAACAATAACTACCACTGCAGGGCAAGATATGAAACGATTTTTTGGAAAATGACTTCGCAAATGTGCAAAAGGCGGCACGATGACACGGCTAAGAGCCCCTGAGTAAGATGATCATTAATTGGGGACAGCCTTTTATCTTCCAGTAGCTGGGTGGGCTCCAGGCCATACATTACAGCTTCATCACCATCTATCCTGACATTAAAGTATGTTCAGTCTCTCCTCAAAGTACTCCACCCTTGAAATTCAGGTCACCAACCTCCTGTGCTACCAGAGGCTGGTGGTAAAAGAACTGAAGGCACTATTTTCTGCTGCTTACCTCATGCCAGTGTGGCTTTGTGTTCACCGCTGCCACGTGCACGTCCAAATTACAGCCTGCAGGCAGATGTCTAGGGGAGGTGCCAAGCAGCGCTTACAGCCCAAGGCCTGATCCCAGCCTAACCCCCATCTCCACACACTGATCAGGGAGGCCTCTGGGGGGTTTTTAGTCCTCACTCTCTGTTTTCTCTCTCAAGGTCTTGATGCTTCATCACTTCACAACTCTAATTGCTGTTTAGACTCATTTCCCAGCTTTATGTTGCTCTCTTATTTGTAAATATGCACATTTTTATTTATTTTTTGTCCATTTAATAAAAATACAGAATAATTATTATCACAAACTGTAAGTTGAGACAAATTACTGGTGATTAAATGTTTTATTTCTTCAATTTTAAGATGCAAATCTTGTGAAGGTTTGGGTGTGGCTTGTTTCTGCTGACCTCTATTCATATTATAATTACGAATATGAATAGCAAGTGTGTGTGTGTGTGTGTGTGTGTGTGTGTCTCTCACTGGGACAAGTCCGTGGCAAAAGACCCCCACTCTCCTATTTTACGCCCCCTGCCCTCTCCTGGTACACTCGCCCCTTCCCCCGGGCCCACAGGCTTCCTCTGGGGGGGATAATTGTGTGATGGTTTGCTCATTGTCAGGATCAGGTCAGGCAACAGGAGTGTTTTCACAAAGCAGACATCTGCTGTGCTCTGCTGCCGTTTTCAGCAGTGACGTAATGTCCTGTGGCAGGTCTCGTCCATGCAACCCCGTTGGATTGGTTGTACAGGAGAGGGCAGGGGGGTGGGCTGTGATCAGAGCTTGTGGGGGTGGGGATTGAATTAGAGGCTTATACTTGGGGACAGAAAAAAATAATGCTGCTAGCTGGAAGTTGGTTTCAGTTCCCTGCAAAAACGTAACATTCACGGTTAATTTCACACTCAGTGTTTCTGACCTGGAGGATGCGTGGAAATAAATCCACGGGACGACGAAGTGTAACCTTCAGATATGACTATATCTATAAACCTGTTTTGGCTTCCTGTTAAATCCAGAATCCAAAATCCTGCTCCTCACATACAAGGTCTTAAATAATCAGGCCCCATCTTATCTTAATGACCTTGTAGTACCATATCACCCTATTAGAGCACTTGGCTCTCGCTCTGCAGGCCTACTTGTTGTTCCTAGAGTATTTAAAAGTAGAATGGGAGGCAGAGCCTTCAGTTTTCAGGCCCCTCTTCTGTGGAACCAGCTTCCAGTTTGGATTCAGGAGACAGACACTATCTCTACTTTCAAGATTAGGCTTCAAACTTTCCTTTTTGCTAAAGCATATAGTTAGGGCTGGACCAGGTGACCCTGAATCCTCCCTTAGTTATGCTGCAATAGGTGTAAGCTGCTGGGGGACTCCCATGATGCACTGGGTGTTTTTGTTATTAATCTCTGTCTCTCTTCCACAGCATGTCTTTATCCTGTCTTCCTTCTCTCTCCCCAACCAATCGCAGCAGATGGCCCCGCCCCTCCCTGAGCCTGGTTCTGCTGGAGGTTTCTTCCTGTTAAAAGGGAGTTTTTCCTTCCCACTGTCGCCAAAGTGCTGGGTATTTCTCTCTATGTGTTATTGTAGGGTCTACAGTAAAGCACTGTGAGGCGACTGTTGTTGTGATTTTACGCTGTATAAATGAAATTGAATTGGCAAACTGTTGTCCTGGATGCCTACAGCACATCTGGGTTATTATTTATTAGCCATATTTACAGGACTCCAGGGTAAATAAATGGACTGAATGGGAGTTTAACTGGAATCCTGTTCTTTGGTGTGGTATGGTTTCTCTGGGTTCCTTCATATTAGTTCACAATTATATTTACTACTCACACCAGCCTGTCAGTCGGAGAAATGCTGCCCTAGTATAGCCCATTACCTTATGGATTGTTTGCGGGCCTGCACTGGGGGCTGTTAAAGGAGAGGCCTGGCAGCAGGGCCGAATGAGGTCTGATTCAAATCAATGTGTGATGGTGCAGAACCTTGAGCTCCATTAGCCCGCCTGAGCTTTAACTTCATATTGTGGTCTGGAATACATTCACTAGGCGGTCTATCTCTGGCACTCTCTCTGTCATGGCTTCCTACTAGCAATCAAGTTCTTTACAAATCAGGGGTCAGTGTTAGTTCAGTGTGTGATTGCACGCTTTAAAGTTCGGCTCCGTGCAGCCCCGGCCTCACTAATGCATTCGCTGCTTCACCCAAAATTAGATTTAGGCAGGAGTTTCATTTTCCACGTCTTGGTGGATTTCTGAAAGCTGGAGCAGGAATCACAGAATGATGCCGGACAGCCTTTGCACAAACTCGAATGATGACACTTCCTTTAGAAATCGCTTTGAACCTAATTTAACTGGTTTTAAAGCCAGATGGTTGGAGCTCATTTTGATGTGCAGAGTACTTGAATCTGACAACAGCATTGCCTCTACAAATAAATGTAACCTCAGCAAGCGTTCAGAGTTCAGACCCAGTGCCCAATGGTAGTGCTGCGTGTCAGCATCCGTGAATGTCACATTCTTCCCTGCGTTCACGTCGGGTGCACTTTGTGCATATAAATTCTTGATTTGGGATATTACCGAGACCTGGGACTTTTCGAGTGTTCCCACCCTCCAGGCAGGAATAAGAGCAAATTAGACGCTGGGGAGAGGCTGTTTCTGAAGCATTCCTCCAAAATGACCTAGAGCTATGTTTACCCTTTACTCAATGTGAAATGTAAGACTTAAAGATGTTGATCTTTGCTTGATACTCGAAAAGCTGGGAGATTAAGACCTTGATGCTTTCAATGTTATCAGAACTAAGAGAGTCTTGTTGTATCTGTAGAGATCTTGGGGACTCTCGGGGTCACGTGAGCAGCGAGGTCGTCTGTTTGAAACGAGCTTAAGACAAAATTTGTGTTATCCCAGTTTCTTTCCAGTGACACCCCCACAATACATCAGCCTTTACTTAATCCTGCCGGAGCTCATAATGGAGGTCTTAGATGATCCGATATTGCAAATCCACTCTATCTTTTCCTGCACACACACACACACACACACACAGACACACAGACACACACTGCTTTGGACCAAATTCCTGAATCAAGCCAAAGTACGGGCCGGAACAGCTGATTTGCCGTCTCGTGTCCTGTTGGAGGAGAAAGTTGGACGCAGCTCTTGCCGCGCTGTGAACGACTGTTTGCCAAATGGAAGCTGTAAAAAGTTGTTGTCGCAGGCGTCTCCTTAGCGCTCTGTCTTTGTGGGAATATCGTATCAGAATTATAGACCATTTTGCCACAAGAGATAAAAAGCTGTCACTGCGATATGGCCCTCGTACATCCACACCCTGATCTCAGACCATCACAGGGGATTTCCTGCATTAAGAGAACAAATAATGTATTGTTGTGGAACTGAGTGGGGGCGAAACTGTAGTTTCACTTTTCCTTTGTGTTGTTGTCCCAGAATGTAAGACGTAGGTTTTTTTTTTTTTAACCTTTGTATCATTAATTATCCACCCAGGTCGGTTTCACGTAGACTGCTTTCATTATTCGGGGACCTCTCGAGGTTTTATTAAAGCAGGCAGATTCCTAAAAATGCATTTTATATGTAAAGGTTTCAATATGTGTATAAATATACAACAAATCAGAGTCGCTGTGACATCATTTTAATAATTAAGTTTTGTCAGAGCCAAATCCCGAGGACAGGCCAGCCAACTAAAGCTGCAGCTCACTGCACGTCTGTGCATGTCCAAGATGTCCCGATCCAAGCCAGTGATCCCACGTGCTGGTGATTAGTGTAGACGCCATGCAGCCTGGCACATAAGCGTGCAGCGTGTGTGAACGACCTCTAACTGCCCTCACCCACAAAATGTCAGAGAATATACGTGAACAGCAGTTAGCTGTGTGCAAATGTAACGTGGAGGCTTTCGGGTTTGTGCTTTTGCAGCTACGCTTTGGCAGACGAGGCCTACCGCTCGCTGAGGGACCAGGACAAGGACCAGTGCATTCTCATCACAGGGGAGAGCGGAGCTGGGAAAACTGGTAAATGCTCAGTTTTTTTTGTTGTGTCATAACTTCAGAGCAGGTAACGGGATCACCTCACCACACTGAACGAACACTTTCAATCAGGCTCTAACAGAGTGTCTAACACTTCATGTGCTCAGCGGTTCTTTGTTTTAAATGTAGTCATAACTTGTAAAGAAGCCGATAAGGGCTGTGGGATGTAATCCTCCATAAAAGGGAGCTGATGTCAGTTTTGTTTTGAGAACATCGTGTTGGGACATGAAACTAGATAATGACTCTGCTCACATAAAGTCATGGCGGTAGACATATTACAGCAGCAAACACACGGCTGTGGTTTCCTCATATTTGTGAAATTATGTATATTCAGAGCCAGTCAGTCACATTCACACTGTTATGAACACTTAAAGGCTGGACTTTCCATCAGACTGAAGCCTTTTTCCATATTGTGTGGTTTTTATGATGGTGTATCCATGTTCTGGAGCAGTTTCACATACTGTACAGAAACACAAGAGGATGGTATTTCCTGTGCTGTGTCACAGGTAACAGCAGTATGCATCTGACTGCGTGTTGGCTCTGGGAGTGCTGCTGCAGCTCAGTGCAGCTGCAGACATTCATTCATACTTTGAGTTCAAACTCTGACCTGTTCGCACGGCCAACGTTGTCCCGAAGAACGTTCTGGCTCGGTGAGACGTGGCAGCAGCCCGAGTAAGCTGTACAAAATCCCTACATGCATTTATAAGGCTGTGCAAAACAACCTTAATGACCTCAGACTGTTATGTTTTCATTTTTCTAAAGCTGTACTTTATTTGTCGTATTTTTTGAGAGCTTTTCAGACCTCTCCATCATCCTACATCACCCCCTAAAAATCTGAATACACTGAACACCACATGTTTAAGCAACAAGTTGCATTATTAATAAAGCTAAGAAGTTCCAGCATATCAATACATTTCCTTTGTGTAACCTGCTTTCAAACTCTTGCTATGCTGATCTCTGACAGGAGCTCCGATTTCCCAGCAGAACTTTGCCTGCAGCCTTTGTCAGCACTGTGTAGGAATATATATTATCCATAACCAGGATTATTTCTCGGTGATGCATCAGTGGCGTCCACCACGGGGGGCACAGTGCAGTCAGACCGGCCGTGTTCTGTTCTGTAGGATGCACCAGGCTTTATTCCAACTCCAAACCTCTCCTGGTTGTTGGAGGGAAAAGAAAAAACGACTCCGAGGAGCCGTTTCTGCAGCCAAGTCGGAGATAAATTTGGATTTCGGTAATCTCATCAGCCCCGAAGCTCTGCAGTGAAACGAGGCCATCAAAACCAACCCTATCGATATGGGTCATTGACATTAAAGTGTGATAGGGGTTTCTTTTTTCAGGCTCTCTCTGACTGTGGCTTCTACAAAGGGGATGTGACCAAAATTATTATCAGATTCCATCTCAGTGTGCAGGAGACATAACAGTTTTTATTGTCTGCAGACGGAGTACGTTTACTTTCCTAACCTGAGAGATAACAACGTGAGGATTAAAGTCCTCAGCTTGTAACTCAGAAAAGTTTTTTCCTACGTTTAGATAAAAGTACGTGTCCCGAGCTGTTTGCCAGACTAATCAGGAATCTGTACCGACGACTGCTCTGAAGGTCTTTCCTGTCCTTGCCTGGCACGCCGCACGCATCGCCGGTTCTGGGTCACCGTCCGCTCTCTGGTCAGGAGAGACGATCCTGATGCCAGCCGTCGTCCGACGAGGCTTGTCGCTTGTTCAGACAGGACATGTAGCTTTTTGAGCCAAGCAGAGAATTATTTTTGGGGAAACGTGTCTTAGTTGCAGCACGCTGTGCTGGAGCATTTTTAAATCACTTTCAGCTCCACAGAAAGTTTTATTCCCGTGCTTTCCCCTGGCTTTCAGTGTAATCATAGTATGAATGATGATAATGTGATGCAATTCTGGTCACCGTGTAATTTAACAAAGCAAGTCTTTATAACGGGACCTCCTCCTCTGCTCTGCACCCTAACGAACGGTCCACACCCTGCTCTGATGGCTGTCGGGGGGGATGATGTAAGGGGGATTTTTATAGGGGATGGTGAAACAGGTCGACATCTCTGCACTTGTCCCTCAGTCATGTGAATCACATTATATTTATCTGTGTGTGTGTTTCAGAGGCCAGTAAGCTGGTAATGTCGTATGTGGCAGCGGTGTGTGGGAAGGGCCACGAGGTGAATAAGGTCAAGGAACAGCTGCTGCAGTCCAATCCCGTGCTGGAGGGTGAGTGAAGATGCCCAAGCTGCGTCCCAATTCAGGAGCTGGGTTGTCTGAAGTTCACGTTTGGAGGGTGGATGTGTGTTGAGGGGTTGCCAGAGCTGCTCTAATTCAAGAGATCTTCAAAGTGCAGCTGAGAAAAGCAGCTTTCTTTACTCGGCGTTTAGGAAACGAGAAGACTGTGCAGGATATTTGCAGCCCGACTGTAAATGCACTGCAAACCGCTGCATGAGAGCGTTTAATGATGGTCTTTGATATTTTGGCTTGATTTCCAAATGCACAATACACCAAAACAAAAATGCAAAGCTCCTGGCAGTTAGTCACACAACCTACAAAACATTTCTTTTAGCTAGCTTAGCTAATCTGTAAACACAGATGATTATATAACCATGGAAATGTAATCACAGGCAAGTTAACTCATCCGCAAAATAACTTTAGGGATCTTATAAATACTGTATAATACACTTTTTTATTTTCTTAGCTAAACGGGACGCTACACACACACACACACTCATTCCCACAGCTCAGTTCTGGCACACAAACAGCTGTATTTTAATTGGGGGCAGTGGACAGGAAATGCCCATGAATGATGAAGCTGTATGCCCGGGTTGCTGCAGAAAACCCCGCACATCTGCAAGAGTTTAGCTCACGTCAGTCTAATTGCCCTAACACTGAGAAGGGGGAAAGGGAACAGAGTCACGCTTAACACGACGGATCCGTCACGCTCGCGCTCTGCGACACGATACGCGTTGGTTTCGTTCTTTGTCGCCCTCGGTTTCTTTTCATTTACGTCTCTTTATCTTCCTCCAGCCCTCTCCTTCCCCGTCCTCCTCTCCCTCTGGCTGCCATTGTGCCAGACTAGCAGCCCACACATTCACAGCAACCGCCGACTTAAATGCACATTAATCAGCTGTTATCAGCAATTAAGCAGTTATGCTAATAGCGCTGTGATGCGTGACACGTTAATGGCATCTTTATGTAGAAATGTGGTGTGAAGCCAATGGAAAGGTCGTAGCAGGGAGATGTTCTGAAAGGCCTGATTGTGCACGAAACACAAAGTTGTTTGTGTCAAAAATGAATATTTAACGAACCCTTTAGTTACGTTTATTTACAAGCAGGAGCCCGCATTGAAGCACTTTTTGAACGTGGCGTGACATCAAGGTTCAGCCCGCCCTAAGCCTGCAAAGCCCTGGTGCTTTGCTTAATCCACCCAGAATTATGGGGCCTCATCAGTACAAATGGCTTTGACATCCAGGCCATGTATGATTGACAGCTAGCTGGACTCGGGCACGAGGTTAGGGATCATTATGAAGGTTTTGAATATTCTTAATGGCCTCTCTGCAATGCATCGGCGGTAACTTTACTCTGAGGTTATTTGCACAAGCTTTGCATTATTTGTAAAGCTTTCTGAATCCATTAGTTTAATTATTTGTGTCTGATTTTTCTTTTTTTCCTCTCTTCAGCTTTTGGAAATGCCAAAACTGTAAGAAATGACAACTCTTCCAGATTTGTAAGTATGCAGGACGAGCTTCTGTGGTTTGGAAAAATGATCTCGTGACACACATTCTTTTTCAGAAAGCTTTTGTTTCTTGAATACTTGGTGTGCATGTCCTGTGTGCTTATACTGTTTGTGTTTATGGCAACATTACTCCAGAACGTGTTTTCATGCATGTGAGGTAGTTTGACTATCATGCATGTGAATATGTTTTTTCAAATACAGGTGATATTTCTTGGTGTCCTCCCTGTGTTCCCATGTAATCTGAGACCCTGGATCTTCCCAGTAGACGGGTCCACACGCCCCCTCAGTCTGAGCAGGCTTTGCACATTTGATATAGTACATGTGCACATGCCTCAGGAAATGCTCTTTACATAAAGCGAGCAGGACGAGGCCTTTCACCTACACTGCGCCGCCCGTTCCTCTGCGTCTCGTATCTCTCTGAATCTGATTGTTGGAAAAGCAGGAGAAATTTAATGCCTATCTCTAACATAGGTCTGGCGTCATAAGGGTGATTAAGTAGCTGCTTTGGACACACACACACACACACACACACACACACACACACACACACACACACACACACACACACACACACACACACACACTGCAATTTCAATGTTACAATGTAACAATGTAACTGCAGTTGTAACATTGCCTTTGTTTTCCTCAAAATGCCCAGTTCAGTATTTTGGGGACGTCTGATCTCCTGTGATTTCCATCACTGTTCATTTCTAAATGTTTCTAACATGAATGTTTAGTTAGCTGCAGTTTCTTCAAAGAGAAAAAGTCACTTCATCTTAGCAGCTGGCAGTCCATCCCAAAAAAGTCTATTTCAGTAACACCCCAGCCCCCCAGGACTGAACTTTGTTCTCCTTCTTGTGCCTGACGCTCGATTATTGTAAAAGAAAACGATTCTCCCAGCGTGTGCCAGCTCGCAGGCGAACTGCCAACCTACCTGTCGTGTCCCAGTTTTTGTGTCACCGTGCACACGGTTTTTAAATCATCCGCCTACTTTTAGATGGCAGCACATGCCGGTGCACGGACATGCAGTTGTAGCGGTGAGCGTTATAACGGATTATGACCCTGATCTGTTTATATTTAGCTAACCTTCGCAGCAACCTCAGGCCCGCTCACCAGATATCAGCTCATCAGAGCGCCATCGGTTGATCAGAAAACTATAAGTCAAGCTGGCTCTTCATTTTGCTGAGTGCAGCAGGCTTATTGAGTTTGGCTAAAACCCATTTACCAGCAGAGCTTGGCCTGTTCAGAGGAGCTGTCTGCTATTAATACATCAGAGGAGGGAAAAAGCCCAAACACAGGACTCTCTGTCTCAACTTCCAGGTTTCAGAGAGAGTCAGAAAAAAGGCCTGAATGTCATTTTTTAAAAAGAGGTCACGCCTCCCTGTTATCTTTAGGTGCTCGGAGTCCTTACACTTCTCCGACCGACTGAATCTATACGACGTTTTTAAAAATAGACAATGGCAATAAAATCTAACTGCTGCTCTTTGACCCTCAGGGAAAGTACATGGACATTGAGTTTGACTTCAAAGGAGATCCCCTGGGCGGAGTCATCAGTAACTGTGAGTAATAAAATGGAAAGAAAGCTTCTTTTTTTTCCCTGATTGATATTTTAAATATTTGTAAATCACATTCCTCCGAAAACGCCGTCATTCCAGCCTCGTCTTTCCCCCCTCGGCTCCTTGGCAGTGTTTTGGTTTGATCTCGCCTCTGTTCACATTGTTTTGTCTGAGCTGGTTTCCCCGGCAGAGGTCACAGAAACAAAGACGGAAGCTGACAGCCGAGGCACAAATGAACCTCTGTCTGCTCGCCTGAGTCAGTCAGACACAAAGATGGTCTGTGAGAAGCAGCTGCTGACATGTGACTTGGTCAGACCGAGCTGGCTAGCTACACGGCTGCTCTTCCAGGCCTGGATGGATTCCTGTCTGCTCATTATGTTTTAGACGAACCTCCTCTGAGCCTTCGCCGCTTCCTACGGCCGAGAATAGCTGGTTATGATTTATGAGAAGTTCTCAGTAGCGTTGGTAATGATAGTGGGGAGACATTTTTGGCATGCCTTTAGTCACAACATAACACAATATTGTTCCCGCACGGATGCTTGAATGTGTGTTTGCTTATCTGAGGCTGAGGGAACATTAAATAAACGCTGTTCAGGAGGCTTTGCAGCAGAAAGTGGAATCCTTCCTTCTCTTCAAAGTAAAGCTGAGTACTGAGTGTGGCTGGACATGGCTGTGCTCAGGTCACTTCGCTGCCCTGCCCCTGTGTCTGTCTGTGATGGAGGAACTGGTTTTCAGTGGCTTGTCTTGTCCTCTCTGTATCTTTAATCACAGCTCTGTATTGCTGCTGACAGCCACTCAGTTGTGGATGTTGTATTATTGATGTGCAAGCTCTCACGGAGCCACTAACGTGATTCGTGGCCGGTGGGTGTCACAATCCGCTGCTAACCCCGACAGCCCCGGGGCTGCAGCGACCTCTAGTTTGGTGCTTGCAGTGGAGCCACGACCACAGATCTGTGAGTCGGTGTTTAAACAGCCTTAAGTGCTGAAAATTGCCAAAAGCCGTTTTTATTTCCTTCTGATTTTTGGTCCCGGTCACTGTGGTCAGTTTGTTCCCCAGACTCTTCACTTGAGTACAACACCAACTCTTCAAGTTTCCTAAAATAAGCTGTTTTTTAAAAATAGACAAATTGAATGCTTATTCAGCCGGTGATGTTGCTGAGCAGCACAGTCGGGCTTTAATTAAATCGTACTCCTCCTGATGTGGTGAGAGGATGATGGTCCCTCTTTAATCAGGTGCACTCGGTTCCAGCCCCGGAGAAAGGGCTGACGTCTGATATCGTTCGTGGGGTTTCTTCCTGTGGTGTTTGCACACAGAGATAATTACCAATATTGGTTTGGTCACCTTGGAGACTGAAAAAACCATCGCTGGACGAGGATCCCAGTCGAGCTCTATAAATACAGACCGGGCAGCTTTAATTCCTGAGGCTCGGCTCGATATTTACTGCTGGGGGCACCTGAGAGTGGCAGCAGAAGGATTTCCTGTGCAGGCTTCTGGTTCGTCTTTGTGTGTCATTGTTTCCTTTTGTTTTTTCTTTCTTTCTTTTTTTAGATCTGCTCGAGAAGTCACGTGTGGTGAAGCAGCCGAGAGGCGAAAGGAACTTCCACGTCTTTTATCAGCTTCTGTCTGGAGCCTCAGACGACACGCTCAGTGAGTAAAACTGCTGGAAAAGCTGGTCGAATGGTGACCTGGACAGGAACGTAGAGCTGCCGGGATCAATGCCACTTTGAGAATCAGGAGAAAGACCTCAGAATGTGCACGTCTCTGGATGCTCGCAGTATGAATTAAAAAAATAGGCCTGATGTTCTGCTTACTGTTACGTTTACCGTGTGTATACTAAATGTGCCAATCCCCCCATGCAGCTGCATGAACACATGGCTAACGCATTAATAAGTCGCCCTTCCTGCCTAATAAACACCACGAGAACAAAGAGAGTGAAACCCACTCGCTCTGTTTGCGTTTCTGCTGCGAGGGGCCATTGTTTAATGGAACAATATAATGGTCATTGACCCCAGAGCGCACACATCACTGAGGCTCTAGCTGTTGTTAATACTGCTATGAATGAAATCTGACACATGCACCCAGAAGAGGATTTCTCTACTAAATGACAGGGAGGCCTTTAAAGAGGGCAATCTGATCTTCCAGCATGATGTTCACAGCAGCAGCTCAGTGTTTGAATACACCGTGTCAGAACTGAAGGAGGGCAATACCCCAGGGCTTAGACACATTTTTCTAAAATTTCTAAGGCAACACCATCAGTTGTGTTTCTTTAAACGGGAATTGAATTCAGCATCTTCTATCGGCTCACAGAGCTGTGCTGGATTTTATGGGGCAGCTGGCAGGAGTGTAGTTACGCTGCATGAGTCTAAATGACAACCACATGGTTTGTGTGTCACAGGGAAGCTAAAGCTGGACCGGGACTTTAGCAAGTACAACTACCTGAGCCTGGACTCTGCTGCGGTCAGCGGACTGGACGATGCGGCTAACTTCAGGACAGTCAGAGTGAGTAGAGCGCATACGTGTGTCCGTATGACTGGTGGAGCCCGACGCTGCGCCTCACCCTCGTGACGTTTGGCACAGACTTTCCTCTCTGCGGGATTTCTGTTAACTCGGTGTGGCGCGGCAGAGCGAGGAGGCGGTCTGATTGCCCTGTTATCTCCACGGCAGAACAAACGAACAAACGTGCTTTGGCGTCAGTATTGCTGGCTGTGTAAACACTTCACGCCAGCGGCCCTCCCACCTGTTGCAAAACCAGGTGAACTTTGATCTTGACGGTGGATTAAAGACTGGTTTGTATTGATTAAACACAGGAAAAACTCCAAAAACAGAGAAAGCCACGGGAGAAAAGAGTTTCCTCTTATTGAAGCTCTGCACAAATATGTGCTATTTTGTCTTTGTGCGTCTTCTCAGCCTTATTGATGGTAACACAGAGGATGTTGTGTCTGGGAGAAGCGCTCTGCTATCTCCTGTGCTGTGTCATTAGGCCTGTTTCAGCATGCTTTGCTCAGCTACTGTATAAGCCCCTACAGCCTGCTCTGTCACTCTCTACTGTACTCATTCCCCCTCCTCACATCCTGCTTCTCATCGACTCCCACAGAGTTTTTAACGCTGTTCCTGCTGCAGCTGCGTTTCTCCACAGGAAGCACGAGACGACATTCCCTCCACACAATGACGCCGCCACACGGAGCTTTCTTTTCTTAAATGTTTATTTGTTGATGTTTGATTAAATGTTTGCGATTCATGAATTCTCCATCATCGGTCGTCACCGTTCACCGCTCTGTGTCTGTGATCCAGGAAGAGGAAGTTTGACTGTAATATGATGGACCGGGATTCCGTTAAAGAGATTTAAATATTCAAATTCATGATTTCAGGTGTTATGATAGCTTGTGCTGATATGTTTGATAGGATTTTGCTTTATATATATACAGTGTGTACAAGTTTGAGTGGATTCCACAAACCAGTGAGAAGACTAGATGTGTCTTTTTAATAAACTCATTGTGAGACACTGATCACAGAGCAGTGATATACACAACATTATCAGCACCTATTGTGTTGGTCCTCCTGACTCATCGAGGTATGGACTCCGCCCCTGAAGGTGTGTTGTATCTGGACCCAGATGTAGGTCCTGTAAGTCCTGTATGCTGTGAGGTGGGGCCTCCACGTGTGGGTCCAGCACATGGCTCGACTGGATTGAGATCTGGGGAATTTGGAGGTCAAGTCAACTCCTCAAACTGGCTGTTGTGCTCAAACCATTCCTGAACCATTTCTGACTTGTGGCACATTATCCTGCTGAAGAGGCCACAGCCATCAGGGAGCACTGTTCCCACGAAAGGGTGTAGATGATGTGCAACAATGCTTAGGTAGATGGTACGTGTCAAAGTAACATCCACATGGACGCAGGACACAAGGTTTCCCAGCAGAACATTGCTCAAAGTGTTACACTGCCCCTGCTGGCTGGCCTTCTTCCCATAATGCATCCTGATGTACCAGATGTTCATCACTTACCTGGGGAACAACCACCCAGCCATCCACGTGCTTCATCAGACCAGCCCACCTTCTTCCATCGCTCTGTGGTCCAGATCTGATGGCCACATGTCCAGTGTTGGTGCTTTCAGCAGCAGACAGCATGGAGACCCTGTCAGGTCTGCAGCTCCACACACAGCAACCTGTGATGCTCTGTGTTTTCTCACCTTTCTATCAGAACCAGCATGAACGTTTTCTGCAATTTGAGCTCATCTGTTGGACTGAAGAGCTGCTGTGGGAGTAAAGGCTGACCATAAGGGAGTCTTGGCCACCCATGAGCCCATCACTGGTTCAGCTACCTTGGATCACTGACCCCTGCAGATCAGGAACACCCCACAGGAGCTGACCCAGTTCTATCAAACGCTCCCAAATCCTTACGCTTGAAAACGATTCCTGCTTCTAACATCAACTTTAAGGACAAAATGTTCCCCCTCTCTGACACCTCCCGCCTGCTAACAGAGGCCATGATGAAGATATAATCAGTGCGATTCACTTTACCTGTCAGCTGTCAGGATGTTCTGTGTGATGTTTGTAGGTGTTCCCCTCTGCACCAAGTTGCAGGAACGTCGGTGCCTTAGTGACGTTGTTTCTGTCTTTTCCCTCTTCTCGCCCTCTTCCAGAACGCCATGCAGATCGTGGGCTTCATGGAGGACGAGGTGCAGTCGGTGCTGGAGCTGGTGGCAGCTGTGCTGAAGCTTGGCAACATAGAGTTCAAGCCAGAGTCGCGCTGCAACGGCACCGACGAGAGCCGCGTCAAAGACAAAAATGGTGGGCTTGGTGCTGCTGCGCCTTCATCGGACATATTTTACACTGTTTTGTTTTTTTATTCACAGGAGTTATTGTGAATATTTTCTCCTTTCATTTAACCCTTTTGACCCACTGCTCACTGGGCCTGGTCCCCTGTTGGCAGCTTGTTGTCCTCAAACAATATTTGTGTTATGATTTGCGTGACAAGAGTTTCACCCTCACAGCTGCTGTTTTTAGGGAAATCATTCATTTGTATTTTTCCCTCAGTGAGTCTTGGACAACCGTGCTTTCCTCTTTTTTTCCCACATTTGAATCAAACACTGCATTGTTAATAATCAGCTGCAACGTGTTATTCAGATGAGTCCTCTGTTTTTGCTTTTCCCTCGACTCTGCCGGTGGGAACACCTCATTGTCGGGAATAAAACCCAAACGCTGAGGAGGTTACGAGGGTTGATTCTTCCTCCTTACAGCTTCCTTATGACGTTACCCTCTGATTCGAATCAAATGTAGAATAAGAACCATCACAAGATGAGACCTGATGTCTGCAAAAGCATTTTCTGCGTGTCTTAATCCGTTTTCTGTGGCTACTTTGCAGATTTGAAGGAGATGTGTGAGCTGCTGGGGATCGAGCAGTCGGTGCTGGAGAGGGCGTTCAGCTACCGCACAGTGGAGGCTAAAATGGAGAAAGTCTCCACGACGCTGAATGTGGCCCAGGTCAGAGGCAGACTGGCATCTCTTTCACCTGCTTATTACACACACACACACACACACACACACACACACACACACACACACACACACACACACACACACCAAAGGGCCATTTCTTCCCGTTGACTTGCTTTACTGGCTGCCGACTCTGTGCCACTTCTACATGACAACGTCTGCATTATACATGTGCAGTATTCCTCCTGGAAATTCAAATGTAGGTCATATTTTCGAGGTTAGTGGGTTCATTCAGACTCTTCATATAACATTAATGCTGCAAACATGGGCCCTGTGTGCCCAGAACAGACGAGGAAAGGGTTTATTAGCCTGACTTTATAATCCTCATATTTCTGCTCATGTATGGCCGCTGCTCTGTTTCCTTTGAATCAGTGTAGCCACGATAGCTTTTTTTAAGGAACAAGTTTAGTTAAATTCTGCAGATATGTAATAAAATGAATCGTTGCCGATTCTGCTGGTTCGCTTTATTGTCGCTTCATCATTAACAGTGTCTTCATTCACAGGCCTACTATGCCCGAGATGCCCTTGCCAAAAATCTCTACAGTCGCTTGTTTAGCTGGCTGGTTACCAGAATCAATGAAAGCATACAAGTAAGCGATGTCAGGCATCTTTTTAATTTATTTATTTAGACTGACAAAACTCCACTGCTGTACTTTATTCCTAATGGTACCAATATTGTGTCCCTGCAGGCACAAACTAAAGCTCGGCACAAGGTCATGGGCGTCCTGGACATCTACGGCTTTGAGATATTTGAGGTGAGACAAATAGCAGCTCAGACCAGCCTTTTTTTATCCTGACAGGCCACAAGGACACAGTCGGACCATCCAAACATTTTTATTACAAGGAAAAGAATTTTGCCCTCAGCTGTTTGCGTGCATGTTTTGGTACCTGTGTGGAGCCTGTCGGCAGAAACGTAGAGCTGATAAAACCACACTGAGATCAGATTAGTTCAGTTTTTGTTGTTGCTCCTGGAGTTGAAATTATTTTTGTGGAAAAGTGGTTTCAATTCTCAAAGTCTGCATTTCACAGCAGGAAAATAGTCTTTGCACACTCTGCACGTCGTATTCATGCTGTTGTTACACAATCAAAGGTGATTCTGATTCTCAGCATTAACATCACATATTACAGCGAGACGTAGAACAGACGGCTCCATTTATGCTAACTGTATACAAAGTAATGCACCAAACGCCACATAGACAGCAGTGCATGTAAACATGTGACAGAGTTTGAACAGAATGACGGCTTTAAAAGTTTCTTTGTTGTGATGCACGATGCCCCCCGATCATGTCTTGCTCCTATCCCTGCTCGTTCACCCCACTCACTCTCGAGTCCTTCCTCTCCTCTCGTTGTTGTTGTGTCTGGGTCACCAGAATGGAGTAAGTAACACCTGCACCTGTTTGCTGTGGCCGCGAGCATGCTGTGATCTAAACTCCTTAATTCACCTCCCCGTTAAGGACGATTCAGGGCTCCTCGTGTGCAGCAGAGCCACGCGGCTGACAGGAGGCTGGACAAGCCAAAGTCACAGTCTGCTTAAGTCAGTTCAGTCAGTACACTTAACAGCAATGCACTCTAATGCAACAGGCCTGCAGTGAAGCCTACATGTATAACAGTTATGTGAAGAATGTGAAGCTCTCGGCCTTATTGCTTGTTGCACTAACAGGTGTTTCTATTATTAATATTAATGAGTGTAGAATTAAATGCTTTCTTAGAACGATCAGGTGTTTCAATAAGACTGAAAGCTGATTGCTGAGTCTTTATTTGGCTCCAGTTTTTAAACAGGATAACAGAAAGTGATTAGTTTAAAAATGGATCGTTATTTTGGAGAGATGAAAATGTATTTACTTTATTTATATCATGCTGATATTTGACACAGACCGTACCAACTTTAGCTCGCAGCATATTAAAAGCATCATAAAACGATCGTGTGTTAAATTTTAGTTTAAACAAAATAACATGGTCAACATGTCAGTTACTGAGCTTCAGAGGAACATTGTTCATCTTGGCTAAATGTTTATTATTCAAACGTGGAACCATTGATGAAAGTCTGTGAACATGAAGGCATTTTTATTATGTCCTTGAATGAATATTAACCACTTGTCATAAAAACATTGACTGTAGATAAAATAGTTTTGGTTTCTTTTACATGTTTCAGCCACGCATCTGCTGCCACTTTGGAGCCGACGTGTGTGTGTGTGTGTGTGTGTGTCTGTGTGTGGACAACCTTTTCGTTTCTCAGTAAAAGGAAATTGTTTTAAAAACTGCTCCACTTGTACGTGTGGATCCTATTTCCTGGTCACTGAGAACCTCGGTTTGTCCTCTTCTCCGAGCTGTTGGACTAAACTGTCTTTGAACCTCTAACCGTAGCAATAAATGTTAACCTAACCCAGTGTGCCAAGAAGCATGACTCACCACTAAACACCGTCATGATTGACGACAATAATAAGTGAATGCTGTGGGGATTAAAAGTGGTCGAGGCTGTTATATAGTCAACGCTCCATCAATGTTTAATGAAATCTAATCCAAGACAGTTCACAGGAACGTGTTCTGATAAGAATTTGTCATTATCTGGTATTATTACAACCTTCCTGGTATCCATTGTTCAACGTCCAGATTGATTAGGTGTGTGCTCAGTCGGAGAATGAGTTAGCAAATCCTCAGAAGGAGCGAGCTGCTGTTCAAACTTATTATCACTGGTGTCATTTCAGAGGTACGGTAAGTGTCAGTGCGTGCAGCGACATCAAGTGATGCTGGGTTACAGTCATGCTTTACTCTTCGTTTTCTAAAAGCAGCTGTGCAACTGTTGAGGATATGAATTCACTTTCAGGATGCGCAGGTGCAACCGTACTTTTTAATAAAACACAACAGGAAATTATCTTGGAAAAGTGAATTGAACAGACAAATCCAGTGGAAATGGATATGAAGGATGAGTCTCAGTTAGCCAAGAGAAGAAGAAGCTGAAGCAGATTTGACAGATAAGCTTTTAATACAATGAAAGATGAGATGATCCTTCAGACGTAGATTCCTGAAGTGTAGTACTTACAAACAGCTGGATGTTGGATATCCGGATATGTCGATGGTCCACCTGTCCTACCTTCTTCTAACCTGTTATTAAGCCACTCAGCAGACCGTTAGTGGCAGGAATTCTCTGAAATGCAGATGAACCAACACATTAACAGAAGTCTGACTGTTTTTCTCCTCCTGGTGCTACACCCACAGGACAACAGCTTTGAGCAGTTCATCATCAACTACTGCAACGAGAAACTGCAGCAGATCTTCATCGAGCTGACCCTGCGTGAGGAGCAGGAAGAGTATGTCAGAGAGGTGAGCGTGTGAATGGTGAACTCTGGGATTCAATTCAATTTTATTTATATAGCGCCAAATCACAACAAAAGTCACCTCAAGGCGCTTCATAGATACAGAGAAAAACCCAACAATCATATGACCCCCTATGAGCAAGCACTTTGGCGACAGTGGGAAGGAAAAACTCCCTTTTAACAGGAAGAAACCTCCAGCAGCACCAGGCTCAGGGAGGCGCGGGGCCATCTGCTGCGACCGGTTGGGGTGAGAGAAGGAAGACAGGATAAAGACATGCTGTGGAAGAGAAGAGAGACAGCCAAAGATTATTAATAACAAATAATTTAATGCAGAGAGGTCTGTGAACACATAGTGAGTGAGAAAGGTGACTGGAAAGGAAAACCTCAGTGCATCATGGGAATCCCCAGCAGCCTACGTCTATTGCAGCATAACTAAGGGAGGATTCAGGGTCACCTGGTCCAGCCCTAACTATATGCTTTAGCAAAAAGGAAAGTTTGAAGCCTAATCTTGAAAGTAGAGATAGTGTCTGTCTCCTGAATCCAAACTGGAAGCTGGTTCCACTGAAAACTGAAGGCTCTGCCTCCCATTCTACTTTTAAATACTCTAGGAACAACAAGTAGGCCTGCAGAGCGAGCTGTGCTGTGCAGGCCTACAGCTGTGCAGAATCTGCATCATTCTACGTGTTGGCGCTCTGCACACCTTTGTTGCGCTGGCGGCTTGGCGCTCGGCGCTCATCTGTTTAAGCTCTACAAGCCTCGCCCTTTGACCAGACGCATTATTACTTCACGTGTGTCTCTGTCATGAAAACCCTCTTCATTTATTCCCTTCACGTCTTCCCTCTGTGGATTCTTGGGGACGGAAATGGTCTTCCGCTCCGGCGAGAGTAAACACTCCCCGCTGCGGGCCTTTAGGCTCTGTTTGTTTTCCGAGCTCTGTGTATGAGTGCAGCGGTAGTGACCCCCACGCCACTTCCCTACTAACACCACCACCAATGATATTCCACTCCTGGCCTCTCTCCAGTATACTGCATGGGAAAATACCGCAGTGCTGGAGCAAGAAGGGAGGATTACCAATCAGGAATGCGGCCGGCCACCCGTCAGTTTAAGCTATGCCTCCTGTGCATCCGCCCCTCCCCCCTCCAAAATATCTGTCCAGTTGCTTACCCCGACCTAGGTTACCAAGCCGTTAGTAGCTATGAAGTTGATGGCTGCTAAAAAATTTTTTCAAGGCCCAGTGAACCTTTCTGAGAGGGCAAGATTGAAAGTGTTCCTCCTTTGAGTCTCCAAAGGGACTCTGGCCTCGACGTGAGGCAGACGGAGCCTGTAGGACATAACATCAAAGCACCGAGGACAATTATGTCTTCAGAACTGATGGAAACGCATCGGTTTATCCTGATTAAATCATTTTCAATAAACGCACTCGAGTTCAAGATGAAAGAAACAAGATCTGTGACCAACCCAAGTCTCTTTGTTTTTTCCTTCCCGGAGCATTTGTTCTCATTACGCCCATGTAAATATTAAGTGCTGCAACATGTGTCTCTGTAATTGCAGCACATGAATACTTGGTAAAGGCGATAGATGAGGTGCACGCTGAAAATGCACGTGCTGTGCTGAGCTCTCCCACATGCAGCGTACATCAGTCTCTAAAATGTACACAAATGTCTGTATACCTCTGCTTATGCATTTGTTACAGGGCATCGAGTGGACCAACATTGAATATTTCAACAATGCCATCATCTGTGACCTGATTGAGAACGTAAGTCCTGTGTCTGTTCTTGGCTTTTCATGTTCTCCACACTTGTTTCTCTGGAATAACTGAGAAACGCTAATTTTGGTTAAATCTGGATGATTTCTCCCGCTCTGTGACTCCAGAGGTGGCGTAAACCTCCTGTGTAACCTCATGATCGGTGTTGTTATTGAAAAGCAGTTCATCATTAAAGCTGATTTTAAGTCTGACGTTGTCTTAGCAAAATGAGATGATTATCCGAGCTGTTGTGAACAGATTGTTCAGCACTGTGAAACACATGAGCCATGACAGAATAATACGTTTCTACATTGAACCCTTCAGAAGTTTGACCCTAAACCTCCTTTTGTTTGTGCCAGAATCAAAACGGCATCTTGGCCATGCTGGACGAGGAGTGTCTGAGGCCGGGGACGGTCACTGATGAGACCTTCCTGGACAAACTGAACACCATCTGTGCGGACCACCAGCACTTTGAGAGTCGGCTGAACAAGAACTCAAAGTTCCTCAACGACCACAGCCTGCCGCACAACTGCTTCCGCATCCAGCACTACGCCGGCAAGGTACCCGAGGCAGCAACAATAACAGCTGACGGATATGTTAAAAAAGACATGTTAACAAATTAATAATATAATATTATGAATTTTTGCATAGGATAAAATCAAAGTGTAAAAAGAAGTAACCACTTTGTTCAACTTGTGTATGAAAATACCTTTTTGTGAATGGCTCACTTCCCTCTGTGTATCCAGGTGCTGTATCGTGTGGAGGGCTTTGTGGATAAGAACAATGACCTTCTGTACCGGGACCTGTCACAGGCCATGTACAAAGCCAACCACAGCCTCATCAAACAGCTGTTTCCTGAAGGCAACCCAGCCAAAGTCAACCTGAAGAGACCACTAACTGCTGGATTCCAGTTCAGAGCTTCAGTGGGCACGCTGATGAGGAACCTGCAGACCAAGAACCCAAACTACATCCGGTAAATCTGATCATATCGATTACACAGAAAGAGCAGTTTGTGCTGTTTGTGATTCTCTCAAAGTTTGCTTTGAAATCATTTTCAAATAGTCCAGAGAGTACAGCCGGCCTGCTGTTACTCTCACCGTCTAGCACGGTCTATTAATCTATAAAAAGCGCACTTAAGAGCTGCTGCTGTTACTGCAGCCGGCTCTACGCACCAGCCTAATATCTGCAACTTAATTTTTGCTTTCCAGCTGCATCAAGCCCAATGATAAGAAGGCATCCCACATCTTCACCGACTCTCTGGTCCGCCATCAGGTGCGCTACCTGGGCCTGATGGAGAACGTCCGTGTGCGACGAGCAGGCTATGCCTTCCGCCAGCCCTACGAGCCCTGCTTGGAGCGCTACAAAATGCTCTGCAAAAGGACCTGGCCGCATTGGAAGGGGCCTGCAAGGTAATTGTTGTTTATACCCTGAAGTGGTGACATTAGGGAATAGTTGATTAGGGGGGAAAAGAGGTCTTGGCCCTGGAAGCTTGCCAGAGCAAATCCCTTCAAGTTTTCAGTGGAAAATGAGAAATGCTCCCAGGTGTCTTTAGCTAAGGCACTAAACTTGACTCTGCTCCCAGTGGAGAGTGTGTGACCAGCACTAATAGACTGTGGCTAGAGCGGTCCACTCCCAGGTGTGGCTGTGTGAATGCGAAGCAGCCGTTGCTAGAAAGTACTCGGATGACACAGAAAGAGGCAAAAGGGAAAATAATTAGGGGAGCTTGACAGCAGTTTACCCAGCAGACCATATGATCTGTATATTTAAATATGTGGTCTAAAACTCTGAGCTATAAAGCAACACTTTTGGCTGAGTTTGGTATGTGTAGATCTAAGGATAAGGAAACTGGTTCCCTCCTTTTTTCCCAGCTGTTTTCATGCATTCCTGTCCCCACTGTGTGCATATGCATGGATTCACATGCAAGTTAACTAAAGACGTGAGTGATTCCAGGGTAAAAAGGTTTGGCTGGTTCGGTCATGTTATATAAAAGCAGTGTGTCAACAGAGATGTTTTAGGTGCGTGTCGTCACAGCAAGCTTTGTTTGAAGGAAATGAAACCTTATGTTTCGGAACCACAACATGCCCAGACGTTCCCTCCTTATCTGTCTCCTCGACTCGGCCAGACTTGCAGGTTTCGTCCTCTCTGCTGGTGAAGTCACTGATTCCTATCTGCCGTCTCACACATCTGGCTCCTGATGTTTCAGCATCTTTGTATCAGCTTTGTGTGGTTTTAGTTTTCTTCTTAGTCTCCTGACATATTTCTCTGGCTGTTGCTTTCATCATGGTTTCCATCATTTCTCAAACTCCATCCTCGGCGCTCTCTTCTGTTATTCCATGAATCCGAATCCTTCTGCTGTTTCTGTCAGGTGAAAAACTAAGTACACCCCATGATTCAGCATCATGTGCAATTGTTTTCTGTGTGGTTTTCATCAGTCTCACATTGTTGTGGTGTAATTTTGGCCCGCTCACCTTTGTCTGTGCAGGTCACAGTAGTCTTAAGATCCTAAACACGAGACGACTACACCTTAACTTTTTAAGACATTTAACCTCTGATCTAAGAAGCGTGTTTACTTCTGAATGAAAACGTTGAGGAACAGATGTTTGCAGGTGTTTATTCACGCGCAGCTCCCATCACGTTGACGTCTGGACTTTAAACGGCTCCCCTGTTCAGACGGCACAGGTTGAACCTTTGCAAACATGAGCTGTGCTGCCCTGTTTTTTCTTTATTTAAAAAAAGAAGAGGCTGTCGTTCCAAACAAGCCATACTTGTTCAGTCTCTTTCTAATTGTACTGTGATGAACTTCCCAGGTTAGCATGCTGAGGCCTGCAAAGCCTTTTCTCTGAGCATTGCACAACCTGACCCCGGGGTGAACTTGCTGGAACGTCCACTCCTAGGAAGATTTTGTTGACACACACCTGAAAGCTCGAACTGACACAACCTGATTTTAAAGAGTTGTTATTTTAATCAAGTGCGTTTGATTAGCAGCGCACGCCTGCGACTTATCCTCTTAATTCCTATGGAAGCAGTAAGGTTGGGACTGCACTGCAATCCTGTGAAAACTGTATATATCTGCGCTCGTGTAGTGTAGGACCCTCTTGACTTTTCTGACTTCCCACAGGGAAGGAGTGGAGGTGCTGATGGCCGACCTCCAGATTCCAACAGAAGAGATCTCTTATGGCCGCTCCAAGATCTTCATCAGAAACCCAAGAACGGTAAAATCCACTCTCTAACCTGGCGAAGCATTTATTTTTTGGACAGCTGCTCGGTATTCCTGCAGATTGGGCTGTTTTGGAGTCGAATGGTTGAAGCCGGTGTGCTCAGCTGCCTTGCTTTCTCACAGCTACATGTTTGTAAAGCAGGGTGGGCTTTGCTTGGAGCCCCCACTTCAACAATTAGCTTGTAACCACCACTCTGAGAACACATGGTTTCATTTAGCTGTCCCATATAACATGGGAAACAGGCTTCTTTCCTCTGCGCTTGCAGACTCTTCAGCTGCTCGGGCCTGCAGCGTTTGGATGGACTTTCTCCCCCACCAGCAAAAGGCCAAACAGAGCCTGGAATAACATGATCTCACACTGGGAGAATTTTTCCATAATTGCTTTTTCTATCTGATCAGCTTATCTGCTTTACATATCTACAGCTTCAAAATCACTGAAACAGAGTTCGAGCATATTTATTCTGCTCCTTAATCACTGCAGTCACACCTTTAGCTTAACTGACACCATTTTTTTATCTATACAGAAAATAGAATAGTCGCGACGTAGGTATCAGTCAAGCTCTGTGGATATATGAACAAACCCAGAAACTTCCATATGTGGCGTTATATCGACAGGCCCAGTGTTCCTGAAGGTAAAGCAGTGACTTCCTCACTAGGGCTGCCACGATTAGTCGACTAGTCACGATTACGTCGACTATCAAAAACGTCGACGACTAATTTAATAGTCGACGCGTCGTTTGAAGCTTTGTAAGATCCCAAAAGACGCAGGAATAAGTAGCAGGATTTAAGAGTGTAATAATGGACTGAAACAGAAGATGGCAGCACTGCATGTTCATGATGTCAGCTGCCGTTAAACCCCGAAGAAGAAGAAACTGTGTCCCAGAATTCATAGCGCGGCCCTGCTTAGTTTCCAACAATGGCGGCAGCTAGTTAGTCTTAATATTATTCTTATTAATCTTTCTGGGTCACAAAATAAACATTTAACATATTTTCAGGCTGGAATGTAGCTGTGTAAACCTCAAATATCTGCTCAGTTTATCAGGACACCACATATTTTCAAAAGCGCTCCGACGTTTTCGGAGACGTCTGTTACCCACTAGCTCGATAGCTAGGCGGGGGCTAGGTCACTAGAGCCGTGAGAACACCGGACTCCCGGCAAATCATTTTCAAACCCACCGCCGTCTTTCACTACTCAGGTTAAACATGATATATGAGTCACTTAGATAACTTAAAAATGTTGTTTGGCTTTTTTCAGTGTTTTATTTGTTCCTGAGTAAATCGGTTTGGCTGAGATTAAAGTTATAGTTTTTACACAGCTGAATAAACGTCAAGCAGACAGCTGATTATCAGAAGTGTGAGATGCTCCAGAATATCCTCCGGTGTCCTGTTATATTTTAGATAGCAAGGAGTTTATTAAACTTCACCGAAACAATCTGCAAATGTCATTAAAATTTAATAAACTATCATCTTGTCTTTATTTTTAGTTAGCACAGACCTTAAACACTTAAAGCTGTAAGCTAATGATAGTTATATAAGAGCAGATGCTGCTGGTGCAATAAGCTGTAGTTTTACGTCTAATGGATGATGATCTGATTAGTCGACTAATCGCAAAAGTAATCGCTGACTAGCCGACTATCAAAATAATCGTTTGTGGCAGCCCTATTCCTCACACCAGTGCAATAACTGATGCGGTCTCATCCTTGAGAATAAGTCGATTATCAAAAGGTCAGTTTTATTGTCTTCCTGGAGCAGTAAACTTTTTCTCCCACCTGCACTTTGTTCTTGTCATTGAGAAATTGGTGCTTCCTCAGTTTAGAACCCCCCCCCAAAAAAAAGTCCAACTCGTAACCTTTTCCCCTCAGAGTAAACTGACTTTCCCTGACATTTTACCTTCCTGCAGATAATTTGATGATGTTGATAACATCCAGCGTTCACACAGTTTCCCAGGTGCTCTTGTCTGGAGCTCTTAATTTTCTCCTCTTCCTGCAGCTCTTTTTCTTGGAGGAGAAGAGAAAGCAGTGTCTCCAGGACCTTGCCACACTCATTCAGAAGATCTACAGAGGCTGGAAGTGCCGCACGCACTTCCTGTTGATGAAGAAGAGCCAGATAGTGGTGGCAGCTTGGTACCGCCGCTACGCTGTGAGACCCTTTAATTACACCAAAATACAAAGCGGATTAAAAACCATACTCACCGATGCATAATGACACTTTTCCATCTCACAGCAACAAAAGAAGTACCGGAACATCAAGAGTGCTACCACCATGGTTCAGTCGTACACCAGAGGCTGGCAGGTGTGCATCTGTCTTTGAATTCACTCTGTTCATTGAAAAAAGTGTAGCAGCTGTCGTGTGGAAGAAAATGAAAGTGTCTGCATGTTTCCACCAGGCCCGCAAACTTCTGCGAGAGCTGAAACATCAGAAGAGATGCGAGGAGGCAGTGACCACCATCGCAGCGTTCTGGCACGGCACCCAGGTACGGATATCAAAGAGCGAGGTGTTTGCTGTACCTTGATGGCTTCTGCAGGAGAAGCCTGCTCCTGAACGCTTCAAACTCTTTGGTTTTTTATTGTTCGCTGTGTTCTTGCCTAAAGGCTCCACAGTATTGCAAGACGGCTGTTCTTTAACAAACCTGTCCTTTAATGTTATTGCTGCTGTTTTCCTTTAATCCTGCTTCTTGTGCTGATCACACAGCTCCCACTTATCTTTTCTCCCCTGCTCCTTTTTCAACTTTCCCGTCTCGATTTTTTTTTTCTCCTCCTCACATCTTTAACTTGTCTTACCGAACGCCCACCACATCCACCAGGCACGGCTGGAGCTGAGACGTCTGAAACAAGAAGTGCGGAATAAACATGCTGTGACAGTAATTTGGGCTTACTGGCAGGGAACCAAGGTATTTCCACCCAGCGATAGTGTGTTGCTGTCCCAGCTGCCATCCCTGTTCATCACGTCTTGTCCCATCCTATGCTATTCTCACCACGAAACTGCCTGATAGAGTAGCAGCCCTGCTGAATGAACCTCGGCCAGATTAACGAGCCCGACTGTTCATTTCTTCCCGTTTTCTGTTGTGTGGCTCTTAACCCTTGTATGGTGTTCGGGTCTGTGAGACCCGTTTTCAGTTTTTCTCAAAAGAAAAATTAAACAATTAATTATTTTTTCAACCTGAAATTCATTGGCTTTGGCTTATTTTCTGTGAAGAACATAAATCCGAACTAATTTTCAGTGACCTCATACTGTACCTCCCCCCACGCATTTACATTACATACAAGGTGTTCGGGTCCACTGGACCCAGGTCTAATAAAAGTGTTGAAAGTGCAGATCCTGTGTTCCCACACTCTGTCTTCCTCCTTTCTGGTGCTGCTGATAGTGTTTTCTTCCCCTCCTGCTCCCGCACAAAGTTGCAACATTGTTGAAAATTCAACTATCAACACCGTCTGCTCTTACATCTCACACATTTTGCCCTCTTTCTTGAGAGATCCAAATTTTATTTTCTCATACCCTGTCCCACCTGCAAATTAGGGGCATAATACTATAAATAAGACTTTGCCAGTGTGGTTCTTTATCACAACTGATCAAGATGGCAAAAGATTATCTGCTGCGAGGGCCATCCAATTGATTTTGGAAGAGAGAGGGGCTTCTGATGATGATGTTGACAAAGAGGTTTCAGAATATTTCACATTTCTGAAAATTCAGAGTCTGACAGGGACTTTGAAGAAGAGGATGAGGTTGAGCACCATTTAGTAACAAAACGAAGACGAGTACCCCATCTGCTGCCAGCTCCAGGACCAGAACAAGCCCACCAGAAGTGAAGAAATATGGATGTCAATAACTGGTGAAATTGAATGGTCTTCTTGCCCAAGAAATGAGCCACCCTGCAGAGCTGTTACTGTGATAAGCCAGGGCCAACACGACTGACAGTTACTCATGTGCAGGACATCAAGTCTTCATTTGAGCTTTTCATCCCAGATTCCATCCAGAAAATTATTCTGGATTGCAGTAATCTAGAAGGAAGGTGTGTTTTTGGAAAGAAGGAAGGAGATGGACCAAATTCATCTAAGAACCCCAAAGGCCTACTTTGGGGTTCTTATCCTTGCAGGAGTTTTCAGGTCCAAAGGGGAATCCACAGAATCCCTGTGGGATGCAGAAACCGGCAAGAACCTTTCCGTGCATCAATGTCTCTGGAAAACTTCCACAAAATTTCCAGGATTATCCGATTTGATAACCGAGACGACAGACCAGCTCGACGGCAGAGAGACAAGCTAGCTGCCATCAGGACAGTGTGGAATAAGTGTGTGCACCGCCTCCCCCTGTTTTACAACCCTGGGCCCAATGTCACCATTGATGAGCAGCTGATCCCATTTAGTTGTGAAACATATTGCTTCACGTGTAAATGTGTTGTCTTTCCACTCACTCCACTTGATTACAACTGATTTATTTTTTTTTATAACATTTTATAAAAAAAAAAAACAAAGAAAAAACGAGAAGCACATTCATTCATAAATGTGATCTAACAAAGGTAAAGGGAAAAAATTAACCATGTTTACTGTTCATATGGTTTGTAATTGGGATGAAGTAAACATCTGTTGAGTAATTTAACATAAAATAGTTTGATAGTGTTAATTTGGAAAGCCAAAACTCTAGCGGGTCCAGCAGACCCATGAACACTGGCTGAGTAACAAAAATATGAACACCACACAAGGGTTAAATGTGGGATTATCTCGACTTCCCCAACTAACACGCTTAATCCGGCGTCGTAAACGGTGCCGATCGTGGCTGCGACGTGCGGCTCAGGTGTTTTACACTTTCTGTCCAGTGTGCCACACCTCTGCTGCGATCTAAAATTACTTCCAGCATATGCTGCAAACATATGCTGGAAGTAAGAAATGTACATGTTGCCACACATCTGATTATGATTGTGGTTTTTACTCTGGTTAAAGTCAAGAAGCTTCTTATTAATCGATGTGATGATGTGCAGCAGGAAGCTCTTAAAGCTCAGCCTGATTCTGCTGGCATGCAGGAAACCATTATCCTGTCAGAATGTAACAATCTCTGTTATATCGAATATTCTTGGAGGTTGTTATTAGACTAAATTACAGCCAGGCTCAAAGCATTAAGACTTTAGTGTCTTAAATCTAAACTGTGGTTCTGGCTCTTTGTTAGTTTGCACCTTTGACGCTGAAGATAATTGAACTTTCTTGCTGGACTTTATTTTGCATCATTTCATACGATATTCTTTTAAAGCTGACCACACACAGCCTCATTGTGGGGAGAGTCTCCTCGTTCGCACGTTTTCTTGTTGTTCGTCTTTGTTTATCCGCCTTTTTGCCCCTGCTGTGTCGCCTCTGCTGTCCCCTGTTTTCGGACAATTGTGTTTTGATTGCCACTGAAATTAACTTCACCCACAACTGCCACCGCTTCTCATTAGGCCCGGAGAGAGCTGCGTCAGCTGAAGGAGGAGGCGAGGAATAAACATGCCGTATCGGTCATTTGGGCTGGCTGGCAGGGCACCAAGGTATTTGGGAAGCCTGTTGACTTGATTTGCCGTGACTCTGACTTGCCGCCCTCCATCAATCCCACTCCCACCTCGTCCATAACGTGTCCATCTGCTCGACTCTTTCCAAACACTTAAGTTGTATGTAAGACATCTTATTATGGAGTCTCTCAGAGGTGGACTGCTGGCTGCTAAAGCACAGCAGTCTCACCCATGTGACCAGAATGGTTATTTTCATCTGAACCTGCCTTTGCAGTGCTGTCATTTTTCCACTGTGAGTACTAGTCAGTGAAACGTAGGCGTCCAGTCTCCATACATCACATCAGGGACTGATGTCCTATCCTGGCATTGTTTTCAGCTTCTTCCTCCGAGGTCCATGCTTCACACCGCATGCTGCCTGCTGCCTCTGCATGACTTCCTGTGTAGCTGGTGCATGTGTAGTTTTTGCATTGCTGTGCTGTTTTTTAGAAGGATGAGTTTGGATCCTCTGACCGCCTGAGATGTGACTTTGTTTTCTCCTTTTGCACTCAAAGTTGTCAAAGCACCAGCTCTGTTTGCCTTCCAGAAGTTCCCCAGATAAATGCTCCCATGACCCACACTTCCATATTGGTTTCTGGAGGCTGGAGAAGCAGAGCTGTAATTTTACAGTCTCTCAGTGATCACACTGTGCTTGTGTGCAGTGTGTGTGTGCGCATTTGATGTTTCTGACCTCAGGCAAAACGGTGTCTACCTCCTCTCCCTCTCATCTTCTCCTGCTTCATTTGTTCCTACTCTCTGTCTCTTCCCTCCCACCCCCGAACAGGCTCGCAGGGAGCTCAGGAGACTGAAGGAAGAGGCCAGGCGTAAGCACGCTGTCGCTTTGATTTGGGCCTACTGGCAGGGACTCAAGGTACCTCCCAGCCCCACAGCGCAGCCATCAACAAGTCTGCCACCTACTCGACACCCCTGACTTTCCTCATCCTCCTCAGGGATCTTCTCTGTCATTATCCAGGCGCTGTCCTCGTGACACTTCTTGCATTTTGTAATTTTTTTTAAATGCAATGTATATAAGACAAGTAGTTAAGAAAAATCCATTTTAAATGGATGATTGAGGATTGGACCTTTCTTTCCTCCTTTGAGGCTTTTAATGTTGCAGATGTCACGCAGCGGCGTCTGACTCGTATCTTCTTTTCTCTGCATCTGTCACACTAACCCATGAACGAGCACTTTTTTTCTATCCAGCAGAGTTTCTCTCTTTCTCTCTAGGTGTGTGTCCTTGTCCCTGTTGCTGGTTGTTGAAGTAAACTTGTCCATACACCATTTATTGCAGTCCTAATATTGTTTTTTTTATTTTTCATCACCTCGTGCATCACAGTGCACCCATTTCCACCTCAGTTTGTAGACTTATGGTCAGACTGCTTGTTGTAACCATCACATCCTTTCAAGTAAAGTAAATGTCAACGTCCAGCAGACTGCAGTTGTTTGTCACTAACCAAACGTCAGATGTTTTTTTTCAGTGTGCTGTTTGTGTTGCACTGTCATCCTGCTGTCGGTGTGCCTCCTTCTCTTTCCAAATACACACACAGATAAGATTTAAGAACCAACTGAGTTCATTGATTTCATCTGATCTTTTGGTGCCGTTATAGGTCCGCAGAGAGTACAGGAAGTTCTTCAGGGCAAATGCCGGCAAAAAGATCTACGACTTTACCATCCAGCGAATTGTAAGTTGGACTTTTCGTTTTTAATGTTCAAGTTTAACATGATATTAAGAAACCAAAGATGATTTTCTTGTCTGTGTGTCTAGATACAGAAATACTTCCTGGGCTTGAAGAGCAGCATGCCTTCCATGTCCCCCATAGACAGAAAGTGGCCGGCCAGGCCGTACGGCTTCCTGGATGGAGTCCACACCGAGCTCCGGAAAATCTTCCATCACTGGAGGGTCGGTCACAAAAACCGACCACATTCAGCCACATTAAAGAACCATGTTTATAATAACTGCATATACATCAGAATGTAACTGAATGAATTTGTCTCTTGTTTAGTGCAAGAAATACAGGGACCAGTTCACCGAGGAGAAGAAGGCAGTGTATGAGGAGAAGCTGGAAGCAAGTGAGATCTTCAAGGATAAAAAGGCTCTCTACCCAAACAGGTAGCTGAACATCACTGCCATCAAGTGCCCTTTATTTTATTTTATAGCAAGATAAAAGCAACGTGTAGTCACATGATCAAGGTAAAGCGGAGTCTTGTTTTCCTGTATTGTGTGTCAGTGTGAGTCAGCCTTTCAAAGGAGATTACCTGGAGATCAGCAAGAACCCCAAATATCAGAAACTCAACAGTGCTGTGGACGAGAAGGTCCTGCTGGCCGACGTGGTCAACAAGATTAACAGGGCGAATGGCAAGGTCAGAAAACACACACGCGCGCACACACCACAGTATTTACAGTCCATTTAGTTTGTATGCAAACTGGAAAACCTAAAACAGGAAGTGTGATTACACAGCGACCTTGTGTGTTTAGAGATTTTCTGCAATTTTCCACAGTGAAGCAGAGCCGCCGTTTGTTGTTTTGATGTATATTTCAACACTTTACACGGTGAGCTGATGTTTTTTGACATCATAACAACTGACAGCGTTTTTCTTCCAGCAGACATCAGACATTTCTGCACAGGTCTGCTATGTTGTAGCTCAGAGCTTGGAGCTCACAAGCATTTAAAAATGCATTGAAAGAAAACATGTAGAGGGGGAATGATAGAGGGCTAAAATGTTAGCTTGCACGTTTGCAGGGAACGCCACGGATCTTCCTGCTGACCAAGAAGAACTTTGTCCTGGCTGACCAGAAAACGGGCCAGGTGAAGGCCAGCATTCCTCTGCCAGATGTCACTAGCGTGTCGGTCAGCACGCAGAAAGACGGCTTCTTTGCTCTCAAACTCAAAGAGGTGAGAAGAGACACGATTGTGTAGTTGAGTAGAATTATGAAGCCGCTGTGCTCTGGCTCGTTGAAGCCAAAGTCATTCAGGGAGTGAGCTTCTCATTTAGCTCGGCGGGAAGCGAATAAAAATGTCTCCAAGTGACGGACGATTACTGTAAGGCCAGACGAGACACCAAAGTTTATTAAAAGATCTTAATATGTGACTTTCTTCTACTGCAGGGTTCGGCTTCAGCTGTCAAAGGAGATTTCTTGCTCAGCAGTGAGCACCTTATTGAAATCATCACCAAGCTCCATCGCATCGGGGCGACCGCCGCAGACCGGGAGAAACTTAAAGTTGACATCTCGGATGAGTAAGAGCAGTCGCACTGAGAAAGGTGATATTTCTTCGGCGCCGTCGATGTTTTGTGACGTTGCCCATGTTTTCTGTGTGGCAGGTTCCTGGTGCAGTTTAAGCAGGACAAAGTATGCGTGAAGTTCATCCAGAGCAGCCCGAAGAACGGCAACAGCATATCCTGCAAGCGCAAGAACAACCGCCTGCTGGAGGTGTCGGTACCCACATCGCCATAGTGAAGTCTCCACTGCTGTCGTTGAGCGCTCAGTCTGGCGGCGACTAAACATCAAACCATCACCCTCCCCCAAAACTCTGGACTCAAAAGCCGTCACACCAGTTTCCCCTCTGAGCCTAAAAATGTGCAGTTATTTGGCTTTTTGTTCTTATCAAAGTTTCTAAGGCACAGGTACAGATGTAACCACATTGTTTGTTTGGCATAGAAAGCCCTAATCTGGGTTGCATGCCACAGAAAATTATTAAAATGTTTCACTGGTGTTTTGTGAACCTGACGCGAAGAGTTGACGCTGGTGCAAATCTTGTTAGTGCACAACAGACTTCTGTATACCAATGGTGACGTTGACAATGATTGTTCTGCCTGTATGGTAAATTAGAGACGTTTGTGACGAGCTCCACAGATCTCGACTCGTCTGCGTTTGAGCAGCTTTAGCTTTAAAAAGATGGCTTTTGGGGTCAGCCTGTCGGATTTTGTTCTCTGATGAACGTGAATACTGCACTTGCTTTCACCTCCGCATAACAAAAAGAGGATGACCTGAAAATGTATTTGATTGTATGTTGTATTATTTTCTATATTTTCTTTCTCAGAAAAAAGGTGGACAGCTGCAAAGTCAAATGTAATGTGCTTGATTTATTGTAAAACCCCATTCGTATCCATTCTATGTGCCATTGAACAGGTCCTGTGACTTGTCACGTGTCGGCGTACAAACACAAACATTGTTCCCGTTCATGTCGAGCTATTCAAAGGGTCAAAAACCTTTCCGAACGGGCAGTGTTGACCTGCAGTGCCACTGTATGTTTTGATGAGGCTGCACATGTGATAACTTGCCATTTCTCAACACACTGCAGTGTGCATTGATTCTCAGGCTTTGTTCTGTAGAGACTTCCTGCACTCATATCACAGATTTCCATATATAAATTAAAAGAAGCCCCCTGAGCATCATGTGGGACTGACCAAAACAGAAAGATGCCCGACCAAAGGACAAAGGATTCATTCCCCTCATCCAAAGCTTTCTGTGACGCAAACCCTTGAACTGAATATTTTTCGTGCAATAAGTAAAACGTTTTGTCTCAATTATTCCCTCTCTGGTAAAACAGCAGTGAGGACCCATAGCAGTTGCCCTTCCTGTGCCATAAGCTGTACATAAGCTTTGAAGGCCGTGGCCCCGACTCGGACAAAGGGCAGTTTAGTATCTTTATTTTAATTGCTGTATTTGTAAAATTGCTGTTTCTGCCACTGAAGTTTGAGTCGGTGTTGTGCTCCGCCCACTCGCTCCTAATATGTTTTTTTGTTGTTTTTTTTAGGAAAGGCCAAATATTAAGTGACTACAGATCCTTGATGAATCAAAGAATGGGCAAATTTGGGTTTTTTACAACTTTATAGAAGTCTTATTTAAAAAAAAAATCTGGTATTCAGTCATTTATACACGGGGAACATTTGCGTGTCAAGAAGCGAGAGCTCTATATTTTCAGGCACGTTGACTATTTGTCTGATTTTTCTGGTGGGGCGTTTTGTACTTTCGGTGAATGTGCGAGGGAATGACATAAATTAGCTCTTGATGGCTTTTGCAATCCAGGGTATCGTGGTCTGTACATGAAAATTGATTTTGTGTTTTCTTTAATGTAACGCACGACACAGGCACCTGAGAAATCAGCCGTTGACCCTCACGTGGGAACAGATGGGCTGAATTCCAGTTTTGATGTATTTTCCTGGCTACGCTGCTTTCAGTGCAGTTTTAGGGTTCTTCCTCCCCACTCTCTCTCTCTCTGAATCGCTGTTTTGTATTTGAACAGTTGCTAGAAATGCAAAATGATGTCTGCATTATTGTGTGCCTAATGTTAACCTGTGCTAAGAGACAGATCATGGAAATGCTTCAGTAGAACTCAATGTATCATTTACAAGTAATCTTTTTTTAAATTAAATAAAAGTCAGTAATTAATAAATGTTATTCTGGGACACTCTTTGCATTATTTCTGTATCCAGTTATTTTCAAAGATACTTGCCTTTATTATCGAAACCAGTATATGGTTAATACTTCAAATCAAAAAAGGCTTTTTTATATATAACGTACCACGTGCAGGCAGCTTTCAGTCATCCGTACATCACACTATTAAGTCTCACATTCCTTTAAAGGGCCTTGGTTGCTGTTTATCATCAGTATCAACTGGGCTTTATCTTGGTATACAAGTGTTTAGGGGGGTTAGTAGCACTGAGGCTGGATGGCCAAGCCTTGTAGTCAAGCAGCTGGCCAGATGTTTTCCATCACATCTGGGGAGAGCTGTCCTAGGGTTAAATTCCGCGGCTTTGGGAGAACTGCCGGCAACAGGTCTCTAGAGAGCAGCCCTCAGATTGAACACAGTGGTAAAAATAGCATACCATTTTGGGCTGCCTAGTACCCGGTTCCCACCACTCTGCAGGCTGGGAAACGAAGGCGGAGTCCCAGCCTCCCACTGAATATTCAACCCTGAGTGAGATCTCGGAGGAATTGGCCAGTGCACGATCCCATCTCCTGCAGAACCTGAAGCTGTTGAACACTGAGCAGGTCTGACCGGTTTCTCCGGTGGATTCTGGACGTTCGCTGATTTTGTCAGAAACGGTGCACAGGTGGGGAAATGTGGGACCCTCCTTCGTTATTTTTATATAAAGGCAAAATTGTTCACTGGTGGGAACCATATTGGGGCAATCGGTGTGTACAAGCAAATTATGCCAGTTGAGAGATGATAGTCTCTAGCGACATCCTGTGGTTCTAAGGTGACATAACCATGAAAGCTGTGACGTGCAGGCAGAAAATGAATGGTGAGTTATAGATTTTCACTGATTCATGAATCCATAATAACATAAATTCGAATGTCTGATTTTATTTGTAAGTTTTTATGAAAAAATGCTGATGTCCTCACAGACTTCTCTGTAATCAACAGAGTAACGCTTCGGTTTTGCTCACTGAAAGGAGAGAAATACTTAAATAACTTTACTTTATCCACCTTTAATGACGCAAACTGTGCAGGACTCATTAGCAAACCTGATGTCTGATCGTGGTGGCAGGGATCCAGTGGCAGCTCTAATGCTGCTGGCAGTAAATAACACAATTAAGTCTACTGTATAAACCTGTGCAGACACAAAAACTGACGTCCTGTTTTTTGTTTCTTGGCAATATGCTAAAGGTCCATGAGTCATTAGACTCGCATCATTTGATTAAGGGTAGACGTACACCACATTCCCAGCACTGATTGGATTAACAGTTGGAAAAGGTTTTATTATGTTGCTTACATTCATCAAATACAAATCTCAGTTTTCATCCAGTTAACCCTTCATTGTCATATGCTGTGCACTGACTGGGAAGCAGGTAAATAAGATGCTGACATTGGGATCTACATGGCACATCATGCTTAAAAAGAGCTGCAGTGGCAGCTGCAATGCTGCTGGCATTAAATAAAAAATGCAAGTGTAATGTGTTATAAACCTGACTCACTCCTGCACAGGTTCTTGCTGCATCATCATTCTGCTTTTTGTGTGCAACACTACATGCTTGCTAAGTGTGCTAAGAGTGTAACCACCTCATGATCAGATGTGTTTAAAGGTACATACTCGTCTCACACACACATCTTGTCCTGTGGGAGAAGTCCTTCTTGTCTGGTACTGGTCTGAGATGTGTTGCTCTCTCATACAGAATAACCACTCATTGCACTGCATGAGGAGAAAGCGTCTAAAACATGGTCTGAGTCCTGATGCTAAGATAGAGCTCACCTGGCAGCAGTCGAGATAAACGGGAGCCTTGAACAATGTTGACGGCGCTGATGATGCCTTGTCCTCTTTTCTGTTGCATTTGTGGCACAGATTTCTTTCACGTGTAGAGAGCTGACTCTTAAATATATCAGCTTGGTTTGTTCACAGCTTCTTCTCAGTCTGGCACTGACAGCTGAAACATCTCTGCCTCCAACTGGAGCTGTGCAGCTGTTTGGTAAAGACACTAGGGGGCAGTCAAAGCCACCGACTGAAGCCAAAGCTAACCTCTCTTGTAGATCTCTCACTGGTTTCTACCGATTTAACATTTACAAGTTGAAAGCAAAGAAAGTTTTTGAATCTTCGAGACTTTTTGAAGTGACCATGTCATTTAAGGTGGACCTCATACATGAGGTAACTCGCAACACGACATAATGACCATAATTAATAAATAGAGAATTGATAATGAACCTTCAGTTAATAGTTACACAGCAGTAAAATCATAACTAATAATGCTTACTGATTAGTAAATGATTCATAGATGATGTGTGTAATGCTTGTTTTAAAGAACAAATAATTATCCTTTGATTGTTTTTGCTTTTATTTTCTATGTTTGATTAGGCTGAGGCACCAAACGTATTCAAAAAGGTTTAGCTTAAAATATAAGCTCTTATGACTGAGACTTGTCTCACTGTTTATTTATTTTATTATTATTATTATTATTACATGAATTAACGACACAAACACAGATTATTAGCTACAGGCAGATAAAACATGCAGGTCATAGTTTAATGAGCGCCATCAATTTTTCTTTGTGAAGGGTTTCCTGCATGGCCGGTTCTCCTTCCATACATGGAAAATGTAAAATTAAATGTATATTGTTATTTTATTATTCAACCCGTTTACTAAGGTCCCACTATAAAGGTAGTATTTCAAAGGTGGAAATAACCTCATCATGCAGCCATTTATCCATGCAGCCATCTCTTGTAGTTTCTTGAATATAAATATAAAATGTAAACACTGGAATTAGTTAAATGTCATGGGAAGTCAAAGACAGCGTAAGTAAAATAATTATATAAGGACTCGTAATATGTGATGTGATTTGTGACTGTACTTTATACTTACCTTTATTTAACATCCTACTTTATCCATCATTTAAACGCTTATAGTCATATTTCACATATAATATTGTCATAAAGCCAATTATGTATTCAGTTATTTTAGGATGTTTTAAAAGGTTCTACTGTGAGACATCACCAAACAATAACAACTACAAATTAAAATATGTCATTTTGCATTCCTTGAACAAGATTTTCATACTGGGATGCTTAACCAGCTTCCCCATGAGAAACACTGGACTACTCCTTCAGATCTACAAACAGTGACTGCAGATTTAGCCAAAGAACGACCAAGCAGACTCAAATCAACCAGGCAGCCATTTTTATGCTCCTGGAACAATTACCAGGTCTTAAATTTACTGCTGCAAAGTGCCAATCCGGTTGTTCAGTGATGACGCGACGAATCCTACTTCCGGGTCTAAAGTAGTCTGCGTTTAATATGGCTTTTATGTTGTTAACATGTTTAATGCTATGTCTTTTCTTCTATTTGATCTCAAAAAGCTCCTAAAACAGTCAGTGATCCCTGTTGACCTCCCTCGGCTTTTATTACCGCTAATCATTTATTTAAGCTCAGTTTTTAAAACCTTAGGATGTAACTACAGCCCAGCCCATGCAGCAGTATATGAATGACTAACTTTGTATTGTAGATGAATTATCTCAGTTGTTCTCCTGGCTGAAGTTTGGTCCTTTTACAGCATCCTGCCATGCGATTACATTTGTTTCTGACCACCGAGAAAACTCACGTTAACTTTTATCGAGTGGAAAAAAAGTTAGCTTGTTTATATTATGCTAACATAGCTATGTCGCTAGCGGTCACGTAGCACATCATTATATACCAGCTAGCCAAACTTCAGTAACCCTACAAACGTCACTGCTGTTTAGTTTTCTGTCTTCATTTATGCTGGAAGTGATAAGAAAGCTATATGTTTTAATTTGTTTCCAAAACCCCGCAGTCAGGACATGCTATATTGTATTTAGATAGAAGCTAGCGAGCTAACTCCCTGCTAACTTCTAACTCCGTTAAATGTCATAAATTCCGTTTTCATGGATGCCTGGATGTTAAACTCAATTGTTACACCTGGTAGAGCAGAACGCTGATCATTTTATTAAAGATGAAAGACTTTAGACAGTTTTTCAACTCTCAGTAATGCCACAGTGATCGTTTGATATATGGACCTGCAGCGGAGTTTAGACCCAGACACGGCTAGTGACGTCAGACTGAACAACCGGATAAGATCAAAGTTGATCCAAAGAATTTCTAAGTTCAATGTGCAACACCCCTCCTCCATTCCTCCTTCTTCCAACCTTTTTGTTGATCCATTAATTTAATGTAGCATATCATCGGAGATGAAATCGTCATAAATAATCCTCGTTCTGTATCGCAGGACCACGAGCTGTCGTCATATTGTGACCTTCTGGCTGTAACTCAATTAGGATAGCATCAAAGACATAATATCAAACACGATTAGATTAGCACCTTGTATGATTACAATTTTCAGAAATGTCATCATTGAAATGTTTGTTTTTCCCATTAAACGATTGTTATGATTTTGTTTGGTTGTGGGGTTTTTGTTTTTTCAAGGCAGTGGGCGTAAATTAGCCTGTGTGTGAAGTTGGTTCACCATATTGACACTATTGAGTTGTCAACGCGTCAAGGCTGATTTCATTATTGAGTTTAGGATGTAGATGTCAACATATTGGTCGCCAGCTTGGTGATTTATTTTGGCATAAATCGATACTGTGATTTAAATAAAAGCAGCCCTGAAGACCAGAAACAGACAGGGGAAAGTCATTTCTCTTTACCTTAAGTCCGATAGCTAGTTTTGGAGTTCATTTACTGATGTTCTTCTTTTTCTTTTTATAACCATCAATATAACGTCCATATAACCATCAATATAAAGAATAATTCAATGTATGATGAACTTACTTTGCAGGGGCTGATGGTGGCATGAACAGGAAGTAGAGACCCAGTAACAAGAAAATGAGGTTGTGCTAAAGGCAGACGAGGACGGACACCCACCGAGAGGGACAGACACAAAGTATCACATTACTGCCTCTGGCAGCGTGTCAGGCAGTCTGAAGGGAGGGACTGGGGATGGACCAGATCTGATTAATGAGTGCTACTGGGTGGTGGAGACTCTGTCCCCACTCACCCTTGAGTCACCAGCACACTCAATGGCTTCATCAATTTGTAGCCATTATAGACAAGAATGGATCCGGGGGTGGAAACTAGCTTCTGCTCCACCATCTGTGGGTATCTGCGCGAGTAGTAATCATTTCTTTCAGATTATAAAATGACACATTTATGTGCTGAATGCAGCCACTAAGTTAAAGTGTCTGTTTGATAAAAGTTTGACTTTATTCAAATATTCATGGCTTTTAACTAAAACTGTGTTGTATCTGCACCATGCTAAAATGCTAATGATAACTAGGCTAACCTGCCAATGTTTGTGAATTTTTTCCTCTGGGAACTACAGCCTATCAGTCATAATTGACTTAAACAATGGTGATACATGGGAAGTTAACATAAAATAATGTATTTATATTGTAGAGATACTTCATTTCATTGGAAAAGTAATGATTCTCACAGTCTGCTAGTGGCCCAAAATCAAAGGTAGAATTCTCCGGACACTATCCAGTTGTTAAATGATGATGTGATAAACCCTGCTTCCTGCTCCAAACTACAAGGCTGTTGTGTTTTTAACATGTTTTGTATCTTGTTCTATTTAATCTGAACAAGCCCCTAAAAACAGTCAGTGATCACTGTCGGCCTGTCTGGGTTTTTATTACCACTGTTCATTTTAAAGCTCAGTTTTTAAACCCTTACGATGTAGCTACAGCCCATGCAGCAGTATATTAATGACTAACCTCGTATTGTGGATGGATTATCTCAGTTGTTCTCCTGACTGAAGTTTACAGCATCCTGCCATGCGATTGCATTTGTGCCTAACCATCGGGAACCCTCTCATTAACTTTTATCGAGTGGAAAAAAGTTAGCGTTCATCCTCCAGCTTCACTGTTTATGCTATGCTAACATAGCTGTGTCGCTAGCAATCACGTAGCACATCATTATATACCAGCTAGCCCAACTTCAATAACCCTACAAACGCCACTGCTGTTTAGTTTTCTGTCTTCATTTATGTTGGAAGTGATAGCAGAGCTGTACGTTTGAATTTTTCAGAAATCTCTCAGTCAGAACATGCTATATCATGTTTAGGTATCATGCTATATCAAGCTAGCGAGCTAACTTCCTGCTAACTTCTAACTCAGTTAAACTTCATAAAGTCTGTTTTCATGGATGTTAAACTTTATTGTTTACCTGGTAAAGCAGCAATGCTGATCATTATTACAGATGAAAGAATTTAGACCGTTTGTGACTCTCAATGATGCCACAGTGTTCGTTTGACTTTGGGACCTGAAGCGGCGTTTGGACCCTGAAATGACTGATGATGTCAGACTTACAGACCAGATGGATATGCAGTGAATGTGAATGTACCACAAATCCAGCTGCAATCCAGCTAATAATAGTTTCAAAATGTAAGTGCTAGACTGACCAACCAATCTTAATATCCTTATAACTTCTCCATTAGCTTAGCATGAGAAAGGGCTTGAGCTCACTTTCTGCCACACAGAGTCGCTTGCATTTAGGGTTGCCAACCGTCCCTTAAAAAACGGAATCGTCCCGTATTTAGAAACAAAAGTACACGTCCCGTATTGAGCTAATAAGCGACGCACTTTGTCCCGTAATCCAGTGAGAATCAAAAGTAGTCTATAACTTTTAATGGAATTAACACTTTGTTTGAAAACATAATTCCCAGCCCCTCTCCTGCTTTGTGACCAATGAGCTGACAGCACACTTATGACAATTCGAGTATGACAATTCAGATTACCGCTCATCTCATTGGTCGAGGAAAGGTCGCTTACGGAGAAAATACCGGAAGACAACAGATGACCACAACAAGAAGCATGGCCAACAGGGAAACAAACCCCGACACTGCGGTGCACGTCTCGGACAACAGTACACCTAAAGCTGGGCAGACACTGTGCGATTTTTTCAGTCACGTTATTCAGCTCCTGCTCAAACTGCACGATTGACTCACAGGGGTTAGAAGTTGGTAGGTCACGATGCAGGGTCTCACACTATACGGCCCGATGCTCTGATGCGACCTGAGTGCTCACACTGTGCCTCCATAAAATGAAGGTTATAACAGAAAATCTGTCGCGCTCTCTCTGTCTTTCACTCACACAGACACACCACCACCATCAACTTTGCTAAATTGCTAATGAAAAACATTGATCAGGCAGCTGTGATTGAGCAGCAATGTAAATCCAACTATTTTCACGGTTGTTGTGGTCGTGATAATTTTGTGATGCCACATCGAAAAGGCTCGGATGAGCTTTCCAAAGTTCTACAAGTTGTGCCTCCATCGCTTGTGTCCAGATCACACGCTGCACAGCCGTGCTGCTCCATCTTTTTCACCGACGTTTACGTGTTTGCGCGTGAGCAGTGTGAGCGGCTGTGTCACCACAGCCGCTTCTCATTACCCCACGTATACTAAACGATGCACGATGAAAGCCAAAATCGGGCCGATCACCAAATCAGTCGCACGACTCAAAAATCGTCTCAAAATGGGCCAAAAATTGCACAGTGTAAGCCCAGCATTAGAGCAGCAATGTTTGTTCCCTTCAGAGAAAGAAAAAAAGGCTGCAAAAGTACTGGGAGGAATGGGAAAAGGAAAACACCTGGCTGGGAAAATGCATGGTAACACCTATAAAGCGCACTGCACTGTGTGCCGGCGCACTTTTTCCATAGGCATGCTTCTAATGGTGAGCACATGAAGAACATGAGGGGCGTGAAAGCTCGGGGAACCCTTAACCAATTTTTTGTCCACCAGGCCACGGCAGAAGCAGATATGGTATGTAAACACTGGTTGTTTTTTTTTAAACCCTCTGGTTAAGGTTAATATGGCCTGTATTGGCCTGTATTTATATAGCGCTTTACTAGTCCCTAAGGACCCCAAAGCGCTTTACATATCCAGTCATCCACCCATTCACGCACACATTCACACACCGGTGTGGACATGTGCAGTGAATATCAGCGCTATGTGGCCAGAAGTGTGATAATATAAATTTATTTTGTGTAATAAACAACTGCAAGGATAGATGATTGCAACAAATAGATCACTAATACATAAAAGTAATACATATTTTAATAATGATGATGAGTTATGATGCGTAATCATGGGAACAAGTGGGTTTACAAACAGGAGCAGCTGATTAGCATTAGAAAAGCTGAAATAATACCTCAACTGAAGCCAGTTGTACTAAATGCACTATATGTGCACTGTTACAAGAATATTTTTCTATTGTTTTCTATTAATTTATATAATTTTAAGTTAAGCAGGACAGAGTTCTTTTAAAGAAAGATTTACTTATATTCTCAAAAGTTAAGCATGACAGGCTTCTGTTTAAGAAAGAGACCTGTTTTACTGTGTTAATGTTGTCATTTTGAGCTAAAAATAAATGGCTAAATGATCATTTGTTTCCTATATGGTCATATCACAAAGAATATGCATCTGCTTAAATCAAATTCAAGTCAAATGGTTAAAAAATAATTTCACACACAAAAAAAAAAAAACTACAAAATTCACCACACTGGGAAGGGTGAACTGGGTTGCCCGGCCCTGGCCACGAGGTGTCCCTTATTTATTTTTCAGGGAGTTGGCAACCCTACTTGCATTGCATTACAAGTTCATGCAAGTGATAACACATCCTGTTCCCTGTGCAAGCAAAAGTTGGCGTGTTTGTGTGTGCATCTGTGTCTTTTAATGATCTTCACATAGATTGCGTGTGAACACAAGCAGCTGCGACAATGATATAGATAAGCAAATAGCTTCACACACATCGTTAGGTGCTCATTTACAGACATTAGGCAGGACGACAGGTAGCTCAGAAACTAGCAGGCATGTATGTGAGTGTATCTGCCTCAGTGAATATAAATTATTTGTAACATGCAAAGGCTGTGAATTTATACATTTTAGTGCAGTAGAGCACAGTTTTGGCAGCTATCCATCTTCCCAGCAGCTTACTGCGTCCGGTTACTACATCAGGTTGATTCTGTGACATTTTCCTTAAATTTCAAAAAGGCCCCAGGCTGCTTCAAGGACTACGATGAAATATTTGCTCTTCATAGTATAAACTGTCTCGTGGAGGGTGAAAAGGCAGTTAAAACTGAGTTTCCTGATTGGTGCTTAGAAGCTGTTTAGAGCAAAATTGGAAGGATAATGACTCTTAATCAAGACATTATGGCCCCCAATGGTACTGATGATTTTAACGCTTGCTTTTTAAATTGCATATTACTGTAACTAACGCATTTGTTCAGACTGCCGTTAGATGAACAAAAATTGGCAAAAAGTGTGGAAAAAGAAGACAAAGTGAGGAGCAGAAGGTTGGGGGGAACAATAATGACAGAAGACATAACACATAAGCAAAAGGATCAGTGAGGAAAATGAGACCTCTTCCTCAGCGTGGCACGACATGCATCAAGCAGTGGCAGCCCCTCCTCTAAGCCCGTCAGTCCTAAATGACCAGTTAAACCAAAGGTTTTTCTCTTTTTAACGCTTGGAAACCTTCTGAAACACAACTTCATCCTTTAACCCGTCCCAGGCTGGAGATTCCTGCACGACAACCAGGCGTCATCTGCTATTGAACCAGAACTGGCTGCCATTTTTAATCGCACCTTTCAGTAAAGAGGTTGTATATTAAATTAATGTTTTTTGAGCAGATTCAGTCACATCATTGTTCATTGTCTCATTGCTATAAACTGAGTGTTTAGCTAAAGTACACGATAAAACTAAAATAACGTCAATAAAATAAAGTGATGGGGACACAGATCTCATTATTTTCCTAAATACTCCCGAGTGTCTTTAGAGCCAGACGTTTGGCATTATGTATGTGGAGCTGTTACTGAATGAGTTTGGAAAAATATGCCGAGAGCATCATGGAATAATCATGAGCAAAGAAGACAATGATGAAGAGTTGCTTATAAAAATACTGTTTAATGCTGTTTAAACCCAGAGCACTCATGTATCTGGCATGTAGTGACAGAAATTAATTTGGAGGCATGTTGCTGACATGTATCAGTCTGGAAAGGCTAAGAATCCTTTTCTAAGGTTTTGGGACTTCAAGGTCAAGGTTCAAGGTTCTTTATCATTTGTCACATGCATAGTTATACAAGTATAACACACAGTGAAATGTAGCCTGACACGCTCCTCGACATGTGCAAAAATTGGGGGGGGGGGGGGGTGTAGAGGAAGAACATTATATATATATATATATATATATATATATATATATATATATATATATATATATATATATATATATATATATATATATATATATATATATATATATATATATATATATAGTATATACACTGGGTGAATGTGCAGTAGTAGCAGCAAGCAGGTGAATTCTGTACATTAATATGAATAGATATCTGACTATTTTACAGGATAGACAATATAAACATATTTAAAATTAAAGGAATTGAAATGTACATTGTGCCTTGGTTTAGTGTCTGGAAGAGTCTGGAAGTGGACTGCAGTGAACCACGGTGAGAGCCGTTATCCACACATGGAGGAAACTTTAAACGAAGGTGACACTTCCCTGTGTGGCCAGACAATCCCAATTACTCCAAAAGTGCATCAGTGACTCATCCAGAAGAGCCCAAAACAACATCTAAAGAACTGCATGATTGAAAATACTCGGTAGAGTGATGGTCTGCGATTGCTGTGGAGTGGCTTAAATCAGATTGGCAGGATCTTAAATTAGTTAAGAGTAGTAGTAACAGTTTTTAGGTCTATGGGACAGTTACTTTTTCCACGCAGGGTCAGGTAGGTTTGGACAACTGTTTTTTCCCTCATTAATAAATGAAATAATCATTTTACACTGAAATTCATATTTCCCTATGGAGTTTATATTTAGACATTTAAAGCCCATGGTTTAAATTAAGAGGAGGATGTGTGCAGAATATTTGCAAAATAAAAGCGATAGAAAAACATGAAGGCTGCTCCGTGTCTTCAGTATGAAACAGGCTGAGATTCCAGCGTTTCTTCATTTATTCAGATTGTTTTCAGCCCATATATCATCATGTAGGTCACTTCAGGATGCGCTTTGATAAGAATGCAACACCCCCACAGCAGCCAGCGATGCAATATTCTAAATCTGCAACCTAAACTCATTCCCAGAGTTACAAGCTTCTCCCTCTGGCCTTTTTTATTTAATCTGCCTCACTCAACAATAAAGGCATGTTTCATCTCAGCGTGTCAGGTACTAAAGCAACCAGAGGAGAAGGGGAACAAAATAAAACTGATGTGACAGTGTCACACGAGGTTACTACAAAGAATTATGTGTTTCCTTCTTAACCTACCACTCACCCTAACACACACACACGCATGCCACTGATTAAATGCCACAAACATGGATTGGTGGGAGTGTCTGTGGATCACAAGGCTAATTGAACTGTCTCAGCTGTGGAAAGAACGATTATTAGTTATAGAAAAATGCAGGTAAGAGCGGACAAGAAGAGCAGATGTCTGTTCATGTCATATTCAAGCAAACATATAAAAGAGGAGATTGCTATTTTGATTCGATAAAAGTTTACTTTTATGTCTGTGTTGATCTGTCACTATGTTTATGGCTAAAATATCTCAGGAACTGGAAGTTCATGTTCCCTAAAGCATGATTTATAATGATTCTGGTGTTCCCTTAATGCTTTATGTGAACAAATATTGACAGCACTGGTGCAAAAATAGCAGTTTTGTATAAGAGTGGTTAGCACAGGCTTCACATTGTCGTGCTGAGGAACATGTGTGCGATGAGCGCTTTGAGATCCTCGCTCTGAGGAGCAGACTGGGTGTCCCACAGAGCAACAGATGTTTAACTACTCTCTCCAGCCACTCCTTTGCGGCCCAGTCACTGCCCCTGTCTTTGTGTGCTAACCAGCTCTACGTGTGTCTGTCTCCTCCTATCATTCACAGACCTCTGTTTAGGAGTAATTAGCTATGTGCCTCCTCTCTTCCTCCACTTCTACCCTGAAGCCTCATTGTCATTGTACTGTCATCTCACCCTTAACTGTGCTAAGTAATAATCATCCAATCTCAGCTCTCCGCCTCGCCTCCTTTCCCTCTCCTCCTCCTCCATCCCTCCCTCTTGTCCTCCTCATTATCTCCCGGTCTGAGTTTTGAAGGCTGTCATTAATCAACTCATTTTGAACAATGTTGAACCTTGCAACCCCGAACACCCACCGCTGCTCAACTAGGAAGTGTTCCATTCCCCTGCGGTCCATTAGGCCAATCGGAGCAAAACGAGGGTACGACAAAAGATACAATAGAATCCAAAAGCAGATTTTGGACTAGATTCCACAATAGGACGCAGACAGCTGGGGAACAACAGGCTTTATTATATTCTATCTGTTGGGAATTTGGGGGAATTTTCTTCTCAACCCAAAGTCTCCTGGGATACACTGTCATGTCTTACTTTACTAAAATGCGTGGCGTGTTAATCCCTGTCTGACGCCCGTATCTTTCCTTGGTTGCGTGGTGTTGATGATGGGAACATGCTGCTGAACTCTCAGGCGCTACCTTGCAGCAATCATTAGTGTCAACTATTGGAAAATACCCACAGAAGCCTGCACAGAGTCTGTCCTTTGCAAAGTCATGAGAGTCACGAGATGATGTGCATAATTTCCACCCACATTGTAGCCAAATGTGGGTGGAAATTATTATTTTTTTAAATTGCACAAATTCTATTAGAGGTTCACTGCTGCACTAGACCCCGTTTAACAAACAGGTTCTTGGCATAAAATAAGTGAAATAAAATCGGCTCTGCCTCTGCACTTCAAGAATGGGGTAACCTTTTTGCCATTTAACTATAGAGGTCTGACAGAATCGCCCACCTTCTTTACATTTGTGTATGAAAAGAGGCGACATAAACGCTTCTTTTACAGCTGAGGGTAGAGGGGAGCGATGGGCTGGCTTGTTTTTCTATTCTGTGGCTTGCTCTTATCCATTATAACTCTGTGATCTGCATTGTTGCTCTTGTCAGACCAGTGTGTGTGTGTGCATGATAGAAAGACAACAAGAAAGGGAGGTTAAATAAAATGCATTAAATTGTAAATCATTTAATTTAAATCAAGGATTTTAACATGAATGGAAGAGCAGCCATCCTTCTGAAAGAATAAACATCTGCTCTGCTTCTTTCCTTCAGTTTCTTTTGTGTTAAATTGGACCAAGAAGGACAACTTTTTTGCCAGGAGAGAACACATTCCTCCTTAAATGTAATGAAGACAACCCAAAAGCCTACATCACAGCCTTTCACCTTAAAAACTCTTCTCCCCCCTGAACCGACGTCCTGTGTTAACTCTTAAATTTCAGTCATGTCTTCTAACAACACGTATCTGAAAACTGAACAACGACAAAAAGTTTGCAGCCCACTTAAAACCCTCACTCCTGATTTCCGCTGTTATAGCTGAAGATGAGTGAATGTGGTTGATGAATAATGTCTCCGTTTAACAAAAACAGATGTAGAACGATATCTTATAACAGGCCATCTCTGCTGTGCAATGAACAGAAACCATCTATGCACAGATGTTATATGAAAACAAAGACTTTTTTAAGGATGATTAAAATGGCAGTCTAATGACCATAAATCACAATTCTAATATATTACCAAACACGCTGTTTCTATTTGGTGTTAAATTTTAAATATCAATGTCATCAGCCTACAGAACCTTATCTCAAAGGTTATGATATTTATGCTTGGCCATCAAGAAATGTTAGACAGACTGTATTTAATGGTGAGCTATATCCTCGCTCTGCCTTATCTAATGCCCGGAGAAGAGATCACAGGGTGGTAATTATTTTACAGTCGGTTTTTACAGCCTTGGATCTGTCCAACATCACAGTGATGTATCTGACCATCAAAGACACCGAGAACGAGTCGCCCATGCTATAACATAAAGCATTTACTTTATAACAAATACCCAAGAATTTGCAATCAAATTGCTTGCTCTTGTTAAAACAGGATACATAATAAATGTTATAGAATATATGATGAACATGTACGCTGCTTTGTGGACTCTTCCTGTTCATGCACAGTTTTGTGCAGCACGCTGATGGGTGCATTAGCCATGGATAAGACACCTTGCTGTGCCCATGCTTTAATATTTGATCAGTGATGTAAGTTATAATAATTACACAACATTAACTCCTACTATACGCACAGCTCTTCCAGTCAAAGGAGGCGGCTGATAATTTACTCAAATATATATATGTATATGTAACGTTCCAGCACACACATGCAACTTTTACTTTAAACACGTAGGCTGTTTCTCTTAAATGCTGTGTGCTCAGTTCAGCAGGTGTTGGTGTATTTGTCTTGGACATGAGAACAGTTTGTTTTCCCAGGTCAATGACTGTCTCTTATCAATCCTGTAAAGTCCAGCAGGAAATCACACCTGGTGACTTACATGCCGTCCTCTTTTGTGCACATTAATATATAAAATATACTACTGCATGCAATAGACGAAGAAGAAAACTGTCTTCCCTTTCCAAATCTTGGTTGCATGCACCGTGTGTATAATTGAAGAATAAATGCCAACTACTACGTGTTTTTTGTCACCTGTGTCTACTTTGCCGGTGTGGTTCTAATCTACAGGAGGGGAAAACAAAGAAAAGTTTGCTTTCTCTCAGTTTACTGCCCTTTTATGTGCTCTGTAGTGTGGTGATGACGATAATCATGGAAGCGGCTGCTGATAAGAACAGTTGGGTTTCTGTCAACCTTAGCAGGCTATAAAGTTTAATCAAGAGTTAGCTGTAAAATGATTAATTTTTGTCATAACTCTAAGTAAGATTACAGCAATTAAGGCAATATAGTCGTCAAGAGTGTTTGCACCTCACACATGTTGGATGTGTAATATAATGAGTGTGTAAGAGGTTGTGTGAGAAAACTACACCTCGACTTCACCTGAAACAGGGTTAAAGATAGAGGACGCAGACATTTAAGGAAGAAGAAGTTCACATTATTAATCTTTCTTTCCTTTTTACAAAGTTCTCCTACACAGGTTAATCTTTTCTGCTTTGAGATTTATTGACGCGTAAATGGTTCTAACAGGGGCTTACAGGAAGCCATTTCTGTGACCTAGTTGTATGCATAAGAAGGACGAGATCAATTAACACCAGAAGAGTTTGTGAGTTCCTGCCCCTGTGCTTCTGCAGAGCTCTGGCCAATCACAACAAAGCAGACTTTGTCGTGCGCTTGGGTTCGAGTAATTTTTGCGCTCACTGTCGGAGCGGTGAAGTGTTTTTTACACGCAGAGTTCGTGCAGTGGGTCAGAAAAAAGGCATTTCTTCCGTGAGTGGGAATGACAAGCTTAACCCGTGTATCAAGACCTTAGGGAAACATCGAAAGTTCATCAGAAGAGTTTATTTCATTATTGAAGTTTAGGTTCGGGTTTTAAAAACAACAAAAACGCTTCACACGAAATAACATCAACTGTTCAGAGGACACATCTCGAGTCAGAATGACAGCCAACATGGAGAAATCCAAAAACTTTCGAATTGATGCGCTGCTGGCGCACGACGTGGACCAGAGGACGGACACGGACAGTGCGTCCCCCGGGCTGTATCACAGCAGGAGCCCCGGAGACAGCCCGCTGTCGACCGGCGGCTCAGAGACGCCCTCCTCCCCTCATCCAAACTCCTCAAACTCGTCTCCGGCGCAGTCTGAAGTCCTCTCCAAGTCTCATCTCTTCAACCTGTCCCAGTCGGCATTCCCTGCCCTGCATCAGGTGGGTCTCATCGGAATGCACCCGAGCTCTGTGTATCCCGTGGCGGCCCTCGGAGGCCAGCACACCGCCTTCATGTACCCCGGCTTCACGCAGCTGGTCCATCCGTATCCGGAGCAGCTGAAGGGGGTCACCGGGACGCTCCCACTGGAGCCTTGGATCAGAGCCGGGATAATGATGCCCAGACTCAGAGAGTATAACGGTGAGTTTGCGTGTTTGTTTCCACAGATTTGCATTTTTCTCGCCTATAAACTTTATCATTGTTATTTTCGTACATGGTAAGAATTTTTCAACATCTTAATTTTTGGATCAAAGTTTTTGAATATTTAATAAAACTTGTTATAACATTCTTCTGCTTGGTATTAACATTTAAATAATAATTTAATAGTTGCAGTGTTTCTTTGTTGATCACGTATTTGGCCAGTGTGTTAATTTATGTAGAACAATAAAGCACTTCATAAATTGATTCTATATTTTTTCTTTAGTTATTGATTGTTTGGTGCACAGCTGCATGTGTTTTTCTCTGAGGTCGTTTATTGTAAAGATCACTATTACCTGTGTGTTCGTATTGAAAGTGCTTTGACATTGAGAAGCTGTAGTTTGAGGACGATTTATGTCATACAAATAACATGCACTGTTTATGGTAAAGGTAACACCTGATACAGACCTCAGTCAACTGATCACACTTATAGTGTTTTCATTAAGGTAATGGACCCCTGTGATGGTTTATTACTCCTCTGCAGCAATCCTGTTATCATGACCCTCCATCAAAGCAATAACTGTTAACTGACAGAAACACTGTGACACAGGTCGGCCGTGGCAGCAATGAGAAACCAGGATTTGGGATTTTGTAATATTTCCTTTCCTCCTTAATCCCATTTATAGATTACCTTTATGTAGGCCGCCATATGATTTGCTTCCTTACAGGCCTACCAGTCATAACAAGTGAAATATTTCCACTTGCAGAGACAAATTAATATCATTGATATGTCATAAATAATTTGTCTGGTTTCTCCTCAGCACCATCTCAGACAGGTTTGTTGGGGAAGTGTCGGAGGCCCAGAACAGCTTTCACCAGTCAGCAGCTGCTGGAACTGGAAAACCAGTTCAAGCTCAACAAGTACCTATCCAGGCCTAAACGGTTTGAAGTGGCCACCTCGCTCATGCTAACAGAGACTCAGGTTAGACGCTGACAAAGTTAGTGAATGACCATATAAGCCAACAATGGCTATTTTTTGTGTGTAACATTAACAGCTCCCTGGTGTTTGATTTTTACTACATTCTTGTCAGCATTTCATATACCAACTTCATTTATTCTCAGTTCAGCCAGCTACATTACTAAATAGTCCAAACTGTGATGATTCCTGCCATTTCCAGGTTAAGATCTGGTTCCAGAACAGGCGGATGAAGTGGAAGAGAAGTCGCAAAACTAGGGAACAAGTAACTCCAAGCAGCCTCGCGGACAGAGAAAGAAGCGGGATGGATTTGAAGAGTATCAAACGTCACGGTGGCTCTCGCACCTTGAGCCTAGAGGATGAGGAGGAGATAGCAGGGGAACACGAGGATGAGAAAGAGCAGATAAAAGAGCTGAGAGAAAGTTCCTTTGGCTCTGTTGGGTTCACGAGGCATTCAGGAGGAGAAATGGCAAACTACAACTCTTACTCAGAGGAGGAGACTGAGGAGGGAGGCCCAGGAACAAAAACTGGGGCTTTCCCATCATAAACTCGTCCATGTTTTTATTATATGTCTTCTTATGCTCATTATTATTAAAATAGTAATGCCATTGCAATCCTGTGCACGAAGACGGTGGAATGAAAACAACGTTTTGTTAAAAGTTTTGCTTGGTTAGTTTGTTTTTTAACAGCCTGGATCATAGTGCTAAACCAACTCCAAACATCTCAGTCTGTTATTAATATTACATGAAATCAGAACTGTTCAATTGTTATGTACCTGAACATTTAATGCTTTAATAGCCAGCTATCCATCCATGAGTTATGACTTTAAAATCAACAAATAATTCAGACTTTTTGAATTTATCTTTATGACTTAAAGCCCACTTCCCTGTCCTGCCACCTGCAATAAACACATTTATCTTTGTACGCGCATGCAATTAAACTACATGAACGAGTGATAATGGCACTTTCATAGAAGGTAGTAGACAATGAGACAGACATAAAATAAAACTAATGGTGTCAGTGTGGATGGTAATATTATCCAGGTTTCCTGGTCCGTTACAATATGTGATTTACGTGAACTCAGCTGATGTTTCAGGGCATTATAAACACATAACAGGCACACTGTTGTGTTGCTACTGTATTTCCTTTTAGGAATTTAGTTTGTTTTATGATATTGAATGCTTTCCCTTTGTTTTAGTTTCTTGGAAATGCTTGTATTTAGTTAAAGCCATGGACTCAGTGAAATATCTGCATGCCTTGCTTTTCAAGTTTGCCTTCTCATCCCCCTTGTACTCTGTAAAAAATATATAATTTAACAGTTATAGAATTTAATATATTTCTTTTTTTTGCAATGCAGTGTCAGAGTTTTTGTTTGCTTGTTAATAAAATTTTCGAAATTACCTTAAATTCATGTGTTTTCAAGTTTGTTGAAAAAAAATGAGAAACTTTGGATTATGAATTATAATTAAAGTTCTATAATTTAATAAAGTAGACACAGTGTGGCTGAACCATTTAAAGGATGATTACCTGCTATAACCTAACATATCTCTGCATCCGCGTATTTACATACCGTAAAACTACGTCACAGCGTCACCACTCTGGTTACGTCCTCACGTAGCAGTTTGCAAATGACCCTTATCAGTCGCCGTAATTTCTTCTGGAGGCTTGTTGCTATGGAAACGACAACGCAACAACGCTGACCCATGTCTGTTCCCGGTGTTCCCGGTGTGTTCTTTCTTCTTCGTCTTCAATTTTGAGGCAAATAAAAAGTAGTTGAAGAGTTTGCTCCGCGTGTCGGTAAGGTGAGGTTGTTTTTTAGCCACCAACCAGTTCGTGTTACTGACCGTAAAATGTGTCTTAAACGGGAAAGAGCTACGTTACCATTCCCCGTGTTTCCTTCTGTGTCGAGGACTAAGCGTCTTCTTCCTTTACAGCCATGTTAGCGGAGACTCGGGGTCCTGACCCGCTGGTGTCTGCCGCTCCACGGGAGGCCTCCGTCACTGGCAACGATATCAAAGTAAAGTTTGGCATCATTGTTTTTTTCCTGTTTGAGATCTGTGAGAATAACCCTGTGCTGTGCTCACATTTACGAAACTGTGTTTGTTTAGTTTTGTTTACTTTATGTCAATAATGTAAACAGTATACAGAAAATAATCCAGTAAAAACTCTACAATGTCACAAAGTTATCAGTGTTTATTTATCCAGCTTCCCTGTTGATTTAAACCTCAATAACAGCAGTGAACACATTTCTAACTACACATAATACGTACGCTACATAAAATACAAATTATTCCCGTATTATCTTGTTTTCACAACTCCATAATTGTGCTCCACGCAGCAAAGCAAGTAGCAGCTAAAAACAGAAACACTGACTAAAATTCAACATCTTCCTCTCCTATCTGATGAAGATCATATCTTTATACTTCTTTTTGGTTAAATTTATGTTTGTTGCAAAAGTTGTTATTGTCCCAGACCTTTGAACAATAGCTTAAATAAGGTGAACATGGAGTGATGTGAAATCCTGCTCTGCTTTGTTTAGTGCTGCTTGTTGACACTGAAGGAAGAATATATTTAACGTGTCCTTTCTAACTATCTATAATGTCTTTTTCTGTATCAACACCATCTATCTGGATCTTTATATTTGTATTTAATCCATTTACAACTAACATCATTAATCATAATTTTTTCTTATCAAGCCAAATCTTTAATTGAAATATACTGTGTGCAAAAAATGTTCACTGAATGACTTCATCCATTCCTATTGGTCAATGTAAAGTTTGTACAAAAATGTATCATTTTGAAGATATAGTTGCCTTTTCTCAAAGAGACATTGCTGTATGACTGTTTCAGGTCCACTATAAATGTTAAAGATTGTTTTGAATTTGGAATAAATGTTTTGTTTTTTGTGTTTTTCCAAAACTCACATCTCCTGTAACACCAAACCTGCCAGGATCCAGGGATTCCCCACAGGCAGAGGGTTGGGAAGTGTCAGCGACGAGCACCAAGCCAAAGAAACTGCTTCTTTGGAGTGGAAACGAGACCAGAGCTGGCCTGGGAGGACTGGGACCTGGGCAGAGAATTTACCAAGACATTAGTGTTAAAGAACGTCCACAACAAGCTAAAGAAGCTACACATAAGGTGTTTAATCTGCTCTGTGCAAAGCTAAGCTTTGTTTTATCCCTGCAGATAACACGTCCCTCGCTTCCCTTCACAGGCCTCCTGTGTCCAAGATTTTCTCCACCTTGGCTCCTCACATAGCTGTCATCAGCCCCGGGACTTCCTTCTCCATACAAGTCACCTTTAAACCTCTTCAAAGGGTAACACATGTCAAAATCAGACAGAATACTACTTGATCTTCACTGATTTTGAAATATGAAATGTACTAGTGCTTTCATGCTTATGCAGCAGTATCTCTGTAGTCAGTAACCTTACATGATACAAACTGATGTATAGAGAGCAGGTAAATATAAAAGTAATTTAACTGTTTCAATAAAATCCTGAGTAGATGATAAACTATTTAAATACAGCAGCTCACTCTGTGCTTTGAAGTCTTCTGCTTGTGTACTGCTGCGTGTGTCTGAGACAGTGTGAGTATGAGGACAGCATTGAATTTCAAGGGAAAGAAGGCAGCTTTCATGTATGCCTCCGTGCCGTCGTTCCCTCTCACACCCTGGAGGTTCCTGAGTCTGTGATGCTCCCGCTCTGTGCTGTTGAACACTCCACACACACTGATTTCCCATTAAAAAATGCCAGGTACACGGTTATGTCTCTGTGTGTATTTCATTTAACCTGTATGTGTGTTTTCTATGTTGGGAGGAAATAGAAAATAGAACGCTTGCTTTTATTTTACTTTAATCGCCTCTTTTTTATTTAATCCTGTAGTAAACTCCATACGTACTTCCAGTGGGAGTGTCCTGCACCATTCCAGCTCCGTCCAGAGCAGGGCCTGTTGAAACCCGGTCAGGAGTGTCACACCACAGTGGTCTTCCGGCCACAGGAGGCACTGGTGTACCAGCAGCAGGCTCTCTGCAGGTTTGGAGAGGAGGGCAAGCTCGAGAGCAGCTGCACTGTCCTCCTACAGGGACTAGGTACTGTAACTAGCAAACCAAAGATCTGACCACAGTGTCAGTGGGTAAGGGTTAGCGTGAGAAACTGTCATAACTGTCAGCCTCCTCACTGTCTCGTTTACTTGTACGTCATGACCAAAATATAAAATGATGGGCTTGGCCCACTCCCATAAAGATAACGTTTGCAACATCACACGATGAACGTAAAATACAAAAGGAGGAATAGAAAGTTAGCCTAAATACTGTTTTCCCTGTAAAATTCCACTCTAGGTATTTTTAGATCTACTTCAAATAGTCAAAAGCTGACACATCGGTCTTTCAAGCATCTGTTTTACCTGCGACTTTTTATCTTGCTTTTTTAAGCTAAATATCCACATCTACTGGTGAAAAATCCCAGCAGCAAAGGGGGAGAAGATAATGGTGGCCCACTGGTGGACTTTGGTCCTGTTGCTGTTGGCAAGAGTTTGCAGAAACACTTTGACATTTTTAACCCGTCTCCGGTGGGTGGTGCACATAGACACGTAAGTGCAAAAGTTCACGCTCGAAGCCTTCTCCCACACATCTTTGCATCCTTTCCTGCAGGTAACGGCGTCTTTTTCTCTGTCACGGCTGCCTGGTGGGGTGCCCTCGTTTGGATCAGAGTTCAGCTGTGATGCCACCCGTGGTAGGGTGGCTCCTGGTGGATCACGGCGGGTTTCAGTCACTTACTCCCCTGCTGTGGTGGATACTGTTTCAGTGGAGTACTTGTCTCTAAACTGCAAAGGCACGCTCAGTGAAAGTCTGCTCAAACTCTCTGGGCGTTGTATTGGTAAGAGGCCCAGACATGAAGGAAAACTCAGTTTCTCTGTAGCTTTAGTAAAGCACATGTACACTCCCAAGAAAGTTGTATTTTCAAATAATAAAAGGAAGATAGTTTATAACCCAGATAATCTCCTTTTGCAGGTCCCAAAGTTGCCTTGTCTTCCTCTGTGGTGGATTTTGAATGTGTTGAAGCAGGAGGATCAGTTGTACGGACGGTGGAGCTCGTTAATGCTTCCACTGCTGAGGCTTTCTACCAGTGGGATATTGACTGTAGTGGGAACAGTGTGTTTAGTATCCTACCAGCAAGTGGCGCTGTTCTCCCACATAGTCACACCAGAGTGAAGGCAGCCTACAGGCCCACACAGCCTAATGCACACTACAGGAGAGTGGCATGTCTCGTACTGGACGGGGTAGGACATGTTAAACACGGCACGGAGACAAGCATTTCTACCTATGTGCTTACATAATGTCTCTTTTAGGAGCCGGTGTTTCTTGACCTGATTGGTACCTGCCACTCAGGGCACCAGAAACCTGCCATACTAAAACCTGAACACTTGGTTCTGCACACGCTTCAGCAGGACTGCAGACAGAATTCACCACATGCCCCGGCAGCCCTGCGGGGAGGTCATAAAATAGAGTCTGACCAGAAAGGGCTGCACTCCCCTGTGGAGGGGGTATGCTTCCATTTTCACATTTCTGTATTTAAATTTCAGCGAAGGCTTAGACTTGCCTCTCTGACTCGTTGTCTGTGTCATTTACAGCAGTTCATGTCAGCCACCGCCGTGGAAGACTTTTACCGGGCCTGCTTGGGGCACACGGATCCTCTCTGTTTGAAATCTTCATTGCCATTGCTACGTGTATCTGTGGCCCCGACTGAACTGCTGTTTAATCACAAGCATACATCCTCTTCATCTCCTTCATCTGCTTTTACGCAGTCGGTCTCTATCACAAACCACACCAGGAGGAAACTCAGGTACGTCTTCGTGTCCTGCAGCGTGGCTTCTTTTGATGTTTTTGTTTTTCTGTCTGAAATCTACCTTTAATTTCTGACCGCTGATGCTTATATTTCATGTATTTCCCTTCAAGTCTCGTTTGGACTGCCGCCCAAGAGTCTCCATTCTCCATCGCTCCATCATCTTGTGACTTGGCTCCACTTAAGTCCACCTTGTTCAGAGTGACGTACGCGCCCAAGCAGCTCAATACTCTGCACGGAGCACAACTTGAGTGCTTTGCATACAATAAGGTATTATTATTTTATACACTGCAGTAAACTGTGCATTACAACAGGCAGCGGTGCTTTTTTGACTTAGTATAACCTGGTCTTAAACAGTCACATGCTTTCAAACCTATGCTGTCAATCATGCATCTTTGGACTCTGCAGCACAGTCCAGACACAGGTGTGTGTCCGCCTTGGTGTGTGACCATCAGAGTCATTGGCCACTCCTTTCAGCCAGGCAAAGAACACTTCACTCCACGCTGCTCCGTAAATCCCCCTCACGTGGTAAGAACAAAAAAGATGCACTTTCTTCAAATCCCAACTCATGAGGAAAATCTTTAAGATAATAAATCAAATATTCCTTCTTAGAAACAACATCTGGAGCTTGCTGAATGATTTTGTTCTACTAGGTGTTTCCAGCCCTCAGTGTCATTTCCTATCGGACAGTCCTGCTTCACAATGTTGGAGACTGGCCGCTCACTTTCTGTTTGGAGCGCAGCTCAAACCCTGCCCTGGCAGAATCGGCGTTTGTAGTTCCAAGCTGTGGTTTGATCCAGCCAGGAGATCACCAGATCCTGTCCCTCAGAGCAGTGCCAGCAGAGGATAGTTCTGACCAGGGGTTTAAATTACACCTGCAGCTCAATGCATCTAAACTCACAAAGGTGCGGCCCTGCACGAGAGCGTCAGTCAACAGTCACGTTTTTACGTTATTTTTATTTTACTGTCTGTTAATGTCTCTTTCTTCTTCAGGAACTGACAGTTGTCAGTGTGGTGGAAAAGCTGTGTGTGTCTCTGGAAGGAGGCAGCACTTTATATTTCCAGCCAACAGCAGTGGGCTCGCAGGCCCAGCGCACCCATCACATCAGGAACCGAAGCCTGTTGCCAGTGAGGTCGGCTGCCTGATTTGTTTCTGCGCTCTTATTCTGGTCGTGTTTTCCGACATTTTTCAGTGTATTGTTTGTAGTCTGGACTTACCTCAGGATCATTCATCTTGTCTACAGCTGGCTTTCTCTGATTTCCTTTCATGATAGATTCCAGTGGAGCATTCCAGAGCCAGACCAGGAGCTTATCTCTGTCAAACCAGATGCTGGTGAACTGCATCCCAATGAGTGCTGTGTGAGAGACTGAGAGAGGAGTGCACACTGCACATTTATGTAGACAGTAACTGTGGAACTGTGGAAAAAAAAGCTGTTTAATTTGTTTATTTTTACTACAGATGCAGACGTGGACCTTCAGTCCGCTGGCAGAGAACGCATACACACTAGAACCTACTCTAACCTACTGGCCTGTCCAGTCACATGGATCCATCAAGTCACACCTCACCCTTGTAGTGGAGGGAGTGGGATCCAGGGGCTGGATAGAGGTGGAACTATTCATGTGTTTGAGTGATTTCAATATGTACACATGCTTGTTTTTGTTTTTTGTGAGTCAGTCATAACCGTAGACAAATATTGCAAGAAAATTCAAGCAATCATTTCCTGTAGCTTTGGAACAGCAGCAGATCTTTAGAGGTGCCTTCCTTCCCAGGCAGAGAAATCCATCCTTGATGTGGGAGAGACTTTGGTTGGAAGCTGTCGAACTGTTGAGATTCCTGTAGTAAACAAGAGCCCCTGTCCAGTCTCCTTCGGCCTCTCTGTGCAGCAGATACTTCTGGATGATGAACATCACTCTGACTCTGCAGCTCAGCCAAGTGGTATCTCGTTTTGTGATACACGTATACGTTCATCTGCACTCTGTACTTTTTGATTCTACTAGTGAGACTGAATCTGTGTCCTTTTAGCCCTACAGCTGGACTTGGAGAGGGGAACTGTTGCCTCTCACTCCACCATGGTGGTCCGATCCACAATCAGACCGAACAGGCAAGCTGAGTACCTCTGGACCATCACATATACAACTCTGAATGCCAGTGGTAGAACACATACACACTCCATACGCTTAAATGTTTACTGCAATTTAACTCCAAGTCATTATTAAGCAACACTGCCTGTTTTATCCTGCTCTCCCTGTCTCTCTCTCTCTCCAGGATGTGTGATGTCATCTCCCCAAGCGCTTTGTGAAGTGCGAGCTAGGGGTGTGTTTCCCACCCTGCAGGCGATGGATGCGTGGAGCTGTGGCTGTGTGGGTAGACTCAGCAAGACACACATATGGAAACTCTTCTCACTGGACTGTCTCAACGACCAGCTGCTGTCCAACCCGTCCTCTGAAGAACTGACCTTTCAGACTCCCACCAGGCACAGGTCAGCATCTGAAACAAGCAAAAAAACTAAACAAAACAGAAACGTAACCCTGGAATAATTAAAGTTTTTTGGTATTAATGGTAATTTTTTGTATTTGAATTATTTTGTATTTGTTGTAGAACAGTTTGTATTTCCTGAACGACAAACAGTCATTTTAAACCTGCAGTGTCTGGGTGTGGTGCGCACCACCCTGTTGTCTCCATCTGTCTCTAGACTGCACACAAGTCCTTCCATCTTCACCAAAACCATGCTGGATTTCAACTTTGGTTCGGCTCCTGTTGATTCAGATCCTTCAGACCTTATGTTGATGCTTCACAACCCTGGGTGTATTCCTGTACACTGGTATGTAAATATCATGCCATAAAGTATACTATTATTACAGACCAGTCTGCTCTATGCACCCTGTCATTTTTCATTTTTGTTGTTGAAAGTAGAGCGTATGTGATGGTTTGAAGGTAAATTCTACCATCTGCTGATAGTTGTCTTCTTCTTTGATATTAGGGCCTTCTTGTTTCCAGAGGATCAACAGATAGAGTTGGAGTACTGGGCAGTGACGGGAGAGTTCAGTAACACAGAGCTGTCCCAAATGAAGGTCTTACTTTTTTGTGTCTTTTGTTTATTCCATTTTGCAAGAAAAAATATCAATATTATGATAAGACAGAGATAAAAACAAAAGTAATGTTTCATGTTTTTCACAGGTTCAGGACAACCAATTGTTCAGTGTTTCACCTCGCGCTGGAACTTTGCTCCCAGGCCAGAAGAGGGCAGTACACTTCAGCTACAGGTCAGAGATCATGACTGCACATGTCCCATAATCATTACACACTGACTAAAATCTGAAGCAAATTAATTTATTAACCAATGAACTAATAAACTGATACCAAAACATTCAAAACGTTGTCGTTCACAGTCACGTCTTTGTTGGGACGGATCACTTTCCTGTTGTGTTCAAGCTCTCATATGGCAGAGAAATCTTGGTGAGGCTTTTAAAAACTTTATATTTACGCAGGTCTGACAGTGCAGTAAAAATAAGTCACCTGACAGTTTTGGTAGTGTCAAAGGTAAGCTAGCTTTGTGCTCCTTTTACATTTTTGACCTTTTTTTGTGATGCTATGTCAGATTAATGAATGAGGGGCATGACAAACAGATATTTATGAAGTCAAAGAATCCAGTTTTATTTATATAGCACCAAATTGCAACAGCAGTCGCTTCATGGCACTTTATTTTGAAAAATAAAGACCCCACAGTTATACGGAGAAAACCCAACAATCAAACAACCCCCTACGAGCAAGCACTCGGCATTCTGTAAGAAACATTTTTAACTTATTCATGTGACAGTTCACATTTTAAGGGATGATGTACTTTCTTTTAACATCAGCACATTCGCTGCATTCGATTGTTTTCATTGTCTTTGTGTCCATTTCATGTATTCTGTGTGCAGCTGAACTTTCAGGGGGCGACGGTAGAGAGGGATCAGCCACATCTCCACTTTGACTCCCACCAACACTTCTTCACCTCCGTAACTATTGGAGACTGCAGTCCTCCAAAGCAGGTGTGTCTCTGCAAGTGTGTGCAGTGAGAGGATGTTTACAGCCCAACGCTTGGAACGAAAAGATTTGTGATTGTTTGTTTACCACGCAGGTGTATGAATTACACAATGGTGGGGCAGTGCCAGTGTGCTATGAAGTGGACACAGCTGTGTTGTCACAGCTTCAAGCTGACAACTTTGACCATCCAGTGCTGCGCTGCCTCAATCCACAAGGAGAAATTCCTCCAGGGAAAACTGCAAAGCTGGAATGGATCTTCTCACCGTTGGAGGCGAAGACGTATCACGTACGACATCATACTCTGCACATCTTACCCTGTCGTCAGGATATTTACACAACCCGATTCCAGAGAAGTTGGGATGCTGTTTAACCTCCTAAGACCCGAACTCTTCCACGGCAGCATTTTTAATTTCTCTTTGATATTTGGGGCGATTGGGGCCCGATGAATGTAAAAACAAAGAATTACCAGATGTTTTTTACCTTATTTTTGTTTTTATGAAAAATCAGAGCCACATATGAGGATATTAGTTTAAAACTTTGATAGAACAGTAGCAGTATAATGTCCTCGTAAGTGGATATCAGGCCCTTGTAGAGCAGAATTGAGTATTTTGGTCTAAATAACCCAAAATGTGATGTCCACGTATGTGGACGCAGGTCCTAGGAGGTTAAAAATGTAAATAAAAGCAGAATTTATTGGTTTGCATATATACATGTATGTATTTATTTATTTAGAGTTTATGAGATTCTGTTTTTATTTACATTTTGCCTTTTTTGGAACTGGGTTTGAATTGTGTTTTGTACTTCACCAGCTGGCATTGTTATCATTTAGGTAATAATCATTTAGAAATCAAGAGGAATTAGAAAGATAACAGATCAGTAACGATAAACACACTCTGTCGTTTCTGTATCCCCAGGTAGATGTTCCTATCCACATCGGAGGTAGTGACTCAGCGGTCGTGAGGTTTGAGGGACGTGGGCTTAGCAGCCTTACACAAGACTCCTCAAACCACTGTAACAGCAGTGACTGTCAAGCTTTTGTACCCAGTGTTACGAGGGTGCCCTTCCCGGGACAGGTGAGACTACGTTCATTTGAATCTTTTTTGTGTATCATTCAAATATTATTTTCATTGAATTCTAACATGTTTGCTTTATGCAGGTGTTGTTCCTGTCTGAGGACAGCATCTTTCTAGGTGACATCCCTGTGTGCTCACAGTCTTCGAGAATCTTCTTCCTCACCAACGTGTCTTGCGCAGACACCGCCCACTATGAATGGGACCTGCCCCAACACACCAACCAGCAGGAAGAGGAAGGTGCAAAGGTAGCCAAAAAAAACATAGATCCGCCCTCTTTGTGTGGCTCTGTTTGACTGTCACGGATCACACAAACACGGCTTGTACAGTGGGGCAAAAAAGTATTTAGTCAGCCACCGATTGTGCAAGTTCCCCCACCTAAAATGATGACAGAGGTCAGTAATTTGCACCAGAGGTACACTTCAACTGTGAGAGACAGAATGTGAAAAAAAAATCCATGAATCCACATGGTAGGATTTGTAAAGAATTTATTCGTAAATCAGGGTGGAAAATAAGTATTTGGTCAATAACAAAAATACAACTCAATACTTTGTAACATAACCTTTGTTGGCAATAACAGAGGTCAAACGTTTACTATAGGTCTTTACCAGGTTTACACACACAGTAGCTGGTATTTTGGCCCATTCCTCCATGCAGATCTTCTCGAGAGCAGTGATGTTTTGGGGCTGTCGCCGAGCAACACAGACTTTCAACTCCCGCCACAGATTTTCTATGGGGTTGAGGTCTGGAGACTGGCTAGGCCACTCCAGGACTTTCAAATGCTTCTTACGGAGCCACTCCTTTGTTGCCCGGACGCTGTGTTTTGGATCATTGTCATGTTGGAAGACCCAGCCTCGTTTCATCTTCAAAGTTCTCACTGATGGAAGGAGGTTTTGGCTCAAAATCTCACGATACATGGCCCCATTCATTCTGTCCTTAACACGGATCAGTCGTCCTGTCCCCTTGGCAGAAAAACAGCCCCATAGCATGATGTTTCCACCCCCATGCTTCACAGTAGGTATGGTGTTCTTGGGATGCAACTCAGTATTCTTCTTCCTCCAAACACGACGAGTTGAGTTTATACCAAAAAGTTCTACTTTGGTTTCATCTGACCACATGACATTCTCCCAATCCTCTGCTGTATCATCCATGTGCTCTCTGGCAAACTTCAGACGGGCCTGGACATGCACTGGCTTCAGCAGCGGAACACGTCTGGCACTGCGGGATTTGATTCCCTGCCGTTGTAGTGTGTTACTGATGGTGACCTTTGTTACTTTGGTCCCAGCTCTCTGCAGGTCATTCACCAGGTCCCCCCGTGTGGTTCTGGGATCTTTGCTCACCGTTCTCATGATCATTTTGACCCCACGGGATGAGATCTTGCGTGGAGCCCCAGATCGAGGGAGATTATCAGTGGTCTTGTATGTCTTCCATTTTCTGATGATTGCTCCCACAGTTGATTTTTTCACACCAAGCTGCTTGCCTATTGTAGATTCACTCTTCCCAGTCTGGTGCAGGTCTACAATACTTTTCCTGGTGTCCTTCGAGAGCTCTTTGGTCTTGGCCATGGCGGAGTTTGGAGTCTGACTGTTTGAGGCTGTGGACAGGTGTCTTTTATACAGATGATGAGTTCAAACAGGTGCCATTCATACAGGTAACGAGTGGGGGACAGAAAAGCTTCTTACAGAAGACGTTACAGGTCTGTGAGAGCCAGAGATTTTCCTTGTTTGAGGTGACCAAATACTTATTTTCCACCCTAATTTACGAATAAATTCTTTACAAATCCTACCATGTGGATTCATGGATTTTTTTTTCACATTCTGTCTCTCACAGTTGAAGTGTACCTCTGGTGCAAATTACTGACCTCTGTCATCATTTTAAGTGGGGGAACTTGCACAATCGGTGGCTGACTAAATACTTTTTTGCCCCACTGTATTCATTGTTGTACAAGCCATTATTTTATTCTCTTTCTCACGTTGATGAGCGTTGATGTGCTGTGTCAGGTTGTGCAGATCCACCCAGACCGAGGTCGTCTTCGTCCGGGGGAGTGTGCCCTTTGTGTCCTCACCTTCACTTCTACTGATTACCCCACAGTTCATCAGCTGGATGTCGTCTGTCAGGTAACACAGACGCATCATCGTAAAGTTTAGGTTTTGTTACAGGTGGCACAAAGGCCCAGTTCACACCACTGAGTCAGTACAATGAGGTCTTTGTCATGTTCCACAAACCATTTCTGTGCAGAAACTGCAGTGTGGTGTGGTGCATTATCGTTGTTTGCAGCAATGCTTACTGTTGCCCTAGGAAAGTCACAGGCCACCTTACCCACGCAGGGTCAGATGCATCTTCTCAGGGTTCTGTGCTTGGACCTCTCCTCCTTCCTTTATACATGTTACCCCTGCCACGTGTCACCTGCAGGCACGTTATGCAGACGACACGCAGCTCTATTTTCTTTTAACCCCACTGACATTCGTAAACTCAAAGCTTTGCCTGCTTTGATGCTGGATGGAATAGAACTTACTGCAGCTAAAATAAGTACAACAACAGAGCTCCTGTCTGTAAAGTTAATATGGTAAAAACCTCAGGGTCCTTTTTGAAAGCACCTCAGCAGGATTAAACATCTCACTTCAGACATCCAGTCTTGTTTTATGCAGCTCAGTTTTACCTAAAAGAAATGTTTTAAAAACATTTTATCCTTGTTCATCTTCTGTCTTGTGTCATAAATCAAGTTTTTTGTTATTATTTTTCTCATTTCCTTGAATTGTTGCGTCCTTTTCCTCTCTTCTCTAGGTTACTCTGGAAGCTGAACGTACTCGGTATAACGATGCTTTGCAGCGCTGGGAAGAAGAAAGAGAAAGACAAAAAAACGAATTTATAATCACGGACAAAAACATCACAGAGAGCCAAAGAGTTCTGATCGACGAGGTCTGACTTCAAAGACAAATTATTAAATTTTTTAAAATCATGTAGAAATCAAAAGTATTTCACTCCTTGTCTCGTCACAGACACTCCCAGCAGTTCCTGTAAGAAAAGGTCCGCCACTCAGAAAATATAAGGTGGTCTCTGTGATTTTATTATTAAAATAATTACGAGACTATAAAAGAACATGAAGCTTTTATTCTGACTTCACGTTCTCTTTCCACTCTAGACCCTTCCTCCCATCTGTGCCAGTGGTGTGTATGAAGCAGCCAGTGCAGGCACTAAGCTAAGAACGGCCGAGCTGCGGGAACAGCGACAGATAGCAAAAGTATGGAGGCGCCCCGACCCCCCCAGACCTGCTCTGCTGTATCTCAGGGTCACAGCACACTCCCATGACCTTATAGAGTACCTAAAGAACTGTCCTGATTACTTTAATAAGCATTATAGGTAAATCAGATACAGAATATGTTCAGTCCTTCATCCCTGAGCTTAACTGTAGATGCTGGAGCGATGACATGTCATTTCTCCTGCTGTTATTAGAAGCCTTCAGTCAGTTCAGATGCATCATCCTGAACCCACCGTCTCTACTGGGCTTCCTGCTCCAGCACACAGCCCCGACAAAGAGATCCTCTTCCACATACTCAGCTGTCTGCTACGGTACCGCCCACGTGTAGAGTAGACAGCCTGTCTTATGCATTTATTCTAATTTATAGATCGGTGATATTTAAGATGACAACACTGAAAATCAATCATGCATGTTCTTCGTATTTCAGCGACATACTCGATGACTCCGCCTTCATCCAGCGTCTGATTTCTTCGGCCTCCAAGCCCGACACCGCGGGATCGTCCTCTCCTGACAGATCATCGTTTCCATCCTCCTCCTGTCAGTGTTTGTGTCCCAGCTCTTCTCCCCCCGCCAGGCCGCAGACTCGGGCTCTGAGCAGGGCAGTGGGCAGCGAGGAGAGTGCAGGGTGCTCAGGAAACACGCCCCACACACGCGAACATGTGTCTGCTTTCATGAGTGAACTTGTTTTGATGAACACCCTCCAGAACCTGATGATGGAAGCTGTCAGAGGAGAGCTCGTCCTCACGGCGTGCCCCCGCCCTAATATCTTGCCACCTGTTAGTACCAGGTGAGTACAGACACACTCACATTAGCCTTCGCAGCTTTTCCTCTTTCTTTAGTTTGTTGCACGAGTCAGAAATGGACTCTAATTATTTGACGCATTGTTTGCTCCATTAGGAGGAGGACGCCCAAACCCCCGACCGGGGAGGAGAAAACTCACCTCTGACACGAATGAGATGCTGAACAACTACATGTGTCGTCAACAGTTGTGTATTATTTACATCTCGTGTGAATTTTATTCTGAAATCTCGATCATCTTCAGTCTGTGAGGCATTCTTGTTCTTCCCTATAAAAAGTCAAAATAACACACAGAAGCTAAGGACGAAGGTTAGAGCCGTACCGAGCGCCATTTAATATTTCTCTTACTATTACTCACATAAATAGAAAATATAATTTTCAACAATAAATTAATAGCAGAATAGAAAATAGCTTTAAATATACATATTACCAAGAAAAGCTGGCAATAAAGGGAATTATTACCCTACCCCAGCTGGCAGCAGACGCTCCACAGCATCTCAAATATTACTTATAGGTTCTAACAGTGTTTGAGAAAATCTTTTAATGGAAGGGATGTGTATAATTTAAGTTCAGGTAAAAGTTTGTTATATGAGAACAGTAAAGAAACATTTTTGGAATAAATCCTCTAATCCAACATTCTGACACCGTGTCCGGATGTATGAGAGTAACAGATTACAGAGTACTCCCCGTCAGTCTGTCCATCCTTGCAAACAGACTGCCAGCAAATTCAGCTGTTGTGTTCACGATCCTCAGGTTTTGGCCTCTTGGTATCGTTGGTACCCCGAGCACATTACAAGCTGGTTTGTCTCACTGTGGATTTTTGGTTTAACTGGTTCGCTGCTTGATTGTTAAACTTGGATACAGCAGGAAAGATCTTGTCGTGAAGATACTGGATCTGTTCCTCTTCAGTTTGCAGTTTCTCAAACTCAAAGTAAGGGATCTGTTAGAGCGACGAGACGAGGAAGAAAATAAATACAGATCAGCTTTGACATTTTTGACCAACACAATAAATATAAAACTTTAAAGATATGATGTTAACATGCCAAAAAGAGAATTTAACAGTTCATTTCAATGAGCAACAATAGCATTAAGTTTAAGTTGGTCCTCTCAGTTTACAAAGAAGAAACTTCTAACCACAAAACAAAACTCTTACATTTTCTATCCGGTTGCAACCGTTCAGTTTCACGAGTATCTTCTGGGGTTTTTCACACTTACCTCCACCAGCTCCACGCCCATCCTCTGCAGGTGTCGTCTCTTTGTGACTTCCTTCCCCAGCAGGTGTCGTGTGTTGGTGCAGAAACGGTTTGGATCATCCAAACACAACACAACTCTACACGCGCACAACACATGAAGAAAAGCTTAATTACTCACTTAATTGTCGTTTTAAACAAAACAGGGCTTCACATTTTCAGCTGATTCAAAATCTAAAGCATGTTTAAGCCTCACAGGTTGGAGGCACATTTTCTTACAATTTATTGGAAATTTGTTGAAACGCTCAGAGCCAGATCAGTTCTTACCTCTTGTAAGTGTGATCCCACTGAGACGGAGGCAGAACAAATCCACTCTCATCCAGGCAAATCTCCACATCTTAACAAAAAGGAAGAAATGGAAAAAACGAACTTCTCGTCACAACACGATCTATTCCAGCACGCAGGTAATACACTCACGGGCTACAGCTCTTATCTCACATATCTAATCAGCCAATCACATGGTAGCACCTCAGTGCTTTCAGGCTTACAGACAACTGCTGAAGTTCAAACTGAGCATCAGAATGAGAAAGAAAGGTGAGCCAAGGAGCTTTGGAGGTGTTATGTTGCTGGGGGCAGACGTGCTGCTCTGAGTATTTTCTATTATACATTTTCTCATCTCTAGTGTTTACAGAGGGAGGTTTGAAATAGAGGAGGGCGGAGGAGGGCGGAGCAGGTCTCTGCGTAAATATGTTTTATTGATATCAGGGGAGAATAACACGACTGCTCCTGGTTTACAGGAAGGCATAACTAACTCAAATAACCACTCATTCCAACCAAGGTGATCATCTCTGTGAAACCTGGAAGCTGATGGGCTTCAGCACCAGGAGACCAGACTGAGGGCCTCTCCTGTGAGAAACACAGGGCTGAGTTTGTTGAGTTTCTGCTACAACATCCAGAAATTTGAGTAAAGAACATGAAAGCATAGATCCGTCCTGCCTTTTATCAACTGTTCAGCCTGCTGGTGGCGGTGTAGTGGTGTGGGGTGTGTTTAAGTACCAACTGAACATCGTTTAAATGCCACAGCTTAGCCGAGCATTGTTGCTGACCTTGTCCATCCATTTATGACCACAGTGTACTATCTCCTCATGGCTGCTTCCAGCAGGATACAGGATACAAAGCTCAAATCATCTCAGACACGATGATGAGTTCACTTTACTAAAAAGGCCTCCAGTCTCACAGAGAGCCTTTGGGATGTGACAGATTGGCAGATTGGCATCAAGGACGTGCAGCTAAATGTTCAGCAGCTGTGTGGTGCTCACATGGTGACCAAAATCTCTGAGGAAACTTTCCAGCACGAGGGGGCCAACCCAGACTGTACCTAACAAAATGTCCAGTGAGCGTGTAATAAGCATGAAAGTCAAATACCTGAGCTGCAGGTACTGTGATGATGTGTCACGTGTCCTGTTGTAGCTTACCTATAGTGTATCCACCATGAATCATTCTGGTGGAGTAAAATGTGCCCCCCAGCAGCTGTGCTAGAGGACCTTTGACCTGTTTGTATAAAAGACGTTCCATTGGTGTCTCAAAGGCCTGGCCTGCTGAGGAAAACCTCTTCACGTGAAGAAAGAAGGGCAGTCTGGGACCCTGGCGAGGAGAGCAGTAAAGACAAATCACTCCTGTTATCGAGGAGCCAACGCCTTCTTTTTGTTTTCGAGTTAAATGAGAGCGTTGTGGTTATAATTCACCTCTGACAGTCAGAACTCGTGTTTACAGTATGAAAAATTATAACCCTGTTCACAGATTCTTACCCAGTAGTATGTGCACTCTAACATGGTGGAGAGGTGGAGCTGTGTCAGCTGCCCCAGTGTGTTTTTGTCCAGTGGCTCCCCCTGTGCTGCAGGACACAGAGAGCTTACATCAGAGACACCGCGTAGCCTTGTGGGTAAATACAAAGTCCATGCAGTTATATGTGCAATATATTCTTGTACTGTAAAGAAGTTGTTTTCTATTTTTTGACAGCTAGCAGAGAAACTAAGATCCATCCATTTTCTTCCACTTGTCTGATTCAAAGCTGGGCTGGAGCCTATCCCAGCGTGCATGAACCATTTACACCTACAGCCAATTTAGAATGAACCTAACAAGCATCAGGTGGTTCAGACTGTGGGAGGAAGCCGGAGAGCAGAAACTCCACAGACACGGTGAGAACATACAAACTCTGTGAGCTGACGGTGTAACCATCACACCACGGTGCTGGGGGCGATCGTGGCTCAAGAGTTGGGCGTTCGTCTTGTAATCGGAAGGTTGCCGGTTCGAGCCCCGGCTCCGACAGTCTTGGTCGTTGTGTCCTTGGGCAAGACACTTCACCTACCGCCTACTGGTGGCGCCAGTGTCCGGCAGTCTCGCCTCTGTCAGTGCGCCCCAGGCCGGCTGTGGCTACACTGTAGCTGCCATCACCAGTGTGTGAATGGGTGGATGATTGTGTATAGCTTTGGGGTCCTTAGGACCAAGTAAAGCGCTATACAAATACAGACCATTTACCATAGCTGACACCTAACAGATACTTCTGCACTAAAATAAAGTGACAGCAACAAGTGAAAATGTTAGATTAAGGAAACAGAAGAGTGTTTCTCAGCCAGTGTTTAAGCAGCAAATAACAGACATCATCCCTCTCAGACAGGAAATATGGAAACACCCAAAAATGAACAGTGACAGACTTTTTCCTCTCCTCCTGCTTTTCACAGTCTGAAATAAAAGCCCGACGCGTACCTTGCAGCTTCTGTAGAAAGTGTGGGCTGAATACTTTGGTCATGTAGTTGAGAGGGAAGCGTTCCAGGTGGATGCAGGCGTGCATCACGTCAACCAGCGAGCGAGGCTGGAACTGTGAAAACCTCTCTGACAAGATGCTCTCCAGCTTCTTAAACATCTGGCTGGAGCACTGATGAGGAACAGAGCAGTGACACATTACAGCAGATTTGTAATAAATATGCAAAACATATGATCTGTTTATAAACTCTGAGAATATGAGAAAACCTTCACCTGTGGTAGGTAGTTGAGCCTCCCCATCGCAACAATTTGTTTGGCTATCTGAAGGGTGGTGTGGTTCTCAGCGTGGCGTACAAAGTTTTCAGCCACAGCCTCAAAGAGTGGCTCAGAACGGCACCTCATCTGCACACAATACTCCACGATGGCACCGATCAGCTCTGGATCGCACTTCTCCAGCCTCCCTGAGACAGAATGAAAACTTATTTTCTGGTCTTTTATTTTTTAATACACAAATAGTGAAATCTGATCAGAACAGTCACAGACGCACTGACTTAAGTGTATAATAAAACTATAAAAAACACACCTGGCAAGTGTTTCTCCATAGCCACCACGAGCTCTCCATCATGCTGTTCCAGAGTCATTAAAGCAGTGAGTACCTTCATGATTTCATCATCACGAAAAGCTTTAAAGACCCGCGATGCCCTGTGACTCAGCCTCAGCACCAGGGAAACAGCCTGTGAAACAAGTATTATATGTTCTCACGTTACTTCGTGTAAAAGCATTAAATATTATTATTATTATTGTGGTTCTTAAATGACAGAGATTAAAATTTGTGGATGTTTAAGTGACAGCTGGTTTGTCATCACGAATCAAAGACAATCAAGGACGATGCTGCTGCTGTGTCTACCTGTGTCTGCTGTAACTTCAACAAGGACTGCAGAATATCACTGACTTGACCGGCTTTCAGCCGGTGGACCAGCCTTCGTGTGTCTGTGTGCAAAGCAGACAGGATTCGGGTCTGCTGCTGGCTGGCAGGCTCACAAAACCGCGTCAGCAGGGAGTAGACCATGACAGCCTCACTGGGAGAGACGACATCCTCCTCCACAGCAGCGCACACACAGTCCAACACCTCTGTCAGCACGCGTGACCGGCGGCCTTCCAGGGCGCACACCACCTCACCCAGGCGGCAGAGTTGTGCCACCCCGATGTCCCTGTTGGAGAGCAACTCCAGGCACTCATTCATCAGTGTGAGGACTGGAGGGCTGTGGGCTTCCAGGCCAAACTCAACACATGCTCCAAGTAAAGAGGCCAGCCCCTCTGCCCTGTCACTGCGGGGGAAAGCTTGCAGCCTGGAGCACAGTTCAGCGATGACATCCTCTTCAAACAGAGACTGAATATCGAAGAGAGCAGCTGCTTTACTCTGTGGTTTGGTATATGGGATGTACGGAGAGAGGGCTGCTCCTGGTGCCTTTTGAGGTGCTGTGCGTCTTCCAGTCCGGTCCCAGCTCGGTCCAGTATCTCTTTTCCTCAGTAGTGGAACCGCAGCTTCGCTCATCAGCTTCAAGTCTGTGCCGCGCGTAATTTGGAGACATCGCGCTGTGTTGCTGCCAAACTCCACACTTGTGCGTTTTCGCACTGAACCACAATTTAGAGGAAAAGGTGAGGCCGCCCTGACAGAGGCCAAGAGGCACATCAAGGACTTCATTTCCCCCCGAAAGATCCTGAGTCAGAAAACCAAAGAAACCCCTCTGTCAGTACAGATGACAACTTCGACACTCAACACAAAGTCATTATTGACCTGACGGGCGAATCTACTGACGGGAAAAACATCAGCGCAAACTCTCAGAGCAACTGCAGAAAAAACAGCAAAGTTAAAAGTTTTCAAAGAGTCATAAAATGTGTTCACTCTGCTGTGAGACGTGCTACAGAAACGAAATCCCTCCTGCTTTCTGTCTGATTGCTGATTACATACCGTCAGTCAGGACCACAGGCTGCTCCTGCTGCATGTTACAGAACTCCCCTTCAGTGTTTGGTAATGAGGTTGTGTAAGGTGCCATGTCTTTGCATGTGCTGCCACACCGTAGTCACACCATGTACTGCACGCTGACTGCACGGTACATACTCATATCGCCGGGTTAGTGGAAATCTGGCGGGGGACGTCCTCCCACAGGAAATTCATGAGCTGTGGCTGGCCGTCTACCCGTGGACACGTCCCAACCTGTCAGAAGATTTTATTCTGATATTTAACAACTGACCAACAAATCTGTGTCTGCTTGGAAGCACTTGTTAGTGTTGTTTCCTATAAACGTTTTTTGAAGTCTGAGATCCGTTAAAAGGTCTTACTGACTGAAATTCTTCACAGTCTTAAAGAAAATGACAAATTCACTTAAATTCACGGGGTGAATAAAATGTGAGATTCTGGTCTCAGACTCTTAGTTCCTCTGACATCTTGAATTATTTCTAATTTAGAAAATGCTTAAAATAACTGACTTTGGCCCAAAGCCTTTGATACATGTTACTTATTGTTCGAAATTATGGCAATTTTATCACAGTCAGCATAAAGGAACACACACACACACACACACACACACACACACACACACACACACACACACACACACACACACACACACACACACACACACAATTATGACCTCAGGTCAGAGCAGCGTTCAGGGCCAGGGTGAAAGCGCCCCCAGGACACAGATCTAATTCTGGGGTCAGTTAAGAGGTCCACAGCTGATGACCGGAGAGGTGTGACTGGGCTATAGACACTGAGCAAGTTAGCGAGGTGCTGGAAGCCAAACCACTGAGAGCTTTACGACCTAACAGAAGGATTTTAAAAGTAATTGTGCGTCGAGCTGGGAGCCAAAGAAGTGACTTCAGTACTGCAGTACTGTGGTCACATGTCTGTGTAGGTGTGAGGACTCTGGCTGCTGCAGGTGATTTGGATCATCCAGCAAACAGAGTCAGCTGTTTGCTTTAGGTCAGGATGCGTGGGTCGGTCTAAGATGACGTCATAAGTTCAGTTTCTCCCGGAGCACGATTCATACAGTTGTGTTTCTATTCGCTGACGCACAGGTATAACACGCACTGTGTAGCGTGCTAATGCAGAGCTAAACAGTGGAAGCTGTCTGATGATCATCTTGGGGAAATATTACTGTTATTTTACCCAGAGAGATTTAACAAATAAAGTGTTATTAGGCTCAGATACCCGGGTGTTTTTTTTACAACAGTGGCCTTTACTAGGGTGACCATAGTTTGATTTCCAAAAAAGAGGACACTTGGCTCAGTCATGATGAAGAACTTTAACAATACTGTTTGCTTAAAGAAACCTTAACACATTTAAACAAGTCAACAAGGGCACAAAAACCCAACTCAAAACCCTCTGGAATTAAATAATGGTACAGAAATAAGGCTTCATCATCTTTATAAGAAAAATTACCGGGACCGTACGAGGGAAATTTATTTTTGCAGTTTATCTGAAAAGCTCCACTTGCGCTTTGACGACTTTTAAACATCATCAGGGGCGCGCTGTCTGTCCGGTCTGTGAGTCTGTGAGGGGTCAGAACGATGACAATGAGACCAAACAGACCGAATTAACCCTGCTGCTGACTCTTGTCTCCACAAGATGGCACCATGCACAAAGAAACTGACCCCAAAGTCTGAGTTTGTGTGGAGAGTTTCGTTCAGTCACACAGCAGCATATGCTGTGCCTGAAATTAGAGCATGAATTAAACTGAAAGTCTCTGCATTTCTGAACTTGTAATAATATTTGCAACAAATTGTTGTTAATTTTCTTGTTAGTGTATTTTTTTTTCTGACATCTGATCTGTTTGAGAAGTTCAACATGAGGATGTGCGTCTTAAGAAAAAGTTTGTGAGTGGTTTAATAAGGCAGAACAAAAAATCATTTGTGTCTCTATCTTCAAGGCAATCTGTGTGTGTGTGTGTGTGTGTGTATGTGTGCGCGCGTGCGTGCATGCGTATGTGTGTGTATGTGTGCGTGTGTGCGTGCGTGTGTGTGTGAGAGGGAGTAAAACCCATCTGGCTGGTCCTTCTATCTCTTTGCAAACAGGCAGCAATACCACAGGCCCTGTGGACACGAGCTGGACGAAGAAGAAAGAGCCAGAAGACCCGGAGCTTTCAAATGGTGAGGAGGGCAGAGCAGATAAGATCTGCTATAATAAAGTTACTGTTCTGCCAGTAATGCTGATGAATCACAGTGAACAGTCACTGAGACTCTCTGTGTTTGTCGTGTTTTGTAAAAAAGTGAAAGACTGAATTCACATTCGAAAAGTTTTTATTTCTTATGAAAATCTTGATGAAAAAACTAAACTGTAGGTCGTCTTTGCAACAGCAGCAGCAAAATATCTGGAGGAGGAGACGCCGGTGATCCAACTCATTTCATCATATAAACCACAATCTTACAACCAATGACTGCGTTAAAGATTCAGAGACAGAAACGTCCTTGTGCTTCAGAGTGAAACTGCCAAAAGTGTTGGAAACTTCTAAAACCGTGTTCACGCAGTGGGACCACATGCCACCACACACATTCATCTGCTCCATCCGTGTACCCACAAATGCACATTGTATGGGAATAGAATCCCTCAATGTGTTGACCAAATCTAATCTAATAATCAAAGTTCAGCAATGATGTTATCATTACTCACAAATGGATGTGACGCATTTGGAGAGCATATACTCTCTCCCAGTCTTACCGGAGTTCTGCTGTTATTGGATTAAAAAGAACACAGTCCAAATGGTTATCCTCCAGCAAATTAGGAAAGTTTAGTAGTTCTTCATATCTATAATCAGCTGCATGGAATTTATTATAATACATTCAGAGGCCCATTTCTGGGGATTAAAGTACTTTGAGATGTAAAAATAGATTAAAAAGATCACTTTAGCTGTTGGACAAATTTATCAGACCATAAAAACAAGAAAACAAAAGTATTTTGGGAAAAATAAAAAGTCTATTTTTATTAATTATACCTGGATTTTGTTGAGAAGTCTGAAAACAATCAAGCTACTAAATGTCAATTAAACAAGTGTAATCTTAGTCTAAAAATAAACATGTTTTACTTTTTCTTCAGCTTTTTGTGAGATGCTTGTTTAAAAATTAATAACAATAACTGATTAAAAAGGTTGAGCAAACCGGTGGATTAAAACCTACAGAAACTGAAAATGAAATGTTAGTTCAGGGCAGCTGTGACATAATCCTGACAATGTGCGGTGGTCTGAATGTGTACAGCGCTGTATGGGTGGTAAGGTGCAGGATAACGCCGTCATCCTGCACGACTGAGGAACATAGTGAACCGCAGATGACGAAAGCTCACATCTGGCTTCCTAAAGGTGGATTAATTCAGCCACAAGCCTACCAAAATAAAATCTAGTCTCCTTAGACTTTCAAAGTAAAGTCATCATCATGAGGCAGTCCTCCTCCCTCAGGACTCTGTGGAGGCATCTGGAGGACAAGTGTTCATCTACTGGTCAGAAGGTCAGTGGTTCGATTCCTGCAGCCCACGTGCAAAATACCGAATCCCGATGCTTCCTGTGGAGTGAGTTTGTGATAGAACCAAGTTTTATTCTGAGCAGAGAATAAAACTGTGTCATCATCAAACCAAAGCAGGTGCAGCAATTTCTATTTAAACAAAAGTCATTTAAATTACTTGCATCATTCTCCATCCATCCATCCATTTTCATCCGCTTTGTCCGGGGCCGGGTCGCGGGGGCAGCAGCCTAAGCAAAGAGGCCCAGACCTCCCTCTCCCCAGCCACCTCCTCCAGCTTATCCGGGGGAATACCAAGGCGTTCCCAGGCCAGCCGAGAGATATAATCTCTCCAGCGTGTCCTGGGTCTGCCCCGGGGCCTCCTCCCGGTGGGACATGCCTGGAACACCTCACCCAGGAGGCGCCCAGGGGGCATCCTTGTCAGATGCCCGAACCACCTCAGCTGGCTCCTTTCGATGTGGAGCAGCAGCTGCTCTACTCTGAGCCCCTCCCGGATGGCCGAACTTCTCACCCTATCTCTAAGGGAGAGGCCAGCCACCCTTGGGAGGAAGCTCATTTCTGCCGCTTGTATCCGCGATCTCGTTCTTTCGGTCACTACCCACAGCTCGTGGCCATAGGTGAGGGTAGGGACGTAGATCGACCGGTAAATTGAGAGCTTCGCTTTTACACTCAGCTCCCTCTTCACCACGACGGACCGGTGCAGCGTCCGCATTACTGCAGCTGCAGCCCCAATCCGTCTGTCGATCTCCGGCTCCCTTCTCCCATCACTCGCTAACAAGACCCCGAGATACTTGAACTCCTCCACTTGGGGCAGGAACTCATCCCCGACCCGGAGTGGGCACTCCACCCTTTTCCGGCTGAGAACCATGGCTTCAGATTTGGAGGTGCTGATCCTCATTCCCGCTGCTTCACACTCGGCTGCGAACCGTTCCAGTGCGAGCTGGAGGCCCTCACCCGATGAAGCCAACAGAACCACATCATCTGCAAAAATCAGAGATGAGATTCTGAGGCCACCAAAGCGAAAGCCCTCCGCCACTTGGCATCATTCTCCAGTATTTGTATAACTTCACCAGATAAAAGGACATCAACCCTGTTTTCACTTGTAAATGCTATAACTGCTTTGATTGCTCATACCGAGGCTGCCGGCTCTGGATGGCTTTAGCCTCGTTAGCGTCTTTGAAATGTCTGTGAGTAGCAGGCTGAAGGTGATTTAGTGTCTGATTAGAAAAGGTCATTACCTGCTTACTCGAACCACAAGTCAAACCCATCACCATCAGTTCTGCAGATTTATAGATGATTCTTCCAGATAGCTGGGAGATCCAAGTGTCTGCAAACTGTTATGATCCAAATAATGTGTCAAATTATGACAGAGTTACGGAGCTGACACTTGGCAAACACTAAATTATACAGCTTTTGTTGACTGATCGTAGACAGGGTTTACTTTCATTACTTGCTCTAACAAGAACATTTTGCATAACTTCAGTTCTTTCCTCTCTGAAAACAGACTTTCTGCTCCTGGACATGTAAAATCATGTGGCAGCAGGAGGTATTAATATTTTATACTACAATCTCTCTCACACTTTCAGTGTGTGTGTGTGTGTGTGTGTGTGTGTGTGCCAGTTATGAAGGAATTTCATGAACATGCCTTTCTCCTGGGGATTCCAGGGATGACTGTGGTTTGTTTTAAAAAGGTTAGGACCATCATGTGTTTCTTATTTAGACCTAATTCTTGTTGTCAAATAAAATATTAGTCCCTGTGGGATTTCAAATCATTTTTCGGTCATAATCACCCGGGAATGTGTTTCTGGGGACGAGCTTTGTGAGCAAGGTATTTTTCTCTGGAAAAACAAAAGGGTACACGTGTGGCACGCAGAAAGGAAAAAAGGGAAGGAAAAAAAGAATCACATCCAGAGATAGGTGGTGCATTCTGGCAGACAGTAGGAATCTATTTCACGCCCAAATGAAAGCAGTGTCAGAGGGGGAATGTGTGTGTAGCATGTGCATGAGAGGTGTGGCAGGGCAGGGGTTAGGCCTGTTAGCTTGTCCTAGGTGGAGAAGGGTGGGAGGGAACACTTCATAATCGAGACCAATGTTCTTTTACTTCAATTGATGACAGACCACAGGGAAAAACACAGCTCGATGCACACACTTTTCCATTTAGCATTGTTTCTGTTCTGATGATCCTTGTAGGACACAATAATACGACACAGCAACCCAGTCACAAACATCTACGAGTCCGTGCACGAGGCATCCAGCACAGAGACGAGTCAAACACCCACGCAGGCAAAGCTGCTGTGATGTTTAGCAAGTACGATGTTTGCAAAGTTTAAGCCAGTTAGCATGTAAGCATGATAATACTTGCTCAGTACAGTCTCATAGTGCTGTGGGGGCATCCGAGCCGTACACTGGAGGAAACTTTCATTCTGGACAACAGTTGTAGCTTGAACTTCCTCAAAGTTTACTATGGCAACAACGGTTGTAACTGCTGTTTGTTTCTCATGTAATCTCCAGGGAGTCGTTGAAATGAAACGTAAATTTAACGAATATTTAGATGAATCAGAGCCGGCTGTTGAACAAAACTAATCTAATAGGTCTGATCTTTGAACAGCTATTCAAAGATCAGACCTATTAGATTAGTTTTGTTCCAGCTGTTCATATGTATCAGTGTGATGTGCGGTGAAATAACAACGCACAGTGTTGGAGTTTGGGGTCAACAGAGGAAGCATCGGGACACCTAAAGACGTTTGGCCTACGACGCTGAGTCAGACGCCCATCGTGTCACCAGTAAATGCCTGCCTCCACTCTGCCACTCGGTTGTTCCCCAACTGCAAAATATCTTGTACAACAAAACTCATGTTATAAGTTTAATGTAATGACTAAAAAATGCACTGCTGGCAGCTTTTAGTGAAGCTCCTGTATCTATCAGGGCGTTCTCCATTGTAACACTGATCTAAGTCCCTACAGATGTATAATACATGCTGGAAGGACATGTCGCATATCTCCATACTGAGCTATGTGATTAAGATGAAACAGGGAGTGAACTACTGAGATGATGCCAGCCCGAGGAAAGATGGAGAGCAGAGTCGACTCAAACTAGAGAGCAGCGTCGACTCTGTTGGTGAGCATCTGTGTAAGTGTCTTTGTGCCGAACCCTTGCTGTAAAACTAACAAGCAGAGATAAGAGAAACATCGGTAGCCTAGTCACCAGAAATCCCTGTTATCCAGTGTCTGCCAAAGCTTACATGTTGTTGGACGGATTAAATATTGAGCAGGCAGTCACATGACTTCACTCTATTTTAGGTTAAAACATTGGTTTCGCTGAACTGTAGTTCTGCTGAAATGACCCGTTTTCCATGTCAACTCTATATGCACATCTGTAAGGGGTGAAACACAGAACTTCAAAATACCAGAAATTATTCAAACAAGGTCACTAGAGGTCACTTCAAGGAGGTCAGAGGGCTTTGGCCGAGCCCGTAGCAGTTAAAAGAGACAGACGTGTCAATGCTACACATCATGTACAATATGAATCTACTGTATGTGGGCTGAAGGCCATCTGGTTGGGGGCTGTGCAGTGTCTCCTCCCAGCAGGCAGCTAAAGCTGAGCCAAGACCCCAGGCCCAACACCCTGCTGGACTTTGAAATCAGATCTTTATTGTCCATAAAGCCTCAGCCAAGTATGAAGAATCAGCCCTCCCTAACAAAACACACTTATCCAGCAGAGCGAGGGGCAAGATGAGAGAGAAAGTGGGGCAGAGAGAGTGTGTAAGGTGGGTGAGATAACACCCAGTATAAAGCACAGTTCAATTGGCATGCTTAAGCTCGCAACTATGCTGCAGTTATTTATAGATCATTGAGAGATAACTCAATTTTCATAACTTTCTAATTTTGTTGTGGTTGGTTCCAGCCGGCATATCAATGCAGCACTCTCCACGCAGCACAGCTCTGTCTGCTAAAACATCACACCATGTTCTGTTCCTGCCACTGGAGGCCAATTATCTGCTTCAGCGTGACTATGTGTTATGTGAGCTCCACAACCGAGAGGAACGAGGCAATGGAGACACGAAGCCTTACAGCTCAGCTAATGATAAACAAAACTTTCTGCAATCCGTATACGTTTGTCACTCCACCGGCAGACACCTTTCAGTTACAATAAAGCAATGAAAAAATACTGTTGCTTTGGTTAGATGCATTCAACTCTTTTCTTTGTGTAAGTAACAAGTTTAAACAGTTAGAGGTGCCAACATATCACTTCTGAGGAGTTGTGGATGCCAGAAAACACGGATAACATCAGGCCGAGCGAGGCCAGGATGTGAGACAGAAGCTGAACGGATCAGTCAACAAAGTCCGTTTTGAACATTGTCTCAACAGTTAGAAAAACATCATTAGCTGTGCAAGAAGGCTGAATCAAATTAACACTAAGTTCCTGCTAATCTAATATTGCCCTAAGGTATTCTTCACACTGGTTTGCTGCGCTGCTGTTTGTACCAACTTGCTTTTTCCACTGCAAATCACTATCACGTCATATGAACTGTCAACCCAGCGGAATAAGTTTGAAGTGTCTGCCTGTTACCTCAGAATGGCTTCACAGACACGATGGTTTGATCCACCGTGGAGAAACAGACTGTTGTAGACCAGTAGCCTGCAAACATACTGGTGCAGCTTTACTGTGAGTTATCAGAATATCAGAGCTGTTATCACAGATCTGAATTTTTGATGCAATGCATCATGTCTGACAATAACAGCGCTGTCTGGAAAGGAGAATCACAAAGGTTCATCGCTGAAGCAAACTGAACCCAGGTTGCACTGATCTGATCGTGCATGTAATCAATAACCCACTCTGACTATAAAGCGGCAGAGGGAATGACCAGCTTGAGGTCATCACTTGGAAGCCATAAGCATGAAAATCTTCACCATCACTAAATTGCACCTGACAGATTTTGGCACAATCTCAGCCAAAGTTATTGGGAGGACAGTCTACTGCTGAAGGAACCCGAGAGACATTTCTGACCCACTTTGGGCATCTACAGTTTTGAGGAATCCATCTTCATCTGCTCTCTCTCTCTCCATCAGTGATGGGATTACAGTATGAACCGGCAACGGCGTCTGAACCCAATCAATATGAGTTAAAAATCAACTGGAGCTGTATTTACTAGACAACTTTCTCGTTTAATTTTCTTCATCGGACAGAAGCCAGTGCAAATTTCTTAATGTGTTATTAAATGTCTATTTCCATTGCCGACTATTATTAAATAACTACAAAGAGAAAGGGAGCATGACTAAAACTGCTGCAGAACAAATGTGTGCAATGTTCATTCTGCATTTCCAGATGTTTGCTGTGTGAACATTAAGAATATTAAAACAGTCACAGTGAAACTTATCTATTGTGAGTTAATCCATCTGATCTTTTAATTAATAACGTGTTGATGGGCTCTGATTTTGTGCAGCTTTTCATATTTATAGATGAATACTAAATTCTAGCAAAGCGTAAATGCAGTTTCTGGGCTTTTGCATTTGGACCTGTAATCATTAAAACATTTAATATCAAAGCAAAACCGCATCTGTACATCACTTGCACATCAGCACAGTTTTAGCAGTTTAAACGGCTTCAAATGTGGGTGATGAGTCCCTCTAAGATTACATTTTCAGCAGTGTTCGCACACTGAGACTGTGTGGAAAATCATATGAAATTACTTTGATGAATTTGAACGTTCATTCTTTTTTTATTCCTTTTTTAGAAGAAAAAATCACGTCAGATTGAAATTTTGAGGAAAATGAGGAATAAATTCCACAAAGGACGGTGTGCAATATAAACGCAAATGAAATGCACTGATGTGTTCTGATGTGTGTTGTAGTCGAAGCTTTACAGCACTTGCAAAGTTTCCACTATTTTTGCCCCTTTGAGCCAGACTCGTTTGCAGACTGCGGTCGTAACATTATGAGTAAAATATGAATTTGGGTTATTGTTACAATCCAACGCGCAGCTGCTTGAGTAGCGTCCGTGGTGGCATTGAGAGTGTGGGTTATGGTCTGTGGAAGGACAGAGGTACGTGTCAGGTTGATTTAGTCCGTGTTTAACTTGTGACTGATTGCATCACTGCAGTGGAACAAAGTCAGGTGTGAGGGCAGCACACTGGTGTTGAATTTCAATGGATATGCCCTTGGCCAGATAGGTGATCACACATGCAAGTACCTACAAATATACACAATATTAAAAATAACTTCCAACGTGCGACATGTGTTTCGTTTTTAAAGTCTTTGCTTTAAACGATTCTTAAATATGAAAGTGTGAATTTAACGCGTATAACCTTTTGGCACAAGCATCAAAGCAGTGCCATCGCACCTGTGCTGACGTCACCCCGTGATCCCCTCAGCTCTGATTTCGGGTGACCGTAAACACTACGGGCTCGTGTCAGCCCCCCCTCTGTGCGCGTGCGCGTTTCCTCCTAAAACTAATTGCAGTTTCGTTCTCTCTCCTTTCTGAGTGACAGAGGATTTCGCTTCGCCCCGAGCGACGTCACGCTAAGGTGGGAGAGCATTTTTGCTGCCTTCATCATCCAAAGAGCCCACACTGACAGCCGTCGCGGCAGAGACGCCTCTACCTGCAGCCGGTGAGCACCGAGAATTACCGAAACTTCATCCGGGCGTCATTTGAGGGCGAGCAGAGTGGGGCCAGCGGGGCTCCGCGCCTGAAGACGTGAACTGTTAGACATGTGTAAGCGCTCCTCTTCCTCTCTGACTCTGATATGACAGGTTTTTTTTTTGTTTTTTTTTTAAGTAAAATGAGTCAGAGCCGAAGATCCTCACGAGTGGAGCTTTTTCACGCGCTGTTTCGCAGTCAGATAAGACTTGAGTGTTTTCGGGATTCGTCCTCGGTCCGCCCTGGAAGCATGTAACGTGCTGCGACAGATGGGGCAAAACGACAATGCAGAGGTTAACCACACCTTTGAAAGCGGACATCTCTCCAGTAGCCTCTTGACCAACTTTGTTGCGCATTAAGATGCGCACGGCCGACGAGCAGTTGAATTTTTGCGCTCTTCTTGACAGTCTGTAAGCGCGCCTGCACCGACTCCAGCCGCAGACAGCAAGCAGGGACTTCCTATGTATTTAAGAAATAACTCGGTGCTGGCTGAGATCGTCACTCGAAACTTTGGTGGGGAGTCTCTTTGAGGATTTCAACATGACGGCTCGTCTCTCGCGGATCCAGCTGGCTCTGTTCTTTATCTCGCTTTGTCCGGTCAATATCATCGGACTGTGGTGGTGAGTTTGCATTTACTACCACGTGTTTTTCGCTGTCTGTCTCCCGTCAACCCAAAGCTTCGTGTGATTTCTGCGTAATCGCGGTTTTTCTATTTATTTGAAATCTAAATGAACACACATATATATAAATATATATGCGCAGTAGCATAACATTAATAAGTGATTAATGATTAGCACATTTCCCAGCAAACTACCCGAATCCAAGAATGCTCAAGAACAATCTAAGGTGCTCCCAGAGTGAGAGACTAAACCTGAAGAGAAGACAGGGAGGTGAGGGAGGTGTGTGCATTTCATTGTCTGCAGCGATAGAGAGGACAGGGAGATCGGTGGATGTGGTGTTGATGGTGTGTGTGGTATGTGTGTGTGTGTGTCTGTGAGTGAGAGTTCAGAGGGAGGAATGTCAGGTGGCCCTCTGGGCTCAGTGGATATGTCATCATAAAAAAATCCCTATAGGCTCAGCTCCACAAGGTGTGTGACAGTTGGACAGACAGACAGAGAGACAGACAGCAGATCAGCTGATAAAATATTTTCTCTTGGTGAGGGTCTGTCTTACTGTTTCAATAGGAATCAAACTCTCTCGCCGTCTCTCTCTCTCTCACACACACACACTTTTGTAGTGTTTGAATGTGCAGCTTTGTGATTTTTTTCCACTTGAATCCTCCCACTGTTCATTCACAGCCCAGTCAAGGTCAGTGTGGGATGTAGTGTCATGGAAGCTGTGTGAGTTTATGTCCTTGCATGACTGGTAGATAGAGCTCCTCCACTTTGCCATTTTTCCGTCTTACTGTAGAAAAATAGGTTTGTGGAGGTAATCTGTGACGATAGTTTGAATTAACTCGAGTTCTCTTTGTTAATAAAACATAAGAGTCTCTGCTTGTCTATCCACAGGCTGCACTGTATCTGTTACAGATTGTGAAAGTGAGCAAAAATAAGGGGGAGAAGAGAGAATGGGTTCAAGTGTTACTGGTATTTTACATCCAGTACAAGGTGTTTTTCTTTTTACTATAATAACTAATGTGTTAAACAGTAATTTGACATCAGCTCACGCCATTAATGCAGGTTAATAACAATAATGCGTATACATCTTCATTACCACCACATCACAGTTTTCCTTTACCAGACTTTAATATAAGAGACAGAGGTCCTTTTTTAGGCCAAGTGTTGCTGTTGGGCCAAAACACAGTGTTTATTATTTAGCCAGCAAAGTGAATGGCAGCCAGAAAAGTGCTGATCTTTTGCTGAGCTGTGCTGGTACCCAGCTGTGGAAGGAAAGAGAGAAAAACAATGTCCGTACAGGGTCAGCAGTCTGTTTCGTCGCCGTGAATTCATCGCTTTATTTGGGCTAAATCTGCTCATCTCAATGCAAATCAGTAAGCGAAAGATTCCTGACACAGAGCTGTGCTGTTATCTGTGATGTTGATGTCACTGTTCGGCTGGCAGTGTGGGACATTTGTTTTAAATAAGACTGCAGAAGAAGAGAATCAGTGCGAAGAAATCAGCTACTTCCTTTTTATCCCCACTGACATACGCTGTCATCTTCTCTCACTTGCTCTCTAGCTCACTTACACACTTGCTCACACACATAAATGAGTGGGCATATATGCACCAGCACATACACAGAAACGCACACAGTGTGGCCAACTGTGGAGCAGTGAAACCACACCTGTGGATTGCTCTCCTGTCTGCCAGGACAATGATTCTCTCTGTTGAAAGATGCTGTTCATACCATCGTACGTCTCTCTTTCTCGGTCTCCTTCTGAATGTCTCTGTCTCCTTATGTCTTTTGCCGTACTTGTCTTTTGAAGGAAAATGCCTATCACGCAGATAGGTTGTTGATGAAGGAAAAGCGAGAGCTGCAGTGAGAGACGAAGAGTGAGCGAGATGAAATGCTGGGAGATAGCTGTCCTTTCAGTGCCTCTGCTGATTAAAGCGCTCTAATCATTTGGCCTGAGAGCAGAGAGCAAAGCTCAGAGACTCAGACACCAGTCAGGAATGTCTTTGCTCTCTTATGCTAGTTTTGACTGCAGTGCTGAGCAGGGCCAGCTTTGTTGTGCGCCACAGTCCTGAATCGGCGGACGGCCTGCGCAGAGCGTGCCACAGGTGCACACACACACGCATACTGCATGTGTGTGTGTCAGCGCTGCATGCACTCCAAGATATACAGACACACTTATTCAGTCACACATTATGGTGACTATATATATATGTATACGCGCTCATATGCACGCAAACAAACACACACTCGCACAAAATGTATAGTGAGCACTGCCATCATCAGCACGAGAGAGTTTCATTATAACAGATCTTATCTTGTCCTGGGCTGAAAGCTAAACGTGTAATCAGCACCAGGCAGATGGGGTAAGATAAACATTAAATGACGATGTGGGTTTGGCTTTATGTGCAACAGAGAACTGACATCAAATTGTTTATGTGTGTGTTAGTGTGTTTCAGCATATATTTTGGTAGACATTCAGGCCAGCGGTATATTATAATGTCAGAAGAATGCAGAGCAGAGGAGAACGACTGTCTAAGAAATGTCTAAATATCCAAGAATCGAGGAAGAGGAGCGAATTAAGCCTCGGTGGCACATGTTAGGACCTCCTTAAAAAACAGGTAGAATACCTTTGAAGATGAAGAACTCATTACGCGCCATCGCTTCCTTGGTTAATGCTCAAATCAGGCAAACAACACCTCCAAAGACAAAAATGAAGAAAGACTACCTTCACAGACAGATTCGTCCGACATAATTAACCAAGCTGAGCACTTTTAGTGCCTAAACAAACATCTAAATAAAAACTCAAAAAGAAAAGAGTAAGACTAGTAGTCCAAGATGGGACACAGACGCAGGTTTCCTGGGTAACAGTCCGGGAAATGACAATACCCCATCTGAATGTGGACTATTTTATCTGCGAACATTCTTGTGTGTGATCTGCGCAACTATGATGATTTAATCAGGTGATACCTGCACACAAAGCCACATGTGCAGGAGTGATACCAACTAATACCGTGCTGATGTTAGCAGGCGCTGTTATTTACTTTGATGCCTTTCACATTTAGGTGTCGGATAAGAACGCGGGTTCGATTCCCGTCAGCCTGTTCTTAAAAACCGCTTGTGCAAACCCTTCGAAACCTTTTACAGACGTTTAATCTGCTGCCTGCATTTCAATCAAATGGTAGAAGTATGTGCCGAGGCTGTTTCTCTCATCTTAAACTTTGAGACGTGAATAACTGATCTGATCTAAAAATCTGAATCTGAAATGGCAGAAACATCTTCACACATTGGCTTAGTTTATAGACAGATGTCACTATGGCAACCACAGCTTGGTGGTGCACGTTATTCTTAAAAGGAAAGAGACAGTTTAGTTGCTCTAAAGCTTTATTTTATGTGTCATCACGCCTGCGACACACAAACAGGATCTGCCTTCCATGTTCCACGAGTGCTGTTGAGCTCTTTCATGCAGTCATGTGAATATGTCCATATTTTGACTCAGAAATGTATCTGTTAATTGTCACTGGGTGTGCCACGGTTGTTAAACCAGAATAATGTTTTTCTCGTGACATTAGCGCGGCGTTGTTGGTTTCCTGCTGGTCACATTTAATTGCCTTTGCTTCCATTATGAGTGCTGAAACTTTTTATGGCAGCAAATGTCACCGTTTCAGGCTCGTTTCACGGCAGCGTGTCAGCAGGATCGAGCGTGTTTGAAAGCGATCGACACGTTCAGGCTGAGAGGACCGAGAAACAGCGAAGCCGAGAACCAGGAGCTCGTTTTGAAATTTAGTTTGGGAACAGCATGTTTGAATTTGCACACATTTACATCACATGTGAACGGTTTCCTTTTTGTTTTCTAACGAAGCCCAGCATCTTGTTTCCATTTTCACACTCCTGCCGACCCTTTCCCTTTGTCTCGTTTGCTCCGGCGTCTCAGACTAGCGCTTGTCGTGACTGTATTCATCTGCAGCATACTTGAGGGATTAAGGGGGATGAAATTCACTCATTCATGGGTGGAGTGGAAAAAAGAGAAAGGCCCACAGCTCCACGGTGGCGTGAGATCTTTAATGAGATATGAGGTCTCTATGAGTGCCAGTGTTGAATCCCTTTGTGACCTAAAAATAATATGGTTATTATATAATTATTGCCATTGTGAAAAACTATCAGTCCAAGACCTTTGATCATGCCTGACACCTATTTTTTAATAAAGAGTACAAAGAAAGAATCTGCAGACCGAACTGCAGACAAACTGTAGATGTTTATTTAGCTCATGATTGGAGCAGCTGAATATTTGTCATAGCAGTGATCATTTTCCTATCAGTGCCTTTGATTCGAGTACTTGTGATTCTCAGCCTTGTTTTATCTCCGTCTGCCGCGTTCCTCTGCCTGTGCCCGGCTCTTTATCTTCAAGAAGAACTGTTCATGCGAGACAGTGTTTCCTCAAAGCTGCTGATACGATCAATGACTGAACTTCCCTCTCAGTGTTTTGCACTGGGTTATCTGCTCAGGAGCTGTATCATAAATGACTGACTGAAGAACAGTGGCACTTTGCATGAAGAGGATCTGATTACTTGCCCGGCTTTGAAGTTCCTACTTGGACGTGTATGCAAGCTTTTATCTGTGTCTGCACTGTAAGTGCACCTGCGTGGATCATCAGCATTTTTCGTGACATTACAAACATTTTTTCCCTGCTTTTTTTTTTGCACCTGAAATCCGCACTTTTTGGATCCACGGTAAAGCGAGTCCAGAGTCTCCCCTTCCTCACACTGATGCACACTATAATGTTTCAGTCTCCAAACAAGGGCAAGAATGCCGGGCACTTACAGCACGTTGATCCCATCATTGAATTAATGCACCCCATTTTTGGGTATATCTGCAGCAATGTGCTCTTCCACCTGAGTTCACCTCACTTCCATCATTCCCACTCTCCTCGTGCCCTTTGTCTAAACTTCTGAGTCTGATGAACCCACGTTACCCAACCGATGTGCAGCCAAAATTCAGGCATGATTTCTTCCTACTGTGTCCCAGCGTTGCACGATCGTGCTTTGATGTATCCATTTATGTCGATATCGCTCCTAATTGTTAAAACTTGCAAAAGCTCTGAGTTTAATTAAGTTTACTTTGTAATGACTCTCTATTCAGGTCATGCCGGGGCTTGTTTCTGCTCGTCGAGAGCTAGCTAATTATTATAATTATATTAAGGTATACCATAACAATTGTTATGCAGCTGAAGACGGCACTGTGTTGCGTGTCACAACCTTAAAGGGGAACTTTATCTCTCATGTCCAGCTCCGTTTGGGAGCTTTGCTGTCAAAATAATCCATATTTATCTCACACTGGGCTTTCGTGCTGCCACTCAGTGTTCATTTGCTCTCTATAAAAAGCTGTTCGCTCCCATTTAAGGCCAGCCTCTCTCGAAGGCAAATTTCTTCTGATTGGCTGCCTCTGGCAAACAGAAGGTTCACAGCCAGAGCTGTTTGCCTGAGATGCCCATGGTGACGTATCTCTTTGATAAATGGATGCATAAGCAGAAAAATGTCAAACGGACCATTTAGAGAGCAGTCAAAGCCCGAGCTCACAGGTGTTAAAGCCACACACACACATATATGTAGCCTCCTGACTACTTTTTTTGTCAAATTTGTCGCATGTTTTGAATCTTTAAATAAATGTTTATATTAAGCAAAAAGAAGAAGAGCAAACACAGTTTTTATTAAGGGAAAGAACCTGTCCAAACCTACCCGCTCTGTGTGAAACAGTAGTTGCTTCCTAATCTTAATAAATGCTTTTGTCTTGTCAGCAAAATCTCCAGCTGTTTGTGATGTGCTGGTGATGAGTCTTTCTGTTGTGGAGGAGCTTTGTCCCACTCTGCTTTACTGAATAGTTTTAATTCAGACACATTGGAGGCTTTTCCAGCACGAGCGCCTGTTTAAGGTCAACTAAGTCTGATTTAAGTCCACACTTTGAAAACCTTCATTTTGGACTTGCTGCAATAGTCCGCTTAACCTTCATGTCATGAACTGATGGTCGGACATTCTCCTTCAGGATTTTCTGGTAGAGAGCAGAATTCATGTGGTCCAGGTCCTGAAGCAGCAAAGGAGCCTCAAACCATCACACAACCACCACCGTGTTCGACTGTAATCCTGGGAAGTTTCAGCACAGTTCCAAGTTGTCTCCATGTGTGAACGTTGGCTCTCACTGTGATTCGCTGGAGTCCCAAAGGCTTAGACTTTGCATTACTTACTTGCTGTTATTTGTGATCTTTTGGCCCCCTTCATTTTGTTGGACAGCCTCGATTTAAGTGATTTTTTTTGCAACAGATCTGGCAATAACCAGGTCTCTGTGACATTGATCTCAGTTTTTAAAAAAACGTGGTTAATCAAAGAAAACTCAGGATTCAACCTGCGGAGATGATACTGGACAGATGGGACAGTGTGCTCGCCTTCGACAGCCGGGAATAATGGGGCTTTTTCACTGTATGTATACTGTACAAGTATAAATACAAATACAAAGCAGATTGCCTCGTGGGAATAAGCCGCTTATCTGTGTAGGTCCGCTGTGAGCAGCAGCACAAAGAGAGAACAAAAGACAAGATGCTTTCTTAAACCAGGGGTGTAATTTTCAGGAGAGTTAGGGGGGTTATGACCCCCCAATAATCAAACCCAACCAGCCAATAAAATGATGAATTATCTTGCATTATTTCTTTACTCATTTCAGGTATTACCAGCAAAATAGTTGCATGTTTAATCATCTGGGAATTTACCGAGATTTATTTATTTATTTAGACGGAGATCTTGACCCCCCCCCCAATGCTCAGCACAAAGTTACGCTGATGTCTTAAATGCTATGTTCATCCCGAGAGCAAAACTCTGAATGCATCACAGAAGGTGTGAAGTGAAAAACCTGTGTTGTGCCCTTTTGAACAGGGAGACAAGGAAATAACATGATTGCATTTCATAAAGTCAGCATGTGCATGGAGTAGTGTCAGGTGGAGTAATATGTAGTAGTGAACAAGGGATCCTGGTGCCAAATTTATCCTTTAATAGTTTCCTTTTTAGCCTCTCTGGCTCTCTCTCCCGATATCTATCTATATATTTGTTTGTGAGGCTCCAGCTGTCTGTGGATTCTTCGAATGCCGTGGACAGAAGTCGGAATAAAACTCGAGTGCATTCACTAGTTTTACGGGTCTCCCATTATAAAAGCCACCCTGGTTTTTGCGAGCTGCTGACAGAGCGGGCCGCGTGCACGTGATGAGCCCTCTTGCAGACATACGCACCAACGAGCGTCTTGCCTTTCTCACAGCCCAGACAGACTGCAAAGACGTACACCTGCATGCATAGACATAAATGTGACATTTATCTCTTCCTCGCTCTCTCACACATGCTCCCCGGTGGCAGTGGGTAGATAATAAGTGGTTTTTGGGAGGGAGTGTATGTTGCTAAGTATTTTACCTGTACCTGGTAATTAACACCTACACACTGTCTGTATGTTTCAATTATCTGTGGGATCACCACACAAACACTCATTGTAGCCTCACAGCTACACTGTTTACACAGAACACCTGTAATGAAAATACAGCATTGTTTCCATAGCAGTGTTTTCAACACACAGAAGTAACCACAGAATAAATGGAAGAGTGGGTGTCCCACAGTTGTGTGTGGAGATGCCAGTGCACTTTCAGCATATAACATGACATTCGGCTTTTTCCCATTGTGCTCTCTGTATAATGGATGATTATTCGGGATTAGGTGCTTTACAAATGTGTTCTTCTGCTATTGTAACATAACAAAGTCCCGGTGGTACCATATTAAAGGTTAAATGGCCTGTGTTTGTATAGTGCCTTACTAGTCCCAAAGGACCCCAAAGCGCTTTACACATCCAGTCATCCACCCATTCACACACTGGTGATGGCAGCTACATTGTAGCCACAGCCACCCTGGGGCGCACTGACAGAGGCGAGGCTGCCGGACACTGGCGCCACCGGGCCCTCTGACCACCACCAGTAGGCAACGGGTGAAGTGTCTTGCCCAAGGACACAACGACCGAGACTGTCCAAGCCGGGGCTCGAACCGGCAACCTTCCAATTACAAGGCGAACTCCCAACTCTTGAGCCACGATCGCCTCTTTCAGCAAAGAGGCTAACACGAGCTTTCTTATGTGTGAAAGATACTTAATTCTGTCGTCCGCTGACATGTTGGCCTGCCATCTAAATTATTATATCAGTCTAAAAATAGACAAAAACATGCAGGAACGACCGCAGGAGCCTGTGCTGGGTATCAGACCGCCAGCGGAGAGAATTGGCGAGTGTTTGTTCTGCTTCTTAAAGCAAACTCTCAAGGCAGAAGAATGATATCAGGAGGTGCTATTAACAGGAACGAGGCTGAATGAAAACTATGGGTTGGCCTTTTCCTCGCCCTCGCTTTCTCCTTCCCTCCCTATTTAATTGTAAAACCTCAACTTATGAATCACATCTGCTGGCATCCAGGGACAAAAAGCATGAAAAGATGCAGAGCAGACATGGAGTAGGTGTTCTACATAGGATAAACTGGCAGCAGGCAGAGATGAGAAAAGCAAAGAGTGGAAATAAAGTCCTCTCACGAAGTCACTTTCCCTGTAGTGACACTGAAGTGTCCACAAATGCTGGCAGTGATTCCACGTGGCAGAGCCAATTCCCCCTTTCCCATTAAGAGTTAGAATAAACTATTTATCTGTGTTATATACACTAATCTGTCAAAGCTGCTCAGGACGATCACAGTTGTATTCATCAAATGCAAGAAATATGTATATACATATTAATGTTTTAAATATTTAAACTTCATGAAGCGAGCTTGATTTATTTCCCCTCACATTTAAACATTTTTTCTTCTTCTTTTCTGTAATATAATATGTGCAGATTCCCTGAAGGAGCGCTGCTTTGAGGACTCTGTGTGGTTTAAGCAGCAAAGCTCTTAACGTCTCTAAAATCTACAGAGAGGCTGTATCGTTAGGAAATCTAGAAAGACTGCCTTTACCAAAATCAACTTAAGCAGCATCAAAATCAACTGTAAAAAGCCGTCCAACTACATGACTTCCAACTTTTTGAGGACCGCACAGTTCCTCCGAGCGCAGTCCAATAACAGAATCTAAACTTGCCAATCTGACATCAGAGTCAGGATTCCTCTGGGAAACTATGCTGTTGTCTCCCACATGCTGATTCAAGAAGCACATTGTCACATGGCTGAGATGTGGTGGGTAGAGGAGCCAAAGAAAAACCTTCTTCGACTGATGACTGCAGAGTTTCCCGAGTGACAAGATAAGCCGTGTGAACTCTCTGTTGTCATAACGCTGCTTAGAAACCATTCTTCTTCTTCTTGTCTAACATTGTTCAAACAGGGCGGTGGGCAGTCCACTGGTCATGGACCCCAACAGCATTTGCAGGAAGGCAAAGCGCCTGGCGGGGAAACAGGCTGAGCTGTGCCAGACTCAGCCCGAGATCATCAACGAGGTGGCCAAAGGAGCCAGGCTGGGCGTCCGGGAGTGCCAGTACCAGTTCAGGTACCGCAGGTGGAACTGCACCAGCCACCACAAATACTTTGGGAAAATACTTCAACAAGGTGAGTGACTTCGTCTGCCTCTTCTTAGTAAAATGCATGCAGTCTTGAAGGAATAGTTGGAAGTAGTGCTGCGAGTTAAATAAGAAGATTTAAATCATTCTCATGTCTACCTGGCGCTACAAGCCAAAATTCAATTTGAAGCTGTCGTGTCTTCGCGGGGTTACGATTATAGCCGCTGTCCTTGCATCAAGTTGAGGTCAGAAGCCTGCCTGATGGCACTCGAACAAACAAGGGCAGCTGTTGTATGTCTGAGGAGACGTATTCACACTTGACTGACTCTCCTCTTCATCAGATTGGGCATGCCTGAAATGATCAGCTAAGAATGCCCTTTCTCTTAACATCTTTCCTAAGATCTCCTAACATCTTCCTCCAACTCTTTGAAGTCTGTAATATAACTGATGCAGGGTCACTGCTGGGTCTTCTGCAATTACTGTGTTGGTTTTTTCTCTTGTCTGATTAGATTCATAGAGAGTTTCTTGTCTCTCCGTTGACTTGCATTACAGAGGACCTTTATCTTTGTGTTTAGTTAACAAACAAGGCACACGTATTATTAATTTACAGCAAAGGAAACACAACGTGCCAAACATTTCATTAAACTCATTTCTGCCTCAGTGGGGGAAGATGTGAAAAATGAAGTTTGGCTCTGATGTGTCATAATTCTAGATAGTAACATACTAGAACTGCACGATTGCCATTAAAATCCAATAAGTTTCCCTTTTGGAGCACTTTTGATTTCATGTGGCCTGACAGTAAGAAGTGCGTCCCATCTAAATGAAGGTAAACACAATAAGTTTTTGCATCAGGAGGCATTTTTGTTCCTTTCAGCTGAGACAAAATCAAAATAACTAACATATTACGCGGCTGAGAGATTTCAAATACCCATTAGATGTGTCAGATATGTTTACTCACCCCTACAATCAACACAGAAGACCTGCGAAACTGAAGTTTATGGAGAAGTTTATGTTTCTTTTAACTTTAATAACTTATAATTATAGATGCAATAATGCTCTCAATGCTTTCTCTTGTTAAGCTCTACAGCTCAATAACAGTGTGACATCAGAAAAGCCATTTTTCTGTAATGAAGGTGGACCAAAGACTGATTTTGTTTTCCATATATGAATTTATGACACCAGTCTTGTTGGACAGAGAAAGAAAGGAGAAAAAGAGAGAAGGAGAGAGGAAGGGAGAGAAGAGGGAAAAGGGCAAGAATCTACCAGTAGGAGACAGACTAGCAATTAATCATGAATTCCTGGCTGTCTATAAGGGAGGCCAAAGTGCTCCGCTGCTTTAAAGCCTTTGTCCACAATTACCTGGATCTGCTCTTAATGGCTGTTTATCATAGACTAGTAGCACTACATGTCAAAATAAAAGTGCCTTCATATTTAATGTTCTCTGGCTGTAAGTGGTTTGCTTAACCTCATTGACCTCTACAGTTCTGCAACAACACACTCTTACAGAGACACTTTCATGACAGTTTTTATTTGCAGAAAAACGAAGGCTGCGTTTTGCACGATTTCTGTCAGGTCACGTGCGACAGCAGCACAGCTACGCCGTGCGTAGGTTTGAAAAGGGAAGCTGCCTCGACTCCTTTGATTGCTCGTCTCATTTTGTGTCACTCTCTGCTGCTGTGTTTGTGGCAGCCAACTCATCGATTCACCGCAGGCATCGTGTTTCTATTTGCTTTATTCGCTTATTTTTGCTACTTTTGTTTTACCTACGGTTACTCCAGCAGCCGACTCGCTGGGCACTGTTCAGTACTGTGAGTTTTCTCCCAATCCTAATGATTCTTACCAATCACGTTTCATCCATCTGTGTGCTTTTTCACGTGTACAGTGGAAAGGTGTTTTACTGACTGAGTTAAACAGGCTTCGAATCCTGTTTAGCAAACAGCCTAAGAGCAGTTTAAAGACCTGCGTGATGGCATTTGTGTATTTCTTGCTGTGTTTGTGAAAAGGATTTATCTTGAGCTGCATCGCTGCTGTACGTCAACACGACTCTCTGAGGAAACAAGGAACGACTGTAGCTGCAGTCGGTGGAATAAGAGCTTTGAATTATTTTGTATTAATAACTGTGCAGCACATGCGTGTGTGTGTGTGTGTGTGTGTGCATATAATGATGAAAACTATTACTCAGTTCGTATGGAAAGAAAACGCATATACAAGGATCCATGGTGCAAATGTTTAGTTTTTGATTTGCGTCAAGACAGCAGATGGAAGAGAAACGCTGAAGGTGAAAACTTAGTGTGTGTGTGTGTTTGTGTGTTTATATAACAGGGGTTTTAGCGGATTTCACAACATTACTGAAACACTGCCATTTCAAAACTTTAGTGCGAGACATCTGAATGAGTGAACACGTTGACACAAGGGCCAACGTGTCCTCACTCCCGTCTCATCACAGACTGAAGCTCGGTCAAGAACTGTGTATTTTAATAAATTGGCCACCTTTTTTGTATCACGTGCAGGGCGCTCTGATTAATTTCATTACAAGTCAGTCAACATGGGAAATCGGCATCATACGATCACAGGCAGATGTGCTCTGCGGGGTCCCAGGTCCCTGTGAAGGAAAAGCTTTTTGCAGATGGGAAAAGGTTGCCTTGCAGCATGCTGTTAATGCTGTGAAACGCTGAATTTTAACTCAGAACACCTGTTGCAAAACCTAACCAGAAGGCTTTTAGTGTCTAAATTTAGACAGGACTAGAAGACGGGCCTGTTTTCTGGTTTGGAAGACAAGTGAACACAACATTTACTACCTCACCTCCCTGCGTACGTTAAATGTAAATGTTTGTTTGCTGCTTGGGTACAAAAACCATCTTTTAACACAACAAGAGGCACGTTGTCTTAAAAAAGACGGAAAGAAATTGTGTCCTGGCATCGTCAGCAGTTCTTGACGTGGGCTTTGAGAAACTTGTGGGTGCATGAGATAAACCCTGCCAAAAACAAACAAACTGGGAAAGTACCACAGACTGGTTCACAAGTTGTGTCTAGATCTTTGCCCATTTTAAGGCTTGGAGATTAAACTGGATTTAGTTTGAGTTATTTTTATAGAAATTGTGAGGTATCGGCTCCTGTAATTGTGGGGAATCGCTCTGCATTTCCCCACAGTATGGACATGGACTGTGGACTGCTGCTAACGCTCAGCTTCACAGGGTTTGTACAGAATACAGACAAAGGAAGCACAACAAACACTGTCTGTGGGAAAAAAGGGATTCTGGAGCAGCACTGAGCAATGGTAGGACTGGTAAAATGTGTTAAAATGAGAGTCGTTGCCAAATTTGAGCACGTGATAGTTGACAGTGTGGATGTGTCCCAGTGGCTCATTTTGCATGTGCATCAGATTGTTTTCTTCTTGGGCCATAAACATCTTACATACACTTATCTCCCAAACAAAGACTTCTGCTTTCTTGACATCAGTCTTTATTATCCTCTCTGTGTTCGAAAACATACAGACCATGGAGCCAGCATGGCTCCCAGTGCGAGCCAGCCCCCATACAGTGATGCTGTAATCACATAGGAGATATTCCAAATTGTGTGTGCAGAGTTGTGTGTGAAATTCTGTCCTGTGTTACGAACCAAGGCCTCTTGCTTTGGGGCTTCACGTTAATTAAGCCGATCGTCAATCATGTCAAAAACGTTGAGACCTTCTCACTAATGATGCTCTCAGGCTGACTCACAGATATGATTCAGATTCTGTGCTGATTGATTGACACACGGGTTTCAGGATGTTTTATTTTCCTGTCAGTGTTTTTAACATTAATGAGCCTTTAAACTGACACTGTGTGCATGGACGTGGATATTAAGACACGCTGTGGAAGAGAGCCAGAGATTAATAATAACTAATGATTCAATGCAGAGAGGTGAGTGAAGAGGAAACACCCAGTGCCTCATGGGAATCCCCCAGCAGCCTACACCTATCACAGTGTAGCTAAGGGAGGATTCAGGGTCACCTGATCCAGCTCTAACTATACGCTTTAGCAAAAAGGAAAGTTTGAAGCCTTAAAAGTAGAGATAGTGTCTGTCTCCTGGATCCAGGATGGGATCTGGTTCCACAGAAGAGGGGCCTGAAACGAGCATGTAGCCTTCTGACCTCCTGTGAGAGTGAGAACTGCTGAAGTCCAGCCCCAACATACAACCCGTCTCTTCTGATATGTGTTTGGATTTATAGATACAGTTAATTTCCACACATCATATGTGATTATATCAGGAGTTCCCCACCTCTCCTCAAACTGTCCCATCTGGGTGTTCCTTGTTTTTAAAAAGTATGAATCACTTCATGGGTAAATTCTGACAGAGATTTTCTTTTATGAGCAAGTTTTGATCTTACATTTTGAAACTCACTCGATATGACCACAGTTCACCTAAACAAACGTTTTCCTATAGCGTGGATCCTCTGTGCCGTAATCCTTTTTAAGCTTTGCTTGACGTCCCTGATCACGTTTAGACGATGACCTCTAAAAGATGAAAAAGCGATTAAAATAATATGTTGTAGATCCTGCAGAAGGACTTTTTTGAAATCGAAGCAGACGTAGACAGGCCCAGACACCCAGCGTGGCAGGGAATTTGTTTGGAATTCATGTCTGCGAGGAAAATGTGAAACAGGGTGCCACAAATCATCAAATTTTTGATAGCTTCTTTCCTCCTCTCCCTTCGTTTTCTCCCTCTTCTTTAAGCCTTCTGCTTTCCCCCCTCGTGTATGCTGTCGGCCCATTTTTACAGAGAGGATATTTTTGCCTTGTGCTAGTTGATGCCCTCAAAACTGAAATGTGTGAAAAACATGTCAAACAACACTTTTCATGTTCAGTTTTTGCCGTGGAGATTTCCTCTGCTCAGCGTCGTGCTTTGCAAGCACAGTTGGTGACATCTGGATGGCCTCTCGGCTTGTTTGGACACAGCACGTGTTGCTATCACCATATTGTACTAATGATTTAAGTGCTGCTGTTTCACACGTGTTTCTAAATAGTTGGAGGGATGCTTTGGAGATGACACATTTTAATTTGAGTACGTTTGCAGTTATAACCTTCTGCCGAATGGTAGGAACAAAAAGGTGTGGTCTGCTTAAGTTGTAACACACACACACACACACACACACACACACACACACACACACACACACACACACACACACACACACACACACACACACATAAACAGACTGGGTGGCGTGCGACAAAACCTGCACACCCCAGCGAGCCTTGATATCAATACCAGCTGTAAGACACCCAGAGATGTCTCCAGTGCAGGCACACTCGTAAAAGTTTGTGTGTGAAAAATATTGTTTTATGCAGTTTGAAGCATTTAACATTTCACAATAGTCTGCTCGTCTTCTGTGTCGTGAAGAGCTGCTGTGTAAAATGTTGGAACCAGCTCAGTAAATCTGAGGATTAGATATGTGAGACGGGACATGCAGCATTTGTACCAGAGTGTGTGTGTGTGTGTGTGTGTGTGTGTTACCATTCCTAATGAATCCCATTCAGTGAATCATGCGATATAGAGCTGGCAGTGTTGATAGTGGTGACTGCACAGCTGCTGCCTTCCAGCTCCTAGAAATAAAAATGCTTTTGCTTCATGTAAACTCAGCACACAGTGGTTAAAATAAGATTTTTCCCTCAAACCTGTGAAACTGTTGTGTTTTATTCTCTTCAGAGGTTATTTTTAGATGTTTTTTTCGTTTAGTTTATCCTCAGCAGGCCTTACACTATTTAAAACACATCTTCCTACAAATTGTTATCATATTTTTTTATCCCTGCACACTTAACAACCTCACACACATGTGTGCAGTCCTGTGATAAACTAAGAACACCTTACTGCCTCCATAAGAATTGAGAAGGTAAGTACAGCCAGGTGCTTCTAATTAAATGTAAATTTGATTAACTCTTGATGATCAGCAAGTGTGGCCACCTCTGTACATCTGGAGCATTCGTACGTGTGTGTCCCAACAACGTCACAGTCTGTCACAGAACTGCAGAAAACCAAGAGCTACAGCTGAGAGGTCATACAGGCTTTATTTAGCATGTTTAATGTTAAAGTTCATGACAGCACTCTTAGGAAAAATGAAAAAGTATGGCTTGCATGGGAGGATAGTCAGAAGAAAGCGTCTTCTCTCTAAAATGAACATGGCAGCACGGTGCAGGATTGCAAAACTGCATCTGAACAAACGACAAGACTTCGCCAGATAATGCACAGCACCACATCTGGCAAAAAACTCATACTCAGTATTTGCAAGGTGCTCGGGCACTGGGCACACTGGGCATACTGGTACTCGGGACCTCGACCTGATGGAAATGCTGTGATGAAATCCTTCAGAGAGCTGTGCATAAACAAATGTCTGCAAACAGCTTAAAGAGACTAATGTGGTTCCACAACTTACTGAGTCATGCACGACTGCACAGAGTGGAAGCTTTGATGTTTTCACACAACAGTACAGCAGTATCTTTTGTCTGTCTTATTCTAAACCTGAAGAAAGTTTCTTATAATTCTTGTGCTTCTTATACTTATGTTCAGGTCAGAGGGCAACACTGTTGTTTTTGGCGATGCAGCTCGTGAGGTCTAAATAAACCTCTTTACTCAAGCAGCAGGTGCTCAGTTGTGGTTTAGTCCCCATCAGCTAGCATTTGTTAACATACTAAAATAGTAAATATCACATACACACGCGTGTCGTTATTAACTTATGATAATATTACTTGCTAACGTGTTAAACTGTAAATGTTTGGTTTTGTTCTTCTATCCTGAAGATCGACATTCAGAAGGCCAATCATTCAAGCCCTGTATGGGCTTTGGCTGCACAGCACATGGTAGCAGCATCAGTGTGTTGTTATTGCTCGCCATAAAAAAAAAGGGCAAACACACAAATCTTTTTTTATTCCAGTTTGTTCTGCAACAAACGTTCAATTTAAAGTAAGAATAAGAGCAGTGTTCACGTGCATTAGCTCTCAGCAATTTTTTATAGCTGCTCTTTTTCTGTCAGGTGATGGACAATAGCTGCTCTAACCCCGGATAAAGACACGCTGATCTGTGGGTGGCAGAAATGCTGAAGCACCCGCGGGGAGACAGACGATCGATTTGCAGTTGTAGTTGAGCACGGCTTTAACCAGCAGCGTTAAGCCATGCACTCGAAATAAACCAGCAGCTGTGGCGTGTGAGAGCTTGTGTGTACGATTATGTTGGCCTGAGAGAGAAATAGCCGTCCTCAGCACCACAAAGCCAGCGACGCTTCAGTTGTCGTAATCGAGCAGGACTGAGAGAGAAGCGCTCTTATCCTGTTCCGTGGGGCTGAGATATCGACTGATGGGATGCAGAGACAGATGTGGAGGGATGCTTGTTGTTTTATTGTCCTGCAGCTGACTGTGGAGCGATACTGACCACTTAATGAAAAATATGTGTCCAAATGTTGTGAATCCCAACTTTGGACAGTTGGACTTAAAAACTAAACTCATCCCACCAGAAGAGCTTCATGCACATATTTTACATGTATGTAAGGCTTTTGAAGTCTCAGTTGTTGCAAGTCTGTCAGCTGAGGTTTGAGCAACAATCAGAATCAAAGAAGTTGGACACCAGGTTTCCAGTCAGGTTTGTGGAGCCAGATGAAGTTTTATGACATCCAGCATTTTACATGAGAGACATAAGATTTGAGATTTTGTTACGACCCATCAGCAAAATCAGCTCTGTATTTACGGAGCATCACCCATATATGAACACTTACTGCCGTCGGTATTCAGAGGTCACCAACTTTCAGCAGAGTCAGTCGCTACAGACCTCCAAACTTCGCGTGGCCTCCAGATTAACTCGAGAACGGTGAAGCTTCGTGGAACGGGCTCACAAGCTTCATCCAAACCTTACAATGCAAAGCGTCATATGCTGTGGTGGAAAGCACGCCACCACTGGACTCCAGAGGAGCAGAGACATGTTCTCTGGAGTGACAAATCAGCATCTGGCAGAGTGTGGGTTTGGTGATTGCCAGGAGAACAGTACTTGTCTGACTGCCCTGTGTTTGGTGGGGGGGTGTTTGGTGTTCCCAACTTTGTGGGAACACCAGTGCACAAAGTCCATAAAGACATGAATGCATTTCTGGAAGGACGGTCAAAAATTCCCATTAACACACTCCTAAATTGTGGAAAGCCTTCCCAGAAAAGCTGACGCTGTTATAGCTGCAAAGGGTGGGCCGACATCACATTAAACCCTGTGGATTAAGAATGTGATGTCGCTCAGCTTCATATGCGTGTGAAGGCAGACGAGAGAATACTTTTGGCAGTGTAGTGTGTATGAGATCGAAACGGCACAGAGAATTGTCCCCTGGGGAAGATCTCGCGAAACGGGGACTGGAGATGAGGAGAACTGTCCCATTGCAGTAGAAAATGATGAGGCAGGAGCTGTAATGCTTGATGCCAAGGTTCTATAAGGACATCGATGTCGCCTGTATTAAATCTAAAACTCACATCCAGAAGATTTAGAATAGAAAATGTGTATGGCGTATATTTATACAATCCTGTATTTTACATGTTTGCAGTGGGGCTGTATAAGTTGTCATTACTATGAATTCCTTCAAACTCTGGTAAAAGTCATCAGATATCTGTGGAATTACTCTTTGTGAGCACTTTTGTAATGCTGCATGCAGACTCAGTAACCGAACCCCCTCTTTTGCTTGTACCTGTTCCTGTAGATATCCGGGAGACAGCTTTTGTTTATGCCATCACAGCCGCCGGTGTGACCCACTCTGTGACGCAGGCCTGCAGTATGGGAGACCTCCTGCAGTGCGGCTGTGAGGCCACCAGGAACAGACCGCCTCCGAAGCCGTCCTCCTCTGGGGACGGGGTCAAGTGGGAGTGGGGGGGCTGCGGAGATGATGTGGAGTTTGGTTATGAAAAGTCAAAGCAGTTTATGGATGCCAAGAGGAGGAAAGGCAAGAGTGACATCAGGACGCTCGTCGACCTGCACAATAACGAAGCTGGCAGACTGGTAAGCAGTTTCACAAAGTTTCTGTATCCTGTTCAAATGTAGTAAGAATGCATGTTTCACCTGCTGATAAAGTTCGACAAAGGTGTCGGTTGTCCATTGGAATGCTTCTTTCCATTCCACTAACATGCGAAAAGAGAAAGCCGCGGCCTCCAGCCATATTTGTGTCGTGCCGTAAGCTGATATTCTAACAAGAATCGGGTTTCTGAAACAAAAAAAACAAGAACGTGCCCGGCGCTTTGTTTTTGAGCCTCGGAGGCAGCCTTTCTACTGCCACTGTAGAAGTTAAAAGTTCCTCTGTGTTGTGAATTACCACCATGATGGTCTTACCGCGCTACTGGAAGATGAAGGAGCAAGTTTAGTTTGGTGTTTGTTTATAAGAAGAACACTGGCAAATCTTCAGGATCGCATTTCCTTGTGCGGCGTTGTCGCTGTTTGAGTTCGTTGCAGAATTGTTAAAAGATGCACAAGCAACACCGAATTATAAAGTTCACTTTAGTTGGGGTCAGCGGCAGGTAGAGAGGAAGAGAGGAGGGTTTTTGGGATGCAGTCCAATTGTAGCATTAGTGAACAAACTGTTTGAACATAGGAAGAAACTTGCACACAAATTCCCAGAGGTTGAGAAATAAGCGTGCTGCGATGCGCCCAAATGTCTGTTTATGTGCATGAATGCATGTCTACTTTTATACACATTTGTGTGTGTGTGTGTGTGTGTGTGTGTGCGTGTGTGTGTGATGGGTTAATTATGTGCATTATAAGTGAATGATCTGTTGTCAAGGCTTGTTAGATGTAGGAAGGCCAGAGGCAACGTGGAGGGAGAGGGGGGCTGGGGAGTTAAATTCCTTCTGAATAGCGTCTGCTTTTATCTTACCTATCTATCAGTGTGTGTGTGTGTGTGTGTGTGTGTGTGTGTGTGTGTGTGTGTGTGTGTGTGTGTGTGTGTGATCCAGGGCCTTTGTCTGTCATATATCATGAAAACACAATAATAAATTCTTCTTAGGCGAATTAGTCATTTGTCATAAGCAGCTCGGCTTCACTTCAGGGTACAAGTTAACTGTTTTTGTCCTTCTTTCTGCTTGATAAACCCTCTCCTCTCTTTTTCACCTGTCTGCCCTCTTTCACCTCCCTTTTCCCCCCTTTAGGCAGTAAAGCTCTACATGAGGACTGAGTGCAAATGCCACGGACTGTCAGGCTCGTGCACGCTGCGCACGTGCTGGAAAAAGATGCCGCATTTCCGTGAAGTGGGCGACCGCCTGCTGGAGCGATTCAACGGCGCCTCGAAGGTGATGGGCGGCAATGACGGGAAGACCCTGATCCCTGTGGGCCAGAACATCAAACCTCCGGACAAGCAGGATCTGATCTACTCGGACGAGTCTCCGGATTTCTGCCTCGCAAATCGAAAAACAGGTTCGCTGGGAACAAAGGGGCGTATATGCAACAGCACGGCCATGGACATTAGCGGCTGTGATTTGTTGTGCTGCGAGCGAGGCTTCCGGGAGGAGACGGTGGTGTTTGAGGAGAACTGCTTATGCCGTTTCCACTGGTGTTGTGTCGTCCAGTGCAAAAAGTGCATGGTTCGAAAAGAGCTTAGTCTCTGTCACTGACGAACTAAAGTTTAAAGTAGTCAAATTACTTTGTTAATTACAACTACTTTTGTTACTTTTTGAAGTTCTTGCTTTAGTTTGGATAGGGTGAAAGATGCAGAGGATCTCGAGTTTATGGTTATCAAGCTCAGTCAGAAGTTGAAACAATGGAAACAATGGAAACAATGGAAACAATGCCATATCCTCCTTCCACCTGCAGTTCAACAACATTGCTTAATAGGAGACGTTGCTTTTATTCCACGATATTCTGCAGGGTAGTAAGAAGATTAAGGACCTCACTATGGCCCATATTCCATTCCAGTGCTCATAGACGTACTGTTATCTAACGGTGTAATGCTCATAGACTTGACATAAAAGATGGACGTAGCCTCTGGATCTAAAGAGTGAAGTAAATGCAAAAGTGCCTTAAACCTGCTTTAATTCCAAAACCCAGCAGGGAGCAACTCCCCAATACGTAATGACTTTATAGCCTCGGTTGCTGTTTTCAAGCCTTCTTCAACCAGTTTGTAAACGATGGGCTCATTTCAGGTAAAACTGACAGTAAAGCAGGACGTGGCAAATCACCCCCATATGAACATGCCAATGGGGATGGTTTTGGTGGCTACACCCATCTTTCATATATATTCCGTCTTAACAAGTGTAATCATATTCTTGAGTTTGCATTTACCAAAAACTGTGTCTCAGTTATTGTAACTGCAGCGAATCAACATAGTGAGAAAACAAAACGATGCTGGTCTTGACCTGTTGTTCTGCTACTACATGAAAAATGTAAAAAAGGGAAACTGTAAACCGTTGTTATAGTTGCAAAGATGCTGTTAACACCATGCTTTGCAGGTGCGGACTTGGCTTGCCAGCAGAGACTCTTATTTATATAAAGATATGATGACTACTTGCTTCCGTCTGTCTCTCAGAAGCACTTTGGATGCAGCAGCTGCCGCGGACGTCCTCATCAGCTTGGCAATCAAACCTGCAGTCGGCTGTTTCTCCCGAACCAAAATAGAAACCTTTTTTTTTCATGACATTTTTTTGTTATCAAAAAAATGTATATGATGCATTTTGTTTATATATTATGATATACAGGGCTAATAATAATAATAATAATGCACTATGGATGTTAGCTTTTATTTGATACTGTAAGTGCCTGTGTGCGTGCGTGTGCGTGTGTGTGAGAGAAGGTGTGCATTATTGTGTTTGTGTAGGTTGGCCAGTTATCACCATATCCTTCAGTGTATATATCTTGTTGCTGTCTGTTAAACTGCAGTATGCTGCTTACTGAAAGCACACCACTCCTGGACAGTCTGTCTCTGAGCGACACAGACGAGGTCTTTTTTTGTTGCTTTGTTCCTCTTCAGCAGAAATACCCATAAACTTATTGTATCATCTAATTTACACTTTTGTATATCTGGCAGTGCACAGCAAGTATACTGAACTATAACACAACATTGCTTCAGTTTGTGCTGTTCAGGTTTTTGTGTTTGCGCGAGGTTTCATGTAGGTACGCATTTATAATTTAGAGTCAGCTGGTTTTAGCGGCGCACCGTGGCTCACATCTGGATGCTTCCTCGTCACTTTTATCGTCTGCTGTGTGACAGACTTTTATAACCTAACCGATGGTTATTCTGTAAGTCCATTTTGTAGTTGATGTTAACCACTTAAGGTCATGATAACAGCTGTCACAGCAGTCCTTAGTGTTTTTGTGTGAACGGAGCCAGAGCACGGCAGTGATGAGGAGGCTGCATCTTATCACTAGTGGTGTTTTTTGAGAATTTCCCCCTTCTTCAGCTTTTTAACACTTTCCAATCAGGTTTGGTGGGAACGCAAATCTTTAAAAACATTTCAGCGATGTCACTGTAACATAATTCAGCCCGTCTTTAACCAGCAAAGCTTCTTCGTTCATTGGTCATTTATTTAAATGAGTTTTGTCCGATATTGCTTTTTATTTCCATCTGCTCCTCGTCTTTGTATTCAGGAGAAATGGTTGCATACTTGGATGTTACACTGCAGCTTCATTAAACATAAATGCCTAAAGAGATTCAAGTGGCTCGTGACTGACATCGAAGACACCGTTCAAAACCAGATACATTATCATTCCTTTTGATAATTAAGTTACTTTGTATGTAGTTGGACAAATTGTTATTTAAACTATGATGATACTTTTTAGTTTCAGTATTTCCACACAATAAAATAGATTTCACTGATGTTTTACTTCTACAGTGATGTAAGTGTGTTATTTGGACCCAGTCTATCACTCTGAACACTAGATTTTGTGAGGAGCAGCACAAACCTGGGATTTATACTCACTAATGTCACTGCTTTGGGTGTCTGTCACCTTGTTTATCAGACTTTTACGAGCTCTGTTTTTACATCAGCATGAGTTCAAGTTAGGTTTTAACCTCAGTGATTCACTAAACCTGACCCTTTGTGTAGGATTCTCTGTGGTACTCATAAAGAGGAGGTATATATCATTTGGGGGCATTTATTCTGTAGAAATTAGATGACAAGGAGGCCAAAAAAAGAAAGAAAGAAAAGTGGGCCTGTATTAGTTTGAGCTGTACAAGTTGACACAAGTTCATATTTTCCAGGAATTTGGTGGTGCAAAAAACTCGCGCCAGAAGTTGCGTTTAAGAAATGGAAAGGTAAGCCAAGAGGAAGAAAATGCCATGGGGCGCTCGTCTCTGCTCCTGTCCCCTACACACTGCTCTGCCCTCTCGTCCTCCTGCATTAAACCTGCGCTGGCGTTCAGAGCAGAGCAGCCAAAGCCAGAGAAAATAGACAGATGAGCAGGTAGATTTATTGGAGCATTGGTATAAATAAAGTTGCCTGTCGACATCTGTGCGCATGTGGCTGCATGCGTCTGTCTTCGTCAGCGCGTGTGTCCATTTGCGCGTGTCTGCACGGGTGCGTAGCCAGGTTAGAACGGGTGTATTTTTCCATGTGACCCTTTGAATGAAACAGTGCCTTCAGATTGCAACATCGTCCCTCACGGGAACGAGTTTTGTTGATGCTAAGTGCTTACAGACACACACAAAGCATTAATGAAGGGCTGCCACTGTTCATGGATTGACAGTGTTACTCTGCAGACAGTCATTCCCATACATCACTCAGATAAATAGTGTCCTGTCATTGCTTATCTGCTACAGTGGAGTCTTGGTGGTCTGCTGCTCTTATTTGCCGTACATTTAGCGCACAAAATGAGCGTTTACTTGCAGTAAAACAGATATTTGGAGGCGTGAGATTACATAGAAATGCAAAATGAGTGGGCCACTGTAGAGAAATGAGCGATGAGCGAGGGAAAATTAATGAACAGAGGAAAAAAAGAAGGGAAAGGAGAGACTGAAACAAGATAACAAAAGTAAGAAAGCGACACAGAAAAAGAACTTGGAGGTAACTCGACACTATAATTCTCCTCCATTTGTGTGAACTCTCCTCCGGTCCTCCATCAATCTAGCAGCAAGATGTTGCTTATGCAAAGGGCACATCCAGAGATCGGCTCTGTGTGGGGTTTCATCTGATACCAACGACCATAATTACAGGAGTGGGAGAAACAGAGAAACATACTTAAAGCAAACTGAGCTCACGAAACCTGTATGTATACGCACAGCATTCATCGTGCTTTCAAAATGCACAAATCTGCACACACAGTCTCGGTGTGTTTGGGAGAGACAGTGATCTTTATGAGTTAATGCAGGCCCTGGAGGTGATGCCTAAGTCCCACAGCCCACCCAACTTGGCTGCCAGTGCTCAGAGATTTAATAGTCCATTTTGTGCACATCACTTACTCACCTTTTAGGTAAAGCTCGCCTGGGGATTCCTCAACGGCATTTACCGTACAGTTAAACACATCGAGAGCGCGTGACGTGAGTAATCTTGCTCAGGGTTGTTCCTGAACGTGAAGTGACTGGAGTGCTGTGTTAAAAATAAATTGCTTTGCAGATAAAGCTCTGCTAGAGTGGTTTCTCTCTCGCTCTTTAAAAAAAGTATTTTGGCAAAATGGCCCTATACTCCTTGAAAAATATACTATATGAGAAATTATGTGTGCTTTTCTCAAGGAACCTGCTATCATTGCAACACCCTAAAACAACACTTTCTTTCTTGAGAAACACTCATTGACCCACATCATTGTAGTGGGTGGATAAACATTAAGATGACCTCACAATGTATCTTTTGCTCATCTCGCTCCTTCACCACCCACTCCCCTAAATCTCCCTACATCTGTCCCGCATCTCTGTTGCTTCCTCTCTCCGTCTCTCTCGCTCTTCATCTCTCACACACTCGCTCTCCTGCTTGCATGTGTGCCATTTATCAAACTCTGTTACCGTCTCTCTGCCCCGTGTCTTCTCCTTCTTCTCTGTTATCTTGGGTTGTGAAAACATGGCTGCCAGAAGTTGGTGGGAGACAGAAGGGGCCTGGTGTCTGCTCCGACTGCTTTGGCTCAGAGTCGGTTCCTGTGTGAAGACCAGGCAGGACGCTTTCTCCCAGGACAGAGACAATAAACACGGCTGTTTGTACAACAAAAGTCATGAAATGCCTTGATGGGAAGCAGGTTAGCAATGTGCTCAGACATGTATATTGGCATATTGTGATCAGCATACACAGAATCCTTTCCATTTGTCTAATGAGGGAGATGAACGAGCAACAATGTCCCGAGACATCCGCCGTCTCCAGCTTAGTGTTTGTGCAGCATCGTGCACTTTTACTAAGGTTTAGTGTGTCTGTCATGCAGCACAGCAGGACTGAGGAAATCAGGAAAACTAAACACTCTGAATGGATTTATTCATTTTGGTGTTTGAACACTAGATGGCGCACTTGGAGCAGAAAGTTGATTCGTTGGAAAGTTGGTCCTCTTGCTCACTCCATCTCGTCTGTCTTGACAGACGTCATCAGAGCACTGATGGCAATGATAATGATAATAACAATTTAAAAATAGAGTAAATTAAAACAGTGAAAATGGAACTATAATCAAGCACAACATAGATTCACCAAATTTAAAGCAAAGGTTTAAAACAATAAATGGCCATAACTTGTAATCCATGCACGTTTAGATCAATCAGCCCCTTATTTCTCTCAGTGTGGACATTTGTTTTGGATTGTGTGTGAGAAAGTGAAGACAGTTATACTGCATTTTTGCTCTGGAGCTCTGAAACTTTGTGCATATACTGTTGGACCTGTTGCAACTGCTACTTTGCATACACTCACACTAAAGCACATACATGAGCACAGACACACACACACACAGACAAAAACGTCGTGAGACAACAATGGCATGCAAACGTGAAAAATTAGGGATACCCAGGGGTAAACGAGGCAGTAAAACAAAACAAGCACGTCTGATTTCTCTGAGCACAAAAGATTTGGTGAGTGTGTGTGACTGTGTGCGTATGTGCTCTGCAGCATTTGTAGGTGTGTTGCCTCTGCTGTCCATGCTCAGCTCCTTGGTTTCATACTAAGAAACAAAACATGTTCTTTCTTTGGCTGAAGCAGATTTTCAAATTTGATTTTATGGTGGCAAATTCTCGTTGAGTGTTCTTTTCGAGGGGTTTGCAGAGCTAGCGATTTCAGCTTCAGATAGTCGCTAAAATTCCATGAAAGCATCCTTTCTGAACATCACTGGGTTGTTTGCGATGAAGAAAGAGAAAGTTAAAGAGGAATGAGGTTTTAGAGAGATTGTGGACTGGTTTCAAACCCATCATTGTGACCACTGGAGAATTTAACCCTTCAAAGCCTGAATCATGAAATTATTGCTAGAAAAATCCTTTTGTTTGTTTGGTTTTTTGTGTGTTTTTGAACCTTCTGACCTTCATTTGCATATATGTGTTTTAATTTGAATCATATTTGACACATCTGGCATTTGTGTTAAATGTGTTTTGAACAGAACACTAAATCCTGGTTCACAAAACACAGACAAACAGTGAAAACTTTAAAATACCCGTTGTAGTTTAAAGTGTACATTTTTCTAATGCTGTCATTATTTTTGTTACTTTTCTATTTCCTGAAAATTCTTATAAAACTTCCAGAAAATGATCAGTGTATTTACAGAGCAAGATAATTCTAACCAGAAACTTTATTCAGAGTTTCCAAGTTTTAAATTGTAGTCCAAAGATATAAAACAGACATAAAAAGGATGGAAGAAAAAACGATTTTTGCATGCTGGCCGGAGAAAGGGTATAATGGTATAAATGCAAGGACACGAAACAGCAACGATATCAAATGACGAAAAAAGGTTTAACATAGTAAAACCTTAAATAGTTTCCTTTACGCACATTTTATGCAGATTTAATGAAGGTTTGTAAAAATCTTCAGTGTCGAGCTGCGAATAACCTCAAAGCTTTAAAGGTGGAAACAAAAGGGGAAGAGTGTGTGTTAAGAGTTAAAGAAAACATGACTCTTTCATTCTCTCCATTTCCCAAAAAATACACCCCCAAAATATTTTCTTTTTCCTTCACCGGGGGGAAAAAGTCAAGTTTAACCTCTCACTCTGGTGCCTGTTTTGTTAAAGGAGCCTAAGTGAAGACTTATCTCTTCTGCAGCATGTGTTCACTGTACATTCTGCGAGTCATTAGGGTCATCCAAAATAACGGCAGTTCTCACTACCTGAGGATATTTTTGTTCTCCGAAAAGAAGGATTTATTGATTGGAATCACACTGTGGCCTCAGCATGCGATTGCAACACAGCTACAATACCTTACAGCAATAAAAACACATTTGTTTCAGCTCTGATGACGTGAAAAAGCAAACATAATAATTTCTACTGCTCATCAGGGTCGCGGGAGGAACAATCCCCCTTCCCAGGCAGGGGGGATACTGAGGTCAGCCGAAGCCTTCTGAGAGGCACAATCTCTCTACCTTGTCCCCCTCCATGGATCACCATCTTGGAGGAAGGGTTTGTTGTTGGAGACAACGTCTCCTGCACGAGAGGCTGGATCAAGTTTGACACTAATGAGCCTCACAAAGACCAAAATCTATATGCAGCAACCTTACCTGAGGCAGGAATACCAGGGTACTACCTGGGGGAACAGGTGGCAGAGCCCACGGCAGCTCAGTCCAAACAAGAAACTTGGATCCACCCACCACAGGAGTGGTCCAATCCCAACTGCTGAAGCTGGCCTCAGGTACAGAGACCATAAGATAATGTTTGCTTGTTTTGTAGGAAAGTGGTGATTGTGACTGCGCCAGGCGTTTGGGAAAAATAAAGAGACGTGAGTGGGACACAGTAACGCTTGCATACACGTCCTTTTTCACTCCTCTTATTTTTAGCTTTCTGTTTTTCAAAACATGCCTCGAATCATATGCTATTGATCTCAAACGCAGATGGTTTAATTGGAAGCCCTGTCATTTGTCCGAGCTTGATGTAATTGCACAGTTGCTGCTTTCTTCGCAGTATTCGTCGAATCCTGCCTGCATGCAAAAACATACAAACTCTTGGTTATTGACAGTCTCGCAAGTACCCACGCTATTTTTCTCCTCTCATTCTGTCTCCTGCACGTCTTCAAAAACACAAAAACCCAAAAACACACACATGAGCGCAGAGCCAAGAATTTGCTTGTTAGAAGTTTGTTACTAGAGCTGAGCCTTGTAATTGACTAACCTCTGCTCCGCCGCTCTCCTCTGCTTTGCTCATTTTCGTCAATTCGGTCCAAAACTCTCAAAGAAATGTGAACTTTGCCTGAACTCCCTTCTCAGAGAGACACTGAGAGCGAGGGTGTGACAAACATAACTTATGTTGGTTAATAAACTGCACATGCACAGTGTGCAGTCAGAGTGTCATTACCCCATGTGCTGAGGTAAAGAGTGAGGTACAGAAAAGCCAAGAGGCAGAGAGATGATGAGGGATTTAGCAAAATAGCCACGAGCGATCTTTAAATTACTGAATGTTGTAATTATACCTGAACTTCTATCATCAATCAGATCAGGCTAAACTACCTTTTATTTTATTTGTGTCACGTGTGTGACTTTTGACTCAGTGAAGGTAACCAGGACATCCACTCTGCAATGTCTGCAGCGGTGAAGTTCATCTTCAAAAGGTCACTGCAGTAAAAAACAACACCGGGGGAGCTCAAACTAAGGAAAGTCCATCACTGCACCGCGTGATAGGCTCTGAGGTAAAGACACAACGCTTCAACCTTTGACTTTACAAGTGTCAGAGACGTAATCAGACCAAAGTTACCGAGGTTTTCAACCAAGCACGAGGGGAGCGGTGCAGACGAACTTTGCAGATAAACGAAAAGAAATTTTTATCCACATAAAAACAGCAACTTCAACACTTTTTTTCATTGCTTGCTTTCTTGCCCAGAGTTAAGTGAGAGTATTGCCGCCGCTCCCACCTGATACAGTTTCAGAGCTCACCTTTATCCATGAAAAACTCTCACCAGCACCACTACTGCTTTGATTAATCAGCAGAAAACCTGCCCGTGTGATTATCAGGCAAGTGCATATCAGCAGTTTGCTGCTTTTAGCACATTTTGTGTCATTTAAATGCACTTCAATGTTTTGCATCATTTTGCAAAATCCAGTTATAAGGAGTGAAATGTTGCCATAAAAAGCAAAATAACTAAAGTAAATCAGCATTTTGTGCAACTTGGACCTGTTTGAGCTCTGAGCAGATTCTTCTGGTATAAGTTTGGTCTCTAAAAGAATATAGCATACAGAATATTTGTTAATATGAATAATAATAATATGAAGAGGTTTTTCAGTAGTTAAATGCATATAAAACCCAGATCATTTCCTTTCTGCTAATCATATTTAAACTGCACTTTCAACCTCTGAAGTCAGTTATGTTATAATGACGAGTGTTGTTGACACGTCGGTGCATGATTTTAGCTTAATTATGATCTAAATTAAACCCTAATGAGACAAATCATCAGCATATCTAACAATCATCATTTTAAATGTAAATCTGCCATCTAAACCTTTGTGTCCATCACACACGTTTCAGAATATGGAAAACAGTTTGGGACGTCTTACTTCACAACTGGGGTAAATTTAAAAATGTAACATTTATTACAGATAAAAATCAGAGAAGACCTGACCTCTGGAAGGGAAATACTTTCTGTTGAGCCTGCAATGACAGGCACACATCAAATTGAGTTTTGAACTGTGTGAAGCAACACATCAAGCTAAAATACGCAAACTGGAGTACAAAGGGAAAAATGTCAATCTCATGTTTCTGTATATTTCAATATAGTGCTAAATGAATGCTTTTGATTGGACAAGACCATAAACTACATATTCATACGTGCTATATGACGTTATGTGTTTACACGGCACTCGCTGCTGGGAAAACTTAGCTCAGTCGTTTCTCTCCCTGCAGGACAATAAAGATTCAACAGCACCAGACACTGCAGCTCAACAAGAACACAGGCGCTATTGGGAAAACTCCGTGTTTTAGTTTATTATTGAATTAAACCTTCAGTGGTTTTGTATTTCATGTCGCCTAGCAAGTTAGGGTGAACAGTGCAAGATAAAAATAATAAGGGTAACGGGAAAATCGTGTTAAAACAAAAGCCTTGAGAAACAAAATTAGGAAGCTGGCAAGTGGACTTGACAAAAATAAAGTCTTTAGGTCTCTAGACACAAGAGTCAGAGAATGTGAGAGGAGCTCTGTAATGTTTCCCACATAATTTTTAATAAATGCAAGCAGAAACACACTCACAGTGGTGAGGAAAGGGAAACAGAGGTGTGTGTGTGTGTGTGTGTGTGTGTGTGTGTGTGTGTGTGTGTGTGTGTGTGTGTGTGTGCGCGCGTGCACAGGCCCAGTCTGCATGTGCATGCTGTCTGAAGTACATTTTTACATACGTGTGACTTGTGCACACAAAATGAATATGCAATGCGTGTGTCAAAGTTTCCTGCTGGGACCCGTATCCATATTTTGAAAAACAAGCCTCCAACTTATCATCTCCGACGTATTTCACAAACACCACTGCTGAAATTTGCTGTGGGAAGTTTTTGTCTCCGCCTTCTGACAATGGGAATAATTACACAATCACTTTTGGATGAGTTACTAAATAACACACTTGTCCACACTGATGTAGAGTACGTGTAATATCCATGTCTACGAGCAAAAAAGCATCATGCATGTGTGTGTTTAGCCCCTCCTCACACTAAAGCTGTTTGCCCATTCATGAGGATGACATTAACTCCAAGTTGCTGGAGCATCAAAACATTTCGACTGGCTCTTTCAGAAACTCAGCGGCTGTGGCTTACTCTCCCTCCATGGGGCTACTCTTCTTCATGTCACTACATATAACACAAACTTTGCACACTGTCGACAGACTCTGTCTCACTGTGTGAGAATGTTTGGCAAAGGCCAGAATGCGATGGCCAATGTTCTGCACGGTAGCTCTAAATAAAGAGATTTGTGGTAAAGTTTGTCCTTCTTCAGTGAGATTCAGTTTGAACATGAATATGAGATTAAGCTTAAATGAGCTCAATATTTCTAGTCAGTCAGAAGTAAAAATTTACTTGACAAATTTAATTTTTGATTTAATGTCTTTTGGTTTCTTGTCTTATTAATTTCGTCATGTGATCTTTTTCCCCTCTGTTTTCCTCTTTTTGTTTGGTTTCCTGTTCGTGTTTTACAGCACAGAAAAACCTTTTAAACACCTTTTTGCAGGTTGGCGTACAGGACGGCCTCGCTGCGTTACAAAAGAGGCCCTCTGTGCTGCTGTTTTTGATTCTCCAAGTGGAAAGAGGGGGGTAAAGTATCACTCATGTTTATAAAGAACTGTGATTCAGAAAGTAATTTTATTATCAGTCATGACGAGAGCCAGAGACACAAAGGGCTCCAGATGACAGCATGCGACACATCCTGCTGAAGTCAGAGACCCAAAACCACCAAGTCTATTAGCAATCCAGCTTTCCTTAGATGCCTTGAAATAATTAGTCACAAAGTTGCCGTCCCCGCCAAATCTTGCAGATCAGGGTGCTGTGATAAATCCCACTGGAAGAAAACTTGATGTGGGATTGTTTCCCTGAGCTTCTAAATTTGTGTATCGCAACTTAATTGCGTCTGAACGCTAAACTTGTGTAGTGTTTTACTACTTTGGTTACTCCGTGCTGGCAGAATGCTTGCTTCACTGCACTGGTGGGGAAAACCTTTTTATTTGTGGTTTCTAATTCTTTACTCTAGCCTGCTCATAAAGCACTGAGATGAGCGATATCATGTGGTGTTCATCAACCAGGGAGCTTTTTCTTAAACTTTATAGTCGTTTAAACAGAACGATTAAAGTCCATGACACACAGGCAAGGTTTGGACAGCAACGGGAGCCAGCAAGTTTAACAACGCCTCAGTTCTTCATGCTTTCATGCATAAGGACCTTCAGATTTACCAAACTTTGCAAACCAACATCCAGCTTACATCTTGGACTGTTTTCACGTGGATGCTTGAGATGGTCCGTGAAAAAAACTCCTTCCTCGGTTCTGAGAAAACTGTCCGCCCTGATGACGTCAGCAGGAGTGGTTGTGACTTTACTGGTTTCTGAGTTTGAAGAACTGACCTCGAGATTCTACCCGTTCTAAACAGTGACACTGACCATCACCATCACCAGACCCTAAAACCTATCAGGTAACTGTTACACCAGCTGTTCCACACATCAGGGGAACAGCTGGATGGTTTTTCCACGGGCTTTTAAGAAATCCGACTTCCTTTTGCAACTAGAAGAGGTGCCCCCTGTTGGTCAACAGAAAAATGCAGATTTAAGGCGCTTTGCTTCAATCTTTTCGATCTGAAAGCCACCTCCATCCTGTATATGGAGCAAAGTGCATTCAGTTTATAGCTAGAAACAATTATGCTGCTGGTTGCATTATAGAAAGTGCAGTAGGCTTTGTGGGGCTTTACCCACAGCGCTTATACATGGAAATATATCTCAGGTACTATTGCCTTAATGTTGGACTGTTTTCTCAATATGTCTGCGTAATTTCACGGACGTGGACTCAGTGGAGCAGCCCTTCAACCACGAGTCTGAAATGAGTCATGGACTAATTTTTTGAAATAGTGGGTCAGTGGTAAGTTACGGGACTGATTATAAATCTCATTATAAATAATGTTTTTTTTAAATAAATAAAAATAAAAATAATTCATGAGGTTTGGATATTCCCTTAGAGCTCATAAACACCTTCAGCTTTAACATTCTTTTTTCCTCTTTGTCCACTTCTTAATCAAATTCATCATCGTCTTTCACAATCATCTAAGCAATCCACTAAATCAAACGCAAAAGAAAGTTTCGGTTTTGCGCGACTTTCCTCTTCATCCCCCATCCTCATCCTCAGCACCGCTCCTCAGAGGGCGCGGGCTAAGTGTTTCGGTTTTCTTATCTAGAAGGATCTCTATCCTGTTTTAACGAGGCACTTGACCTCCCTCGGCGCTCTCCTACTCCCTGAGTGACGCAAAAAAAGTGGGCTGGCGAAGCGCTAAGTGCAGCAGTTTAGAGGACTATCTGTGCGCTACTCCAGCAGACTTCACTTGGAGCGCCTATATAGGTTCAGTCGTCTGTCTCGGATGTTACACCAGAGCCTTGTCGGCGGAGATACCGGCATGAGAACGGATGCGTTTGAGAGGTTAAACACGGACTTTTCCTCAGACTTGTAACAACCCCCCGCTTCATTCATTAAGTTGGGAGGTTGATGAAACTTTTCTTGAATGAGTCTCCCGCCGCTGGCTGGCGCATCTGGATTCAGGTTAGTCGGAGCTGTCAAGTCCAGAGTTCAATTCTTCAGCCGGAGCCTTTTACCCCGTTTTTAAACTTTGTGGCGAAATACTGGAATTAGTTTAAACCAAACTCTTAATTTTGACAACTTTTTGTGAACATTTTTTATTGCAAGACACAAACATGGAAAACTCGGTCCTGAGAATGACATGCGTCCTGGTGGCTATCTGTCTCTTGGATAAAAGGTGAGTGAAATTAATACGGAATGCAGTAATTCCACTAAAACTTTAAGTCAAGCTGCTGTTTTAACGCAATTAAAGAACATCTTTCATCGAGCCTCCTTATTTGAACTTAAAAATCTGTTAACAGGGTGTTGTGAGATGTCAGATTTATTTATCGACGTAAAATTTGTATTTCATTCATTCAGCTAAATGTTTCACTGACAGGTTGTCTGCGCCTAAAATATAAATATAATGAAGTGTAAACAGTTGTGTGCTTTCTTTTTTATTTCTATTTATTCTTTATTATCTTGAACACTTTTGCCCACATGCTGGTTCCAGCTGTAAAATTTGGAAAGGCAGCTTTTGAACTTGTGCTGCTCTTTACTCTCAGAGCCGGAAACACAACAGGTACCAACAGAAGTCAAACTGGAATTGCAAAGCCACAAAAAGCAATCCCACACTGAAAGTGTAACATGCAAATGAATAACATGCAGTGGCAAGTTGTTTTATTGATTGATTGATTGTTTTTTTTAATCGCTCCAAAGCTACTTTGCTTAGATAAGCGGCACACTGTGTGTGTGTGTGTGTGTGTGTGTGTGTGTGTGTGTGTGTGTGTGTGTGTGTGTGTGTGTGTGTGTGTGTTCCAACACTGACGACTTTTTCTTCTCTTTGCTTCGTGGAGAAGTTTTGCAGAAGACACTCTCGCAGGTCCCACGTGTTTACGAGACTATAAGCAGAGTGTGTGTGTAAATGCTGTCTCTTCCCCACACCTGTATTTGCGTGTGCATCTGGGAGTGCGCGTGGCTGTTTGTTGGCTGGCTGCATGTGCGGCACACACAAACCTGTGTTTTGCCTGTAAAGATCATGAAAAGAAAAGCAGGACAGCTTTCAGTCATCAGGAGCGCATCGTGTGTTTTTCTTATTGCTGCTGTTACTGTTCGTCTGTGGAGCACAAACGCGCTTTAGAGGCTGTCAGCTGAATTATTGCTGTTCACACGATTAACCTGAAACAGAAGCTGAGACAGTTGAGTGCAGAGACACACCTTACTGCTAATAACAATTTATGTGCTAAAGTATTTCCTCTGGTTATTTTATGTGGCAGGTACGTAGGTTTTTATTTTTGCCTTAATTCATTGTGCTGCAATAAAAACATCCTGAGTTAAGTATGCACATTTTTAAAGACTTTAAAGGCTTAATCATTTTTTTAAATATTACTTTTATTTAAACCAATGGCAAAACAGATGCACAATCATAAAGTGAATCAATCTGAAAAGTAGAACATACTAACAGATTAAAGAGTACAGTTCCCCTCCGAAACCACCAGCATCTGGAGATGTTTTTATCAGCGCTACCACATAGCACACACATTTGTGTATTTTGGGGGTTTTACAGGAATCGGTTAAACCAGGGACCAACAAGTCATGGCAGGGTGCAATGGAAAGTGGGTGTCGAGGTGACACCAGAGGAACATTAAAAGAAAACTTACGAGTCTCGCTATAACGAACCTTCGGAGACTAACATCAGTACACAGAAAAGACAGAAGATTTGACTTGCACATCTATCTTGTCAGTAACCTGATCTAAACTTGCTCCGTGCAGGGTAGACTCCAATGAAATCTTGGGCCTGAAGCTCCCCAACATCGACCCAATCCTGAATGCCAACACGGTGTGTCTGACACTGCCAGGTTTGACAAGGCGCCAGCTGGAGGTGTGCATGCGTAACCCAGACGTGACGGCTTCAGCAATCCAGGGAATCCAGATTGCCATCCATGAGTGCCAGCACCAGTTCAGAGGGCACCGCTGGAACTGCTCCAGCCTGGAGACTAGAAACAAAATACCCTACGACAGCATAGTCTTCAAAAGAGGTCAGTTTTAACCCAATTTTTCTACTTAAAAAATAAACTTTTAAAAGTCCCAATATATGAATTACACAAAATTTACCATACAGTATTGTCTAAAGCGGGTGAATGAGTTTAAAAGCTTCTTTTAGTGAACTATGAAGGTGAAATGTCACCACAGGTTACCAGGTATAAGTTTGCTCTTGAGTCAGACTGTGGTTTCCTCCTCAACTGCACTTCAATGAAGTACCTTGAAAGGATGGGTTTAGAAAGATTAGCTGCCACAGAGATACAAAAGCTCCCAAACAAAAGTTAATATATTTCCTCAAACAAGATTATAAAAAGAGATTATTTTCCACGTAGTTATAATTCATCAATGTTAACTCGGAAACAAGTCCTCCAAATGAACAGGTTATCTCTAGTTATCTCTCGTTCCTAGCAGACTGGTATCTGCTTTCTAACCACCTCGCTGAAGCTTCTCAATAACCCATTCAAAAGAGCAGGCAACTTCAAAAGCAGTTAGTCACCTTCAGATTACCAAGCCTCATGCATATCATTTTTCCTTGACGCTTTGTAGGGCTTGGAGCTTTGCAAGTCAGCCACAAAGGATGAAAGAGGAGCTTTAGAGTTGGGAAGCCTTCAGATGGTGTCATCGCAGGTTATTGACTGGAAAAGGCATCAATTTCTTAGTAGCCTGAGCACCTGGATAGATGCAACACACAGTGCGGTTGGTAGTTTGAGTCTTCAGTTTAGCTGGCCTTCGATTTTACTTTCATCTTAGGAGTTGCAGAAAATTGGTTGAGATGCTCACGTGTATTGCTTTGGCTTAGCTTTGTGAGTTTTTAGTGAAAGTCTTTCAAGACAAGCGTGAAAAACTGGCTTTTTTAAAATTTCCCAAAGAACGTTTCTCTGAGACACTAATGATGACCTTACCTATCATAAAAAAATTCCTACCATCTCTGCAAGAAAAACCCTGGTTTGTAACCCTCACTGAGGACTATATCCTATCACTGCCATGAAATAACACAAAATATATAATAATTTTAGCTACAGTAAATACTTCTCCTCTGGTCTTGCTTTCACTCCTAACTGACTCATTGAAAAGCTGTTTGTCATTATTAGCAGAGGCAGTTGCTCGTTGTCTGGCATCCCTGGTTTGCCTCGGGTGCAGAAACTCCAAACCACTGACATACACAAGCTCTTTAAATCGTGTGATTCATCTGTTACATGTTGATACGATCCTCTCCACGCAAGCTAAAAAATGGATACAAGTTGACACGCTGCAGCCATCATTGCGTGCAGTTACTGTAAGCATGAATGCTTTGAATAAGGGACGTTTTCAGAGGTGGATTATACAGAAGGTGAGTGCATGTATTCAGTGCAGCTCCTCCTGAAAAAACTCAAATACGCTCTCACTCGAGGCTCGTGTGTACCAAACTGGTATTTTCTTCCCACATCATGTAGTGCAGCAACAAGTTTATCTGTGGTGTTAAAAGCTCAGAATTGAAGAAAGTACTTCCAACTGGAAAACTCGCTTACTCGGCTACGTTTGCAGGGCTTTCTCAAATCCTACATGTGACGTTCTAAACAGGTTTTTGAATAGATTATCAGGTGCTCTACATTTTAATATTTATTCTGGTGTCACTGCATCGGATGGTGCTCGAATCCTGTCTGCTGATGGTTTCTCGATAACTTTTACGGGTCTATGTTCATTCCCATTTAGCCCGCATTAAAAACTAGGCTAAAGGGAGGGCCCAGCAGGACGGAGATGGACAGAAATAGGAGAATTGTTCCCTCTCTTTCTGTGCCTTTCTGCATTTCTTTTGCCATCTCGTTCTCTGTCGCCATGTCTCTGTGTTCCCTGGCTGGGCTACTCCTAATGCTTTTTCTTCCCTTGCCAGTGCAAGTGCTTGTGAATTTGCTCTCAGCACTTTCCCAACTCTCCGAGGCAAAAGCACAAACCTGTTTAGTCGGTTTCTGTAACACAAAGTGACAGTTTCCTTTGAATCTTTAATTCATTTTGCCAGTTCCTCTGCCATCAGTTCAGCCGGGCGTGCCACAGCCGGTGAATTATTTGTTAGATTGATTTGTTCCCGGTCTTCCGGGTGCTCGCGTTGCAGTGCCCAGCTCGGAGCAGGTCAAGAGCTAAAACGGGCTTTCTAAGTATGAGGATGTGCTTAAGTGCCATGCTGCGCTCCTCTCCTGCTCAGTGTGGGTCAAGGTGGTTGGGTGGGGGTGGAGGAAGGTTGGGGGCTCTGATTGTGAGTCAGTGAGTCAAATTATTTATAGACGGTACAATTTTGGAGTGTGTGCATTTATTTCTGGGGTGTATTCAAAAGTATAATTGCTCCTATTTACATGTTAAATATTAAGGAAGCTATTATGTATTACTGTATGATATCAGTAGATCACATGCATTTCCTCTTAAGAGTCAAAGCAGAGTGAAAACAGAGATTAAAGGATATCGGCCATGTGAAAAATGAGGATTGCCCAATATCAGCAGTTTGCTCACAAGGTGTTTATAGCTTGTTTTTACTGCCTCCAGTTGGCAGCTTGTAAGGATGATGACTATCAGCTTCTCAGCCAGCCTCAGCTCACTGAGCTATTGAGGAGGATGTTACCACCGGTGGAGACGTTATTTCAGTTAGAAGAGCCATGTGAACATCTACTGTAGTTGGAAGCACAGTCATCATTCAGAATATGACAATATCCTGAAAACGTCCTTTTAAGTTTTAGAAACATTGTTACTGGACTCCCTCTGACTATCATGAGAACAGCATTTATTGTGCAAAGGCAAATATTTCTATGCATACAGCAACAAAAGTGTAAACTCTTACACCATATCTCACTAAAACAAATTAATCAGGGTTTTATTTTCAAATTTATTAATAAGGAAGTAACTTCAAACCCTGCTTAAAGGGGCAGATCCAGTTAAAAGCTTTTTTTATTTGACTCCAACAAGCAGCCTGAATCATTTCCCCTTTGAGCTCAGTGCTATAAACCCCTAAGTGGTTTCTTTTCATGTTTTCTTTACAAGTTTCCATTATAACCGTAGCCGGTGGGGCTGCTTTTATACAACCTGAGGGTACCTTGACAGGCAGTAAGCTGAGATCTAACAATAAACACTATAGAGGGCAGGAGTGCAAATGATTCTGTCACACTTTATCCTTCGGTATTCACGGATTCCACAATTAGATATGGATTTCTTTCTCTTTTTTTTAGCGTACGTCCAGTGCACGTGTGTGTGTTAGTGTAAGGAGAGGCTGCTATAACAGCAGTCTTATGATTTACAGGTCAGTCGTCGTCAGATACACTCTTACATGTGCTGCATGCGAGTTACGTCATGAAGAAAAAAAGGGATGCATTTAACTCTAATGTCATACGTGGATATTACACGCACACAGTCATTCATCTGCCTCCTTTACATGGATTAGTTCCTTTTGAGTAAATTTAAAATGATTACAAGGTGAAAGCTGCGGTACGGCATAATGAGCCTCTCTAAGTTAAACACATGTACAGCTCATTTGGTGGCGAGTTGTCATCCAAATAGAGGAAACGACAAACGCAAAGATCAAAGTACAGCCAGCAATCAGCCCAAATTCAAAGACTAGTAACAGCCGGGTTAACAGTTAATAAGTCAATTTTACTTATATTGCACATTTTAAAAAGAACCCGGTTACAAAGCATAATAAACACAATAACTGAAAAAGTCGTCTAACCATGGTTAAGAACAATGGCTAAAAATAATCCAATAAGGGAGCAGTATGAAGGACTGACAGGGAGCTTGGCCCAGTCACCTCAAGTTTGTAGGTGAGAGAAGTTGTTGGAATGACCTCACGGACCTGGAGGTAAAAGATCTGTAATCTTCTGTGGAGCTAATCCATGGAGTCAAGCTATCCTTAACAAGAGCAAGATTTTAGCTACAGCTGGGTGAAAGATCCACGGATGGAGTACGTGTGTGTGTGTGTGTGTGTGGTCGTGGAGGTTGTCACAGGAAGGAGTCACAGCTCTATTTAGTCACAGTGTGCGAGTACCCCGTGGGTCCTCTGATGGGAGTGGTGGAGCCTGCGAAGTTTGGAACACTGAATTGTTATTGTCCCAGATGTTTCCTCCGCTCTGAGTCTCGGCCTGTGCGTGTGTGCATGTAAAAAAGAAAAAGCTCTGCGTGTTATTTATGATGCATAAAATAAAGAAAGCAAAATGTAAATGTGCTCTCAATCTCGAAATGAGGAAACTTTGAGCATGTAAATGTCGTGTAACACTGTAACTGAAATACAACTGTGGGGTATTTATAAAAATCAAAAATGTACAAGTAAAGCTTTGAATTGGTATCTTAGTCATATAAATGATCAGTCACTGCACATTTCACTTCTCTATCGCTCTTTTAGCCAGCAGTTTTCTCATTTCACTTTGGTTCCACATATATGATGATGTATTCTGCTTAAGAGTTATTAGAAATTCTCAAAGTTTGTCAACTCTGTCTCAAAGTGAAACACTTGCCTCTATAGCCACTGACATGGTCCTCCGCTTAATCTTTGTAAGAACTGATGATTCTTATGTTACTTCACACACAGCAGTAAAACACTGAGCACCATTTGAGAGCATACAGTCCATCTGGCATTTTAAATGAAAACATCTTTCCACTTCCAAAGTGTTTCCTGGTTCTGACACTTCTTATTACCTTTTACTTTCACATTAGCTTAAAACAACATGACTATGCTGCCCCTCTACCTGCAGGTTTTCGAGAGAGTGCCTTTGCGTATGCCATTGCAGCAGCGGGAGTGGTGCACGCGGTGGCCAACGCCTGCTCCATGGGCAAACTGAAAGCATGTGGCTGTGACGAGAAGCGACGAGGGGACGAGGAGGCTTTCCGTATCAAACTCCACCGCTTGCAAGTCGAGGCCATCCAGCGAGGGAAGGGTATGGTGCACGGTGTTATGGAGCACTTCCCGGCTGACCTGCCAGGGCCCCAAGACTCGTGGGAGTGGGGCGGCTGCAGCCCTGACGTGGAATTCGGAGAGAAGTTCTCACGGGATTTCCTGGATGCCCGTGAGACCTACAAAGACATCCACGCTCGTATGAGGCTGCATAATAATAAAGTTGGGAGACAGGTGAGTGAAAAGTGTGTGTTTGTGGGTCTTTTTTCCCCACGTTTGCATAACTGCTGCTATTTTGTTGTACTACATTAAAAGATTTTAACATCAGACACACAATTTACAACAGAACAAATGAAAAAAAATAAGCTCAAAGGGCCGATTGTAGATACTACACATCCGCTTCTGTCCTGTATCAGTTTATCAAAAATGACAGTGTTTTCAGCTGTTATGAACGTTTTAGAGGGTCAGGGGTTGTGATTCAGAAGTGTTTCATACTGCATTATGTGAGGTTTAGGTTCATGTGGTCATTGCAATTGAGTCCTTCCTCAATAACGTCTAAAGATTTAGAGAACTGGTAAAATAAGCAATAAGAGTAAAAGTAAACAGTTATCAAGCTTTAACATAGTTATATTAGATTGTATGGTCACAGGGGACGTCAACTCAAAAGCATGGATGATGCTCAACTAAGCAGTAGAACCAGTAGAATCTCATAAAAACTACTTTTAAATCTCAGAAGGTTGATTCTGTTCATCGGGACGTTTTCAGTGGGAGAAAAGTTTCATCATCATCATCATCATCATCATCAGGTGACTTCTTCAGTCTTAGCTGACTGCAGGTTTCACTCTTATAAACAGGACATTTGCACAATCACTGAAACCAGCACCACTGAAGGAACAATGAGCTGTGAGGTCAGTTATTAATATGCAAATAGTCCAACATGTAAAAATAAAGACAAGATGATAGTTTATTAAATTTTAATAAAATTTGCAGATTGTTTCGGTGAAGTTTAATAAACTCCTTGCTATCTAAAATATAACAGGACACCGGAGTAAATTCTGGAGCATCTCACACTTCTGATGATCAGCTGTCTGCTTGACGTTTATTCAGCTGTGTAAAAACTATAACTTTAATCTCAGCCAAACCGATTTACTCAGAAACAAATAAAATACTGAAAAAAGCCAAACAATAACAGTTTTAAGTTATCTAAGTGACTCATATATCATGTTTAACCTGAGTAGCGAAAGACGGCGGTGGGTTTGAAGCCGGGAGTCCGGTGTTCTCACGGCTCTAGTGAGCCTAGCCCCCGGCTCGCTATCGAGCTAGTGGGTAACAGACGTCTCCGAAAACGTCGGAGCGCTTTTGAAAATATGCGGTGTCTTGATAAACTGAGCAGGGCCGCGATGGGTCGCGGTATGAATTCTGGGACACAGCTTCTTCTTCTTCTTCGGGGTTTAACGGCAGCTGGCATCCTTGTACATGCAGTGCTGCCATCTTCTGTTTCAGTCCGTTATTACACCTTTAAATCCTACTACTTATTCCTGCGTCTTTTGTGATCTTACAAAGCTTCAAACGACGTGTCGACTATTAAATCAGTCGTCGACGTAATCGTGACTAGTCGACTAATCGTGGCAGCCCTAGTCATGTTATGGGACTAACTGACCTTTTATGGTCACTTGGATGAGCGACGAATCGTTTCTCCCACCGAAAACATCCAGATGAACAGAATCAACCTTTTGGGGTTTACTTATCTGGATAACTGAGTGCGCATCAAGACAAATACTTTTAAAGTTTATTGTCTTTGTCCCACACTAACCTTGTCTAACAAAAAGTGACTCTCAGTGTTTGATGTTTGATGTTAGAATTCAGAAGCAACTTTTGAAGCGCACTTTATGAATTCTACTTTATGCCTAACACACATTTGTAAGGTTTAGTGTAAGCTTAACTGAAACTTAAATTTATGGCGTGTTGTGAAAGTGATGAAAATAACTGTGTTATTTTGTTATTAAGGGTAAAAGTAGCACGAGTTTGAATGGTTTTGACATATTTGTCCTAATTATTAGCACATTACTTGAAACACCGTGTCTAAACGGTTCAGTAGGACAACTTGACTGAAGAATCGTCTCTTCAGAGAAAAAACAACTTCACCATCAAGCCGGTCGTCTTCGCCGGTCGAGGGCGAGTTGTCAGCCCAGATGAACTGCTTTGTTAAAATGGGCCTCATATCCTGCTGGTCATTTTAATTAGCGTCAGATCAGTCAGGATGTCATCCAAAGCAGCAATCATCCAAAACACAGCACGTCACTGATTGTGTGGTTTACAGTACAGGGTTCGGGGTATTTGGGGTATTTAGGACACAGCACAATACACTAAATGAAAAGCACCTGTATTTTCAAAACTTTGAAAATTTTGATTGGGTTTCAAACGATGGAATAGAAAGATGTAAATGACCGTGATAAGCAGCGGCAACGTCCAGCACTGCGAGGGCAGCAGAGACGAGAAGCGGGCGTAAATTGCTCATTGTTCCCCATTTCCTCCAGAGTAATTTGGGCCTGTATCTTTTCATCAGTTTACTTCTGGTTTCCTTGATTATGCAGACAAAACACAAATGTGGAGTGCGTAAGCCGAACTCAACAACAGCTGGCCTCCCTGTAGTAGAAAGAGTGATAAGGTGACATAACCTCCAGTCAGTACGGTGGAAATGTGAGTAAACAGAAGCGGGGGCTGAAGTGAAATGAGTAATGAAACAGTGATTCATTTTTCTTTTGTGCATGTTTCATTGCGTGCATGTTGCTTTTAATTATTTTGAGGTAGAAAACTGAATCGTGCGCCGTGTTATTGCAGCACGTTCCAGGTTGGCTTTCTTTTCTGTCAATCATTTGCTGTGTATTCATTTCTTCATTCAGGGAAATCTGTTCCTGTGAGCTGTGGTTTGGAGTTCTTCTATGTGCTAACGAGAGCAAACTAATGGGCTTTAAAAAGTTGCATTTATAGCACATACAGTAAACTCACTGGCAACGTGTTAGTGCTGAGTCAGGCCCTCTTTTGCCTTCAGATCTGCCTGAATTCTTCGAGGCACAGATGGAAACCTTCCCCCGAGATTTTGGTTGATATTAAGAAGACAGCGTCAGATTTTGTGCTGCACATCCATGATGGGACTCTTCTTTTCACCACATCCTAAATGTGCTCTGTTGGACTGGGATCTGGTGACTTTGAGTACAGTGAAGCAGTTTGATACGATTGAATCTTTGTGACGTGTTGCGTTTTCTGGCTTGAAGTAGCCATCAGAAGATGGTCATACTGGGATGGGCGTGGTCAGCAACAACACTCAGGTAGGTTTGGAATTTAAACTATGCTCATGTGGCAGGAAGGTGCCCAAAGCGTGACAAGAAGTTACGCGCCATGTGATCGCACCATCAGCAGCAGCCTGAACTGTTGATACAGTGTGAGATGGATCATGTTTTTTACACCAGATTTTGAGCCTACCATGTAAATCTCACAGCAAAAATCAAGGCTCTCAGAGTAGTTAATGTTTTTCTCGCCCTCTGATATCATTTTTGGTGAGGCCGTGCAAATTGTAGCCTGTTCTTAGCTGACATGAGTAGCATCCGTGTGGACGTCTGCTGCTCTTCTTAATTGTAGCAAGCAGTTATTTATCTGCTATCAGCTCAAAGCAGACTGAGCATTTGTCTCTGACCGCTGGCATCAACAAGGCATTGTGACACAGAAAAACTGCTCCTCACTGAATATTTAGTCTTTTTGAGACGTTCTCTGTAACTCGTTGTCATGGTTTTGTGGGAACATCCCAGTAGATCACCAGATTCTGAAATCTTTAGACCAGCTCATCCAGCACCAGCAACAATCAATTAAATCACTTTTCTGATATTTGATTTAAACATCTGAAACTCTCCCATGGATGCCGTTTCTTATTATTTAATCGTGACCTTTGACCTTAACTGAGCCAAGTGAGGCCTGCAGTTTTTTTAGATGTTGTTCTGGGCTCTTTGTGATGCACTGGATGAGTCGTCGCTGTGCTCTTGGAGTATATTTGGCAGGCCGGTCACTCCTGTGAAGGTTTACCACTCTTCCAAGTTTTCTCCATGCGTGGGTGATGGCTCTCACCGTGGTTCACTGCAGTCGCAAAGCTTTACAAATGGCTCTGTAACTTTGAGCCTACTTTACTTTGTCAGACAGGTTCTAGTGGTTTAAATGATTTCTTGATTCAGCAGGTCTGGCAGTAGTCGGGTCTGGGTGTGGCACTTAAATTGAACTTAGCGTTCTAAAAATGTGGTTAATCACAGTTAATTCACAAGCGGCGCAGTTACTTTTTCATACTTTTGCATTAATAAAGGAAATCATCATTTAAAAAGTGCATTTTGTATTTATTTGGATGATCTGTGACTAATATTAGGATTTTTTAAAATCTAAAACATGAAAGTTTGACAAATAAACAATATATTTGTTACACAGGCTGTTAGCTAAGTAGCAGAGATAATTCAGTAACTAGCGAACGTCCCATACATGCATTTTCCATTTGCTAGCTTTGCATAACTTGTTTCCAACATTTGTTGCTAGGAAACATAATAATAGATAACCGTTTCAATAATAAAGATTTAATTTCAGGTAGGACAAGTGAAAACATTAAGCCATTGTGTAACTGTTTTGAAAAATAAATTTTTTTTTTAGTAAAAGATATTGAAGCGATTACACGTTATTTCCTTTTTCCTTTGTTTGTTGGTGCAAATCAACTTTATCATTTTTTTACAATGACACCTGACGATATATCGGATATCATTGTCACCAACTGTTGACTCTAGATAATCTCCTTTGACTGACGTGATGACTGACACAGATACCAGTGACTTCATTAGCCTTATATACAGCGCTTTTTTATTATATATTTGGCGTAACCTTAATTTGTTTTTTTTAAAGAAACAAACAAAAAGATTAAAAACGAGTTTATCAGCCACACTTTCATCTTGCAGGTGAGAACAGCAACAACAGCTCAAAGAAAAACAACCTATAACTGGCAACATACACTTTAATTTCCTTTACAGTTTAGTGTTTAAAGGAGGGTATTTTGAAATTCTGTTTATTGGTTTCCTTTTTGTCACATGACCTCGTTGGAGTAAAAATCTTTTACTGTTGGCTAATCTGGTTATCCAAAACTGAAAACAAAAACTATTAGTTGGACTGGAGTGGGAGGATTTTGAGATTGCAAAACTTGCTCAGTGGATACTTTTATGGTAAATATTCTTAAAACTAGTCTTCAAATATCAAACCCACCCCAACTACAGGGGCTTCTCAAAGGGTCTCACCAACTTGTTGGGTTGCAATAACTGCTTAAGTGATGAGACACAGAGGCCGTCCTGTGCTGGAAAAAAGGCAAAGATCAGAGAGAAAGGGAAACCAAGAGAGGAGGTGGAGCAGAGGGTAAGGTTAGGAAAAAGACAGGGAGTAACAGAGGACAAATTTATGAGTCATCACAGAGGTGGTACTGTGAAATACTGATAGGTGCAATAAAACCCTCGCAACACACACACACAGCTCCTAGAATCAAACAGAAAGTACTGACAGGTGGGGCCTCCTCAAAATAATGGCCACCCTTCTCTGCGTGTCTTTTGCTCCCACCTACCCGCCATCACCACTTCACCTCCTTCCACCCCCTGCCTGACTCCCCTCTTTCAGAGCAGCAGTCTGTTAGCAGAGGAATGCGGTGGTTTTTAGCGGGGTGTGCATGTCGCCTCATGCCCACCCCAAGGTTCTCACGACGTCCCGTCTTGTTTTTAGCCCTAATTAGTGGCTGCTGGCAGTTTGGAAACAGATGTTTAAAACCCTGCAAAAGATTTTAGACTTCAAACACCAGGGCGGAAAGTAGAAAGAGATTCGCCCTTCCTTCCCTCCCCTCTTCCCCCTCTCCTGCACTGCCTCCTCCAACCTCTTTGCAACAGGCCTTGCTGCAGAAATATCAGAGTACACTTTACGTATGCGCACAAGCTTTAATTTAATTAAAATAAGAGATTTAAATAAATAAATACTATATAACAATTATTACAGAACCAGCCTCTCCAGCCCCTCAAGCACAGTCCCTCCCTTTGTTTGTTCCTCTGGCTTTCTCTAGTTAAACAAACAAACTCCCGTTCAGCCGTTATAAGAGCGCTTTTAAAAGGCCGGCGACATGTTTTAAGAGTTTATGACATGGAAACTCATCATCCCAAAGTACATTTCTTGGCAGACTCACAGCGTTCTTATCAATCATTTAAACAGCACACCTCAAAACAAATGCTTGGCACACGTTCTTGTGTTCGTGTTGCAGAGCTTAGAGCCATTTCGAGGTGCTGTTGAATCCTGCCTGTTCATTAGGCAGGTGGTGACAATGCTGGCTATGTAACAGTCTGCTGAGTTACTGGCAAACATCTTCTTCATAATTACAATTTACCATCAGGGCCTGACTTCAGGGGAGTAAGACGAGATGGTGTGTTGCTTTACCGGGAGTAAACTATACGTTTCAACTCCTCTTCAACCCCTTTTCGAGCATGTGCAACTGGCAACTCGCACTTAAACATTGGTAAACATTTGAACGCTTGCCATGACTAAATCATAATAAAGTTGTGTTCATGATAGCACTTGTGTCTCTGGTATTTCATGGACGCAGGTGAGCTTGCAGCAAGTGCAGCGCTACGTGACGGGGTGCAACACTGCAGTTTTGGCTTTGAAGTAAGAATAAAATTGCAGGTACCCTTCATCACCCGTATTTGCGAGCATGTCAGGTTATGACGGGATAAATAGGTGTGTTTGTAAGAGGGACTTAAGTCAAATCCTTCAGATCTAATGGGATTGCTCAAAAATTGGAAATGGCTTAGCAAAGATGGTGCAATATACTGAAGAGATGGGGAGTTTTGGCATCTACCCACACTGTTAGCCCAAGAGTAGGAGGACACAGAGAAGTGCATTGTATTGTTAAGTAACACTCTGGCAAAGAAAACTGCATGTAATTAGATTCAATAAGCCAGTATTCAGTATTATTTTGTAGTGTTGATGTTTCCGGGCAATTGAAGACTTACTTTGTGAATTTCAAGGCATGACGCTCCTTCAGCGGGGCACCGAAGCTCCTGTAAGATTTATCAAAGTCATAATTAAGTCATTATGAATCTGAGCAGCAACCCTTGGAGAATCATCCCAACCAGCTAAAGTGGGACTCTTACATCTCTTCACGGCTAATATAACCCTGGAGCGATGATGATCTGTTCTTTGGAAGCCAGTTGTGTTAATGGACTCTGAAACCACACGTGTGCGTGCGTGTGTGTGATCAAAAATAGAAAGATTAGCCCTGCAATCCTCAGACGCCATATCATCAGAGGAAGGCGGGGCATTCCTGAGTCCTGACAGTACCGTCTGACCTAACACACACTCTGTGGCATGTATGCATAAGCATGCGTACACACAGATACACACAAAAGTGCACAAGGAGGCAAACGCTCCATAGTTCAACAGGTGGAAGTGCTTATGCTGGTAATAACATTTTATTAGAGTCTCTAAATAAGTAGCTGTGGACAGCGTCTGCAGCTAACAGAGAGTAAACGCTGTACATACAGCTGCAAATTCACACGCGGTCTGTGGAGCGCAGATATGGAGCGCGTTTGCTCAGGAAAAGCATGTCACTGCGTCTGCGTGGTTGCGTGTGTGTTTGTCTGCATACGCTTAACTGTTCTTTTGAAGCGAGGCGTTTGATTTGTTTAAAGTGATGTCTGGGTTTAATGTGTTGCTGTGGGATTTGTTTGTGTGCTTTGATATCGCTCCGGCTTGCTGCTTGGCTTTAAAAGTCCTTTAGTAGGTTTTCTTTGAACTGACAAACACAAGGCAGCATGCAGACTAGTCTGCTGTTTATCCACTTAACTGGGTCGACGGTGGGACACGCAGACGTTAGATTAGGATTTTCCCAAATACAGTCGGTGGTGATGACACGAGGATCGGCCACCGATTAAATTCAAAGCACCCAACGAAACAGGGAATATCATTTTTATGACCGAGTTGTGTTATTAGAATATTGCAGAAATTGTTTTTTAAAGTAGATGAAGACTGATAAAAAAAAGACGGAACTTATACTCACAGACAAACTAAGACAATGTTACTTTGTGTCGAGCTGCAGGACTTTCCCTGAGCTGTTCACCAATTGTTTTATTACAGATGAGTCAGTATTGACTAAGGATGACAATCCTGCTGTAACATTAGGCTAAAAGGAGTGTGGTAATACTTTTACCTTTAGCATACTGCGATCCTGGATCACAGCGTGTGTTATGAGAGAGCTGCCAAGGGCAAGTGCACGCAAGAAATGGAAAAGTGCCTCATTATGTGCTCTATGAAAAAAAACAAAAACCCTCCAATTACATACAGAGGTTTGTTAAGCACACAGGTAAAAATTCACTTGACACATGACGTTCTTTTTTTTTTGTAACACAACACGAGTCATTAAATAAGCGAATGTGTAATAATACTAACAATATTAATAGTAACAGACTGGTAAGTTGTCCACGGTGGACCCTACCATCTCCCTGTGATAGCTAGAAGAGAAACCCCCATCTCCCCCCCACTCCCACACCACATGCATGTATATGAATGGCAGCCATCACTGCCTGTTAGTGCCCTTTTTTTGTTTTCCAGTTAAACGCATAAAGTGCCTAAAATACTCGTTCTATTAATTAATGCACTCTGACCCATACTCAGGCGCTCTTTGATCTCTACTTTACTTCATCCACCCGTGCTCGTTGCACAGTAGTCTGCTTGTACTTTCCCCCAGTCTACTGTGTTATGTAGCCTACGGTCCTGGTCTGCCACCAACATGCTGTATTTGATCTATGTCTGGGGTTATTTTATAGATGCCTGTCTCTCTAGCCAATTAAAACCTGCCAGATGTTTGTCCCTAACTGTGGTCCACTTTGAAGAAGTCTGTTGTGTATGTGCTGGGTAAACCAAAGCATTAGTCATAAAATGGCATTTATTAATAAATTCTTACTCCAGTGCTTTGAAAGGATAATGTTTAATGCAGATAACTATTCTTCATCAAATGCGTTACAAGGATTTAAGACCCAAGAACGCAGTGAGCCGCAAATTAAGATTTCTTGTTTTCTCTAAAAGCCGGCAGCTGTTTTATTTGTTTAACACATTGTCCTTTTTTATTCTTCCCAAACTCTGGCTGCAGTACCTGAGCACACTAACAGAAGTAAGTGTCACTCAAGCTGTGTGTATGTCCATCTCTCGTTGCCAAGACACTCCCTGCTGACAGGTTTGATACTGCTGACCACAATCTAATCTATACGGCTGATAGGCAGGCGATTTGTGATAACACCCACGCACACTTCTCTCTCAAACAGCCTTTGTGTATCAAACAATGTATCTAATCCTTTGGCTCATCTCCTCCTGTCAGCCTCTTTTCCTCTCTCCACCCTTCACCTCTGAATTTACCTCACATTCCTTCCTCCACGGGCCCTAAATGCCCTCGGGGTTCATTTTCACGATCAAAGATTTTTACATCTACAATGACACATAAAAAAATAATTTAATCAACATTTCAAATGTAATCTCGGTACACAGTGAAAACACAATATTACTGCACATGACCATCTATGTCTGCTGTGCATGTTTCCTGCACAGGTAGTGTAGAGCTGCGTGCAGGAGCAACAAGGTCAGCAACATATTTGGTATTCATGTTAAATAAACAGCTGTTAGCCAATGCCGGTAACTTTGTTTTCTTTCAGAGAAGGGTTAAGTGATTAGCGTGACAAACCAGGGAAGGACAAACGGTAACCGGTAAGACCGACTCGGGCAGTGAACACAAGTGTGTGCATTATTGTTTCCAAACTATCAGACTGCCAGAGTGGTGTCAACAAAAGTTTGGCCTTTTCAAATGAAAATGTAGCGCCCATCATCTAACTAAATATACTGATATATATTCTTACATTTTTCTGTGTTACTTGTCTGTGTCTCCTTTGTTGCGCAGTGTAATTGCCCCAAGGGACAGATGAGTAGGAGCAACTGTAAGAAACCAAAAGGAAAAAATAACAACCTTTCATCTGGTCATTAATCAAAACAGCCTCATTCTTGGAGCCATCTAGATCTGGAAAAGTACACTTAATATGTTGATAAATGAAGAGGGACAGGGGGAGCTCATTATGTTAGAACGGTTACCAACACAAAACCTCATTTTAGACCAGCTTCTTCTATAAATAGATGAAGTCAACAAGTGAATGTTGTTGACTTTTTTTTCTGTTCGTCATCTGTCAATTCATCCTTCGTGAAAAAGAGGAGTTAGCGCTCAGTGAAGCCACAGCAATTATTAGATGTGACAAAGATGTCGTATTATTAAAGGTAATGTCATTCATCTGGGTAAAATAACTCACTCGGGTGCCCTCGTCTTTCTTTCTACTTGCATAAAATGTCCTTTACCAGTGCTCCTCTGATGATCAGATGAACCAGCGTCACACTGATTTCATGTTACCTCGTACGTGCCTTTCATCTGCACGTCAGAAGAATATCTTACATCTCCCACACACATCAATCACTTTTCACCAGCAGTTATTTTCTTTTGTTGAGGCTTTTTTCAAACTTTACCCAGTCAGACGACAGGGTGTGCACCATGCCTCGTGTTTAAAGAATAAATACACCCTGAACAAGAACTCAGACATTATTCCTTTGATGCTGCTTTGACAGATGTGTTAAAATTTAAATGGAAAGAAAGACGCTTCCCTGTGAATCTAGCCAAATGTTGCAAGATGCAGCAGAAATGCAGCAAAAATTTGGACACCAAGTATCGAAATCTCTTGCAAATCTGTTTGGCTGCTTTCTCACTTTATATCAGAAACCAAAAGCAAAACAAAAACTGCAAAGTTAATATTGCTGCATCGGTCTGAGTTATCAGAGTATTTGTAGTTTGGAAAAAAGTGAGTGGAAGACTTGAAACACCTACTTGCCTTTTAACCAGCGTGAGAGCAAGGTTCAAAATGTTGTCTTAGAGATGCTCAGTGTTGTCGTTACAGGAACTGTCCATGTGCCAGCCTCGGTCTTCACATATCTGTTCAGTTCTGTTTTATTTATGTTTAACAGTCATCTCAACCGTGACTGTGACCCGGCGACTGTTGAGATCAAAATGAAAGTTTGGCAACAGGTGCCATCGAGGAAATCCCGGGTACATGGCTGATACGAAACCTTTGCAAGATGCCCTTTAGTTCTAAAAGTTAGGGTATGATTGTGACCGTGCAGCGATGGGTCGAATGCATGCTGCTCATGGATGTGAAAAGCAAACGTTGATGCTGTCTTTAGTGATGCATCAGAATTCATTCACAGAAGCCTAGAAATCTGTGGCCCATTTCTGCAGAGTTCCTCACTCTTCTGACTCTTTGAGCGTTCGTATCATCAGCCTTCTCCCGAGGAGGAGCGTGCTGTGCTGATTTCACTTCTGCAGCTCTCTGTGTGGATTTGCTTTGTTGCACTTTGAAATTTAGATATGGAAGCCAGTCGTGCTGTGCAACTGACTGATTATGCACAGCACGCTAATCTCCATATGCACTGAGCATCTCAAGAAAAGATTTTCTTTTATGTGAATTTCTCCACTCTGATAAACATGAAAGATGTTTTTAGGGATGCTGCTGTTCTTCTCCGGCAACAATATCTCATATTGAGAAAGAAACTTTCTCTTTAAGCTGGTTGTTTTGTTGTTTTACTGTTCTTTGAAAGCTCTGTCCTGCTGTGAATATACCATCAAACAGTAGCAATGTGGATGCAATTATGACTCCTAGGTCAGTTTGTCTCTTTAAGGTTTAAGTGGGTTGGAGCGTTTCATGATTACAGACTTTGCTGTGTGTTTAAGGCCAGCACGTTTGTGATTCTGGGGTTGCCTCTGGCCTCATGTAAAAACTGAGCCAGAAGTTACAATGTGAACTCAGTGCAAGTGCCGCTTGAGCAATTATAGTGTTGTTTACCATAAAGCCGTACAGCGTCTAGTACAGCGTCTCCTCGCCACTGATCACAGCGTCTTGAAACTTTCCTTTCAACACTCCCAATGACAGTGTAACCATGTTTATCCAAAAAGCACACTCCTAAGTCACTTTCTGTTATTGTAGCACATTATGAACATACAGTGATGGGCAAGGTTAAAATATTTTGCATTCTTTTGCACGATTGTTATAATATAGCATCTAAATGGCTTTAAAGTGTAGTATCGGTGCCTCCAACGTTTAATTTTCTCCACTTAAAAGACTCATTACTGGCAAGCTTGAGTGATGGCAGAAAAACATATCTCCAAACATAAACATGTATTTTCAAACACTATATGTAGGATTTTGCAGCTTTAAACGGATGCATCACATCCTGATGTGTTTGTGCCGTTACTCATGTTTTTAATATTACTGGTCACCTTTGAACTTTGCCTCGGTGGCAAACACGAGGGTTTTCTTTTCATGTGCATTTCACATGTTTGTCATGAACAGATGACTCACGCCTTTACTTGGCAATGTTAGCTCAAGTCGGAAACCCACAAAGCACAGCATGAAACAGTGTGCTGCACACACACACAAAAACCCTCAAAACATTACGACGTTTACAAATTGGTCCTGCTACCTCTGCATAAAACAGACGACTGGGTATTTGATTTTTGGCTTCCATCCTAATTGGCCAATTTTGGTAGGTAACAAGATTTTAAGACTTAAAAAGCTCAATAAAGGTTTATCTCATGTTTTTTCTGTACTTTCTATTTTTCCTCTTTAAAAGATTAGATGGTAGTTTTACCATAAAATTTACAAACACAAAAAACAGAGCTTAACAATACAAAAGCAGAGGAACAGCTCAGGCTTTTCACCACATACATAAAAATGTGAATATAGACAAATAGCCACAAACACCTTTTCTGAAGCCATGTATTGATTTTTGTCTGATTCCACCTAAAGTGAACAAGTGTGGGTGAAGTTCTTGTTTTTTCATGTGTATGAGAGAATAAGCACCCTTATTGCTAGCACATGTGTAGCATGTCTTTAATTGTGCGAGTGTCCAGCCTGCGCCAGTGTGTTGATAGGGGTGGCAGCAGTATCATCTGTCAGTACTCTGGGTGGCCTGGTGTTCCTGTTGGTAATTGGATCTTAAAGTTTAGGGCTGGTGATGACTGATAAACATTCACGTGCACACACACACACACAGAGATGCACCGAGGGTTTGTCATGAGTGATATATGTGTACGCAGATCCCGCACCGTTCGCTATAACGGGATATTTTGTTTGTTTATGTGTGCAGATTTGGATTGTAGACTCCATAAACATTCTTTGAGGCTTAATGTAAGAATTAAATTGTGTGCAGTGTAGTAGTGCAGTGTTTTCGTATACTGTATCAGGGCCTGCTCAATGAGCAGATCTAGCTGCTGATGTCCGTGCAGTTCCATTGGACAGCCTTAAACTATTAAAGTGAAAATATGTAAATAGTGTTATGCTCTGATGCCTAATGTGCAGCTACATGTGGGTTATGCTCAGAGTCTCTACCTGATGCCAAAAGATGAATAATGACAGCGCTATCTGTTTGGGTGATACCTGCATCCATGTGTGTTATTTGATAGCAGCATATTTAACAACATACTGAGAGTCAGACCACCTGGATTCTTCAGTATGGAGCCAATGTTCCTTCAAGCATTTCATTTCATTACTAGGACAGTGGCTTGCATGGTGAAATAAAGTCAGTACAGCAACACCCTTCATCTGTATATGTTAACCTTAAAACAAAACCAGTAATCGAGGCAGGTGTTAATCTTCTTTTTTTCTTCTCTCTGCTCTTTTCCTCGCCTCTGCTTCCTTCCTCACTCCATCCTACTCTCTCTCCTTTTCTCTGCGTTTTTCCCAGGTGGTGCTCGACCACATGAGAAGGAAATGCAAGTGCCATGGGACCTCGGGGAGCTGCCAGCTGAAAACCTGCTGGCAGGTCACTCCAGAGTTCCGGGTGGTGGGTTCAATCCTCAAAGAACGCTTCCACATTGCCACGCTTATCAAGGCTCACAACCGGAACACTGGACAGCTGGACCACTCCCATCACAACAACCATCATCACCATCATCAGCACAATCACCATCACCATCGGCGGCGACCCAGCATCAACGAACTAGTCTACTTTGAAAAGTCACCAGATTTTTGCGAGCGAGACCTGGGCTCGGATTCAGCGGGCACACAGGGCCGGATCTGCAACAAGACCAGCCCGGGCATGGACAACTGTGAGAGTCTGTGCTGCGGCAGGGGCCACAACATTCTGCAGCAGACGCGAAGCGAACGCTGCAACTGCAAGTTTCACTGGTGCTGCTACGTGGTCTGTGAAGAGTGCCGGATAACAGAGTGGGTCAGCGTCTGTAAATGAAGAAACACACACCAAAAGGCTAAACAAACAAAACGGAGAGAAAGAGACATTTTTTAAGCCAGAATATTACTTTGAAATGGGGACGTGACCATAAGTTGTGTGCCCGTTCTTTTTTGCGGTGGACTGCAGTTTTTCTTTGCAGAGAAGATGTGCAAGAACAGAGTGGGAAGCAGTTGAGCCAGCAGAAAGATAGAAGTGTATGTTGGTAAAGAATGTGCACATGCAGCATATGTGAAAAGGTGCCACAACTCAAAGACCTTGGATGTATACTGCCTTCATCACGAGGTCGAGGAACATAGTAATTTAAAGATACAAATCTGAAATAAATTCAATATATTGTGACTGGCACAGAGCTGCATGAGAGTCAAGTGAGCAAAGAGGAAGTTTAAAGTAAGTAGTAGAGAGAAAGTTTGCAGGGGGAACATAAGATCTGCACAAAACTTAAACTCAAGTATATTTCTGAAACAGATCGTACACCAAAAAGTTGTCCCTCGATCCTCAATTGCAAGTACCATCACTTATAGCATAGCATAAATCCAGCCATGGTTATTATTTACCTTGTCTCCTTGTCTTTATCTGCTACATGTAGAGGCAAAACGTCAGGACTCATAGTGTACACAGTTTGACAAAGCACTTACATATCTGGGGCACTGAAGGATTTTATACCTTGTTTAAGGACAGTTCAGAATTTTCCATATTTATTTATAGCAGCTATCATGTTGCACATGGAATACGTTGAATGATTGTCTGGCTCAACTGAAAGTCAGTGTTACTACCCCTGCCAACACTAATAATAATGTTAAAAATGTTAAAAAAGAGGTAGAACTGATTTGATTGCAATGCTGCCTTCATGAGCAGAACACGACAATGACCTCTTTAGAAACAGCAACGATGAATTTGAGTGGCTGAAGTCTAAAGATCAAAAGTGTGATCTGAAACCCGGATTGGTGGCGCTGACTCCAAGTATCAAAAAACCACTTCCTTTTCTCTCATGGTGGCTGTCTAGATACTGTAAATGTTTCCACTAATAAGCTTCAGACAGACCAAGAACCGTGTCTATACACTATAAGATTCATTTCATAGTCCCTGTTCGAAAACCGTTTGAGGTATTCAGAAATCCTTGAAGATGTCGCACAGCTCCAGATTTATGTCATCCAAAATGTGTGGTCCGTGTTGTGTGTGGTACGTAATGTAAGAGGACCGAGAACGGTTTTCATCGTCAACATGATCTGAACAGCACTGTAAATAAAAATGAATAATGCTGCACCGAATACCATCAATAATTTTTAAAGTGCCTCAGGAAACTGAGTGCGCACAAACACGCTCCAGTTCCTCACACTATAAACATCCAAAACTGTCATCAATCAAATGTTTCCTGTTTTGTGATGCAATGTAATGTGTGCAACACTGTAAGCTTTGTGTAATATATCTACACTCACCTACTTCACACTTCTTTGATGTGTACTACAGGGATATTCTGATGTCAACTTCTAACTATCTATAAGAAAAAAAGAACATTGATATGGATTTCTGCCTGTACACATTTATAAGATCATATTTGGTTTCATGAAACCTGTATGAGTACGGCTCCTTATCAGACAGTAATTTATTTTGAGTAAATATATTTCTGTGTTGAAAGCAGAGAAAAAAATCTGGGATTATATTTCCAGTGTAACAGTTTATTTTGATCCTGATAAGTAGTTTGCACATACTTAACTGTGTCCAGGAAAACTCTGGGAAGATATCAGCAATATGCATTTTTTCATGTCATAAATGTATGTATGTGTGTATTTGTATGTTTTAATATGGTTATTATCTAAGTTATTTTATTTTTGTGGATAACTTAATATTTGTAAGACAATAAAGACAGACCATAATAATGAAAGAAGCTTTAATGTGATGAATAATAAAGAACCTGAAAACAGTGGATTTTGGGAAAAGAAACATGTAATGTTTATTATTTCATGAACCATGCTGAAGATGATGAATTCTTTGCTTACTCAGTGCTACAGTATGTTAGGCGTCAGGGATTTTTATTTCTTCAGTTTCAGCTCCATGAAAAGTCGATAATCCCCCTGATGATCAGATCTTTCTTTATACTGTAAGGTCAAGACCCTACAATACTACAGAGAAAACTCCAACAATGAAATTACCCCCTATGAGCAAGCACTTTGGCGACAGCGGGAAGGAAAAACTCCCATTTAACAGAAAAAAACCTCGAGCAGAACCAGGCACAGGGAGGGGCGGGGCCATCTGCGCCGACTGATTGCGAATTAGGGAAGAGAGACAGGACAGAAAAAATCAAACACGTAGTTATTTGTGAAAAATGGGTCATTCTGAAGATCTCAGTCAATCCGTGCTATTGTAATCGGTCGGTCTCCGATTACACATTCGTAAAATTTCTTCCCTACTTCCACGATCAACTGTAAGTGGTTTTATCAAAGTGGAAGCAACTCAGTCACAATGTGGAAAACCATGTTAAGTTACAGAGCAGCATTTCTAAGAGTCTAGTATGTAAAAGTTAAAACTTGTGGGAGCATTAAAGAAATTCTTTCAAGGCATTCCTAAGATACTGCATTCACAAGAATGACACATACAGATGCACAGCTAGACAAGCAGACAACACGAAGCCTCTGGTAATGGCTGGTGCTGGTGTAGGGGGGGAGGGGGGTCATAAATCATTTCAAACTTTTTTTTTTCCAGTGATTTTTCTGAAGATCAGAGCCAGGAAAAGAAAATCTGCTGAGTTTTCTTTTAAATAACTTAGTTTGTTGCAGCCCCAGGCCTTTGTGCAGGTTTGCAATGTGCACATGTGTTTTTGTGTTGCAGGAGTTTCCTGGGTGGAGATTCAGGAGATGGTTAAAAATGCAGAACACCTGGCTAGAGCCCTGCCCTGGTATTTAAAATCTCTCTAGGCCTTCCTGGTGTCCACTTCTGCTGCGTCTTCATTCTGGTCCTGCAGCAGTCTCTGGGCCTCATTTGTACATCATGTCCTATAGACTTGACAACTCATCTATGCACTGCTTTACCCACTAATAAGGACATAATGGTAAATATTACATTTTTTAAAGAAAAAAAAAACTTTGGTAATCCCTATTCAATGGGTAGCATGTCTCTGTTCTTTGTTGTGACCTCGGAGCTAGTTGAAACAATTGGGGGCCCATCCGGGATTTGAACCCAGGACCTCTCACAGAGATTCAAGAAACCCGTGGCTAGTGTTCTGCCCAGGTGATTAAAATTCTGCCTCTCTAAGCCTTCCTGGTCTCCACACCTGCTCCATCTTCACTCTGGTCCTGTAACAATGCTTGCACCACCTCAAACCCCATTTGGTTCTTTCTTCTGTGTTATCTACATTTACTTTTAGGATGCACATGATGTCCCATATTTGCCAACTCATCCATCCACCACTTTACACTGATACAGGCTTTCCTCCACATCATAAATATTATTAAGTTTAATTCATCTTTGGTAGCCACTATTCAGTTTTTGATATAAGTCCATTGAATGTTGCGACCTAGCATTTGAAACACAAGTAAAGAAAATCTGAGTGGCAAAAGAGGGCTAGAAACATACCTTTAATTTGACTCAACATTATGTTAAATGTAATCTGTGAATATGTGTTTCTGTGAAAAGAAAGCAAGTGCTTTGTGAGCAAGTGCATAGAAATTTTAATTCTTTCTACATTATTTATAAAGCCTAGAAAAAATACCCTTATTTGAAACCATAATTGTAATTACAACAATTACATTAATACTGCACTAGACATTTTATCAGGAATCTTGACACATACCCAGAACAGATAAGACCACATGTCTGTGGTCAAGTGTAGACCCTCCCTTACCAGTTGCTGCTTGCGTGCAGAGAGAAATCCTGTTGAGTGTCCTGACTCACTTATATATTCTGCACCCTAAGGGAAGTGATGAAGTCACCAACTCAAGTGTAAGAATGCAAGAGATACACTTTCAAAGTAAACAGATGTGCAGTAAAACGGTGCTGTTTCAGAGTCGTGCGATTCTATTCTTAACCAAACCTACAACTCTTCTCGCTATCCGGAGCACCAACTGCACGTGTAGCATGCATGGTCCCTCTTACATTGTGCTGCCTGGTAAAAAAGCTGCACAATAAATAGTTTATGTGAGACGGTGTTCTTGCAGTGACACAGTGTGAACGCCACATGAGTGTTTGTTTATGGAAGCATGTGTGTTTCTTTTTGCATGCGTGACAAGTGACAGGGTGGGTGTATGCATGCTAGTATTATGTGTTCACAACAACCTAAAGCCACGGCTGAGTAACCAACTCCAACTGCTGCGGCAGGCTTTAGTTGCAGCCAAGCCAAAGTTCAGCTGATCCTTTCTATTGTATCTGAGAAGTATTACACAGACATTCAAAATGCTTACTTCTTGCTTTAATGGTTTCAGGTTACTTGGAAAGAAACGCGTGGCAAAATGGACACGTAAGAACCTTATCGTATTTGATATATCATAAACATATATCATTATCCTTGGTAAACACGTGCTTGATATTAGATTACCTAAAAGAGCGAGAGAGAGAAAAACATTAATCTTCATGAGAATAGCTCGAGCTTGTGAACGTCAGAAACACCAGGCCCGGGCTTGTGTGCTGAGTTTATTTGAACAGTGGCTGTTATTTTGATAGAGAGCAGGTTCCAAAGTGACTGCAGATTTGAGCTGAAACAACATCATGCTGGTGAATGAGATTTATTATGTTATTATCCCTTGACATGAACTGGCATGTCACTTCTTAAACATTCTCTTATGTTTTCAAGAAAAAGGTCAGGTTCTTTTGCAATGAAGCCTAACTGGATACTCACCATGCATATAAATAACAGGAAGTGACATCTGTCTTCACTGGGCAAAACCAGGGCTTAATCTTGTAAATCAACATCTGTGAATGAAAATATTGGGTTTCCTACGTAACATTGGTTGGGAAATGCACAGGTTTTTCTGCCACTTCTGGGGATAATGCATTTCGAGAAGACTGATTGGTTATGTTCTGCATATCAAACTGTGAGCAAACACATTCATCAACTTCAAATCTAATTGCTTAATTGACGTTGTTCGATCAGATGCCTCGTAATGTAAACGAACTACTGTAATAAAATTCTGCATATTACTTCGAGCAACAAGGCCACAATTATAACTATGTTTTTGTAACTGCTGTGGATGTGTATGCACACAGGAGATAACGACAACGATAGCGAGTCCAGTCATGCCTTTCTAGCACCTTATATTTTTGTGCATGAGCATTTACGCATGTAAGTGTTTCTAGTGTTTCTCTTTCTCTTCATTTTAGGGCATGCTTGTATTCATGTCAGTGTGCGGGCCTTTTTGTAGCAAAGTTTTGCAATCCACAACAAATCTAGTCTCTATTGTCTGTTCCTGTTCCCACCCATAGCTGTATCCTCAGCCACTGTCATGCTGGGTTGTTTTGAGTAGGCAACCGAAAGTAGATGCATTACCATGAATCGAGCCACGGGTCTTCCTAGTAAAAATAATCACTTCAAATAAAGACATAGAGATGGATCAAGAAACAATAGTAAAAGAAAGTCGTTAAAGAGGAGGTCAGACACAAGGAGACAGACAGCTCATTGCTGGATGAGGAATAAATGTTTCTTTTCCTTTTTTTTTTTGCTTTTTCCCTCAAGGGTTGCAGGAAAAGAACAAATGTGAGGGACCAGTCTCTACAAGAAAACTCACTGAACATTATAACAGTAACGCATGCCAAAACAGCAAGTTGAGTAAAATGGATCAGTAGTGTGGCCAAAAGTATCATATATTAGCACAAGTGATACACTACAACAGTGATCATTGAAGCTCTGTACTATCATAGTTGCAACAGGATTTTTATCCATTCATTTTCTTCCACTTTGATGGTTGCTGGAGCCGGTCCCAGCTATCATGGAGTGAGAGGCAGGTACAACCTGAACATGTTGCCAGTTTAGCAAAGCTAGTGCACAGAGAGAGAGACAACCTTTCACACCCATGAGCAACGGGAATGTCTTTTGACCCGTGTGGGAAAACATGGAGACTGAGGCCCCAGCCAGCTGGTGGACTCAAATCCTGGATGTCATTGCTGTGAGGCTGCAGTGCTTACCATCACACCACTTTTCTGCACAGTGGTATGATGGTAATTCTATTTCAATCAAATAGAATTAGAGACATAAAAGTGCAGTTTGGTTGTCTGTAGTTCAGTGCTGGCAGATGGTGATTTATTCAGCCAACGATCAGTAATATATGAAGATAAATAACTCAAGAACTTCTGTGCATTTATTTCCACATTAAGTTACTACATCAAGGTTACATAACCAAATGCATCGTGCCAAAACGAGGAAAAAAATACAGAGCTAAAAATTTAACCATGAAGATACTCCTAATATGAATTCTTACGTTGCTAACGCCAGTGTTTGTGATTTTATCTCACATTATAAAGCTGGAAAAAAGCAGTGTTTCCAGTGTGACCTGGGAATAAAAAGACCTTCGGGCAACATTAGCATCCTACCAAGTATGTGGAAATTCAGAATGTTCTCAGAGCAGGCAGACAACTGCATGGGAGTCAATGCATGATTTACAGTCATAATCTCAATGGGATAAAAACTACTTGAAAAGTATTTTCTTCCCTTAAAAATAAGGTTTCAAAAGTTTGTTTTCCCTCACTGATTACACTTCTACCACACATATGCAAAGTTCCATGCAATTAAGGCTTCCAGCCCTCATGCTGTGCTGCCCACAGTACCATTTAGTCAAGAACAAGTTTGTAGTCATTTAGCCAGTATGTCTTCTTTTCATGGCTTACTCCTAATAATTTGCTATGAGTAACCAGACCAAACTCTGAAGGGACTACATAAAATGCATGTTTCAATAAAGTTTGGAAGTTCTTGAATGTCATTTTAGAAGAACAACATCATAGATACTCTGCAGATCAGAGAAGGCCACACAAGTGGCAAATTTAATCACATCAACTGAAGCAGACCAGCCCTTCAGGGTTAAATTATTTCTAAGTTATGTGCTATGAAAAGAGTTCACTGACTTAAAGTGATATCACAGCGTTGATCAAAGTGTGCTGCGAATCACCAGGTCCTGCAGGTTTTAGATCTCACCCTGAGTCAGCACACCTGAATCAAATGATTAGTTCATTACCAGGCCTCTGGGGAACTTCAAGACATGTTGAGTAGGTAATTTAGCCATTTAAATCAGCTGCGTTGGATCAAGGACACATCTACAACCTGCAGGACACCGGCCCCCGAGGCCTGGAGTTCCCCCAACCCTGCTCTAGTTTATTCTATCCTACCCTTGTCTATGGGTGAGGAGAAGATAATGACCAGAGCTGATGACAACTTATTAGTCAACTATAATCATCACAAGCTCCCCCACAAATGCTGATTTCTCTGAAACAACAGACAGATGATGAAAAAACTCAGATTTCTGTGTTTTAATGGAAGGGATGATTCTGTATCTCCACCTCTTCAGCGGTTAGTAATGTGACAGCCAGGAAAATGGAGGTAATCCAACTGACACCATGTCAGATGATTGGATTCATCTTTAGCCACAATAAAAGCAGTGAAATAACCAGTGTTGGTCAAGTTACTTGAAAAAAGTAATCAGTAACTAATTACTGATTACTTCCCCAAAAAAGTAATCCCGTTACTTTACTGTTTACTTATTTTCAAAAGTAATTACTTAGTTACTTAGTTACTTTTTAAAAACACGATTTACAACCTGAAGAGGTGATAAAGTGATAGATCTTTCAGCCCAATTCTACTTTTTCTGCATAATCCATCATACAAAATGTAATCAAATGGAAAAGTCTCTTTTTAAAACTTGTTTTATTAGTTTTAATCTTTTAACTTTATGCATCAAGCAAAGATTTAATTATCTGCAACATTCTCTGACTGGAAGAAATTAGTTTAACATTTAAACCTATTTTCTGCACATTCCAGCACATAAAATAAAATATTTTTTGTGTTTACACTCAGTCTTTCAAATAGATGCAAGTAAAACACAGCAGAAAATAAATAAAGTCAAAGACTCAGCGGTCCTGTTGCTCTATTTTCACCTGTAAAGCAGGAGTGGGGCAGGCGGATGTTTACCCTGGTGCAGGTGTGCCGCGGTCAGTGGAAGAATCCGCGAGTTTCTCTGTGAGTTTCCCATTACGTCGTAGCTACTCGGTGCTTGTTTGGAAGTTTAGGGGTTTTTCGCTGTAAAAAGAAGTTTTCTTCCCACGCACAGCGGACACTAATGTTTTTGTCACTTTTTATGGAATCAAACTCAAAGTAAGGTCAGTACTTCCACGCTTTAAACGCTGCACGCTCATACTCTCTCTGCACTCGATATATGATCCATTGTTGATCTGCACACAGCTGTTGTCACGAACGTCGCACTCGCTTACGTCACTGTCATGAGACATTCTGGCAAAAAAAATCACGGTTTTAGTAACGCAGCGTTCCTACGGGAAAGTAACAGTAATATAATTACCATTTTTGCAATAGTAATCCCTTACTTTACTCGTTAGTTGAAAAAAGTAATCGGATTCCATCTCTGGAAATAACTAATTGAAAAGTTGATACAGTAAAGATGTCAGCCATTATATCAAACCTCCCCCACACTGCATTAGTCGCTGTGAACTGTCTGGCACAAGCAAGGGTGGCTGAAAACGTGTTTGGAGGCTAGTTAGGATGGAAACATGAGCTCTCAGATTCAACTACTTTAATCTAGCATTCTCCCGACTGAATTTATTGCCAATTTTCTTTCTGTTTGAGTTCCTTTTCGGTCCTTGTCTGTCTCTGTTGAGTCTCTGTGTCCAGCGGGAACATGGAGTGCCATGTTTGATAGTAAGAGACTACTACATGCGTCCTCTGATGGAAGTAGAGAGATCTTGTTTTCCTCACTACCCAGTGGAGTTCTCCATTGCACCACTCACCAAAGCAAATGTAGACTGCCGTAGGGAGAACTGTAACACAGAGATGTATCAGTCATGCGATACCTTCAAATAAAGAGAAATGCAAGTATAACGGAGAACATACCCACCCGATTACTCTGCTGAAACATCAGCCAAAGCTCATATGTACTTTTACTTTTTCTCCAGCTGAAATAGTTGTCCTTATAAATAAATGTATCTTGTCTGTCAGCTTGTATCTTTACTTGATGATTTGCTCGATACCGGCTGGTATACACTGATATGGTAACATGGAAAGTACTGTGCTAAAATCTATTCTCCACATGATAGATCGCAACACTTTCTTTGCCAATTCTTGCAGCAAAGATTTCGGTTCAAACTTTTTGCAGGACATTTCTTCCCAAGCCTCATGTTGCGATTACTAATTCATCATTCCTACACCTCGAGGAATTGCGTTCCAAAATTAAATGGGATGTGACAGGAACAGAGAACATTCAAGGTAAAGCCACATTATATCATAGGCCTCTCCTGTATACAGTCCTTTCAGCTTCTTTACAAATGCTTGATCTGCGCTAACGCTGCAGTTTGATCTGTGTTATTAATTCATGCGCTCTTCCACCAGGGAAGGATCGAAAAGGAAACAGGGATCATTTTTAGCGTGCCTTTTCTCATCAATAATTGAAAACAGAGGCCAACAAGTACATGCTTTTAACACCATTTGGAACATGTTCCGCTCGACCTAAGCTGACACTTGCTGGATCCGAGTTCCACTTTCTTGAAGCCTGAGAGGGAATGAGATGGTGTAGAGAAACATTATGGGCCTGCTGACGAAATCACTTTCGCTCAGCCTCACAGGCACACACTTACACACAAATACACATAGTACAATCTCATCCTTGTCAGCTTGGGAGATGGGGAGTGACACAAGGAGCAATTTTCTAAAATATTGATCAGCGAGGGTCAAGCATCGCCTCACAAGAGGGGCTATTTATGGAAAAGGGCTAGCCCCTCTGGTCCACTGGTATTCCCGAGGAAGATCCTTTAGCTTCAGTGACGCATCGTGATCCAGCTGAAATATTGCACTTAGAGCTCGACAAAGTATAAGACAGCAAAATTTGGGTCGGGCTAGGCTAAAATGCTGACTTCAAATCAGGACAGTGGTTGGGAAATGACTCATGATTATTTCACAAGTCTGTAAGAACAAAAGTACAAACAAAAGATTGAGAAACGCCTGTCAAGCCACTGCCTATTCGTTTGAGCAATAGCAAACAAACATGAATGCTTGAGGTATTAAAAAGTGCCTTAATGCACTGTTGTCACGGCTCCCAAAGAAAAGAAATAGCACCAAAGCTCTACATTTGGCAGTTTTGCTTTTCCCGTAGACTATAGAAATAAACTTTGAATGTACCAGTTGGCAGATTTTCTTGTTTTGGATAAAGACAAGAATGGGATCAATTTTCCCAGCAAGGCATCAAATGACCTCTTGTTCCTTAAAACTGTGGCTTTACCTTCGGCGGTCTAGTCTCATCTCAGATGGCTGATATCTTGATTGTTTCCCCCAAACAAAGGAAAGACTTTAATGTGCCATTATTTGTTCTTTTATCTCTGCATTCCTTCCTCATCTGTCACACATTCTCCCGAGTTGCTGGAAAACCTTGTGCTACCCGCCATGCCTGTCACCACATGAGGTGAAAGTAACACGGACATTTTTCTATCTACCGTATTTCATGACTCTACAACAAAGCTGTAATAAGAAATATTAATGGATTGACCATCATCAAGCATGCGTGACTGGAAAAGCACCTTCAACAGTCCTACAAAGTTGACAAGGAAACAACATTTAATGTAAATCAGACAAATTTTCCAAGGTGAAATTTGATTTCTTTTCTCTGCTTCCAGGCGGGGATGAGTTGTCTTCCTCAAACCAGTCAAACTGCTGCATCATCAACTAAACCTTCAAACATCTGAGACATTATAATTAGTAATTTGAGCATTAGTAACACTGTGAGGAACAAGCAGTGCTACCCTTTAATCTTAAACTGTTCAGAGGGCTGTTTTATGTCCTTTCTCCTTTCCGCTTCCTACCTTCTTCTTTCTACTGACCCATGATAGACTGCAGCCCACAGCTTTTAACCAGACCAGACGCTTAACCTCAAAGAAAGGGTGTGTATGGCCCTGCAGACAGATCAGAACACAAGTGGTGAGCCAAACAACTTTGTCAGTAATTTCTCATTTGTAGCTCTGTAATTCCTTGTTAAATTCTACTGCAACCTGCAGTGCATCAAAACATTATAATGGACACTGAGGATCAGTAGAGGAGTTCAAGTAACTGAGCGGCACTGTGTCTGCAGAGCTGGTGGTCCGCTCGGATTGTCTGCCCAGTCTAACAAAATTGCATGCTTTGTTATGGACTTGTCATGTACTTTTCAGCTCAAGCTGCTTGTACTCGTGCGTGACTTGCATTATGCTTCAGGATACATCTATAGTTTTTAAAAAAGGCACTGTAATAAAACCTGCGCATTCGCAGAACAATGTCATATAATTATTATTCTGGTTTTAATGGAGATTCAATGCAGTGGAGGAATTCCACTTATCTTTTGCTGGGAAGTTCAAAATCCTTATCATCAACTTCATGGCACTGATCTCAGTCATGGTCATTAAGAAAACTGTTCTCAGCTGTAGTGAGCACATAGCTTTGATGGGAATCTGAGAGAAACCTTTTTTCTTCTTATAATCTAAATATTGAGCTCCACTCATCAAAAACACTTCTAATTAATCGGCATGTCAGAAAAACGGTCACCGTTTGGATCCCCTCCAAATGGTCACCATTTAAAGCACTAAAACTGGCTGATGCACATCAGTGAGAGGCAAGAGGTAAACTAGTGGCTGCTGTCAGTAATGCATCAGTGCGTTTGTGATAAAAAGCTCTAGTTTCTCTGGCTGTTTATGATTGATAGCCACCCTATCATGTATCATAGACTAGGGAATAAATAAATTTAAGGTGTAAAAAGAGAAGCTAGTGCAAACCTGCCTTAATTCTGCATTCTTTCTAATGGCCAGCAGGGGCAGACTCTTGTGGTTGCAAGCATGGATTGCAAGAAAAAGATAAACGCAGCCACCACAGTGGTTTGTGAAGCTCTGCTTTTGTATTTCTGCCACGTCGGAGGTTTTGGAGGATGCCTCACCACGTTTGTACACCCCTGCATTGCTGATCAAGTAAGGCTAGAAATGTTGATAAGAAAGGACTGGGTGTATCACAGACACAGATAATTAGTGTTGGCATCATTTTATTTTGGCATCCACCTGACAGTCATAGCAGCCACACCCTAACTTTGAGCTTTAATAAAGTTTATAAAAGAAGCACAGCTCCTGTACAGTTACTATAAAGAAAGAGATACGGTACAGAAATCCAAACCACTTTTAGTACAAGACTAAAAACAGACGGGGACCCGTTTTAACAGACGGGTCTCTGGATTGACTCTCTTTGGCTTCAAGTGGCTGCATGTGGGACTGCAGTTTGTTTTTTAGAAGTTTATGGGAAAACTACAACCCTGCTCCCTTAATCTGTGGCCTCAACACCTTTACTGATGAGTTTTTATTTTCATTTTTTTATTATAATCCCCATAATTCACAGTCAGAAGGAACAATAAGCATATGAGTGTCTTGTCTGGTGTCAAATTACTAAAACAGCGAAGACCAAAAGGGTCTGCTCAAGGCTCCAAGATGGGACTTCACTATCCAATACTCATACATAATACACTATACACGACAGAACAGCTGCAGTTCTTACACGCTTACATGAAAAGTGATGTCTTTTACTTGTCACATATCATAAATTCATTTCTAAGATTTTTTTCATTCTTTGTCGGTCCATAAGATAATCATTACAGTGACTAATACAAGAATACGTGGTTATGGACAGGCTGTAAATTACAGTGTGATTGGAACAATGAAAGACTTTGGTGTGCATGATGATTTACCACATAGTCCATTTTACATGCATAAATACATCAAGTGTGTGTTTGACTTGTACAGCTGCCAAAATGAGAGTGACACACTCTTAAGCCTTCCTGAAGCTATCCTGCACTGTGTGTGAGCGCTGAAGGTGCTGCTGCTGCCGCATGCTGATGTTAAAAGTTTCTGTAAGCTACTGTGAGAACCACACCATACATTTCTCCTACATGTTCTCCTATTCAGCACTTTCATTTCATTAATTAAGTGCTATTGAGTCAGACAGATGTCACGCTTGCCCAGTTTTTCTCTGTACCCTTCACTCCTTTTCAGTGAGCTGCAAACAGAGGCGTGGTCTAAAACGGGTGAAAGAGTTGATTAGATGTAGGATAATCAGTAGCAATCTATTGGTAAAAAAGCCGAGACAAAGACATGTCCCTAGGCCATTTCTACTACCTTACCTAAAGTTCACTGTGCATGCTGTTTCTGCACAGACCTGCCAGGCTGAGCTCAGCCTTCATTCCTCACATTCTTCCGTCCTCCGTTCCCTCCTGTCCATCCCTCATTTCTCTCTCCTATGATCCCGCAGGGCAACCCTGCCTGCAGACTGTGGTACAACATGACTGGAACACTTGGCCTTTTTTTCCACTTATTGTGGGTTTATAGTCTTTAGTTGTCTGCTCACACATACTTTACACTCTGGCTTTACTTATACTACCTAAACTATATTTATCCTATTGTACCATCCACTTTTTTACTTTCCATACGTGACTATGAAACTAACTATCGCCCACTTAAGTACATGCTTCTACAACTTTTCAAAGTCAAATAAACTTTTTGGCAACAGAAACCGATATTATTTTTGATTATGTGTCCAAGCCTTTTGAGTCTAGCACGCACACACTCACATTGCTTTTTTACTCATACATATGTAGCATGAAGTCTATTGTTAAAGTAAAGGAAAGAGTGTCTAAAACTTTCACCTTCAGTTTCATGCAGGTGACTGGAGTGAATAACTGATCTGTCATTTCTCTGGTTTTGCAGCATCATTAAAATCATGTCAGTATTTACAGTGGCTTGCAAAAGTATTCGACCCCTTGAACTTTTCCACATTTTGTCACATTACAGCCACAAACATGAATCAATTTTATTGAAATTCTACGTGAAAGACCAACACAAAGTGGTGTACAGGTGAGAAATGGAACGAAAATCATACATGATTAACAAACAAATAAATAACTGCAAAGTGGGGTGTGCGTAATTACTCAGCCCCCTTTGGTCTGAGTGCAGTCAGTTGCACATAGACGTTGCCTGATGAGTGCTAATGACTAAATAGAGTGCACCTGTGTGTAATCTAATGTCAGTACAAATACAGCTGCTCTGTGACGGCCTCAGAGGTTGTCTAAGAGAATATTGGGAGTAACAACACCATGAAGTCCAAAGAACATGCCAGACAGGTCAGGGATGAAGTTATTGAGAAATTTAAAGCAGGCTTAGGCTACAAAAAGATTTCCCAAGCCTTGAACATCCCACGGAGCACTGTTCAAGCCATCATTCAGAAATGGAAGGAGTATGGCACTACTGTAAACCTACCAAGACAAGGCCATCCACCTAAACTCACAGGCCGAACAAGGAGAGCGCTGATCATAAAATGCAGCAAGAGGCCCATGGTGACTCTGGACGAGCTGCAGAGATCTACAGCTCAGGTGGGGGAATCTGTCCACAGGACAACTATTAGTCGTGCACTGCACAAAGTTGGCCTTTATGGAAGAGTGGCAAGAAGAAAGCCATTGTTAACAGAAAACCAGAAGAAGTCCCGTTTGCAGTTTGCCACAAGCCATGTGGGGGACACAGCAAACATGTGGAAGAAGCTGCTCTGGTCAGATGAGACCAAAATGCAAAACACTATGTGTGGCGGAAAACTAACACTGCTCATCACTCTGAACACACCATCCCCACTGTCAGATATGGTGGTGGCAGCATCATGCTCTGGGGGTTGACAAAAAAAAAAAAAAGGGAGGAGAGGGCGGGGGATTCTCTGACCGGCTGGAGCAGCATCTAATAACCAACTCGCAAAATAAAACAAAATAAAAACAACCCAACAAACACGAAAACACCAGACATCATGATACAGACTTATAATTTGCACCAATGTTGTTGTTTTTTTGTTGTTTTTTTTTCGAAATTCTGTACGCGAAAAGTGAGCGCGAGAGCCCTCGGTGCGCCTGCTCGCTGCTGAAGTCAAAGTAAACTTTATTGTCATCTCCGCTACATACAGTCCAGTATATAGAGAGACGAGACGACGAGGCTCCAGTTACAGCAGTAAACAAACAATAAATATAAGAAGAGTAAGAAAACAAATATACACTTTAGGACTCGGGGTAAAGGATCAATAACAATTTAAAATTTACAGTTTGATGATTTAAAGTCTCTCACACAACCTGTCGAAAGGGGGCCGGCTGCTTCCAAATAGAGCACATTTCATTCATAATGTTGTAAATCCAAGCCCATCATGTATTCATGATTTGAATCCTGGGTTGTGCGAATTCCCAGAAATAAACCTTAGACAAAGTGAATCTGTGAACTAAGGTGTAGGTCTGTTAGGTTATGTTGTGGCGATCCTCGGGTTGGGGGATGGGTGTTCATACTGGAGTGCAAAATGAAAACCAGTGGAAGATGGACAAGAAAAGTTCAAAGTCATCAGCTGCTCAGTTTAGAAAAAGAGAAAAGAAGAGGAGGAGAAACGAGCAAAAGATGCAGGTAAGCAGATGTGTGATTGGATAATGGCAGGTCATCCTGAAACAATCAGAGTCAGAATACTTTAATCCCTAAGGAAATAATGTGGACGCTACCTGAAATTGAACCTCCCCCACCCTCATTCAGATCTGGTGTTTGGACCTATTTTGGTTTTCATGTGAAGCATGACCCTGATGGTGAGCGTGCCATGGACAAAAGTAAAACAGTATGTCGGATGTGACACTCAATTGGTGGGAACTAGTGCGTTAGCGCAGTTAGCTTGTTAACGTGTTGACGCACGGGGCGATCCGCGGTAACTCGTTAATGGAGGTTTGCCGCGTTATGGCGTTAATGCAATGACAATGCAGTCAGTTGTCTATGGGCAACTGACTGCACTCAGACCAAAGGGGGCTGAATAATTACACACACCCAACTGTTCAGTTATTTATTTGTAAAAAATGTTTGGAATCATGTATGATTTTCATTCCACTTCTCACGTGTACACCACTTTGTGTTGGACTTTCCCGTGGAATTCCAATAAAATCGATTCATGTTTGTGGCTGTAATGTGACAAAATGTGGAAAAGTTCAGGGGGGCCAAATACTTTTGCAAGCCACTGTATGAAGGAACACAGATAAAGTATAATTTCTCTATTCTGCTCCTCCCTTCCCTTTCAAGTGTGACAGAGTGAGGTGATCAGGTACAGATTAAGAGGAGAATCAGTGATGAGGACAGATTTGAACATGTCAGGAGGGGAGTGCCAAGGCTGCGTTGCTACCACAGTGTTGAAACCTGCTCCATGCTATGTGTGTGTGATTGCATATGTACGCACACATACAGCATGTACCTCTACAGTCCAGAGACCTCACAGACCTACAGGCATGATGATGATGATGACTAATGTCCGCAGGTAAGATTATAGTTTTAATTACCCACTTGAGACTTAATTTATCATCTCAAGGTCAGTCGATTGCTACCTCACGTATTTCATGATCACTAATCTTACCATGACGTTAGCTTGCCTACCACCGTGGATGTGTGACAATCATGGTAACAATGTAGGATCAAGTGAAACAGCCCAGCCAGTGACCATCTGGCTACCACCAGCATTCTCTGACTGGATGTGCGAAATTTCTGGAGGTTGATGGAAGTCACTGGGAAAATGATTGCTACAGCCCCAGTCACACATTTGCCTTCAAAGTAAAAGTTGCACCTTTTGAAACAAGTTGACTGTGACACTGAGCTGCAAATTTTACTTTGAAGTAAAGTTTTACTGCAGCTCGGCTAGCAGTTAGCGAGTGTTTACAGACCGACATGAAAAACTACAGGTAGCCATGGCAATCTGCTAGCAACCAAAACATTCGCTACCGGGTTTTGTTGTAGCACCTTTTTTACAACCAGTTTCACTCAGCAACCTCCAGGAGCCTCTGACAACCAGCCGGGAAATACAATATGGTGGTAATGTGCACATGTCAGTAACGTAATGAAGATCCGTGACAACATTGAAGAAGATCAGTATGATAGTAACTCCACTGTGGCTACAATAATATTAAAATAAAGCTACAAAAACTGTTTTTGTATGAGTTAGGCGATACAAGTATCTTATTCAATAAAACACCTGTTACCTAGTGTAATTAAGCTAAAAGGTGCAATAAACTACAAAGAAATTGAAAAACAGGTATATTCCTAAAATGTGTAAATGAAAATAAAATTGCCTGAAATAGTTTCCAACTACAGGAAATGTTTTTGAATGTCTTCAAAATGTTCGCATGTTTTGTCTGTGAAGGTTCTCAGTCATCCAGGTCATCGTAGTCAAAGGAGCTTGCAAAGAAAAGCGTCTGGACTTCTTTAAGTTGCTTGAAGACGTTTCACCTCTCATCCGAGAAGCTTCTTCAGTTCTAAGGTCAAATGGTGGAGAGTCCCAGATATAAACCTAGTGGGAGTTTCCCCCCACCGAGGGACAAAAGGACCCCCTGATGATCCTCTAATCGCCTGACCCAAGGTGTGAAACTGGGTGTGGGTCCCAATCAGCCAGAGTTTCGGGTGAGTTCATTGTGAAACCTGGCCCCTGAAGGTACAAAGTCAAACTTTCAATAGCAATAGGGGCCGCACAGCGTTTAGCACTGTAGTACCTCACAGCAATTCAGTTCCACCGTCAGGCCGGGGTCTTTCTGTGTGGAGTTTGCATGATCTCTCTGGGTACTCCGGCTTCCTCCCACAGTCCAAAGACATGCAGTTAGTGGGGATAGGTTAATTGGAAACACTAAATTGCCCATAGGTGTGAATGTGTGTGCGAATGGTTGTCTATGTGTTAACCCTGTGACAGACTGGTGACCTGTCCAGGGTATACCCTGCCCTAAGACAGCTAGGATAGGCTCCTGCGACCCTGAAAAAGGATAGGCGGAAGCAATAGTTCCTGCTGGATTACGTTTATTCCAACATAGGAAGTGCTATGAACAGCTGATGAGATCAACAAAGCCTGTTCCTGGACTATATGTTTTTGTTGTTGCGTGCGGTTTTGACCTGATTTTGGCAAAGCCATTAGTGGAAGAAAACTGCGACCTGGGACATGTTAATTGCTCAACCTTATTTGGTTGCAGTTGTACCAGGAGATCACAGGCTCAGAAGGGTTAATGGTTTTCAATCAAATTCCAGTGCGTTTGTGTTCACATACTCAGAAAGGTAAGGTTGACTACGTTAAAAATGTTCTTCAGTTTAGTTTAGTTCTGGTCCTGACTGTTTTTCCAAAAATGCGCAGAATAATGTTTGCAATGTAATTTTGTAATTCTGAAGCTGATTTCCTGCCATGAAAGAAAATGACCCTAAATACCTGACTGGCTGCAGTACACTAGCACAGTATGTCATTGTTCGACATGTTTATTTCATTCGTGTCATCTCCAGCACCTGAACATGATGACACCATATTTGGCCCATCCTCACCTGCGCCAAATGTCTTGCGAACAGCATTCCTCTTTGTATGAGGCAGCCGCTGCTGTGAGTAACCACCTCTGTACCACTGACACAATCACACCTTTTGGCTGGATGACGTGTGCGTGAGGTAACTGAACATTATGTCTGATGTAGTGAGTGAGGGAGCAGTCACTTTATGTGATCAGTCGAATACTTGATACCCACACGCACCAGACATCTGGAGGGCTGTGCTTTTGCTGGGGTTATGACATTAGGAGTATACTATTACAGGGATCGACAAACAGCAGGAGTGTGCGTATGTTTGTGGGTCTGTGCGTGCTTGCAGACACTTGCATTCACTCACTAGTGTTAATGTACTTTGCGATCGTGTACACGCGCGTTCCAGAGTGAAGGGAACAAAGAGATCAGAGATGGATCAGACACAAAGAGGGAGTATTTAAGAGTGTGCCTACCTCCCAGTGTCACAGCAATAGCCTTCATCTCACCTAGACAAACCACAACAAGGCATATGGGGGGCAGCGGGATGCCTCATTGGTATATGAATGATCACTCCCGCCTAAAGGGGAATTCCACCGTAAAACAGATTTTATGCACAGGTGGGTAATATAGCAAATATCTAATCTTTTATAGCAGTGAATTCACTTTGAATGCATGACAAAGATACTATAGTGAAGCAGTTTGTGTGTGATGACCACTTCTGAGTTCACTTCATCTCATGTACCCTAATATGGGAAATACTGATTTTTTAAATTCTATTAATTTTTTTCCAAAAGTCCAAAAAATATCATTTTTTTTTTTTAGCCCTTTCTTATTATGCATATTTTCTTTCTCCAGATGTTGTGTTTGCACTTTCACCTCTGTTAAATACAAGGAGACAATTGTTGTTTGCTTTCTTTTTGTGATGGTAGTTTTCTTCTAGCTTTTTCTTTGTTCTGTCATTATGGTTTAAAAGAAAAATGTGTTTTTTTCTTGGAAAAATAATTTTCAGTTGTGTCACACTGTGAGATGAATGTGTAGTAAATTGTAGCACAAATTTAAAAGAAAAAAGTTCATGTGGTCAATCTCACATGTTTTGTATGGTTTGCTTGTTTTTTCCTCTTTTCCCTTCCTTATAATGTATCTTGATGTACATTTCAATTTCAATTTCTTAATTTATTTTGAAGAGTTGATTTATAGATGTGTTTGGAAACATATCAGAGTCTCTATACTTGCCAAAGCTCCAGATTCATCATCCATGGACGCGTTTCCTGTTTATACCTGAGTATGGGTGAAACTTATTTTAGTGGCACTAGGTCAACTGTAGCAGTGCACCTGGAGTCACCAACGATTCATCTGGCTCTGGTTGCTGGCTTAAATCGATATGAAGTATTACCCAAATTACAAGGTTCCCTTGTTCTGTATAATCTTTCACTTTCACTTAAGAAAAAGCAGTATTTGTCGTTAACATCTGCAAAGTACGAAAATGCTTTTAAATGTAATATAAAACGAAGGTTAATGATGATTGTTTTACTTTTACTTATATCCGGAGATGTGCAACCAAATCCTGGACCTGAATTGAAAAGTGTCCAGACCCCTGCCGATTTTAAATCTCAGCCAGGGTTAAAATGTGTTCATCTAAATGTACGCAGCTTATTACACAAGATGGACTTGGTCAGAATTTGGGCGAAATCGACAAACGCGGATATTGTGATTATCTCCGAAACTTGGTTGTCCAAATCTATTACAGATGATGACATCAACATAACGGGATACAATCTTTATCGCACAGATAGGCCTAGGAAAGGTGGAGGCGTAGCAATTTATGTTAAATCAAGATATGAAGTATCCATTGTTTTATCTGTATCTATTCCTAAACAAATGGAATTCTTGGCTTTGGATATTAAAATAGTAAAGTCTCTTTCTATAACAGTTGTTGGGTGCTATAGGCCTCCGTCTGCTGTAAAGGAAACTTTATTATCTCTAAAGCATCTTCTGTCCAAATTAAAATATAACGAACTTCTATTGGCCGGAGACTTGAACTGGGACTGGCTGAATATAGCTTCTGATGAATTTAAATCCTTCTGTGACTCTGTTAATCTTAGCCAGTTGGTCAACCTACCTACAAGGCCAAATATAAAGAGTCCTGACAAATCTACTTTGATTGACCTAATTCTAACAAATGTCCCTCATAAGTTTCTGTCTCTAGGCGTGTTTTGTAATGATTTAAGTGATCATTGTGTAGTTGCTACCAGTAGGAACACTAAAATCCCTAAATGTAAACCGCGTATCATCTGTAAAAGAAATTTTAAAATATTTAATGAGCAAGCGTTTCATTATGACTTGTCTATGGTAAATTGGGAAAACTTGAGTCTGATACCAGACATCCATCTGGCTTGGGCTTATTTTAAAGAAATTTTTATGAAGATTTTAAATAAGCATGCACCTGCCAAAAAATTTAGGGTCAAGGGACGGGAGAACCCTTGGTTTTCATCGGAATTATCAGAGTCCATCCATCAGCGTAACGTGGCATGGGCAAAAGCTAGGAAAAACGATTCCCTGACTGACTGGTTAGACTTCAGGAAATTAAGAAACAAATGCACGACACTTATCAAGAAGGCTAAGTCAGAATATTATTTATCTGTTACTACAGAAAACCTCAATAACCCTCAGAAATTTTGGAAAGTAATTAAGTCCTTATCTATAAATAAAATATCACAGGCTCTTCCAAAATTCATTTTAAAAGATTCTGTCCCAGTTTATGAACTGAGGTCTTAAACAGCTTTAACAAGCACTTTGTAGCTACTGGTTTTTTATTTAACTCTGTTGGAGCAGCCCCCATGATTCCCTGCACAGAACCCCAAACATATATTGGGGAGCTTTTTGATTTTTCTCCTTTTTCTGTCCAGGAAGTGCATAAAGCTCTTAAAGCCTTAGATCACAGGAAACCCCCAGGGCCAGACTTAATAGAGCCCTATTTTCTGAAAATAGCAGCTGATTACATTGCACAACCTCTTACGATCCTTTTTAATCTTTCAATCCAAAATAAAGAAATTCCACTTGTTTGGAAGTCTGCTTTTGTTACGCCAATATTAAAAGGAGGCGACCCGGCCATTTTGACTAATTACAGGCCAATATCAAACTTGTGTGTTTTGGCAAAAGTCCTTGAGTCTCTCGTCAGTGAGCAATTAAAAGAGTTCTTGTACTCTAATGAAGTTCTTTCAAAACTACAATCTGGGTTCAGAAAACAGCATAGTGCTGTCACGGCTGCCACAAAAGTGATAAATGACATACTTGTTGCTCTTGATAAAAAACAGCACTGTGCTTCTCTCTTTATTGACCTGTCAAAAGCTTTCGACACTGTGGATCACGCCATTTTAAAGCATAGGCTTCTTTCTTTGGGGCTGTCTAGACATGTTGTCTCCTGGTTTACTAATTATTTGAGTGACAGGACTCAATGCATTAAATGTGAAAATCTGTGCTCAGAACTTTTGAATATTCACACTGGGGTGCCACAGGGTTCAATTTTAGGACCTCTGCTGTTCATCATGTATATAAATGATTTGGGACAAAATGTGTCCAATGCTAGTATGCATTTTTATGCTGATGACACAGTTATTTATTCCTTTGGCTCAAACTTTGAAAAGGCAATAGAATCGTTGCAGAAAGCTTTTGACATGGTTCAGCACACACTTCTGGAGCTGAAATTGGTTCTCAATGCTGAAAAGACAAAGCTAATGTTGTTTTCAAACATGAAGAGATTTCCTCAAACTGTCCCCTTGGTGTCCACTCTTGAGGGAAACCTCATAGAAGTGGTGCATACGTATAAATATCTTGGCTTTTTAATTGATGATTCTCTGACCTTTAAACCTCACATAGACAATCTTGTGAAAAAACTCAAACTAAAATTGGGATTTTTCTTTCGAAACAAATTTTGCTTTTCTTTTGAGACAAAAAAGCGTCTTGTAAATGCTACATTTTTATCTGTTTTAGATTATGGTGATCTGCTGTACATGAATGCTTCCGCCCAGTGTCTTCATAAGATTGACTCAGTTTATCATGCCTCCTTACGGTTTATTACAAACTGTAGGGCCTTGACCCATTGTTGTGATCTGTACACTCGAGTGGGATGGCCTTCGTTGTCCTCCAGGAGGTTTGCTCACTGGTGCATCTTTATTTATAAGGCCCTGCTTGGACAAATGCCCACCTACATTTGCGATCTGCTCACACGGAGAAGTACTGTTTCTTACAGCCTGCGTTCAAGCGATCTTTTATTGCTCAATGTTCCATTTGCCAGAACTGAACTGGGAAAGAGGGCTTTTACTTATGCTGCCCCTTTCACATGGAACATGATGCAAAAAGACTGGAAGATAGCAGATCTTATTTCATTAAATGCTTTTAAGTCCAGATTGAGAGAGCCAGAGAAAAATGTTTTTAAAATGTAATTGTTATTTATAATATGTATGTAACTTTGTAATTTCAACGTGTTGTCGCCTCTTGGCCAGGACTCCCTTGCAAAACAGGTTTTTAATCTCAATGGGACTTTTCCTGGTTAAATAAAGGTTAATAAAAAAATAAAAAAAACCTCCCTTGTTCACGAGTCTGCTCGGTGCTCTTCGGGTCTCAGAGACATAACTTTTGTCATCAGCTAGCCCAAAAGTGAAACTAGGGGAAACCATGTAAGTGCAAGTAAACAAAACAATAAAAACTATATTTATAGTTTAACTGACTTTACTTGAGAAAAGCTGAACAATTAAAACAAGCAAAAGACTTCTTTGGTTGAGATTTTTGATAAAATATAAATAACATTAATAAAGTGCTACTCTGTGCCAAACCTCAGAGCCATCATGTCACACTGCACACCTGGAAGAAACACTTCTTTATCTGTGTCTGGTTTTAAGTAACGTGAAAATGAGACAATACTGGCACCATGAGATAAAACAAAGAATTACAGCATCACGTCTGTATCATTTTTTTGTACTTCATTAAGAATAAGTTACATGTAACAATAGCTTTTGAATGAACACCACTCTAGGTAGAAACCTCTGCTGTTCTGACACCAGTGGCAGGATAAATGGTTTGAGGAGAAACGGAGACAAAGGCACTTAATTGAAAAAATAAATGAGTGTATTTTTTTGCTGTGTAGCTTGGCAGGTGTAGAGATTGTTTCTAAGAGAGGAAGGGATTCAATTCCCAACATCTCACCACCATCCATCCGTCCATTTATCCATTCATTCATCCATCCATCTAACCACTCACTAAGGGCATCCAGTGCAGTGCAAGTCTCTAATCTGTGGGCCTGAGCAGCTGCTGCCTTGTGGCTGACAGACTGCAGGGCTCTTATTATTGTACAGACATGCATGCACTCACACACATGCAAGAACACATACACATGCATATACACACATACATACACCAAAGTCCTCTAATGTGGTAGGCCAGCTGCCAGTGGCGTGCCTTCCCCTCACCAGACGCAAACAGTGCTGCTGCAGCTCCTGGTACTACTTCCAAACTCAGGGGACTTTCCAGAAGAGAGGTGAGTGGGAAGAGTAGAAGATGAGAAGGTATGTTTGTGTAAGAAAAAACAGAAAAAGATTAAAAGTTGGGGGGAAATTCAGAAGCACTGAGAAGGAAAGAATGGTGGCATTACTCAACTATGTATCAACTGGCTGAACATACCAGGAATGATAGTCAAAGGTAAAAGTTTTCTTAGGTGGGTCTTACTATGAAAGGATCGTCCTGGATTACACATCCCAAATTCAAAAGGCGGTGCCTCTTTAGTCTCCCCCTTCCTTCTCTGATCTAAACCAAGACCTTCTGGATTTTTCTGTCTTTTCTAAAGTTTCTTAGCTTCAGCTAACTTTGCTTTTGCCTCGTCCCCCACATTAGTGATCTTTTGCTAACTTAATGAAGAAACTATTTAGCACTCAGTCATGCATTAGTGCAAATGTCTAAATGATCTTTAATTCATACGTGCAATAAGCCTTCAAGCAAATCGGCTATTCGGGAACTTAAATGGAAATATCCGTATTAACTCAAGAATATAACTATTCCTTGCATGCCCAACCCTGGCAAGCCCATCCCAGCAGACTGCACATCTGCTGGTGAGGTCAACAATCTCTTCCCATCGCAGTAATATGAGGATGATGGATGCTTTGACCACAGAGGTTTTCTCTGTGGTTTCCTCCTCTCCAGACCTTAGATCCAGTCTCCCTACATCTACCTCTCTTCCCTTCTCTGATCTGTCCTTCGGTTATCTTCCCAGCTGCTGTCTTCAACAACAGCTTCAACAACTTTGACATGTTTTCAGTTTCTTAATTGCTTGGCTCTTTTCTTATGCAGTTCTCTGCCTTCACCTGCTTGTCCGGGTGATGAGGAAAGCTCTGAGCAAGTATAGTCAGGCTTAGGTTTATATAAAGAGAGCAGGATAATATTGTTTCATATTGCCATCGGCTAGAACTATCAGCAACATCTGTATAACAGAGGAATAAATTCTCATTATGGCCAACGTGGGAGAACTGATGGTTATTTACAGTACATAAAGTATTAGTTACAGGAATGTGTCTTGTGGTATTAAGCGCCGAGGCAGTTAGTGACAGATCCTTTCAAGTCTTGTGACTTGCAAGGCGGAAATTCCATGACTTGTTTTTTCTAGCACATCCCACAAATCCTCAATCAAATTCAGATTTGGGAATTTTGAAGGCTAAATCATTAACTTTAACTATTTGTCAGGATTGTGATATAATTCTTCAATAAGTCTAGTACAACACACCATCCTTCACAGCTTGCAAAAAAATGCCAGTAGACTAGGCCACCTTCTTCCATTGCTGGATGGCCCAGTGCTCATATACCCCCTGCAGGTGCTTTTGGTGGTGGACTGGTTCTACTTGAAGAACCAACTATAGCAGACATGGTGAAAAGTAAAGTTGCTCATAATAACGGAAGGTTTGCATCCTCGTATAAATAATTTAAATTCAAAATCACACATTTCTATTATACTTTAAAAACAACACCCGTGCAGCGTGCACACACCCACACCTAGCCAGCTGCGTCTGTTCATAGGAGGTGATGGTGAGATCAAAGCAGCCATCATGTCACCCCACACCAGAACTGATCACACACACACAGGATTCAGGATGTTGTTAATCAGCAGCAGAGAGCTGCAGGGGAGGGTAAAGTGGAGGTAAAGTGGAGCTATGTTCCGTTCATGGGATGTTCAAGTGGCTGCTTAATTCAATCCTCTTTTACTTGGGTACTTAAGAGCAGTGTTAAATAAAATAGTAGAGTAGAATAAATATTAGAGGATGAGAAACTTTGCTACAAAACTATTCAGCAGATATATTTTGTAACTTGGCTCGAACAGATCAAGTGTGTCCAAAGTTCAGTGTTTGCTTTGGTTACCAAGGCTGTTCAGTTGCTTTTACCTGTATTAGCTGTAAGAATGTAAGCAAATATTCAGATTTGAATATAAAAATTCTCTAATTCTAACAAGATCAAATTAAACTGTAACTGATCCATAATCCAAAATTTGCTGAATAAAAAGAACAAATAGATTTTAATTCGTAATTGTATCTAAAATTTGTTCAATACACTTTACATAAATAAGATTTTAAGCAACGATTTAACAAACGAATCTTGACCCTGTTGATCACTACTGCTCTCCTGAGTAAAATCAACCACTGCACGTTTATCCAGCATCTGGCGATGGAGACATCTCCGGTGACAAATTGCTCTACATATGGGACAAAGATTGACGAGCCTGAAAAATGAGAGAGCCATTAAATGAAGAGGTACTGGCCTGTGATGAGGGGACCAGCCTGTTGCTGTACCTAAATTAAAGGGTGAAGTTAACTCCCAGGTCAGGTGAATGAGTGGTTGTCACTTTTGAGGATCAGGGGAATTTATTTGTTAAATGACCCACGAGTGTGGGTCACATACATGAAGGTATATTACAGTCACATTCATGCCCCAGGCATATACATTTACATAAAATCCACAATTACATCCGCAGTCATAGCAAGCTGAAGGAAAACTAGAGAAATCTCTATAGTTATGTTAACTGAGTCATTTTTCCTGTGGAGATTACTAGTTTGGTAGGAATAGATAACACCCACGCGCTTTTCAGTAAGGAGAAAATTACAGGAGTTTATAGAGGCTGGTTTCTGTAAACTGTTTTTTCTCTTTTAAGATACACGACGTATTATAGGACTACTGTAGTTTCTGAAATGTTCACAAAGTTTATCGTATTCACAGTTTGTGGATTAGATAAGATAAGAGACTTTCACATTTGTCACTGATGTACTCCAGAAAGTTTCCCCTCTCACATTTGTATCGTACAATTTTGTTTTCTGGTAATTCATACTTAATTCTTCTTCTTCTTCTTATTAGTCCTTTATTTATCCAGGTTAAAAATCTCATTGAGATTAAAAATCTCATTTCCAATCTTATTTCATGTTACATGACAAAAATACAGACAAATAGGGTACAAATAATACACACAAAGCTTTGGACATGTTTATTTGTCACATCTGTGCATCTGAAATAGTTGCAGTACATGAGTCTGTCAATAATACCGTGTAATATTAACTATATACTGTCTGAGGTGGGATTGTTGCTATGGCTGGACTTGGTCTCTGACTTCCTGATAAAGACTCATTTTCTTTCACCTGTGACCGCTGAGGAACAGTTACCATGGTAATAGCATTCCGTGTGACTGATTAACAGTCAAAATGTTTCCATTTTGTGTTCTTTGTGTTAAAAATGTGATCACACGAATGGGAAAAAGATGTTGTTTCGGCTTCTCTCCAGAAAACTGTGATCAAATTATTATGCATGTTTACTGAGCAGTTAGACTCCGCTCATTCAAATTGCTTCAGATCAAAAAGTGTTCATCTGTAAATTTGGGGAAATTTTTTGTTTGAAAAAAGATTGTCCTACAATTTCATGATTAAAAAAAAAAATGAGTGCATTAACTGTAAAGGAAATTCTCCGATCATTTTTTCTGCTTCTCCCACTCTTTCAGTCTTTCTATTTTAGCTTTTTTTGGTGATAAATTGCTAATCCCACTAATCAGACTGTGAGAGGAGTGTAGGGTGACATATTTGGGGATAGAAATATATGACCTACAAGCAGCTGAACACTGCGTTTTTCCATTTGTTGATGCAGTGTGTAATAATGGTCAGTAGTGTTGTTTTTATTGGCTGTATGTATGATCAGCACTCTCACAGTGTTTTCAGTACGCGGTGGGAGCTCCTGTGATAAATTTGTGATTTCTGGTCACTGCTGTGGGAAAAATGGTGAATGGTTTCAAGAAATGTCTCTGAACATTCCTGTGCTGTAAAATCTTACGGGAACTAGTCTTGAGTCACAGTAAGTGTTTTTGTGTGCGAGTTGAGTCATCGTTCTGAAACCAGTCGCAAAGTGGGGTCAAAGGTCAAATCAGGTTCTGCTTGGCTCAGCCTTATTTCCTGCAGTCTCTTGTGTGGCTCCCGAGAGCCAAGCAGGGCAGTGACTGAAAGCGAAGGCTTCATTCAGAAGCCTTATCGTGTTTAACGTCCTCTCATTCGCACACAGGAGTTCGCTATAATGACACAATTGTATCCAGATGATTCTGATGGAGGGGAGGAGCTCTTTAAAGTCTTCTCTCACAGGAACATGTTTACTTGCTCTGTCTGACCCAAACACACACACAGACCTGACAAATGGAGTTAAAGCCTCTGATTGAGATAACAGTGATTATTAGGTGGCGCTTTCATCATCCACCGACCAAACACAATAAACTAGTGCTACTACATCTGAGTATCCAGCGGGGACCATTACAATAGCGTTGCAGTTTTAGACCTTAATTTATACTCAGTTACAATATGTTTCATAACATGAAGGTTTTTAGCTAATAGCTGAACCTAGCCCTAAATGGTCTGTTTGTAATATCAGTTTAAACCAAAGCTGTTCTGGTGTCCAAAATGCAATCTTTAAACACAACAAAGAAAACTGAGTGTGGCCCATCTAATCCATAACGTAGACCTTTAATCCTCCCATGCATAAAGAACAAACCCACCAGTTTCTGTTTCCGATTTGGAGCCAGTTCCCTCAACGTAATTCCAATCAGCGACACTCAAACAACCATACGTCTCAGTTAGGCCTTCTCTCACAAACATTTTGCGCTGACTTGGAGTAAAACATACCAGCCGTGAGCCAACCATCTAGTGTAATTTCCATCCTTTCTCATTTTCATGTGTTATTTTGAACTTTAAATCACAGAACTGGAGGAAAGAACAAAGCCGAGTCTCTAAAATATACAGTCACTGGTTATCATGATGTTTTTTGGATCTTGGATCTCTGGTATGGTTGGTTACGGTTGAAATCGAGGCTATTCATAGCCATAGTAACCATGCAAGACACAGACGCTGATGAAAATGCGATCATGGTTTTGTGTGCATGTGTGCACACGTGGTATCATGGGAAGGTTTTTATCGAGCGAACTACAAGTCCAGACTGTGGGGTGAGATGCTGACAACATGGTCAATATTTCCATGAAGTCAGCCGTTCCTTCTCTTCACACCGGCCTTACATTTTGCTGCCATCAGTGTAGCGTGGCTTCGTCCCTGGTGTGCTGCCAGCTAACAGACAGAAACACCTCACATCAGGCTCTAAAGAGCCCACACTGCATGCAGCACAAACATGCTACACACTGCAGAAGTATTGCAAACATTAGTCAATATCTTTATCACTTTAACTGTAACAGTTTAAATTCATCTTTATCTGCGTTTTTTTAAACTTTTTATAGTTTATAAATTTCGATGCCACTCCACATTAGTGTTGACTGCAGAAGGACCACAATTAACATTTTCTCCCACAATGAAAATTATCATTACAATTTTAATGGAAAAAACCCTGATATTTATTTATTTGAGATTTTGTAAACAAATGTCTGATGATATTGCGCGCCTAAAGGCAGCACCTGCATGTTACAGAGCCTGTAAAGCCACTGTTAACACCCTGCCACCATTACCAGGTAATTTATAGCTTTAATTACAGACAGAGCGAATAACTGAAAGCACTCAAAACCGTTCCAATAGGTATGACCCCGGCAGGTCCTCCGCAGGGTCAAAGAGGATCACCATCACTCAAAGAGGTTCAGACCTGGGAATCTGCACTGGTTTGACTTTTGAGTTTGAGGTACTTACAAGTTCCCCAGCTGAATGTGAGACTGTCAGAGTGTACCTTTCTATGTGAGCGTATTTAGAAAAATTACACAGAGAAAAGCAACAGAAAAATCACTTGAACTCCCTCCAAGAATGCTGTACGTGTTAGGAAAAGAAACTGATCTAATATACACAGGATTATAGTTTTGCAATCAAAAAATTAGCTGCAGCCCATTAAACAAATGCATACAAGTACACATCATTGCCAGAAGCAGTAACACTAACACAAGAAGCATATTTCTGCAATGCTGTTAAATAAAAGCTTTCCAAAAGACCAGAAGCCAGAAGATGTTGAAAAACAAATACAAAATGAATTGCATGTAAAGAAAATACTTTTGTTAACCTTCATTAAAAATGGCTTGTATCTTGTCATCGCTTACATTCTGATTCTTAGTGCTACCCCACGGATGCAGGACAATCCGGAGTTTTCTTCTCATTATTGTTCACTGAGGTTCTCCTCGTGGGCAGACCGACCATCTTCTTCTTTTTATATCAACTTTGACTGCAAACATTTGTTTTACTTGAGCCACGGTGAGTGTGGAAAAGGGGAAACTGTTATTTCACCAACAGTCTCACTTTTTTATTTTTTTAACTGTCGTCCCTCAAGTGGAAACACTTTGGAAAGATGTGCTTTTTCTGGCTTCCCCTTTGGTCGCAATGGTTCCGTTTCTTCACTCAGACCTTTTCCTCCTTTCTTGCCTTTTGGGGAAATTATGGTTGAGTGGTGGCAGCATGCAGACAGTCCGCGGGCAGCCTTGGACTGCTCGTCTACCTGCAGAGAGCAACTGTTATTAGATGAGAGCAGTGCCAAAAATATGCGAATATACTCTTCCTTGTGCTCTGCTTGGTCCATCAGCCGGATGACGCACTAGGAGCAAGCACTTGGCAAAAGTGGGAATAAAAAAAATTTCCTTTTAACAGGAAGAAACCTCCCGGTGAATCAGGCTCAGGGAGGATCAGCTATATGCAACAAACAAAATCAGCTGTGATTTCATAAATCTTACTGTAATAAGAGAGTAATATGCACATATTAGTAACTGAAGACCAGTCTCTTAAGAATAAAATCCCATTTTTTCACTCTTTAAGTCACTGGCCCAATAAACAGTGACATTATAAAAAGATTAAATTGAAACATTCAGGAACATAATGCTTTGTTTAGTGAATTATTAACTTAGAAGTGAAAGTAGCGCCAAACACTGCAGAAAGCACAAAACATCCATTAAACATTTAAAAAATGGCAGATATAGTTAGAATTCTTGCTGCATTACTTTCCCACAGCATATTTTTTTTAGATTTCCAAAGATTTCCAAAACCACAGTAATATCAACCAGATTCAGCCAGCGAAATGTCTTAGTTGGAAAAAACACATTACTGGTTTGAACCCCTGCATGGTTCCATATGTCTTTGGTCAGGTCGAGCGTGCGTGAGTGTGTGGTCTGCGCACGTTTACACAGGAAACTCGTAGATAAAAGTGGTGTCAGCGTATGTTGTTCTTGCATATTTGTGTTCATTTATATTACACCGAGGCGAGCCTTTGTGCGTGAGCGACTGTGTTTGCGCATGTGTTGATGCTGTGGGTGAGCAGGGTAGGGCAAAAGACCCTGATGTGGTTAACTACGCGCTACTTCAACACATGGTGAGGGGGACATGAAGCTGCACACGCTCATTAGGAGTGTCTGGGAACCTCCTGTGTCGGTGTAAGTGCATGGGTGCGCATGTCTGCACGATGGCCTGGGAATATTTGCTCCATACACTAGGAACAGCTGGCCTGCTAACCCCCAATGGTACACCACTATCACTGTCAATCTTCCTATGAATATCTTTCTCTTCCACTGTATGAATATGGACATTTTCCTCTTCTGTTTGTGCATTTCACTGATGTTATTCATACTACGAATCTGACAGCTAACATTTAACTGCCTGTGTGGTTTGATTGGGTTTGATATATGATGCTTTATATCATTTCAGATGTGTTTTCGCTATAGAGGGAAGCCCGTGTTTTCCCTTTTGTGTTTTTCATGTGGCGGCAGTGTGACTCGAGTGCAGCTGAGATGTGGCAGAGTAAGGAATCTTCTACTAAAACCAGTGGCTGAGTGCTTTTTCTCTCTTTTTTTTCTCAAGGTTTGGTGGATTGTTTATTTTTATTTTTATTTTCAAATGTAAACACACACACATTCAGCTCTGAAGGGTTTTTTGTAACACAAATGTGTTGAATGAATGAATGACCAGAAATATCACACAAAGAGCTAGAGAAGAGCTACGAATGACCACAGAATACTTCACCTGAATGATATAGTGCAATATTAGTCATCCACCCTAAAATAACAGTGTCATTTATTTAAAAAGAAAAAAATGGCCTTGCACAGAAGAGGTACATGCATGTGTCAGAATGCCAACTTGTGCACCGTATGAAAAGAAAGTTTTAACATTTAGATGTGCAAAAAATACACTGAAATTTTTGGATGTCAACAAACATGTAAAGTATGTCAATATTTGCTAAAAGCATACGTGCATGCATTGGCATTTGCTCCCAGCTTTAACTTTAAGGCTTTAATGAGAAACTTCACATCAGTGCAGCTGAGCTCGTAGTCGGCAGGCTTATATACCATTTCCAAAATAACTTTGTTAAGTGTCGTGGTATCATATATCTGTTTCACAACACACAGCTCTGTAAATTGTGGCTATGACACATGTCGAGGTTCTCCACGAGGTCCTGTGGCGGTTCCCCGAGTGGTTCCTTGAGCGGTTCTCGTGGTGTTTGCTCTCTGAGCAGCTGCACAGAATCAGAGCCAATCCGCTGCTGAGTTGACTGTTCTGCTTCCAGAAGTCAACCAACCCAGGCAAATGGGGCTCTGCTTTTCCAGAGATCTCGGGCTCCCGGGATAAAACATCGTTGCTAACAGGAGGCCCCGGCAGGCAGGCAGCGGTCACCACAGCACCGGCCCATGGGCCAGAGGGAAACACCCTCCCTGCGGCTTCCCTCTCATGACAAATATTAAAGACCTGGCCTTCCACTTTGGCCATTTCTGCTTCCCTTTATTTGCGTGCCATTTTGTGGTGGTGTAAATAAAAGAAAAAAGTCAGTGTAATAGAACACCCCATTATTTGTGTTTAATATCTATAAGAATACTGCAAAATCCAAAAATACAAGAAAACAGAAGCACATTAAAACATCAACATCTGTTGAAGCGCTTTCGGAAGCTTAATTTCATTTATTTTCCCATCGTAGCTCCTGTTAAAACATGAGAATGCATTTTTTTTAAATGCTATTACAGAAACCATTGCAGTCTCTCTCTTGCTGTCCTTCTTTTTGCTCCCTCCTCCGGTTTTCTCGCACGAGGTTATGGGATAAGTAGCTGCGTCCTCAAAGCAGGGCAGTATGCGTGCAGCTCTGCAGCAGATACACAGAGGATAATTGCACTAAGACGAAAGGATTTACTCCCCAACAACATAAAATCATATGAGACACTGGCTGCAGCTAGATTCATTGTTAGCTTTAGCCAGCTTTATGTAGCACTTTATCCATTAGTCAAGTCAGGACTAATTTTCTCTGTGAACCATTATGTGACTCATGAAACATTTGTGTGTGGTAACTCCCAACTTCTCACAATCCTTGAAGTAAAAAATATATTAACAAACACATAATTCAGTCTTGGTGCGCTTAGGTGTTGACCTGTATAAAACAGGGATTATAAAATGAATACCTCATCGTACCTCATGGGCCCGAGGGGCTACACTGAAAGCGAAGAAGGCATGTGGGAGAAAGTGATGTGCAGAGGGTCTCTTGTGGGTCATCCATTGCATTCTTTCAAAAGGTAATGATTCACCTCGTTCACTTGAAGTTTGCTTGCAGCACCTTGGGTGTAATGAAGACTTATAAAAACAATGTCAGAATGGAAAAGAAGGTCAGAGAAAGAGAGAAAGCCACAGCTCGTGGACAAGGTAGCGTTTGTGAGGGCACTTTTTTAGGATTATGTGAGGAGAGAGACAAAGTTTGAAATCAAACTCATTTTCTCCTCTTGCAGAAGAAGACATCTGGAGAGCAGGTGTTGCAGCCAGCTGTGGTCGTAAGAGAGACACGGTGCAAGAGCATAGGTAACTGCGCCCTCTACAGGTCACTGGGAAACATTACACTCCGCCTTACAGAACAGGGATAGGCCGAGACATGCCCAGGCAGTCTGAGGACAGATTGCCCTCCAGCTGTGCAAGGTGACTCAGGTGTCAAACTGCGTTTAATCAAGACGGGCAATAAAGATAAAAATGGAGTGTGTCAACTTGAATTTTCAGTTTGAAACATTTGTGCCTGGTCCCAGTGCTGTAAAGAAAGTGTAACAATGACACGGCAGCGACAGCTCGAAAATGTTCCAACGCAGTGGATGCCAGAGACACTAACAAAGGGTGATGTTGTAAAGAGCAATAAAGCATGTTTATGGCATCATGAAAAAAAGGCCAGAAACAAAAATGTAGTTAATGATGAGTCTCACAGGAGAAATGGCTTTTGGGTGTTAGATAATGTTCTTTTAGTCTCTAAGCTTTGTGCCAAATCTGCATCCTTTACCGTCACTGCGTAACACGTCTCGTTGCCCTGGCAGCAATGCTTAGCAATTCTCATTAAAGAGGAGATGAAAAACTATCTCAGCGTGACACAGCATGTCTTAAGTAGGCTAAAAAATACCATAGGTCGGTGATTTGTTCTGTCTTGTAAAGCTTTCCTGTGTGTGTGTGTGTGTGTGTGTGTGTGTGTGTGTGTGTGTGCTGTTTAACTTCTCAGGAACTATTTAAAGTACAGTATTCATTTCATACAATCCACTGTGTGAATTTATCTGTAATAAATTCAGATAAACGTGCATGTGTGTCATACTTGTTAGCATTAAAAATGTTGCAACATTTAAAAAACTGCAAAAATGGAAACCTGTTTACACCGTCATGTGTTGCTAAGAGATTTTTACAGCACAAAATTATTGGAGCCAAACTGTAGTTGAGGGCTTCAAACGCAGCACTTTTATGGCTGCAGTAAATCATCGGGCAGATGTGTCCTCGTATGCAAAAGATGCAATTTGAATCTGAGTCTTGGAAAGTATACGCAGATTAAAAAAGTGAAATGTTTTGGAGTTTGAAAAAACACATTTCCAGATAACGCTGCTTTAATCAATCAAATCACCACAGCAAATAAAAAATAACAACTGAATTAAAAAGCATTAATTGGACTGACAAACTATTTGAATTATAACTCTTTGTTTTGTCACACAGCGGTTATGTATGCATGTGTCTGCCCCACAGTTAAATCCAATCATCCAATTTCTATTTAAAAAGTGGTTTGTGTTGTGTTGGTGGGTTTTGGTCAAGACACCCCAGACAGAAAGTCCCTTGTTTTTCTGTAGAAATGCAGATATTTACAAAGTGCAAAGATGAACGCACTTTTGTAACTTTGCTTGACTTTGTTCACAGTTTTCCTTTAGCTGGAAACCTTCAACCTAGAAAGGTGGAACAAATCCAAGCATGGCATAAATCATAACCTGTAAATGTTACAAAAGACCTCAAGCGCAGAGAAAAGCAAGAGTGCACGTAATTATCTTTCCACTGCTACCTGTGAGCCCTGGGCCCTAACAAAGCTTTAAGCCTGAGTTTTTCACTGTACATCACAGAGATAATCTCCAGATGAAGCTCTCAGAGCAGTAATGATGTTTAATCCACTCGCTAGGTGAAGATATTAACCCCGAAAGTTTTTTCTGCTCATTAAATGCAGACTGTCAAGATCTTATGATAAAGAGCAGTGTGTGTGTGTGTGTGTGTGTGTGTGTGTGTGTGTGTGTCTTTTTCTCAAATCAGTCAGGTAGGTATTTGTGTGTGTGAGAGTTTGTGTATTTGCACATTCCTGCAAAACCATGCATTATAAGCTTTAGTTTGTCATGCCCTAAAGATGAACTTGAGACTGCATCATTTGACTTCTTAGCTTTTGACATGGCTGCCAGTCATCATCAGTGGCTGGATGAAACCAGAGCTGCTGCCCTCAGAGGATCTTCCCTCACCCCATCTCTCTCTCTCTCTCCCTCCTTTTACGTTCTTTACTGCTTTGTCTTCTCTTTCTTCCTGCTGCAGTTCTCCTGTTCATGCACTGGGCAGGTAAATCTGATTCATATGACTGTGCAAGATGGGCCCCGTGCAGAGGTCAGCACTACAGGTGCGACACTGTGCTGCAGAGAAAATGAATCAGAATGATCTGAGCCATACCAGCGTACTGTAATGTAAAGATGGAAAAAGTCATTTCCATATGAACTTACTGCTCCAAAGTTTGGCTTTATTGTGCGCTTAGTGCTGAAGAAAGTAGTGCAACCTGTCTGGAAAGCCTTTCAGCTGGGTCAGCTTAGCACGGATAACCTCCTCTCTGATGACAGGCATAACATAAATAAATTAAACAGAATGCAAATGCAGAAACCAAACAAACGAGATTGGATTATGCACAATTTATACAACTGTGTGTGTTTGAGTCTCTGATTCCATCACACTGTTAGCTTATTCTTGGTTATAATATATCTTAATTATCCCCAAACTGTCTGGCCTGTATACATCGAGCAGTTGAAGCAAGCCTTATAATCCAAACGCACAACAGATTAGTTTGGCTCGGCTCTTTTCAGAGCTTTGATTTTCCCCGGCCACAAATTGATGTCATGCTTGTCGGCTCCCCTCCCGTCTCCCGAGGAAGGCAGTAGGAGACGATAGCTGGTTGTTGCCAAGTTACAAAAGGTGAAAGGTTAAGGAATGCCTCTCCCTGTGTGGTGTTTTCAGAGAAGGCCAATGAAAGTACTACTCACTCCTAGATACTCGGATCATGCTTGTCTTAGCGAGGACCCAAACACTGGTGATTTGGCTGCGTGTCCGCTTGGCTCTCGTCTCAGTCAGTGCCTTCTCGTCCTCTCTCAAGGTTTTTATCTCAGCACTCTGTACATCGCTTGCGCTTCTTCATCTGTACCTCTGGTTCATCTCTGGCTTTTTCTGTGTTCCTCCGTCTCCACTTTCTTTTCTCGTCAGTCTTTCTCCTCTTCATGTTAAACCTGTCCAAACACAGATGAAGCATGCCCTGACACACACACATATGCACACCCGCACACAGAGCTTGCTAATTCAAACATGATCATAGAGCTAAAAAGAGATTTGACCAGTTCTGAGCTTCTCACACAACCTGTCAGCCAAATCCATCCAGAAGCGATATTTAGAAGATTTTCCTCACATCCCAAAATGAAACGTATGTTCTGCTTGGTGTCAGATATCATCCACTTTTCACTGTGTAGTTAAAGTTATCCTGAAACTTATCTCTGTCTCACACATGCAGCATTTTTCTGCTTCCATCTCTCTCTGTATATCTGTTATCCACACGTGCACACGGAGGTCATTATGGAGAACCGCTGAGCTCTCAGAGCAGAGTGCAGCCCTTACACAGTCTGATATTATCATGTTCATGCCTCATTCATAACAAAGCCATCAAAAACCGTGAGCTTTTCCTACAGGTCATCTTTGGGTTTCAACCTAACCCGTGAAAGCCGAGGGTCATGGGAAGCTGCAGTTCTTGGCTCGACTGGATAGGAACTTCGTTGACAGGTTCTCTCGGAGGATGTTTGTAAAACGGCCGACCACCGATCCCACAGTAAAGAGAAGCCCTGGGTGACTGTGCTGTACATCACAGGCCAAGGACATGGTGAGCACATCGTGACCAATGATCTGAACCGAGGGGGAGGCTCTGAGAAATGACTGGAAGAGTGCAGCCTTTACTCTGGGTTTGGACAAGGACAGCATGTGTGCATCTGTGTGTGTGTGTGTGTGTGTGTGTGTGTGTGTGTGTGTGTGTGTGTGTGTGTGTGTGAGAGTGAGTGTGCGTGCGTGTGCGTGTGCGTGTGCGTGTGTGCGCGTGTGCGCGTGTGCGTGTGTGTGTGCGTGTGTGTGTGTGTGTGTGTGTGTGTGTGTGCTTTAGTGGGTTGAATTGGTTTGATTACGTTTGGAGATAGCAATCAGCTCCGCTCCGCTCGCCGCTTTATTGTGTTTGATGTCCGACGAGCATCGAGACGGAGCGGCTCAGCAGGCGTAGCTCACTGATACAGACACGCACACACAAACACACAAACACACACGGTGGAAAGGAGTTTCAACACGGTTTAGCAAGCATATTCTGCACTGGCTGTAGCACAAGTGTGCAAAGGTAGTACCTTTCTTCCCGACTCGTCCACCTGTCTCCCGGCTCTTTGTGTCGCTCGGCTTCTTTGTCTGGATGTGTGTCATATTCTGGTGTCGAGCGGTTTTCGTTGTAAGTAAACACATTTGGAAATGCTCCGTCACTGTTTTAGGGTGGGAAAGGAGTGTGCGTATGCGCGCGTGTCTGGGAGTGATTGTGGCGGGGATGTAAAGCACACACACACACACATCGACACACACATGCAAATGTTTGACTCAATGCCGTGGAAACAGGCGATGTTTGGTCCTGATAGTTTCTCTCTCTCTCTCTTTAATTGTGGGGAAATGGGTTTCAGATGTTACTGCACGACTGATCACTTTGGGCCCCGCTCGGCCCCATCACGTCCTCCCAAACCACATCAAGAAGCCCAGGACTGATGTGGGACGATAGCAGCCTAGTAAGAGAGGCCCACTGTGGGGCTGAAATGCTCCTCAGAGTGCCCTTGCAATAACAAGATCCACACTAGTAGCAGGCATGTGATCTGTTAGGCGTGTTAGACTGTGCTGCTGCCTGCAGTGTGATATGCGATGCCGCTGCTCTGCAACAGGAAATCTAACATGAGCGGAACAGAAGATTTGCGTTCGCTGTCTGACGTGTAACTAAGCTTTTGTCCTAAATCTGGTGCCAGTGTTGTCGTTTCTCTCCTCGCCTTCTCGCAGTGGAGAGGTCAGAGGTTACGGCTCTCTGCTCAGCTGTATGTGAAAAGTGGAAGTATTTATCAGCTTGGAAAAAGACGTTCAGTCACCCAAATGTAAAAGGTGTAAAATTAAACACTGAAATTACTTTTCCATATTTAAATAAAACACACATATGAAATCAAACTAATGAAAACTGCCCTGCACATATTTTCAGCACCTGTTGAAGAGATGGCAGACCACTGTGGGTGTAACAAACCCACATTCCAGTAATAGAGCCCTTTGGTTGCTTTGGTTTGTTTTCCTTGGATGACTCCTTACCCCTGGGTGAGGACTCTGGTAATTCACATGGGATAATGCAGGGGTTGATGTCATGTGTTCCAGCTTTAAGAGCGGGAGAAAAAGAGAAATACACAAACACGCAGAACGGGAGAAATCTGGGATGCAATGCTGCCCTCTCTTGTTGGGTGAAAAAATGGACAAATCTGTGTCTCGCTGCTGGAAATGAAGGATTTTCACACGATATAGCAGTAATCAATAACCTGCATTAATCTATTCATTAGTCACTAAATTGCACCATTCATACATCCTTAAGCCAGCTGCACGACTTCACCTGTGAATGCAGTCTATAGCTCTCACAGCCACATAGCCGGAAGTCTTCAGTGTGGCTGCAGTGGGATTCATCTCAGTGTCAACCAAGAATTTACACGTGAAGATGAGAAAGATTAGCATTATGTTTCTCTAATCCCAGCTAGTGTTGTTGTGTAATATTTACCAAATAAAGATCATAAATGAAAGTAACAATTCAGAAAACTGTCTTAAATCCCACAGGTCACACAAACCAGAATCTCCTTGTGTTTGATCACCATCACGTCAGCTTCCTCCTCAGACTGTGGATTTTTTAAAGGGTTTGCATTCCCTGACCTGAAGCACGAGCACTGCAGCTTTGAAAGCATTCACTAAAACAGATACTGGTGTATGTTATTGTGCCTATTTTGCTCAGGCATGAGGACAGAGTGTTAATTTTCAGCACTTTAAGTGTGAACTCTTGCTGCAGGATCAGATGGAAACCACAGCTTTTCTCTTCCTTGTTTGTCTCAATTATCTGCAGATAATTCTGGCTTCTAGCTCATATTTTACTTTTGTAATCTCTCCTCCAAACACTTTCAAATTTAAACAAATGTAAATAACTCTGAAGCGCACATTTTTTGAGCTAATATGATGTGAGAATGATAGAGAGGAGGGAGATAAGGATGTGGGACAGAGGGGAAGTTAGATAGCCACCACTTGGTTGTATCAGCCAGCTGGCCGGCATCCACAGAACTGTAGAGCTCTCCCTGATCTCTGGCTCAGTGAAAATACAACAGCCAGAGGGCAGAGGGGGCTGAAGAGGGTCCATTTGCATCGAAGCTCGGCTTGCTGTTTCTGCCGTTACCGTGGATATCGAGGGTATTTTCGTTGTCTGCGGCTCACAGCGGAGAAGATTATGGCAGGTGTGTGAGTTGGACTTGCACCTGCAGCTTTTTTCCCCCCTGTGGAACAATGACGTTCAAGTCAGCGTCTTTTACTTAAAGGAGTCTGTTTCTGAATCAAGAGTTTCACCGTGTTATATTTTAAATGTCCAAGAATCCGAGAAACGAGGCCAGATCACAGTGCTGCTGGCCTGTGGGCACGATAAGCCCACAGACAAAAACAGAAAACATCTGTTACCCATATTTTGTGATTGTTTCAAGAGGAGCAATCCAAGGTTTCTGTAGAAGGGTCATCATCATTTTGCTCGCTGTCCAACTGCAGTTTCTCTCTGTCTTCCTCCTGCTCTCTTTCAGTAGCTCCTATTGAGCATCAAAGCCTCCTCTCTGCGCTCCTACGGAGCAGGAATCTCCCTACTGTGTAAACATCGCTGCAGTCCTTTCCAACTGAGAAACAGATTGGATTTGAACCTGCGTGTGAACCTTAACATCTATACGGAATCAAAAAAGTCAAATAGAGGCGTGGATGGAAAGATGTCTGTCGTCTGATTTACCCTCATTAGTAAAAACAAACCCCGAATGGAAAGCGATGTCTGACTAAGATTGTTGTTGTGCATTTTTTGTGTTTCGCTGCAGATAAACTTCATTTCCATCTGTTGGTGTTGAGCTCAATCTCTAAACTATTCAGATGAATGTGTCAGAAGGGAGAGGACCAGGCGTGAGCCATTAAAGAGCGGGAGGAGAAGAGGGTTATTCTGGAGGAACAAAGAGGAGTTTATTAGGACTAGACAGTATGTCATCAAAGTCAGGAGCTGACGACAAGCACAGAGAGCGTGTGTGTGCTGAAGTCAGGGAGTGTGGCTGTTGCCTGTAGTGGTTTTATCTACATGAGCACTTTCATGGATTCTCTGGGCTTTGTCTGGGGAGGACAGGGCCTTGAAGATTAACAAACTCTTTGAATGTGTATCTTTTCATATCAGCACCTAAATTACTGGTGTTCATATCACTGTAGTGCTCACAAACCCTTAGAGTAAAACATGGCTTTGGATAAGAGTCAGACAAGGGCACAGCCTGGTGGGAGTCAGTGGTAGTGTCTCCTCGTCTGCATGCGCGCAGCCAACGTAAATGTGCTCATTCTAGGATATTTGAAAGATTTTTGGTCACTAAGAAAGACTTTAGGTAATACATCCTAATGACTACATGACTGTGTGACAGTTTTGCTATAAATATATAAAAACGGTCAAATTATCAATACAATAATATGCATGATGTTTATGACATTATTGTATTATAGATACTAATTTTCTCCAAAAAAGGGCGAGAACTGAGTTAACTCTTATAGCTGAACATGTGCAGTAAATCCAGTGCTTTATTTTGTAAGTTGTGCATGTAAATAGACTTCTTCCTTATCCTTATACAGCAATAACATGTTAAGAGAGAGTTGTACTGATACCCAGCGTGTATGCATGTACCCATCTTTGAGTGTCTGCATGAGTGAGAGGCTAAGCCTCGGCTGTGTGCATGTCCTCATCTGCCTTTTGGCTGCTTCAGATAAGCACATCAAAGCATTTGTATTCTTATCATCCCTTGTTCTAATTATAGCAGTAAGCCACAACAGTAAAAGGATAGAACTGGCGGCTGGTATTATGAGAGAGGAAAGCCCTGCATCCACCCGTAACTCTGTGTGGATGTGAGAAAGAGATCATAGCCTTTGATCACCTGCCTAAGTTTGATTGAAATGATACACCACCAAAGCCTTGTTTGGATATCGTTCAACAGGAAGCAGCAGGTGGGGCTGCTTAATCACCAGATGTGGCTTTTGTGTTGTTACATGTTACGTACTGCATGGCCGGATGCAGAAGCTCTGTCAGCTACCGCTTCAAAGGAGGTAGCCACATCACGAGAGCATCACTGGAGATGACTAGAGAGCGCTTCTCATCTTGATGTGATTCGCTGGTATGCATTTGTAGTTTTAGAGACACAAAATCAACTCTTTCCAGTCAAATCACGGCTTTGTGTTCTCACAGAAATCAGTGGTAGCACGGATAGACCTACACCAAGTTTACAGGTGACATTTAAAATTCTGTGTCAGAGTAAATTAGTTTGAAGCACTGAGCGATCTAGCTTACAGGAATTATTGTTTGGTTGCACAGATTCAATCATATCTATAAAACTTTATTTTACTGTGTCAGCAGCTTTTGTGTCAGTGAAGTTCGGGTGATCACATGACCACTGTGAGAGCAAGTTAACGGGGTAAGTAAGCGGGCAATGCTCCCTACAAATACAGGCCGTATTATGAGTGGTTATATGTTGTTTTATTGGTGTGTGATGGATGGGCCACGAGTCACAGTTACAGCTCTACAAACACAGTCCTGATGAGGATACACGTGATCTTTCTCTTTGTATTTAAGCATGAACACAAAGCAAAGGTGGAAACCAGCACAGTTGGTCGCCACGTGAACAGGTAGAAACAGACGCTACAGCCTGACTGCTCACCAGTCTGTTACCTGTTGAAGTTCAGGCTCTGGCTGCTGGTCTGGGGTCAGCATTCATTCAGCTTTAACATCACTCTGGGTTCTTGGCCAGGTTTGTGTTAGCATGCTGAGGTTCTGTTAGCAGTATGTAGTATACAGCCGTTTCTGTCCTGGATGCTGTTTCCATTTTTTGTGCAAAAAAATGTAAATGATGTTGATATCACCTCTCCTCAAACCCTGTATCGTGGCACCACTCTGCCGTCCCCTCCTCCCACACAGGAACTGAAATCAGCTGACTGCAGTAAACGTGCAAGAAAAGAAAATGGATGTTTTGTTGTTTCTATCCGTCCTGTGCACAGATAGCTGAGAACGTTTGTAACCAAAGTGGCAACATGATTGTGATGTACTGTTACTAAAAAAAGCATTGTGATTACAGTAACACATTATAAAGTAAGGCATCCCTGTAATAATGTCAAAGAGAATTACAAACAAACAGCTTTTATTGCCTGTGAATCTCCCGTTCATACTTTATTTGTAAGTCTGCTTTCTTTTTGTCCTCTCTTCTTTTGCTGTGCTTCATTTTTATTGTTCCCTATTTTCTGCCTTCGTTTTACTTTGGTGATGAAGATGAACGTGGGGACACCATTCTTTGTGATGTACTTATGAAAGAGGAGATTTATTGTGGATGATTTTCCAAGTGCAGCCGTTACAGGATCCCTATGCCTAATCAAAAGGAATGAACCAAAAAAAAAACAATACAATCCCAAACTTTTGGGAAGACACCATTATAGATCTACAGTGCTGCACCAAAGGTTTCCATGTGATTGCACTGATCACTACAGTGGGTCATTAGCTGTGAGTGTTTGCAGACAAGCCAGCATCTTCTATGCAAACTACAGCCAACGGCAGAGATCTGCTACTGGACAAAGTAATCACCACATACCTGTTTGTGACCAGCGACCTCCAGCACCAACAGGTCGGGAAAAATTCCCTAGTGACTGGAGGTTGTCATGGTGGCCTAGCTGGATACAGACACACATTTAGGAACAAGATGCTCAAATAGAAAAACAATCGTGTAGCAACTGTCACGTTTATTTTAAGTGTGTGTTACTGGACAAGCGTTTACCTCCAAGCTATAAGCTAGTTTCATATGTCTTAGACCTATTGATACATTGTGTCTATCAATAGACCTATTGATAGACACAGTGTGTGTGTGTGTGTGTGTGTGTGTGTGTGTGTGTGTGTGTGTGTGTGTGTGTGTGTGTGTGTGTGTGTGTGTGTGTCGTTTTGTTAGCAGCTCCACGAGCGTGCAGCTGCAGACAAAGGGATGAGAGCAGGCTCTTTTTACAAGTCTGCCGCATTCACAGTGACCCACCTGTGTGTGTGTGTGTGTGTGTGTGTGTGTGTGTGTGTGTGTGTGTGTGTGTGTGTGTGTGTGTGTGTGTGTGTGTGTGTGTGTGTGTGTGTGTCTGACTCTGTTTGTATTGAATGATCCCACCTGTCTCACGCTGCTCTCTTCAGATTGTATTCTCCACCTGTCAGTGTCAGCCGTGCTAATCCCTCTCACCAGCTCTGACAGGCACGTCTTCGATAAGAGACGACACATGATCCTTTTACTGTTTGATCTGACACACACACACACACACACACACACACACACGCGCACGCACACGCACACGCACACACAGCCTTCTCTCTGTGTCTTGAAAAGCAGGCCAAATACTGCATTGATCATTTCTTCCCTTTTTCCTCGTGTCAGACTTTCCGCAGTTATTCTGTGCAGCTTTTCAAAACCAAATCACATTTAAAACAGACATGTTTTATAACATGGTGAGGGCTGATGTGTGCTGGAGAAATCCTTTTATAAGTAGAAAAGTATTTTTTTTTTTCTTCCAGTGAAAGTTTATATAAGGATCTCTACATTTCTTGAATCAGTCATGTTAGATATGTCAATGTCAATAAAGTACTATTTTTTTCAAGTTTTGAGCATAAAGACATTTACTATTACTGTTAAGTCTAATTGTTGAATGTTGTCATTATGTTCTTAAATTTGTAAGGTCTGAGTTCAATCTGAAGGATCAACACATTCCTTTGTCTCTGACCACTGGCTGGAGAGGCTTTTATTGCAGATACATCCTATCTGGAAGATCTGTTTCTTGTGATGTTGCTTCCTGCTTTTATGATCCTTTTGGTGAGCAGGAAGTCATGCATACAGAGAGACACACATTCTCACACACATTCTCAAACACACACACACACACAAACACACACACTCTCACATGCATACAGATGTTTACACATACACACACATAGTGCCTTGTCTTAGAACCCTTTGGGGGGTTTTATGGTGGGCGTTGCTTTGCTGTGATGTGTATTGTGTGAATTGTAACAGTTTGTCAATAAATAGCTGTGAGGGAAGCTGCTCTTGGAAGGATTTTGGGCTGGAGACGGGTTAGGAGCTCCAAGAGCTGGTTCTTGACCAAAATATTCCCTCGCTAGCGGGTTGAAGATGTTCTGTTATGTCTTGTTTTCTTCATCTCTAAACTAGCGGGGCTTGTGGAAACACAGACCCAACATTTCTATCTACAGCCTTTACATTAAAGCTTTACGTTTATGTACAAATACCATGCAAACGTCATCTAAACTCGAAGGACTTAAAGCACCGCAGCATCTTCCTCCTGTGACTGCTGAGTGTTTTCCATCATCCTGCGTCTCCCTGTTCACTCCCTCAGTTCGCTGATGGGAGAATTCTGTCAATGAAGCAGATAGTCAGAGGTCTGGGAAACCTTCACTCCTCCGCTCTTCAGTTGTTCTGCCTGATCTGTCGTTCCACAGCTTCACAAGAACTAATTAAATGTTAGGATGAGTTGGTGAAGATGCCTGTTGACAGGAAATATCAGCAGCTGAGCCCTCCCTTCATGACAAACATCTCCACTCACAGACTATGTGCAGTCAGCTGGGTGTGACTGCCCTCTAGCGGTCAACTTTCACTTGTCCATGTAAAACTTGACAGAAACAGAGTTGTATGTTTTTGTTTTTATTTTTTTATGGCTGGCTGATGAAAAATATACTGCTCTGCTTCCAGAGCTGAAATATTTGAACATGAAAATACTAATTGAGAACCAGTCAAATTTATAATGTCTAACCTTAATTAAAATTAAAATTTTCTCTCTGCAATTTCTGGATAAAGTGACTCTCATAATATATGCATTTTGTTACACACAGAAAATGGAATCAGGCTGAAAGAGATCGCTACACATATCTCCTACAGTTGCAACAACCCACCACCAGGGGGCAGCCTTGCCACAGACAATGCAAAGAAACTTAAAATATCTTCTTGCATAATCCTAAAACATGCACACAGCAGCTTTGATGATGTTTTACTCTTTATCCTTTCAGCTCAGGCAGTGGTAGACTTTGATTTGCAAAGCAACATAATACCAAGGACGAAAAGTTTGACACTGCTGTCACACATACAAATTTCACAATTACATAAACAGTATGAACTTAAATTGGAAAAAGAATTTATAGATGTGATAAAAACAAGCATTAGACGACACTATAAGGGAAGATAGTATTTTGGACTCACACGTTTTTCCTCTGACTGGCTGTCCAGACTTTTGCTGTGTATATATATATATCCAATATCAAATACTAAACACAGTGAACCGTTGTGCTGAAAGCAGGTGGACGAAGTTCTCTCACCTCTGAATGCTGTCCAGCTAAATTAAATGTTGCATTCACCATCAGATGAGAAATCTGCAAGAGCAGCAGGGACAGAGAACAACTTCACATTAATGTGTGATTTTGTTTTTGTGCTGTTATGATAACAGTTGTACAGGGAATGATTGCTGTTGATTAATGTTATAAAACTGCCATTTCTTTCTTTTGGTTTTTGTCATTAACTGCAAACTTTATGTGACACTGCTGAGGAAGCACCACAAATCTCCACTGGGATGAATTAACTGGGATTCAGTGATTTTTTTTTCCACCCACAGCTTCCTCTTTTTTGTCACCATGTATGACTCACCTTTCTCTCACCTCCCATTCCTGTTCTTTTCATGTCCTTCCCTACAATTCTCACTCCTCCTTGGTAACTTAGAGCTGAGCGATTTTTTAAAAGTGATTTTAGTATTTAGCATAAGCACATTTAGTGCCTTACACAACACACACATACATATACATACATATATACATACATACATATTCCAAATTATGACAGAAAGTATAATTGTTAAGCAGGAGGTGGATACTGCAATAGTGGAAACTTGTATTTGAACATGCCTGATTTTATATTTTGTTTCATGAACTCGTGGAGTGGTTTATCGAACAACTGAAATGCACAACAAACTTCAGAATCATCTCCTGATGTTCTAGCTTTAATTCATTCTGAATCATCTCATTATATTCACTGTTATCTGTTCTTTGCAAAAGGCAGAAAATATCAGGAACACAAATAAAGTATCCGTGGAACCCCAAACTAAGCCAAAAAAAGTCAATATTTTAGCCTCAGTCATGTTTTCACAGAACCCTGTGAGCACCTCTGTAAAAGCAGAAATGTTTGCAGTTTGTGGCATCTTCTTAACACACACCTAAAAGTTCCAGACCAGCAGTCTTCCCAGACGTGGACATCTCAGCGAATTCATCCCAAGGTCAGACGGCCATGAGCTCCACCTCAGACTCCACAGGCCTCCATTAGCTACGTGAATGCTTATGTTGCTCTGGATATACAAACAGCTTTTTGCTAAGAAGATCAGAGTACATATTTTGTAAGGTGATGATGTCTAAATGTTGCATTCAGTGGATAACAGAAGGCTGGAAAAGAACTAGCTGGTCCCACTGCCCAATCCAGAAGCAAACGGGCACATTTGATGATCTGGGGTCTTTTAAAGACAAACTTCTCTAACCTTCAATTTAAGGATGTTCCTGCTTACTAACTGATCTGCTTATTCCATAGATGTCTGATGTGTGTCTGTGTTAATGTGAAGCTCAGTGGCGTTGCAGCTAACTTCTGTGGGGTTTGTAGGAAAGGGTTTGTTAGTATTATTCGCTCCTCCTGGGTTGTGTTTTTTTCTTTACCCATGTTCTAACATGAGAAGTTCTGTTTTTTATTCAGTGTAACCAGTTTTTGTTTCCCTTCTTTTTTTCTTTTTTCATAAACTGTATCCACAAACACTCAAATATTTTGAGTAAAAAGCACCGACTGGTTCCCCGTTTCTGACATTCAGATGGGGTCAGATTTTGGGGTAATCTTGTATAAATGCTTCAGGCGGTGGTTTAATGGTGTTGGGATATTTTCCTCTCAAATCATCTCAAACTAGTGTCTTTAACATGAGAATGAGTTCACTGTATTTAAATGGCGTCCACAGTCACCAGATCTCAATCCAGTCAAGCACGTTTGGGATGTGGTGGCAAAGGAGACTCACGTCACAGACGTGGAGCTGATCAATCTGCAGCAACTGTGTGATGATGTCATGCTAATTTGGATCAAAATCTCTGAGGCATTTTTCGGGCACATTATTGAATCTGTGCCACGAAGGCAGAATGGGATACAGCTTGGCACCAGCGAGGTCTACCTAATAAAGTGGTCAGTAGAATAAAAAAACAGATATCGCATATGAAATTTTCTTCATTTCCAAATCTAAATTATATCACAGGGAATACAGGTAAAGATATTGATAAATCTTTTAAAAGACACTTCCCTCCCATCATCCAGCCGTTTCCTCTCAGCGCTCCGTCTCCAGTCCTGTGATTCATGTTTTTTTCCACCTTTGTGAGTTGTTGCTTCATGTCTAATATGTTGAGATTATTCCTCTGGCACATCCTGTCTCAATTTGTTTGATTTGTGATGAAAGAGTTTCTTTTGATCACCACCTGATTTATGATGTTTTGGATCAAACGTTGGGATGATCAAAAGCGACGGGTACGACGGGTTGCACTCTGCAGTTTTGGGACGTCACTGTCTTTGATCTTAATTTGTTAAGTTTGGTTTGGTTATTTTCCTAATTCAGTCTCTTTTCTTGTCACTGCTGCTTCGGTGTAACAGAAAAGCTTTATTGTTTGATTGTTGTTATACTGATACAGTAAATCTGGTGTTCTGAAGCTGGGAGAGCGGCTGCATTGACAGACTGGAACTCCACTTAATGCTGGGAAATTAGGTCAGGACATTGTTGTACGTTAGCCTTTGTCACATGTAGCACATAATAACAACAAGTTTGTGTGTGTGTGGGGGGGGGGGGGGGACTTGTAACAACAGTGATGTTAATTCAATTATACTTAAAGCTGCTGTTTTTCTAACTATGATGATGACATAGTAAGTACAGAGAAATTGGTACGTTCAAATTAAGGATAAACATCGCCTCCAACTTCTGCATTCTACACTTACAAACAAGTGAAAGACAGCATATTTCATATTTTTTGCAAAGGAGACCTCTGTAGCATACTTTAAACTTATGTTGATACCATGATAGTAAGTGGTATTTATGCTCTGAGCACTCAAATTCCTTTTTATTACAAACTGTGGCTCCACTACTTCATCACATCAACATGCAGACTGGAGTAGGAGGGGAATTGAACCACTGACCCGCTAATAAGTAGATGAGCTGTGCTACCTCCTGAGCCACTGCCACCCCCTGACATGAATGCAGGCCAGATCATTTCACTGATTTTAATCATTGGAAGTGTCGAGTAACTGGTGCAAGATCTTCTTTCACATTTTCCAAATCCTGTGTGTATCTGGAGTCAGTTTATTTGTGGAGAGAGAGATTGGTCACTTTATTAGGTACATCTTTTTTTGTCCACATTGACATGACAGCATCACAGAGTTTCTGCAGGTTTCTCAGCTGCACGTCCATGATGCAAATCATTTCACAGCATTTCAAAGGTGCTGTGCTGGACTGAAATCTTCATCATTATGTTTAAGGAGCCAGTGTGAGACAGTTTGAGTTTTGAACTTTACACAGAAGACGGGTGAAGTGTGGTCATGAGGGGATGGACGTGGTTAGCAACAATACCAATGTAGGCTGTGGCATTTGTGTTATATCCAGTTGGTACAAAGGGAACCAAAACATGCCCTCACACTATTACGCCACCTGCAGCCTGAAGTGTTGATACAATAGAAGGATCCATGCTTTCATGTTGTTAACACCAAACCCTGGCTCTACCATCTGAATGTCCCAGCAGAAACTGAGACTCGGACCAGGCAACGTTTCCCAATCTTCTGTTGTCCAGTTTTGGTGAGCTTGTGTGAATTATTTCCTGTTGTTAGCTGACAGGAATGACACCCAGTGTGTCCTTCTGCTGCAGGCCATCTGTTTAAAGGTTTGATATGCCATGAAAGCACAGTAGAGCAGCAGATCACCGAACTTCTCAAAATAAAAGAAATGTTGATATAAAAATAAAAAATAAAAAAAAAACTTAGGATGAATGACCTCAGAACATCAGGTTACAGGTCACATGTCATGTTTAGCTCTTCATAGTTTAACTGTATGACAAAGGCTTTGAATATTCCACTACATTGGACATTCACTTCTATTTACGTGTGTTTACAGTTTAAGATGAATGGAAAGATCAGACTGTAGTGATGTAACCTGGTGAAGCTGGGCCAGTTCTACTGACTGTAATTGGATAAGTCTCTTTGGATCCAGGGACATGTTACACACACCTACAGTGGGTGTTTCCCATGAATTGCTACTACATGAGGTCAGTAGCAATTCCTGCTTTATTAAAATAGCAACAATTGTAACTGCTTTGTAAGGCAGAAGATATTTGGAGCTCAGCTGAAAACTCATTATTGCTTTGATTAGTGGGAGGTTTTTTTTCCTACCTGTCCAAGTAAAACAAATGCAGGTGGTGTTTTGTTCTGAAAACTTTGTCCAGGTGTCTGGAAAGACAAAAAAGTTTAGGCTGGTTGTAGCTGGTAGAAACTTTTGTACAGAATCAAAGGAGCTTGCAAAGAAAAGCGTCTGGACTTCTTTAAGTTGCTTGAAGACGTTTCACCTCTCATCCGAGAAGCTTCTTCAGTTCTAAGGTCAAATGGTGGAGAGTCCCAGATATAAACCTAGTGGGAGTGACCCCCCACAGATGTGTGGGGGGTCACTCATTAGTAATTTACACTGACTCATTAGTAGTCAGTGTAAAATTGTGTTGTGTTTTGGGGAGGCTCAGGTCAGATGCAGACGACCTGATTTATAAATAACCTCGCTTTCCCAAAGTAACCAGACTGGTGGAGAACAGCACGAACCAAATCAGTCAGTGTCGCTGCTATCAATGGCAACCGAGACCTAAAAACAACAGCCCTGGTGATTGGACCATTGGTTGACTTTCTGATTGGCTGTCCCGACGGTCAGTCAGAGGCTGAACCTGCTGGTTCGTTTAAGCCTGAGATTTACGCATAGCCACAAATCTTCGCTCCTCTCACAGACGGGATCGTGCCGCAGCGTCTCCGCGCGCGGCACTGAGAGAGCATCTGCTGGGACATAATTTCACACAACAGCAGAAGAAGAACAAAAACGCGCAGTCCTCCTTCATCTCCTCCGGGGAGCGACCAGACGTTACACGTAAGCGTGTAAATGGAGTTTCAGTCGCTGTCGTGACTGCTGTTCGCCGCCTCTCACTCTGCTCGACGTTCTGCGTTCAAGCCGCAGCAGCATCCAAACCTCCGCATCTCTCCACCGCGCAGACATGGGAACCGTTCTCTCTATATCTCCCGCGACCAAGAAGGCGTCGATCATGGATGCCGAGGTCGCAGGAGACGGAGGGAAAAACGACAAGAGCCTCAAACGCCACTCAATGTTCGTGTCTCTGTCCTGGAAGAAGCTGGTGGCTAGTTCGGCCAAGAAGAGCGCAAAGAAAGTGACCCCGAACCCGCTGCCCACTCGAGAGCTGCCGTCCAGCCAGGTGGCTCAGCTCAACAGCGAAAACGTGAGGAAAACGCACCAGACCGTAGAGAAGAAACCGAAAGCGCCCATCCCCGTCCCGGTGCCCACGGTCCCCACGCAGAACAGCGAGTCTGTCGTGCAGAACGGGAGGCTGTCCTCGGTCCAGAAGCAGCCCAGCAGCGTGTCTCTGGTGTCACCCAGGCGGATAGTCATCCAGGCTTCAACCGGCGAGCTGCTTCGCTGTTTGGGGGACTTCTTGTGCCGCAGGTGTTACAAACTGAAACAGTTAAGCAGCGGAGAGGTGAATCTCTGGTTCCGAAACATTGACCGGACTCTTTTGCTCCAGGGCTGGCAGGACCAAGGCTTCATCACGCCGGCCAACGTGGTGTTCGTGTACCTGCTGTGCGAAGACACGATATCGGACAGCACCGACAGCCCAGCCGAGCTGCAGGGCACCTTTCAGACTTGCCTCTACCTCGCCTACTCGTACATGGGCAACGAGATCTCCTATCCGCTCAAGCCGTTCATGAACGAGACGAACAAGGACGTTTTCTGGGAGACATCGCTCCGGATCATCAACAGGATGAGTGCCAAAATGCTTCAGCTGAATGCAGACCCACACTTTTTCACCGAGGTTTTCCAGGACCTCAAAAACCAGCGCGACAGCAGCGAGTCGAACCTGGACCGCTGACATGGAAGCGAACAGACACTGGTCTAAGATGAATGTAAAGAAATCACACAGCTGTGGTTTTGGACGGAAAGGCCAGCCTGGAAGGATTCTCCTGGCTGGGCTGAAATAGTCTCTCATGATGTTACACAACTTCAGTGTGGTGTTTAGGCTACAGTTTAAGAAATCTCATAAATGCATGCCAGTAGTAATATTGTCCCTTTTGTCTTGTCTCTTGGGTGACGCAGGGGTTGGCACTTGAATCTCCATTTCATTCAAGATTAGCCTATATTGTGAGTTAGTGAATGGATGTGGTTCCAGGCAGGACCGGAATAGATGTCTGAGCCGAGTTAAGAGGTGGAGCTGTCCGGGGTGCTGACCTGTGCAGCCATTTCCATCCCTGCTCTTCAGTCACTTTTCCACAACAGAGCCAAGCTTGGCTTAGAGGACCAAAATCAGCCCAGTACACTTTCAGCACATAAGCCTAAGCCTTGTAAGCACAGCCAGTATATACTGTGCTTTTTAAACATCTCAGTCAGCTGATAAGTAAGCTGCTGAACATGCATACCAGTGGGTTAAAAACACATTGCTTAGAATAACTGTAGATACGAGTCTGTGGGGAACATCGTTTCAATCTGTACACACTGGCTCGAGGTACACAAAAGGTCCACCTGCAGAAAACAAACACCACCACCATACTTCATGTGTGACTTTTTAACATCTGGTTGGCATGCAGCCGTTTTCAGTTCCTCATGAAATGAACAGCAGTCTCAGTTTGCATTAGCAGTGTGATTCTGTAGTAATGTAACTGTACAAAGGCTTTTGCTTCAAGTGGAACATGAGGACAAGGGGCAGAGGTGCCCCACATGAATGTGATATGTTGCACTAAAAGAGCCCCTGAGTGGGCATGCAAGGCCTCTTTTGTGCATTGCTTTCCAAACTGTGTTGGCCACTGCGATGAACTGCTTTGCAACACATTGCAGAGGTCAACTGAAGACTGAATCGATTGTACAGGTTTTCTTTGGTTTTTTCAGGAGATTTTTTTTGTTGAATTTCATATGTGCCAACTAATGAATGGCCTGAAACTCTGTGGTTTACATGTACATAACCCATGTTTTTGCTCTTTTTTTCCCCCTCTACCTGTTTTGAAGGTCGGTATGTACAATGTAGTTTGAGCAAAAACAAATAGAGCTTAATGATCAAAAGATATTTCGTCCTGTGCTGTAACTGTGCTGTTCGCCTCCATTTGCTGGCTTCAGTTCACTTTCAGTGCAGTCGATTCAGGATTCTTCAAAGTACAAATATTTAATGTAAAGATCTCATTACGGAGTGACAGGAGAGTATACTTTGCACACGTGTCATTGCAGTTTCTATAAGTTAAACGTGATCTGACTCTGAAACCAAACCTACAGCTCAGTCCTGACATGGTCCTTCTGGGTGATCATTGTGATGTGGTGTTGTGAATCCATTGCTTGGAAAGTGAATTAAAATGCTGCTATTTTGCACAGCTGTGAACAAACCTTTGATGTTTTTGCACAGTGCTAATGATAATGGTGATGTACCAGTGTTTCCTCTCAGGCGCTGGAGTGTTTGCCATTATGTCTGCAGTTACTGTGACCAGCTCTTGCTCTAGGATGATCTTCTGTGGAAAAAAATCTTTTGTACAGCTAATTTTTCCTAAATGTCATCGAGGAAAGTGTTATTTACGTGTGTGTGTGTGTGTTGTCTGTGGAGATGTACCACAGCTGCATTCACTCTCTCTTACATGTTAATAAAAGGTCAGTATAGTAATTGTTTATGGTGACCATGTTGAAATAAATCCAGACTTATTAGGGATCTCGTCTTTCTTGCAGTGTTTTTATTTATATCATTTTTCAATGATGTGTGCGTGTGCATGTGCATACCAGTATATATCCACACATGCTTGCTGAGTCTGTTTGTACAAACCTTGCAGTTTCTTGCAGGAGTAATTGGGCAGCCTCTTATCCATGCAGACCCCCCACTAATCCTTGATTTGCAGGGAACCCTTGAGACATGGTTATGCAATAGGAAAAAGTCCATGACGAATATGCTTACTGGGATGTGTCGGGATGTTATCATGGGTTGCCATGAGACTGAAACTCATGAGAGTTTATTGGTTGCCATGAAACTAGAATTCAGATAGAGATGTATGGGAAGGTTTGCTGGGATCGTTGTTACAGATAATGATTCAGGTTTATGTGGCTGTGGGTGCAGCTCGGTAGGAACAGTACATCTCACAATATGGTGTAGTTAACTGCTGCTCTATACACTGAGGACTGCAAAGCATGCTGACACATATAAGGGATATTTTTGGCTTCGTATCTGGGTTTCCTGGGTTCTCTAATCAGGGGCAGATGCCGAAATGAGAACAGAGACGACTAAACTGTAAGAAAGCAAAATTTATAATGCGGCATTTTAGCAGTAGATATTTAATGATTCTGGCATGAATGTATATTTGATGAGTTTTGAAAATCTGCAAAGAAATAAATGCAACATGTCTACAAACAGACATGCCACACTTGATTTGATGAAGCGATTTGAGATGATTAAGTTTCAGAAGCTTATTTCAGCTCAGAGGTACATTGAAGATTTACTGTATGACGGAATGGAGCTGCATTGATAAGGATTTCCTCCTGGATTTATGAATAAGCCACGTGGGCTGGAGGGCTCCTTAATGTGATTGGTTAGAATCTGCTGCAGTCTCAGAACTGTCTGTGACTCGCTCTCACTCGGTTGTCTTACTGGGACATACAGTCTGCACACAGAAGTAGAAATGAGAACGGCAGGCAGGATAACAGGACAAAATAGACATTATGGCAGAAAGAGAAGCAGCTGGAAATGGCTTGCAGAGGCAGAAAAGAAATCATAATGGGGCCAAACAAACAGATTAGAGACAAGGTTTCAGTTTGTTCCAATAAAGAATAACATCTAATCTTTATCTATTCAAGCTATTTAAAGCAAGCATTTTAGCCTCAGCTGTATTAAGTTAGCGCTGCTTAATGAAAGTCTGTTTTGACTCATGAGTTTAAATAACATCTATACCAGGAAAGTTTGTGTTTAATGCAGCTCGTTGATTGATTCTTTTCCCCTAGTGGAAAACACAGAAGCATCACTGCTGTATGATTTCTTGTATTGATCCTGTGAGCTGATCTATGAGGTCAAAAAGTAATAAAATGGAAAACAGCACGTCATCGTGGTTGAAATAGCTTTCCGGTTATAGACTTTTTTTTTCCCCTAACTCTTGACAGGTTGACTTGGTTGCAGAATCCTTGCAGTCGTTATGTAACAGTCTCATAATGCTATGCGAGAGCCTTCTCTTTGTTATTATGATTCAAACCAGGTCTCGTGCATATCTGTCTGCCAGCCCGCTTTCTGCATTCTTCTCCACTGCGTCTCTATAGTAACGGGTAGGTAAGTGAATGAGAGCTGGGCAAAGTGAGCTGTGTTGGGCTGAGCGTGGGCTGAACCACTGCACAACACATACACACTGCAGTGATCAGCAGAGGACGTGCACACGGTGCTCGTGCATGTCTGTCGGTGCAGGCACGTCTCTAACTCCTCCACACCGATCCTGTCCAAAAAAAATTGCGACGCTGTGAAATGTAAACGAAAACAGAATTCAGTGGTTTGCGAGTCTCACAAATCTATATTTTATTCGTAACATTTTAAGAAAAACATTTGCTCATTCTGAATTTAATTCAGCAACATGTTCAAAAAAGTTGGGATGGAGGCAACAGAAGGCTGGAGCAGTAATCAGTAAGAAACAAAACAAGAGAAGGAGCATCTCAGAGTTTCAAACCTCAACTCTATTTAAAACAGGTATGGCCCTGTCATAGAAATCACTGCATGGGCTCATTAACACCTCAGAAAGAACTGAGTGGAGCTTATCCACACATGCGTGTTAAAAGCTCTTTCATGCAAAGAGGAAGCCATAAGTGAACATGACCAAAACAACGTTCTGAGCCGACACGCAATTAAAATGGACCGAAGCAAAGTGGAAAACTGTTCTGCGATCAGACAAATCAAAATCTTATTTTTAGAAAACAAACATTCTCTGGACTGAAGAGGAGAGAGACCATCCAGCCTGTTATTAGCACCCAATTTCAAAGTGTCATGAGTTGGAATCTGGACCCAAACACAGGCAGGAATTAATGAAAAACGAGCCATTTCTTAAATCTGTTGGCAGGTAAACCACAAAGACCAAACGGAAACTGAAACCTTTAAACTACTGAGCAAATGTGAACAGACTCTCAGACAAAGCATGAGGCGAAGAGTGCGCTATATATATATATATACACACAGAAGGGCAATCAGGGAAGTGCAAACACCTGAACACAATGAGACACAGCTGAACCAAATCAAGGACGACAACAACCAGGGAAGCAAAGTGAAAAGCAAAGCACAAGCAGTGATAACTAAACGGGGGAAGCAGACACATGAATGAACTTAATATGGGAGACCTGACACAACAGGACAGAACACAGAGGGAGGAATTAATAAACATGAATAAATAAATAAACCAGAACCCCCACAAAAACCATGTCGAACAACCCACAACCACGACAAAAAGCCTGCATGTCTGATGCTATGGTGGTGCATTAGTGCCCGTGAAACTGTCTAGTCTGCACAACTGGAAAGACCCCATCTGTGTTAAAAGGAACATACAGGTTTCAGAACAACTTATGTTCTCATCCAGATGACATTCAGGGAAGGCCTTCATATTTCAGGATGTTAAACTCCAGAGTTCAGCGATTACAACAGCACAACTCATCTACTGTACACTAGTAGAAAAGTCCAGCTGAGAACTGCCTGCTGTCCAGACCTTTCACCGACTGAAAACATTTGTCCCATCGTGACAGGACAGGAAACAAGAACGGGGCAACAGAAGTCCAGCAGCTGCTCTCCTCAGTTCCCAGATCTTTACAGACTGTTGCTGAAAGCAGACGGGACGCTCCACAGTGGGAAACGTGGAGTCAACGACGTGTTGTTTCCACTAAATTCAAAATAAGCTCATACTTTTCATTAAATTGTACATTTGTCCAATTCAAACACTGACGTGTTTTATCTGTTTTATTGCATATGAAACATGAGTTTGTGAGTTTGTAACTTATAGAAACTTGCAGTTACATGTTGTTGTTGTTTTTACACTGGGTTTGTGAAGTTGTGCATCTCTTGTTGTAATTTCAGTACTGCAAGTGAACAATTTTCATTTTCTGCTGCTGTGGATTTATAGTCTACCACACTTCAAAGGTACATTTCAAACTTCCTATTCCATCATTTATTTAAAAGTTTTCATGTTTCTTTTTTATAAAACATTTCCAGAAATCTACGACTATGACACGTGACGTATTATTGAGCAAATCAGTGCTTGAGACAGTGGAAAGCAGAAAGTATATTAATAAGGAACTGTTACTCGAGTGCAGTCTGTAGAGCTGCAGCTTTGACAGATGAAACTCTTCCAAACGTTTCCCCCTCATTTAGTGTTTTGAGTCATCGTTTTTCTTGTGTTTGGTCCTTTCACCCCAAACAGTCGCAGCAGATGGCCCCGCCCCTCCCTGAGCCTGGTTCTTTCGTCCTGTTAAAAGGGAGTTTTTCTTTCCCACTTTCACCAATTCCTTGTTCGTAAGGGGTCGTGTGATTGTTGGGGCTTTGTTAGAGGTGACTGTTGCTGTGATTTGGTGCTGTGTAAATAAATACATTGAAATTGTTAGTTCGGTTTTGTTGTGTTTCCGCTTTTCTTGCTTCCTGTCTTTCTCCGTTATCTTGTTTCATGTTAGTTATTTGTCTCTCATTCATTTCCTGCTTTACATTGAAGGTTAGTTTTTCATGTGTGTATGAGTTATATTTGCTGATCTTTTCCTTCTTTCGGTGTTGTATGTGCCTGTCTCTCTTGGCCCTGCGAGAGACTGACGACCTGTCCAGCTGTAGCCTATTTGATTGCTTTTGCATGTTTCTTGTTCCCACCTGTGTCGTATTGTGGAATTAGCCCACTGTGTTTCTCTGGCCTTGTGTATATTTTGGTTTCCGTTGTTTTGCATGAATTGTTACTGTTCCCTGTATGCTTCCTTGTTCTCTGTTCAGTTTTACATAAACAGACTTTGTATTTTCTGATTTAGCTTTTTGGTTTAACGGAATTAAGGATCTGAAGACTGTGAAGGCCCTAACAAACCGTTCACTTTAATTTCATATTTACCTATCAGGGACCCCCACGAGCCATATGCATGGGTGGAATGTCACTATGGTCCTGAAAGCTGAACTATGGACAAGACTCGAGAAATGTCAAAATTACTAAATTCTGGGTTCAGAGCGATTATCTGCACCAATCTAATCAAATAAATACAAGTCAAGATAAACATTTTACACTACTGGATACAGATGATTTACTTGGAACAACTTTTGCATTGATTTGCAAAGACCCTTTAATTTGTCACCCATCTGTAGCTAGCCTTGTGTAAAACAGTTCATACTGTTACAATATGTCATTTTATTTACTACTCTAACCTTTGTGATTATAATAGTTTTTATTTTATGTGACTAAGATTTTAAAGATGCTTTATTTGCATGCTTGGAGGCATTTTATCAGTCTGGATGTTTCCAGTAGAAAGGCGGCTTAGTTAACCTTAGTTCCTATTTTGAGTACTTTATTTCTTTCTCCCATGTAATGGGATTCCCTCTGACCTAACATTTGCCATCTTCATTCGTATGGGAGGAAAAAGGACCAAACTGGGACCAGCCAGGACAACACCTTACAGGGATTATGTCTATTTTGCTGTCGACTTGCTACATAACCACTCTGCTAATCTCTTTAACTAGATTACTGCAGCGACGGGCTGCTGCGAGAGGTACTGTGTCACCACTGTTAAATAGCAAGGTGAGGATCCCAGAAATCTTCAATCGCTTCACTGATCAGCTCGTTTTACTTTATTTCCTTCACCTTACACCCGCGTTACGTAAGGCGATGCTGTTGCATTTGCATGATGCTTTCTTACATTTAACCCAGTTATACAATACGTAATGTTAATTCCTTCATTCATCACACACCTACACAGGGTTTATTGTTATTTTGTCTTCTCTGCCGGTGAATCATTTCACACCGCATCAATTTGCATGATTATTCATCCATTTAGTTTTATGTAACAGCCAAAATCCCAAACAGGGTTTTGAAGCGCAGAGGTCGCTCTGATCCCAGACCATTATCTAAACTGACAAATTAACATTTCAAGCAAAATACTGAAGCTTTTGTATTCAGTGTAACGTTGACCATTGATATGTTTTATTTAATTTTCCACATCAAACTGTTCGAAATGCAGTCCGATATCGAACAGGTGTGGGAGAGCAGAGAGTGCACGGGAGCCTCACCTTCCACTACATGTTTACACTGGTTTCAGGTGGATTCAACACACCAAACCTCAAATAAAAGCTAATAATTAGTCCACTGTTAAAGCTAAAAACGTGTCTTCAGTGGGTTCATGCACTCGTGTTCTGGACATTCTTCTCCAGATGGGGGCAAATAAGTACTGGGTGTTTTTGTTTTTATTTTTTAACTCAGAGAATCAAGGTCAGCGTCTAAAAATATAGGTGTCTCTGATAAAAGGACATAAATCAGCAGCACATTGGTCTAAATGTTCTTCCCTTCTGATTTTTACCTCTCTTGTTTCTCCTTCCCTCACCTCTCTCAGCCTCTCCTATCCTCCAGTCTCTTTCTCTCACCCTGTGATTCTCAAGTCTATTTCAGCACCACGTAGGTGTGCTGTTCTAAATTAGAAGAGGCTTCTTACCACTTTCTCTTGCTGGAGGAATGACTCACTGACTGCACTTCACACTTCACACACAGCAACCCAGTCCCAGTGACTGCCTTACTCTGTCCTAATAATGCACAGCTGTGATGGAGGGACCTGCTTTTGTTCACCGAGTATGTGACGGATTTAGGCAAATATTTAGGAAATAGTTTTTTGTTTTGCTGCAGTTTGATAAACTACATGTTTACTGTTGGTCTGATAAGACAAGTGAATGCATCAACCACTTAAACTGCTGGTCTGCAGCTCAAATAAGCTCATGTTATCATTTCTGGAGCTTTCAGCGTCTACAAATCCATTTTTACACAGCAGAAGCTGAAGCCTATGTTCAAGTTCATGTAAATGAAACCTTTACTAATATTGCCCAGAATCGATGGAGCGTTTGAGGTGGACAGCTTGCATAAGCTCTCCTCTCTAAATGACTGCCAGCACATCCAGATATGACGCGATTTAATTGTTGAATTCGAGTATTCAAGTGACAAACAAGACCTTTAAGGAAGCTTCACTAATGACCTGGGTGCCACCAAGTAACACAGTTAGCTCTTCTTTCTCTCGCTTCCTCCTCTTCCTCCTCCTTCGTGTGTTTTCTTTTCACTCCTCGGTCGTCTGCATTCACACTGTTAATCCTGTGGCTTGCAGGAAAACACCCACCTAGTTTGTTATGCAAGAAGCGCGAGGATGAGGATCAGCAACAATAGGCACAGCAGATTAGTGGCAGAGCTGCTGGCGGAGAAGACAGTGACGATCGCGGTGCTGTGGAAGTGACTCAATCCCCGTGGAGTTTCCATGGTTGGTATTACAAGAAGCACAGTTTGGGGTAAACAACACAAGAGGCATCCATACCTTTTCACCCCCTTCTTCTCTTTGTGTGTGTGTGTGTGTGTGTGTGTGTGTGTGTGTGTGTGTGTGTGTGTGTGTGTGTGTGTGTGTGTGTGTGCCATGACTCTTTTGTTGGTAAGGGACCAAGGCATGAGAGAAATTCAGTTGTCAATAGCGACTCCATGTCTTTCCAATTGATATGCAGGACACACACACACACAAACAGTGCTGTGAATGAGTGGACCATTCTCTATTTCCTCTCCCTCCCTCCCTCACACACACACATCCCTTCCTTCTGAATCACTGATCAGTCTGACTGATAAAGGACATTATCTGCTAAGAATGTTGTTTTAATTATTTATATATAACCAGTAAAACGTGTGAACGTCCCATTGTTCCACTGGTCGTGCTCACCCAGGCAAACCTCTGCAGTCTCGCACTTTCATAAAATGAGGTTTGGGGTTAATCTGCTATTTGCAAATGCTCCATGTTCTATATTAGAGCAGCTCTGTTATCACCTGGTTACATAAGCTGGATCCTGACGTTGGAAGAGTTGTGCTGCCCCCACATGGATGAAAAGATTTACTGCCCTTATTTTACGTCTCTTATTTGGAGTCACTTTCACGATGAGCAGCAGCTGACACTTGAAACAGCATAAGCACATTTGATGGACTTTTCAGTCGTATGTTTAGGAACGCTTCAATTTCACATTACTGTATATTTTTATACTTCCACAGCTGAAAGAACAATAAATATTTTCTTCTTTTTAAAGAAGCCACACATGCATTTCACCTGTAATAATAAATGTGACAAATAAAGCTTGTCTGTTTGTTGTTTGTAATTCACAGTGATAAAGATGGCTGGTTGTTTGTGGGTCTGTTTGGACCAACAGGATGAGTCACTGCAGGACCAGGAGCACATTATGAGCTGAAATATGTTGTTTTTGTCAGTTACAGCATCATAGACACCATCATGCTGACAAACCAGTAATATAAAGTGTGGCTGATGCCAGAGCTCATGCTGATGTAATGTGCGAGACTCCCAAAAAGTTGATTCTGTTCATCTGGACGTTGTCAGTGAGAGAAACGTTTCGTCACTGATCCAGGTGACGTCTTCAGTCTCAGCTGACTGCAGGTTTCAAACCTTATAAACAGCACATTTGCACAATGACTGAAACCAGCACCACTGAATGAACAATGAGCTGGGAGGTCAGTTCCTTTATCATTAACATGCACATTGATCAAAGCCCACTGATCCATGGCCATGAGTCCCATTCACAGAGAGTTGGGGAATGGCTGCAATCACAGCATTGTAAGATGGTGACAGATGGACCCTTAGGCCCCCTCCTCGATTCAGAGATGGTCGTTCCCTTTTCACGTAAATGGCCTCTTTGACTCGGTGCTCCGCACAATGTGTACATCCTCATCATTGAAAGAGTGTCCACTGGCCTGTTGGTGTAAATCAGGGGTAGGCAACTCCAGGCCTCAAGTGCCGGTGTCCTGCAGGTTTTAGATCCCACCCTGGGAACTTCAAGAAATGCTGAGGAGTCATTTAGCCCTTTAAATCAGCTGTGATGGATCATGGACACATCTAAAACCTGCAGGACACCGGCACTCGAGGCCTGGAGGTGCCTACCCCTGGTGTAAATAGACTGCAGAGTCCTGGCTGACGAGGTAGCTCTCTTTGTTGTGCTAGAGTGGCATTGATCAATGGTCTTAGACCAGTGGTTGATGATCAATGGTCATGACAATCTGCATATTAATGATCATGAAACTGACCTCACAGCCCGTTGTTCATTCAGTGGTGCTGGTTTCAGTCATTGTGCAAATGTACTGTTTATAAGAAACCTGCAGTCAGCTGAGACTGAGGAAGTCACGCTGCGTCCAGGTGAACAGAATCAACCTTTGGGATTTAGCTGGATGATTGAGCATGCATCAAGACAAATACTGCAAACTTTTCTCTGATTACCGAGACTGCTGCAGCCGGTCAGTCCACAAATCCAAATAAAAGTTTGCATTTTGAGAAACAGCACTGACGGTTTGGCGCATGGAGGACATTTACAGGCTCACCCACGTTTGGGTCAACATAAAGATCACGCTTTCAAATAAATGAATCCCACAATACTGACAACATTTTTATTCAGAAGAGTTTATTTATGTATTTTTATTGGTACAGTTGTTTTAGTCACAGTGTGAATGAATTCACTTTAAAATCACTGAAGAGCTTCTATAGTCTGAGCCGGTCTCTACTCTACAGTATTTACAGAGCAGTTTGGGAATTCACAGTTTCGGTTTCTACTCAGCCTATTTCACACAAAGTTCCTGTTCCCCGTGTCTGTGCGCTGCTTTCATTTTTTATTGCGTGAGGTTTGTTTTTCCTACAAAGAGTTTCATTACGTCTGATCTGATTTATAACCAAACGGTGATCGACGTGACAGCATGATTCAAGCGAGTCTCATTCCAGTCCAACAAGCCTGTTTTCATCCATAACCACAAGATGGCGCCACTAGTCCGATGGTAGTTTGGCAGCTCGCGCTCACGTCAGTGCAAATCCACCTGAAGATGTGAAAACAAACACTGAACTCAGGGAAAGGGCTGGGAGAGCGAGGGAGCCGAGGTCTGATAGGAAATGGATCTGAAAGATAATTTATTATTTATTCAACGTTTTTAAATATATGTACACTATTTGTTTGTTGTTTCAAAAACAAGCATCGTGTAAACCTTTATTTGGTTTCCGATTACGTCTCACTGATAGTGGCCTAAATAAGGACATTTCATATTTGGAATATTTATGGATCAAATTAAGCGCTCAGGTTCAAAGCACTGTGCGTAATCTGATCGTAATCGCTTCTCCACAAGGATTAAATTAAATAAAATTAAATATTTAATTTCTACGTTTTCGTGCCTTACTTGCATGCAAGAAGACGTCCGGTGTCATTAGTCATAATCTTGAGTTTAAACACAACTTTGCGCCGCTTAAAAAGCCTGACTTGACATTTTAAAAACATCTAATTTTGAACCACTTTGAGCCTAAATCATATTTTCCCCGCCAAACACCAAAGTCAGCGTGTTTGTGCTGTTTGTCTGTCCTCCCTCACTGCAGTGTGTCGGTTTCCCGGTGTGTCTAAAATACGCATCGAGAGTCAGTTGTAGTGGTTGTTGATGGTGCTCAGACTGCTGATGTTGTTGACGCAGCCGATGTGGGACGGGGACACGGTGCCAAACGGCCCCGGAGGCTGGAGGTTGTGGCTGTGGTACAGAGCCGCTGGTGTGGAGCCAGCCCAGTAGGAGAACCCCGAAGGCCCCACGCCAGGAGCCACGAGGTTCAGTTTGGAAATCCCGGAGAAGGGGATCGGGGAGAAGTTGCCCTGAAATTTGTAGATGGCCTGCTCGGTGGTGGACGGCTGGCACACCTGCGCCAAGCCGTGGAAATCAAACTTGTAGGCGTATCTTTTGCCGTGGACTTTGGTCATGATGTTTTTGTCGTAGTAGTAGCGCAGCGCCCGGCTCAGCTTGTCGTAGTTCATGTTGGGTTTGCTTTTGCGCTCCCCCCAGCGCCGGGCCACCTCATCAGGGTCGATGAGCTTGAACTCTCCGTTGGTGCCCTCCCACGCGATGCATGACATGTTGGTGCTGTCAGAGAGGAGCTCCAGCAGGAACTGCCAGAGCTGAATCTGCCCACTCCCTGAGTGTAGGAAGAAAAGAAAATCACAACTGGTCCGGAAATAATCTGAAATAAATCCCGAAAACAACAACAAACCAAAAAATACAAAATTTTGTCTAGAAAGTAAAAAATGATATATCTAGATAGATAGATAGATAGATAGATAGATAGATAGATAGATAGATAGATAGATAGATAGATAGATAGATAGATAGATAACTGGTCTCAAAATAACGGTTTACATAATTCAGCATTATCAGTTCATGAAAGATAATATTGTGAATTTCATCATATTTGAAAATTCAGGTATTAAATAATGTAAGACACGCAAAAGATACGCAGTTATTTTATTACATATAATTAAAGATAATAACTCCATCATGACATCATTTTACAAATCTCTATTTACTCCTCTAAAGCAGCTTAAATGGGTCCGGTTATATTTAGCTTCTCCATATTTTCTATAACATATATTTAAAAAACACGCTGCTCATAATCATCAGAAATTTAAAATAAATTAAAACATCTTTGCAGGAAGTCCTGAGAGCAGTAAGAGTGAATATTAGCGTCCAACACAAGATGTGACAAATTCATTTTGGCCGTTGTGTTTTTTTAATCATAAAATAAACACGATTTTTATTTTCTTTCGAAATGATCCCGGAGATGCTTTGATAATTATCTGTTTTAGAGGAGAAAAGAAAAATAATGTGATGGTGCAAAAAAAAAAAAAAAAAAACATGAGAAAAAGAACTGAATACGTTTCAGAACCGGCTGAATGATCTATTAAACCTAAAGACGCGACTATAGGAAATACATGAAACGCAGAGTAAACGCATTAAAATCCTGCTATTATTGTCATATATTTTGTTTTATTAACATTTATTATGATATTGTGATCAATATTTTTTATTTCAGAAACTATTTTTATGTATCGACCCGTTTGCGATATAATTTGAGAGGTTTCTGTGGGACTATTTTCTAACATCATTTTTATTATTATGATATCATTTTTTATGTTTTCATATATCTTTGCGTTTGAAGACGCTCTCCATTAAAAATAAGTAAACTGCTAATTAGGAGCTGGACACTCCGCAGTGACGGTATTTAGCGTCTCTGCGGACGAGGCTCTGAGTTTGTCCTCTTACCTTTTTGAACTCCTGTATTTATCGGAGCCCAGGAGGTTCCTTTGCTTTCTTTCAACAGACTTTCTGTTGGATCTGAAATGAAAACAGACACATTTTCAGCATCTTCATCCAGAAACTACGACAAGAGGATTTCTTATGCAGATGATTTTTATCACTTGTATTTCAAAATATTATGATTTAATATTTATTTAGAAGAACAAAAATCTCTTCATGGTCAGATTTTATAGGCACAATCTAGCAAGAAGCGCAATATCTCAAGAAAGTAGAAAAATGCATTGAAAGAACCGGAGGACTGAGATTAGAGCTGCTCAAAAATGCTCCGATTTTTCTAAAATTTTGCAAACTGGAGCGCAAGGAAAAAAATACAAATAAAACAAAATAAGGTTTAAAAATTCAAACATTGAGCTTCAAAATTCCAATTGTATCCTGGTCCATTTGCAGTCTAATGCCTGGAGCATGTCGCCTTTGCAGTCTCTGCTAGAAGCCAGGAAACGCGTCCAGGAAAAAGGATTTCCGATTTCCGACAAAAGAGCAGACGGGCTTTCAGATTGAAAAGGCTGAACAATGCTCTGGCCTGGAAACGGAGCATCATCGCCGGCAGGACACCGACACCCGGAGAAAAATGTAAAAAATCTCGATAGATATATAAAACGGGCTGTTTCTCTCATTCTTAATGGGACCAAATGACGAACCTGAGAGATACATGTTGAACATGAGGTTTCCTCCGCAGTCCTGTCTCATTGTGTTCACTTGTTCAGAAAGGGTTGGATTTCATTTCGTTGGTGGCGGAGGAAAAGATTTTTATTAAACTTTATCTCATAACTGTGATCTGGAATAAATGCGGGTAGACAGATTGAAGTTTCCAGGCAACTGTCACTGGCCCCCATCTCTGAGACAATATTCAGACAGCAATTTCCCCTGGTGCATTGCTTTAATTAAAAGAGCAATTTACCTCTGTCAGCCCGCCTGGCGCCCACAATAAAAAGAGGCCAATAGAAATTCGGCCCTTATCAATCCACCATCACAGTTTAATAAAGTTTCCGCGTTAAGATCTGAGTTTCTATGGTGAATTGAAGTGTTTGACATGGAAACCAGTTCAGATCCTCCTCACTTTTCCGCCTCTTTACCTCTCGGCAAACAACAAAGACCTATTTCATGTTGGAAAAAGAATATTTACCTTGAAAAAATACGCTTCAGTGGCCACGAGAAAACAAGAACATTTCATCCCTCCTAACCTGCTCTGTGTGGGTTTAAGGTTATATGGCCTCAATCTGGGGGTAATGAGGTCGTAACTTTAAAACCATGCCTCGTGATGCTCGTTGACGTTATCGTGTCCACTCATAATTTTATACGTCTGTGTTTTTAGAAGCAGTGGAGTGAAAAGCCCATGGGCTTTATGGCCATGTGCTAGAGTCTGCGCATTTCTTCAGGCGTAAATAAGGCATCATACGGGCAACGCGGGCTGATGATAGAGCTTTATGCAACTAATAACACACATTACCTTTATTAAGAAAATCCTCCGCTGGGGAGCTTATAGTTTGAAAATTCAACATTCTTTAAATAGTGTGTCAAAGACGCAGTAACAATGTACCAAAATATTTAATATTTTAATATTTATTTAGGTTCTGGTGACTTAATGTCTTTAGAAATGCTCAGTGTCCCTGGTTTGCTTCCAGTAAATTATATCATCCAACAAAATCCATTTTATTAAAAACACCAAATGCAAAGACTCTGACACGTTTTCTTCGTCTTTTTCCGTCCGCAACAACAGCATCAATGCATCATAACCTGACAGTGCAGCATATACCTGCTGTCTGTTAATAACATGGTCATAAACACAAAAGCACTTTCACTTCTGTCACTTGGCACATTTGAGCCATCCTCTTTGCCACCTCGAACAAAGATTTTAACAGATACATTGCTTTAAAAAAGGCTTCGCGCTGCTGCCTCACAGCAACAAATCCACTCTTTGACTTCCTCTCACATGCCTGTTAGAATAACTGGTGATTCTAAGTTTGCCATACCGCCCATAAACTGGCAACCTGCGATATGTTCAAAGCCCCGCCCACCATGACCCTGAACTGGACATGGATGCATAAACTAGTTCCTTTAATTTGCTGAAAATACATCTGGCCTTTGTAAAGCTGACATCTTAGTTCATAACATATAATCAGTCCTCTGTGCTGACTGAACTGAAAGTGAATATCTGCTTATCATTAATCATCTTTATAATGAGTCACATGACTGAGGTCAGACACGCACAAATGCACACGTGTTTATTTTTTATTTTTTAAAAAGCACCAGAGCATCAAGTGTACAGCTGTTTATTTTTATATGGTGAGTTATCACAGTCAAAGCAGACAGCTTGGAATAAAATATCAGCACCACACACACACACACACACACACACACACACACACACACGCACACACACACACACACACACACACACACACACACACACACACACACACACACACACACACACACAGGAAAAGCTTTGTAACTGGCTGGTTCAGAGCTCATAATCATATATTTCACAGCATATTTTGTCCCCCTTCAGTTTGGAGATGTCCTGGTAGGTGTGTCTTTGGTGTTCAAGGCTTGCTTTAGCTGCCTGTGTAACAGATAAAATTCACAGGCAACTTAAAACAAGCCTCGAAAGCCAGACTGAATCCACTGGAGAAGTGAAAGGAAGAGAAATGGATGCATAAACGTCCACCTGTGCTCAGTCTGAGGACAGAAATCCACTGGAGGAACATTCAAACTTAAAAGTAAAAATAAAAAAGAGTAAAAAAAAGTCATTTATCTGAGCTAGAGCACATAATCTATAATATAAAAAGCAAAGTTAGCATCAGCCGGTAGCCAGGTGGTGTCATTTCTCACTTGTAAACCTAAAGAGTCAAAAGTGTCACTGTTAGCAAACCCCACAATAACCACCGGACTCAATTTGTTACTTGACAACTTTAAATATTCAAATCGAATGAAGTAACTTCATATTTTAAGCTGTAATTCTAAACCACAGACTAATCAACCCTGCAAACATTACGAAAAGCTGTAACAATGAAGTTTTCTCTGTAAAGTCTCGAGCTTACCTTGGTGCTCTGAGCTGTGCAGCTGTAACTTTCTTGTCTACTCAAGTGTCACTCCTCTGTAATCCGCGCTGCAGCGGCTTTAATCAGTCTGCAGAGGAATGTATATTTGAGAAAGGTGTGTGCCGCGTGGTTACACATTTATATAAAGATCCTGTTTTTTGGGTGTGGGACTGTGAAAGCTTTTTTTGGGGGTGTAACACGGAATCCTATGTCCTGGACCAACAGGAGGAGTGTAGGTGGAGGTAAACACACTCCAGGAACCCGGAGTGCGACTGTAAGATCAACATCACAGTGACACATCAGAGTGAGCAAACAAATGCTAAGCTACTAGACTTTCAAATGAAGTACTCACGGTATGCAAGGTTGAGTGTAATGCTGTGTATGCTGTTCACACTATTAAGGGCTGCTTTCGGATATCTCTTGATTTTATACTGCAGAGGCTGCAGTTTTCATTTGGATCAAACTGATCGATTAAGTTGTGAAACCTAAAATGTATCTAAACTTTTATCTGAAACTAAAACATAACATTTATGATGTTTTGTCTCTCGGGGAACTCCTGCTGGATTTTTTATTAAGTTTGTTAGCTTTAATAGCACTTTAACACCATCATAGCAGAGGAAGTCAGTTGAAATTAAATAAAAAGCCACTCATGCCCATGTTTTTTTCTTATTTACATATGTCTGTTAAGGAGTGTCAGCTGTCTAAAGGTGCCGGCTTTGAGTGGCCAACTGCCACATGTTGCTTTCACGGACCGTTGCCTTATTGGTCAGTTTGCCAAACTGTGCCTCAAACAGTTGAAAAACAAATAATAGAAACCAAAGTGATCTTGTGCTCTTGTTTATTGGAAATAAGAATACAGTATGACAAGAACAACATTATACATCCTGAAGCCTAACAGAATCAAATCTTTCCAGGGATGTTCACTGAAAGGCCAAATATGCACTTCAAATAAACACAAAGCAAAACCTGCCTCTGAGAACAACGTCTTCATAGAGCTACAAAGGTTTTGCAATGCTTGGACACCTGCAGTCTAACTGCAGGTACAGATTAATAGCTTAGTAGAAGTCGAGTATTACAGCCACTTTCTCTGAGCTCTTCATTTCCATTTATTCTATTTGGGTTGATAAACTTTCATGTAAAGAAAAAGAAAAAAGAAAAAGAATACCGACAAACAGTGTCTAGTTTTGAAGAAAAGCCTTTATTTCCTATTTCAAGAATTTCAAGAACATGCTTCAGCATGATAGTAGAAGTAGGTACTTAGATATCCATACATGCAGAGCCACAGAGTGATAGAAAGAGTTTGTCCATCTACTGTTCTGTGACAGCGATCTGTCCAGGGTTCAAGTTGAGAGAGCGATTATGGGGAGGGGTTTTTTCTTTCTTTTTCAGGTGGGGTCAGGCCGGCAGTGTGGAGGCTTAGTGCTGGATCCTACGAATGGACTGCACCTGGTTGGTGTGAGCCTGGGTGCTGTACTCATTGTAGTTTCTGTACTCGCCTTGGTGTCTATCTCTCTCCAGGATGTACTGGTAGCCACGGTAACCAGGGAACTGGTAGGCAACCCAGCTGTAAAGAAGGAGGGAGGGTTAGAGTCGAGGTCACATCAAAGGATTCAGTAAAGCATCTTTGGGTTCTGCTAGTCTTTAAAGTTTAATGCACTTTGGTAAATTCAGTGCAATTACAAGGTTGAGCCTTCATATATTTTATAACACTGCACAAAGTCAGGAGACTGTGCAGCTCGTCAAGCTATATTTTGCAGCAGCGTGTTAAATTAAAAACTAACTTGAGTAAAATAAGAGCACAATATGTAAGTAAAAGCACGTGCACGTGTTGTTTATTTTAAGGAAAGACGTTGAACACAGAGAAAAACGTGTAACTTACGCTCCTGAGTTGACTTTGATAGAGGGCACCTCCTTGCTGCACCAGCCCATGGCCTGTAGGGATGGGTAGTCATCGCACAGCTCAAACTTACGGCCCTGGAAGTCTTCACACTCGTACATGGTCACCTTGCTGTCACTGTGGTTCTGCAGAGAAGCAAACAACTCATTTAGAAGCTGTTTTATTACATTATAGTTGGTACGTAATTAGAGAAATAAAGAGGACGTTAATGCTAAGAACTATGAGGGTTTTATTCAGGGTTGATTAGAAAACATATAGAACCTATGGCTCCATATTTATTTTAAAGGAACAACAGACAAGGAAAGAGACCTTTAAAAAATACATTTCTAAAGCTAACAGGATAGGAAGCGTCACAGGATGAGTAGCCTGTAAGTGATGCATTAAAATAAATATATGCAAACACATCTGCAGGATTCACAAGAAGAAGGAGGGAGGTTAATGTCTCAGGAGGCGTGGAGAAGACAGACCGCTTACAAAGACTGATTGATAAAAAGAGAAAACAGATAAATGAAAAGGAGGAGGGACTCACAGCACACTTGATGGGTCTGAAGGAAAGCAGGTGCTCGGTTCTGTAGCTGCTATTTCCGCTCCAGGCCTCGTAGCGAGGATAGTCTCCCTTCTCCAGGATGAACTGCTGTCCCTGGAACTCAGGGTACTCATAACCCACCCAGCTGAGAAAAGAGACAGAAACACTGAGGTTAAATGTGCTGGAAACGACAGAATAAACCCCAAATAAAAAAGAACACTAAACAATAAAAACTTTTAATGGACGACTAAATACACAACACAATGATATTGACACTGTCGTCCTTCTTAAACAATAGAGTCCAGCGCTCACAAAAGCAGCATGCAGCTCCTTTTGTGACTGCAGAGCACAAAGCAAACATTAGATACTGCTCCTGCCTCCACCGCCGCTGCCGGGCTGTGCCCACCCCGGCCTTTTTATCTGATCACGAGTCACAGCCAGCAGCTGCACGCAGCCAACTCATATCACAACAGGGACACACTTGGATGCATGCACACGCACACACACATGCAAGCAGTACATGCCAAGCAGCAAACTAATAACAGCGCAGGTTATAATTTAGAGTTTTTGTTATTCTGTCTGCTCCACTTCTTGACTCCTGTCTGCTTTAGTCCGACCTTTTCAGGTCAGTGAGATTCAAATTTCAAGAGAACAAACATGAATGTACAAGATGTTGCTACTGAAATATAAAAAGAAAAAGTGCTGATCCATAATGCGCTTACAGGTATAAACAGCTTTAATGTGTCTTTCACTTACGGTCCATTCTCCACCTTGATGGAGCGGATCTTGTTGAAGCCCCTCTCCATGATGTTCTGGCACTCCAGCATGAACTCACAGCGCTTTCCCTGGAAGTTCTCTTCCTCCCAGACTGTGATCTTAAACTGGCCCATCTGCTCCATCTGTTGAGTGTTCATGGCTGCTGCTTCTCCCTCGGGGGTTACTCTCTGAACAACGTACAGAGTTTAATAAAGACCCTCAGCATAAAACAGATTAGGAATAACACCATCACACAATCACAACTAAAGCCCCGGGTAGCATGAGCAATCAGTGGGGTAGAGGTCGTCAGCGAGCCAGGCACATCTCTAAATTGTCCTAAAACTGCAATCTTTATCTGGAAGCTTGGCGAAAAATAAAACATTTGTTGCATCTATTTTTAGCTCACTCTCCAAAGGTGTCACAAGTGAAAAATTCCATTCATTCTTTGCTTTTCCATTTCCTTAAAGCACAGATTCAATCAGATGGAGATTCAATCAGCAACCACGTTTCCAGCTCATAAACTGCACCGTGAGACTCCAGCGTGGCAGATAGAACCACTTCCAGCCAGAATCAGAGTGAAAGCTTATGAAGTTTCATCTCTTTCTAGTCTGGCTCGTTTGATTTTGTTGTGGTGGAAAAGCACACAACACTGCACTCAGATAAACGCCTGCATTGTCTTTAAAAGGCACACACAAGCACACCCGAAAGGCATCATCTTGCCAGCTTATTATAGGAATACACAGCTGTCCTCATGATAAAGTTCTTTAATGTTAACAAAGTGCGTCTGTAATAGACTAACTACCAAAGCCACAGTGTGAGGAGCGTCTCGCTGCCTGTCGCTTCCACCTAGTACACAAAGCTGTCACCGTCACTGTTTCTTGCAGCTAAGTCTGAGGCAGTGCTGAGATACTTACAGACGGTACTGAGGTGGGACAGATCCAGTATAATCAATGTCGGGGGAGAGACCCTCGCCTGTGTTTTTATAGGGCTGGGCCCCCTGGACCCGAGCCACTCCATTTGCCCAGCAGCCTTGCACACTCAGCAGCTGAGCGGGCCGGCTGAAAGGGGAGCATTAGCCTCGTGCTTTGTGGAGGCTCCAGAGCACCATTGTCCTCAGAGCCCCAAACTGACTTAGTCATCAATATGGCAGCCACGGTCAGTGGCAACCTGACCCAGGACTATACAATGGCAACGCACTGACACAACAGTTTGATTGGTGTAGCGGGACAATAGACACATTCTGGGAGCTGATCCCCTCCCCCTCCCCCTCCCCCTCACTCTTTGCAGTAGGTAAACTGGATCCTAAACTCGAGGTGGCAAAGGGTCCAAGGAATGCCGCACACTGAGCCCAGGACATGTGTCACTTTCATCTAGGACATGTTTTTCTTTCTTTTCCTCCGGCTCTGGAAGGAACTGGAGGGTGAAGTGCTGTAGTAAAAACTGCAGTGCTTTGTTTTTCAGATTAGGATCAGACCAAATCACAGTTTTAATTATACAAATGAGAACACACATAGAGGTGTATCATACACATCATACACATAAAGAAATTGTCTTTAGGCTGATGAGTCCACCTACATGAGCATTCTGACGTACACTGAAGAACAAACATGATCTAAACGGTTATGTTGTACGTTTTGTTGAAAAAAGAAGCTTATTCAGGTTTATTCTACTTTTAAATGTCATCTGGCTTTTTAACAATACTGATCAAAGCTGTATTACAGATGTAGTAATTATATTTGCATGTTTTGCCCCATTTTTCCTATTTTTATTTTTATTCTTTGAAGCTCCAAAAATGTGTATGAATGGCCTTTGACATTTAATGTTATAAATAAAACAAGCTCAACGTACTTTGTATACCTTTTTCACCTCTTATTAACAGAACAGGCTTTATTGTCTGTCTGTCTTTATTTGTCTAACAGCTCCACTGCTGACTGAAAACTGTTGAACAGTTCATCACATGCGGACCACGTTAAACCTACAGGCATCACCTGTCCATGTGCATCTCTTACATTTACATTTTTGCAGGTTTGAACACCTGATCATAACAACAATGATTAAAGAAGCGGTTGAGTTTTCCTTCATCATTGGTGACATCTAGTGGCTAAAATGGTTATTACACAGAAGCTGGCAAACATAATAAAGTGAACATCATGAATTAAGGTTGACAGTTAGTTGAGTCCGTTTCTCCGGTTAATTCAGTGAAAACTTTCCAGTTTGTGTGGGAAGAGGAGGAGTAAATATTCCTCTTTTCTCACTAAACATACAGTAAAGAGCTCATTTTGCTATGACTGAGTACACGCTGTGTGTCTGTGCTGCTTACTTGTACAAACAGCTCTCTCATTGTCTGCTGATAGCCCATTCATTGCCCCTCACTCCACATGTGTGTGTGCATTAGCCTGTGTCACCCAGCCTGCCTTCAGAGCAGGTGATGGCAGGTGAAAGGAAAGGCTTATAAAGACACAGATGCTCTGTGTGCAGGCGCACATACTACATCATGAACTGTTTACACAGACATGTTGTGGGGACCTGCCTCCCTTTTGGGCACAAAATCCATATGAATTGTTCAGTTTTGAAGCATAATGACCCGGTGTACCCGAACACGCTAAAACCGAGGTAAAATAAATGATATATCCTTACCTATGAACACAAACCTGACACTGACACACACCTTATTTCCCTGTTAAATGCAGCTGGTGGGGATTTGCATACATGAGGGGCAGTGTAGTCCAGCTCAGAGCCAGTACAGTACAGTTCTACTTTGAATCCTTATCTGTCTGTATAACAAATCCATTCATTTCTTCCTGCTGGTCATACGATAGCTCTGCTCTGCTGACCGGCTGTGGGTCAAGTTTAATAATAGTTCGTCAAGTGGTAGCGCAAAAGCAAATTCCCTCTCCTCTGTAGCTTCAGCGCTGCCTCTGCTAACTTATAAATGGTTTGTCTAAGCGGCTACGAGCTGCACCAGCTACACAGCACACAGTGATGTCGTTTAACCGCTTTAACTCATCTTTGCTCAAATGATATTTTCACACTGGCAACACAGAAAGAAAGTTTAACATGAAGCTTAGTTTAGAGTGAAAGACAAACACAATTATCATAAAATAACCGTCATGAAATTAGTTAAGACGATGAGTCACGATATGCACAGTACTGTAGTACACAGAGGATATATTTATTTTATTTTCTCCTCCTCTTTTATCAAAGGAAATGCTTGCTTCTTCCAGATCCCACAATGACCCGTGATTGGCAGAGGTCACAAGTTCACCCCTTCATTCATTCACCCAGTCAAATGCAAAATATCGGTGGCAAATACACTGAGAGCTATTATCTGATGACCGCTCTGCATTGCTGGCTAAAGGTCATGGAACATTTGATTATTTCACAGGACTCGGTGCCAGCTACCACCCCCACGTACGCTTTCCTGAGGCTTAAATTTGGTATTACACAATATTAACACACATCCACGTGTGTTTTTTTATTTAACAATAATTAAATAAATAACAAAATAATAATAAATAATAAATAATAACAATAATTATTTAAATAATTGAAGTAGATTCTGGTGGTAATTTTTATGCACCAGCAAACTGCTTGGTATAACGGTCCTTTTTACTATTAAACAGAGGCACCGAGGGGCGTGATGGAGCGAGGAGTAGTATTTACTGGGAAAGTGTAAATAAATGTTTCAGTGTTGTTTACCAGCCCTGTCCTTCCAATTCTGCATTCTGCATTGGGATAAAAGTGACGTTTGTGAAACTAATGGCAAAAATAGATATTAAACACATAGTTTAATATTTAAATACAACTTCTCAAACATATCTACATTTAAATAGATCAGTACCTATATTTTGGAGTATAATGTTATATTCCAGATGTCTGTCCCTGAGTGTATTAACACTGCTTGTTTTCTGGGTCAATTTGAGTATGGACTATTTGAATAGTGAGTGAACGCACCTGCGCACACACGCACACACACACTGCCCTGAATAAATGCCCTCCTTCAGGTGGAACGTTACCCTGGAGACTAATCCAGGTGAGGATGATGTGAACAGGACATCTGCTGTAACGCCTCCTCTTGCCCCCGCTGCTCTGACAGGAGGGACATCCAAGTAGTTGATTTACACGGTAAAATAAAAAAATAAAAAATAAAAAAATACATATATATATAGTAATTGTTTTCTGTAGACAATTACGATTAAATTGTGACGACAGGCTCACGCGCGCACGCTGCTGTTATCATTCAGGTGTCTGAGCAGACAGATCAAACACAAAAGAAGCAAGTTTGCCTGAGGGAGTTAGACAAAGTGCCGAGATAAAACTCATTTTCTTTTATTTGAGTTCAAAATAGAAACCCAGCAGCTTGTTCAGCCAACTCTTCAGAGACTGAGGACTTAAAATATTAACACTCACCCTGCCACGACAGAGCCGAGGCAAGGACCAGCCGAGGGAGCGAGAGAACAGGCCTTGGGCATTTGCATGAGTTTTCATTATCAGTAACTGTCAGAGGAAACAGCACATAGCCTACAGGCAGCACATACACGCAGCCCCTCACTCCGCTCATCCATTTACAGATAGTACTGAGCAGTTTGGCAGACGGCACAAATGTAATCATGTTCCTGCTGAACAGACACAAACGCTTGTCTTAATAGCACTAATACAGTATAACCCTGCAGAGGGTCACAGCAGAGGCAGCTAGGAAACAGACAAGCCCAGTGAAGTTTTATTCATAAAGTCAATATAAAATGTTGTAGCTGCCCCTTTTTTTCTATATGCAGCACTTACTGCGCTGTGGATCAGGACAAAACATGAGGAAGAGCAAAACAGGATGTAACTGTAACAACAGGATGACTCCAGAACAGCCTAAAAATAAACAATATGCTAATGATACATGTGCTTGGGCATTTCACTCGGGCATTTGCATGAGCGGATCAATACTGGAAAACAGTGAATGAGTTAGTAACATTTACAGAGAATAACTCACGCACGTGTTTAAATACACTGCAAAGTAAATTGCAAAGGTATAAACAGCAGCTCCAGCAGACATGCTGAGTACCATTCAAATACTATGTTTGCTGTGCGCTAATGTTTGCTTCCTCTCACACAGACTCTGCAGATGAGGTGGCCTGAAAACGGTGTATTTTAAAGGAAATTGTATGTTCAGATAAGAAAATATGACCCATGTCTGGTAGGCAGGGCTTTTTCAAGCAAGAAGGCCTGAAAGTTTCCACCATAAGCTGCGATTACAAGCAGAGTTTCAGATTGCTTTGACCTTTGTTTGCTTGCATTAGTGTAAGCCACTTGAATTAAGTATGAAATATAGGAATGTCATACAGTGGAGGTGTGAGGTGTAGAGATCTACAGGTTGAGAAGTAAGCTCGTTACCAACATGGTAACTTTCTCAGCAGGTAAAATACATTTCATTTATTTATTTCTAACAGTTTAAGTGAGATACAGAGTGGCATAATGTAGATACTAATGTTAGCATATTTGCATGTTATCTGTGTTACTCTGATTGGGCAGACAAACTTACCCAGGTGGACGGTAACCAGTCAGCTTAACCAACAATGATACAGCAAGCAGGTACAAGCAGAGCCCCAGAGTAAGTCAAGGAAGTAATGTAGTAAGGTGTGCCAGGTTGGCACATGCACCAACTCTCCAAGACACCCTGACATTCAGACCCAGCAAGCTGTACGTTGAAAAGATGATATGAAAGAAGGAGGGACTTACAAAGATGCCACAGTGGGCTCGAGGTGAAAAAACGTGAGACACAGTTAGTAATGCTGACAGGTAGCCTAGCTCCACAGCTGTTTTAGTCGATGACATCGTTCTTGTAACTTTGCTTCTGCACAGCACACCACGTTTTATATCAGATAATCAAGCTGTGATTGAAGTGCAGCCTTCCAGGTTTAGCCAAAATCATTTCATCAAGTCTTCCAAAATAAAGCCTGTTTATGTGTAGAGGCTCAAGAGTAATTGGACAAACTTCATCCTTTGCATGAATGCATGAATTCTTAAACCCATGAACGTTACTATATGCCTACTTCAGTTGCTGCTTATTTGCGTGTGTCTCCATGTCTTCAGATTTGTCTTCAGTTTCTGTAAAGCACTGATGAACTCTTGGGTTGGATCATTGTCCAGCTGCACTATGAAGTGCTGTCCTATCAGCAGGTATTTCTCTCCTCCTCCAACCTTTTCCAGTTATTCTGGTACAAGTGAATCTTTCATTTATTTAGGTTTTTTAGTCAAATGAAAGCCTCCATTTGCAACAGTCGCTGTTTGAAACTGAGTGAACTGCTACCATATTCCCTTTCTCTCCTACAGTAACTGCTCACTGTTCAGCAGGACAGCGTGGTCAGTACGTATCTGTTTGAGCCAGATGTTTCATAAGAGACTGGTGCTGAATTTTGGATCATTGTCCTGCTGCATAACCCAAGTGCTCTTGAGCTTCAGGGCACAAACTGGTGGCCCACTCCTCTGGCAGAGAGCAGAATCCATGTTGTCCCGGTCCTGAAGCAGCAAAGCAGCCACAGACCATCTCACAACCACCACCATGTTCAACTGTTGCTCTGATGTTCTTGTTATGAAATTCTGTTGATTTGATCCAGTTGTAACGGAACTCAAACCTTCTAGAAAGTTCAGCCTTTCTCGTCAGTCCACAGAATATTTTCCCAGGAGTCTCGGGGATTATCCAGATGTTTTTTGGCAGAAAAATCAGCAGTGCTTTTCTCCTTGGACTCTCCCACGGAGGATATTTTTTCCCGGTCCCTTTCTGAGCCAAGTGAGGCCTGAAGTTCTTTAGATGTTGTTCTGGGCTCTTCTCTGAGCTCCTGGAAAGCTTCAGCACTGTTCACTGGAGCCACAAAGCCTTATTACTTCCAGGCTGGACGACTGCAATTCATTATTATCAGGATGTCCAAAAAACTCACTGAAAAGCCTTCAGCTAATCCAAAATGCTGCAGCAAGAGTCGTGACAGGGACTAGAAAGAGAGCAGATTTCTCCTGTTTTGGCTTCCTGCTAAATCCAGAATTCAAAATCCTGCTCCTCACATACAAGGTCTTAAATAATCAGGCCCCATCTTATCTCAATGACCTTGTAGTACCATATCACCCTATTAGAGCACTTCGCTCTCGCTCTGCAGGCCTACTTGTTGCTCCTAGAGTATTTAAAGTAGAATGGGAGGCAGAGCCTTCAGTTTTCAGGCCCCTCTTCTGTGGAACCAGCTTCCAGTTTGGATTCAGGAGACAGACACTATCTCTACTTTCAAGATTAGGCTTCAAACTTTCCTTTTTGCTAAAGCATATAGTTAGGGCTGGACCAGGTGACCCTGAATCCTCCCTTAGTTGTGCTGCAATAGACGTAGGCTGCTGGGGATTCCCATGATGCACTGAGTTTTTCCTTTCCAGTCACCTTTCTCACTCACTATGTATTAACAGACCTCTCTGCACTGAATCATATCTGTTATTAACCTCTGTCTCTCTTCCACAGCATGTCTTTATCCTGTCTTCCTTCTCTCACCCCAACCAATCACGGCAGATGGCCCCGCCCCTCCCTGAGCCTGGTTCTGCCGGAGGTTTCTTCCTGTTAAAAGGGAGTTTTTCCTTCCCACTGTCGCCAAAGTGCTTGCTCATAGGGGGTCATATGATTGTTGGGTTTTTCTCTGTATCTATGAAGCGCCTTGAGGCGACTTTTATTGTGATTTGGCGCTATATAAATAAAATTGAATTGAATTAGACTGGCTTTGTGACTCTTCCCAGACCGACAGGTGTCAGTGACTTTGTTTCTCAGCTGTTTCTTTAGATTGTGGCATGATGTGCTGCTCTTTGAGTTCTTATGGCCTACTTCACTTTGTTAGACAGCTTCTGTTTAAGTGATTTCTTGATTTAATGGGGACTCATTAAGCTAATAACTAATAATTATATTACAAATTATTTGATCTGAAACTTGTAAATGTGACAAATATGCAAAATTAAATTATCAGTGGGGAAAAGAGCAAATACTTTTTCACAGTACTGTTTCTAACTGCTAGCAACATGAGTGAGGGGCTACATGATATACGAACATGCTTTAAATCTTCAGTAAAAAACTAAATTCATCGTGAGGAGCAATAACAGGACTGAGCTACTGAGTAACGTCGTCTTACACAATATGCATTTGTGATACAAATAAAATTCTCCTTCATCTTCTGTGGAGGAAATATGTTAGTGAGGGAGCCGCTGGTGATAAAACCAACAGGTCCAAACTCATGACTGTGGCATTATGTTTATTTCAACTCGTTCCAGCCAGGTGGCCCGGCCTCCACGGTGACTCCTAAACAAATTACCTGCAACTAATGCAGCTGCTGGAGCTGCTTGGAAGGGTGCAGCAGCAGCAGGACCAGTCGGGACAAGGTAACCAGGATACTGAGGAGTGTGAGCTTACCCTTCCTCTGGTTTTAAACAAATATTGACTGGCGATTCGAGCTGAGGCAAATAGGCTCTCAGGTAAAGAATGACATGCAGGACAGGCTTTCTCATGATGTTGCTCACAAGCCATCCTGCAAAAATGAGGTATTTTTGGAGTTTATTAGGAGTGTGTGCTATTTAGCAGGGACAATATAGCAAAAGGAGCACAAAAGAGCTTAATTACAAAATTATACAGTCTTTAACATTTGAGCCACAAGGAAGGCCTAGAAATCCTAGAAAGAATATACAACTGTATCTGTATAATTAAGGTTCAATGCATTTTTCTCTGATGTTAAACAAAGTTTGTATGTTTTAATTAAGTGTTTGGTAGATTTAGGGGTTTTTTTGGGGGGGGGGGGGGGTACTATAGTTGAACTAGATGTGTAAACTTTTTTTTTTAAATATGTAATAAAAATTTGTGTTTTTAGCTCTTTATTCGTCACCCAGGGCACAGCTTATAGCTCTGCCTTCAGGCTAGTGGATCAAAACAGCACTTTATGCTACAAAGGTGTAAATAATGTTCAGTGTAAGACAAAATAACAAAAACATGAATATTAGGATTGGGGTGGCTTAATAATGCATCACAGTTTCTAAATAACAGATGGCTTCTATCAGATGTCTGCCATGTGTGTGTGTGTGTGTGGTTAATGTTTAGTCAATGGCTAACATAACGTCCCATTAAGCCCATCTCTCTGCTCTCTGGTGCTTGCCTGCAGTCTCTCTTTATGACGTAAGAGATGGATGGTGACATACAGACCTCCAGTGGAAAACACGTTCTGTCATCATGAATGTGCCAATAGGAAAATGATTATCAAAAAAAGCACTAAAGGGAATTACGGATCCCTGCCGCTGTAAATGTCAGCCTTCTCCGTGCGTACTCGTGTCACTCTGGGGCAGTTTAGGCAAACACACAAAGACAGGTTCAACCACTGACTGACCCCCCCCCCCCCTCCCCCCGCCAAAAAAACAAAAAAAAACAGTGAGTGATTATTACTTGGACCCAGTCCCAGTGTCAGTTACCCACATTTGCAGCAGTGATAGCGTGTGTCACTGACGCTGTTACTGCTGCTGTGAGCAGACAGGTGTGTCTGTTTAAGGCGGCTGCTTTTGACAGAACATGTGGATTGAGTTGAGTCTGGGATACATAGTCTTACTTAGATATCTTTACTTTTTCAGTAAAAAAAAAAGAAAAGACATATACAGTACATGTCAGATTTAAACTGCAACATCTATTATAGCATCAGAGCACCTTTGTTCCTTTCTAAACAAACACAGAGGCAACAAAAGAGTCTTTGCCCGTCAGACTTTGAATGATTGTTACTTGTTCAGTCAGGTAGTGAGCTGCTTCTGCTGCCACTGCTTTCTTTAGAGCGTTGCCTGCTGCCAGCTGTATGCAAATGAGACAATCTACCTGTTCAGTGATATGTACAACACCCTGGAGTTACTAAAACAAAGGCCACACTTTGACTCAGCTACCTGTCCTTACCCCTTTGGGACATTCAATGAAAACACCTTGAACTGGTTGCAGGAAACAACATTATCATTCGTCTCATTTAAAGGCTTCCCAGTGATCTTCCCTAACTAAAAGTCATCCTTGTGCCTTTTCCGGTTGCCAACCCGTACCTGCGTAACGCGAGCCGAACGAACAAAACTTCATCTTCAGGTATTGTACGTGAGGCTCAACGTGAAGCAAATACGGACAAACGGGGAAAGGTCACAGCGTAAGTCGGTCCAGAGAGGGATGTGATGGGCATAAATCAGCTGGCTTCTTCATGTTCAACCTTTAGGAGAAGATTTTAAAAAGTTACAGCACCAAGCAAAAGTTGTCAGAATGGATTCTCTGAAAGGGAACGAGTGAGGAGCTTCAAAGCTTACCTTTAGAAGAAGCAAAGAAATAATAGCAGGCGCAACCTCAGACCTCACCTTTTATACCTCTACACGCTCTCTCTCTCCACTGGCTCACTCTTTTCCTTTCTCCACCCCTCAAAGTGGATCCTCGGGGCAGGCACAGACACCTGTCGCATGGTGCGTTACTCTGATCCAATATTGACATAAAGGGGGAGGGTTGTCTCTACGTGTGTGTGTGTGTGTGTGTTGATGGGAGGTCACACCAAACACCCACACAAAATGAATTATTCTTACTAACGCCTTTTCTCCATCCAAAGCCCCCCCTCCCTCCTCTTCTCCGTGCCGGGCAACGACCTTTGTGCCTGCACTGAACTGTAAAAGGGCTCATTGTAACGTAGCTACCTGCCAACCTGCTCGTTTTGTCTCATTCAGCGTCCGTGTGGGAATCATTTTCATATTATCTGCCTTGCAAATAACTTTCTGCTGCAGAGCGACACACCTTGCTCTGTAACTCTGAGGGAAAATCGTCTCAGAGTTAGTGGAGGAAAAGTTTGGTGTTTAAATTTGGTGGGAAATCCACCAGGAAACATATCTTCATACACATTTACCCAAAGAGAACACTGGAAAGGATATTAGTGTTTAGATGTATTCATTCATTCAGATATTTCAGTGAGTCCAGTATATCTAAATCTGAAAACTACAACGTCAGGAAAAAAGATAGATACAAATGATTTTGGATTATTGTACTAAAGCTCCCGCTCATCTATATCGCTGAACTGTCCCTACCAGCCCACCCACCTGTTTATTCTCATGTTGTTGTCTCTCAGTGCTCTTCTATTCACACGGCTTTCTTCTCACTCCACTGGAAAGGCAGATGGCTACCCTTCAGAGGCTTCCTGTTCAAAGGGACCTTTTTCTACCCTCTGTAGCCAAGTTCTTCCTCATAGGTAATCATCCAGGTTCTCTGAATAATATTATAGGCTCTCACCTGTACAATACAAAGTGCACTGATATAAATTTATGATATAAAAAGTGAGGAAGTGTGTAGTGAAGTGTGTGTTTGGGTGATTATTTCTTTGCTGTAACTGCTTCTTGGCAGTAAATCTTGTACTGTTGGAAGGTCTGTTTGTTTCCCCTTTAATGGAGCTACATTTGTGGGAAAATGCATTTGTGGGTTGAGCAGCAGAGCTGCGTATGTAGGTTGTGCCCATGAAAACCTCGTTAAATCTTCTCTGCCAATGTCAAACAGCTTATTCTGCTGTGGACTCTAGTTTTAACTCCTTGTTATGATCTTGTGATAAACTTGTTTTCCTATTTTCATGTTTCTATAGGTTAAAAGGAGAGATCCTTGGAAAGACTTTTATCTTTTGTGGCTGTTATAGAGAAAATTTGACACCACAAGGCTTTTCTTTAATAAGGCTGCTTCACACTGATAAGCAATTTGCTTTAGAAAGTATTAAAAATTAAGGTATTTAAAAGGTATTACTAACAAAACACATTAAGTTGTGTTATGGGTTTGTAAGATTCAGTGGTTGATGAGGACTGCTTGTATACTTGCCACTACTCTCAGAAACATTATGGTTCTTAAATGGTTCTTCAGATGTCTTCGTGGTTCTTTAAAGAACCATCCTACGTCAAAGAACCTTTTTATTTTGTAGATGGTTCTTCAGCAAATGGTTCTTTAAAGAACCAAAGGTTCTTCATCCTTAGCTGTCTAAGTTTGATGGTGTAAAATGGCATAAATATTTATTCACTATAATGAGGCTGTGAATTCTACTGTGTTTTGTTTGTGTGCATGTGTGTGCGAAGGGGGAGGGTGGGTTACCTCCCTCAGGTTACCCTTTAAGAGCAGATGGTAGGAAACTGAATATTCAATTAAAAGTTAGAAATACTTGCTTAAAAATATACTGGTGGCAGGTGTGGGGGCCAAAGCCTAAAGACCCCCCCCCCCCCCCCCCACACACACACACACACACACACACACACACACACACACACACACACACACCCCTAACCCCGCCAACCCATTGATCACAAATAATGTGGTAATAGAATATGGAATTTGTTATTAAGATGTTTATGAATATTGTCAGTTAACAAACAGTAGACACAATGCACACATTCAAATACTGTACTTTAGTTTGAAATTTTAATAAAATATTACTATTTACTATACTATTTGCATGCGCAAAAGAAGACGTCACACACAACGCGCTCAGTTTAGACCCAGAACAACAGTTTGACTGATGCACCTTAATATAAAGACTTGTTTCGGACTTTACGTTTCCCAATTTTGCTTTAAGTTATAAAGTTATTTTGTTATTTACATTTGGCCTAATAATGACCCTTGTTGCTGTTTTAGAGGAGCGCTGCTTCAAAGGATAGCTGCAGATTTCTGTCAGAATCTGCAGATTATACAGTACAAAGAAAATGTTCACGTTTCTCCAACGTCGTCTTCTCAACAGTTTCACTGGATGGACAGGAAGCGTTCACGATGCCTTCTCCGGCGCTGATAGTTGGCGTCTGTCTTGTGTCAGTGACGTAAAAGACGGATTTAATGCGACCTGACCATCAAACAGCAGCCGCTTTATAAAACATCAGATATGTGTCGGATTCAGGACCACATACGAAAGTGACCCAGATCGGATTTAAAACTATCGAACTTGTACAGTTGACACTGTCATAGCATGATCGGATATGGGTCGCATAGGGTCAGAAAAGTCGGATTTGATGCGCTTTCGCCTGCAGTGTGAACGTAGCCTTTGATTAAATTACAGTGGGATGGAAGTCGAGGACAAGGAGAAGGAAGCTTAGGATGAGGAGGAAGAAAAGCAGCAGGAGCATCTTTAGTGATCTCTATGGTGTCATTGGGGTTGGTTTCATTAATATGGTCCTCTCACAGAGAAAGATGACTTGTTTTAGTTCACCTACTTCCTGTATTAGATAGTGATGTGCAAAACGTTGTGGAAAGCGGAGCAGTCAGGTAAAGTGCACCTGCAGGCGAATGAACATCAAATCTCTCAGACTAAAATCCGTATTATACTTTTAGTCTTACGACAATATGTTATATATTTATCACCCCTATGATAAAACCCATGTCAGCCATTGGTTTATGAACTTTGTATTTTGAAGCCTCACCATTTGCTTTATTGCTGTTGCTATGGTGTTTTTTGTGAGCCTTTTGGGACCATGTTAGGACGAGGGATCAGAATCTGGAGTCGTGCACACTATTGTTTCATTTAGTGTGTATCCATAAGATTTGTACAGCAGCTCCAAGTTGTGCCTTGAAAACAGGAAAGTTGTCTGCATAGAGGAGAACTGTAATAGCAGGCTGGTACAAAGTGAGGCTTTGTGCTCACATTTGCTGCAAACACTCGTTTTAATTCTGTTACCCTGTTTTGATGCAGAATTCACTTAAAATCAGGCAAGAACTGGACTTGTTTTAATAATGTGTTCTTGTGAAGTGATTGTGTATCGCATACATTTGATTTGACTTTCTGCAAGACAACAATCTCGCCAGAAAAGTTTTCCAAATACCTCCACGTGATCAAGCCTGGATTTAGAAAAGAATAGCAAAACAAAAAAAAAGCTGCACCCCCTGCTTCAGATGCAATTTGTGCTTGTGTGTTCAGAGGCGGCGAGAGGCAGGACCTCGGCTCATCCAGCTGGAGAGCCTGACCAGGAGGAGTCGAACAGGGGCACCCTGCAGACTCGGCTGCTGACATTGGCGAGGGAGTGCGGCCGCCACTGGGATGACGTGAACGCCAAACTGGAGTCCATCACAGGTCGACTGCAGGTATGCGAGTCAGACCTTCTGAGGAGGGTTTCTCTCTTCTTTATAACTGACCCCGTTTCTCTCTCTCTCAGCTCTTTGTCTCAGAAGGAGCACAGAGGGAGGAGCTTGTCATTTGGTTGGCTGATATGGATGTCCACCTGAGTGAGGTTGACCAGCTGACAGGAAACACCTGTGAAAAACTGAAACAACTGCAGGTGTTATTAATACATGTAATAATTGTTGCGTTATCTATAGATATAGTATTTATATATATTTATTTATAGTATAGTAAAAATATTGAATTATTACTGTTTAAATAATATGTGACATGTATTAGTAGTGATGTTGTGCTGAGGGTTAAAATGCGTTTTTAGCTTTTGGTAACTACGAAACCATTGATATATGTCTATGCTGTGCTCGTATTTATTTTACTGTACTCAGATCCAATTTATGATACATTTTATTTTGAAAGATTTAAAATTGTTCTTTAAAGAACCACTCAAAAAAGGTTCTTTAAAATGGTTTTTAAAGAACCTTTTGAAAAAAAGGTTCTTTGAAAAACCATTAAAGGCATCCCAAAGAACCTTTTCTTGATGGTTCTTTGGGGTGCCTTTAAAGGTTCTTCAACGAACCACTGAAAGAAATGGTTCTTCAAAGAACCATTGTTTGAAAGGTTCTTTGTGGCATCTTCTATGGCATCAGTCTAAAGAACCACTTTTGGGTCCAGTTGGCACCTTTAGTTTTCTGAGTGTAGAGGTCCAAGAAAAGACAACCGGTGAACCGGTGCCAAGGGTCATGGACACCCAGAGCTCATGAGTGTGCATGGACAGTACAATCCCACAGGAGCAGCACCACACAGTGAAACCCTCAGTGCTGGTGTCACAGTGCATATTAGCACACACAGAGTTTTTAATTACATGACCAAACGACCTACACTGGGCATGTGAGAGACCTGACTGTTTGACTGTGTCCATCTAGACATTCTTTGACATCATATGGGTGACGAGGTGACTGCGCATCACAGCAGTTTGCATTATGGGAAGAAGGAAAGCCAGCACAAGAAGCGTGATGTTCCATGGCACGACGTACGCTTCCACATGGGGAAAAAAACATTGTGGTTTCCAAAAAAAGAAAAATTCAAAAAGACTTCAAGGTGTTATTGTGGCCTCCAAATTCCCCACATTTTAATCTAAACGGACATCTGCAGGGTTTTTCCTGCCTCAAAATGGGCCTTTGCATACTGACGGTGAACGTAACCACAACCAGGTCACATATGATTAAGACAAGAGACACTTTATTTAAATGCAAGTCTCTGCATTTGCCTGTTTTTTATAACCATATGACACACACTGTTTCCATGCTTTTATTTGATGGCTTAGTAAGAGAAACCCTTTTCTAAATTATTATTATTGGTGAAGTTACACTTGGGGAAGTTTAAAACCAGTGGGCACCATTTCTTTTGTATGCAGGAACAGTCACCTGTGAGAGGAACTGGAAAAACCCGTGAGAGTCACAGAAGCACCACCTTCGACTTTGAGGACAACAAACAGGGATCATCATCAACATCATCTCTGTGCTCTAAACAATGGCATATTCATGAATGATTCCTCTTCCTGAAATGCATTTCTTCGTCCTACTTATTTACAGTTACTGTTCTTACAGTTCATTGAAAAAGAATTTGCCTGTGGTGTGAAAACCATCTGCAGAGGTGAAAAGCATCAAAAGAATAAAACTACTGACTCTAATATGAAGCTCCTTTATCTCATGTAGTGCCTGCCCTGCAACCGCCGTGGCTCCAAGGCACAAGCTAGCTAATGTCTTTAGAAAGAAGAGTCATAAATTTATATAAAGATCATTTATTTATGTATGTGAAACGATAAGGACGGCAGACAATAGATCTAATAGAGACAGGTATGAGCTCCATTCAGCTTTCCCTCGTCCAAGTCACAGTAATCTGAGGTTAATAATCAACTAATAACCAAACAAGTGCAGGGGTTAAAACACTGTTGAGCGGGTCCGTAGTACCTAAAATTAAGTATTTCCCAAAATCAAGAGTTAAATCATCATTCAGTTTGTTCAGCACTGTTCAGCGCTGTGACTAACTGCAAAATCCACCAACAGTACACGCAGGTGCAGTTAAAAGGCTCCTTCATGGGATTTACGCTGTTTGTGAACACGTGAAGACTAATGAAGAACCTCTGTGAATTAAAAATGCCCTGAACTTGAAGCTTGAACTATTAGTGTCCTTCTTCTTCTTCTTCTTCTCCTCCAATTCAGGGTCACGCAGGGATTGGAGGGTATCCCAAGTTTGTGGAGTGCGGGAGGAAGTCGGAGAGAACCCCTGGAAGCCCAGAAAGAAGGAACAAACCCCAAACAGAGCCCCCTGCTGGCTGGTGATTCAAACGCAGGAGACAGAGCTCACAGTCACACCACCCCCACAAAATATTGTAGCATTTCTATCTAGTGTTTTAGCACTGATATAACAGCATGCAAGGGGTGGTGGTTTTGTGACATACACAGAGCTACTTTTTCGTGCTGTAAGAGACATCCTGCACTATTTTAAGTGAATCTCCATTTCGAAATCGTCACTGTAGTACTCAGACCGGAGGAATGACCTCAATCCATTATTTAAAACCAACTACTGAAACCTGATCAGAAAAAACATTGAGATTAGAAATCAGTTCAAGTTGTGCAACAAATTTAAAAGGAATGAATCACAAACATTTAAAGCAGCAGATCAACAGTAAAACGCACACCTGCCAAGAACACGCTCCAAGTGTCAAACACTGTAGTGTTGCACACTGATGTGGCAGTGATACCTGAAGTGAACGGTAGCGTGTGCATAATTACACGCTGCCTTCAAAACACTCTGATCAGCTGCACAGGTCCTCGTCACAGGTGCACTCTGAAACTCGAGTCAGAGAGTTACTTAGATGCTGCTCTGGCCCACTCTCTTTCTGTAAGCATCCCAGCCCGACTTCCTGTACAACTCCGCAGCTTCCACCCTATCAGAGGCTGCCAAAATGCCTCGTCCCACGATGATGACATCAGAGGCTTTGCTGTAGATAACTTCCTCTGGAGTGGTGTACTGCTGGCCCAGCAAATCTCCTGTAAGGGGGGAGGGAGGCCGAGAGAAGGGAAAGTAGGTTTAGAGGAGACTGATACAGACTTTGGGAGATCAGCAATAGCAGGGGCGGCACTAGTTTCATGTACTACAGCACCACCCTGTGTTAGAAATGAGTCATGGCACCATAAAGAGGCAAAAAGCGGAGTGCAAGGCTGCCTGAGGTGCAGTTTGGCCTGAACTTTATAAAAACCTCGAACGAGTTAACACAACTCTCTGAATCTCCTGATGGGACGTGTGTGATTCCTCGGGTTACAACAACAAGGGATGTAGCACTGAGTGCATGCACTGTGTATCCATGTATCTTCAGTAGGGTGGATTTCATATAGACAGTGCATTCACAACTCACTTCGTAGTTCTTTTAGTATGATGAATATAAGTGGAAAAAATGATGATAAACAAAGAAACGTCAGCTCAAAGTTCAGTAAAAGCTGTCAGACTTACCTCCCGCCTGCATCTGCACCCCGGGGGTCATGTGGATGAACTCTGGCCTCTCTGTGAGCTTAGTGCCACAGATAAACCCAATCACAAAGTCCGAGTGCTCCTCTGCCATTTGCACCTATGAAAACACAAAGCAGCTGTAAACTGAAAAGAACACAAAGCACATGTAAACAAACTTAGAAGAAGAGCACACAGAAATGAGCTCACCACAGCCTTCGTGTATTCACCAGCAGCCAGCGATCCCTGGGAGCTCATCTGAGCTATGAGCAAACAGCCTCGGGCCAGAGGCTTCCCTACAGCGCTCAGACCTTTCACCACTCCCGGCCCCGGCACTGCGTGGGCATTCACTATGTGGGACCACGATGAAATCTGGTACAAACCACCTGGAGAAAAGACAAGATCACAGCGTTCGACTACTTTGGAGACATTTTTAAGTCACTTTGAATTTACACGACCAAAAGACGTGAAATCGTCTCACCCTCATACTGATGCTTGACTGTGTTCCCGATGTCAGCAAACTTGCGATCTTCAAAGATAAGAAAGTTGTGCTTTTCTGCCACGGCCTGCATTTTCTGAATAAAGGCTAATGTGTAGTCCTGTTAACACATATGGAAAAAAACCATCAGTTTGTTTGTTGCATGTACAGATTTGAGGTTTTAGTTGATCCCGCTGTACCTGGAGGATGTCTACGTGGGTCTTCAGCATGCAGATCTTTGGACCGAGCGACTCGGCCAGCTGGAGCAGCTCATCGCTGCTGGTTACATCAGCAGACACACAAAGATTGGACTGTTTCTCCTCCATAATCTTCAGCAGTTTTGATGCTAGAGGATGGATGTCTGCAGACAACAGAAGGAAAAGAAAATGAGAAAAGAAAAGAGCAAGAGCAGACACAGCACGTGTGTGGAGCTCAGTGAAAACACCACCAGTCTCTGTTTTGACGTGAAATAACTAAATAATTTAAGACTACATACTTGGTAACTTGGCTCTTTCTGAATAACTGAGCTCCAGCTTCTGTTCCACACACAGCTTCTTGCTGGCTGGAGAGTCTGTGCCATTCTTGGGCCTGAGAGTGAGTCAAGGTGACAGTTTCACCAGACAGTTTCTAGATTGTAGCGTAATGCAAGCAGACACACCAGCTACACCGGGGGAAAACGTCTGGAGAGTTGTACCTGAAAGTGTTGTTGTCCCGGATGAACTCGAGGACAATCTGGGCGGTTTGGGCGTCGATGCGTTCGGCTGCCTGCAGCACACGGAGCAGCTGAGATATGGAGATGATGGGATGGAGCTTGATTCCCTTTGATGCCAACATCTCCACGCCACCTTGCTCTCTGTCCATTAGCACAATTGCATCCGTCACCTTGAATAAAAACATGTCAGAGGTCATTCTTGTGTATTGCTGCTCTTGATGACATCAGTACAGCGTAACTATGATATTATTATCTTTACTGTAAGGTTAGATTCTGGACCTTCAGTCCCTCTTTGTAGAGCACTTCGGCAGTCTCCAGGATGCTGGTGCCGCTGGTCACCGTGTCCTCAATGATCAGGCACGTATCCCCCTGACGGAACGACCCCTCCACCAGCCGTTTGGTTCCTGAAGCAGAGATACAGAAGGCAAATACTGAAGGACAAACTTACAGTAATTCTCAAACTATGAAATATTAACCAACAATACAGCATGCAAGATGAAGCATGCACTTTCTTGCTTTGCATTTTATTTTTTAGGTTGGTTTACGCAGGTTCTGTACCATTGAACTGGGATTTCAGAGAGTTTAATGTCTGCCTACACTGGACACCTGTGTATTCATGCACACCTCAGCGGGGGTACTGCCTGAGGCTTCAGGTTTTTCAAACATCTGGACAGCAAGTTTAATCAGAGCCTGTAGTGGCAGCATTGTTTTTTATTTTTTTGAAAACCTGATCAGCTGAGAGCGGCTCACCGTAGTCCTTGGCCTCCTTCCGCCTGATGAGCATGGGCAGTTCATGTCGTGAGCAGATAATTGTGGCCAAAGGCAAGGCTGTGTAAGGAACCCCACACACAGAGTCGAACTGCAGACCCTCTTCCTGCACTCGCTCGTAGATGAGATTTGCCACCTGGAAGTAAAAAACAGTAGTTTGGGTCTGTTGTCAGAAAAAAAGACCAGTTTAGAGTGATGTGTTGCAGATGATGAACTTCTAATAAAATGTTAAAAAGCTGATACAGTTAAATGACCGGCTGTTTAAGGCTGAATGGTTTGAAACGCTCATCAAATCAAATCAATTTATTTATATAGCACTTTTCACAGGATAAAAACCACAAAGTGCTTCACAGTAATATAAAACAGAAATACATAAAATACATTAACAATAAAACACACAGCACAAATCTAATTAAAAGCCAATTTAAATAAATGAGTCTTATCCTGAGTGACTTGAAGAGCGGTATTGCTTCAGAAAGCTGCTGATTCCTGTAACGATTATTGAGGCTGGAGTGAGTGATTAGCTGGTGAGAGGTCCAGTCTTATCTGTTTTAACTGTTATTTTCCGTGAAAGGAGGGGATCCCTGAAACTCAGTCATTGTGTCTGCTGCATTACCGTGAAATAAACCACGTGAGTATGAATATTACACAGGAACTGACGAGTGCCTACACAGATACTTTTGCCTTTAAAAAGTGCATCCGGCAGACGTTTCGTGTGTCCGGTATCGCTTTAAGCTGTTCTGTTCTGCAGTCACGAAGACAGCACGTGTTACCTGGTTCATGAGCGCGGGGTGGGACACGAGCACCCTCAGGTCGATATAAATGGGTGTCATCAGGCCGCTCTTCAGCTTGTATTCCCCGAACTTCACTCCGTTCACGTCGTGGAGCTTCAGGATTAAACTATCAATTGAAGCGCCGTCCATTCTCTCCGTATTTACGAGCTTCGGCTGCACTTTCACTCGTCCTCAAAACTTGCTCGTCCAATTCGCGCTACCCCAGTTACGGTAACACAAAAACTTCCGCTAAACCTTTCAGAATAAAAGCGTCAATGTCCGTTTTAAGAGCTTTTAATGTTTACAGATCAAATGTCGCGTAGCTCAGTGAAGAAACGTGAAGAAGCCTGGTAGAAAGAATCGTTGTTTGTGAAAGTTCAAAAATGAAGACTCGAATAAATAACGTTGCGACAGGCTGCTGTCCAGCCTCTCAGCTGTGATAGGCTCCAGCACATCCAGAAGAAGACGTATGGATGAGAAAAGTACGCCCTAACCGGAAGTAAATACCCGCGTCAGCGTAATAGCCCTTCAAAATAAAAGCACAGACCTCCGCCATGCTCATAAGCCATGTATTCAAAAAATAACGTCAAATCGATTTGGTTGGTGAAAACATATTGTATGTTTTATTATCTTTTAACTTTAAGAGTTTCGGTCATAAAAGGGCTTCCTGCAAGCCCATGATTCCAGGGGCGGATCGAGAAAGGTGGCATGGGGTGGCGTGGGGTGGCGTGCGGTGGGTGGTGCCACCCTAAAATGATCTCTTGCCACCCCACGTGCCACCCTAGTTTTGCATATGACAGTTTTATTTATTAAAATAAGATAGAATTAACACTTTGAGCGTAGTTACAGTTAACAGTGAACATAAATTCTTAAACTGAATATATTGCTCTGTGTTACCCCCTTTTGTTTTCAGTAGCAAGCGATGCTTATGATAGTAAGAATACACCAGTTTTTAAAGTCAGCAGTGAGACAGCAAGCGAGTGAGAGAGAGAGAGAGTTTTGAGATGTGGGAGATTTGTGACGTTCAGCGTGGAGTGTGTAGTTAGCGTGTTGTGTAGTCGTTGTTTTGTTTTGTGTGTCAGTGAGGGCACTTACGAATGTCACAAAGGCAGATTGCAATGTAAACACTGTCTCTAGGTGGAAAAGAGAAGTGATACACCTGCTGTTATCGGGCCTACAGGGTTTTGGTCTGTGGTGTTCTTCTCTGTCTTGTGGCGGACAAACATTTTTTTTTACTGGCACAAATAATTTGTGTTATTCTTATTGCGACACCTGATTGTTCTCTCATTTTAGTTATTGTAACATTTTTAAATGGCTGTACAATAAAAAAAAAAAAAACGCTACTAGGATTTTATGTTTTTTGTGTGATTTCAGATCAGTTGCATTAATACAGTATGTCAATGAAAAAACAACTAAATTCAGACCCGTGAGGTTGAGCTATAAAGAATGATACCAAGCAAGGCAGGGGAAACAATAAAATAAAGCAATTTAAAGGTGAAATACAAATGTAAAATCAAAAATGGCCAGTTATATTTTGGACCTCAGAGGGTTAACTCAGCAAATCATGAAAAATTAGGCTTAAGTTTTTGTTCATGACAGTGCAGATTTCTGACATGGTGTATAAATTTAAGCATGTAACAATTTGATTTTTTTCTAACAAAAAAGTATGAAACGCAAGTGAGACTCTTTGTAAACGAACCGCCCCATAGCTTTGTGGATTTTATACTTCTTAGGCTACATATTATATATTTATTATACAGGCTGTACAGTACATAAGATCAAAATCTGCATGTTTTATGTAACTAAAGCGTTTAATTATGTGAGCTGCAGAAAATAATAATAAACTATATTTATATGAAAAACGCGTTTACTTACTGCATTTGAATTATTGTAACAATATGTAACCACCTCCATATGTGTCTGAAAAAAAAGGCTTTGCTTTTGCCACACCAGAAAATTTCTCTAGATCCGCCCCGCATGATTCTCTGATTTAGGCTTTTTAAACAAAGTCTTTACCAAGGTTTTAATAGGTAACTGACTAAAACTACAGCGTTTGCTGACCAAACTAAGTAAGTAAAATTTCACTGAAGTAAAAGTGACTTCAGGCACTGTATAAAACAAGAGATAACTAGGAATGAATTCAGTCTCACTAACAGGCATGTGTTTTTATCAGTTTATTAAAAAGATCAGTCCACAGTAGTTCAGAGTCTGGCACCAACAACATAAAAAACAAATGAATCAAAAATAAAGTGTACACCCTAAAATAGCACTGAACAAAATGCCTGAATAACAAGGGATAAATAAAAGAACTGAATTAAAAAATAAAAAAACACTAAAATGTAATCCACGGGGAAATGATGGTGAATTCTCCAACTTATTTTTGAAACAACAGTTACATTTCTAGGTGAGCCAGTTCTGGGTTTACTTTTCAATTTTTTATAGGTTCTATAATTTGTACTCATATTGCTGATGACGACCGTCTGCATGGTGAATTAAAGATTAATAGCAGACACATCAAAAGTAACAGAAAGGCTGTTTCCAATCTTTCTGTCATTTAAAAAGATCAGCTGATCTTCAAACTAGCAGACCACAGATATACACAGGATACTTACAGGAGTGCTTTCCTCGTAACAAAGGGAATTACACTTCACTACAAAGAATGTAGATTCATGCTAATAAAAACTGTCATAGCAGTTTTATTTTAATCGGATTGTGACGGTCATTTCTGTATATGTCACTAAAACTGACCCACAGGAGCTAAAAGTTATTTTGGGGGTACAATAGCAATACTGCATGGCTTTGAAACTGCCTTTGCAAAACAGCTCTCCCTCTTTCTATTGATATGGAAGGACCCACAAAATGCATTCCACCATTATCTAAATGCATTTGAAAAAAACGGATATGGCAACAAAAGGTGGCTGCAGACATTTAGAGATTTGCATAAATGCATTCTGTGTTTGAAAGAGGAATGTTCTGAAAACAAAAGCACCAATACAACGGTCAAAACACACATAACAATACTGCTTCTGTGTGTGTGTGTGTGTGTGTGTGTGTGTGTGTGTGTGTGTGTGTGTGTGTGTGTGTGTGTGTGTGTGTGTGTGTGTGTGAGAAAGAGAGCGATTTAGGGAATGAACGTTCAAGGGGGTGAAGCAGCAGGATTTGTGCTCTGACAGATTTGTCTAAAATTACTCTGATGGAAGAAATCCCTGGTTCTGTTGAAGAAAAGAGGCTCAAAACCCACAAAGAAAGCTGCTACAGGTCTTTGAAAGGCACAAGGATTGGAGTAGAAAAGTGTTGTTAAGGCACTACAATTTGGTGGGAAATAATTAAGGCACAAATCTGATGGAATATTTCCTTTTCACAAAAGCGAGCGGGGGCTTCCATCTTGAAGCGATGCTGACGCTGTTAGGGATCTCGTCATTTTGTCCTCCTTTACTCGTACTCCTTTCGTCTCTACTCTTGTGGGCTGATAGCGTCTGCAAGCAGCTCCGGCCTCAAACATTCAATCGGACACTGGATGTTCTGGGGAACAGAGAAGGGCACGTCACAGGGAGAAGGGAGAGGAAACATGCATGTTGTATGGGCTACAGCTACATTTTTATCTGATGTAAATCTTCATTGGAACGATTACTATTAGAAAAAGACACTGACCAGTTTGCGAAGAGCATTTTCTCTGTAACGATCAAAGACGTCTGGGCGAACAGGCTGGAGGAGGTCAGCCTCCAGCTCAGGCTGCCCTCCTGGCCTCCTGCAGTTCTCACATCGCCAGCCCTGAAGAGAAGAGAGAGAGATGTTGCTCACACACACAGCCAGCCTGGCCTTGAGTGCACACAAACACCTTTAAAGAGCTTTAAAGCAACACTACAGGTGGCGTTCTCACCTGTAGTCCTCCATAGCAAGTACAGGTGCAGATGGCTCCCTGGTACTCCTTCTGCCACTGCCTCCCGACCTGGTACATTTTCCCATCGTCATAGCAAGTCGACTCATCTGGAGAAGGATAGAAATTAAAGAAGCATGAGAGTAAACTCAACACGTTAAAAAAATCCTGACATAGACCTCGTCACTTTATTCACACCAAACGTGTTCTCGTATCATTAACCTAACACGACACCCGGCTCTGGTGTGTGTCCGGCAGTCAGCACTCACGAGGTTCACATTTGAATTCTCCTTTGCCGTTGCCCAGACAGGTGCAGCTCATCATGTGACCATCCTCACCGCGGCGATCCCACCTTTCTCCAATAGGGTAGTTATTGCCGCCATCATGGCACCACTCTGAAGAAGGGAGAGGCAGCAAAGAGAGGGACAGACACGGAAAAAGAAAGGGACGAGGAAATGATGCAGAGAGGGAGTGAATGCACAGATGTGCAAAAGATGAAGAAAGCAGTTCATCAGTCGAGCCCATTCACAGATACATATTTATGCAGCGTGTGCAGACACATAATAAATATACAGAAAAATGAAATGCTCTCAGCTTCTCATATCGTCGTGTTAGCTTTGCAGTTATGGACAATACAAATAACTGAGTGCGAGGCTCAGTCGGGCAGATCAGTTTGATGTGAGGTTTTCACAGTTTGCAGAGAAGGATCAGAGGGATCCACATGGGCAGGCTACAGCTGACTCACACACAGTAAAGTCATTTTCTTTATGATTAACTGAAACAGTAAATACATTTAAACCTGAGGCAAAAAATGTTCTATGCAAAGGTCTATTTCTCATTGCCGTGGCTGCCCATGCTGACATTTTATTACTGCATGCTGCTGCACATCCACTGATTCTATGACTCAGGAATTTATAATGTGCATAAAGGCAAATGGCATCATTTTATGTGTTTAACTGAATTTCCATTTGCTTGTTTTATGCCTCCCTATTATAAATTCCTCGTGTTTAAATCACATAGAATTATTACTGGACTTTAATTCCATGGTAGGGTTTTGCAAAGCATGCTGGGATGGGGTTAATAAGCCACTCACTGGATGAATCACACCTAAAATGCCCACTGCCCAGCCCCAGGCAGCGGCACCACAGCTTGAAGCCCGTCTCTGACATGCGCTCCCACTCTGAGCCCACTTCATGGTAGGTGTGTGTGAACGTGTCGTAGCACACGTCCCGTTTGGGGGTGATGGGGATGCCACCTTTGAAGACAAAAAACCAATTTTTTTTATTGCTCATTAAGAAACTCATCGGGTTATTGATTTAATATTTTCCCATTTTTCACTTCAGACTCTTTGAATCTTTTCTACTTTTCAATTTTCTGTGATCAAAGAATAAAATTGCGAGCGTAAACTGCTGTACCAGCATCGCCAGCGATTACGACTTCCTCCAAAACCTTCTCTTTAGCCCCGCCCTTCATGGCCTCCACAATGACATTATAGGAAGCTCCAGACGTCAGTCCAATCAGAGTGGCGCTGGTGGAGTTGCCAGGGAGACGCATCTGTGTGGAGAAAGATAAAGCAGCTGAATGAGGAACGTCCTCTCATATCAAACGAGCTCGCGTGTGGATGTGTGTGCACACGCGTCTGTACCTGGAAGCCTCCTTCCTCCAGGTCTGTGATAGGATTACAGGACACCTCGTACTCTGTCGTGTGAGGGATGGGTTTCCAGGAGATGGTTGTGATTGTCTGAGCTTCTTGGGGAATCTCTGTTTCACTGTCAGAAAAACCAAACGCGAGACCAGGCAGAGGGCCGTCGCTCACCTACAGGAGCCACATGGAACAAAGTGTGAGCACATGAATATTAATTAGGGTCATGTATTTGTACCTGCTCTGAAATCAAAAACCAGCATGCATAAGACATAAGATTTGTTTTTACTTTGATTTCATCAAATAAAGCTGATGTAACGTGTTGGAGATGCTTTCACTGCTTTACTGAAACAAGATTATAGCTACGTCAGGGCCTCACCCACCTTGACCAAAGGTACTCTGTTTCCATCAGGGCCTGCCACAGGAATATAAATTAAGGGCTCTTTGAGAGTGGGTCTCTGGCCTTCCTTGGGTCCACTGTAGGGGCCGAATCCATTATTGGGGCCCAGACCCTGATACTCTGTATAGATATGCTGACCCTGCTGGCCTGGCTGGTTCTGGCCGCTGGTGCCAGCCAGGTGGACGTGGTTGGAGTTAAAACTGGAGAAACAAAAAGAAAGGGATGATAAAACAGCAAAAACCAAGAGGTGCGAAATCAGAAAACACTGTTAAGGTGGTTAAAGAAATGTCCTTCCTTTCCATATGACTGTGGCAATGCTTACATTTTGTCGTCAAAGGACTCGGGAACATCCAGAATGTCAGTGGTGGGGCGATGAGGAACAGGAAGCTGAGGCAGCTCAGGGAACAACAGCTGAGAATCTGGAGCTGGTTCTGATTGGATCAAAGACAAACGTGTGCTGGCTGTTAGATTCTTAGATTCCAGTACTTAGGTTGGATTGGTTTCATTGTATAACGGTTAAAAGAGCTTTGGACGGCTAAACTCAGACCCTCCGGCAAGCATAAATTGCCCAACATATTTACAGCAGTGCTGCATGGCCAGCAGAGGGCAGCACAGCACAGCTCATGTAGCAGTTATTACTGCTGGTTTTGTCTCTCTGAGAGAAGTTACTCTTAACAACAATCGTGAAAAATAATCAAAGTCAAAGTTCTCATTACATCATCTAACTGCTGCAAGTGGGAAACTTTAAAAAAACAACCTTTAAGGCTTTTATTTAATGGTGTAATCTGTAAGTCTTTGTAGAAGTACTCATGAACTGAGTATATTATTCCACAACACCATGTCCCACCTTCAGCATATCACATTTTAAAAAGTTGATGGGAATAGTTTTTCTTTTTTCCCTTTAATGCAAGAGAAATAACTTTGCAATGTTCAGTTTCTCTTAAGTGATACCAGAAGTCAGAATAAAAGCGTTTAATACATTCGACACACAGTGAAACGTAGAAACATCTGTAGCTGAACTGTAACAAAAGAAGTTACAGTCGATAAACGACTGCAGGTGGACGACGTCTGCACTTACGGGTTCTGGCTTTCCCCACCAGCGGTGTGCTTCTCAAAGCATTCTGCAGGGCTACGATCTTAATGACATACTCCGTTCCTGGTTTCAGACCTATTGTCAAACAAAAAGTCAAAAAGATTCATCTTTTTTTTAAAATAAATGTTTACATGACATGTAGTAACACTCATGCACACTTACCATTGATGGTAACAAAGTCCTGGCCTGCATGGGGTCTAGGAAGGACCTCTCGAGGCACACCACCCGCCTCCTCATAGGTGACGTAGTACCCTGTAATGCCTGGGCTGCGTGACGGCTCCCACATGAAAGAAATGCTGTTCGGATTCAGGGAGGTGAAGCGAATATTTGTGGGTGGGATGACCAGAGGCTGAGCTACAAGACAGACAGAAAAGTGATTACTCAGGAAATATGGAGAAAGTCTTTCTTAAGTAAATACATAATACTGTGTGATGTGCACAGTTACCTGTGGACGCTGTGAGTGTGAAAGGTACGCTGCGCCCATGTCCTTTCAGCGTATAGATGTTGATCTTATAACTGGTGCCAGGCTCCAGACCTAGAGTGTGAATACAGACATGTTAGCGAGAGTCTGTATGTGCAGAAACACATGTTTAACTCTGCTGTCTCGTACCTGTAATAGTGTATAAGCGCAAATCAGGGCTGATGGTGTTTTGGATGGGTGTGTAGCCGGAAGAGGGGTGGGTGGGCGTGGCCTCAACCAGGAAACCAGAGATGGGGTCTGGCTTGGCCCGCCATGTCAGCGTGATGGTGGAATCATTAACATCAGCGATACGCACACGACGAGGCGGGCTGATATCTTGAAGCAAAGCAGCACCAGAGAAAAAGTATTAATAAGATGGAATAAAAGCAGCTCCTCATTTTTATGCGTCAAATTATCCATTTTATAAACTCACTCTCCAGGGTGGTGACCTCTCCCAGGACGGGCCTGCTGGTTAGAGAGTTCTTCAGCGCATAAACGTTGACTTCATAGGTGGTTGCAATCTAACGGGACCCAAAGAGATACGGTTACATTCTCCACAAGGCTGAGAGTCAAAATAGCGACTGAAGCTGCGAGATTATATGTCTGTGCATGTTTGTGCACAGGTATGGGTGTGCCTGGGAAAGCCTCGTTAAACAGAGTCGTTATCAGCAAGTGTGCAGACCTCCACGTGTGTGTGCTCGTGTGTTACTGCACATGTAAACGCACTAAAGCTGATCGAGCGGGCTAAATGCTTACAATTACATCATGTACAGAATTATTCCCAACTTATCAGTGAGCACATTTTTCTTTCTCGTCTGGTATCGATGCTTAAGAGAGACTGAAAAAGTGTCAGTATCTGTGATGGCTAAGCTATTGAAGTTTAAGGCACTGGAAATTTATTTAATTTACTCACCATGAGCCCAGAAATGTGTGCCTGAGTGGTGTCTGGGGCCAGGTTGATCTCTTTGGTAGGCCCGCTCTTGTTCTTTGGATTTACCACCACACGGTAGCCCGTGAGGCCCCTGAGCCCTGTTAGCTGATTGTCCTGACCCGGCATGTCCCAGCGCATAATGAAAGAAGTAGGGCTGACCTGGGAGAACTGGAGGTTAGTTGGAGGAGAGATTGCTGGAAGGAGGGAAAAAAGAAAAATAAGTGTTATTAGGAAACAGAAGAGGAAAGCTGGGTTTTTCACTTGAACTGCTGTTTCGCATTAATTAGAAAGCTTTGACGCTGGAAAATGTTCTCAAACATGTAGTTATAAATGTTCCCTTCCCTACCTGTAGCTTGTGTCCCAACCACGGCTGTGCTCTCTGTGTCATCGTACAGAGCAATGACCTTCACGGTGTATTCGGTGCCGGGCTGGAGACCGTATATGTCGGCTGACTCGGCTTCTCCTGTGGGAGCAGGAAGCAGCTCTCTCTCCCCCTCCTCAGAACTTGAATAAAACACTCGGTAAGACGTGACGGTTCCCTCGGGACTGTCCCAGGTGATCCGCAGTGAGGTTGAATCAACGTCTGAGAAGGTCAGGTCTTTGGGGCGGTCTACATCTAAAGGGAATGAGAGAGGATAAGAAAGACAAGTATGAGAAGGTGATGTCGTTTAAGTAAACTTTCAGTTAAAAGTTTCCACAAGGCAAATCCTTACTCGTTGAAGCCGTCACCACCTGTGGAGAGCTCTCCCCGTCTTGTACTTGAGCAACCACACTAAAGGTATACTCCGACGTCGGCATCAGGCCTGAAAAAGTAAACTCTGTCTGATCTGGAAACAACAAAAAAGGGAAAATCAACACGGCTCAAAGTTTACAGCTAAACTTCACAACACGCTGTGAATGTGGGAAACGTACCTGGAGCCACCACCTCGGTAAAAGATGGTCCCAGTCCATTTCTAGGAGCCCCAGTCACCCTGTAACCCTTGATGGGGCCTGCGGCGGGGCTCCACCTTACTGTGATGCTGTTGTCATTCACATCTGTCACCTCCATCTCAGAGGGAGAGTCGACACCTGCAAGAGAAGAAAACAGATGTGAAAAGGAAAGTGTAACGCTGTTATGTCTCAGAGAGATTGTGCACTTTGTGTGTCCGTACTTGTCTTATGAGTGACATAGATTGGGACGCTGGATGCGGGGCTGTCTCCTCTGCCCGTCACAGCGTACACAGTGATAGTGTAGTCAGTTCCAGGCTTCAGGTTAGAGATTGTGGCGGTGGACTGAGAGCCAGGAACCGTGAACTCCTTAGGATTACCATGACCACCTGAGGCAAAAAGACCTTCCGTTTGCAAGTGTAACGATTTACTAATGACTGGCCAAAAAAATTTGCAAAAAGGAATAATATAGTCAGAAAAATATACAGTTCTTGGTACAAATTAAATCTGTAAGTCTACCTGACTCTCCATGGGTGATCCTGTAGTAGCGCACAGTAACTGGGGGAGCAGCCCAGCGGACAGTGATGCTTGTCGGGTTCGAGTCTAGCACTTCCAGGTCAGTGGGAGCATCAGAGACTGGACAAAGACGCCAGAAAGAAAAATAAATACATATCCGACGTGTTGGCGTTAACGTCGTGAGTGGATAAAACATTGAAAGTGGCGTTCATACTTGTTTTCTGTGTCCCGCTGAGCGGCAGGCTCTCCTGTGTCCCGCTCACGGCGAAGATGTTGACCAAGTACTCTGTGTCAGGAGTGAGTCCTGTCAGAGTGAAGTGCTTCCTGGACGGGGGCAGCCTCTCGTCTTTGGACCTCCCACCCGTCACCATCTGGTAACGGATGCGGTAGCCGCTGATCTTACTCTGCGGAGCGAACCAGTGGATGGTGAAGGAGTTGGTCATGATCTCAGAGAACTGCAGGCCGACGGGTGAGTCCAGAGCTGCAGGTCGGGACAAAGAAGGATAAAGATGATTTCACTGGCTCTTATGATGCCAGTGGCTGATTCTAGGCTGATGCACAGTTGCTCCTGACTTAGAATCACCTGTTTTCTGAGAGCCAACCACAGGCGAGCTCTCCCTCTCCTCATAAACACACATCACGCTCACCAGGTACTCGGTGTTGGGCAGCAAATCTGCAGACAGCAACAACACCACAGATGTGAATGCAGCCCTTTCTTCTGTGACTGTACCTGGCTTTGTGTTAATCATGATTACTACAGCTTACTTCTTAGCACCACACTGTTAGCCGTCCCTCCTACGCTGGTCTCTGTGATCTCATCTTCATCATCGATGGGATGATACCTGAATGATACAGAGACCGACATCAGCTATATTCACAAGCTACTGCATGAGGACATTTTTGTGTTTCTTCACCTACCTGATACGGAAACTGTTAATGTCAGCAGTGTTTGGGACTGGGGGAGAGACCCAGGTGACCTCCATGGTGTCTGGCCCGACCTGCCCAAAGGCTAAATCAGTGGGAGCTGGCACAGCTGCGGGAAAGACAGAGCAGACTGTTGGATTTATGAGATTTCTTATTGGTTGTGAAACGGGATTCGGGAAATTTAATAACTCCACGAAAGGATGCAAGAGAAAAGACAAACATAAGGGAACAACTAAAAGAGAAAGTGAAATATTTACACGACCGTCTTTTAAAAGACGAGTCTGTGATGTGTTTGTGTGTCAGTGCAAATCCTCTTCTGAAGTTTTACAACATCTTCAAGCTGGGAGAACAAGCACTGTTTGCACTGGTGGGGGGTGGGAGGGCAAGCCTTAGTATGATAAACCTCTCAACTAATACCAGATGGTCCCCACACACACACACACACACACACACACTCAGGGCTATTAAACTGACAACAAAACACGCACAGCAGTTACATCAGCAACCTAAAGGTTTCTGTTGTTTAAAGAGCCGTGTCAAAGGTTTAATGAGAGCTTTATTACATTATATAACCTAAACAGTGAATTCACACTGAACGTGTGTGTTTTTTTAGTTCAGCTTGGTAGAAACACGGCTCTTACAGGTCTGCTGAGTGAGCGTGGTGGGCTCGCTCTCGCCATTCTCCGTCAGAGTGGTAACGCTGATGTCGTAGTCGATGCCCGGTTCCAGTCCGTAGACCGTGTACTGACCGGTTGTGGGCAGCACCTGGTCTTCAAAGATCGGCACGCTCTCGCCGGCTGCAACTACAGTGATCCTGTAACCAGTGATGGCTTTGGTGTCGAACGGTGTCCAGCGTAGACTGATAGTGGTGTCGCTCACATCCTCAAAGCTGAGGTCAGTCAGCTGTGGTACTTCTGGATGGATGGGAAGAGATTTGGGGGCAGAGAAAGAAAGAGAGAAAAACCCAGAAACGCCAAACAAAGAAACAAAGAGCCAAACGTGAGGAAAAAGAAAAAGGAGAGAAAGGATACAAACTGGTTAATCTGGGCCACAAACACTGGACTTCCAGCAGGGTGACACTGATGGAAGCCCTAATGTTAAGTTTGCGTCTCCTGATATACAGATATATATATCACCAAATGGTAATATACCTATGTTACCATTTGGTGATATATAAAGTTAACATTAAAAGCATTAGTGTTACCTATGAGTCACTTTAGCATAGGCACTTAGCTGCTGGTGCCTATGCAGAGAGCAACAGTTTCAGAAAAGAGCTGGTAGGTGTTAAAAGTTGAAGGTTGATGTTTTATTTGAAAACATCAACCTTCAACATGTTGCTTCTGCAGCTGATTAGAGAATGACTTTCCATACATGCACATCCTGTCTGCATGGACTGATGGACCGGGAAGAAAACCCATTCAAACCTCTGAGAGGCCTTCTTATGAAATTAAACATCTCACCTGGTGTAATGACAGTCGATACCGGAGTGCTCTCCATCTCATCTTTAACAGCGACAACACTGATGTTGTACTCCACACCAGGGCTCAGGTTTTCCAGGGTGCAGGAGTTCTCACCACCTTCCACAAATTCCTCCACACTGTTTCCTTGTTGTCCGTCAGTGGGAGTGCATGTCACTCTGTACCCGGTGATGTCTTAGAGGGATAAGAGAGGTATTTAGTTGTTAGACTGGCTATTCATGATTTGCTTGTTGGGATTCTTCTTTTTATTGCACATGTGTGTACCTGGAGTACTGGCTCCGTTCCATTCCACTGTGACACCACCGGTGCCTGGGTTAGGCTTCAGATTGAGATCGGTTGGAGGAGACAGAGCTGGAGAGGAAAGAGGATAGAAGATCAGAGGAGGACGTGTGGAAAAAGAATGCAAAACAGAGAAAAAAAGGTTTGGAAAGTGGAATGAAAAGAGTCCACTTACGTGTGACAACGCGGCGTGTGATCGGAGTTCCCTGCTCGTATCCATTAATGACCGGCTGGACGCTGTAGGTGTACTCCACTCCTGGAGTCAGACCGGAAACGTAGATACTTCCTGACTCAGAGGTCACATCTCTCGGGGCTTCCCCACCCTGACTGGGCCGTACTGTCAGCTGAAAGATAAATGCACACAGTCAGACAGACTGAGCAGAGGAGGTAAAGGTCAGAGGTCAGTGCTTTCCCAAGAACACTGAAGCCAGCAGAACATTCTCATCTCTGGTGCGACATCTTCTAACCAATCAGATATATCTCAGAGGGTTCAAGTTCCCATGTTAGTAGCTAACTCTGAGAGGCGCACACTCAAGTAAGAATAACTGGAATGTGCTTTGCACAGCAAACAGGAAAATGCATTTAAACAGTCAGAATTACAGACGTAAAGAAGAAAACCTGCACCCAAAAAGGCAAATGATGCAAAAATATACTGTAAGTGAGGGTACCTTGTAGCCAACGCGGGGAACTGGAGTCCAGGTGATTATAATGGAGGAATCAGTCACATCAGTGTTGAAATGAGGAGCATTACCCATCGCTGGGGCTACAAACACAGAAGGTGAAGGTGTGTTCTTATCAATTTTAGTGTCTTGGAGTATAAATACAGCAAAAACTTCCAATATTCATGCTTTGGTGTTTGAAGGAGGCCACGCCTCATTGACTCGACTTATCCAGAAAAATCTTTTTTAATAGCAAAACGCACAAAAGTTTGAAGTATAAGCTCGGTGGCCACAAAGCTCAATGCACTGGATACTCACTGGTTGTAAACAAAGCTGTCTCTCCCGCACTCATGGTGTTGGCTTGCTCCGCGTGCAGAGTCACTGTGTATTCGGTATCTGGCTGCAGGTTGAGGAGGGTGTACTGGGTGAGGCGGGCAGGCAGGCGCAGCTGTTTGGGGTTGGAGCCCTCAACAGTGAGGAAGAGACGGTAGCCGGTAATTTTGGCACGGGGTGCAAACCACAGCACCACTGCACTGTCCTCGGTCACATTGGCAAAATGGATGTCTGTGGGGGCATCGGGCTCTGAGAAGACAGATAATGAACACTGTTAGATTCAGAGCAGTTTGATCTAAAAGACTGTCGGGAGCAGTATGAACAGTTTCAGTTCTGGTAAAAAAGCCATTCTTGTTTCACGCTTCATCTCCGTCTGCTTTATCCCATATTCAAACAGCCAGTCGTATCAAACCATCTTCAGAAACAAAGGGTCCTATAACAGATGGAATGGCCCCCGCAGAGCCCCCACAGTCTGGACCAGAGCCCAGGCTGCTTGGAAGAACTAAATCCCCAGACGCCCTGACAAAATGCAAAAAACTCTACCACAGGAAATACGTGCCACTGGAAAAATAAGCACTTGTTTATTATGGTTTCTGATCAGTAATCATGATTTCATGCATTTGTAGGATAACTAAAACATGTGCACATTGTATTGTCTGTTTCACAGTGTGGTTGTGTTAGGGTTAATGCCTCTTTACCCAGATTTTAGTCATGCAAAGAAGAGAGGCTGTGTGTATTCACATCCAGTTTTGGCATGTAAATGATTTCCCTGTAGTCTGGAGGCCATCTGTCATACTCACTGGTAGATTGCTCTCCAATAAGTGGCAAACTTTCGTGTCCATTATGAACAGCATAGACACTGAATCGGTACAGTGTTCCTGGCTGTAGATGCGTCACTTCAGTGTAGGCGTTCTGACTGACGGGCAGATTCATCTCTGGCTGAGAAGAACCAGACTCATCGACGGGCATCACGGTGACCCGGTAACCAGAGATTTCACCAGAGGGTCTGGACCAAGTCAGAACGATTTTTTTGTCAGACACCTCAAAGAACTGCAGGTCGGTCGGGGAATCCACTTCATCTGTGGGTACGACACAAACAAATGTCAGTATGTGTTCTTTAAAACTGAAGTTAGACTAAAAACGTTGGGTTAAAATGATTTAAAAATGCTGAGCAGAAAAAAATGCACGTATAATGCAATGGATGGAGTCTGTGATCACTCAGCACATGCAGCTGAATGTGTATGACCATCTTCCCCTTAATAAAGGAAACATGCATTTGAGGGAAGAACCCAGAGAGCCTGACTTCTTTACCACTTATAGGCAGGAGACAAAAGTGCTGGACAAAATTAGTAAGAGAAGAAATAAATCTGACCCGAGCAGAATAAAAGAAGGGAAATAACACAAACCAGATCAAGTTAAGTAGTTGGCGATTTGATTCATAGCAAACTTTGAGTTATTGTACAAAGTTTTTTAGGTTGGGTCTTTGCAGAGCCCCGAATGTCGCTCTGAAGCTAAATGACTACTGCATTTCCAAAAACATCTGACCTTCATTGCTTGTTGCATAAATCCAGTCTAATCCAGCTGATGTGTTTAACATGTGTGTAAATAATTATAAATGATTCCTGTTACAGGACGCTCACTGAGACGAGTACTTCCAACCCTGCACCCAACCCCAATGGCAACCAACAAACAGCCTAAAACTGACTAATATGAGCTGCGGTGTGAGGTGGAGTTTCACTTTTCTGCCTTATATTAAACTCGGTCAGCTAATTTACACATCTTCAGTCCATCACACAAACTGTACACACACTCTTCCAACATCTGTTTGACCTGGCAGACTAACAGGTTTTACATAACTCCATCCCAACAGCTGTGAACTCAGTGACTTGACTTGCCTTGGAAAGTTCGTCTTGCTTCTACTGAGGATTGGAAACAGGCATAAATCTCTAAATACGCCACAGGACAACTTGCAGGTTATGATAGGTGCCCTCATGGCAAGTGTATTAATTCAAAATGTATGGAGGCACAGGCGGAAGATCAAATTATGATATGCAAAGATTAGAGGTGCTGACATGAACCATCGTGGATTATTCCTTACATCTTTTAGACCAATCAGCCAGTAGCACTCATTTACCTGGCAGTGGTTCCCCAGAGGTGCTGACTTGTACAAAGATGGGTTCACTCTCCAGGGTGTCCTCAATGGCGTAGATGCTGATGTTGTACAGGCTCCCTGGTAGAAGGTCACTCAGAGTCACGGACGTTGCTGTATCAGGGAGATTCAGCTCCGTGCTTTCACCTTCTACTGATGGAGTGTAGACCACACGATAACCTGCACAGAGGAAGAGGAAACAGTTACCCGTGTGTAGGCAGATGAGTTCAATAGCCAGCGACTGAAAATGTTAGCGTAGCTTACCAGTGATGGGAGCCAGCGGTTTTTCCCAGCTGATCATGATGGATGTATCTCCCACTTCCCCCACTTCGTGCTCCTTGGGAGCATCAGGTACTATGAAACAAGGTGTAAAAACGACGTTATAACCACTGTGGTGTGCGTGTTGATGCATGACACGAACTGTATCTCAGTGCTGCATTTAGTTGTAAAATCAAGGTGATGATGACGACAAATAATGTGTGTTCGCACCAGTTGTTTGTGAAGTAGTAAGAATGAGGTTGTCCTCTCCTCCCTCAGTGACCTCATAGACGTTAACAGTGTACTTCCTCCCAGGGAGAAGCTCATTAATGTTCACAGAGGTAGCTGTGCGGGGCAGATCTGACAGGAAGGAAATATTTTGGATCAACAAATCTGTGACGAACGAGGGAATTGCTGTGATTCTGAAATCAAGCAAAACGTCAGATTTTTTTGATCTTAAAGTGTAAATATCTGTATCGGCGCCTACCAAGAACGATAGGTTGTCCAGTGCCTTGTCCCTGCTCGATGAGCTCGTACTCCACTCTGAAACCCGAAACTGTGTCCGAGGCAGAAACCCAGGAGATGACGAAGCTGCTGGAGGTAATTTCGGTTACAGACTCTGAGATGTCAACCACAGGCGGAAGAGGGGTGGTCTCGCCTTGTGTTGTAGCCACTACAGGGAACGTCATTGATTGGTTATTCAGGACAGTCCCATACACATTCCTCCAAAACCATCAGTGACTTCGTTAACTTACAGGATCCATAAGTGGTGGTGAAGTCAAAACGTGTGACCTCTTTGCGCCCAAAATGCAGCACGCTGATCAGCTGACCCTCGTAGGTGATGCCGGGTTTCAGACCAGAGATGGTGTACGAGTTTAGATGGCCAGGAATTGCCACCTCCCTCCACGGGCTGTGAGAGTTTTTCTGTAAAATCACATGAGATGTAAGATCTGAGGGACAGTTTACAGGCTGACATTGTTTTAATGGTTAATTAAGTTTAGGCCAAACAGGGAGGAAGAGGAAACATCTCCAAAAAAACCCTTACCACTCTCCATTTAAGGATGTACTGGGTGATGTGTGCAGACGACTGGGCGTTCCACTGAATAGGGTGGGAGTCTGGTTGGTTTCCAGATTCTGCGATGATCACCTGGACGGGACGGTGACCACCTGAGACAGAGACAGAGCTGCTTTACCAGCCGCTGTGCAGTGAGTGACCAGTGTGCAGGAGAGCAGGCACATCTGTGCTCCAGTGTGGGATATCATTTTGTAAAACCAACGGCTTTATATAACCCAGTTTAACAGCGAGTGGGTGTGTGGGAGGATTTTCCTGAACACGGCAGAGAAAAAGCGTGAAAAACTAGCAGGTCTGTGTGAGATTCCAGCGCAGACTCTCAACAGTTTCTGCTTCCGCCGTAGTTTAAGATTTTTCCTGTTGTCTCAGAAGCTAAAAAAGTGCAAAAACATGTTAAAAACTGACACTAGTATGAAGCTTGTAATTCTCACACAGTGTAATTTGACATACAGAACTTTTTCCTCCCCTATGTAGTCTCTTTTCCATCCAAGAAACATGTTTCGCTGCTTAATTAACCAACAAATTTCCCCATATTCACCCAAACAACAGTTACCACCTGAGCCGTCGCATTAGTGCTCGTCTGTGAGGGGCCAACCACGCTGTGGTGAGATCTGGTGGTCATTACACCATCTGAGAGAAAACTGTAAGGGTTTGAGTCTGCACTATAAAAAGCTGCAGACGTGCAGGAGTTCACCGAACGATGCACAAATTATACAAGATGACTTTGCAGGTTAGAAGACACAAAAGAAGAGAAGTGGTATAAGCAGAGGCAGAAATCCAAAGGGGATACATCGAGTCATCCTGAATGTAAACAGAAGTCATGTGGTGCGCAGACTCCTGACATAAGCTGGGCTCATAGAAACTGGTAGCTTCTATAAAGAACTGAGGTTTTCTAACTGCTTTTTCCAAATAGCAGACCTGTAATCACAGTTTCTGAGCAAGTGGCGTGGTTAACCATAAGTTTCTAGCAGATACGCAAACCTCAAAAACAATCTGGGACCTATTACTGCCTATTACAACCCCACAGGCCACTGGCGAGGGTAAGGGTTATACAGAATCAGATGTGGGAGGTGCACGAACGGATGCACACTCACTGCAGAGCGGCTATACAACGAGCCTCACAAATGCGCTCTCCCCAGCTTTACTTATGTCTCTTTAACGTACAAGCATGTGCATGCAGACCTGACCCTTCACTTTTCACACTTAGACACAACATTCATTCTTGATACCGACAGACGCACCGCGAGGTGGTGATAAGGACAGCGGCAAAAGGAAGTCATTCTGGGAGTCATCCTAACAATAAGAAATGCATCAAAAGATTCAATTACACCCCAGACAAGAAGACGTAAACAAAGATGGCAGACAAGAAAACATATTTTCTAGATCTTATCAACGCATGTGCCAAATCAGAAGCTTTAGAAAGTCCTGCAAGACTGTTGCTTTTCCATTTTTACCTTTTATGGTTTTTCCCAGTTCGAGTCTGGATCTGGTTCATGCTGCCCTTAAATCTTAGCACGCTGTATTTTGTATGCCAAAGAGCATGCATGCACATGCGCGCACACGCATACATGCACACACACGCGGAGCTAGTTCACAGCTGGTTGCGATTATGGCCACTTACAGTAGAACGATGCCCTACATTTCGTATCTTCTGTCAACCTGCTTCAGATACAGAGCAAACCAGTAACAGTCCATTTAAACCTGGAACAGTCACCATTTGCACAAAGTTACAGCCTCACTTGGAACTAACCTGATAAATTTATCCAAGCTGCAGGAGATGGAAATGTTTCTGCTCCTCGAAACACTAAAGCCACCACACAAGCTCACACGTGTGCATGACTCTTTTCTTTTATAGAGTTGGAGAAAAGTTTGGAAAAGCACCTGAAAAACATTAAACGTGCACGACAGACACACCGGAGTCTGTTATGAAGGTAATAGTGATAGATTATAAAAGGGAACACAAAGTGTACTAAGAGGGAACTTAAATCCAGCTAAAATCTGTGATTTTGAAAGGTGTGTGCTGAGATTACGGTCCAGGTAACTGAATGTGAAGTAGTGTCTTGCTCTGAGTGACGCTGGTTTAAACTTTACGAGATGAGATTTGAATTAACGTGACACCAAAATCCACAAACTGAAACCTGCTGTTCAGGGAGCTCGGTGTGCAGTAGGTGTGTCTGGGCTGGATACGCGCTCTGCACTGTGGCGTTTGGTACAGCTGTAGCAACAACACAGGGGCTGTACCACATGCTGGCAAGAACAAAGGCTCAGAGTGGGGGTGCACTCGTAAAAGAGGAAATCACACCCACTCCCGGCTCTGTCTACTTCACATCAAAGTCAACAGCCTCTTTCCCAAAGGGACTTGAACAAACATTTTTCAAGAGTTGGAGCACAAAGTGATGCTGGAAAAGGTGCCCAGGTGAGGAAAAAGCGAGCATGCTCGGGACAGGCGAGCGTGTGATAGTCCTTTACGGCTTCCTGTTATTCTTTGGACTTTTAATAAACTGAAAATGTTTTTTAAGCTGAAGTAAATTAAATCGCACTCAAAAATATTTGTATCACAGTCCTGGGAATTTTCCTTTGCTCCTGCTGTTACAGCCGCACGTCAGCCCAAAATATACGAACAAAAGCACATTTAAAACCTCACCAGGGTACGTCTGCTGGGGCTCGCAGCTCAGCTCTCCAACACCATTGCCATAGCAGTAGCACTTGTACATGATTCCATGGATGACTTTATCCCAGGAGTCTCCAATCTGATAAAAGGCTCTCGTCTCTGGCTCCTGGCACTGGTCTGAGGGCACAAAGCAGAAGTGTAACAGTATGCAAAAAACAAGGGCACTGAAACTCATGAAAGTCATATATATTTACAGTTCAGAGCCTGCACTCGCTGTGAGTTATTATATTTTAACTACTAATAAAAATTAAGAGGATTCTCCGTCCATTTAACAAATACGCAGCATAAGCTTAGTCGATAAGTCGTGTCTGTTCTTCGACCCTACACTGAAGCAAGGATTAGGATGATTGGAAAAATGCAAAGTGTGCAATGACAAACCCACCAATGGCGTCACACTTCCAGCGGCCACGGCCTTGGCCAAAGCAGGTGCAGTTCATCATGTATCCCTCATCGTGCCGCTTGGTGAAGGTCTGGTTAACCTCGTATGTCAAGCCATCCACGCTACACTGGTCTGAAACAGACATTCAACAAAATGCTGAGCACCGTTTGTGTGCAGTGCAGGGTTTGTGTGTGTCTGTGAGCAGTGCAGGGTTTGTGTGTGTCTGTGTGCAGTGCAGGGTTTGTGTGTGTCTGTGAGCAGTGCAGGGTTTGTGTGTGTCTGTGTGCAGTGCAGGGTTTGTGTGTGTCTGTGTGCAATGCAGGGTTTGTGTGTGTCTGTGTGCAATGCGGGGTTTGTGTGTGTCTGTGTGCAATGCAGGGTTTGTGTGTGTCTGTGAGCAGTGCAGGGTTTGTGTGTCTGTGTGCAATGCAGGGTTTGTGTGTGTCTGTGTGCAGTGCGGGGTTTGTGTGTGTCTGTGTGCAATGCAGGGTTTGTGTGTCTGTGTGCAATGCAGGGTTTGTGTGTGTCTGTGTGCAGTGCGGGGTTTGTGTGTGTCTGTGTGCAGTGCAAGGTTTGTGTGTGTCTGTGAGCAGTGCAGGGTTTGTGTGTGTCTGTGTGCAGTGCAGGGTTTGTGTGTGTCTGTGTGCAGTGCAGGGTTTGTGTGTGTCTGTGTGCAATGCAGGGTTTGTGTGTCTGTGTGCAATGCAGGGTTTGTGTGTGTCTGTGTGCAGTGCAGGGTTTGTGTGTGTCTGTGAGCAGTGCAGGGTTTGTGTGTGTCTGTGAGCAGTGCAGGGTTTGTGTGTGTCTGTGTGCAATGCAGGGTTTGTGTGTGTCTGTGTGCAATGCAGGGTTTGTGTGTGTCTGTGAGCAGTGCAGGGTTTGTGTGTGTCTGTGTGCAATGCAGGGTTTGTGTGTGTCTGTGAGCAGTGCAGGGTTTGTGTGTGTCTGTGTGCAATGCAGGGTTTGTGTGTGTCTGTGTGCAATGCAGGGTTTGTGTGTGTCTGTGTGCAGTGCAGGGTTTGTGTGTCTGTGTGCAATGCAGGGTTTGTGTGTGTCTGTGTGCAGTGCGGGGTTTGTGTGTGTCTGTGTGCAGTGCGGGGTTTGTGTGTGTCTGTGTGCAGTGCAGGGTTTGTGTGTGTCTGTGTGCAGTGCAGGGTTTGTGTGTCTGTGTGCAGTGCAGGGTTTGTGTGTCTGTGTGCAATGCAGGGTTTGTGTGTGTCTGTGTGCAGTGCAGGGTTTGTGTGTCTGTGTGCAATGCAGGGTTTGTGTGTGTCTGTGTGCAGTGCGGGGTTTGTGTGTGTCTGTGTGCAGTGCGGGGTTTGTGTGTGTCTGTGTGCAGTGCAGGGTTTGTGTGTCTGTGTGCAGTGCAGGGTTTGTGTGTCTGTGTGCAGTGCAGGTGCAGCTAAGGGCCCATAAAGTGCAGCTGTGCAGGTGAGGGATTTTTATCTAGCACGACCTTTCACCTTTACACTCAGGGAGATCTAATACCAGTCTGTAGCCCCTTGCTTGTTGCCACGGTGTATCCTGCAGCTACACGTGTGGACACCTACCGTTTAGCTGAGAGTAAGCAATGCAGCTCCATTCTCCTCTGCCATTGCCAACACAGGTACACCGCATCATGTGACCCAGAACCTCGTGACGCTTGTCCCACTGGTCGCCTACACGGTACATCGCCCCTTCATTCGATGTGCACACCTCTTCATGAGCTGGGACACACAAAAGCAACTGAATGTTACACCTCCTGCTGGTCTTAATGGGGAGGAAATACTAAAAAAAATTAGATGCACGGATCCACACACACACACACACACAGCATACTTTTATCATGATCAAAACAAACACATTAACATGACCGATGCCCTTTGGACATCACTGACTCAACCCTGCTATTACTGCACAGGGTGGGAGAGGATGCAGACCCCACAGAATACCTGTCTTTGTCTCCATAGCAAAGAAAATTTGATTAAAAGCTAGAAACAGCTGTCGTGTGCTCTCGTATGTATGAAATCTGCCATAATTAAAGAGAGTGAGTGGTTTGGGTTTTTTCCAGAGAGATATACATTTGAAAAAGTGTCTGATGCAAGTAAAGACCTGCTTCCATGTGTGAGCGTGCATGTGTGGAAAGAAAGCGTGTGGCCTTTTTTACTTTACTGCATTCTGATTGGTCGATTCTGACCAATCACTGCACATGAAGGCTGTAGCTAGGACATAAGTACAGGAATGATTAGAACGTGGCTTAGGAAGGCTTTGCTGTGGGTTTAAATAAATTAAAATATTTGCATGTTGTATGTCACTAACACTAAACCTTTGTGTATGCTTTTGTTAAAAACATGCAAAAACTTTCATACGAATTCTGTTCAAAATAAATATGCATGAAAGCCTGAGTGAGTAAATGACGAGAAGCTATTTTTAGTTTCTCCCTGATTCACAACAAATGGGTCAGCGCAGCGAGCAGCTCTGCATGTTTGATTTGGGAGATTTTTCATGTATTTATTTATTTGACTAAACTCCGGATATCCTTTCTGACACAAAGGGATCTGTGTCTCTTCCTGGGACTGAACCACAGGTCTTTCATTTCTTAAGTGGAAAGTTCAAAATTGAGCCAAAAAAAAAAAAGACACTCATTTTTTTGTCCATATATATGTGTTTTTGTTTCTGGGTTCAGTGGTCCTGACCAGTTGAAATAATTAATTATATTGTTGGATTTTTGTTTGAATTCATGCTGGACGCGTTTCTACCCTCACAGTTAAAATGAGCCTTTCCTTCAGACAAACCCATTAACAGCTGCCTAAATGTCAGTCTGCATTCCATCAGCAGTCATCTATTTAAAATTAATAAAACTAATAGTCTTTAGTGTAATTTAAACCCTGATTTGATGACTTCAAAGTGGCTATTTAAAAAGCTTCTGGCTGATTTGTGGGAACTAAATTAAATTCCTGCCAAAGAGATTTATCAGCAGCTGAGAGGCTGATTGCAGTTTAACCAGGCACGGGGGCTGAATTTGAGAAAGGGATTACTTTGTTTTGTTTGGTTTTTAGATTGTGGATCTAACCAAGTAAATGATGACATTTGCATAATGGAGGTTAAATTCTGACTGTGGGTCACAGCTGGAGGCTGTCCTGCGGGCACACGGCAGACGGTGCAGAAAGCTTTGAAGAAGATTGCCACAGGTGGAGGCGAGGGGGCTCCGGACCTGATTAAACGTCACCATTAACACCTCAACGACCGTGTTTGTTTTGACGATGCCTGTGAAGTCATTACTGTCAATATAAAGGAGCCCTGCGCTCTGAATGTATTCACTGCGATGCCAAAAACACACATTTGTTGTGACAGCTCAGCTGCTTTGTATAAAGTGACTTTTACGTCTCCAAAGTTTAAATTGATCAGATTTTTCTCTTTTTACAGCACGATGGCACCAACGCTATCGCTGTCATTACTGCTTCAGACATTAGTGTGGTTTTAACGACCCCTCCCACAGTTTCACTGGCTTCAGTCTCCTTTGTTACCCACAGAGACTAAATGGCACCAAGCTGTAAACAAAAGGTGTAAGAAGTGTAAACAGATTTTGCCTGTGATATCAGCGCAGGCTGCTTTCTAGCATCACGCTGATAATCGCCTCCATGCTAATTCAATCAGCTTTAAAGGTCAGGTAAGCATTCAGACTGGGGTGGAGGTTAGACTTTGCAATTAGCAATTAGCTGCCATCATTGTTAGGAAACTGCTGAGCCACGAGCTAACAGCCCTCTCTCACTCTGCACACACTTACCCGCCATGGGACAGAACCCGAAACGCCGCTCGTCATCATAGTTTGTTGTGGTGCCGCACCACTTCATGCCATCCCTTCGTCCATCTGCGGTACAGTCGGTATAGTTTCTGCCATTGTAGAGGAAAGGGAACTGGCAGAGAGCGCCGTTAGAATTACCGCCACGTGTTGCCACAATTGCTAAAGAAGAAGAAAAAAAGCAATAATAAGTAATAAGTTTAATAAACATCTCCTTGACAGACTGTGCATCTTGCTTTGGACGCAAGCTTGTGACAACTGGGCAAATGTAAACGTAGCAGCTCATTGTTAACACGTTTCAGGGTCTTTGTTTAACACATTAGGAGAACAGCAGGTCTGGGTGCTGCAATGAAAACCATCTCACAGCTGGCCAGCTGCCTGTCATTACACAGGAGGAGGCACATGGTCAGCTGCCTCCTTCTCACTGCAGCCTCGCTGTTATTGCACATCAGAAAACCTGTATGAGGTCTTAAAGTTAAGAGATGGGAAAAGCCTCGCATTTAAAGGAAACATGTCATGTTCACGCCCTTTTGTTTGATTACCTGCACTGACCAGGAGATGCCCTACTGTCGATAAAACGCAACTCCTGTCTTTTTCAACAGCGCACACTCATTTTCTTCAAATATCAAAGACATGATATTTCTATCTGAAGCACACAATCACCACCACAGAAGAAAAAACATGTCAACACGTCAGCGCTCCAGTGTTTAGCTCACCGTTCTTCTCTGTGCAGAAAGAAAATTTCTGCTCTGTCTCGAAGTCAGACGAGGTGGAGCACCACAGCTGCCCGTCAGCACGTCCATCGGAGGTACAAGAGTGGTAGGTCTTTCCCTTGTAAACAAAAGGGAACACACAGGGCAGACCACCGGAGTTGCCACCGTATACTGGAGCAGGTCCATCTGAAGGAGGACGGGAAAACAAACAGAGGCATAAACACCACTTGAGAGTCGTTTTTGTATGTCTGACTGTGCCGTCAGCCTAATTATGCTTAACTCTGCAGGTGAACTTTGTAATTTGCAAATTTGTAAAGAAATAATTCATTACCCCATGGGTTGCAGCTGGACCCGGTGCCAAGGCAGGTACAGATCATCTGCGTAGTTCCCTGTTTCTTAATCCAGCGCTGGCCAACAGAATACATCAGCCCTGTCTCCGTCTGACAGGCTCCATTCTGGGCATGCTCGGGCACAGCGTCGGGCTGGTAGACCACGGGGTGGATGTTGGTGACAACACGGGAGCCAGTGCCTAAAACACAACACGTTACACCAGTCAGATATCAGAGCAACAGCTCAAGTTAGATAAAAAGCACGAATAAAGAACAACTGAAATTATTAGTAGTTCTAAAGACTTACTTCATGTGCATACATGAGTCAACTTAAGTATATGAGTAACGCCTACACTACAATAAAAAGACTGTCTTACTGTCTCTAAGTCACAATGAGCATGTTTCTGTCTCACACCCTGTCATCACTTTCCCCCTACATTTGCACATCTACTTTCCATTTCTGCCTCTGCTTCTCATGAGGTCACGATCACGAGTTCCAAGCTGCGTTTTTCTCACTTCATCACTTGGACACTTGGCACCTCTTATCTCTCTCGCCTCACAACATGTGTCTCTGGTACGCATTCCTCTCCTCGCACAGAGCCGGGGAGAATAGACACAGGGATATTGTCAGTTCTCACCCAGGCCCGTGGTGTGAAGTGAGGCATGTCGTTCGCACTTCCACTCTCCTCGGCCGTTCCCCGTGCACAGACACTTGAGCAGGTGACCCCGGGCGTCAGTCTTGGTCCAGGTATCTCCAATACGGTAGGAGGACAGAGTATCCTGGTCATTACAGCGATCTAGGAGAGAAGGAAATGAGAAGTAGAATATAAAATAAAAGGAAACTCTAAGCAGTCTGGTGACTTGGGGGAAACTCTCTGCAGCGACTGAGTGGGGCCTGAATCACTGGCTAGCAGCTGGTTGCATGTTTGTGCACACATGGGGAAATTTATTGATGAACTCTATGAAGTGTCAGAGGCCACCCTGAGCACTTGGATAAAACAACAAACTAATTGAGAAAAGCATTCATTATTACCTGATGCACCAGCCAACATAATAAAGGACTGGAGTGACGGTTTAAACTGTCGACACAGCTGGAAAACATTTCCTCCCCAGCCTCTTAAAATTCTCCAAGAAATAACAAGCTCACTTTATCATTAGTCCTTCTTAGAAGACTCCATGCTACGTGGATGGCATTCACTGAGGGTTTAAAGGATGTGCAGACATGTGTGATTCAAAACAGCAGCAATAAATTCAGATTTTCTGCTCGTGTGACTTTCTGAGGGTCGGCAGACAAGCTTACGTATCCATGGAGATCATGCAAAACAAGAAAAATCTCGAAAACAAATGAATAAAAGTAGGACGGCAGGAAATTAGATGGCTGCCCCTTCCTGAGGATGGTCCTTACAGAGGTTCTTCCTTTTGAAAGGGAGTTTTTCCTTCCCACTGTCTCCAACTGCTTAGTCATAGTTGCTTGTCTGATTGCTGGGTTTTCCCTGTATTACTGTGGGGTCCTTCACTTACAGTATAAAGCACCTAGAGGCAACTGTTGCTGTAATTTGGTGCTGAATTTCATTTTTCTTAGCTAAAGCTGAAAGCAAAGCAGAAGTGTAGATGGGGCAGACAAAGCAAAGCAAATAAGTTGTCTCACTCCTGGAGGTGCATGTGATGCGTCCATTTCCCTCCCCGACGCAGGTGCAGTCCATGACCATCCATCCCTGATACGGCTTCTCCCACGTCTCCCCAACAACATACGATGCTCCCGCCGAATTGTCGTAACAGCGCTCAGCTGCAGGGTACAAACTCATTAATTACTTGTTCAGCACTGTCTATGAAACACACATATGGCTGATGCAGAAGAATGCATCTGTTAGTCACTGCCTGTCTGAATGACTCACCAACAGGTTTGCAGGCCCACTCTCCTTTGCCGTTACCCAGACAAACACACTCCAGCATGTAGCCTCCTGTGTCGTGGGGTCTCCTCCAGGTGTCACCGATCTTATATGAAGCCCCGCCCTCATGACAGCGATCTAGGTGCAGAGAAGGAGAAGACATGATTTTAGAGATGATTTCAGGCTCATCAGCATAAGCAAACAAAGGGAACTGAAAAAATGTGATGCTTCATTATTTAACCACTAACTGCAAATAGCTGCATGGCACCAGGTTCTAATCAACTGTGGAGAGCGTGGGGGGTTAACCAGTTTACTGTTTGGCAGTCCTAGACGTGTGGTCTGAGGTTAGAGCAGTTAAAACAGGCACACAGTATCACACACTTACTGGCAATGGTGCAGCTGATTTTGCCCCTCCCAGATCCAATACAGGTACAGTCCCAGATCATGCCGTCCTTGGGTCTCTCATAAGTTTCTCCCACAGTGTAGTACCGCTCGTTGACTTTATCGTGGCACCTTTCCTCTTTAAGAGCAACAGCAGAAAAGATGTTTTTGGTACATGTTTTGTTCTTTTCTCAGACAGAAGTGAAGAATAGATGTGATTTTTGTGGACGCAGCTAACAGCCCACAAACTAACCTTGGGGTTTGCTTTTACACTTGATTCCTGCAACTCCGTGGCAGGTACAGACCAGAGTGCTGTCCAAAAACTGCCGCTCCCACTGTTCATTGATTCCATAGAACTGACCATTCTCCATACAACCCTCTGACACGTGAAAATGGAAACAAGACAGAGAGAAAAAACAATTGAGTGATACAGATCAAAGCTGCTTGGTAAAGATTAAAGCAAGAGATCTTTTTAAAATTTGAAAGACAAATGCAGCCACTGGAAACTTGTCCAGCCCCAACCACAGCTAAAAACAGACACGGGACTTCTCTCCCACACAACGATAAGCAAACCCTAAATTGGAATCACCACTCTGCTGGAGGACAAGGCTTCTCCCCTGCCTGTGAAAGTGCCTGGATGTGTTAACTTGACTTCAAAGGAGCCTAATGCCGAGTGATAAATCACTTGCACAGCGAATAATAACCTTCCACTTTTACTCTCTATCTCCATCTTCTTTGTTCACATCTGATTCCCTTTCGACTTTTTCCAGCTTTTAAACAGATGGCGTGCTTTGTATTTTCATTCCCTTCTCATTCTTAGACCCAGTCTGGGGAGGACAGGAGGTTTTCTGGTGACTGAGGTTAATCCAGAGTTTTATGACTGCACAATCCATCTGTGGACCCCCAAGGACCCCCCTCCCCCCCAAAAAAAGTGCGCAAACTTTGCAGTTTAATTAAAATGTCCTCACCCCCACCCCCCACTCCGGCCTCAGATTGGAAGCTCACAGGCTGCTACACTCACTCACTCACTCACAAACGGCTTACCTTGAGAGACTGAGGGGACGTGATGCTGATGCGCCTGACGCCGATCCCTGTGCGTCCCTCTGGGCATACAGTTCACTGCGCTCCCGATACACAGGGCAACCAGCACCCTGGCGATGGTGCTGCCAGTCATACTGTCGAAGAGTGACTCAATGAAAGCAGAATGAAGCTGCAGGTGTCCCGCTGTTATTATATGCGTATATGAAAGTGTTATTTCAAATACACCCAGAGAACTCGGCTCCAATCAGACTGTGCGCTTTCTGCCGCGTCCCAGCCTGCTCCCTCTGTCCTCCTCTGCAGTCTGCGGCCCCAGTGTGCAGGTTACCACTCTGTGCTGGGAGTGATTTATCTGGGCATGGCTTACTTTCAGGCGGAGGAGGGAGGTGCAACAATGAGAGGGACTACCCACGCAGACGTGGGGCAGGCAGGCTTTTGCGAAACAAAGATCATTCATATGTAATGTTGCTTTGTCTTGCTTTTGCTTCGTTTATTTGTTTGTTTGCTTGTTTGTTTTTATGTTTGAAGAAGAATTGCTCTAAAATAACCTTTCATCACGCAGATTACCAAACTTAACAAACTGTGTGTGGGGGTGGGAGTGGGAGAGGTGGGGACTGGTGGTTACAGGGGAGCAGCACTGCCTCTAGGTTCAAGACCAAACTTCGCCTCTTTTCTCCAGAGATAAAAAGCATCTCATGTGAAGCTTCTTCCTCTGCTTCATTTGCACCAACCAGACTTCGCTTTCCTGCAGGGCACTGATGCAATGCAGTGTTTTGGCATATAGGTTTTATACAGTCTGAGCAGCGATCTGCAGGAATTAGGTCACATGGCGTCAGTGTCTGGAAAGTCTCCAGTAGCCTACAGTTTCAGTGTCTGGAAAGTGTTTGTGTCCAGGTGTTTTACTGAAACGAGTCCACTGTGATACAGGCTAACTCCTGTAATGTGCAAATCCAGAGGTTTGCCATTCTGTCTCACCCACCGTCCATCCTCTTGATTCGTAGCTTCCACATTTCATTGGTTTTTGATTGGATTTAATTTCGGTCGAACTCATAAAAAGCAAGGATTACATCTGACCAGGAGTTTCTTTTGGGGATTGCTAACGGGGAGCGGCGGCACTGCAAACGGATACCTATCTTTAGAAGAAAAAAACTCCAAGTGAATCAGACTTTTGTGTTTTTTACAGTGAAATTAGAATCTGGAAACTTATTCAACGTCAAAACTTAATGGTTTAATAAAAGGAAAGCCCTCATAGTTAACTGCACCCAAGTCTCCAGCTTAGGATATTAACCGCATTAACAGCTTTGATTCGACAGCAGTTCTGCTGCGCACTTAGCTTTTATGTGGACATGTCCTGAAATGTAAATGCAGACACCTTTATGGTACAAAGACTGGAGTTACATGGGTTACCGCTTGATGTGTACTTCACGCTCCAGGCCCTGCTAGAAATGAAAAACAGCTCACAGGGTGTCATTATTTCCTCTGCGATGTCATGAGCTCAACAGTTACAGCAGTAAAGCAGATTAATCGGCAGCCAGCTGGTAATTTAAGCCAATCCAGCCACGGTGAAATGTGAGCGAAGGCGCTCTGACTGCGATGTTATGTGCGTCAGGAAATCTGGGCACATTTTTGAGGCGTTAGAGAGATTTTATGTTGGCATCATTTGGCTCTGTGACATCTGTCGTAACACTTCATTTTATTGAGCATTTGCTTCACACCGGGAGACAGTGATTAGTTACAGGGGAACTGATTATGATGCACCACAGTGTGCCCGTTACGTTTTGGCTCATGCATGGGAAGTTTGTCGGCGTGTGCTGCATGACCGTAAACGTATTTTCTTTTCAAAAATTTAGAAATATGAAACAGATTCAACAGCTGTCAGCATAAAAGTCCGAGTCATTGTATGTCGACATACACGGACTCGGCTGCTGATCAACAGACACACAGGTCATCCTATCCCATGAGCTGAATCCAGTGTTTCCGCAGAACTGAGGAAAGATCGCTCCTGAGCGCAGAAAGCCTCACATGTGTTTTTGGTTACGGACCGACAACATGATGCGCTGTGCTTCTTCGTCTCTCCGTATGGCTTTGGGACAGCGAGCTGTTCGTTCTTTCTTCTTTAATGTACAACTCGTGACAACAGAAAACCATAAAAATGTTTAAAGCAGAGGAACAAACAACTTCAGGCGTGTAGCAAAGGACAGGAAAACAACATGCGTCATCTAATCATGCCAGCGTCATGAGCTAATTATTTTTAAACCAACCTTATGCAGTGAGATAATTATGTGACATTAAAATGCTGTTACACACAAACTGAGGCTAACCATAGGAAACTGCCAACAATAAATGGGATGCTTCCGCTCTGTGGTTACTTTTCCCCTCACTGATGCTTTCATCTCAAACAAAACTTTTAACTTTAATAATCCACTTTTGTTTTTTGGTTTTCATAAAACTCCCCCCCCCCCAAAAAAAAATCAACTTGTGTACTGCAGTGATTCAACCTGTGGGCCCCCCCATCTCTGGTTAACTTAATCTCTCCCTGCTACTGCTCTGCTGTGATGAGTGACAATGATGAAGCTGGAAATCCAACCTAACATCATTATCTTGTTATTGTGCAAACCAAATGCCCGATGTGGCTTTGCATTTCAATGCAAGAACATCATTACGGTTAAAGTGACTGGTTTCAAAGGGTAATTTGCTATTAAAAGAAAATTAAGCAGGATGACCAGAATTTCAGGAAATGTTTCCATTATGTGACCTGTGGAATAAAGGAAAGCATGGATACAGACACCACACCTCCTTTTATTTGTAAAAGTATACAATTTGTATTATAAAACATATGAAACACTGTATGCTGTTTAATCTTTTCATCCCGGATTTAGCTGAAAGGATGAAGAAACCAGAGCAGAGCTGAAGAAGGAAAGTGGAAGGTCTGTGAGAGCACATAAAAAGTCAAGAAAAAGGTGAACGAAAGTTGGAAAGTGTAAAAGCGAAAGAAGGAAGGTTGGAAATTTTTTCCAGAAGATTTCAGTCTTCTGCAGACGATATGAGTAAGCTCTAGGCAGCGGGGGCGTCGTGAGAGCTGATAATAAAAGTGAATATAGAGTTGAGAAATTTGGGATGTGCAAATACAGGGTTAATGCTGAGGTGTGGAAAGCATACTGTAACTCTATGAATGCATTACACAACACATGCACAATGATCATTTTGAGGACAAGTATGAGGAAAGAGGTCACAGCTGCAAAGTCTCTGCAAAGCAACTGCACATTCCCATCCAGCTTTTCCTGTTTCCTTCTCCTTCGTCCTCTCGGCACGCTCGTCCGAAAGCCTTTTGGTGCCGTCTGCTTGTGCAGGCAATCGTTCATTCTTCTCTGCCTCCTTCTTTCTTATAATCATTAAGTGTGTTAGTGTGTCTTGAGCAACGGTCATTCCTTGCATACTACTGTAATGTCTCAGAGGAGTCTCCTTTGGCTCTTAACAACGATTCTTGAGAGTTCGGAGCTCCTTTCTGTCCTCTTGCCTGGAGTTTTGTGTGTGTGATTATTTTTAAATGATTTGATTTTGTCCAGACGTTTGGGAGATCACCTTTCACAATGAGCTCAAGCAATGAAGTATGAATGTCTGTAACAATTTTTGTGCTCATCCATCAACAGCAATGACACATCAGAAAAGAACGTGGCACGATGGCACGATGACACAGAAACCTGTAATTGTCTACATGTATTCACCTTTTTCTCTCAGTAGGTCTTAAAGCGTTGTGTGCACTAAATGTACAATACTGTATGATTTTATGTAATTCATAAATAACCTTGGACCTCGACGACATGCTTTATTGAATATAAGCTTTGTGAATTGTTGCTGTTGCTCCCTGCCACACATTGTGTAATATTGTACATGTATTAAGATCAGTTATTATATTTTACTACTTGGTTTTCATATTTAATTTACTCGTTCTAGTTTTTAGTGCCATTTTATATATTGTTTAGTAGCATGCTGTATGTACACAGACCCAAATTTCATATTAAAAATGTGAATTATACAAAAAAAAAAAATCACTTAAAGTCTCTCTTAACTTTTTTTCTTTGTTTCCAGCTTCTTGCCTTCATCTTTCTCCTCCGGGGAGATGACTTCACAGTCTAAGGAAAGATGGAGTGATTAGACGCTCAGGCCCAACACGATTCTCACTTCTGTTAGTTTTGGATATCTTCAGATCTCACAGTTTGTACCTGTTCAGATCTGGGTTGAAATATACCATGAATATCTGCAGCTGAGTTGTTATTGTACCGGGATCCTTCACAGCCACCAGTAAAGGTTTTACATTTGGATCTTACTTTCACAATCTCAGTATTTTAGTAGTAAACTGTCACAAATGTAAATCAAACAACATTTTATTTTTCCCACAGTGTGTTTGCTCATTTATTTGACTGTTCTTGAGTTTTAGACACATATAAGATGCTTGGTTCAAAAAAGCAAATGAAAATGGTTGTAAAAATGTGGATTATATGCGGGTGGCACCCCCCCAGGAGAGGCTGATATCTACCCTTTCTGTGTAAACCCAACCACAGCCATTTGCTGTGGAGACGTGCAGGAAAACTGCATGACAACCCGAGAGAGCGTGAGAGCAGAATGGCCTCGGCCATCTCCACCACCACGAGCTTCAGCGCACCGTAGATATGAATGATTCAGATCCACAACCACCGGATTAGAACAAGCGGCAGGAAACATGCTAATGTGTCATATACACCTCACGTACCACATCCACTGTTACAGTCATGGGGATACACGTGTTTTTGTCGTCTTACCCACTTGGAAAGTGTGACACACAGGGTCTGGTGAAAGTAGCAGACACAGATGGTCAAACATGAACAAAAACAAACATATTTATTTGAACTGATGCTCCTCATATAGGAGGACTACGAGGTGTAGTCCATGGTGATCACTAAGGAGAAGCTAACAGGGCTCATCTATGGCAGCTTAAAGTATAGAAGCTTCAACACTTCATCACAAAGACTGAAGTGATTCTGAGTGTATATGTCAGACTGTATGTGCTTTTGAAATACTGTTTAAAGTACATACATGCAGATTTTCTCTGATTCTGTGTGAATGAAATAAATTCGAAATAAATTCAAACGTGCATCCATTTCTTGGTTTTTAAAGTCATTAATGATGTGTGCTGTACAATCATAGTTCAGTTGGTTAAACAGAATGAAAAAGTCGAAATGAAACTGTAAGTGCTGAACGAAAAACAGATGTTACTGTGCATGATGTAGCTAAAGATCATTTTAAATGTTTCAAGGTAAATACGTTAGACAGGAAACCATGTAGCCACGTTGTTTTAGTGCTTAGGGCAGTTTGTCCTCGACCTGTAACACGCTGAGAAGGGATTAAAGGGAAATCTCAGAAGTGCCATCACATGAAAAACCTGGAACACTTTCGAAGTGTAAAAGTAAAAGGGCACTAGCAGGTGAGCATAACCACCAGATGTTTTTGGACTTTCCAGATGAGGTGGCTTTCCGCACATGATACGTGATATTTCCTAGATTTTCTTCCTTTTCCTCTTCCATGTGTTGGGCATCTTTCTTCATATGTTTTTAGGGTAATTCCATGAAAAATCATTCACTGCTTCCCATCTGACCTCCCAGAAAAGACTGTTTGATTTGTTTTTGTGTATTTTTGTGCAATAACTTAGTAAATAAAGTTTTATTACATATTAAGAAACATGTAGTTCAAGTACATAAGGAGATTTTATGCCTTTGAATTTATTTTTCCAGCATATTCGACCCCTCGTGACTGACGATACTCTAAAGCCAAAATCTTGTTTTTATTCAGCGTGATTTTCTATAACCAACATTGAGCATTGATATCATGGGCTGTATGAACAATGTTTCCCAGTTTAATTCATAATCTGTAGTTCTGTATGTTTACAAATATAAATGATGGCTTTAGTGAAAACAGTGTTAAAACTCTGGTTGGTTAATTGCAAACAGAATGACCTCCTGTTACCTTTAAAGCTGACAGATAACACAGTAATGTGATGCTTTCAAGTTCTCACTTTGATGTTTTGTTTCAGTGAAATCTCTGCGTTATTTACTGTTTCTGAAGTTAAGTTATGCATTAACTATAACATGACACGTAATAATATTTATCTGATTACCTGATTAGAAATACTTTTTTCTGTACATCTGATTTTTCTTTTTCTTTTCTTTGGATAAAACCACAAAAGATTAGAGGATGCATTTGGATACATTTTTACTTTGTGAAATCCTGAGCACAGCAGCTTTCAGAGGTTTAAGAGTCCAAATAATCCTGCTGGTAAGGACGTTACTGTTAACTTCTAAGAATAATACACAGATGAGCTGCAGTTAATTGAAAAGTCCATCCAGACTAAGCAGCTGTCCTCTGAAAGCAAACGACGAGGAAGTGCAAACTGCGAGTGTTTGATTATTCAGCGCACTTACTGAGGGCTGAACAAACTCAGAAGACAACGTGGGTTAAAGCTGCTTATTCTGGAATTTTTTAATGTCTGCTGTTTTATTAAACTTCCTCTTTCTCCATGTTTCTCCTTCTTTTTTTAAAACTCCACTTTTCTCTTTGGCTTCCAATCCCTCCTCCTTCCTTTATCCCATCTCTTCAATTCCCCAGTGACAACCCAACAAACAAACAGACAGATGATGTCACCACTGCAGCATTCAGTTTATCTCTTGGTGACAGCCCATAATCCAGTGGGCCGTGGACCCCCACAGGGAACTGATGCTGGATGGGAGGAAGTTACAAGAGTCACAAGGGGGTCTGGTGTGTGTGTGTGTGTGTGTGTGTGTGTGTGTGTGTGTGTGTGTGTGTGTGTGTGTGTTGCAGCTGGAAAACCTCACAGACAGATGTGATTTGTGTCCTAACACCACCATAAAAGCTTGTTCTTTACAGCGTCGGTTTTCAAACTTAAACTCGAGATTGAAATATTTTTGCAGATCTTTCTCAGTGAGGAGGGAATTATGCTGTTTTCCAGTATCTCTTTATATTTAGTCACTATAAATATTCATGAATAATGTGTTATTGACCTCAGCAGTCATAAATGTGCATTAAGCACGTACATTGAAAATGTTTAACGTTTCCAGATAAATACATTTAACCATAAAAAGCTACCTGTACAAAGCTAACCATGTAGTTTTGGCGTTTTTGGTCACCCCTGCAAAACAGCAGCTTTATCCTACAGCTGAGAAGGACTTAAAGGGATTTCTCAGAAGGACTGTTTCCCTGTAAAAAGGAACATTTATTTTCAGGAGCCTGAAAGTTGGACAGCAGCCAGTGAACGTAAAAATAAAACCTTTCTGGACTTTCCGGATCAAGTTTTCCACATAACACATGATATTTCCTAGATGACGCTTCTTTTCTTTCTACCTCGTGGTCACTGGGGTGGAAAGGGAAAGTTTAATCTGAGTTGTTAACTTCTTGGTAACTTGATAAATATTAGCATTTATCAGAGGCTGAATGGACAATGTGCTCTTTGGATAACTTAACCGAGATGTATTACCCCATAGAGTGACCCGTCTCACCCTGCTGTCCCCTCTCCGACCTGCTCCTATTTAATCTGCACATTTACATGTGTATGTACGAGTTTCTGAACAATGCTTTAATGACCTTTCCCTCACATAAAAATTTATTTATCTTTTTAGTTTCTTTTCTAAAGTAAAACCTGAAAAAAAAGAACAGATCACGGGAGGCTGTTTGCCAAATTTAACGTTTAAAGGGAATAAAAATAACTAATATTGTGAGACTTATATGAAGCATCAGTCTAGTTACCATGGGATATTCAGACTGGGGTTGCCATGGTTACACCATAACACTGGTGAGGAATTCCTAAGTCATAACTCGAATGCAGAACAGGGCACCCGAAAGAGGAACCAGAGAAATGAAGAAACGAGGGACAAGAAAAAGTAAAAAAACAAAACAAAACAAAAAAAAGACAAAGCAATGAAATTAAAGAAGGCAAAGTCTCCAACAGCCTCGCTTCCAGATATGTTTTGTTGAGTCACTGCAATGCTGTAGAGAAACAGTTACTAAGCACAGAGGGCATGGAAACAGGAGAGCTGGGAAATGATGACTTCTCTCTGATGTGAGTCACACACAGTCATGTTCTAATTAGAGGCACATAACTACAGATGGAGATGTTTTTGGAAGGTCCCTACGTGTGTGTGTGTGTGTGTGTGTGTGTGTGTGTGTGTGTGTGTGTGTGTGTGTGTGTGTGTGTGTGTGTGTGTGCAAAGTATCACGACAACAATGTAGTCTACAAGGGACCCTCAAGGTTTGGGCCGGAGGTTAAAGGCACCTCATCATTTTTCCATCTGTCATCCACAGCTGAGCAGAAACATTCACTGCAACTTGTTGCATTACAAATTGCTGCTGGAAAGGCAGCAACTACGCAGGGATTACCCCATGCAGTCACTTTGCTTTGTACTTGAGATTAACATTAGTATGGATTACTGCAGACATGCTTGTCTCACAGGTGTGTGTGATCCTTCCATTCATGCTGAATTTCTATCAAATGTCCTCTTTCAGAGCTGTCAATGGCACAATTTAAAAAGTTCATTCGCTCTGTTTCACTCACATCAAACAGAAATCTCACAGACTGATGGATTTCACTGGAAGCAGGAAGTGTTTTTAATGACTGGGTGCCAGTTTACAGACCCAGCACACACATCAAACTCTGCTTCTTCATCTTTGTAGTGTGTCTGTTCAGAGGATGGTGGGCTTTCCTCATTTCATTCATTCTTTCATTTTTTTCCCCTAGTTTATAGCCACTCGGCTTCATTTAGCATTTAGTGATGTGGCTGTTAGATTTGTTTCGGTCCAGTGTTAGTGCTGCATGTTTGAGACACAGTGGCAGCTACCTGTAATAGTTAAAGTTAAAGGGTTAATAAAAAAGGAAAGGAAACACCCGACACCAGCTCTTGATCCCACACCCATGAGTTCCACTAGCTTCTCAGTAAGCTGCTTAAAAACATTAAGCGTGCTCTGGAGGTTTGCTGCCCACACTGAGGAAAAGTGTAGTGGATTATGAGGGACTGGACTCGTACTCAGAGCTCTTTCTACTACAAGCTTCATTCGCTTTGAATGGAAGAGAGGCTCTGTAAGATGTTATCAAGGCTTGCCACAGTCTGAGAACCCTGGATTTAAATCATCTGTGTGGAAAACCCCTCTAGAAGCGAGTATCACAGGGTATGTCGTGTAATATGAGTGAGCTGGTCTTTTAATGATCTTAGAGTTGAGTTTTGGTCCTGCAGTCAGGCATTGTGGCGCTGTTTCAGTACTCTCTGTCATACGTTCGGTTTTTGAGAGAAAGAAGTATAAAACGATACTGCAGCTCTGTTTCCTTTCCTCCTCTCTCTGAGTCGGCGTGTTATGTCATAACCTGCATGAGTCAGTTTGGCCTGACTGGAAACCAGTGAATGGAAACACACTGGGAGATGCATATTCTCTATGCAACTTCTCCAGTAGTATTGGAAAGACATCAGTTGTTTTGGGTGGAGCGAGCGAGGGATGGGATGCAAAGAGAGATAGGTAGTGTGTGTTTCTGCTGACATCAGATCGGTGTGTTTGTTCTCATTTTACTTCTTAAGGAAACATCTGGAGACATCTGGATATGCCATAAACAGAACATAAAATCCTTGTTTGGTGAGAAAAAAGGAACGAATGACAACACATCATGAAAATAAGAGAGCTGATTCATGAACGGATGAATTATGTAATAACTTGGCAAACATTTGTGCAAATAAATATGAAAGTCTCCTTCTGAATTGTGTTCGGACTCCAGATGATCATGTCTTACCCCAGGAGGGGGATTTAAATCTACTGCTCCATGAAAACAGAGCGATATGTGTGTGTGCAGGAGGTAGACGAGCCTGAGAGGAGGACTACGTTCCTTTTATGTCTCTAGACGGGCGGCGTTATTGGGACAGACTACCTGTCCACTGAACCGGGGCAGATATACCAGGTCAGGTCTTTGATGTTGTGCAGTGACCTGCCCCAAATATCTAATCTCATATCAGAACAGAAGAGTGACTGTTAGCCTATGCAGCCCACTCTCCTTTGGGTCTTTATTAATCTGCCTAATAATGTGGCGTGTAGAGAGACGTGGAAATTAGAAGGGAAAAATACCACATGACAGAAAACTCAGCTGAGAGGTATTACAGCTCGCTAAGGTGCAGCTGCAGTACTGTTTGAGCTAGAAGTTAAAAGGAAAAAACAAAGAACGCTTTTTCTCACCAGGCACCAGCTCCTGGTCCAGCTGGCAGCTCCTGGTCCAGCTGGCATCCATCCATCCATTTTCCAAACTGCTTACCCATCTCAGGGTTGTCAAGTGGGCGGCTGTGGACAGGTCGCTAGTCACAGACGTTGGTTTTACACTGTATATACGACTCCTTTCCTTTTGTGATCGTAGCATTATAGAGTTTTTTTCAACTCCCTCATAGAAGGATTAGCCATTCTGCTTTTATATTTCCGTTCACTGCTAACTCTGTTTGCCTGTGACAGTAAACCTTTGTGTACTTTAATCCAGGTACTTATTCCTTTGTATTATTGTGGGGTCTTTACCTTGCAATCCGGTCGTAAAGTCTGACGTCAATAGCCGTGTCTGGGCCTAAACTGCAGGTCCATATATCAAACGATCACTATGGCATTACTGAGAGTTGAAAAACTGTCTAAAGTCTTTCATCTTTAATAAAATGATCAGCGTTCTGCTCTACCAGGTGTAAGAATTGAGTTTAACATCCAGGCATCCATGAAAACGGAATTTAGAAGTTAGATAGAAGCTAGCGAGCTAACTTCCTGCTAAATACAATATAGCATGTCCTGACTGCGGGGTTTTGGAAACAAATTAAAACGTACAGCTCTGCTATCACTTCCAGCATAAATGAAGACAGAAAACTAAACAGCAGTGACGTTTGTAGGGTTACTGAAGTTGGGCTAGCTGGTATATAATGATGTGCTACGTGACCGCTAGCGACACAGATATGTTAGCATAATATAAACAAGCTAACTTTTTTTTCCACTCGATAAAAGTTAACATGAGTGTTCTCGGTGGTCAGGAACAAATGTAATCGCATGGCAGGATGCTGTAAAAGGACCAAACTTCAGCCAGGAGAACAACTGAGATAATCCATCCACAATACGAGGTTAGTCATTCATATACTGCTGCATGGGCTGGGCTGTAGTTACATCCTAAGGTTTTAAAAACTGAGCTTAAATAAATGATTAGCGGTAATAAAAGCCGAGGGAGGTCAACAGGGATCACTGACTGTTTTAGGAGCTTTTTGAGATCAAATAGAAGAAAATACAAAACATTAAACATGTTAACAACACAAAAGCCATATTAAACGCAGACTACTTTACGCCTCATCACGCCTCCCCTGCATTAAAGTCTGCGCTGGATCCTGACTGTCTGTTGTTGTTGATGTGCGCGGCTGGCGGCTGAAAAGCTGCAGCCGAAAGTGTAAAAGTACGACAACTGGACATAAAAGTGTGCGCTGAAAGCGTTGGAATGTGGTCTGGTCCGCCATTCGTCTTTTACAGGTACTACTTAATAAAGTTGAATTAAACTGAAGTGCGTTTTCTGCAGTCTTCAACTTTCTGCAGCATTTGAAACTCATTAAGGACAAGTGAGTTTCAAGCCCCTCATTTAATTGTCATATTCGTCTAGACACACAAAGGAAACCACAAAGCAAGAATGATGAGCCCAGAAGTCGTTCTTTCACTCTGACTTTCAATAGCTGTTTAAAATTCAATTTACTTTGTGCCCCATTTGCTCTAAGATCTGGTCATATTTCATTGAACAGAGTTTTTAAAGTGGGGAAAAGGCTCCAAGTTGTACAGTCTACAAACTCAGAACCAGTCTTGTTTAGTCAGGGACTTTTAATTTGGATAAATGAGGTTTAAAGTAGGGTACAACAGCACAGCACTAATTAACTACTTCCCCCATTCTAGACTCTGGCTCTTTTAAAATGTTTACAGAATTAACCAGAAAAGCAACAGCGCTGTTTTTTATAATGTTTACAGCTGTGTGAATAAGTTCATGCAGCATCTCTGAGCTTTTCAAAAAGAGGTTGATCTTTTTCCAGTGAGGAGACTCGTACCTGTGAACACCAGGAAAATAAAGGAGAAGCTTCTTCTTCTGCTTGTTGTTCAGGAAGAACTGCACCCTTTAGTTACACTGTAATGGGTGTAGGCAGGGTGTTTCTTCTTCACCTGCTATGTGTTTATACACCTCTCTGCATTTAATCATTAGTTATTATTAATTCCTGTCTTCTTCATCCAACCTCAGCTCAATGAGAGAAAGAGCAGAAGCACCAGAAACCTTACATGTTGTTTTGGGTCTTACTGCACATGCACATATGCTGTGTGCACTGTATAAGTGCATACAAGTTCTAAATGTATTAATGAAAATACAGATAAAACCATCTCCTGTTTCAAATTGTTTGCAGGGTCTTTGAATCACAGCTTTCAAACTTTGATGCTGTCATGAATATTTTGCACTTTCCAAAAGTCCCGTCTTGAGAAACAAGAACTGATTCATTCAAACTGTCGCGCCACCTTTCCTGAATTTTGATGATTTCACTGGGTTTTAGTTTAGGTTAGCATTTTGAAATCCATATGTGACGCAGATCTGCAACGTGTATGTGGCCCGAGTGCTAACAAACAGAGGAAACAACAAAACTGATGACTTGGGTTTGATTGTCTGGCTCGGCTAAAGGGAAAATCACAGAGGAAAGAATTCAAAGGAGAGTCTTTGCACTGATTTCAGTTCACTTCTTTGTAACTGTGTGTACTGTTGTCATCAGCTGAGGAGTTCGACAACCAACACAAGACAGGATACAACAAAAAGAAGAAAAAAGAACTTGCTGCTTGTATGTCTGTGGAAAAAAACAATGATTCACCACTTCATGTTCTCAAGACTCTGAGACCCTTTCACCACCATAGAAGGACATGGTCTGGTGTGTGTGTGTGTGTGTGTGTGTGTGTGTGTGTGTGTGTGTGTGTGTGTGTGTGTGTGTGTGTGTGTGTGTGTGTGTGTGTGTGTGTGTGTGTGTGCATGCCTCAGACGTTGCAACATTAACGTTCTGTTGTTTGAAACAACATATGTCCACCGTAAAATGACACCCATTGAAAACAAACCCTTTGCTTTGCCCACCAACTGTGTTTATCCAAATGATCCCACCAATGAAAAAGAAAGCCACAAACACCAGACATCGGTGTACTCACAAAGTCTTAAATAATATGGGATTAGCAAAGCTTTGTGTCCCTTAATATGTAATTGTACAGACTTGAAATAGAGTGCAGAAACACAACAGTGGCTGTGTAAACACTTCCAGAGATCCCCTCCATAGTTTCCTTTAGAGACATATTTCCATAATGGTGCATGAAGGAAAACACTGAAGGCAATAAAAAGCAACTATTAGAAATTCAAGCTACTGACTTACTGCTCAGATTTACTACAAATGACTCTAAAATCACTGTTTTAGCATATCTTATATCACAGGCTAAGGTTATACTGTGTGCAAACAAACAAAGAGCAGGCGCAGACACATGTAAAAGCTATTCATTATATAAGACTGGCTGGTATTTTCACACATGCCCTCTTCTGTCTTTTCCAGGCCAGGTTCCCACTCTGGCTCACTTGGTTTCTCACATCCATTTTCTCACACTAAACTCTTTCCTCGTTCTTCAGTATAATGTTTTTTTAACCAACAACCTCGTCTGTTTGAGTCAACCCTAATTTCTTCTTGATTTCTGCTGATCAGATTTGATAGCGACCACCACATCTGCCAAACACATTTATCCAAACAGCCACGGGGGGGATTACAGGGACTTTTGGGAGTTGCAGAGGAGGGAGTTGGTCTCACACAAAACTTGACCCACTCTTCTTTTCAGTTTTTCCCTCTTTGCTTTTTGCTCCTTATGGTCTCTCTTATATTTTCTACAACTGCTGTCCCTTTCTTTTCCTGCCCATTGTCTCTTCTTCTTCTCCTCTGTAATCATTCTCATACTCCTCCCAGTCTGGATGACCCGAGTTGATCTGAGAGCTTTTATGTTTTTATTCATCCTTCAGCTAAAACCTTTAATCAGTCAATCTGCCTCGCAGTAACTATAAAAAGAAATGATTTGTGTAAATGTGTGCGCATTGATCTTTGTGAATCAGTGCGTGCTTTTGTGTGCGTCTACCATATTTCCATCGCCCTGTAAGTCACTACAATTAGTACAGCATGATAACATAACAGCAGGATGGGCTCTGGCCTTGGAGTTAAAGGAAGTCTGTGTGCGTGTGTGTGTGTGCGCGCACGTACATACACACAAATTTCAGCCAGTAAAACCATCTCTTCTCAAGCTAGCCATTACCAGTCGAGATAAACTCTTAATTAGCCTTCTTCTGGGGTTGCTAGGCAGAAAACAAATTTCTCCTTTGAGAATTTTTGAAGATCAAAGACAAACAGATGAGGCCCTAATTTGTCATGTTTTATCTTCTGTCCCTTTTAATCTTTTTGTATCCTCCCCTCAGCTTTCTCTCTCCTTCTCTCTGTCCCCCCTTTCTCCGGTTTCAATCAGTGGCTTCATCCTCTCCTTTATAAACAAACAAAGAGAAGCTGTTTCCGCACCCCGGACTTTATGCTATTTGAAACTGAATCTGTAAATCATATCCACTGTAATCCGTTCTGCAAATACGCCAGAGCAACTGCAATAACTTCAAGGATTTGCTTAACATTTGACAGAGTGACACAGTGACATCTCCTCAGGGCTCCAACTGAACTGAAAATGTTACCTCTAAGCAGAAAAGAGTCGTCTAATACAGTCGTCTGAAAACGTTCTTCTTTACATGACTGTATATAGATTTATTATATTTTCCAATGGCCATTTATGGCTGGATTTATGTATCCTCACAGTCCCAGGGGGCCTGTGACCATGTTTTGTTTTTGGGAGCCAGAAGTTACCTTATTTGGACAAAAGGCTGGAGCACCAAATTATCAGCTAGCTACTGAGCTTACTTAGCAAAGTGTACCCTGGGCACTACTCCAGCACAGTTTCCTGAAAATGAGTGAAAATTGATATAAATCATCAGTTTTTCATCACAAACCTGAAGTGAAAACTTCTGGACAATCTCTAAAATAAACTGCAGACCAAGCCTTATAATTTCCCGTATAACATCATCAAAAAATATCAATTACCAACCAATGAAAGCACAGATAAGAGGTCGAGTGAGGTTTCTCAGTTAGCTGGAGAAACAGGTAGAAGCATAATAACTGCAACAGTTGCCACCAACAACACTGTTAAGAACCGCAATCATTTTTTGTCCCGTGCTGTAAACACGTTTCTTTCTTCGGGAACAGTTGAATCTTTTGCCATGGGAGCCAACAAGAGCTGACTCACTTCTGAAGCCGGCCTCGGCCATTTAAGGAACTGTTGTCTTTGGCACAATCTTTGCTGTTTGGGTGCAATTTAAGAATCAACAACATAAATTACTGAACTCTCGCTAAGGCAGTTTGATTTTACTTACTGATACAGAAGTATTAAAGCTACTTTCAGCTTATTCGCCAGGGGCTGCTCCACATGTTTGATTTGGCACATTTTTAATGCCAGATGCTTTTCCTGAGAGAGCCCAAAGCGATTTGTGCTTCATCCTGGGATCAAACCAGGGCTCTTTCACATGTTATGTACATGAGAGAGCGTAATCCACAACACTTTGTGTAAGAATACAGACCTTTCACATTTCCAAAAAGGATGCATGAAATACATTTTGATTTTCTGATTTTACAGCACAGAAATCCACAAAAACCTCCCGAAAGCATTTTTTTCTCATTTTCTGTAATTCCAGAACTACTGAACCACATTGTAAAGAAAGACTGAACTAGACTTTTACCCAGGAGCATACATATGTACGCCCATGCACAAAGGGGTGTGCAAAATGAGCATGTTAATTGCACTGACCTAAAAACATCACGAAGCCCTCCTCCCCACAGGACTTGTTTTCTGATGATGCCTGTACCAAAGATAATAAGGAGGCCCAGTTTTAGAAAGTAAAGATTCAGAGGTGTAGCACGGCTCAGCTTGGCAGCTTCTCTGAGCAAACAGAGGCTTTACGAAAAGAGAAGAGAATGACCCCAAGCATGGTTTTCCCCCTTTGTCACAGGGTTGGAAGTTTTCCAGACTAAACTTGAGTCCACAATCAGTATATCAGACTCCCTCCTCCTCCTCCACTCTGTTTCTCTTTTTCAGACATCTCTCTTATCCACGCTCACTTCCTCTACTCTCACCTCCTCCCCCTCCTCCAGCCCTTCTCTAATCTCTATCTTTTGCCTGCCCCCATCTCATCGTGCTTCTCCTTCGCATCAGCGATTTAGACAAAGATGAGTCAGTTAAGTTTGGCCTGTAAGTGTTCCTTAAATCCAGGAATATTCCATTTCACATTCAAGGCTGTGTGTACAAAGGCTAACACCGACATCACCCATGAGCACTATTATGTTCTTAAGAGATACTGAAAGAATAAATCAGCATCATGCTTTTCAAATCTGTTGGTAAATGGAGGGTTCAAACTGTAGGAGAACCTCTTATCAGCCTCTCCCAGCACATCGTCAAGATAATTACTGTCAAAGTCAAACAACGTGCAGGCAACAGACAAAAACACACAAAGTAGTATCACCTGTCAAACTGGCTGTAAAGCTTAAATGACTTGTTGAGGATCAAACCGATTCAGCGCAGCGCTGTGATATCTCAGTGATGTCATGAATGTGACAGTTATAACTTCCAGTTACACATGTAAACCTAATCTCACCGAACTCTCAGCCCAACATGATGTCAGTGAGAATGTGAGACCCTTTCGAGGGACCTGGAGTCAGTCACGGTTCATTTATGCTAAAGGGTTTATGAATCATAGCCAGAAATAACAAACCAAAGATCCCTCGCTGTGTTGTCTTAAACACTGCGATCCCCACTGTGGGTCATTAGAGGAGGGGGTTCATATATGTAGCTCTTGTATCAACACTAAGCAGAGTTCAAACACAGAGGAGAGAAGGAGGTGAGCATAGGGAGGAGGAGGAGGAGGAGGAGGAGGGACAGAGTGTGCTCACACAGAAAAGATCATATAAAGAAGAAAGAAAAGCAGCAACTTATGAACATTTCTTCAGTGGTGTCAAAATCTTTCTACTTCCTGTCAATAGCATAGCACACACATGCAAGCACTTCCTCTGCTGGATGAGAACTTTAGCAGTAATCATGCAAATGGCCTCAAAACGTCAGTCTACACAAAATCCACAATATGAGCTTTCAGCGGTGGATTTGGAGTCTAACCCTCAGTCATGAGGTTGTGGCATGATAGAAACACGTGTGTGGATAAAATAAACTCAAATCTGAACTGCATAGCAGTGCCTTCTTTCCTCTCTGCATCTATCCATCCCTTGTTCTCCTCTTTCTCTGTGTAGATTCATCACTCCCTCTTTGCCTTCATATCCAAGCAGCTGACTGTTTTTCCTCTTTGCCCTCCAGTCCTCTGCCTAACCGCCGCTGAGCTCATGCTCTATCATTTAACCATACCACACTGGGAAAAGCCTGCCGTTTGATGGGCCCACCTCTGTGTGTGTGTGTGTGTGTGTGTGTGTGTGTGTGTGTGTGTGTGTGTGTGTGTGTGTGTGTGTGTGTGTGTGTGTGTGTGTGTGTGTGTGTGTGTGATGTGTTTCTCCCAGAGGGAAGGGAGGAGAAAAGTTTTTGAGTTAGATAGGATGCTGAGCCAAATGAAATGCATGCAAAGAAACATGCAGAAACACACACATTTACAGGAGCAAACATGCACATGTTTTTTTTGTGATTAAATTCATTTACATAATGCATTCCCAACCTCTTAAGGCCAATTTAACGTCCCCTCTTGATAGATTATAGGTTTTAGCATCAAGTGTGTACACGCCAACGTTACTGTAGAGCTGACAGAAAGAGTTAAATAACCGCACTGGTTTTAAACACAATGCAGCCTCTGCCTTACCAACATCCAAACTAGCTTACAAACTAGAGTCCTGGTTCAGTTTTCATCCACCATGTGTTCACAAGTTTCCAAATTCAGTGAGTAAATATTATCAACATTTCAAAACTGTGTGGTTTGATTACAGTTAACTTGCTGCTCCACTGGTTTTGTCGTTAACACCCCAGCTAATAAACGAAGATGTAGGTTCAGCTAAACCAGACTCGTTCTTTGACTAACAGAAAGAAAAAGTAAATGCAGCTGGGAGGACAAAGCAGAATACTGATGCATATTTAGGAATATATTCCGATAAGGAGACAGACAGGCAGTATGGTTTCTCCCTAATTTGACCTCAGTGAGCAAATGGCAGCTGTTTTTCAGTGAGCTCATGACGGTGGAAGCCCAGGATTTGTCATGTCTGTATATGTGTGCGAATGTGTGTGCGAAGACCTACCAGAGTGGATTTCTGGGCGGTGAGTCACAGAAAACGGAGAATGCAGAGTCAGGCAGATGCATATCTCCAATGTCCCAGAGCAAGAATACACCTCCTACCTACAGACACACTGAGGGACACGCGGGGCGCAAATCTCCTCGAAGGTATAAATCTGACATGATGTGTAAACGAGAGCGTTGGTCTGTGGGGAAATGTGCCCACTCTGTTAGAGCCAGAAATGAGTCTTTCAGCCCTCTGGAAGCACCTCTCAGCCACAGGAAGTTTGACACTTATTTCAGTCACTGATGAAACCTTTATGTTACTTCCTGCAAAAATATACACTCTTATGATGCTGAAATCCACTGTAGTTGTCGCGAGAAACTATAAACCTTTTATATAATTTCTTCTGTCCCATTCACTAAAGCAGTTTCAGCATTTAGAGAAATGATCATGAGCTTAATCATAGCGACAAAGAAGCTTGAAGGGGTTTTCTAGCTGTAGCATGCTGAGTGGAGCTGAGGGAAAGACAGTAGAAAGGTTGAAGCCTTGATCAGCTATCACAATAGATGAATCATCCTGATGCTTGGCAGCTCTGAGCAGACATTAATGAGCATCATGGTACACCAAAGACGACGTAGCGTGATTGAGCGTCGACAGTCTAACAGTCGAATCTACTGCCAACAGCCAGGTATGAACATGACGAACGTTACATGACTTTATTCTTACTACACTGCAGTTTGAGTTAAAGATGGCAATGTTTGTCATGAGAATTAGATCTTAGCAAAAAGAGAAGAACAGTGACAGAACAGTAACTGTAGAGAGACGCTAACAGCGACTCTTCATTTGAGACGACCTGGCATTGTAATTTTGACATTAATACTCTGCGTCTGAGCAGCTAGCAAGCCTTCCTCAAGCACTTGCTAGGTAAGCTAGCTGTTTCTTGCTAGTTTTTTTTTTCAGACACCACAAGTAAACATGCTGCAAAGCTTCCTTCATGTGAGTATATCCTTTAGCTTCTTTAGCTTGCTTGTTTTACTCAGTTTAAAAGGTGGGGGGAAACGTTTCTTTGGTCGACTGATGGTGGCCACTTGGACATGTAAATATTAGAGACTTAAACCACCCTTCAGTTCTGTGTTGAAGCCTGGAGTTGAGCAACTTGGCTCTTGTCAGTGTTGCCAACTTAGCAACTTTGTTGCTATATTTAGCAAGTTTTCAGACCCCCTTAGCGACTTTCTAAAAAAGTGACCAGTGATAAATCTGGCGACTTTTGCTGGTGTTATTAGGGAGATTTATGACCACTTTTTGACGTGAAAGCACGTATCGCCCTTACTCTCAACAAGCTGTGGGTGATGCCGTGGGCACCTCGCCCGTGCCAAAGCGCTGACAGGCGGCGGATCGTCCTCACGCAGCATTCGTCCCCAGCTGCTGTCAGAGCAGGAGATTCTGACCCCTACGCATCCAGACTGCAAATGAATCATGAGCGAAGCCGCTGCTCCCGCCCTGACTGTAACACAGTCAGTTCTTCTTTTACTCTTACTTTTTGTGAATCACAAGGTTTGAAACTACTCAAAAACACACACACAAAAACTCCACCAGAGTGCCTATTTTGGGTCACTTTTGCCGGTACCAAGTCAGGATAAAGGATCAGGGTTGGAATTGTGACATAAAAAAAAAATTGCTAAAAGAAATTTAATTTATAGTTCTAAATATATTCTTTATATTCTTACATATATTCTGCATTTATGGTGTTTTTTACTCACTTTATGTCTCTTCCACGATGTTATTTCTCTCTCCTACAACTTAGGTTACAATTAAATAAACATGACCAATTATGCAAATTAGGCGATGGCGCCATTTAGCGACTTCTAGCAACTTTTAGGACAGACATTTACGATTTTCCTTACTGAGGAGTTGGCAACACTGGCGCTTGTTAAGAAACTGCTGACTATTAGGAAGGATGGAAGTATAAAGCACGTCTGCATTAGCTTCACTCTTCAGGCCCAAAAACTGCCTCCGTATCTTTCACGGTCTATGGTAGTGTAATCATTAGCTGAAGCTGATTTTGCACGTTTGTGTGTACTAATTCCATCCATCCATTTTCTGACGCATATCCAGGTTCAGGTCACAGAGGCAGCAGTTTAAGCAGATAAGCCCAGACTTCCCCTCCCTGCCCACGTCTTCCAGCGCATCCGAGGGGACACTGATTGATTCCCAAACCAGCCGAGACATTATCTCTCCTGCAAGTCCTGGGTTTAACCCTGAGCCTCCTTCCTGTAGGACATGGGGGAAACACCTTGCCTAGGAGACATCCAGGAGGCATCCTAATCAGATGCCTTAACTTCCTCATCTGCCTCCTTTTGATGTGGATGAGCAGCGGCTCTAATCCGAGTCCCTCTTGAATGACCAAGCTCCTCACCCTTGGAAGAGCCCAACCAAACTTAGAAGGAAACACATTTCTACCTCATTTTTTCTCTTACTACCAGATGGTAAATGGCCTGTATTTATATAGCGCTTTTACTAGTCCCTAAGGACCCCAAAGCGCTTTACATATCCAGTCATCCACCCATTCACACACACATTCACACACTGGTGATGGCAAGCTACATTGTAGCCACAGCCACCCTGGGGCGCACTGACAGAGGCGAGGCTGCCGGACACTGGCGCCACCGGGCCCTCTGACCACCACCAGTAGGCAACGGGTGAAGTGTCTTGCCCAAGGACACAATGACCGAGACTGTCCAAGCCGGGGCTCGAACCGGCAACCTTCCGATTACAAGGCGAACTCCCAACTCTTGAGCCACGATCGCCCACTGTAGGTGAGGGTGGGAAGACAGGCACCTTCACTTTTGTGCTCAGCTTTCTCTTTACCACAAGAGATCAGTACAGCATCTGCATCACTGTGGATGCTGTACTGGTCCATCTCTTAAACTTATGCTCTGCTCTTCCCTCACTCGTTACCAAGATGTTAACTTGGGGTAGTCCAACACCCTCCAAACAACAATAACACAAACCAAGGTCTCTCTGCAGTTGTACAAGGACTAAATGCCAGTAACAACAGGCCAGAGATTCCTGAAAAAGCTTTCTGCAGCATGCCATCATGGGGAAGTTTGCTTTGAATCCATGTGCTGTCAATACACACTGGAGGAGTAAATCTGTACGTCTGCTGAGAGCTGGCCCAAAGAAAAGCACATTTTACAGACGGACGCAGGACTTTGTTTATACTCTGCTGTACTTTACTCCTTCTTTCAGCTTCACTCAACTATTCTGAGTCACTGCATCATAATTATGAAACAGTGCTTGGGTGGAAACTCAGCTAAAGGTACAGACATAGAATATGAAGTCACTGTGGTAGACAGGACCATGGAAGCTGAATTAGTACTCTATTAGTATTCCAGAAATGTTCCTGTAACCTCCCAGCTGTGGTGCATGCATGAAACACACACACATACGAACTTGCACATCTTGCTAGTGGTGACGTCTTAAACGCTTGACTGTACGGTTTATTTTAAAACATGAAAACCTTTTTATGCTTTTCAGTAAGTATACCTTTACTGTATTCTCTGTGTTCTGCCTCTTGTATTTAAGTATTTCTGAAGGCAGAGCTTCTCTTCCATCCACACCGTCATTACATGACATCACTCACAGTCAAGATGTCTTTTATGTCATACAGAGGCTCTTCTCTGTCAGCCAGTCTGGATGCTGTCGATATACCATCAGTACAACCTCTGATCCAGCCTCTGATTCATGTCAGAGAAATGGTGAACGTGAGTGGGTGCTTTTTGGTTGCGTCTGCAGGTCAGGTAGTTTGAGTGATGACAGAAAACCCAGCCAGGTGATCATGAAGGGGATGAATCACTGTCTGACTGGAAAGATGACAAAGGGGGATATGAAGACGACGACAAGAATCTGTGTAAGAGCTTCTTAGACACTGTTATCTCTGTGTGTGTGTGTGTGTGTGTGTCTGTGTGTGTGTGTCGTTAACAGCTTGACTCTGACATTGTACCGAGCCCATATATAAAGTTCAGTGTTTGCCATACGCAACTGGTTTTGTGTAGGATAGATCTAAGGTAGTGATATCATTTAATAAACGCACCAGCCTGAGCGAGGGAAAACATATCAAAAGGATGAACATGACTCCACATGTTGAAGACAGCGGTCGGCAGGTTGGGGGAGGGAATTGCTCGCCAGCTGTGTGAGATTATCTAAAACACCAAAGCCACTTCAGTGAATGCTCTAATACACATATACACTCCATATACACAGCTGCATTTGTATCCCCTGTTTCCTTTTTAATGGTGCCCACCAAGCACCAGTTATTCATGGATGTTAGTTTTGGTCTAAATCTGGATGTCCAGTCATGATGGTCTTTAAAAATGTATGAATATGGTTAAAGGCAAAATGTGGAAAAGTTGTCTTTTTTTAATTCAACCTAATTTTAACCGCTCTCTAACATCAAACTGAACAAATGCTGTTGATATGAACCCTCGCGGACCCTGAGGTCCTCTGGTACTGGCCTTTTGATTGCTCCTAAAGTCAGGACACATACTCACGGAGAGGCAGCTTTTCAGTGGTATGGTCCTCGTCTGTGGAACAGCCTGCCGGAGGAGCTCAGGGCCGCAGAGAACGTACATGTTTTTAAGAACAGGCTCAAGACCCACCTTTTTAATTTAGATTTTACTTAGCGTTTATTTATTTTTTATGCTTATTTATTCTATCCGGTTATTCTATTATTAATTTAGGCTTTACCTAATATTTACTGATTTTATTCTTATTCATTTTTTAATCTTCTTACTCTATTTATATTTATATTGTATCCCACTCTTATTTATTTTATCGTTTTACCCTGTATATATCCTATTGTGTCATATCTCCAGTGTTTCCTCGGAGGGCGCTCTCTGCACCGGGGTTGTGATCGACCGTGGCTGCTGGGTCTCTGGGGGTCCTCTCAGCCTGGCTGGGGGGCTCCTTTGCCTCCCTCCTGCTGTGTGCCCAGCCTGGAGGCTGCGGTCTGTGACCGGCTCCCGGTGCAGACGGCTCCCTGTTATAGTGTTTCCTCACTTGGCTCATGTGAACCCAGCCCAATTTTTACTCTTTAAGTGTGTGTGTGTGGGGGGGGGGGGCGGGATATGTGTGTATTCACATTGTTTATGTTAATGAGAGTGTGGGGAGTGAGTTGGAGGGTGGGGTGGGCTGCTTTTAACCATGTAAAGAACTTTGTGCTACATTTTTTTTGTATGAAAAGTGCTTTATAAATAAAGATTGATTGATTGATTGATTAGACGTCTGAAAGCTGTGAAGGTTCATGTCAGGTCGAAGTGATTCCACACATTTATTTATATTTTGCTTTCAGGGAGTTTCTTAATTTTAGTATTATTGCTCAAAAATAGCCAGTTAGTTTGTATCCGACCATTTTCAGAGGGACGTAGTATTTTCTTTTGTTTATTAAACTACTTAACACTGACCTAGTGGCCCATCCCTAATTCAAGATATGGGCCACTCTTGTGTCTAGAATAAACAACTTAGCAAAGAATAGTGTATTTAGACAGCTTTTCACAAAATCACTTTACTTGTTCCCGTTTCTTTGGAAGAATGAATAAAAATTCATTGCACCAAAAAGGTGATTTCCAGACAGCTGTTAGCTGGAAACTCAGTAAGTGGAGGACAAAAGAAGAAGTGTCAGGTTTAAAAAAATATCTGTCCTGCTCTCGAGAAATAGGAAAAAATACAGCAAGGACCTCATCAGAAGTGGACTTAGTGGAAATGTGGCTGCTAAGGATCCAGGAGAGGTCAGGAGAGAGGTACAACACAGCTGAACAGGGGCTGCACTACAGTCAGTGTGATGGTGAGGTTTAAAAATGGATGGAATTATGAACACAGAGAGGTGCCTTTAGATCCACCATGCAGCAGCATCTGTAGAGCCTCTAATTGATCATGGCTTCACTTTTCAGCATGACAGTTGTCCCAGACACAGTGTGAGTGCAGTAAAAGCATAGCTGGATAGAAAAACACAGTGGAGCACAATCGGCGTCGCCAGAGGCCGAACCTCAGCATTACAGAGACACTTTGGGCTTTAAGAAGCCGGGAGAGAGTTCCTCCTTCACTTTTTAATCAAATTTGGATTTAAAGGAACATTTTTTCTGAACATTTTTGCAATGAGATGAAGGGTTTTCACCTTTCTCCCCTTCAGTCAGGAGAGATGAAATTCTTTTCAGTCCCCTTTCAACATGTTTCTGCAAGGTTGGTGATTATTCGTCCAAACAAGGACACGGCGAGCACTTGTGAATATGATCGGTCCTGGAAAGCAAGCGTTTAACAACGAGTTGATGTAGTCTTAGATTCAGGAGACACCATTTATCTTCTTTAATTGTGTTCAATTTAAGGAACACAAATCAGGATATTTCAAGAGCACCAGTGGACTTGTGTAATTACCGATCCACCAGCGATGACCACAGACATGCTGTACACACCCTGCCCTGCCCAAAGACTTGCTCAACTCGTGCAGCATGTCTGTGTTTTGCATTATTTTCTGCCTGAACTAAGAAACTAAGAATGAGAGTAATATCCACAACATCAGGCTGCGATTGCACAAACAATGCTAACTCTGTTTTATGATGTATTTGGCCTCCTGGTAATGCCAGAACGCAAAATAATTAATGTTGTCTTACAGACGATATTAAATTTGGAGTTGATGGATGAGACTTTAAAGCGGCGTAATAACGCTGCCTTTCCTGCAAAGACTCGACTTCTGACCTTCTGCCTGGAGTCAGCGAGGTCAGCGCGTATTGGCCTGGTTAGTTTACGCTCTTCTTCAAACATCCGTTACAAATTACTGCGCGTGTGTGCGCATGGATGTGTATGTCTGTCGATGCTTGCATGAATGGGTGTAACTCTGCTGTCAGCACTGTCTTATCATAAATTACTGTCAGAGATAAACAATGGAAGTTTGGAGAAGGTTTCAAATGGGGCATCAGGAAATGCAGGCTGCCTGGTCCCGTAAAGACGAGTCTAAACAAACTCGTATTTATATTTATTTAATAAATCGATCATATGTAGTTTGATGCGTTTAAATCAAAGTGGCATGATGGCTAACAAGAAGAAATGAAAAACATGTTTTGTTTCGACATTCAAAGCTTAGTCATACTGACAGTCATGAACAGTGTTGGTCAAGTTACTTGAAAAAAGTAATCAGTAACTAATTACTGATTACTTCCCCAAAAAAGTAATCCCGTTACTTTACTGATTACTTATTTTCAAAAGTAATTAATTACTTAGTTACTTAGTTACTTCAGTTTCACGATTTACAACCTGAGTAGGTGATAGAGCGATAGATCTTTCAGCCCAATTCTACTTTTTCTGCATAATCCATCATACAAAATGTAATCAAATGGAAAAGTCTCTTTTTAAAACTTGTTTTATTAGTTTTAATCTTTTAACTTTATGCATCAAGCAAAAATGTAATTATATGCAACATTCTCTGACTGGAAGAAATTAGTTTAACATGTAAACCTATTTTCTGCACATTCCAGCACATAAAATAAAATATTTTTTGTGTTTACACTCAGTCTTTCAAATAGATGCAAGTAAAACACAGCAGAAAATAAATAAAGTCAAAGACTCAGCGGTCCTGTTGCTCTATTTTCACCTGTAAAGCAGGAGTGGGGCAGGCGGAGGGTTACCCTGGTGCAGGTGTGCAGCGGTCAGTGGAAGAATCCGCGAGTTTCTCTGTGAGTTTCCCATTACGTCGTAGCTACTCGGTGCTTGTTGGAAGTTTAGGGGTTTTTTTCGCTGTAAAAATAAGTTTTCTTCCCACGCACAGCGGACACTAATGTTTTTGTCACTTTTTATGGAATCAAACTCAAAGTAAGGTCAGTGCTTCCACGCTTTAAACGCTGCACGCTCATACTCTCTCTGCACTCGATATATGATCCACTGTTGATCTGCACACAGCTGTTGTCACGAACGTCGCACTCGCTTACGTCACTGTCATGAGACACTGGCAAAAAAAATCACGGTTTTAGTAACGCAGCGTTCCTACGGGAAAGTAACGGTAATCTAATTACCGTTTTTGCAATAGTAATCCCTTACTTTACTCGTTACTTGAAAAAAGTAATCAAATTACAGTAACGCGTTACTGCCCATCTCTGGTCATGAATATTCTTACCTGAAACCAAACGTTCTGTTACAGCTTTGGTCCAAACACCGTAAAACATCATATTTAGGTCTGTAAGCATGCATTTTTTCATCGACACTAAAATCTAAGTGCAGCTGAGTAAAACCTTTGACCACAACAGCAACAGAGGTCTAAGAAATGTTTGCATTACTTCAGTTAGCTGTGGTTCAGTGAATCAGATGATGATGTGAACATGAGCGCATCACCCGTGAAACAGCTGCAAACATGACTGATCTTAAACGTGTTTAGTCTCCAGTAACGCACGTGTAAATAAATACGTAATAATTATTCACTTAATGATCCGTGTATATTTGGTTTTAAGTAAACGCTTGGTGGACTCGTGCTTTTGCGTCAGCTGCATAACCTCCAAACACATATGACAGTTTATTAGTACACCCTTAGTCACCACAGCACACTGCTCTTTATCTGCACATCAACATGAAGGTCCTGACCCTGTGGGGGTCAGCAAAGCAAGCTTTGTTCAATGTCACGTCTTAATGAAGCAAAGCGTGCACTCAGAAAAGCAGGATTAGGGGTTTAGTGAGATAACGTCAGGTTTACCCTCGAGTTATGAAGGGTTACTCCTCGCTCAGCTCACCATGATAACTTGTGCTCTAATCTTTCTGAAGACCAGGCATGCAAAACGATATACTGACCAGAAAATCTCTGGAAAATAGTTTAACTAGTCCCAGAAAATCTCGAGGACCTGGAAGGATAAACAGCGAAAGGCCTTTACGAGACCATATGAAGTTTCTCTTGTTCCCTGACAAACATCAGTAGCACTTTTAAAAAAGCTACAAGGCTTAAAATATGAATATAATCCTTAAACAGGGAACCTAAAAATTTATCCTGCATTGAGCGTTTAACGTCTTTGGACTGTCTTCATACTGTAGGTTGTAAAATTAGCAGTTTCACTCACTCACTCACTCTTAGCTTGATGTGAAACATATTGAGCTGATTTGCAAGACTGTCAATATTTCCATAAGTGAAGTCATCGACGACAAAGACATCCTGTTAGCATTGAGCTTATTTCATCGTGCAGACTCCAGGTCTGTGTTTATTGGTCCTCTGCTTTGAGGCAAAGACAGGAGAGTCATCAGATAACATAGCTAACCCTAACCCTTCCAGCCTTTAAAGGGTGGCACATGTGCAGTGTGCTACATATTTCATGCAAAGTGCATGAATTTTGAACAGGTAAATGACAAAATTACATGCAAAATGATGCATTTTGTAAATATGACTTACAGAGCCTCTCATCACAGCTTAAACCAAAGACTTTTATACTGAAGACAAGACGTATGAGCACAAAACTAAAAGCCAGCGCCTGATAAAAATCTGCTGCTGTTAGCTGGGTCTGCTTACCTCACACTCCATGCTGGCAGTGGGCTCTCTTTTTAAACTACTGTGAGCAGTTGTCGTGTCTCTTCGTGTTTATTCTTGTGCACATCTCTGCTACATGTTGGCTTATTCGTATGAACTCTCTGTTGTAACTTTGTTTTTGGCTGTTTTGCGTTCTTTTTGTTGTCTTTTGTAGCTGTCTGTTCCGCCCTCATCGGTTTCACCTGCACCCAATCAGCTCGTCCGTCGTCCTGTTTACCCTCCAGCTCTCTGTGTGTCCCTCATATTTACCTTCCTGGATTCCCGTTTCATTTGTACCAGATTTTTGTTCTTTCCAGGACTTTTTGTAAGTTTTGTTTTTTTAATCAGCCTAGTATTAAAGCTTACTGTGTCTGCATGTGGGTCCTCACTTTATTATCTCATAACAAATGCAGCTACTGAAAGACATGAAACGCACCATCTGTCGCTCTGCTTCACCTAACAGGTACCGACCTTTGTGTTGGTTTATCTTTAATAAACGGGAACAGTAAGGGGAAAATGCACAGACAGAAGACAAAAAGAGAAACACAATGGTGTTTTTCTCTTATTTGCTTTTGCGGTAATTTAACAGTTTAGTAGTTGCTGCAGGAAGGAGAAGAGAAAAAATCTGTTAATAAGATTCAAAAACTGGGACAAAGGAATCAGGGCATGCCGGTCAGACGGTTCAGGCGTGACTTTGCGATGAATACCCCGAGAAACCAAACCGTTTAACATTACGCATCTGTGTTTGTGCGTCTGGGGACAACAATCCACTTCAGCATCTCGTAAAATGACCATCAGCTGGAGTCACTGTCTGAATGACCGCTGTGTCTGTGATCGTGACTGACCACAGCGAGCTGTTCGCTGACTGGCCTTTGGTTGCTTTTGTCTCACTCACACACACACACACACACACACACACACCCAGCAGATGAGAAGTGTGTTTTCCAAAGGTTATATAGTGAGCTTTTAACCCTGTAATCAGAACACGTCTTTTTGTCTAAATATTCTAGTCTGACATCATACAAAAGCACCCTCTCAATCAATGACTCTCTCTCTTCTGTCATATTTCAGTCCAATAAATACAAACTGATCACTCTGTGTGTGTGTGTGTGTGTGTGTGTGTGTGTGTGTGTGTGTGTGTGTGTGTGTGTGTGTGTGTGTGTGTGTGTGTGTGTGTGTGTGTGGAGAATGATGCAAGCAGTGCTCGATGTAAAAATGCACACACACAGACACACAGCGGTTTAATGAGAAAAAGGTGCAAGCAGCACAATGGCGTTCAATGCTGCCAGACCACTGGTCCGTATCTCATACTCTCCCCTCCCCCAGCGTCTCCCCTCTTTTAGTTCCACATCTGTTTCCCAAACTTTGGAAGGGGCCTTGAAGAGCACAATATCTGGGTCAGAGTAAACTGCTTCTTTGTGCATATGCATGTGTGCAAGTGTGCAATAAGGAGTGCACCACACACAAAACGTTGTCACACACCCTTTGAACCTGAACATGTGGAGAGTCTCAGGTGTGTGTGTGTGTGTGTGCAGGTTAACAGTTATTCTAAAATGGCTTGGATAAAAAGCAAAGATGTCATCGGCATCCTGTACAAATCTTAGAGAAAGGGGGGTTAAAAGCGGGAAGAAAGTTTAATTTCCGGTAGACAGCCTGCATAACTCACTGTGTGCATAGTTTTCCATTTTTCTCCATTTTATTCTTATAGAAGAATAAAGAATAAGTGTTTCGAGCACTTCTCCTTTGAACTGAAAGCTAAATCCAGATTTGGGACGTCTTAAATTTAACCTGATAACTTAATCCTCATTCTCCACGATCACAGTTTGAGCAGCAAATCATGAGGATTCATCCTTTTCTCACTTCTGTGAAGCGATAACTTTAAGGAGTGAGCAGAGTCTCAGTGTGGGATGGTCAGCACTGTCACGTCACATCAACACGGTTTCCAGTTCAGACCTCCTGGTTGGTCTGACAGCAGTTTGTAGGTCTGAAGCCATGTTTATTAGGTTAACTGGTGATTGTGGCGATTATGGTTAAAGTGTGTGTGTCTCTTCCACAATGTGTATATATGCTGCCACCTTATGGACAAAACTACTATTACAGTAAAAAAAAAGATTGAACCCGTAATGAGTGAATATATTTTAATGGTCACAACGTGGACGGGAAACAACCCAATATGACAGAAAATAAACAGTTTACTCCTACAAGTGTTAACAAACGAGTGTTAAAGAGGATTTTTAAATAGTTTGTGTAAAATACTGTACATATAGAGATAAATAATATAGTTTCAAAGGTTATTTTAGTTTTTACTGAATAATTTTTATTATCTTTGAAAAATATGGATTTAGTTAAAAATGTGACGATGTAGACATAAAAAATAAATATTAAAAATAGTATTTACTTTTGTATTTTACAAATTGTATAAGCCAAACAACACAAGCACAAGTTAACAGACTGAGCTGGGACAAAAAGGGGTTTTCGGTTAGAATTAAACTTCAGGATTTAAATTAAAACGGAAATGTGGTCAAATGTGTTAAAACAGCATGAGTCCACTTTCTTTAAAGGACTCCTTCGGTCTTTGGCACATTTTCTCAGCCTTCTTTCTTGGGATATTTTTCCTTGGCCAGTCTGACAAAGTCCTCAGCGCTGTCCAGCAACACCAGGCGGTCCTGAGAGAAACATCAAGAAACACAAAAGTAGTTAAAGACTGTTTAGTAGACAGATGTAGTTGGAGGAAGAGGCACAACAACAAAACAGTAGAGATATGAGAGAAGAGGTGAAAGAAGAGTGAAGAACGGGGAGGGTAGAAAGTGAGAGGAACTGTAGTTTATAAACAGGAGTTTCTTTGTAAGAATCTCTGAACATAACAGCAAAAATGCAGCCTAACAAGATTAACCTTATCAAGACAACATTCTACTGTGAAGCATCCTTTCTTTCTATTCTTGATCAAGGAGTTAAAAGCAGACGGTTTGAGTATCTAAGAGCGAGAGTGGAATTGTCATGGTGGGCTGTGTGGCAGGCAGGCAAGCAGGAAAAGGACCCGAAATGCAGGACTCTGGGAGACAGGACTTGAACTCAAAACACAGCTTTAATGCTAGAAAAACATCCCATAAAAATAACTCTAACAGAAACAAAACAAAGTAGGAACACGACAATCACACAGCTTGGAGAGAGCACAACACGACAAAGCGCACAGGAAAACACAGGGCTTATATACACAGGGGAGTAATCAGGGAATGGGCAACAGAAGGGAGACACAGCTGAGAGAAATTAGGCTAACGAGACAGGTTCTGTTCATAATTTTTATGGACAGGATTTCTAGGCGCAGCCAAGTGGCGGAGGGCTTTCGCTTTGGTGGCCTCAGAATCTCATCTTTGATTTTTGCAGATGATGTGGTTCTGTTGGCTTCATCGGGTGAGGGCCTCCAGCTCGCACTGGAACGGTTCGCAGCCGAGTGTGAAGCAGCGGGAATGAGGATCAGCACCTCCAAATCTGAGGCCATGGTTCTCAGCCGGAAAAGGGTGGAGTGCCCACTCCGGGTCGGGGATGAGTTCCTGCCACAAGTGGAGGAGTTCAAGTATCTCGGGGTCTTGTTCGCGAGTGATGGGAGAAGGGAGCCGGAGATCGACAGACGGATTGGGGCTGCAGCTGCAGTAATGCGGACGCTGCACCGGTCCGTCGTGGTGAAGAGGGAGCTGAGTGTAAAAGCGAAGCTCTCAATTTACCGGTCGATCTACGTCCCTACCCTCACCTATGGCCACGAGCTGTGGGTAGTGACCGAAAGAACGAGATCGCGGATACAAGCGGCAGAAATGAGCTTCCTCCGAAGGGTGGCTGGCCTCTCCCTTAGAGATAGGGTGAGAAGTTCGGCCATCCGGGAGAGGCTCAGAGTAGAGCAGCTGCTGCTCCACATCGAAAGGAGCCAGCTGAGGTGGTTCGGGCATCTGACAAGGATGCCCCCTGGGCGCCTCCTGGGTGAGGTGTTCCAGGCATGTCCCACCGGAGGAGGCCCCGGGGCAGACCCAGGACACGCTGGAGAGATTATATCTCTCGGCTGGCCTGGGAACACCTTGGTATTCCCCCGGATAAGCTGGAGGAGGTGGCTGGGGAGAGGGAGGTCTGGGCCTCTTTGCTTAGGCTGCTGCCCCCGCGACCCGGCCCCGGACAAAGCGGATGAAGATGGATGGATGGATGGATGGAGGCAGGGGGGAAGTAAAACTGAACACACTGACATGAGACATGAACTTTCAAAGTAAAACAGGAAACCAGAAACAATTCACAAAAACACAAACTTGACACTGAGTGGTGGACAGAAAGAATATAACACATAAAACAGAGAAGAAGAATAACCCTTATTACAAAATCAAACCAGCACAACTTAAAAACCCGAACAAATCATAGTTAAGAAAAACACCAAAACAGAAACAGGAAAAGCTGGGTCGAAAATGACCCAGAACCGTGACAGGAATAAAGCAAAAGTTCATTTCCCAGCTGCCAACCCACACTTGGCTTTGAAAAAGCAATAAAAGGGCCTTAAAATCAGTTCTGCATTTGACAGGAAGCCAGTGAAATGTTTACTGCAGCAGCTGCAAACAACACAGTGTGAACTGAGCAATATTCTGGAGTTGAGAAAAGTGATGGACTTCAATTTAACAATGTTCAGAAAAAAGCTGAAAAAAGTAGCAGAATTGAATCTTGAATCAGTGTCACTCCACGATTCCCTAAATGAGCATCAAGGTTGGATGATACTGATCTTAAATGGCTACATTATGGTTCTCAGAGGACCAGACAGGATCCTCTGTCTTATAATCCTGCAACTGAAGAAAGAGGATGGACCCATTACCAGCAGTCACTGAAATTCAAAAGCAGATATATTTATATTTAGAGAAGTGTGGAGATGTGTACAGCAAATAGGGTCTCGAGGGGGTTTATACCAGTAAATGAAAACAGGCCCTAAATGGAGCCTTGAGGTACTCCACGGGTGAAGAAGACAAGCTAACTAGGTCTAAATTCCAGCCATATGAAACTTACAGAAGAGCAAACTCTGTGTTATGACAATCAATGAAGCCTGAAAATCCATACACCCATTTTCTGGGTACGCCGTGAACAGGTTTACAGTCCATTTTTACACGAATGGGAGCTTAGATCCATTCACCAGACTTTTTGTTTTTAAAACAGGTAAAAGATACTGCAGTGTCCAATATTTCCTTTGAAAAATTAGGAATAATGTCCAGGGACCCGTGGTTGACAATGTTATGGATGCGTGTTTGCGTGTACCATGATACAGAGGTATCGGTTCTGGTATCCTGTTCCAGGAGGGAACAGAGAGGTGTGGTCCAGCAGCTGCGTCAACAGTTCAGTCGCTTTGTTAAGATGTTCTTCATCTCGACTGAATCGGCGCTGTTTGTTCACACACAGCAAGGCGTCCACCTCACACTGGTAACCTGCAGGGATCCAAAGAGATGAGCAGCGGGAAGAACGGGGAATTACACAGGCAGCAGAAAAGAGCGGAAACAACCGAGAACTCACCGAGCTGAAGCAGGATTTTCTTCCACCGAGCTCTGACCTCTCGTTTGGCATAGCGCAAGATGTGTATGTCATAATTCAACTTCTCCCATTCCTGTAGACAAACACAAACACTTCCTAATTAAAATATACTAATGATGATGCAACTTACAACTGAGGGAAATTATATTTCTGCAGTGTATTCAATTTAAAAAAGCACAAATGTCAGCCTCATGAATCAGCAGAAAGTTATTTACCAATCCACCCACACCTTCCACTTAAGAGCCGTCAGTTGTCCTCAGGCTTTATGAATCGCACATGTACGAATAACAAAATGAATGATGGCTGAATCCTGTTTAGTATTTTCATGACCACAGAGCCATTTTTACTTTTTGTTTCGTCAGACGTTTACTTATTATTCTTTAGTGACCCAATGTCCTCGTTGAAAGGTATATTTTATTTTATGGGTTTAATATTTAGCAGTTTGCTTTTTGGACGTGTTATTAGGAGCTTCTTGTGTTAAAGGGTTGTCTGTGTAAATTCTTTAAAATCGTGTGTGATTTTTAACCTGCAGGTAAGTGTGTTTAATGTTGGAGTTGCTATCAGAGGACTGGAAACTGTAGAATCATTGTGGTATTTAGTTTGCTTCAAACACACCAGCCCACCTAGTTTGATCAAAACGGGGGTCCCAGGTTTTGGACACAGTATAGAGTGGTGGGGTGCTACACCCTCACAGTTCATTCATCTCTTGTTCCTGTTTTACTTTGGAGGTTAGTTATGTCTTATTTCAATCCCCCCACTGTCTCTTTGTCTTGATTGTCTTCACCTGTTCCTCATTATCTAGTGTGCCGATCCCAAATTTGTAGATTGGGCGGGACTATTTATACACATGTGTATAAATAGTCCCGCCTTCTTGTTGCAACATCGTCTGTGCTCTATCAGTGTAAGTTTCTGCCTTATGGGACTTTTGCTGCTGTATGTTGGATTACGTGGTTTTTTTCTTTGTGATAAGCAGTAGGTGACTGAGTTAAAGAAATAAAAAGGGTTTAGCTATTAAAGTTGACTTTTATTAACTCTGTCTCCCATGTTTTGCACTTTGGCTCCTCACACGATCCACACAGCCACTGTGTTTGTCTGGGAGTTAAAATATTGTTAAAAGTCCACTCTTAAAAATTGAAAGTTGTCTTTAAATTATACAGAAAAAACAGATTTTAACTGTAAAGTATAAAAAACACAAAGTTGACAGAGTGGTATGTCCTACTTCATCTTCTAGATAACCCCCCACCCCTTCGGCCCCCACCACTGTGAGGGCTCTTTAATGTTTCAGGCCTGCTGAGTTTTTTGTTTTTGTCCTAATATTAAAAGCAGTCCCGCAGCATGCTGAGAATTGTGCAGTGAATATTCTCTTTGACCGGCCTGCCAAGCTAATGACCTACATCTCCATCAAGGAGTTCATTTATTTACACAATGTGCCCACTGTGTCCTGCAGCCTGACGTGTGCACTAAACTCAAATGCTCACTGAGCTGCGGTCCTGAAATTCTGAGAAAACAGCCTCTGTCCTGATGTGTTCCCTCTGCGCAGAAATGAAGCACGACTCAAAAGTTGAGAAAAAACAAACCAATAAACTTTTTGCTTGCTAATGTCACCAAAAAACCCTGAAAAAATAAGGATTCAAAATCAAAAGTCGAGACGTGCTGGGGTTTGTACATCCACCACCTCCAAACACAAGCACACTGACAATGATGGAGTCTAACTAACGAATAAACAGCAGTGATAGGCGCTGGGTGACTGAGTAAGTAAGGAGCACGTGGTCTGTGTGTCGTTTGTGTGTCGGTGCTCAATCACTAATTGACCCGTGGTCACATTTGCTGAATAGCTGTTTTTAGACAGCTGCATTCTTTCTCATTTTCTGAGTGAGAGCAACAGATTTTCCTCTGGCCTCGCACTAATCTAATCTAACCAAGGCTTTTATGCATATTCATAATTATTATGGCTTGTTTGTCACTGAAACACTATCTGTGGCACTATTTCATATTATTTATTGACATAAATCAGGCTTCTATGAAAGTCACCTGTGTGTCTGCCCTTTTTAGATTATTACATTAGAGATCCAGTGGAGAGCAGATGGGAATTTTCTGACAGCATCCAGTCACGAGGAACTCCAGTTTGGCCGGTAAATGTTGAGTTTTGTTTGTGTTTTTTGAAAGATTCCTTAAATTCTTAATTTAAGCTGCATTCACTGGAATTTAGACATACCTCGACGTCTTTTAAACTGCTGGAGAATACACACTAATATTAATAAAAAATACCCTATTATATAGTTTTAGTTTAATCAGCCAAATGCTTATAAGTTATATAAGTTTACAAGCTTAAGTGGCATGTCCTGTGAGCAGATTGACTCCTATATGTTACACACCCAGATGAGAACAGATTGTTTTATAAATATGTTTTTTCCCAGTTTTGCGATAAACGCTGCTGTTTCATTACGCTTATTTCAGCGTCTGTAGTGTACAGCATGTTTTCTGTCACCTCCGTAGCCTCGTCAGTCTGGTCTCTCATGCTGATGAAAGCCTGTAACTCTCGATCCAGTCCCTGACTGATGGGAGTGTTTTCGGCTCTGTCTGCGATGGCCCACTGATCAGCGGTGCTCCTCTGGCTTTGCTGGTTTTTCCACTGACTCGTTTTTGAAGGTGGTGGTCCAAATATGTTCTTCTCTTCTGTCTCACTGTCACTAGACCCACTGGATAGCTGCTCAAGTGGCCTGGGAGTGCTGTGCATCCTAGAGAGAAAGAAATAAAACTAGGATACTATAAATGTGTACTTTGGTGTATTAAAATAAAGGGTGACGAGTTGGGATCGTAACAGTTTTTCTAACCGCAAAATAGCATTCCTCTCTTCTTGGTTGTGTTTCAGATAGTGACAGCAGCAGATGGTAAACTTAGCTCCCATTGGCTCTTTCCAAAAGTTTTTAAAAAAAATAATGGATATTGATCCTTCACAATAAAATCCCAAAACAGCCTTTAGTCAAAGATTTCTTTAAAAATCCCCAAAAAACCAAAACAAAAAGGGCACAAATTCCAAGCACAAGCCGATCCTGTTACATGCTTCCTTCTGTCCGAGGCTGAATTCCCTCCCTCGGTCAATTACATTATCCACGTGAAAAAGAAACAGGGGAAAACAACAACACACACACACAGGATACTCCAGGGATGAATGGCACACTCAGTAAGTCCTGATGCTCCAGATTGCAGTGGCGAAGGCAGCAACACTTCAAAACTCACACTTCTTGAGTTTACTGCTCTGAAACTGGAAGTGTGGTTTTTGTTATACTTAAACATGTGTCTCATTACATGAAGCAGAAAGAGGCCTTTTATACCGATGCTTTATTAATATCTGCTCTCACATCCCTCTAATACTCGAGTCTTCTGTTTGAAAGTCCTGTGTGATCGTTCTGGAGCACAGCGCTGCAGTCTGGAAGATTAAAGCTGTCCCTGGGACATTAAAACACAGTCTGGAGTGAGCGTGATCCACAGTTAGGAGCAGTTTGTTTCTCACCACAGGAGTCATCACCTGAGACAATGTGATGACTAGTTTATGGATGATTTCAAAAGATTGCATAAGAAGTCAGATGTTACGTTTTCAGATAAATATTTAATGCACTTCTTTACAGTCTTTTTGAAGGAGACCTGTGGCTCAAGACGGATCAGCTGAAGGTCCAGAAGCTTCTCTCAGGTCTTGTGTCAGGCTTATTTTTCCTGTTTGTTGAGGACATGACTTTCAGATGTTCGTGTGTTGAAGATATTTTGGACAGATTAAGATAAAGATACTAAGATATCTGCTATGTGAAGACACAAGACTGGTCCATCCCTTCTTTTAATGCTTCAGTGAGTCATAAGTCAGAGTTAACAAACATCTGGGCAGGTACAAAAAAGAAGGAAATTATAGATTTTTCAAAATGAGAAGTTCCTGTCTTCCACAGTAGATGGCAGCATCACCCCATTTTACTCTTTCTCGCCCATGTGGGCCCCTCTCACTCAGACACGCTGGTTGTGTTTATTTTTATTATGAGCTGTCGATGAAGCTTGAGGATTCGTCATACAGCATCGTTACCTCCTCAGCCATGAAAACCTTGCTATCACATCTGTTTCTCTTCACTTCCACCATCAGGTTTGATTAGTCATCAAGAAGAAAGTGAAAAACATGTTTTGGCTGTGTTTGCTTTTGTGCATAGTTCCTGCACATTATCACAGCGACTAAATTATTTATTTTCTTCATAAATTTCTGGCACATTTACATGAAAATTTACATTTCAAACATCAAAGCGATCTAAGACTCTCTCTTGTGGGTTGCTGCAGTATTTAAAGTGGGCTATAGAAAATAGGACAATAATGGAATTATTTAGAAAACTGCAGACACGATGGAAAACATCTGCACGAGCCAGTGAGCGTGAGGATCTGAGGGGTTTATGTATTTCTTTCTTAAACAGTCCAAACGTTACTCAGTTCACGGCCTCTGGTGTTGGGAAGATCACGCTGCGCCTTGCCTGCTGTGACGTGGATACATACTCTCATTGAACTCCTTGTTTACATGGGATATGATTTCATACAGTGTGCTGTTTGCATGCTGTACTGCACCCACACTTCTAATTAGACTAGTGTGACATGTAAAAGTGATGAATGGTTCTCGCATTTGTCTTCTTCAAGTTGCTGTCTTATCCGGCGCGTTTGAGCAGCTCTCTGAAGACGGATATTTACCATCTGCCGTGGTTGCTGTTGTTATGTTGCTCGTAGTTCTGAACGAGTTTGCATTAAAAAGAAAAGTGTCCTGGGAGGAGCGTTTCAGCCTGGACGCGGATGACTTTGGAGAGGACACAAGTTTACATCTCTACGCATTTACATCTCAGAGGCCGGAGTGTGCAGGAAGAACTCAGACACGTGTGGTTACACGGTTTATGAAATTTGGGCCAGTTTTGCTCTGATCAGAGTGTCTATGTGGAGCATGTGGAGCACTCCTCGTGTAGCTGAACCTTTTCTACCATGCAAACTCATTTTGGCATCGACTCGAAGAAGACTGAAGTGAAAAAAAAAAATAAACGATTTGTTTATTGTAAAATTTACTCTCTCACATGTGTGCAGGTTACCGCTGGCGAGTTCAGGTATATGGATTTTCCCTCAAACATCGCCTCCCTCTCCTCTCGCTGTCTGAGATTTATATTTCCAGTGTGCATTCTCTCCTCCTACCTCACTGACTGCTGGACCACCAGCTTTCTTTCTTCCTTTTTTATACACACAGACACACACTGGGCCAATGGCAATGTGACATTGACATAGTGCAGTTGAATACCTTATGTGAGGGTGAGTGATGGACCCTGATGGCTGTTGCCTCAAGGTATGTGTGTCTGAGTGTGCGCACTGTATGTGAGCAGCAGTGGAAATAGCATTATATTCCAACTCGACACAACAGGTCAAACACCAGGGGACGCAGAGAATAATAAGTAGGAGCAATGACATATACACACACTCGTACGCAACCCTTCAGGGAACAAACTCCTCGCTGCTCCATCACTTACATTCATGAAAGAGGCGCTCACACATGACTTGGTGAGGAGAGTAGAGCTTCCTGACACACACACACACACACACACACACACACACACACACACACCCATGAACAGAAGAACTGGGCAGGGATTCAGAGACACAGATTGAAGGTGATTATAATTCACAGTGAAGTCTGGCTGCTTTAGTTATCTCCAGCTCATCCATCTAATGTGTGTGTGTGTATGCATGTGTGGTTGAGCACTCATCAAGGTAGCAGGGGGAAAAACACCACCAGGAAACATATAAATCACAGAGATGGGGGGAGTGAGACAGTGAGGAAGAAGAAATCAAGACTAACTGAGAAGAACGAGGTGAAAGAAGAAACGGGAACAGAGAGGAGTGCGGGGAGTAAAGGAGACGATGAGAAGGAGAGTGCAAAAATAATAAGCTCTTCACCAAAAGTGATAGTAAGCAGCAGTAACTTACACTCACGAACAAATGTTACAGCTATCACAGCTCATGGAAATAACCCATGTCTTAGATTACCTACCTGTTTGAAAGTTGCGATGAATCTGAGGTAAGTGCTCACACCAAACCTGCACCACACAGGCTCTTCTTATAAAGAGGAGGTTAATAGATGTGTAGTTACGCACAGTGACTGTCCGGTGGAGCTTTTGTGTAGTTTATTATTTAAGTTTATTAATGTGCCGCCAATGAGCCACAGCATCTAAACCACCTGCCTCTGAAACAGCTTAAACCCACCATGCCACAAATCTCCTCTTGGGGTAACGGCGATGCTCGGTGCTCGCTCAGTGCCGATTCTCTGCAGCTTGTCCTGCTAATGAAATGGTCTCTTCTATGGGGGCGTGCCGTGGCTATAGAGGTGTTAAAGATCTGCAGCAAAGTTTAGCATCTTCTTTTCAGTCTATTTCCTGTCGCTTTTCATCTTCTTCCTAACACACGTGTACCACACACATTCACATGATGAATACAAGTGCGTGTAAAAGGGCTCCACTCAGTGGGGACCGACGGGGCATCTTTGCCGCACATTTTTACTGCTAATCGATGGAGATGACACCATTTTTTTTTACACACCGTCACTGCTGATCAATGAGAATTATGCCATGCTTTGTAGCTGTCACCGGTAATCAATGAGGGTGGTGCCATCATCTGCATCTTCTGATCATTACAGCCGGTGATCAATAATAAAACTGGCTCAGGATGACACGCGATTATCATAGACCAGCAGTCCATGATGATAGGTTGATAATGTGTATGTGTGCGAGAGAGAGCTGTGCCACAGACTGACAGCCACAGACGGAAAAACACAGACGAAGGAGAAGCTGACACGGAGATCAGGAAGTGGTCATATTTCAAACCATCGTTCTGGCACGGCTAATAAAACAGTGCAGCAGACACAACACCGCCACTCTTCCTTCCTTTTCTAAATGAGATGTTCATGACTGTCAGAAGGTGAAGTTATTTACTGCTGTGCTCTGGTAGGAATAATCAGAATCAGGTGTGAGGACACTTGGAGGATCTTATCTATTTAAATCTACCTGAATTTATGTTTTTGTACAGACAGTCTGTTTGCATGCACAAATACGACCTGTAGGTACTCAGCCTCTGATGTTCTCCTTCTCAGGATGTCAAATGTGGCTGTTTTGGCGTGTCAGGGGTGTTGTTCATCACATATGTGGTTCAGGAACTGTTGTTCTCACATTTGAACACGCTGGGAAGCACTAAGGACAACGTTTGAGTCCGGGACAATGCTGTGGAAGTAAAGCAGAAAAGCTTTCACTCGGAGTCGTCTTTCTCACTTCATAAATGTAGAGAGCTCTTGATGTAATTGTGGTAAACATTCAAACTCATATAAAAATCAGGTACCTTGAGCAGACTTTATTTTTTCTGTCTATGCATTCATGCCACTGCGTCTCCCATGACTTGGAAGTGATAACATTTCCTTTGCAGCTACATGGTATTATTTTAGAGGAAGACATGCAGTGGGTGTGGTGCTGGTTAAACATGAAATATGTGCAGCCTACTTGCTTCTTACAGCTGTTATTTTAACCTTTCTAACTGACAGCTATTTTTCATCCGTGAACAATTACGTCTTCTTGAGCCTCGAAACAAAGAAAGACTTATTGCCTCATCTTCCTGCTTGTTACACCCACTCTCACAGTTGACCCTGCCGTCTCCACATGAGATAACTATGAAAATAACTCACTTTAGTGTTCATGCACCAGCAGATAAAGCAACAAAGAGACTAGAAAACAAGAGTCGGGAAGCAGGCTGATAGAGAGGGAATGACGTCGCGGTGGAATAGAAAGAGGCAGACAGACAAACAGAGACCGCACAGCAATCATGCCAGTCACAGACCATCACCGAGAGGTGACTAGGCCATCTGCGTCTCTGCCTGACTGTAAAGTAACTCGCCTTCAAAACAGGAAATAGCCAATATCACACTAATACCCTGAGGGGAACACACAGAAAGCTGTGTGAGGCATTTCCATTCAGACTTGATTTTGTGCTCGCCTGAACAACCAGGATGTTTCCACACGAGGATGCTTGAAAGGTGGCGTGATGCGATGTTTGTGTGCGATCGGTTGATTGCTGTGTCTTTAAATAATTAGTGCAGGTGGTTCTTAATGTAACCCGGACACACTCTGTGCCATTTTGGCCACATTCATGAAGCAAAGCGATGCCTTTATTCCCACGATGGTGATATATGATGCCACTGCAGCTCATAACAAACGTGTGTTTGAGAATGTGCTGCTCTGCATCTTTGTCCCGACTCATGCATGAATGTAAACGTCATGACTTGACAGCTGACCGACCATGAATAATTATAGCTGTAGAGATCACACCGGAGGTGACTGACAAGATGTGCACACACACACACGCAAACACACACTGAGTCAAAGTAGAAGACAGATCATGACAGTATGTTGATGAGCAGATCTGCACCCACTCATAATTCACTGCTGCTATGCTTTCCTTGAGCTCTAGGTGGCACTGTTGAATTGCACAGATACACTGATGTGGGGTAGCATGTTGTGAATATAGTTTGAGGCATATGTGGAAATCTTTAGTTCAAGTTCACTCCTTGCACCTAAAGGAAACGATTAATAGAAACAGAGAAGAAAGTGTTAAATGATCCTGTTATATTAAAGCAAGACTCGCGCATACATTAACTTTCAGAGTTTGCACAGATGAACTGACCTTCTGTTTAAGGTCTAAATTAATCCAAGAGTGACCTCAGTACAGCCAACGTAACATAAAGCGAGCTCGCAGTTTTCTGGCTGAAACTCTGCGTTTCTGCAGATTTAGATGCGTGCAGAAGATGTTGCCCAAATAACGAAAGCTGAATATCAAAGGTCTTTTCTTAGTCTGACTCTTTCTCACCCACTCTTTGCAACTGTTTGCACACACGTGCGTAGGCGTGTGTGGGCGGCAGTGCACGCAAATGAGCATGACACTATGAACTTGAGCTAGCGAGCTTTATTTTCTGTTTTGTTTTGGTTTTTGTTTCCAGCAGTTTCATTCAAAGACAGCTTCTTCTCACTTTTTAATGTAAAACGGGGTCGAAAGTCAGTCCCTTTATGTGTCTTATGTTTTTCTGTCATTTGGTGGTCTTAAGTGTCAACATGTGTGACTCACTAGTAAACAAACACAGCTTAGAAGTGATAGCCTGCATACTGCCGGCCTCTTCCCCAGGAGAATGTGTCCTTTAGCCTATAATACCCCACCTTCTGTCTGGGTGTCATCATTTCTTATGCTGCTAAGCTGTTATGTGCCAGACTTTTGACAAGTAATAACTTTAGTGTCTGCTCAAGAAACACGACGTGGAATCTGAGTACTTCCCATCCCTGCCTCAGATCTCACATACACAGTTATCTCTGGGAGTATTTGGACAAGGATTAAACTTGTCCTTGTCCAAATACATGTTGCCTCTCTACATCATGGATGTTAGCACATCCAATCGAGATGTGACTAAAGTGTCAACTTTTAACTTTAATTCATGGCATATAAATAAGAATTGCACCGTGTAGTTGTTATAGACATGGTCCCCCATGTTCACAGGCTCAAAAAGACCACTGACTGTGAAGCGTTGCAGTCCTGGGTCTGTTCTCCAGTGATAAAACAGTGTGTATGTGTTTTAGCAAACCAGGTCACTTTGTTGTAGAGCCTTACGTTTAATATCTGGAGAAAAACTGCATTTTGTCCTGTCATAATTTTTATTGACTTCAAACTCTTAAATTGAATCCTGTAAGCCTGAAATATATACAATCTCTTTATATATGTCATAACACCACCTCCACTATGTTTAGCAGTTGATGTCAATGTCAGTTTTATTTCTGTAGCACATTTTAAGCAACACATGTGTTAAAAAAAACAACATTAAACCACAGATCAATAATTTAATTCGATAAAAGGACCGGCTGTTACAATGTTACAATCCCTGATGATGCATTGCTTCAAATGGAGAAAGTCTTGATGGATGGCTACTTTGAGGAGAGGCAGCCCAGAAACTTTAACTAACTTTAAATAAAATAAATTGAGTGACCTGACCTGTTAAAAAATGTGCAGCAGTATTTTGGACAAACTGCAAGTGATGGAGATCTGAGTGTTCTCCACCCAAAAACGGAGAACTGCGGTAATCCAATCACGAGGTGATGAAGGCATGAATGCGTTTTTTGGAGAAAGAAAAGATTTCACTTTGGCAGTTTCACATAACTGATAAAAACTGGAGACGTGGGTGATGTGGTGTGCTTCAGATCATGAGCTTTTTTTGCTCCTTCCCTCATTCTGGTGCAAATAAACTTGGTTAGTTTGTGAGAAAAGTGCTCTTTGAGATGTTTTCTGGTAAAGTCCGATCTGCCCTCCCTGATGATGAGTGTAACCAGTGGTTTGCACCTTGGTGTAAACCTTCAGTCGAGTGTCCTTGACTTGGTTAAATGTTATGAAGCTGTTTTTCTCAACCACAGAAATCCTTTTTTTATTCTGTCACATCTTTAGTCTTTGACTTAAAATCCCCCGTGCTGGTGTACTGAGACAAAAATGGAAAAAATGATTCAGCTGTCCAACAAATTATGGACCTGAAGTTTGTCTCTTATCTCTTATAGCTGGCAGCTGGTCTCTGGTGGACATTCAGGTTCTGATTGAGCTGGTCGCCACGTCTGGATGTTATCAGTCTACTGAATGGCAAAAGTCTGCTGTTATCAGTCCCATACATATCATCTGTAGGCCTCCTCATCTCCTCACCAGCACATCCTTTCTAATCAAGGGTAACACTGTAACAGCTCTGGCAGAGTGTGATGCTGTGCAGTAGAAAATGCAGGTGTGTAACACGTCTCTTAGTTTGTGAAGGGGTGAATTTGAACCCAGAATGAGATCATTACTTCTGAAAGTTAAACAAACAGCATTTGAAAACCAGAGTAAAAATGTTTGCTGCGTCTCAGATTTGGAGTTGGATGGTTTATGGTTCTGCCTCCAGAAGCTGGACTCATAAACCCTCAATAAATGTAAAGCAATAATTTTTAGTAAAATGCAACAGAAATATGTGAAATCTAAGGATTGTTTATCCAATTATTTAATCATTTTGCAGTTGGCATAAACTGAATTTCATTAAATTTAGCATTTTATGCTGTAATTATGTAACAAAATTACATGTAAAATGAACATTTAATCAAACTAATTAAAGTCAGCATTTTGGACAAAAACTTTTTTGTCCACTCATTAACAACCAAGCTGCTACTAGCAGCAAGTCGTACTCGTCCACTGCTGCACTAACGTGAATAAAAGTCGAGGCAGAAGAAGAATGAGAGCAAGTAATTTATGCAGAAGGAAATCCTTTCAGCACATTTGTGTACAGCCTCATGAAAAAGTAATGCGTGTTTTCACGATAAACGCGGGATGCAAACGTTAACTCTGCGGTGACCTCGTCCTGCAGGTTGTGACTGAACTGATAGTTATTACATAAAGTAATTATGTGAATTCTTGTCTGCACGTGCTTATCGCACCAGGGCTTGATAATGTTAGAGGGCATTAAGTCTCATGCAATATACAGGAAAGCACACACAAACACACACAAACACACACCATTAATATCGTTTAGCGAGCCTCCATGCATACAGACTACCTGTTTAAACCAATCATTACCTTGCCACCAGCTCATGTGTAACACTAAAGAGAAGAAGAGCGTGATGGATGGATGGACTGAGGCAGATAGGGAGGGGTCAGTGGAGAAAGGCAAAGAGGAGAAGATGGCTGTAGCCAGAGTCCTGTGTTATTGCTAAATCTGGCCTGAACCTGTGTTTAATAGATACCCGCTATCAAAAAGAGCCCATGCACTTTGTATGACTGGAAGGACAGTTTGAGGAGATCAAGGATGAGACAAAGGGGAAGTGAGGGGGACAGTAGAAGAAGGATGGATTTACCTTCCATAACAGGACGACAGTTTTCCCGGGAAAAGAAAGGGATGAGTAAATAAACAGTGAGAGCGGGATGTAAAGGGGGACAGGTGAAGGGATGAATGTTTTCATTTAAAGGAGGAGAAGTGACAAATGGGAAGAATATGTGTCACAGAGACAACAATGGCAGGGTGTGGTGCTGCAGGGAGAGAGAGAGATAAGGCGGAGATAAAGAGTGATGAAAAAGTGCAAGAATGGGAGGGCTCACACTGGCACGAAGGATTAATATGTTGTAAGGGAGGAGAAAGAGAGGGAAGGTACACAGTAAGGCTGAAGCGATGTTGGATTCAGGGTGATAAATGATGGACGCTGGAGGCGGGAGCGTGGCGGGGAAGGCTCGATGAAAGGAAGGAGGAGTGAGACAAGGAAAGTAATGAAGCAAGGAACGGCGATGCCTTCACACTTAAATTAAATCACTCTAAAATGCTGCATTTTTCACATTTTTTCCGACGCGTTTGCATCCTTCAGTCTAATATTGAACTGTATAATCAATGAGATCCAGCTTCTAGGCTGCTTTGTCCATGATCCGCTCTTCTTTTGCTCAGTCTGTCGGTGAGCATGTGACACCGTTTGATTGGCAGGTGTGTACGGCTTCATGACATGGGTTACCATGGGTGACATATTTTATTTTACTCTAATTTCAGGCTGCTCTTTCAACAGCTGGCCAGAAATGATAAATGTAAATGTAAAATACAAATAAAGGTCACAGGAAACGTTTTCACCTCCACCAAGGAGTTTATGTTTGTGGTAGCGTTTGCACATCATTTTGTCTGCAAACATGAAACGTTTTGAATGAATTCTGGTAAAATGTTGTAGAGTGTAGAGTGAGGTCATGTTAATGATCCATTAAAATCTGGCTTTCATCCACTCTTCATGGACATTGTTATGATTTATTGGTCAAAAATTGACAGAACGCCTTATAACTTTGAAACTATGACTCTTACAACTGTGGTGTTTATTGTCAACATATAGAAAGTGCTGCATGAAGATGTAAAATGTGTCACATTTGACCTCTGACCTTTTCTTCAAGGTCAAAAAAGGTCAAACTTTCACAAAATGTCTCGTCTTTAAAACTGCCTAAAATTCTGCTGCCCTAGTTTGTATCAGTAATATTTAGTAATGATGCTGGTGCATGGGGATTCTAAATATCACATTACAGTTTGTATCCAAACATCATTTCACATTTGACCTCTGACCTCACTCTTACGTTTCACATCTACCCTGTTGTTCAAAGTGACCCTAAAATGTGTGACATCTTTAAAGAGAATGAGCTGCTGAGTTAGGTAGAAATATACTGTTGGACACTATTATTATACGCTGACGTTCTTCATGTTATAATTATAAAACAAACCTACTATTCATTACATACGCCTACGTAATGTTTGTGTAATCAAAGTAAACATCTGTCATCTCTCTTTTCTATTTATTTTTTTTACTGCACTACAAACTTCTTAAAGAACCAGAGAACGAGCTGATGGATGGATGGAGCTCATGATGGATGGATGGATGGATGGAGGCATGGATGGATGGATGGATGGATGGATGGATGGATGGATGGATGGATGGATGGATGGATGGAGCTCATGATGGATGGATGGATGGATGGATGGATGGATGGATGGAGGCATGGATGGATGGATGGATGGATGGATGGATGGATGGATGGATGGATGGATGAATAGATGGATGGATGGATCTTAATGACAGACACCACCAATGATCAGTATCTATTTTAATCTGCAATGAACGAAGAGCGTCAGTGTTAACCATGGGGACAGAAAAATGTTTCCTGTGACTCTTTCACAATAAAAGCAGCAGATGTGTGAAATGTTCATTAACACTAACTTAATAGAGCCTTAAAATAATCACTTTGATTTATTTGTTTCTTAAACTGCACCCCTAAGTACTCTGCGACTGCATACACACTGCCCGAGGTGCACCTCCCCACAAATAACAAATGTAGTTTGCGGCGATAAAGACCGCCGCAGCTGTGATTGGATTGCTTCATACTAATATGCCATGTAAACAGAGTGCATTGATTAATGCAAATCTGATGTTTATGGAAAGCAAAGTGTAATATGTGAAGGAGCACCACTGCATGTGGCCGGCTCACAACACTAAACCAACAGCCAGCAATCTGCTAATGTGCCACGCCCCGTCTTCAAAGTCCTGCTGAAGTATAAAGTCTGAGCTCTCCTCTCTTCCCTGCATCACAGCAAAAGCGACCTTTACTCATCAGCACAGTTTCATGAGCAGTGTTTGGGATGAGTATGTTGAAAGTTTTAAATGAAGAAGATGAAGAAGGGTGAACCTGAGCAGAAGAAAGAAGACTTTTTAAAATGTGTGCTGGGGTGTAAAGAGAGGTGAATGGAAGGAAAGAAAGGGGAAACAATGGATTGATGGATGGCCCAGCCGTGACGTGTCCCTGAGTAATGGTAAACCAAGGTGGCAGAATGGACGGAAAGAGCTGAAAGGGAGGAGGCTGAGGCACAGATGGATGGGAAGGGTGCCATGTTGCTTAACTAATGTCTCCCAGGCCTGTAGTTCAATTCCTTCTCAGAATTAAAGCTCCATCTATCACCCCGGTGTGCCTCGTTAGCAGTGAAGCCTTAACCAATCCCAACGCAACCATTTACATTTTAAGTAAGATGGAAGACGGCGCTCGTGTCTGTCTGTCTGTCTGCGTCTTTCTTAGTCCATCTTTTAGCACTGCGCAGTCTCCTGAAATATAAAACGCATATATCCAAAGAGTGTCTGCGGTGCTGCCAGCAGCGACAAACTGCAGCAGAGAAACTTTCAGAGAAACGCTCATAAAGACAGAAAATTATTTTCCCGCTGGATTCTTGCTCAGTCAAACAGAATTGCTTGAAATCAGTTTAATTAAGGTAATAACAGACATACCATTCATTACACACTTTATCCCTGCTTGGCCGTGCATATTCATTATTATTATGGCACACATGATAGCACAGTACACAGCTCTCACCTAATTAAAATTGCTCTATTCATTTTTCAGCTGCTTTCCTCCATTATTTGTAATATATATGTATATATCTGAGCGCCAGGCAGTGGCCTAGCAGCTCCAGCTAATAATGCTGGGTTGTATTTCACACGATTCAATTTCAGTGATGAACGGCGAAAGGTCTTAATTGCTTTTGCTTTTGTTTTCTATGAAGCTGAGTCATGTTCTAAAGACTATGAGGGAGATAGAAGCACTTTCCCTCCTTTCAAATGTACAGCGTAATTATCAACGTGCTGGTTGGTTTTCTAATAGATCGCTTCATTTCTCTGAATATGATTACATGCTCTCGTATGCTTCGCCAATGTTTTTGACCACGCATTCAAGAAAACAGAAAAGAGAGAACTTAGCTTATTGAACTGAGCCTAAGTACTTCTGCTGTGGCTTTTTGTGCTTTCTGTGTTATTTATTGTGGTTTTAGTCGATGGTTCTGTTTTATATATTTTGGTACTGTGTGTGTTTATTGTGGAAAATGCTGTTTTTAATGCTTTACTTCCTAACTTTGCCCTCAACTAGCTTAATGAGCTACGCCGACAGAGTCCAGCCCCTTTAAGAGGAGGAAAAATGGCAGAAGAGCAGGATGACACTGCAGCAAAGTGCATCCACGGCAGTGAAGAACAGTCACTGGGAAGATATGATTGGTGAATGGGAAGCCCTGGAGGAGAAGGCGATTCAGCAAGCATCCAGCTGTGGTGGGTGCCAGCGGCAGCAGGCCCAGCGTGGGTCAACGGGGACACAAAGAAATTCCTGGCAGCTGTTATGGCAAGACGAAGCGTGGATCTGCACGGCGTGAAGACCCCACCAATGGCAGGCCAGTCGTGCTCTAATAATGCTAATAATGCTGCAGCCAAGTTTCAAGTCTTTCCTAAATTCATATTGTCCATCTTAATGGAATCCCCAGGGTTGGAGCCAGTTTCAGTGGTATCGATTGTGCATTTCCATCAATCCATTTTCTTCTGCTTTTCCAGTTCAGGGTTGCAGGGAGGGGGCTGGAGCCTGTCCCAGCTGTCAGAGGGTAAAAGGTGCACCGTTGCAGGGATAATGCAAAGATAAAAACACACCTACAGCCAGGTGTGGTGTACGCAGGAGTAGCATGGTGATGGGGTTATCTGAACCTGTTTATCTGCTGATGTGTCCAGGGTGTAAAATGTAAAATACTTCTTGCCCAACAGCAAACGGTGATACGCTTCAGTCCTCCAGGACCCTGTTAGGGCAATAACTGAGTGGACGAATCCTTTATTCCTCCATGCCTCTATCACTCCATCTCTCTTTGGCATCTACCGCTCTGTCTCTCTTTCCTTTCCCTGCTCTTCCATCCATCTCCATCATCACTCCTCTCTACTCTGCTCACTTTCTCCCCCCCCCCCTCCATCTGTCTGTGTGTCTGTGCTGACGGTGGCCATTATTAAAAGCTGCCCCGTCAGATATGTCGCTCATAGCCCTTATTGATGTCCCTTCATTACTCATTATCCTTGAGTGCCTGTATTAATGCTGACTGCCTATAAACTGGCTGGCACATGTACAGTGTGCATGTACAGTAAACTGTTGTACACAAAAATCTGGGGCGCTGCTGCAGCCGTGGAGTTTCTGGGAGATGTGCCGCTCTCCTCGGTTTTTGGTTAACGCGATATTAACCTAAAGGAATTTCATGGATGAAAGGGAGGCTTGCAGGGGGATATTTTCTTCCTTTTTTACTGTGTTTAATCTTAATGACCCTTCACACACACTCTTCACTCAGCCGTTACTGTTAACACAGGACGGGCTCTGATTTATAGGTCGTGCTGTTTATCCTGCAGAAATGTCCATTTGCCTCATGTGAGAGTCATGCACAGTGTGTAAAGTTATATGACAGATGCCTTTTGTGACTCCAGCACTCGTCCTCCTGTTTGCAGATGCATTAGTTTTATGCAGACCTCACACACGTACGCACAGAGGCGACTGCTTGTCCGTGTTGTGTTATTGTTTGGTTACATGCCAAAGAAAACTAATGCTGGCATGAATCTAACAAACTAAAGCAAACTAAAAGCTCAGTAAACGAGCACTTCTCCCAAAAGTTCAGGACAGAACGATCCAAACTGAAATATTCAGTCTGCACGGAAGCTTGTTTTCTCCACTGAGGAAATAAGCAGTTTTTGCCATTTATAAGTCAGAATTTCAAGTTATTATGTCAAAATATTAACAGAGAAAATATTGAGAAAATAACTTTCAAGTTATTAAGTCAAAAATTTGTGATAATGGGCTGAAATTTTGACTTATAGATGGAAAACACTGCTTCTTCTTTCATAATTCTTTAATCTGACAAGACGACTAAAGAAACGTCCTGATGTACCTTTAATGGGACGGAGGGCGTGCTCGCAAACATTACTACTATAGTTATTCTGAGGTTGTACGAGTAAAACAATAAAGAGACTGTGGGTTTGAAGTCTCGCAAACTAATTACACTGTGATGAATTTGTCTTGGAACAACAAGCAGCATCTGAATGCCGCCTTGTCTCCTTGACTGATTATCCTCAACAACCTTCCCTTTCATCCATCATACGTCTTTATGGTTTCTTTGGGGAATCGTTTCTGTGTGGCGACGTGCTTGTGTGTATCTGTGAGTCTCTCTGTGCGTACACATGTGCGGGGCAGTGGGTCGGTGAGTGCACGCGTTTGTGTGTCAGAAGGGGTGTGGTCAGGCAATTAACCAGCTGTGCTAACGATCATCTCACTGCAGAATCACACAATGTTTTACAGCGCCATACAGCGCTTTACTGCCTTTGTTGTCAGGGTGATATAGTATTCTCAACCATAAAGTGCTGATACTGGGTGATTGTTTTGGCCTCTCCAGGCTAGCTCTTTTTTATACACGCACACACACACAATGCAAATTCCCTCTCTCTATCCTTTACTCTCACACACACATATACACACATCACATTTCTTTTATGGCTTCTGTCTTTTTTATGGCCAGTGTCTACTGGTCTGCCCCGGGACCAATCTCAAGCCGTAGATCTCCCTTATCATAAAATGAGTGTGGTGTGGAGTAAGACTGCGTTGGCCTTGCTGGAAATCCTCAATCTCCTCTGCAGATACAACAAACCTCTACAACTCACTCTGTCAAAGGATGGAACAACATAACAGGGACCAAAGTTTGGCCGTGTCAAGGACGTTCTCCGAGTCATTTCCTTTGTTGTTTCCTTTAGTTTTACTGAAAATGAAAAGGGACGTGCTGCAGCTGCGGCAGCCATACTAACAAGAACCCAAAGTGCACAAATGCCATGCACATTATGTTATTTAAGCAATCTTGCACAGAAAACCAGACAGATAAGTGCTCATGGCTTGGATTTAGCACAAGGCTTATCTGCAGAAACCCGATGCTTCTGACAGGACTCTGCATGAAGTCAGACAATGTCTCCAATTCTTCACATAAAAAACTTTAGCAAAGACCACCAAAAGCCTGATAAACACATTCTTCTGTCAGACTCAACTAAAATGAATCAGTTTGGCTCAAAGGGCTTACCCCGTGTTTGTTGTGGGTTTGGCGAGGACCACCAGAGCAAGGTGCCGACCATGAGACATGGAGCACGGCGATGGGGGTTTGCATGAGTGCAGAAACATGCAGGTTAGTATTGGTCATGATGATAACTTGTGACCTGATGTATTGTTTACAATATACTGCAACTATTGAAAACTGCAGCATGATCATAGAAGTATCATAACCCTGGGGAGGAAGTTTAATAACCAAAAACATCTCTTATAATGTCACTACAATTACAGGTTACAATTTTATGTTTATAACTGAAATGACTAAATTGTGCATTATGATTGGCCGACTCTGTTAAGATTGTACGAGCATGTTTTCACAAGGAAGCCAGAACCCAACATAGCAAAAAACCTGCGTAGCTCTCATGGGCTAAAGAACAAAATGTGAAATCTCTGACCCGGCCAAGTATGCGCTCTGACTTGAATCCAATTCAACACCTTTGGAGGATTGTAAAGTGGTGCGCACCGTGCAAAAAAACCTCCCTCCAGCAACGAGGAGCAGAATAATCTGCCAAGAAAGGCAAAACATCTGCATCCAGCGACGTAAAAAAACATTAAAATGAAAAGGAAGTGTGGATCTGCTGCTTAAATAGGAATATTTTGTTCTTGCGTTTTATATCAATCGTGTCATTTGGAGGTTTGTTAACACAACCGAAACACAAAGGATAGCTGTCTCCTTGGTAACAGCATACAGGGTGTCTAACTGGTGGAATAATAAACTTCCAGAACAGTTTGACAAATAGATGCATAATGAGATCAAGTAAAAATATTTCATGACAGTTTTATTTCTGTATGTGATTTTTTTATTTATTATAACACTCGGTTATAGCTGCTGCTGCAATAAGTGTGAAGAACAGGTGCTATAATGAACTTTGCCATTATAAAGAGACATTATGAGAGAAATCTTTAAATAGAGGTTTACAGCAGTTTCACCTGTGAGGTGGCAGAAACATCTACATCCTGCAGGTAAATGTTATCACGCTGACCTCTGAAATTAAAGGTTGTTCATTTTTGTGAGCATTTAAAGGCAAATGAAGGGACAACAACTGAAAAATAACATAAAATCACTGCAAGCATCATGAATGATCTTTTATTTGCATGACTCTAAACTTGAATCAGTAAGTATAAACAAAAGCTGCCATGTTGACTGTGAAATAATACGTTGTAAGAACTCCAATCTCACACAAAACCCTCTTCTTCACACGTAAGCACACACTCGCAAAGCACAGCGGGCCCCCCAACAGCAACAAATGCTCCCCCTAACAAACCATTAGAGCAGCATAAGCACCGCCATAAACGAACCCTGGTGGTAACATCAAGAAAAGTTTGCTGACAAGGAGCTCGTTAATGTTGTTTGTTGACTTCGTGTTGATGTTGTTTACTGTCCACTGTATCTGCTGCGCACATTAAAAAGAAGTTATACGTCAAATTATTCCCTTCCCCACTCGCTCTTTCCACAAGCAGCCGTGGACATTAATGTGTATTTGTGCAGGCGATCGTGTGCTTGAAATGTGCGAAACAGAGTGATGGCGTTTTTGTCTACGCGTGTGTGTGCATTAGTGTGTGCGTTGGTGTGCGTGCGCGCTCCTGCCTGGGCATTCTGGTGCATGGATTTTTGCGTGCACGCCTTTCTGCCTGCGTGTATTTTCAGGCCGCGTTTGTGTGCGTGTGCACGTGTGCTGCGCGGGGTCTTAATTAATCTCTGTCATTAATAATTTAATCATGGCTTTTTGTTTAATAAACAGTTTGGCAGTGATGTATTGCGGCTGGGTCAGGTAATTTGATTGGCGGTGGAAATGAGCTGGGTATGCATATGTCTCTCTCTCTCGCTCTCTCTCCTCTCTCTGAGATATTACTGCTGGCATTCAGGACCGGCGAGTGTGCGCACACACAACAGGGGGAGGGCAATTACGCTAAGATGCCATAATGATCAGTGATGGATGTAGAGAGAGCACATTTCGGCTAATGGAATAACACTGGAGGAGGAAAAAAACAGCAAAGAAAATTTTCAGAATTACTTTATATTACAAAGTACATTTCCATCAATGTCTCCTCAACTATTATTAAGGTGCCCAAAATGGGGTTATGTGCTTTTCCTCCTGTGTGCTCCCTGCTCTGCCCCAGTACATTTAATGAGGCCGAGTTCGAGGCTATTCCCAGCTGCAACACTAGATGGCACTGTTGAATAGTCTGCGTCAATCTGCAGCTCTCCCAGTGACGTTTCACTTCTTCCTCTCTGATTTAATCTACTTTCTGTTCTTCCATCATTCCCGTCTTCTCATTTAGTTTCACACACCTGCAGTTAATGTGTTTATTCACGAGTAGCATGAACAGGACAGGAATGCACTGCTGGTCAGTGTAAGTAATCTTACACTCGTGTTTTTAGTAAGCACAGTACATCTAACCAGCCTGTTTAGAAGAATCCCAGAGTCTAACAGTTACAATTTGAAGTGTTGCATCGAAGAATTATGAAGAGTGTTTTTGCAGAATCTGTGCAGTTTAGCAGGGTTTCTCACTTTTGCTGCCTAACCACTCTATTACAGCTTACAGCTCAGACGGGCGTGCTGTGGCTTTGTCCGTCTGGTCCGTGGGGATCCAGAGCTGTATTATATATAAGCCACTGTGCAGATTTTGTGTACATTCTTTTGCGAGTTGTGCACAGACCATACTGTAAGTGTGTAACGACTGTGAGTATAAGGATTAGGATTTATTGTACTGGTAGCAGCAGTCTGTGTGTATTTTGTGGGATCTGTTTTTGTGGCAGCACAACAAGCACTACCACATGTTAGCGTTTGTCTAATTTTGTTCTCTTAGGGCCAAAAGAAGCACAAAGGATTTGAGGAAACATGCAACAAGTTCCCTGCAAACCTTTTAGCTGAGCATTGCACGTCTTGTCAAGCCCCTGAAAGTGTCAAGGTGTTTTAAATTTCCAAAAATATATCCATCCATCCATCTTCATCCGCTTTGTCCGGGGCCGGGTCGCGGGGGCAGCAGCCTAAGCAAAGAGGCCCAGACCTCCCTCTCCCCAGCCACCTCCTCCAGCTTATCCGGGGGAATACCAAGGCGTTCCCAGGCTAGCCGAGAGATATAATCTCTCCAGCGTGTCCTGGGTCTGCCCCGGGGCCTCCTCCCGGTGGGACATGCCTGGAACACCTCACCCAGGAGGCGCCCAGGGGGCATCCTTGTCAGATGCCCGAACCACCTCAGCTGGCTCCTTTCGATGTGGAGCAGCAGCGGCTCTACTCTGAGCCCCTCCCGGATGGCCGAACTTCTCACCCTATCTCTAAGGGAGAGGCCAGCCACCCTTGGGAGGAAGCTCATTTCTGCCGCTTGTATCCGCGATCTCGTTCTTTCGGTCACTACCCACAGCTCGTGGCCATAGGTGAGGGTAGGGACGTAGATCGACCGGTAAATTGAGAGCTTCGCTTTTACACTCAGCTCCCTCTTCACCACGACGGACCGGTGCAGCGTCCGCATTACTGCAGCTGCAGCCCCAATCCGTCTGTCGATCTCCGGCTCCCTTCTCCCATCACTCGCGAACAAGACCCCGAGATACTTGAACTCCTCCACTTGGGGCAGGAACTCATCCCCGACCCGGAGTGGGCACTCCACCCTTTTCCGGCTGAGAACCATGGCCTCAGATTTGGAGGTGCTGATCCTCATTCCCGCTGCTTCACACTCGGCTGCGAACCGTTCCAGTGCGAGCTGGAGGCCCTCACCCGATGAAGCCAACAGAACCACATCATCTGCAAAAATCAGAGATGAGATTCTGAGGCCACCAAAGCGAAAGCCCTCCGCCACCTGGCTGCGCCTAGAAATCCTGTCCATAAAAATTATGAACAGAACCGGAGACAAAGGGCAGCCCTGGCGGAGCCCATCACCCACCGGGAACGAGTCCGACTTATTGCCGGCAATGCGAACCAAGCTCTTGCAACGGTTGTATAGGGATCGAATGGCCCGTAGCAATGGGCCAGACACCCCATATTCCCGCAACACCTCCCACAGGACACCCCGAGGGACACGGTCGAATGCCTTCTCCAAGTCCACAAAACACATGTAGACTGGTTGGGCAAACTCCCATGCACCCTCAAGTATCCTGGAGAGGATAAAGAGCTGGTCCAGTGTTCCGCGACCAGGACGAAAACCGCATTGTTCCTCCTGTATCCGAGGTTCGACTAACGGACGAACTCTCCTTTCCAGCACCCTGGCATAGACTTTCCCAGGGAGGCTGAGGAGTGTGATCCCCCTGTAGTTGGAACACACCAAAAATATATAAAAACCCATAATTTAATACGAACAGCATGGGGATTAAAAATCTGCTTCAATAGATCCTGATATTATATAGGAGCAGACACAGTTTTCCACCTAAACTCCATCAAAGGTACTCGATGGAGTTAAAGGCTGATCTTCCCAAATAATCTTACACACAGCCTCAAATGTTTGTATGCAGGTAGACAGACAGGTATGTGCTAATGCATGCGGTCCACACTCGTATGTTTCTCTGTTTATTTTCCTGTTCTTCTCTGTTTGTCCAGAGAGTTTAAGACCCCGGCGACGGGAGGTCCAGCACCAGAGCGCTGTTACCTCCTGCTGTGTAGAGATGAAGCCTCTGTGATTTCAAACACTGTAAGAACGTCTTGTCTGTTGTTATTGTTTTGTTAAAGATGACCTTAAGTGTTTTGAAAAGCATCTAAAATGAAATTTATTTTTATTATTATCATACGTGTGTTCTTCATTTGGGTCGTCTTTTCGGACGACTCATAGCTGTTAAACACTATTTCAGCTGGAAATGAAATATGAATGCTAAATTAAAGTGCGCAGCTTTAACTTGAATAGATTTATATCAATATTAATATAAATGTGTGGGAGACGTAACCCTTTAGTTCCCAGATTTCGTGGGTTTGCTGATAGCTCAGAGCTGATGAGAGTCAAAAGTTGGCATTTTGATTTAACCCTTCATGGCTGCACAGCAGCGTTCGACGCCTCTGCAGTGTGGAGGCGTGCATGTTTACCTGTCTGTGATTAACACAGCATAAGGCTGGAGGATTTACTACAACAGGTTGGAACTAAAAAGAAGCAAACTGCAGTTCTTAAAACATAAAAGGAAACTGTTAATGTACTATGGACTGATCAGAGTGATGACGATTCATTAGACCAATTCATTCAGCTTGCATGTGTAGTTAATGTTTGACAGACGAGATAGAAGACCGGAAATCAGGTCACAAACAAATCCAACGTGTGATAAAGATGAAATGAATGATTTAAGGAGATAAAAGCCAAAAGTTTCTGTCTCAGTCAGATCTCCACAAGCCACACAAGGAAAGGCTGGGCAGTTGTCCACTTTGCCCACTGCAGCCTGTTTATTATATACAGCAGATCAGCTGCTAATTACGTCAGAATTTGGTGTAAATACCATGAAAGCATGGAGGTTAGTGGTTTGGGTGTAAAAATGTGGGGAATAAACTCCATTCTATTCAATTGAATTCAATATTATTTATACAGCGCCAAACAATAGTCACCTCAAGGTGCTTTATATTGTAAGGTAGACCCTACAATAATACATACAGAGAAAAACCCAACAATCATATGACCCCCTATGAACAAGCACTTTGGCGACAGTGGGAAGGAAAAACTCCCTTTTAACAGGAAGAAACCTCCAACAGAACCAGGCTCAGGGAGGGGCGGGGCCATCTGCTGTGATTGGTTGGAGTGAGAGAAGGAAAACAGGATAACTGGACCCTACAGAGGTTGCACAGGTAGTTCAGCTCCTCCAGGGTGGCGCATCAATGTGTACCGCAGCCAGAAGGTTTGCTGTGTGTCAGGAGCCAGGCTGTTACTCTACCGGGCCGTAGAACAGGGGTGGGCAATTCCAGGCTCCGAGGGCTGGTGTCCTGCAGGTTTTAGATCTCACCCTGGGTCAACACATGAGAATCACATGATTAGTTCGTTACCAGGCCTCTGGAGAACTGCAGGAGCTAATTTAGCCATTTAAATCAGCTGTGTTGGTTCAAGGACACATCTAAAACCTGCAGGGACACCGGCCCTCGAGGCCTGGAGTTGCCCACCCCTGCTGTAGAAGATCCTAAACCCATCAGCAGCACTGGTATCTGCTCCTTTGTTCAAGGAGGAACAGGATGAGCAGCGCCAGAGCTGCAAAATGACCACCAGCAGGAAACTACCATGACTGACCCTGGCCACACAATAAGACACAGACTTCATGATGGTGGCCTGAGAGCCCAGCATCCTATCACAGCGCTCCTGAGAACTGCTGCTGACTTCATCCCATTACAACCACGGTGTACCATCTTCTGATGGCAGGATAACTTTACTGCTACACCAGCGATTTCAATATTGACATCAGTGACCTCGCAGTTAAAGAGCAGTGTACTGTTTAGATAAATGTATTTGACCATGAAGCACAGTGGCGCTGTCATCAGCACTGTGCTGTCACTGTTCTGGGTTTGAGCCTAATGTTCGCTGATTATTCTAAATTAGCTGTAGGTTTTGTGTCAACAGGTGGGATGTGCTCCACCTGTAGCCCCATTTTCCATGTTCGAATTCTCTGGATTGTTTAAAGTTTGGCTCATTTCCTGTGTTACACCGGTGTTACTGTGACAACAGGAAACACACTCAGCTTCAGTAGAAGTTACATCATTAACTCTGCGTTTACTTCCTGTTATGAGTCTGAAGCCATTTAATTCATTTAACACACTTCCAAGTAGGAATGAGTGAGCTTTGACCGCTTCCTGTTGTCTCAAATTGGACATGCACATCAAACTATGATTGTAGCACTATCTGCTGCACTAAGCACACACTCTCCTCCTGCTGGCTGAAAACGTTTGGAGGGCTTGGAGAAGTGTATGTGTTCGCAGTGCCCTCCATATAGCTTTACTTGACAATATGCCAGCAGGTATACACTCAAAAAGAGGAGAGTACGTATGGAAGCACTTCTCACTTTAAGGCCGGATTGATTTGATTCCTTATCTGCAGTTGCGAAATCAGCCGTGTTAGTTTTTCTTCCGCCATTAAACAAAGAAACCAAACTTTTATTTTCCCACTTTTTTCTCTACATTTAAGGTCAGCCAGATTAATTCTGAGTGCACGGACTTGCAGCAGTATATGTCTTAGTAGAATATCTTGCTATTTCTGAGTCCCGTGATATTTAAGGAGCACCGAGCGCACTGATTTCCAGATTGCACTCTGAAACATTTGCTTCCCTTTGCACAAAGACACAGGAAAGATAAATGTTTTAAAAGCACAAAGCAAAGCATCACAGGGTCAGTGCTTTCTCTCCACAGAACTCCCCCATTCTTCAGTTTAGATAAAGATTTCATGACTGCACATAGAAGTGCATTACAATAGTCCGAGTGCCCTATATTTTCAGCCTGAGCGGTTCTGCTGTAATTGACCCATGCCCTACTACACGGGACCACTGCTCTTAGTCTTATAGGTGCAGTATACAGTACTCAGCACTCATGTACGGTTTGAGTTGTGCGACAATTCAAAGTGTTTTTTTACAGTAAACTGTTAACTATAAATCCACCAAGTGAAGAATTCGAGTGGGTTGTCCACTAATATGAAGGTCGATGATTCAATTTCCAACTCCTCACATGAAGACGAGTCCTTGGGCAAGACACTGAAAAGGTTTTAAAAAACTACCTGATGTGTACGTGTAGACAGCGAGAGTGCTTTATGTATACAATCAAAGTGCCCTGTGGGTATGTGTGTGGATGCGGCTGGTAGTGTAAAGTGCTTTGAGTGGTCAATAAGATTTGAAAAATGCTCTACAAATGCGGTCCATTTGCCTTTTTCTGCTATTCGTGTCCAAATTCGAATGTTTTCCATCCTTGATATTGAGTCAACATTTACTTTCCGCTTGAAAAGCATCAGTAAAATGTTGCTGCGTTCATCATTTACAGATCCCACCAGCTATTGTCAGCTCGATTTTACATCTTGTACCGCATTAATTCAAAGAATGCATCAGTATTACGCACGCGTCTCAGTCCTCTTTATCTTATCAGTCCATTTTTCCTCAGGACGGGCTCTTAATTGCAGCAAGTGCAGTAGATTTGCTATCCACGGCATCTGCGTGGAGAAATTTAAAGGCCAAGTGGGACATCAAATCCCCCGAGTGTGTTCTGGGTCTGTTCTGGGAACTCTTCCCAGTTAGACATCCCGTGAAAGCTCCACGGGGAGGTGCCTGCGAGGCATTCAAACCTAGTGCCCAGACTCTTTGCCGGCTTGTTTTAACCAAGACGTGACTTTTAGTCTGCAGTTACCGCGTCTTTGATTGCTGAGTCTGTGTGATAGGCAGCAAGAAAACAGTAAACAAAGTCTTTCTCACAGTCAAATCAGCACTAATTTTGATGTTAAATAACACTGCTTAAAAGCTTCCATCGTTAGGGCCAATAGCTGCTTTTCTTTCTGTACTCGTCAGAGCTGAACAGATTAAGTGACACATTCTTCCCTCGAGAGCGTCGACTGCTTTGTTAAACACGTGATTAATAAGACACACAGTGTGCTGCAGTTTTGGTTTGACGGTGCTGATGATGCAGAACTTACACAAACTGATACACATATATTTTCTTTCCACATAAATTGTTTGTTTTTTTCCTGAATCTTCAAGAGGATTAGACACAATTATTTTAAAATGCGTGCCTCTGTGTGAAACATGCTGTTTGAGTCGATGTTTTTGTGTGTAAACGCTCATTTATGTGCGCACAGCACTGCGAGACTGTACTCGAGTTTGTGTGTGTCTGTCAGAAAGGCTCATTAGCTGGTGGATTCACAGTTGTAGGTATACAGAGAGGGTCCACTGTCCCTCTGGAGAGAACGACTGAACAGATGTTTACTGTGAAGAAACTGTGCAATAAAACAGGACAGGACAAACAGCTGAAAACACACACACACACAGCAGAAAAACATTTACACAGAAATGTGTAATGACAAGAAAAGCAGAGAGGAAACCATCACAAACACACAAACATGATGTAGCCTGCGATCGTTACCATCCACATTTTAACATTTTGCTAAAGCATCAGGTCACGAGTGAGAAGTGAAAAGATGTAGAGTGAATGGATGAATGCCTCGTCACATATAACTGGTTACTGTCATGGTTGTGTATCTCCAACACATTTGTGAAGACAATTATAGACTGAGAGACACATTAACCCTTTAAAGCCCATCATAGAACCAAGTCCGCCAGAGTTTATCTTCATATTTTCACATACTGTAGTCCCATTTCTGGGAGCATTTCAAGTTGCTAAATATCAATACAGCTGTTATATCTCAAATTTTAATAGTATGTTTGCATTAAGCCCAGAGTAACTACATAAATTGCAATAAAAGTGCAATAGACTACAAAGAAATTAAAATTTGTTTTTGTTTTGTTTTGTTTACACATATTTCAGAGGTTTATCCCTCAGAACTGTAAATGCAAAAAAAATTGCACAAAACAAATTTCCAACAGTGTCTTCAAAGTTACATTTTTGAGAAGGAGCAATTTTTATAAACTGCAGGAAAAACAAAAATAAATATTTTGTGCAAAAGAAGAGAAACAAACAGCACGTGCATCAAAATAAACGGTTTCCAACAGTTCAGTGTGAGTTCTAAGCATTCTGGAAACTATACAGAAGGAATAACGTCAAACAGAACTTTTAAAAACACCAGTAAACCTTTGAAAGGCACCGTAGGGGAAAAAAACTACGTTTCCCACGAAAATGACGTCACTTCCGGTTTTCGCAGGTAATGGCGGACACGTGAGTTTGCACATTTATTTGTAGGAACATGGGAGGTGCTAACAGCCGATCGTATCAGCAAAGGGTGTTTGTGGATTATAATGTTTTTGCTGTTGCCAGCGCATATGTGGAAGGAAACTGCCACGACAAGTTGAATGCGACCTGGGACAAGTTGATTGCATCTTAAGTAAGTTTAACTCCTCTGGTTTCACGTGCAAAAGCTTTATTGCGCCAGCTTATGTGGTTGCACTTCTACTGGGATTTAAAAATAGTTACACAAAACAGAGCATGCCCGCTCCAATAGACTGTGCTGTACAAAACTGAACTGTCGAGAAATTAAGAATATGCACAAACAAGGGAAAAGTTTGTGTAAAGACGGAAATATAATTTGGTACAGTCTAGATTAGTTACTGTCAAAACATTCCTTGGAAAGCAGAAGGAGCTGAGTATGATTCCCAAATGGTAGTAAAAGTAAAAATACAGAATATGTCAGTAAATAAGATCAGTCGTCTTTTTGGCTGCTGGCTTGTGTCAGTGTCACTACTAAGGAGGGTTTGCCAGAAGGTTTGCTGTGTCTCCCAGCACAATCTCAGGAGACAGGTGGTCACTCTGGGAGAGCTGGACAGGGCCATAGAAGACCCTAAACCCGTCAGCGGGACCGGTGTCTCCTCCTTTGTTCAAGGGGGAACAGGATGGGCACAGCCAGAGATACAAAACGACCTCCAGCAAGCCACAGGTGAGGTACTGTGCTCACTGCCCGGCACCATTCAGCTCGACCGGCATTTACCAGAATTAGCAGGTCCACCATTGGCACCCTGTGCTTTTCACAGATGAGAGCAGATTCACCTGAGCATGTGTGAAAGACGCGGAGGGGTCTGGAGAAGCTGTTAAGTGTAATGTGTTAGGGACCAAATCACGTAACTGTGGTCAGTGGAAACAAAACTCGGTTCAAAATCAGACCAAAGTGAAAAATTGTTTTCACACAGATTTTTAGGTGTTACCTTAATTTTTTGGCCACTCTTTCTTGTTGTTTCCTTCCATATATAAAAATCAAATATTGGAGAATCCCACCTTATTTAGTTTTTGGTAAAATGGACCCAAACCTTAATTAATTCTTTTAGCTACAGGAGTTTAAAAAAGGAGGAAAACAACAGCAGAGGAAGAAAGAAGAGAACCTGAGACCGGAGCAAACGGATGGAAATATAAAAGGTGTAACAGGGCCGACATGGTTGGGAGGTCATGGGCAAGAAGGTGTTTCAGCAAGCATCCGGCTGTGGTGAGCGCCAGCATGGATCGAGTGGGACACAAAGCAATTCCCAGCAGGTGGAGCTTGTTGTGGAAAGAGGAGCCTGGGCTCTGTGCGGTGGTCGGTGATCCCTGTTTTATGGAGTTCCTCCCAGTGTGAACGCCACACAAAGGGACGGGACGGTTGTGTTCTGCATGACAAATAAAAAATAATACTGCTGTCGAGGGTTTACGTTCATCTCACTTGTTTTTATCTTTTATTATGAAAATTTTTATTGTATATGTCCAGCCATCCATTTTCTTACACTTGCAAGGTTGCAGGAGGCTGGAGCCTATCCCAGCTGGAGTGAGGACACACTGTGGACGGGTCACCGATCTGTGTCAGCGCTAACACAGGGAGACAGACAACCGCTCACTCTCACACAGTCACCAGTTAACCTGACCTAATTAACCTAATGCAAGTCTCTGGACTGCGAGAGGAAGCCGATGTACCTGGAGCTGACAGCCTGAGTTCGAACCCAGGACCTGCGTCTCGTGAGGCAACAGTGCAAATCACCACAACATGAACTCAAAGAGAAAAAAGAAATGTCCAGATATTTTTTTTCCTTCTAAAGAAGGAACTTTATAGACATAAACGACAGGTTGACACCGAGTGGAGGCGAATGTTACTGTGAAATAGAAAAACCTTCTCATTTTACTTATTTTTGGTTTTTCTATTGTTCTTTTTGATTTCTTTATTTATTCTATAGCTGACTTCATCTCTTACAGTGATGCGCAATAGAAAATATCACTGAACTGTAATTAAGGTTTCAAGGCTTGCTAAAAAGCTCATTCCGGACTTCATTAAACGTGTTATCAGGTCACGTAACTCTGAAGCACACCACAAAGAGAAGACAAGAAAATTAAAACTTTGTTAGCAATTTTAGATAATTAAACATCACGCATGCTGGGTCATGACAAGAGCCGGTCCTTTGTGCTCTGATTGGCTTAATCAGCTTTTGAAGTAGGAAATTACTCCTTCAGCGAGATTGTGTAATTTCTTAGAGTGTGAGGAGAATGGCTTAATCAAATATAATCAGAATAGAATAATTAGGACTTATCTACAGCGTAACGATACAATGGAATACTCTTTACAATGAGAAACAGCAGCTTATGGTTGTGCTTGTGGATGCATAAAAGGATCCCCTCGGTTGATGTGATGTAACCCGTCTCGTACCTGTTTTGGTGCTGAGCACAGTGGCAGTTTTTTTTGTAGAGAGATTCTCTTGATATTAAAAATCCACATGCAGAAAATAAGAAAAGGCGCAACAGAGCAAACAGTCGACACACACAGGCTGCAGGAGCGACACGCAAAATACAAGCAAGTCTCTGCACGCTGGTTCGCATCCTCCCAGCTAGTAATGGAGGCGAACACACACACACTCAGTCCCTCAGTTGTCATGGGTACCCAGCTGACTAAAATAACCACGGTTCTTTGTTCAACCACCTGTACCACTCTTACCACACTCCTTTCATTCCTTTTGTTTTTCTTTTCATATAATTGCCATCTCCTTACGCTTATTTACCGTTCCCTCTGCCTCCCGTCTTATCCGTCCATCTATCATTAGGTAAACTCTCAAACACACACCTATTCTTTTTTTTTTTTTTTTTTCTTTTTTTTTTTAAATGACATCAGAAACAGCAGTATGCGACATTACGTGATGGCAGAGCTTCAGTTCATCCTTTGTCATTTTTTTTTTTTTTTTTTTTTTTTTTTTTAAATAAATAGGACAGGGGGAATGAATGAGAGAAAGAGGGGGAGAGAAAGAAAGAAAACCAAAGGGGAGAAGAGACGGTGAGAAGGGGGGGGAAGAGAGAGAGAAAAAAAAAAAAAAGAACTCCTGGGTCACCTGTATGGAGAAAAAAAAACAAACAAACAAAAAAAACAAACAAAAAAAACAAACAGAGGAGACAGCAAACAACAAAGAGTAACATAATAATAGAGAAAACAAAGCACCATCACAATAAACTAGCTAGTCGTAGATATCAATATTTACTAAATAATAAACGATATTGTGCAGCACGCAAGATAGACAGCGCACAGTGTGCTTTGAGGCAGCAGCCAAGAAAGCTTTAGTCCGCGTCTGTGAATACCCATGTGTACACCTGTGTGCATACCTGTGTGGATCAGCATGCTTGCATTCCAAAGGTTTCTCCATGTAATGATCTGCTAGGGAGTGTGGGGGGGCCACAGCCCCGTCCTCCAGGGTGTGAAGCGGGTATGGAGGAGATCAAAACTCCAGACATCCAGAGGCCCCCAGAACACAAGAGACCATGGAAGACCAACAGAGGGGCAGCCGCGCCACTGTCCCAGTAAGAGCTGAGGAGAGTCCCAGATGAGGGCTCGCCCAGCAGCCGCGGAGCAGAAGTCAGGGGGAGTTGCAGTGACACGCCCGTGAGCTCCGCCGGCCCCCAGCTGTGCCTGAGTGACCGAGCCCCAGGCCGAGAGGCCGGGGGCACCCCACCTCCAAAGGGGCCCGAGCGAGCCCCAGGCCCCAGGCCCCGACAAGCGGCCGCCAAGGAGTGAGCCGGTGTGCACCCGGACGCCCACCCCCAGACACAAAGAACCACCAACACACCAACACCTGAGGGAGTCCGCCACCGGCAGGGGAAGTGGTGGTGGGTGGAGATAGGCCTCCAAACCTTGGAGGGCCTGAGGTGTCCCCAGAGAGGTGGTGTCTGATACCCAACCTGACATATAGACACAGACATACAGGCACACACAGACACAAACATCCATTCCCACCCTCATGCTCTCATATGCACTCACTCCACACTCAACCAACGTGGAGACAGACATAAAGAGACGCTGTACACACAATCACACTCCCCAAGCGTACTCTACAAACCGGGTCTAGGTACCCTTGCCCCTGGAGGGGGGAATTGCACCCAGACCCACACCTATTCTTACCACGCCTCTCCTCCGGCTTTGTTCTTTTCCCTTTCTAATCTTCCCAGCTTCCCCTGACTTCTGCGCACACCCACACGCATACAGGCACACAGACTCCCACATATAAACACAGGAATAGGCACCAAACCCTAAGCAGAGCACAAAGGGCGCACACACAATCACAAAGAGCACACACAGTGCCAATCCACTTAACCAAACCACTCTCTTCCTGAAAACGGCTGATTTGAGCCCCCGCAGCCCCTAATCATCCAATCAGGGGCAGAGCAATCTCCTCCCCACTGGGCCTATCAGAGCCCTTCGTACGGGTTCCACTGTTCCCACCGCAGCGGTGAAGACGGAGTCGTGTTCAGAGTGTCCTGCCACTCATTCTGGGCATGTTCAAAGGGGCTTTCCCTGGCTGGTTCATTTATGGAGCTCTCTGCAGTGCACCACGCTGCTGTGAGAAGTGCACGATGCTGGTGTCCAGTCAAGATCGCACATCTCAATTTTGACTTACCTTTTCTTTTTTTGTTGCTACTGACAGCCGCCTTATACCTTATACGCTACGCAGTAGACCAAGCCTCATGAGATGGACGGATATTTACAGAAACACTAAAAACTGTAAAATGCAAAGCTTGCCCTGAATGTGCAGTTACTGAGAGCAAAGCACGAATCACCTTGCAGAAAAGAGAATGACAAACTTTGTTAGCAATTTTGGGTTGTTAAATGTAGTGCATGCTGGGTCACGGCCACAGCCAGTCCTTTGTGCTCTGATTGGCTTAATTAGCTTTTGAAGTAGGAAATTACCCCTTCAATGAGATCGTGTGATTTCTGAGGGTGTGAAGAGAAAGACTTAATCAAATATAATCAGAAAAGAGTAATTAGGCCTGTTATCTTTAGCATGAAGTCACATTATTAAATGCTTTTGAATAAGAAACGCCGACGTATGGTGACAAGATTGTTCTTTGCACTTTTTTCAAGATAATAAATCGAATGCGATGGATATCTCACGTTTATCCGACTTTAATCACCTTTTTACTCGGGCAGGATGTTTTCGACCGGCTAAAAGCTGCAGGCCCGGGATGATGGACTTCAAGTCGTGGATCAAGGAGGTCCATCAACAGCTTTTACTCAAGTGACACTAGAAGCAGCATAAATGCCTCTCTTACACTCTCTTAATCAACAGTGAGCAACACTAGCTAACAGTGGTTAGTTAGTGACCCAAAGCTGTTATCCAGTCTCAACCGATTCCCACACAAACTCTGTGTAAGGATAAAAAAATTAAGACAGTATTCCTGGGAATGTGGAGGTTATGTCATATTCAAGTTGATGTGAGGTGTTATGTCACTTCCTGTTAATCCCGATGTACAGAAATAAGCTGCAGTTAAGCAGAGGTTGGTGCTTGCATGACATAAGCATGAGTGAATACAGCTTTTTTATTTTACCTCTACTTTTTGTTTTGTTTCAAAAATGGCATCAGTGATACACCTGACCTGCAATAAAACAATGATTTACACTTAAGCCAAACCCCTAATAAAACGTTAGCATTCTGCTAACACATCCTGATTCCCTGCGTGTTTAAAAAGCATCTTTGGTGGTCAGCAGTGACTGTTGCTTGTTTCAAACCTCGATGCTATCAAGTTGTTTGTCTCACTGTAACATCCCTGACACTTAGAGTACGGAGCCCCGCAAGGGACATGGGAGAAAAAAAATGAAGATGAACTTTTTCGAGCGCTCGCAAAACTTGGGCGCATCCTTCGGAGGCCGCCAGCTCGAAACCGACCAGGAGGTCGAGGCACGATGTGCTGGGAGTGCGGCGTTCCCCCGGCTGTAGTGGGCCTCGGCCTCCGGTTAGCTTCGAGCCGGTGGGTAACAGACGTCTCAGAAAACGTCGGAGCACTTCTGCAAATATGTGATGTCTTGATAAACCGAGCAGATATTTGAAGTTTACACAGCTACATTCCTGAAAATATCTTAAAAGTTTATTTTGTAATAAGAGTAAAATTAAAACGAAGTAGCTGCCGCCATTGTTAGAAACGAATCGGCTGGGCCTCGCTATGAATTCTGGGATAGGTCGGGTCACGAAGGATACACCGACTCGGCCTGCAAATGCGACCTGCGAAGGATGCAGTCTATTTTGCAAGATCTCGCAAAAGTAACTCGGGATCACGGAAAGGTTTTGCGAGATTTCGCAAAAGTTCATCTGGAACCTATAAAAAATCATTTATAAAAGTCACTTGATGCAGTGGCTCCACCCGTGGCTTCTTCAAGAAGAAAAATGCTTACTCTGTGAAATGTATATTTTTTGCAGCTGTTTAGCCAAAAGTCCAGAGAGCAGAAATTGTCTGTGTTATTAGGTGAGTGGGCAGCTAGCCTTAGCCACACGCAAACTTATATCTTTAGTTATTTCTTCACGTACAACATCAGCAGAATTGTGACTGCAGCTCACCTGATGGCTACAGGCATCGTTACTGTAGCATTAAAATCTATGCAAACCCCAAAAAGTCCTATTAATATTCCTCTTAATTCAAGTACAATACACCACATCAGATACGTACTTAAGTATAGTAAGTAAATGTGGTTTGTGAGCACACAGATAAAAACACAGAGGCAGGAAATGGAGCCTCGCCTTTAACGGCACAGAAGCAAAGTTGTGCAGGTGGGTAGAGGGTTGTTGTCACGGTGATGGGAACCACAAAATGTCTCTTTTGTTTGGACCGATGTTGCCATCTGTTCATTTCAGTGTCATGAGCAGCCTCTAATACGCCTCATCTGAAAGTGGGTAAAGAAAAAAAGAGTACATGAGCTTTTAGGGAAAAAAGGGCAGAGGAAGGAGGGCAGGTGGAATTAGCTTCGTATCCACCTCTGCGACAGCGAAAAGACACATAATTAGAGGAAAGCAATCTCCCGTCCGCAGCTCTTTCTGTCTTTCCCTACCTTTGCTCACACTCAGCCCACATCTCTCAATCTCCGTCTCTCTCTGCCCATCTCTGAAATGTTTTTGTCTATTTGATTTTCTCTTTTCGTGCTCCATAATGGCACATTGAGAAACCTCTATCCACCCTCATCCCCGTCCCACTATACTCTTCCATTATCCCCCTTTTTGTCCTCTACTTTTTCCTCCTCCACCGCCTCCTTCCCGCATGCCCCGTCTCTCACTTCCCACCTCTCTCTATCTCATTACTCCAAGGGGGCCACCATGCTGCGATCCTGGCCATCAGTAATGGCTCATGGCCTCAGTGGATGGGAGATTGCAAATGTAGCACAGATGAAATATTAGGTGGTGACTGGGATTGTGTAAATCAGTGGCTTATGAAGGCTGACTGGGCTCCTTCATCCCCCTCGCACACGCACACATCTGAGGCTCGGCCAGTTCTTTCTATTATCTCTCGCTCCGTGGGTCAGCATCACTTTTCTTTTGTTGGTAAATCATTGGTTCTCTGTTTTTTTAGTTTATCATTAACGTCCCACTATTTTCTCTCATTCGGTTTATAAATATACCCTCTTCTGCCCCCCGCTCTGTCTCTTCCCCCATTGATGGGATTTGATAATGAGGGCCGCGACTTGGTTGTCATTTTTAGCCTCTTTCCTCTCTTCCTCCTCCTCCTCCTCCTCTTATCTGCCTCTCTTTGCAGCAGAAGGTAGATAATGGGGATCAGAGAGTGTGTGTCTCTTCCATTAAAGCCCCTGCAGGTTCATAAACCAAATCACAAATCAAACAAAAGTGCAGAGCTGGAGCAGGAAGGACTCCAGATTATAGTAGTCAAGTCTCCAAACAGGGTTTAGTAATGTCTCGATGAAATCGGTGAGGGAACATTTAAAAAGTAACTATACCGGCCTCAGAAATGGCTTTAATGTGGATGGAGTTCCAACGGTAATTTTCACAGGCTGTGCATTTGCAGACCTGATAATTACACATGTCAGCAAAAGTAAGCAAACAGGAATACAGACAGAGAGAGTGCACGCAAACTAACCAGGAGAAAGCCGACCTCCCACCAGAAATGCACATTTATTTCACTGTTGGAAACTAATACTAACAACACTTATACACAACAGGAAACAGCTGAGTGTGTAGGTAGACACACTGTCTACAGCTTAGTGAAAGCTGTGTTTAAGTTTACCTCCTTATAAAATGATTATTCATCCATAAGCTTTAAAAATCATCCTGAAAAATTAAATTTCTTTGAACAATAAATCTGATTTTGTTTGTTTTGTTGTTTTCATCTGTTACTGTCACGGAAGATGTTAGAAACCAGAATATTTTGGCTTTTCTCTCATCCACACAGAGTCTTGGGTATATACATACATTCCCACTAATATTTGGCTAATATTGCCCCTTAGCCAACTCCACCTCAACCAGACTATTGGCAGTCATCAGAAAGCTTCTGGAATAAATCTGGCTGAATTCATTTATATTGGTTGGTTTCCCAGCATGGGCCTGGCTTTTAGGCACAGGCTACAATCTTTTAATAGGGTTGAGCTTTGCAAAGTCCATTCCAGACCGTTTCTAAACAACCACAGATTCCACCACTTTGTCCAAAAGAAGATCCAAACTGTTACCTTCAGATGAGAGGAAATCGATTAGGATGTTCAGGAACAACCCAGGAACCACCGAGGCTCAAGCTGCCCGTGACAAGTCTACGGTGTTGTAAAACTTGCTTTGCATCGCCATGGACTGAGAGGCTGGCGTCCAAGGAAGAAGCTCCCGCTTCAAAATCAGCATCTTCAAGCTCAACTGAAATTTGGCCACACGGACAAGCCGAACGCCTTAATGCAGGTTCAATCATCCAGGTAAGGAAATCCCAGTAATCTAATTTTGTTCGTTACTCATCCAACCGACGTTTCAGTCTCAACACAGAAACTGATGAGTGTCAACATATTTCAGCCACTGAAAATGAGACATCCAGATGAACCAAAGCAACTTTTTAAGGCTTCTGGAGAAAAGTTTGTTGGTCAGATGAGACAAAGATAAAGCTGTTTGGTCACAATGAAAACAGTGTTTGGAGGCGGAAAGGTGAAGCTTTCAGACCTCAGAACACTGTACTAGCTCTCAAGCATGGTGGTGGTTGCATCATGTTGGGGCTGTTTAGCTGCCAGTAGTACTGGTACATCACACAAAGTGGATAAAATAATAGAGGAGGGGGATGACTACCTTAAATTCATCATTTCTCCCTCAAATTAACAGCCAGACTGTTTAAACGTGGGTGTAATTGAGTTCTCTACGAGGAGAATGATCCAAACTCAAACCAAAACTGGTTTTGGAAGAGATGAAGCCTTGGCCTTCCAAAAGACTTGACCTCCACCTACTGAAAACATGTGGACTATGCTTTAACCTCCTAAGACCCGAACTCTTCCACAGCAGCATTTTTAATTTCTCTTTGATATTTGGTCACATTGGGGCCTGATGAATGTAAAAACAAAGAATTACCAGATTTTTTTTTTTTAACTTTATTTTTGTTTTTAAGAAAAATAAGAGCCACATATGAGGATATTCGTTTAAAATTTTGATAGAACAGTAGCAGCATAATGTCCTTGTAAGTGGATATCAGGCCCTTGTAGAGCAAAATTCAGTATTTTGGTCTAAATAACCCAAAATGTGATGTCCACACATGTGGACGCCAGGTCCTAGGAGGTTAAAGCTGAAACCATGCCATGAAACCAACCAGTTTAAATAAACTCCACCAATCCCACCAAGAACAAAAGTGGTTAAATATGCAGAATGCAGTTCTTGTTTTTAACATCAGTAATGACATCAACTGTATGTTCTTATTTCCAGTTTTGATGTCATTCATTGTGTCTTATTTATTTCATCACAGTGTTAGTTTGCTGTCGATGACGCTCCGTGATCCCTCTTTCTTTTTCCTCACTATCTAATCTGTTTGTATCTTGCTCTCTCCTCTGCCTCCTAAAATGTCACTTTTTGTTTTTCCTTTGTCCCCTTTATTGCTCAGCCATCAGCGCTATATCAAAGTTTTAATATTCAGTGCAAATCTGTAACCTCTTCACATTCAAAGAAGAAAAAATCACGAGCGCGATCCCTAAATTACGGAGAAAAAAAGACCAATAATTTGAAAATTACTTTGGATGCTAAAGGCCATTTAAAAGTCATGTTGGATGTAAATTGCTGGTTAATTATAATGAAAAAAGTTATTAATTGTGAATTTCTTCTGGCCCTTGTTGTGTGCTTGTCTTTGAAAACCAAGCTCAACGGTTAATTGCACAGTGGACTGGCCTTTGTACAATAAGGAACATGTACATGAAATGCTTTCATCATCAGTTACTGACTTTCTATTCTTAATTCAAACATATTACAGCGGGCAGCGTCGTGTCCGTCCACAGCACGAACACGAAACGGCGAAACACTCGGTTCTGCTTAAGCCCGACACCGTGTGTGTCTGTGAGCAGCATCCCGGGGATGAGAGATGCTTTTTGTTGTTGTTGTTGTGTTTACAATTACACAAAAGATAAGTGCTAATGTACTGTTAAATCAACCTCAACACCTTTTACAGCTGGTTCACGTTTAAAGCTCGGCGTCGGTAAACACTTCTACTTTTTAAAGGAGCGATTGCTTTGAAATTATCGGGGGGAAAGAGAAGACGGAGCATAAAAAGCATTCACTAGGAAATGGTTGTAATTGTGTGAATAAAATTATGTTACCTGTTGCATCAGTGTGAGTCTGTGTGTGTGTTTCACCTGTAGTCGTCACCTAATCTAAATATAGAGTGACATTTTCTATTACTGTGAATCTTTTCTTATTTCCCAGCAGTTAGAATATAACTCTGTGTGCAGATGTATGTAATTGTGTAAAAATACCTTTGACTGCACTCTTAAATGTCACCATATATTTGTAATATTAGTGTCCCGTCTTTGAATCGGGGTAAACACCCCGAGTGCTTCCTGCAGCTGATCACAAAATTCCAAGCACACATAATTATCGATTACCAGGAAATGCCAAGAAAAGGCTGTTACGATTACATCCGATCTCTCACCAAAATGCAAAGTGCCCGTGGCCCAGGAGAACATTTTAAAAAGGCCTTATTGCTCTTTCTCTGCACTAAAATCTTCATTGCTGTCATAATGAGGATCAACAGTGCTGAGGTCCATAACATAACAAATGTTATCATTTCCAAAGACACTGACTCCAAACACAGCGGAGCCACACTGGACTGTCTGACTGCTTTCATCTTCCAGCTTCATGAAACATAAAACTGTTCTTTAAAAGCTCGGCTGGCTCGTGCGTCTTACATAAATGAAAAGTTAGCATATGTCTAAAACCAGTACAAAAGCACTAAAAGCCTGTCATCACATTTTAACCCTGCATCCTTAGCATGTTTTAGCACACAGGGTAGTTAGAAAGCCTTCAACATGTGAAGTGGATGCCATGAAACTGCAGTCCGGTCCTTCTCGGGCCTTGTCAGGGATGCCCCCCTTTAGATGCTGAGAACCCTGACAGCTTTTATCCATCGATAACAGTAAAGCTGAAGTTCTGAGTACTTGGTTCGTGGAGAGATTTTGTCTCTTATCCATGAGGCTCCTTCACTTCAGAGGATCCAAGGTATTTAACCTAGTAAGGGCCGTCCAACTGAAGGCAGGCCTGAAAGCCCAAAAATAATCACGTGAGTTATGAAATGAGACAGGGCGTGAAAAAAAGCAGTGGGTGTGACCATCGCCAGAGCCAAACTATGAAACCTCTGTATGATGTTGCCCCAGCTGAGGCAACGTCACCTGACGCAAGGTGTGAGTGGTGGTTTAAACTCCTGTGAATGGATCTAAGGACTGCAGTTGTAACCTCAGGTCATAGATGGCCTCCTTTACTCTCTCAAACGTCAGTCCAAAATGTGAACGTCGGCATCCTCAGAAAACTGACCTTTGACCTTTACGTGCATGCATACACCTGACACTTGTCCCGTTGAGGTGTTTAGCTTGTGTGTTGGGTGATCTATCCTTGAATTGAACCGGTTTTTCTCTTCTTTTTAAATATTCATAATACATTCCTATTTTTCTCTCATTGTCTGCTTCCAGCCTCACAGTCTGAGACCCGCCGGGCACATGTTGTCTTCTAGTGTCCTGGGACTCGTCACTGCAGAGGAGAAGCCTGTTGCACGTGGCAAAATATGTTTTATATGCGGTTACTGTAATGAAAGGCTGTAACAACACAGTAGTTTTGTTGCAACAAAGGAAATGAAAAGGCTAAAAATACAAGTTCCACGCAGGGCATGAACTCGTGTACTCTGGGTGAAAGCCAGACTTCTGCCACTAGCATCCCTCATGGAGTGCTGTCCTTTAGCACCGCCCAGCATCTAAGAAAAGAACACCGAAGGTGGTACCTCCTGCATTAAACTGTGATGACAAGGGCTCTTAAACAGGCATTAGCATGACTGATATATCTCTGGCAACCATTAGCGCATACATATGCTAACAGTCATGGTGTGCTCTCGGAGCATCATCACAGATATCACCATTTCACGTGACGTGGTTTTGCACGGTCGTAATGAGATGAAAAGTATGAAATACAGTTTTAAAGCAATGTTCTCGTGCAGGCTAAACACCATGTTGAACGCAGCATCCCTGACTGTCTCCATCATCATCATCATCTTCTTCGTCCTCTCTCTTCCAGTTTGTCTGTCATTCTTTTGCTTCCTCTCTCTCCCTGCTCTCCTTCTCTTCCTGTCCCCAGTGTTCATTGCCACATTGAGTTTTCACAGGAATTTGAGCATGAATCTTTAATTAGCAACAGCTGCTGTTCTTGTGTGTTCATGAGTGTGCTTATGTGAGCAAGTCTGTGTGTGTCTGGTGGATGCTAACTATTCTCACAGGCTCACTGTCACCTCAATCACAGTTTCACACACCGAGCAGCATGCCAAACAGCATAAACACACACACGTATACGTATATGCACGCACGTAAACACTGTGCCTGTTGGTGCACAGGCAAAGTTTAGCATCCAAATTCACATATATATGCACATCCACACATGAATGCACATGACACCCACATCCATCACATCCAACACACTTAGTTTGTCTGTGTACATTTTGCATTCTCCTTGGCCCTCTTCCGCTCTGTCTTTTTCATCTCTTCTCCTTGTTCTCTCTTTCTCTCTCTTTGTCCTCATTTGCTCAGCTGTTAGCTATGAATTATGTATTATATCCTTATGGAGTGAGAAAAGTTAGCTCGGGGCTATCATTCCCCACTTAACGATCATTAGTTGTGTCTTTGCACCAATTAGAGCTTGGTGGCAAATCAGGTTCTTTTTGAATCCATCTAACTCCTGCATAATGCAGCTAATTGCACCTGTTACTGCTGCAGAGTCTGTCATGCCTCCACTGCAAAGAGTATGTGAAAATGAACAATAGCTTCTGATTTCAAGCTAAATTGCCCCAGTTCACATAGTAGTGCCTTTTAAATGCATTCCTATCTCATGTTGGGTCCAGCATGGAAATAAAAAATACCCTCAAATAAACGTCAGAGTGCGAGCACACTGTAGAAGATTACTGTGATGAAGAAAATTGTAAAAAGAGTCATTATTAAGGTTCACACTGACTTCTGAACACAGCCACAGGCAGACAGAGCCAGATCTGTGATTCTGTCTCCTCTCATCAGCACAAAAACATTTTTTCTGCTGCACCAACAGGATGCCTCCTTTTTCGTTTTGTTTGTTTTTGTCTTTTGACATTTGCACACAAAAATCAGTAGGGATCACGACTTAATCAGAATAAATAAATGCCATCATGATAATCAGCACAACACTCGGATAAATTTGATTTTGCACAGTTTTAGCCAAATTAGCAACCACTTCAATCCAGGCTGAACTAAAGGCTGAAATGGATCGCCATGAATAAAATTTCACCTTAAAAAAGGGTGAAAATCATAATTTTTAAATTCATTTTTAGATTTATGGCATTTCCCTTAGCCTTAACTATATGAGGTTTGCATGCTAAGCTAAGATGTTAGCTCTGTCGTTGTCTGCATGTTTTCTTATTTGACTCATTTAATTCAATCCACAGCGCGTCTTCCTGTGGCTGTTCTGTCTTTCTTGAGTTGGAAACGAGCTGAGAGCACGCACCTCATGATCTTTTAGAAATGCACTGGTGGCCGTCCGACTGCGGTCTGGAGTGTGGGGCCTCCCTGCTGCTGCGGAGTCGGGGCGGTCTGCCTCTCCCCACCGCAGGGAAAAGGGTAACACCACCTGGGTCTGGGTGCAGTTCCCCCCTCCAGGGGCAAGGGTACCTAGACCCGGTTCGTAGAGTACGCTTGGGGAGTGTGATCGTGTGTACAGCGTCTCTTTATGTCTGTCTCCACGTTGGTTGAGTGTGGAGTGAGTGCATATGAGAGCATGAGGGTGGGAATGGATGTTTGTGTCTGTGTGTGCCTGTATGTCTGTGTCTATATGTCAGGTTGGGTATCAGACGCCACCTCTCTGGGGACATCTCAGGCCCTCCAAGGTTTGGAGGCCTATCTCCACCCACCACCACTTCCCCTGCCAGTGGCGGACTCCCTCAGGTGTCGGTGCGTTGGTGGTTCTTTGTGTCTGGGGGTGGGCGTCCAGGTACACACCGGCTCACTCCTTGGCGGCCGCTTATCGGGGCCTGGAGCCTGGGGCTCGCTCGGGCCACTTCGGAGGTGGGGTGCCCCCGGCCTCTCGGCCTGGGGCTCGGTCACTCAGGCACAGCTGGCTGCCGGCGGAGCTCACGGGCGCGTCACTGCAACTCCCCCTGACTTCTGCTCCGCGGCTGCTGGGCGAGCCCTCATCTGGGACTCTCCTCAGCTCTTACTGGAACAGTGGCGCGGCTGCCCCTCTGTTGGTCTTCCATGGTCTCTTGTGTTCTGGGGGCCTCTGGATGTCTGGAGTTTTGATCTCCTCCATACCTGCTTCATACCCTGGAGGACGGGGCTGTGGCCCCCCCACACTCCCTAGCAGATCGTTACATGGAGAAACCTTTGGAATGCAAGCATGCTGATCCACACAGGTATGCTCACAGGTGTACACATGGGTGTTCACAGACGCGGACTACAGCTTTCTTGGCTGCTGCCTCAAAGCACATTGTGCGCTGTCTATCTTGCGTGCTGCACAATATCGTTTATTATTTAGAATCTACTGATATCTACTGCTAGCTAGTTTATTGTGATGGTGCCGTTTTTTTTATTATGTTGCTCTTTGTTGTTTGCTTTCTCTTCTGTTTTTTTTCTCCATACAGGTGACCCAGGTGTTTTGTTTTTTTTGTTTGTTTTTCTTTCTTTCTTCCCCCCTTTCTCACCGTCTCTTCTCCCCTTTGGTTTTCTTTCTCTCCCTCTCTTTCTTTCATTCTTTCTCCCTGTCCTATCCCCCAGTCATGTCTGTCCCGTTTGTAGCAACTGAAAATAAAATAAATTCATAATTATAATAAAGGTCAATCAAATGGACCAATATGGCAAGGCCATGATGATCCACTTGGTAAAATAAATCCGCTTGGCATCTTACTTGGCCTTAAGACAACAATTCTGATGCTAAAGATCCAAACAGGACACACAAAAAAAAAAAAAAAAAAAAAGAAATGCACTGGTGGTTCAAACAAGGTGTAAATTTTGGGTCATACCTGGACAAATGCAGCCAGGGGTGGGTGTCACTGAGCTGGGCCTCTGCTGTCTGCATCTATAACACACAGCATATGTTAGCAGCTCTCCCTTTAAAGGAGGGTGGATACAAAACAAAGCCAACAAGACCAAAACAAAAATATTTCTTCTTTTTTTATTGTGTTATAGTCTGTGATTGCCCAGGATCAAATTATATTACATTATTCAATTCAATTCAATTCAATCTTTATTGGCAGACTACATGTCCATAAAAACAAGACAAGAAACACACACACACACAACTCCCCCCCCCCCCCCCCCCCCACACACACACACACAACACAAGGTATACCATTAAATATATATATGTATATAAATAAGTATATAAAGCATTTGTAAAAATATAAAACCATAATATACATAAAACACAATTACTTAAAATAAATCAATAAATACACAAACACTTTAACCAGTGCTTTCTGAGACTGGATGAGTAACGGGAACCACTCACTGTCGGATCTGTAAGTGCTAAAATTATACTGTTACTCGAACCATCCAGTCGTTCTCTAAAACTGAACATTAACTTTCTTAAAAGTGCTTTAAAAGTCCAGACACCCACAGCTACAAACATCTGACTGGCACTACCACTTCTAGGTATCCTGCAAAGGATTCTCATCGCATCATTATATGCAACATGCAGCTTCTGCATGCTACATTGTTTGTAGGATGACCACAAGGGGGCAGTATATAGCGGTGTGCAATACGCTTTAAACAAAGCCACTTTAACTGGAAGTGAACAAAAGCTGAATTTGCGTGCAATAGTATTTGCCTGCACATAGAGCTTACATCGTTGTCTGTATATGTCATCATCATCATTCATTTGCTCAGTAATAAAGTGACCGAGGTATTTCACCTTTTTATGAACTTCAAGAGTTTTTTGTGCCAGTTTAAACAAAGGGAAATTTAGCTGTTTATCCTGCTTGGTTCTACATATCAAAACAGCACTTTTAGCAGCATTGTACTCAATGTCATATTGCACACCATATTCAGTACAGACATTAAGAAGATCCTGTAACCCAGCACTGCTTGGACTAAAAACAACCAGGTCATCTGCATACATAAGATGATTTATCAGTGCTTCACCTAATATACACCCAGTGTTACAGGCTCTCAGCTGTATGGACAAATCATCGACATATAAATTAAATAAAATTGGAGACAAAATCCCACCCTGTCTGACACCATTGCTGACACCAAAGGGGGCAGAAATACTGCTTCCCCATTTAACCTGCATGTTCTGATGAGCGTACCAGTAAGAGAGAATCCTCACGATGTATTGAGGAACTCCCCGTGTCTTCAATTTATCAAAAAGTTTTCTGTGGTTCACTCGATCAAAAGCCTTAGAGGCATCAATGAAACACATGAGGACAGATGAATTTTTAGCCCTATACACCTGACTATTTCCTTGAGTGCACATATGCACATGTCAGTGCCGTGCTTTGGTTTAAAGCCAAACTGATTATCCAGAGAAGAGATGAACACACTAACTCTATCAAACAGGATTCTTTCTAACACCTTAGATAAAATACTGGCTAGTGCAATCGGCCTGTAATTATCCAAGCAGCTCACTTTTGCAGCTTTGTCTTTCATAACTGGTACCAGTAAAATACACAGCACTGAGTCTGGTAATATGCCATGAATCATAAACCCAGTGAAACAGAGTGCTAAAAGAGGAGCTAGCCTTACACTAGCATGTTTTAAATGTTATGTTGGTTTCAGTTGTTTTTCTAATGACTTGCTCTTCTCTTTGCAGCACTGGGCGTGCTTCCTCTCCTTCCCCGGGATCCTTTTTTTTCACCAGACAGCCATCTTGCCAAGACTGGATTTTATTTTGCTGACTTCAAGGCAATTTGTGGGATAAATGTCATCCTTTCCATTATGCTAACATTGCTGCCTACTGTGTTTTACTGCACGCACACACACAGACACTGACTTTGTGCAGGTCTGTTCCCTGTTAGCACCTCAGCCACATGTACGGTAGATGTCATTGCATCGCCATGGTAACAAACCATAAACTGAGCATGGTAGGAGTCCCTTTGTTCTCTAATGGTCACACAGCAACAGTTGCAGCCGATCCTTTTTAAATACGAATCACAGGAGAACAAAATAGGCACTTCCAATACTGCTTGACATACTTACAACATTGCACTTCTCAATTTTTGTACGCAGTAAAGCATCCACATGTACATTATAGCCTCTCTGCGCACGTATTTCTGCCCCGACAGGGACAATCGACATAAACGCACCCCCCAAGGCTAAATACTGGATCCTAAAGGAACTGTGTGTTTTTCCAAAGGCCAAAAAAGTACATATAGACTGCAAAGCAGTAAAAGCTGCATATTTGCACCATTTCTTCAGATTTTTAAGCATCTTTAATAGGAGACTTATCCCATGCAATATTTATATCTTATATTTTAATGTTTTATTGTTTCTAATATGCTTCATGTAAAGTATTAATGTGGAAAAGCTCCACAGTGTTAACATCACATAGCACCTGCCTTGTTCTCAATTTCCAACCCTGTGAATGAAAAATAGAAGTTGATAAGTACCCCGAACCTTAGGTGGTACCACCTCAGTTACAATCCATTGTACTGCTGAAGATGCAAATATATTTTTTTGTTCTTTATTTTGCAAGCAAACCATAAGGGGAATACTGTCATGGCTTCATGGGGTGAAAACAGCACTGAATCATCATACAGTGCTTTGCTGAGTGTGTGCACAGCAGTGAAGGGTGTAGCTTTCACTGGGAGAATTTATTGCAGACATTTCAAACTTGAGGGATAAGAAAGCAACAAAGGACGAGGTGCTATTATTAAAAGAGGACATGCTCAAAGTGACAGGATACGACGAGAAGGAAGAGAGGGATGAGTGCGACAGATGCTGATCGGGTGAAAAAAAGAAGTAGGAGGTGGAAAAGAAGATGAAAACCGTTTAAAGGTCACAGTGAGGCCTGGTCTCGCCAAAGACAAATGGGAACAAACCTCTTCAAAGACAAAGATCTGATAGAAGAATAACAGTCGTTTTTTCTTCTTCAAAGCTCGGGTCTCCATCAGGTTTAAGGCGAGCTATCAGTTTTCTTTTCAAGGAAGCTAACGAACATGCTGTTTCTATCTTATCTCAGCTTCTCTTATTTATTTATTTCCTAATGTCCCACTTTGCACCGAGAGTAAAGATTTATTTTAGCAGGGATGAACCGATTGTTATATATAAGCATGACACAGAGAGAGGAAATCCACCTCAGAAAGGATGATATTTAAAAAGTAATGAACTCAGATTAACCGGGCAAACAGAGTTTAGCATGAAGATAAAAGGTAAAAAGCTATAAAGTGAGGGAGCGGCGGGGCGGGAGTGACGGAGATTTCAAAGCAAAAAGCTCCTTTTTTTCTCTGTAGTAACAAACATGCATCCGTCATGTGATCATGCTTATGTATACATGTAAAACACACTAAGCTAAGAGTCACACTGGGCATTAAACCTTCAAAACAAAGCATACTTACATAGGATTTGAGTTTTTCTGAACACAAGCGTAAAGTAATTCATTAAAAGTTAGTTTAGAAATTTAGGAAACTTTGATTTTCTGGGTTCTTACTGAGTCAGATGACAAGATACCGACAGCTGTCAAGTCTGCAGGGGAAAGCATGAAGCTACCAGCAGCAGCTGCTGCCTTTAGAGGGCACCACAGCTGATTACCTCCTCCTATCCCAGCATCCTCCTCTGTCACGCCAAGCCTCTGCATGTCCTCCTTCATCCATGAACTCATCTGAGATCTTGCTCCTTTCCTCCTGCAGCTCCATCTTTGTCATCCTTTGTCCCGTATATCCGCTCCCCTCTGCACACGTCCAAACCATCTCAGCCTCGCTTCTAAACTGCTCAACCTTCTTGTCAGCGCCACCGTCTCCAAACCACACGTCACAGCAGGTCTCATTATCATCTTATGAACCTTCCTTTTAACTCTTGCTGATATCTTTCAGCCACAAATCACCCCTGACACTCATCTCCACCCACTCCACCCTGCCTGCACTCTCTTCTTCACTGCTCTTTCTGTTGGTTTGGATGGTATTTAAGCTCAGCTACCTCCACTACCTCAACTCCTTGCACGTTCACCATCTGTCTCCCTCTCATTCACTCACATGCATTCTGTCTTTCTTCACCCGACTTTCATGCTCTTCTCTCCAGAGCATACCTCCACCTCTCCAGGTTCTCTTCCACATGCTCCCTACTCGCATGCTATATTTTTTTTGTACCCCTGGATAAAAATTAATCTAATTTGTCTTGACTATCAAAAAGACAATTAGACATCTTTTTTGAAACCTTTTGTAGAGCTAGTGTGGTCATTTACAGGTCGATAATTCTGTCCTTGACCTTTTCTGAAGAATTTTAGCACTTCAGAATAATCTCTAACTTGACCTCGGTGCAACTCTTCACTTCAAAGGAGCTCTCTTAGTCCCCCTCTCTTTGAGATCAACCTTCCTTTACTTCTGATCAGCTGCAGCTTGCAAACCCATGCACCACAGGTAGGTGGTGCTGTTGTGCTCAAAGCCAGAGCTGTTCCCTCTCTATGAAAGCATACAGATCCAAAAGAGAGCTCTGATGGGACATACACACCGTATATACTGCTGAATCTACCACTATAACAACGTAAATGTGACTGAGACTAAGGGAGAGCACAACCGTTCAGCTTTGAAACACATCAAACTTGAACTAAACGTGCAGATCTACGGGTTATGAACCAGTGTGCGGTAAAAGTTGAAGGGAAAATGCCAATTTGATTTGCTTTACAAAAAACACAGTAGCTCTAGTCCTTCTTGAAGGTTAAAGGGTCAGATTCCCAGAAATGCTATTGATCCAAAGCAGCATTAACATTCATGCTGGCATCTTTAAAATGCAGCGCCTGTCAGTGAAGTATAGCATAGGCCACAAGGCCGGAGCAGAACAGGTACGGGCGCAGAATTACCAAAGATAAAGAGAACATTTTCCTCAGTAAATATCATAACTTTCTGTACTTCTACTCGGTGCTCAATCAGTGTGGAGACCACTTCAGTCTTTCTTGCATGCTTTTTTTTTTTCATTACTGTACTTTCAGGTGCTGTTTGAAGAAAAAAACTCAGCTATAATGAAAGGAAAGGAGAGGAAAAGAACAAGTTTTCAAAAACATGGAAAGCTTTTAAAGGTCAGTGTGTGTGTGTGCGCTGGTCTGTGTGTTTTTGTGTGTGTTGTTCAGGCAACAATTACACATGAATGCCAAATGAAAAAGACTTTTTCATTCTCTGCGCTGGAGACTTAAATCCACACCTTTTCACACACGTGTCAACTTCTTTCTCAAAATTTCTCTTCTCGCTCCCTCCTTTGGCCCTGTGACCTGTTCAAACCATGACCTGTTAAAAATTCAGTTTATGACTGCTGTGATGTCTCCCTTATTATTTTTTCTATGTACTTTTTTCCCTTCCCACTTCAAATGCTATCTCCGTCTGCCTCTTTCCTCTTTGTGGCACCTCTCTGTACGCACACAAACTAGCCTCGTATCTTTCTTTGTCCCTGTTTGCTTTTTTGTTTTCAAAACATTTGTTTGAGATAAATAAAAAGTAAAGAGAACATTTAATAGACTGTCATTAAAGCTGAACAACATCTCCAGAATGTGAAAATCGAAAATGACTGTAATAAAAATCTCGTCACTGCACAAAAAAGAAACCACGTTTAATATCGTATCCATCCATCCCTCCATCCTTTTTCTTAACCATTTATCCTCTGAGGCCCACGTGGATGGTGGTGCTTATCCCAGCCATCACTGAGTGGGATGTGGGGTACCCCGTGAGCAGGCCATCAGTCCATCAGAGGACGTCTGCTTCATCAATTCCAAAATCAAGAAAGAAAAAACAGCTTTCAGTTTGATTCCTGTTTGTTGTCCTCGTCCTTTGCTTCCACACAGACAGAAGAACAAGCAAATTTACACACACAAAATCTTCTCTGGCCCACTGAGTGTACGTTATAGACACTGTTATAAAAGAAAGCGGTGTTCTTCTTTGAGGAGAGTTGAAATGAGTAATCTGAATTTACTTTAAAAGCACAGAGATCTTGGTTAATTAGAGTCAGATCAGTCACTGATCTGACTCTAATTAACCAAGATGTTAAATAACCTGCTGTCTGTCACTTTGCACATGCATGCTGCCACAGACGTCTCTGTTCTTTTAGGGGCATGAAAGACATCCTTTTGTCTGACTGTTTCCTCTCTTTCTGTAAATATGCTCGTCAATTAAGATGATCCACATTAAAAAAAAAACACAGAGGTGTTGACAACAACCAAAATCTGTTGGCTGTTGTGAAGTTTTAGTAGTTTTTACTTCTGGTTAAGAGCAAACTCAAACACGTGTGAAGCTGTTAGACAGAGTCCAGTTTAGAGTCCGAGACAGGAATATACTTTGTAGGTGTTGCTGGTTCTTGCTCACTAGCTCATCATTACCAGTAAAACCCAAGTGCACCAGCAAACTGCATTGTGTTTCTCTGTGCTTACAAAAGGGACTGAGCCAATAAATAATAAATAAAATAACTTCATGCAGCAGTGCAGATCTGCAGATCGGTTCCTGATATCAATGCCATTGTTTGGTGAACTGACACACCAGCCATGCCAATATGATACAGAGAGAGAGAGACGATGGACCAGTTTACAGATGCAGATTTGGTGGTTGAGAGGCTGGTGATAAAGTCACGAGTTTGTTTGCAAACAGGCACCTTTTCCACCCTCCACAGTGCTGCACCGTGTTTTCATTTGCACACAAAGTAAAGCGCTATATAAATACAGGCCAGGCCATTTACAAATTCAGTTTTCTCTCACTTTTATTCAAAACATACAGATTAAAAGTGACGAGAAACCATACGGGACGAGCTGGGACTGAGAACTGTCTCTGCATTGCTGTAAACCAGAGACGCCACGGCACAGACGCCAAAGGTCACCTTGTTAACATAGTGTGAGACACAAGCTGCGGTGTTTGATGCCCTGGGAATGAAAATGGGCTGATTAAATCATTAACCATGTGCTGGGAGAGAAAGAGCATTGCAGTGACGTATCATATCATCGTATTCGTAGCTTGTGAAATACTTTATAATTATCAACAAATGTTTCTTTTCTGCACACACATATTTGCTTTTGCAGTTGTACAGAAACTGAATTTCTGGGACACGAGGAAGCCTCGAACAGAATCGGTGACTTGCCTCTTTTATTGTATTGATCTTCAGGAATGCACATATTGTATACACTTGAAAAGGAGCGTACCGTTTGCACACAGGAAGCATACAATGAATGCTTCTTTGCAATTGCTGCCATTTCTAAGACAGCTTAAGAGTTTACGCACTTACAGTAGGTGGATATCTACAAGTGCACACCGGTAAACATATTATTCTCCGGCTTAAGGGCATCAACACATTGCATTCTGTGTAAAATTCTTTGAACTGCTTGGGGATTAATTCAAAGCAAGAGTCTGTGTCAATCTCTGCTATTATTTGCAGTGACAGTGTTAAGATGAATAAAGCAGGCCAAGACATTTCCACTGAGATTGTGTGTTTAACATAACAAAAGGATGTTTTTCCCTGCATCTTATTCTCTTTTCTGAGAAACCTTGATTTCATTCAGGCAGTCAGTCAGTTTGCTATAATCTCTCTTTCTCATTGCCTTGTTGTTTAAGCCCCTGTGAAGCCCCCATCTTTTTCTTACCCTTCATAATATTTCTCTTTCTTTCTTGCTTTCTTTCCTCTCTGAGGATTTGACCCAGACTTTTGCATATTAAATTATTTATTTGTTTCTTATTTGCATGAGGGCCGAGGGTCTGACGGTGCACGTGTTTGGGTGTGTGTGCGGATCGGAATGGAAGGGCGGGGGCTCGATATAAGAGGTCAAAGAATAAGGATGATGTGGTTATGGGTTTGCAATTAATGAATTTACATACGGTAATAGGGAATGTTTGGCAGGCAAAATGCTGCTCCCAGATGGGAACAAGTCTGACCTCTGACAAATGGATTGATCACAGAAGCAGAGAGAGAAGGAGAAGGAGGAAGAGAGAGAGGGACTGACCTGAGAGAAAACAGACCATTCTCCCACTTAATTTCACAGACACTCATTTAGAGACGTTTTCATATGAGAGAGCGCAAAGGAAAAGAGATTAAATTGCTTCATGCATTGATAATATCTTATATTTTGTATTAGATGGAGACAGGACAGAGCCAAAGAAAGAACGAGGGAGAGAGATCGACAGACTGACCAATCTCTGGGCGATCTCCTTAATTTCACAGACGCTCATTTACAGGCGTTTTCATAGAGGAGGGAGAAATTAAATTGCTTCATGCATTGAAAATGTCATATTTTTTGTAAAAGAGTGAGAAAGGAGATAGAGGGCATGAACCCACTGGTCTTTTGGTCTGCAATTCCTCTGAATCCAATTCAGAGTTACTGCTTCCTATCCCATTGCCCTATTCATTGGCTCACCTCAAATTCTGATTGCACTGAGAAGTGCATTGATTTAGAGCACCGGGCTGGTGATATTAAGTTTTTCTCATTGTCAACAAATCCCATGAAAATACCAAAACCAACAGAGAATTGATTCCACCGCTGCAACTGCAATGATATTTACTTGTTGCAGATATGCATGTTTTTCTCCTTTGCACATGACAGGTGTGTGTGGAAACAGGAGTGTGCTGAGATGGGGAAGGAAAAGGCTGACCGGCCAATATGGTGACTGGCTTCCATTCAATTCAGTTCTACAGCATCTAATCACAGCAACAGTCACCCCAAGGTGTTTTATATTGTAAGGTAGAGACCCCACAGAAAAACCCAACAATCAGACGACCCCCTATGAGCAAGAACTTGGCGACAGGGGGAAGGAAAAACTCCCTTTTAACAGGAAGAAACATCCGGCAGACCAGGCTCAAGAAGGGGCGGGGCCATCTGCTGCGACCGGATTGGGTGAGAGAAGGAAGACATGATGTGGACGAGAGACAGAGATTAATAACTAGTATGATTTAGTTTAGAGAGGTCGATTAACACGTGGGCCGGGTCCTCAGAAGGTCGGGTAGGCCGGAAGTGAGCGGCTGTGAAATTGGACGGTGAAAACCATGGAGGAACCCTCAAACAAAATTTTATTTTATCAAATCTAATCTAATAACTTTAATCTCAGCCAAACCGATTTACTCACGAACAAATAAAACACTGAAAAAAGCCCAACAATAACATTTTTAGGTTGTCTAAGTGACTTATATATCACGTTTAACCTGAGTAGCAAAAGACTGCGGTGATCTGAAAATGATGTGCAGGGGAGTTGTGCCGTTCTCGCCGGCTCTAGTGACCCTCGAGCTCCCGGCTAGCTATCGAGCTGGTGGGTAACGGACGTCTCCGAAAACTTCAGCGCACTTTTGCAAATATGCGATACCTTGATAAACCCAGCAGATATTTGAAGTTTACACAGCTACTTTCTCGCCTGAAAATATGTTAAAAGTTTATTTTGTGACCGAGAAAGATTAATAAGAGTAATTTTAAAACTTAGTAGCAGCCGCCATTGTTGGAAACTGGAGTTTGGCTGGGCCGCGCTATGAATTCTGGAATATGGTGGGCCACGAAGGATAAACCTGACCCATCCTTCAAATTCGGGGAAAAGGAGGACGCATTTGTCGGCTGCATTTGGAGGAGTCTACGGGAGTGTCCAAAATCATGGGCTGCATCCTACTGAGGTCACATTTGTAGGCCAATTACATCACAGTGACGGAGGCTGTCCAAATTCATAGACTTCTAACGACCCAGCCCACGTAGGCCACGAAGGACAGGTCCTCAGGAGGATGTAGCCCATGAATCTGGACACCCCCATAGTGAGTGAAGAAGAAACACCCAGTGCATCATGGGAATCCCCCAGCAGCCTCCACCTATTGCAGCATAACTAAGGGAGGATTCAGGGTCACCTGATCCAGCCCTAATTATATGCTTTAGCAAAAAGGAAAGTTTGAAGCCTAATCTTAAAAGTAGAGATAAAAGTAAAAGTCTGTCTCCTGAATCCGGGCTTGTTGTTTGTGTTCATAAAAAGATAAATAAATAAAAAGTGATTCCTCACCTCGTGCACCTCAAAACTCCTGCCCTTTGCTCTTCATTGATCTCCTCCACTGCGTCAGAATGACAGCCCTTCAAACTTGAGTTGAATTCACCGTGACATAAACGATTAAACGGCAACAAAAACGTCTGCCTTTGCAACGCACTCTGAACAGGGAGCGGAGTTACAGTGACAGGTTGTTTTCATCAGATGTTCTCCATCAGATGCTTCATAACGTTAGAGCAGAGCTTGGCATTGACGCTTAATCCTAGGTGACGAATTTGGAGCGCACAACCCTGTAACCATCGGGAACAGCAAAGCACAATCATGAGTTATGTTTGCTGTATGATTCCCAGCTGTTTATGACACACCAACATATTTTTATCCTGTCTGATCTGGAGGGACAAACAAAAATAAAAATAAACAACCAGCCCACCTCACAGGACAAGCCACATGTTGCAGGAAGCTTTGGGATGTTGAGCATATCCTGTGTTTCTTTGCATTAAACAGTTTTCTCTGAACGCAGCTTATCTGCTGTTGACAACAAAAACAGGTTTGGTTGCTTCTTGGGTTTTTTCTTTCTTCCACAGTTGTAAGTCTGTATATGTTTTGACGTGACTGATCAACACACACAGCGTGCAAGCACATTTTGGGGATAAATTACACAGACGTGAAGTAAGTATTCCTTCTTCTTAGTGAAGTTAAAGTCGGCTTTGATGTATTTTAGCATTTTTCTGTGGCATCAGTGGCAAATAGAGAGTGTGTCTTTGTCACGCTGTCACACACACGGTCCCATCCCCACAGCTAATAGGTTTCAGGGGCTGTCGGAATAATTCTCTGCTTGTTATACACACATAATTAGTTTTTAAAGTAGCTTTCCATGAATATAGTATCAATTACTTCCTCTCACTTCGTTATCCTCCTTGGAGACAGGTGGATTTAGTTGGCTCGCGTTTCCTGACGTGACAGCGTGTTAATTGAGCTATTACCCAGAGGTGTGTGTGTGTGTGTGTGTGTCGGTGTGAAGCAGAAAAAAGAGAGATGCAAACTCAAGGTGTGTTCGAGTTCGGTTCATGTAAACACATGCTTCTTCACAGGTGCTTGGTCATATTTTATTTCTTTCTTGTCTAATTAGCACAGCAAACTGAGAGGTGTGAAATTCAGAATTTCTCTCATTTTGGTTTATTCGTTGATTTATTTTCAGTTCTGTCACTTTTTTTTGGCAAACAGCAAAAAGAATGACTCTTTTCCTTTTTTTTTTTTTTTTTTTTTTTTTTTTTTAAATGACATCAGAAACAGCAGTATGCGACATTACGTGATGGCAGAGCTTCAGTTCATCCTTTGTCATTTTTTTTTTTTTTTTTAATAAATAGGACAGGGGGAATGAATGAGAGAAAGAGGGGGAGAGAAAGAAAGAAAACCAAAGGGGAGAAGAGACGGTGAGAAGGGGGGGGAAGAGAGAGAAAAAAAAAAAAAAAAAAGAACTCCTGGGTCACCTGTATGGAGAAAAAAACAAAAAACAAAAAACAAACAAACAGAGGAGACAGCAAACAACAAAGAGCAACATAATAATAGAGAAAACAAAGCACCATCACAATAAACTAGCTAGCCATAGATATCAATATTTACTAAATAATAAACGATATTGTGCAGCACGCAAGATAGACAGCGCGCAGTGTGCTTTGAGGCAGCAGCCAAGAAAGCTTTAGTCCGCATCTGTGAATACCCATGTGTGCATACCTGTGTGGATCAGCATGCTTGCATTCCAAAGGTTTCTCCATGTAATGATCTGCTAGGGAGTGTGGGGGGGCCACAGCCCCGTCCTCCAGGGTGTGAAGCGGGTATGGAGGAGATCAAAACTCTAGACATCCAGAGGCCCCCAGAACACAAGAGACCATGGAAGACCAACAGAGGGGCAGCCGCGCCACTGTCCCAGTAAGAGCTGAGGAGAGTCCCAGATGAGGGCTCGCCCAGCAGCCGCGGAGCAGAAGCCAGGGGGAGTTGCAGTGACGCGCAGAATGACTCTTTTCCACCTTTTTGGTATTGAGCGACTGCAGGAATCCAAGCCTTTTATGATTCTTCTGTACATTTATAAATCAAACACAACAAACACAACATGAACGCATGATTTTGATTATAGTGTTTCTATAGAAAAGAGAAAAGATGTGTACTCAGGTTTCAAGATGCTTGGATTATAATCTTTGCATGCTGCAACATTTTCTGTCTTTTATACATAAAATATCATCTTACACATGCAGGGATCCAAGTATTACAGATTACATACAGTACTGAGCAAAAGTTTTAGCTAGGTGAGAAAAAATGCTGTAAACAAAGAATATGTTAATCATTTATTTTCATCAGTCAACAAAATGCAGCGAATGAACAAAAGAGAAATCTAAATCACATCAGTATTTGGTGTGACCACAGTGGTTGAAGGAACTCAGCTGGTAGGTTGTTCCTGACATCTATGTACGGCAAGTTTATTTGTATAGCACAATTCAACAACAAGGTGATTCAAAGTGCTTTACAGAGACATTAAAGAACAAAAACAAATAAAAAGCATGATTTAAAATTGATTAAAAAAACAGCAGATAAAATCAGTAGTTAAATGTAAGTTTTGAAATTTGAGCTTAAAAGTGTGGATTTGGTGCTTTATTCAAATGCAGCTGAGAACAGGTGAGTCTTCAACCTGGATTTAAATAAACTGAGTGTTTCAGCTGATCTGAGGCTTTCTGGGAGTTTGTTCCAGATATAAGGAGCATAGAAGCTGAATGCAGCTTCTCCGTGTCTGGTTCTGACTCTGGGAACTGATAAAAGACCGGATCCAGATGACCTGAGGGATCTGGAAGGTTCATACTGGGTCAGGAGGTCACTGATGTATTTTGGTCCTAAACCATTCAGAGCTTTATAGACCAGCATCAGAACTTTAAAGTCTATCCTCTGACGGACAGGCAGCCAGTGTAAGGACCTCAGAGCTGGACTGATGTGGTCCACTTTTTTGGTCTTAGTGAGGACTCGAGCAGCAGAGTTCTGAATGAGCTGTAGTTGTCTGACTGATTTTTTAGGTAGACCTGTAAAGATGCTGTTACAGTAATCAAGCCTACTAAAGATGAATGCATGGACTAGTTTTTCCAGGTCCCGTTGAGACGTCAGATCTTTTATCCTTGAGGTGATAGTAAGCTGACTTTGTTATTGTCTTAATGTGTTTTTCTAAGTTTAGGTCTGCATCCATCACTACACCCAAATTTCTCGCCTGGTTTGTGGTTTTTAGGTGTATAGATTGAAGTTCTCTGGTGACCTGTAATCGTTTTTCTTTGGCGCCAAAGACTATTACCTCAGTTTTGTTTTTGTTTAGCTGGAGAAAATTGTGGCACAACTAGTCATTAATTTCCTCAATGCATTTACCAAGCGCCTGTACAGGGCCTCGGTCTCCTGGTGACATTGTGATATATATTTGTGTGTCATCTGCATAGCTGTGGTAGTTTATTTTGTTGTTCTTTATAATCTGTGCCAGTGGGAGCATGTAAATGTTAAACAGAAGGGGTCCCAAGATGGAACCTTGGGGAACTCCACATGTGATACTTATATATAAGCCATATGTAGGCTTCCTCACATCCTTCTGACTCTTCATGTAATCCCAGACACGCTCGATGATGTCAGAGCTCTGTGGGGACCGGACCATCACTTCCAGGACTTCTTGTTCTTTACACTGAAGATAGTTCTTAATGACTTTGGCTGTGTTTGGGCTCGTTGTCCTGCTGCAGAATATATTTGGGGCCAATAAACAATCATTTATATTTCTGAAAGGATTCTTTGTTTGCAGCATTTTTTCCACACCTGCCTAAAACCTTTGCACACTACTGTATATGTGTGTGTGTGTGTGTGTGTGTGTGTGTGTGTGTGTGTGTGTGTGTGTGTGTGTGTGTGTGTGTGTGTGTGTACATGTATGTTTATACAAGTGTGTGTGTGTGTGTGTGTGTGTGTGTGTGTGTGTGTGTGTGTGTGTGTGTGTGTGTGTGTGTGTGTGTGTGTACATGTATGTTTATACAAGTGTGTGTGTGTGTGTGTGTGTGTGTGTGTGTGTGTGTGTGTGTGTGTGTGTGTGTGTGTGTATATCCGTAAATTTGAATATCTTTTGATGTGTTACTGGTGTTATAAAAGCAAATACATGTAACAAATTGTAAGAAATAATTTATGATGGATACGGGCATAAACAGGAAGAAAAGGTGTTATTAGTGCTATTAGTTACTGAATAATGTAAAATGGTGTGGGATTAAATAAGCTCATGCTTCTTCCTTTTTGAACATGTAAGTTAATTATAATTATTACTGTTTCTTTTTCCTTTTGATTTGCCTTCTTTGTTTCTCTGTTGTTGTTGTTGTAATACTATTTTAACATGTTCAAAATAAAGATAGAATATAACACAATTACTAAATATCCACAGGACGTACTGCTCGTGGGTATTTGTAATTCAGTCATTTCTGAAACATGTAAAACACAGCGAGTAAAACATGCTGATCACAGGGCTCTGTGCTGACATCCACTGGCTGCTAGATTTTTGTGACTGAAACATAATTAAACTAGTTGAAAGATTATTACAAGCATCTTCAAAGACCATTACTAAAACCCTATAAGGATAAAAGTGGGAACAACACAAAACCAAAAGGAGCTGTTGATTAAATACATCAGAATCCTCAAATCTGTCAAAGCATAAATAAAAAACTTGAGTTACTTCTAATTCTCTTTGAACTTTTTTGTGTTTCTTGTGCATCCATATCTGCTTTGTAAACTGCGTGTGCTGAAATCTCATCTGCAAAAAATAGAAGATTGTGCAAATTTTGCACCTTCTAAATCTTCCAGTGCCTGTCTAGATTGAGACTTTATTTGGATACAGCTCATCAAATCTGTGCATAAAGCACCGATGTCAGGGTTTTTATCACAGAGCAGACAGCACAGCAGATGGTTGCACATAGCCAAAGAGCAGTCTGCTTCCCAAAAGCCACAGAGAAGACACCACATGTTAGCTCTTCTGCACCTTCTTTTTAATTTTGAATCAAACTTACATACAAACACATATTTTCTTTCTAAATGATAAAAAAAAATCCTTTTTAATTCCTGTTATGACAGCTAAGTGGTTATTCTGGCATAAATTATGCATAGAATTCCACTGTATTTGGTTTCCTAACACTTCCACCCATCAGTTAATCAGTCAGTTAATCCATCTATCCAGTGGAATTGTTTTTAGTGTTTTATAAAGGGAAGGGTGGTGCATGTCACAGTGAAGATCTCTGCTGGAACAACGAATGATCGATGGGGCTGCTGTTACTGCAGTGCGTATGTGTGTGAGGTTGCGTGTCAGAGCATGTAGCGGAAGGGTCTATTGACAGCACGCTATTTTTTTCCACTGTGCAGCGAGATATGGGATTTGACCATTTGTGAGGATATGTGTGTGTGTGGGAGCCGGGGCTTTAGGGGTGAGGAAAGAGTGCAGCTGATCAAAATCACCCCGCTGACAGGTCCTAGTATCGATCTGTCTGCATGTGCCCACAACACACAAAAACACGCACACAGCACCAGACCGCAGGATGTAAGAAAAATCTTTCATTGCCACACTGAGTACCAAGTCGGGACATTTATTCAGTTAAGATAATTTATTGATAAGATCTGGAGATTTAGGATGCAATAAGGAGCGCGCAGGCAGAGTAATCTAAGCAGAGAAAAATGTTCAACATTAAAAAGACGGCATTATTGAAGACACCAATCTTGATATAGCATCGTTCGAGATGCATTCGTTATCATGCAAAAAGTGCGGTTTACAAATAACTTCATTCTTTTGTCAGCCCATTATTCAACGTGTCCTATTTCCATATGCATTTTAAGACCAACGAGACTTTATGTGGGTTATGTGCTCAGAAACGGTGGTAGGTGGAATTACATGAATAAGTTCTGATAACACCTACAGCGCAGCCAAATACAATATTCATGCGGTGCTGTTAGGGCAGATGATAGCCTTGTTGTTCACAAATGCATCAAATCAAAATCCATCCCTTCCCTACTGTACTCTGCAAATGCAAATGTAAAGCAAAAGACCTTCAATAGAAAAACTTTCGGGTGCTTTGCAGCTGAAACTGTCTGTGTTATCCAGCTTGTTCTAATAATCTGATGTTTAATCTGCATTGTTTTTGGCCACTTGAGGCCAAACAACAATGTGCAAAAACAACACTGAGGAATATCACCTAATAAAGCACTTGATGTTTCCTCTTTTTGATGTCAGATTATATTTCAGATATGGTTTGGATTAGAACATTTTTACAAAGGGCAAAAGACACCTAGTAACACCCACTTACATCTGGCTTTTATCTTCAGTGGAAAACGGTGTGATCAGCCTTTCTTTCTGGGTCAAATGACCTTACAGTGGTCTGGTATTTATTGGCTCCGGCTCCAGCTGGCAGTGATGGAAATATGTCACCCGGGTTGACGCCCAAAGGTTTGTTCCTTTTCCACTGCTGTGCGCTGTGCTGGGCTGCAATAGTCCTGGCACAAGTTTTTCAAACACATATTGTCCAATCAAAGTTACTCACATCAATCACACATGAAGGATCCACTGTACTCATCTGAGTACAAGCAACTCAACATTAACTCTGCCGGGTGGCCTTTAATTATAGACAAAACTATAGTGCTGAACATATGAGGGGGAAAAGTACGGCTAGATATAAAAGGAGTCAGTCACTTTGCTTTTTTAACAAGTTCAAAGGCATATAATACAGTAATTCAGTTCTGGAACATGCAAGGGAATGAGCACTGTTTGTCGAAGCCAGATGAGGGGCAGCCAATCAGAAGAAGGGCACTTCTAGGAATCGGGTCTTTAAAGAACCAGCGACAGGGTCGTGGGTGGCCAAGATCACTGATGCACATGATGACTGAAGGTCGAGCAATCAGGGTGGCCATGCTGACCACGTCCACCGCCGAAAGCACCAACAATGGATGCGTGAGCATCAGAACTGGACCAATGGATGAAGGTGTCTTAGTCTGATGAATCACATTTTCTTTTACATTACGTCGGGTTAGGGATCTAGTGTGTGTGCATCGTTTACCTGCACTCTAAAAACTATTGTTTAAGCTCAACAAAAAAAATTAACGCAACAGTTTCCATTAATCTTTTTGCGTTAAGATAACTTGTGCAGAAATTACGTTGAACCAACAAACTACATTGAGTTAGAGGAATGAACTTTTCCTCTATAAGTAAAGGTAATTTTAATTTTAATAATTGGTAACTTAAAAACCAACTTAAAAACTTAAAAACATGTTTTTAAGTTGTTTACTCAAAAAATTTATGTTCCTCCAACTTCTTTTTCCATATTATTCAAAACTATTTTTTAAGTGTTATGTAATTAATGATAGTAGTTACGAAAACATTATTTTTAAGTTAATCATTTAAAATATTAAGTAGGTGATTTTCTTCATTATCATCATAATTTTAGCTTTTTCTTGTTTTTATTATTGAACTAGCTTTTAAGAATGGAATGAATTCAACATTTTTAAGCAATTAACTTTTTTTTATTGTTTGTACAGTTTGTACAATTTATATTTTACTTTAGGCAATTCAACACCTTATATTTAAACAGTGAAAATAAACCAGAAATCCACTTAGAAAACATTTGTACTAAGTGTTCAGTAAATGTTAACTTTCAGTGTTCAAACTTTTATGCAGTAAACACATTTAAGATTAATTTTACTCTTGTGTTCTGGGGGCCTCTGGATATCTGGAGTTTTGATCTCCTCCATACCCGCTTCACACCCTGGAGGACGGGGCTGTGGCCCCCCCACACTCCCTAGCAGATCATTACATGGAGAAACCTTTGGAATGCAAGCATGCTGATCCACACAGGTATGCACACATGGGTATTCACAGACGTGGACTAAAGCTTTCTTGGCTGCTGCCTCAAAGCACACTGTGCGCTGTCTATCTTGCGTGCTGCACAATATCGTTTATTATTTAGTAAATATTGATATCTATGACTAGCTAGTTTATTGTGATGGTGCTTTGTTTTCTCTATTATTATGTTGCTCTTTGTTGTTTGCTGTCTCCTCTGTTTGTTTTTTTTGTTTGTTTGTTTTTTTTTTTTTCTCCATACAGGTGACCCAGGAGTTCTTTTTTTTTTTTTTTCTCTCTCTTCCCCCCCCTTCTCACCGTCTCTTCTCCCCTTTGGTTTTCTTTCTTTCTCTCCCCCTCTTTCTCTCATTCATTCCCCCTGTCCTATTTATTAAAAAAAAAAAAAAAAAAAAAAAATGACAAAGGATGAACTGAAGCTCTGCCATCACGTAATGTCGCATACTGCTGTTTCTGATGTCATTTAAAAAAAAAAAAAAAAAAAAAAAAGATTAATTTTACACATACAGGACTCAAAATGGTTAACAATTTTTGAAACAGAGTCAACATGTTTAACATAATGCTGGTTCATTCATCAGCACATCTCTTTGAGGATTAAATGCAGGATAAGTGTTAAGGACAGGGTAGTACAACAACTGTCAAGACACATTTCTTGAATATAATATCAAAAATAACTAGATAGAAAACAATTAGTGTCTTCTATTTTTTATCAACACTATCATTTTTTCCCAGTGGACTTCCAAATACAAAGCAACACAATCTGAATAAAATTTCTTAGTGCTCAAAACAAGTGACATCTTTAGAACATACTGTTCTTGAGACTTGTTACTTTTGCACTGGCTCGCAGTCCATCAAGATCAAGCAACAGCTTCTGAAAGACTTCGAAAGTATATTTCAGTTCCTTGCAATAGCTCAGATTGAGAGCATATATTATGCCCATGAGTAACGCACAGCAACTTGGGATATCCGGGCCCTCCAGGATTTTTGTTCCTTCTACCACAATGGTTGCAGTCTTGTGGTCAGATCCAGGGGTATACCGGTCACCGATGATGGCAATTTTCATCACCTGCCTTTCTAGGTTGGCCTCAAATTCTTCTGTGTCCTTGTAAAGCACATTTAAAAAATAGGTTAGTTGATTATACATTAGACTTTTATCCTTGCTGAATCTTAATAATTCAGAAGATCAGTGCACACACACACACACACACACACACACACACACACACACACACACACACACACACACTGACCCAAATAGGATCTATCAATAAGCATGAGACAAAATTATGGTATCATAAGACAAATCAATAAAAATACAGCCCATTTTTTGTTTTGATTTTTTTTAACCACACAACATGAACAACATTTTCTATGACCAGTTTGACCTGCTCTACCTAAATCGATTTCTAACATGGGATTTACTTGCTTAATGTGAGGTTCACTTGTGTAGGCCTAAAGACAACATTCTAGTTTGTTTTTAAGAAAACTAAACAACAGTATGCCAGGTTTGGTCATCAATTTAGAATGTAAAACTAAGGAAAACAATAAACTCAAATTGAACATATACATAATTATTAGCTTTGACATATTGGATTAGCTGAAATGATTAAGTGAAACGCTACAATCATTAGTTGAATTGTTCATACAAATTTACACTGTGATCAGTGTGGATTTATTTGTGTTTAAGATGCTGAATTACTTACACCAAACTCCATGAAAAGGTCTTCTTCCTTCTCTCCAAGGTATGTGATAAGGCAGCGGATGGCTACTTCTCTGCGCATTTCAATTGTATTGTGCTATTCAAGAAAAAAAAAAGATAAAGTATGAGTATAAACTACATGGGTGACTGCCAACAAAGTGCATTTCAAAGATAACACAAAGTGCAACACAAAGTCTAAATAGTTATCATACCTCAAGAAGCATGTCCTTGATCTGCCTGATTCTCACTCCTTTAGCTCCTCCCCTTGATGAAACGACATCCATCAGTTTTGGGGTGCAATGGTCAAGTTTAGCCATAAACGTGGATTCCAGGCTTACAGTGGTTATTCTCTTGAACTCTTCCTTTATCTGTAGATGACACAAACAGAAGAATTAATCCTTGCAGAAAATTAGCTATATTGCATTAATGAATGTTCTAATACATTAGTTAAAGAGGAACAACTAAATCTGTATGAACCACAATAGTAAAATGGACAACATCAAAATGGCCCACTATTACTGATTGTTTTTTTTTCCCCATACTCTTTAAATGAGTCACTTGTGAAAAGCTGGACCAGTTAAATACTCTGTTATAGGAAACTGCAACCATTATTCCAAGCAAATGTCAGACTTCACCAAAATTATCTTTAAAAGAAACCTGTTGTTTTCAAAGCATTTAAGATAAACTTGCTTTAAACTGATAATCCATCACATTCATCATTTAATTTTTTTACATTTTATTCTGTACTGTTGGAGTCATGTTTCTGCTTATTTACTGTTGCATTCAAAAATATTTGTGTATGAGAATGTTTATTTTTTTTACTTTGTGCATTAGGATTAAGATTGTAATCAGAAAATCAAATATAGAACATATGGGGAGTCATATGAGTGTATTATGTATGAAATGTAAGAGAAAAATTTTTGGTACCTGTGTCGCATCAAATAATGCAGGCCAACGCTCCATGAAGTTCCTGATAGCGGGTGCCTCATATACGATTTCTTGCCTGCGAAGAGAGAATGTCTTACCCATTTTCCCTGCAATCACCTGGCAATTATCCCTTTTCGTCACTTCACACAAGAGGTCCACTCTTTCCTTCTCCAAACTTCCACTTGTTTCCCCTTGAGGATGTGGAGGTAGGTAATTTACTTCAGCCTTTTTAGGCTTTTTAACATTTTTAGCAGGAGCCTGCTCATGTGCTGGTTTCCTCTTGAGTGAGTTCACCACAATTTCGGGGCAGCCAGTACCTCGAAGTTTGGATCTGAAGTTGTTCATTTTATATTTGAGGCGCTGAATCCATCCATAACATCCATGAAAAGAACCTGGTTCTTTGAGGCAGGGATGTTTTTTAGTCAAGGTCTCTGCTACTTGACTTAGTTGTGCACTTGATGGATAAGCAGTGTACTCAAAAATAGCCTCAGCTAAACTTCCAAGGATGTCTGGAAGTAGTGTGATAAGATCTTTAGTACCAAAAACAGTCCCAGAACAAATGAAGTTTTGATTGCCGGACTGCAGCAGAATCTCCGTACTGGTAGAAAAACGAGGGATTGGAAATTCTATGGGCCATCCATTTGATCGCTGGACTGGTATTTCTGTCTCTAATTCTGAAGAGACAGGCAATGTGTCATGTGACAATGCAGATGAGCAGGCATCATCAGAAAATTGAAGAGGATCATCAGCAAGGCTTGTAAAGGATCTGTCTACATCTGTTAAGGTCAGAGTTACTGTAGGAGGTTCCTGGATATAGATCACCTTGATGGTGTCCTTATCCTTAATGTCAGTTGTTGAAAGCAAGGAGAAAAACTCATTACCAAAATCAGCATCCTTGTAATGCAAACAGAAATCCCCAGAAATCCTAAATGTATCTTGAACAACTGAATGAAGTTCCTCAACTGTTCCAGGGATTCCAGATGGTAATGCCAGTTTCTGGACATCATGTTCTGAAAGAATCACTCGTAGATGGGCTGGTTGTGACATTAATGAATCTGTAATAATAAAAAAAAAGGTATAAAATGTTTCAGTGAGCACCATAACAATGAAGGTAAGTAAAAAATGCACAATAGCGTTTCCCACAGAGTTGGCTTCACAAAATACCAGGCCAACACCAAACTCTATTCCTTCTAATTTTTCTCAATCTGTTTTAAATGAAAACATGAAGACTACATTATAACAACGTCAACAACAATAACATACTATGTTCTTGCACATTATTTGCATCTTGTACCCACATCTTAATGTAATGTCAGGCTGATCATCATATAAAAGTTACAAATGAGAAAACCCTGTTACTGTCTTTTTGTTCTGGACTTTTGTTGACTTCCAAATTTGACAAGTCAAGGCTATGTTGGCATTCTATGGGACATAAATGTAACGTTTCAGGGTTACAATGCTTTTTCCACCAAGCATGTAAGGTGTTAAGGGGAAGATATCAGACAGCTCTGCTGGCTCTAGCACTTTCACAGTGTGTGTTTTCTCAAGAACATAGCTCCTGAGATGCTCAATTGACCAAGAACTTAAGCATTTAACAATGAATACAAGCATGCCCTTTGGATCAACTCTCCAAAATCTGTCACACCACCCGTCGAGCCATTAGCCAAAATCATGCCAACTGCATACTTTGTGCCGCTATAACATACATTGTTGGCTATCTGAATGCGTGTTTCACCAGCAAATTTAGCATGCAGTGCTTCCTTGATGTCTTCTCTTAGCACAGTAACATCTACAGTAGACAGTTGTGTGGCCTGCAAGACAGGTTTCACAGCACTGGGATCATGCTGGTTGTATGCCATCATCAACTGATGTTTCATGGACAGTGACAATAGAATATTTCGAAAGCTGTGAGTGTGCCTAACAACACGCTTAAAAAAGCTGTGTTTGGCCTCAAACCGCATGGTCCAAAGCAACACAAGTGGACCATAGGCCCTGATCAGCTGTGGATAATGCTCCAGGTAGTGATGTTTGGGGATTAATTTTTCATGTGGGAAAACCTGGAGAAACCTGTGTCTGTGTTCAGAGATCTTGCTGTCTAGGTAACAGATACTCTCCTCTGTGTGAACATGACTTACAACAAGCTCAGCTATGTCCTTCAGTACTAGAAGTACTTCCCAAGCTGGTTCACCCTCAGGGATTTTTGATCCAATTATGAGGGGTAGGAACCGCAGCAATGACCAGTTTTCATGGGCATTCCCTCCAACACTTTTCTTTGCTGCAAAATTCAGAGGGACCTGTTGTGGAGCATCAGTCTTGTCTGACCATTTGTAGGGGAATGTTTTGATGTTTTTGTTGAGTTCATCAAGAGTGAAGTATTTACTCTTAATGAACACTTGAAGACACAGAGCCAGCTCACGAGGGACTATACCTTCAAACAGATCGTGCAACAAATCAGGTGGGTATCCTGTCAAAACATTGAAGTACTTCAGATTCTCTGTAAGTGCACACTGTCTCTTGACTCCACATACATGTGTCAAAGCAGGGTTCTCCTGCACATTCTGGATGTGCATTTGATGCTGTTCTGTGGTTCTGGGTTGAAATGCGCCTGTTCTTACTTCTGCCACCTGAAACTCTGACTGCTCAGCCAGACAAAATCTACAAAAGTAAGAACTGCAGAAGTTTTCTACAAATCCTCCCACAGAATGGGCTCCAAGATTATCTGCAACAATACTAAACACTGTTCCTTTAACTTTTCTGCCTAATGCTGGGACATACAGGCCCTCCTCCTCCAAGCTCACAAGGTCTTTCAGCAGTGGCTCCAGTACAGTACTGTAACCAAATCTTTTTACATCATCAGCCTTGCAGAGAATTGCTAAGAAGATGGAGGTCAGTGAAGATCTGAGCTGTGCAGGAATATCAGCTATCACCCAGTACACAGCAGTGACTTTGTGTTTTTTCCTTGACGTGCCCAAGGGATTGCATATTTCAAAGTCATCAATATACAGAATAATAGCAATGGTAGGATCTTCTCCAGAAAACAACTCATTTGTTTTATAATAAATGCCATCACAAAATGCCCTGTACTGTGTTCCATCTCTACCTTGAGGTTTTTCATCATGCAAGATCAAATCCTGGATCTCTTTCCGTGTCATAGCCTGAAGCAATGACTTCAGAATAGGAACATACTGGAAGCTTCTGTCTTCCTCCCTACTAAGTGCATACTCCACTGGTTCCACTACAGCAAACTGCTCCTTAAAATATGCCCTTCTCTTGTAGGCAGAAGAAAGTGAACCACCACTACACAAGGTGGAGGTAAAGGGGTTGGCCTCACAAAGCTCTGTCACCATATCTGACACAACAGATTCATCTATCTCACAATTGTTCTTCCTCAGACAGGACTGTAAAATCTCTTTTATGAGGGGGCCTGATGTTGTTTCGGTGATAAAGTGTAATTCCTCAATAATCTCATCAATACACTTGTTAGATACATTAAATTTGCTCTCCAGTTTTAGAAACAACAATGCCATGTTTTTTTCAATGATATTTGGTAGATCTCTCACATCATCATCGTTACCTTGACCATCATTGGTAATCGATAATTCCTCATCCTGAACATCCATATTACTACAATCTTCTGTATTTGAAGAACACACATACCTTTTTAACAGGTTTTCCTTGAAGTCTTGCAGTGAATGAGGAGTATGCCTTCGGCTTCTGTGGGAGGCAAATGTTCCATAAACATTAGTGCTGAAATTGCAGTTTTTAAATACACAAATGACCGTTTCGTGTTTTTTCAAATGTCGACCAAGGTGCTCGAAAAACAGTTTTTCTGTGGAGATTGCACTGGTGCTACAACTCTGGCAAGTGAAAGACAGAGTTTCTGCAGATCTGACTCGTTCCTGAGTTTCCTGAGAGTGATTTCTTGATAGATGTGATCTAAGGCTACCCCAAGTTTTGAAGGAACAAAAACAATCTTGGTGAGGACATGGGAGACATCCCCCTCCATAACTATGGCGTAATCTATAATGTTTTAGCAGCCCTGTTTTTGTAGTGGTTACAAATTTACACAATTTGCACACCCAGCCCATTTTGTAAAAATGTGTACTAACTTAACAAACTACTAATGACCCTAGATAATCATACTATGTACAAACTGCTTACGTAAAGTCTTAATGTCAAGTAGGTTTACATAACCTATGCCAGAATGATGCTGTCGGAATCACATTAACAATATTTCACACAACCTGTGTTAGAAAAAGTAATAAAGCTAGATACAACTTTAAAGATCAAGAACAATACTTACTTTAAGCTGTATCCCAATAGTAACCACAATAAAATGTAATATTATTTAAGGCGTCTCGTTATGCAAGTTTTATAAAGACATAAAATAAGTGAGCCAGACAGAAAAAAAAGGTTTATATGGTTATCCCTCTGACAAAGTTATTCACAGCTTAAAGGCTTCCAATTTTAAAAAAAAGTCAGCCTAAAAAAAGTCACAATTTCTGATCAAAATTAGATTGCATTGTGTAGCAAAACTTCAACCATGCTTTTCCTAGCTACAGCAACACTATCTAGCTAAAGACTTTTGTCAAATGAAACTTTATAAGTCTTAACCACTCCTGTGCTAAAGTTTAGAATGGCTAGCATTAGCTACATGTGGTAGTGCAAAATATTTCCTCAAGTGTATCAGCATAACATCATACACAAATCCACCAATGAGACTAGCACAAATCCTTTGCTTTAGTAGAACTGTTATTTGTAAATTAAATGTTACTTACCTTGAAATTTCTTTTACATAAGCTTGCAAGTCCGCCATGCAAGCACAGTCTTAATATGTGAATTTGCCCGGGCACGTTAAGTGAGTAGGGGAGGGAACTTGAAATCAGAAGTTACAATGGAGAAAAAATAAGTTATCTATTCAATTTCTTTGAGTAATTGCAACTTGAATTTTGTTTTGGACACATTAATATTGGGATTTAATTTCATATTACATACAAAATTAATTTGATGTAATTACCAAAATTATTAATTCATCACAACCCCAAAAATAAAGTTTGCAACTTAGAAGATCTATCTTAATCAGTAAATTTGAATTTTTATCTTGCAACCATGGATTTAATCAAGTGGTGGTAAAAGGCCTGATGAATTACTTTTTAGAGTGTGGGGGGCACCTGGCACCAAGATACACTATGGGAAGTTCAGGAATGGGAGTTGTTTAGGAGCAGTTTGAGGAACACAACAACCTGTTTGAGGTGTTGACTTGGCTTCCAAATTCCCCAGATGTCAATCCAATCAAGCATGTGTGGGAAGTTTGATCCAAGGAGCCCTCACCTCGCAACTTACAAGACTGCAAATGTATCTGTTAAACACTTTATAGTTATGTGTGTATAATAATTACTTGCATCTCAGACTGTTTGCAACCTTAAGCAAGTACAAAGCCAAGAAGAGTTTATTACATCAGCAGTAAGTTTAAGGGTTGGCCAGGATAAATAATTAGTGTTTATTAGTATTTCTATTTAAGTCACCCCACTGTCTTCAGCCACATGTGCTGCTGTCTTGTCTTCTCCTCTGAAAGGTTTCTGTTCATTTGATCTCAAGCTGCTTAGTAAGAATATGAGTGAACACTTAATATTCAGTGTTATTATAAAGGTTATTTTAGGATAAGAACAAATTATATGTCCATCCAATAATGTGCTTTCATGATTCATGATATTTGTACCCTGTGTATGTGTGTTTGTGAGTGCTCGTGTTTTTCCATGCTGCAAGCATTACACAGGCATCTTTTAATACTCTACTCTTCCCCACTGTGCCTTTTCATTTTCTTCTTCTTCTTTCCTTAAAACAGAACGTGTTCAACCACATTGATTTGTTTGCCGGTGACTGGATGCACCTGGGCCAGCAGCAGGGGAGCATTCACATCCTAGCATGTTCACTGTGGTTGCTAACGGTTCATAATGGAGGAGGCATGACACAGAACACTGCTGAGGTTAGGATTTTACCATAAGGGGTGAGGAGGGGGCATGAACAGCCATATGGATCAAATGAGAAAGGTTTGAATAGAAGCATGCATGTGTCTATGAATAGAAAAGTAAAGTGGGGATGTAGTCTGGCAGCTGTTCGAGGGTAAGGACTGACTAAAATAGTCAATTATAGTTTGCATGTGATATCATCATCATATGTTCTTGATTGGCTACTTTTTAAAAAATGTTAAACTAAACCAGCCTTTTTAACACTATTTTCTATGCTTAAAGCCAAAATCTGTCAATGCTGTTACTTTAGTCTTACAAACAGCACAAATTCTATTCAAAGCAAAAAATAAAGAACTGCCAGGTAATATTCAGAGTATGTTTTTTTTGAAAGAAGGAAGTTATAATTTAAGGGGTTTTTGTAACTTCAAAACAATGAAGGTACGTACTACAAGAAAAGGCTTTTGTGTTTCTGTTCAAGGAGTGAAACTATGGAACAAACTGAATATGGAATTAAAGCAATGTCCAAACATAAAACTGTTCAAAAAGAGTTATAAAAATATGATCTTCTCGATCTATAAAGAAAAGGAAAATATTTAAATTAAGTGAATGTCTCTATTTAAAAACAAACAAACAAAAAATTCATGATGTGATATTATAGTATATAGTATATCAGAAATCTGTTCACTATTTTTATTACAAATTATATCAGTAAGGAAGCTGACTAAATATTCACTGATAATTTATGGGACAGGGGTGGGATTAAATAAGTGTTTACTTCTTCCCACTCCCTTTCAACATGTAAATTAATCAGAATGTTTTTTTGTATGTAATTTGTATAGTATTTTTTTTTCTCTCATTTCTTTTCTAAATGTACTTGTATATTGTTCACATGTTGAAATAAATTACCAATCAATCAATCAATCAATCAATCAATCAATCAAAGTGTAACAGTATTCTCTTGTTTCCTCTTTCTCTTTAGCAGTTATGCACAGTTATCCATGAACATGATTTTAATTTGCCAGACCTTTTGTATAGTTTGCATTGTGGTTGTAGAATTTATTATTTGGGACTATTTTATATTATTTTTAGATTTGACCATGATTTTAGTTTTGATATGAGTCACTTATATATTTGCTGTGAATTAGCCACAGTTTTTGATATTTTATATTTTGTTTTCTCATCACCTTTAAATAGGAAATTATAATATCATGGATACAGTTTCAGTGTTTTTATAACAGATCTTAGCAGCGGGGTCGGTTTGTGGAGACCGCCATGCTTCTGCCATCTGTGCCACAGCGGCCGAGACGGACATCACTGTTCTGTCTAATCGTGTATTAAGTATGTGGGTAGAGACTCATCCTGCACCTTCAGATTCAACATATGAAGGGTCACAAGAAGGAAAATCCAAAACGAAGAGACAATGCATGTACTTTTGGGTTTTGGAGCTCCACGTGGTCTTTCAGGGAACTGCGGTTTTTGGCACTTTATGTCAAACGTATTTATTTGTTAAATAATAATAAAGAGGTTGCTGCTTTAAAGTAGATCTATTGGAAGTGTTGGAAAAAAGTGCAAAATAAAATTAAACAGATAACTAAATGAAAAATACGTAACTGCAAAAACTGCAAATTATGTTTAAATTAGTGCTGTCAGTCAGTTCACATAATGAAAAGAATTAACTTGAATTACTTGGAACTCTCAGTCATTTAAAATCAACATAAAATGACCATCAAATGTTTTTGTCTACAGCTATGAATTAATTCTATAATCATGTATAATGCACTGTAAAGATAAACATGGTAAGGGACTTTTTTTAAAAGGCTTTTGCCAATAACCCTTGATCTACAGTACTACAGTACATAATTTTGAAATTATGCAGAAAGATTAGCTGCAAATATACTTCCAACTTTCAAACTTGCATAACAGAAAGAAAGAAGAAAGAAATGCATGCATGCACAATGCTCCTCCTCCCCTGGGTTTCATTAGTAGCAATGGAATTCAGTGACCCAGAAACTAAGCCTAGCCCTAATCAATTTGCAGACGTTCACAAGCATACACTTGAACTGCTAATTACAAAGCCAAACTCCTCCCCACAGGGAGGGGTTTCCTCTTTGAAGATGAGCCAAACAGTGAAAAGCCAAAATATTTTGTAAATACAGTATTTTCATTGGTTTCAACATCATAAGGATGAACTTGTGCCAGAAGATGTTCATGACTTTGTTTCGGTTTCACAAACCGAAACAAACCATAGTAAAATGGAAAGTCAAAGCCTCCTGTACTTAATATCATATACTTCATTTTTCTCATTGCATGATAACTTCAGGTTTTATTATATGATAATTCAGACACTAACCATGTTCATCTTAAGAAAAATGTATTTATTGTCATTTCACTGTATTTTTGTATTGAATATAACTTTGTAATATTTCTTTGGAACAGACAAAATCCTTGTGTTACACATTACTGAACATCTCACCAGACTGAATGCAGGCTGAAGAAGTTAAAATGAAAGATACAACGTAAAGCTTTGTGTTTAATTAACTCTGCGGTCTAATGAGGAGGCGATGATGCAGATTTTCACATCAGAGTTAATGATGGCTCTACTCTAATGCACCTTCAAGTGTCCGAGGCTTGGCAGCAGAGCAATAGGCCAGGATGCATTTACACTGATTCTCTCATTTACATCTTCTGCTGCAACATGTATGGCTGTATCATATTTTATTATATGCTTAATGGAGGTAGTTATACTTGTCATATTGCAGTATTTTATCAATGCACTTGACAATACTTGTATCAGTAAAAGACTTCAATAGCTAACAACTTCTGAGTCGCAGTGGCAAATCCCTCCACGACTATTTACTCCAAGATTCACGTTATTCTCTTCTGCTCACGAGAGAATAACTCGAGTTCTCACATAACACAACTGAAGCCTGGTAAGAAGTTATATGTGACGGTGGTAGTAAGGAGGGCTGTTAGAAACAAAGCAAAAACTATTTGTTGACATTTTCTTAATAACTCTTGAAGGTTAAGTGTATTTCTGTTTTATGTAGGACAACCTTAAGCATTGTCTTTTCCTATGGTGTTTTTTTTCTTGCCAAATATTGAGCACTGTTCAAACAACAACATCTGTCTGAACACTGCATTGATTTCAGCAGCATTTCCAACAATCTATTTCCATCCATACTGGAGTGAATCCCAGCTATCACATCCTGGACAGGTAGCCACGCTGTAGAGTTAGATTCATCATTTGTTGGACAACGACACATTTTTATAGTTTCGTGGGGTTTCAAGAAAAACTTGGCTTGAGCTGTGTAGGAAATGAAGAAATGAAAGAAAAAAGACAAACAAAATAAACTCTACAGAGAATAGCAACAACTTTCGGGGTGGCCAATCAACAATCTGGTACTTTTTAAAAAAAGTTTCAATGCACTGGTCAGCTCAGCAACCCCAAGAGTCCAGCTGACATTCCACAGATGACAGCTAAAATCCACAACGACAGACTTATTTCTATGGTTAAGGGGGGAACAAGTCTTTCACTGTCATGGTTCTGGGTCATTTGACAGCATTTGTCTCCCTTTTTCTGTTCACGTTCCTCCCCTTGTGTTTCAGTCCTCACTCTCTCCCCCTCCCTCCCGGTCTCATCTCCCTGAACCGTTTCCACCTTTTCCCTTCTTTGTCTCTTCAGTCCGTATAGTATCCAGGTGCATTTCTTCCTCCTGGCTCCTGTGTCAAGCTGCGTGTCTTAATCTGTGTCATTGTGTTTCCTGTTTTACTTTGACAGTCCCGTCTCCGTGTTCAGGTTTTCTTCCTCCTGTCTCGTCTCACCTAATTTGTTCCTGCTGTGTTCCCCATGTGTTTCCACTTCCCTTGTCACACCTCTGTGTATTTATTGTGTAAGTTTCCCCCTTGTTTATTTTTTGGGTGGTCTGTGCTTCATGGGTCATGTGTTCCAGTGTTTAGTTTTAGTTTTCCCAGTGTAGTCTAGTTAGTTTCCTGCTGCCTTTTGTTTTCTATCGCTCTCCAGCCTAAATAATGTCTCTGACATTCACAACCTCTAACCAAGTCAACAGCCACAAGGAGGTCGACTTATCGTTGCCAAAGTCTACAAGCAAGATATGCCTTCATGAATGTAAATACAGAAGGATTACAACAAGCCACAAACCACTGGTTACGCTCGAGAACAGAAACATCTAAAAGAGCCTGATAAGATTCAAGTGTTCTGAAAAGCACAATGTTTTTGGACAGATGAAACCATGGTTCATTTGAATGAGAATGATGGATGAATTCTGACGTGTGCAGGACTACTCTCTGCCCAGATTCAGCCAAAACACTGCAAAACGGATCAGATTAGCATCTGCAGCAGGACAAACCAAAAATCTTTAGATTATTACTTACTACTCAAACATCCAGTCTAGTTAACTTTATCACCTCTGGCAAGGAGGTTATGTGTGTCATAATCTGCATACGTGACAGCTCAAAATGAATGAATACTGATAAAACTTTGTAGGGCTGTAGATTAACAAACCATGAAAATTTACTTACGTCCACCAAGGTCAACGTACTTAGAAACTATGACTTTTACAAGTGTGGTGTTTCTTATCAACACATATAAAGTGACGTATAAAGATTTACATAATGTCAAAACTGACCTCTGACCTCACCCCAACCGGTCTCAGCAGATGGCCCCGCCCCTCCCTGAGCCTGGTTCTGCCGGAGGTTTCTTCCTGTTAAAAAGGAGTTTTTCCTTCCCACTGTCGCCAAAGTGCTGCTCATAGGGGGTCATGTGATTGTTGGGCTTTTCTCTGTATGTATTATTGTAGGGTCTACCTTATAATATAAAGCGCCTTGAGTCGACTGATGTTGTGATTTGGCGCTGTATAAATAAAATTGAATTGATCTGAATGCTTGAAAGTCAGCAGACTGAAGGTCAAAGTGATAATAATGGTATATAGAGCTATTTAAAACAATGCTTTTTCAGATATCAGTTTAAAATCACTCACTCATACTTTTATGTCTTTATGAGGAGAGACCCCCACTCATATCATCGAGCTTCTTCACCCTTGCTCTCCAAGCTGGATCCTTAGATCCACTGATGGTGGCCTTCTGGCTATTCCACAGACGCCCTTTCCAAACCCTAGCAGCAATACTGTGAAACAGTTCACCACTCTACGCACCGTGGACTCTGTGGCTTCTTTTAAAAAACAGTTGAAAACTCAAATATTTAGACGGGCATTTGGGTAAAGTTCTTGTGTATTATGTTGTTTTGTCTGATATGTTTTTATATTACCTGTAAAGCACTTTGTCTTAAAAAGTTCTGTATAAATGAATTTTACTTACTTACTTCTTACTGCTATTGTTTGTATTGACAACATATAGGCATATAGGGAATAATACAGTATATATGTGGATTCTAAGTATCACGTTACCTTGAACCTCTGACCTCTCCTTTAAGGTCAAATAAGGTCAAACTTTCATAAATTCTCTTTTATCTTTAAAGCGATGCTAAAAGTCTAATGTGTTTGTTTATACTGCCAACATTCAGGAAATGATAGTGGTATATGAGGATTCTCAATATCACATTGTAGTGCACATTTGACCTTTCTTTTACATTTCACAGCTGACTCCAAAGGTGTGTTATACCTTTAAAGAAAGTATTGTCAAGAGAAAGAGAAGTTAGTTAAAAATAAACTGTAGGATAACACCATATAATAAGCTCAAGTTTTTCATGTCCAGTTACTACAAATCAATAACTATTATCGATTACCTGCTCCTACATAATGTTTGAGTAATCAAAGTAAACATCTGTCCAGTAAAAGTAAATACTGCAGAGAGCGAGCTGCCTTAGAGGAGGCGTGTGCTCTTGTTATCATTATTGGGTTCATATAAAAAGCAGTAATGTGAGTGACGCCAGCATCAGAGAAAGCAGAAACCTGCAGGTCAGCAGTCTGCTGCCCTAACATCTGGTCTGGTTAACTCGTTAATATAAAGTTGAACATCCTAACACTGCAGGCTAGAACCGAGAATCTGCATTACTGCGTTACTCCCAGCTGCAGCATTAATTGGAGCACTTCCCCTTTAAGAAAGTGAACAGCGTGAAGCGGTGGAGGAGCTGGTCAGGAACTGGTCAGGAGCGGTCGGCAGTGAAGGAATCTCAAAACTTTTCCAAAACATAGTTTTACTGCTCCGTTACCTGCTCCAGTACACGCCCAGTTTACCGCCGAATATCAAAACTGCGTTCCCTTCTTCTTATCGTGCCTGTCCGGGATGTAGTGGATGCAAGTGACGGCTTGGAAAAAAGGAAAGTTGGGAGAGGGAAAACTTGTGGAATGATGCCCGACCGACTGCATCCCTCCCTCCAAAGTTCAGCTAAGGTTGCTAACGTTAGCTAGCGAAGGAGCCAGCTTCGGCTAGCTGTTATGTGAAAGTTTGGATAAACTTTTGTCTGACTGGTAAAACACGTAGAAACACGGCATCTGTGATAGTGGAGGAAGCGTGTGGAGATCGGAGAGCTGTGACAGACTGAAAGCGTCCACCCCGGGTTTGTTATCATAGCCGGGGCTAGTGCAGCTAGCTGATACACAGCTAACTTTATTACAAGTTAACTACAGTTAAGCCGCCGTGAGGCATGACAGGACACACCGCTCAGCTCCATCACGCAAACAGTGCAGCAGTTTAACGCTTCAGGAAGCTGTGTTCAGACCTGCTGAGTGGTATCCTTAGCTATGCTTGAGGAGACGAGAAGAGGAGCGACAGCCATGGTTACCTTTGCATGTGAAGGCGGCTGGATGTACTGAGATCACAAAATGACTCTAATGCCCGTGGAGAGTTCTGGAAAGCAGTTTGGGTTTTAGAAATCTAACTTTTATTTGGATGCAGCTGTGTTCAAGCCACCTACAGCCAGTACTGTGTTTTTACATTTTTGGTATTTGATGACATCCTTGCCTTCTTGTCAAGTCTTTCCGGGAGGCCTTCCTGCATTGTTACGAACATTGCTCATCATCTGCATCCAGAGGGCTCGGATCTGGGATAAGGTGGAGAGCAGCCATCATGAAGGTGACAGTAACATTTGGGCAGACAGGTGTGGTGGTGCCATGCAAGGAGGGATGGACCGTGAGGGACCTCATCCAGCAAGCCACGCAGAGATACAGAAAACTCCTGGAGCAGGTACTGTAGAGAAGTTTGCAAAGCACCTGTCTTTGCAATTACGCCTGATAGCAGTCTTGGCACGAGAAGTGACTCTTTTATTCAACACATTAAACGCAGCACATCTTTATACTGTAACTGTGGCAAAAATCGCAGCTGCAGAAAAATATGTTTTTGTCAGTGATACCCCATAGAGCGAGCGCTCTGCTTGGGAAAAATGAACAAAAAGCATGAACAAATGCAGCCTTATCTCTCTCCGAGTCCATCTCACCCTTGAGCTGTCAGTTAGCTCCATTATTTATTGTAAGAAGTAGTTCTGTAATAATGTGTTAAGATTTTCATGAACTCCGAGACAGATAAGTTTTTATGAAACAGCACTTTCATAACATTTGAGGTTTTCCCCCTGAAGTCATGAAAGAATAATCGAGAGCTCAGTCATTTTTATATCATGAAAGGACCATATGATTTTCACATCTAAAAGTCTTGGGAAATTAGACAAAGCCATGGAGGTCCGGTTTTCCATAATTGCTGTATAAAAAATTAAAAGCATATCTGATATGAATTGTGATGGTCCAGACAGGAGCAGGCGCGAGTCATTTCCAATTTAGTTGTGAGTGTAAAATGCAAATGACTCCGTCTTGTGATTCCTTTATGACTGCTGTTGATTCCCGGCGCTGCTCTCAGGGCAGGAACCCCATGACCCCCATCACACAGCCAAATCTTCTCAGTGACTTGCTTCATATTGGGTCCATTATTCAAAAGGCACAGCAGTCATATGGATGGATCGTCTCAGCTGCGATTGAGGGAGAGATGCCGAAGGTGTGTGTGTGGGTTTATATGAGAGAGTGCTAGAGATGCCGTCCTGTTTTTCTTGCGTCCTGGACCTTTTTTCCTTTTTAATCCGCTTCCACCTGTCCGTATATTACCCCTCACCACACAACCCTCCTGTGTGTTTTGCCCCCTTCATCATATTTATCATTCTTATCTTTTACTCAAATAAATCTCCTGTTCACCTTGTATATTGCTGTGCACGTAGCTCGCGCCGTCATCTCCCTTTTGTTTAAACTGTTCTTCCTCATTGAACACGTCCTCCCTCACATGCAGCTCTTCTTTATAAGATACCCCCATTCCAGCTAGAACTAGAAGGGTATGGATAGAGAAACTGTCACCATCTTCAGCTCAGAAAATGGAAGCTATGATGATGACTACCTCTAGAAGTAAATGTGTCTGAAGAAAAGATTGGTGCGGCTACATGCCTTGAATAAATCAAAGAAAGGGCCTATTTTCATTTTCACAGTAAAGGTCAGTTTACACTGTTTTGACTGTAGTTTGTTTGCTCTTAAGCGTGATGTGTGGTACTGTCTTGAATCCCTGCTGCAGCGAGTGTTGTTGTGTCTCCATTAGCTCTGCTATCACGAGTCTGATTGAGCCGATCATGCTGGAATTAGAGTCAATAAATCTTAGACAACAGTTCACTGAAGAACTGACTCTCAAGTCTCCTTTTAGTAGCTCTGACTTATTAAAAGGAAGCTTTGTTTTAATAATAAAACTGCTATTTGCTTTATAAAGGCATCATCCTTGTGGACGGATGCTGTGTTTCTCAGACCTGTCACAGCAGTTGAGGTCTGCTTCGCTGCAGTTACATATCAGGGAAGGTGGACTGCAGGCTGCAGCATAGATCTAGCGCGGTGCTATGAAGCTAGAGCAGGAACATCTGAGGTGTGCTGCGATGTGAGCGCCTCCCTGCTCTGCTGCTTTGGTCTGTTAGTGTTTAAAGTCTTTGTTTGGTGTCAATGAAATTCTTTGCTAAGAACATGCTCGCTCTGTGTGTTTTGGCCTGCTCTTCTCTTCTTCCTCTGTTTTCTTTCCCTTTTCCCGCTGTCTCCCACACCTTTGTCAGCAAGTCTCAGTCTCTCCTCCTCTTTCCACCTTCGCTCTGCACTTTGTGCTCTCAAATGGTTTTAGCCCTTTTTCCTCTTAATCATTTTCACAGTAATTGTCCTGTTGCTTGTCTTCATTTTTCAACCCCCCCCTTTCAGAACTTTTGACATCAGACTCCAGTTCTGCTTCTTGGGGGATGGTGAATTTGTAGTCTCCTTTTCTTCTTCCTAAGTATTTTCTCTCTCTGTGTTTTTCTGACTTTCTTGTTGTCACTCAGTCGTTTTTCTGCAACACTAATCTCTTGTAGCCGTATAATTTTGGCTGTTAGCGTGTTTCGGGATTAAAAATCTAGGATATATGTGTGTGTTGTACAGTGGTCCAGTCCCTAATCCTCCCTCCCAGTGCCAGGCAAATCATATTTTTATGTCACAGAGACTGCTAGCTTTCTGTCTGTCTCTTTCCCCTTCCTCCCTATCTGCTTCACTCTACTTAGAGAGTATGCTGCTTGGATTAAAAGCGTTTTATTATCTTGTGTTTCTGCATGCACTGTAGCTAACTGATACTGGCAGTACTATTTATCAGCTGCTTTGTTAGGTGTTCCCACAGTGGTGCTTAAGAGGAGCTAATGCACAGCACAGACATTAGCGCTGCATTTGAGCGATCTCAAAAAGAGTTGGGCTTCATGAAATGTAGTCTTAAGGTGAGCTTCTGAGAGGATTTAATTCCTGTTTGTGATCATTTTAGTTTCACATTTATCTCTGAATTAAAACTCGTGTTAGTTTAACCCACAGAGAGGATGGAAGAAACAAAAGGCTTCGATATGGCTGCTTTTTATATGAAACTGCTGTTATTTACTAACACATTAAAGGTCTTTTTCTAACTTTTTCTAATTCCTTTAAAGCTCTTTTTAGAGATAAGGCAGGTCTCGCATCACTAAGTACATAATTTAGCTTGGTTAACACGTTTTAGGATGTGGATTTAGAACTCGTTCACCACACTGATGCTAAGCCATAAATTCTGTTTTTATTATTATTTTGGGGGCTTTTATTAGTTTTTTTAGTGAAGAGAAGGAGAGTGGTGGAAGAGACGCTGCAAACGGCATTGGGTCAGAATCAAGCCTGGGTTGCTGCGATTGGTCTTGTGGTTGCCTCTTAAAACATAACCGTAATTTGTAAAACATAACCATTTTACAAATTTTATATTCAGTAGAGAGTGTGTAATATCACTCATCTTGGAGTTATACGTGAAAAAACAATATAGGCGCTTGTACACAGATAAGTGTAGGAGGGACATCCCTCCCCTTTGTCTCCAGTGAAACTAAGATTGTAGACTCACTTCTCACCTTTCCTGTAAATGCATAGTTTCACGAAATGAGTAAAGAAAAGCACAGAATGAAGGGCATTAGATAAAAAACACTGTGTGGAACCCGTACGTTATAATTACAGGAGCTGCTCGGTCATCGTGAACCATCTCATGAAGCTCCTGGTGCACAGACTTGGTGCTGATGATAATGCCAGATGACGTTTGAACACAGCTGATGGTTGAATATTTGGAAGGGGTGAAAACTCACAGACTGACTTGTTACAGTAACAGACTTGGAACTGCTGAGCTCTTTAAATGAGCCTGCTTTTGACTGATATTACACACCTGTGGCAACGGGACTGAAAACAACAGACATCTTATATTAAGAAGTGTGAACTGGTTCTTTTATCCCTATAGTGTAGATACATTGTTTATCATGTGTTTAGTGAATAGTTTCCCCCCTTTCTTTCTGGCCTGATCTGTTTGCTGCTTGTTGCCCACTTCCTGATTTCTGAGTTTTTTTTGCACCTAAATGTTTCTGAGCTTCAAATAAATTTTAATAATAGACAACAACAATCTGAGTAAATACAAAATGCAGTATTTAAACAATAACACACCTGCCCCGTGTGAAAAACTAATTTCCCCCCTAAACCTAATAACTGGTTGTGTCGCTCTTGGCAGGAGGACACACACTTATGTGTTTATGAGTCTTTCACATTGTTTTGGAGGAGTTCTGGTCCACTGTTCTTTACAGAATTGTTGTAATTCTGCTACTTTGGAGGGTTTTCCAGCATGAATGACCAGTTTGAGGTCACGCCAAAATATCTGAGTCTGATTGAAACCACTACAGAACAGCCCCTGACCATCACACCACCACCACCACCATGTTTTGACTGTTGCTCTGATGTTCTTTTTATGAAATGCAGTATGTAATGGGACTCAAACCTTCCAGAAAGTTCATCTTTTGTTCTCGTCAGTCCGCAGAATATTTTCCCAGAAGTCTTGTGGATCATCCAGATGTTTTTTTTTTGGCAGATGTGAGACGAGCCTTGGTGCTCTTTTTGGTCAGCATTGGTTTTCTCTTTGAACTCTCCAGTTTTGCCCAGTCTCTTTCTTATTGTTGAGTCATGAACTCTGACCTTGACTGAGGCAAGCGAGGCCTGCAGTTCTTGTTCTGGTTCTTCTGTGACCTACTGGGTCACATTGAGAGTGTTCTAACTTACTGCATATGCATCTGGTACACTAGCTGCACAGGGGCTCAGAGGAAAGCACTCCAAGGGATCATTAACACCGCCCAAAAGATCACTGGCTGCCCTCTCCCCACACTGGAAGTCCTACACAACGCCCACTGTTTTAAAAAGGCCCAAAACATCATAAAAGACACCTCACATCCTGGCCACTCCCTGTTCGAACTGTTGCCCTCAGGCAGACGGTACAGGGCAATCAGAGCAAGGACTAATAGACTCAAACACAGCTGTTATCCAACTGCAATAACACATCTGAATACTACAAAAAAATGTCCATCACGCCACTCTTGTGTTAATCTATGCACGGTCTGAAGCATGTGTGTGGGAATGTATGTGAATGTTTTACTGTTATATCTTATTAGTATTTTAAGTATTCTATCTATTTTATTTATTGAATTTTATTGTTTTATTTATATTTTGATATTGCTAGGGATGATGCAATGATCAGGGACCATTCTTAATTTCGTTGTTCTCATGACAATGACAATAAAGTTTCTGATTCTGATTCTGGGTGAGTCGTTGATGCGCTCTTTGAATAATGTTGGCAGGCCAGCCACTCCTGTGAAGCCTCGGACTGATCACAGCGATGACGCTGACTTAGTTTATCAGGCGTTTCTTTAGATTGTGTCACGATGTGTTGATTTTTGAGATCTATTTAAGTCATTTGTGGCAGTCATTTGTGCTGAAATTGAACTGTGGTTAATCACAGTTGATTTGGGAGAAATTATTTCCCGCACAGGACAGGGAGGTTTGGATAACTTTATTCCCTTAGGAAGTGAAATCAGCATTTAAAAAAAGGTGTTTTGTATTTACTCTGATTATCTTTGTGTAATATTAAAAATAGTTTGAGCTGAAACATTTAAGTGTGACAAATACGCAAAAAGAAAGAAAGGAATCAGGAGGGGGAACCGTACCCATTCTCATGATGGAGTCTCTTCTGTAAAATCAAGTGAGGTTTGATTATGTCTTTTTTTAAAAGTGCCAGTGTATGCCTAGTAAGTATTTTTACCATTCAAATAGTAACCATTTATTATAGTTAAAGCACTTTTCATAGGCTTAGCGCAGTGTGATGTGTCTGATCCTGGCAGTACTGGTTAGCTGTAGCACGCCTTTAGGACGCTCATGTAGATAAAGTGTATCTCATTTAGCTTTTAAGAGAAAAGCACAGATTAGTCAATTAGTCTGTAAGTTTTTATTGAGCAGATATCATTAGATTAACTGTTATCCACTTCACTCGATATATCAGTGATCTGAGAGCGCTGTGATCTTTAGTTATTTATCAGAGCAAACAAGCCTGCTGACAGCTGCAGCATAATATAGAGCTATCACTGTTGATGGATGATCATAGAGGGCTAGCACAAATTATGGAAGGGAAGCACCGAGCATGACTGTATCAAGTGAAAAAAATAGTGATATGCAGGGTTTTTGTAGAGCGTTGGCTGTGAGGAGATTAATAAACCATCTGAAGAAATCAGAACAAAAGCATTTGAAGATAGAAGAGGGAGGGATGAAGGCGGAGGTTGTTTTTTGTGGGGAGTTGCCAGAAAGTTATCAGCCTAATTGCCTTTGGCCAAACAGACACGTGTGCGACTGTGTGTTTATGAGTCCCAGTACAAGTGAAATGCAGGTGGTGTTGCCTGTATAATCCAGAAAAATGACACTCAGCATTCTGTAATCATGTCAGAGTTTCAAAATAAAAAGCAGATCCCCGCCATGGGAAAAGTACGTTTATTGTTTCGTTTATTAGAAACATAGGTTCCACGTTTGATGCCAATACGCACATCCTGCTCAGGAGAGACCAGTTTTCTTTAACTGAACAGCCTGAATGCATGAATGGGACTTTATCTAGAAAACACTGATATGACCTTTAGGGTAAACTTTACTGGAGACGGCGGCTTTATTTTGTCTCTCTAAACCCTCTGTAATATCTCCATTGCAATGGCCGAATTATGCGAATTGGTTTAAATAATGTCTGTGACATTGGGAAACATAATGAAACATTTTGAGTCCTCTAAATCCTTTCACCATTAGTCCAAACACTGATGCCGTGCTTCTCTTTCTGCTAATTATACCAGGGCAATAATGGGCGAGAGCAGGCTGTCCTTGTCCTACTAAAATAGAGACGGTGTTGGGACACTCGCATTTTGGAGGCCAAACAAATATAATGGACAACACTGACCGGCTTTTCATATCGAGAGAAGTTTTCTTTTTATTTTCTGAACAAAGTGAGCAAACGGCGAACAATGAAATTTAATCAGTATTATTTGAACCTTGGTATAATTTACAAAGAATAAAACAAACAAAAATATTAATAACTGTTCCTTTTATCTGTGGACCCCTGTGCGGTGTGTGGATAATAAAACATGATTGGACACTTCAAAGGTTCAGCGCTGTCACTGGGTTTTTTTGTCTTTTATATACCCTGCTCATCGTAGATTGATAGCAACAAATTCTTCTGGCACAACTTCACCAGCTTCACTTAAAGTAATAGGGAACAGCTTTATTAAGTGTTGCTGGAATCTTCACGTCATGTAAAATGAAGTAAACAGTTGAATTATAAATAATCTAACCAAAGCGAGCATGTGTAGTAATGGGGAAAAAGAAAAAAAAAAAGGTTAAAAGGTTAAGTCTATAACACTGAGGTCCTGGTGTTCTCTCTTTGCTTTTAAAGCCTGTACTGTCCTGCCAAGATCTGAATGGTTTTCTAAGGTCTTCCAAGTTAAGACTGCAGATGGCTGTGAGTCAGCAATGTAAAGGTTTCTAGCACAACCTGGCTCACTACCAGGGGGGCACGGAGGACAAGGAAGGGGAACAAAGTCTTCTAATATACAGAACAACTTTATTGGCTGACTGTATACAGTAATACAGTAATGTGGTAAACTAGTTCTACAAAGTAAAAGTTCTAAGGATATGGGTCTGGGAAAGCATTCAAAAGGATTTTCAAATTACTTGAACAACTTTAACTGAAGGGACACTTTGTACATGATGGTCTAGCAAATTCACTGTTAGCTGCAAACAGCATACGGACGTCTCTGAGCACTCAAAGCAGACATGAGTCTCCAAAAAAGGAGATCTGGATCTGCAGGAAACTTTGCAGCTGTTGGTGTCATAGCGGTTGGATGTAAAAGCAAACATCATTTTCAAAAACTGGACCTGCACCGGGTGTGTGTCAGAAATAAAAACGACTTATAGGTTGCAAATAAACGTGTAGGAGCAACAAACGCTCCTGTGCTTTTAAAACCAGTTTCAGGCTGACACGCTGAAACTAAAATAATACATGAACCGTTACTTGCTTGTCCAAATGTATAAAACATCAATAAATAAAACCACGTGACTGCACATATTTGGACTAAGATAAGAAATCTAAGGTATAGATGAAGCCAGATGATACATATGTTATGCTTTAAAAATGAAATCAGTCAGGTTTGTGGGCAGGTGGTGTTTTTACACTATACCTGTGTATACACTTGTGCATATGGATTTCCAGGTGGATGTGTATGGAAGGGTTCTCGTCAGTGTGGGTGTACAGTGTAGTTTCATTAGTCGGGACAGGAATGCTGATGAGGCGTGGCCAAACAAGCTGATAAAATCGTCCAAACATTCTGGCCCCATGCCACGGCACAGGCAATTATTTCTGAGGGCGAGGGAGAGGCCGGGAGGAGACACGCGCCTCCTCCTCTGTAGACAAACCACAGGAATGTGTTTATTGAGCCTGACTGTTTAGAACGGACTCGGAAAGGTTTGTTTGAACAAACTGTTCGAGTCGGTGTAAGCAAACCATGAATTTTTTGTTACAACGTGACAATAAATGTATCTTTGCTTAATTGGATGATTGAAAAGTGAGCTTGTGCCCATCTTAAGTGTGGGATGTTGCAGGGTCACAAGGCAGGTCGGGGGGTGATTCAGTTTAGATTGTTTTGCTTTTTCAGAATTAATTTCAGGATATTAGTCACTGCCTTTACAGAATTATCGATAATAAAATGATATAATACACACATACATTTCCTGCTTGACGTCTGATGATTTCAGACCTCTCTGTTCTGGATAAGGATCTAAACGTGGGCGAGTATTCAGCTGAAGCTGTGGTGTGGATGTCGCACTGCGTGACTCTTCAATCACACCTCTGTGGTTTATCGAGGTCCACTCATTTGCACGACCTTCAGTTTGAGAGCAGCGTGCATACCAAACTTGTTTGTTAAGCAGCAGACTAAAAAGGCGTACTGTTCAGAGATAAGAGTGGGAGCGATGGTACAGAGTGTTTTCACTCAGGAGGGAATTTACTCCAACCTATTAATCATTTCCACATCACGTCACGAGAATCAAATATCCTGCAAATATTACTGCATTAAGTGCTAATCCCCCTGATTTTTGGATTTGATCGGCGTGTTTACAACTCTTATCTTTAAACTTATATCTGCGAGTCTCTCCGGGTTTAGAAACCACTAGAGTTGGAGGGACAGGATTTGGTGCTGACACTTTATCAGATTAGACGAGTGTGCTCACGGCTTATCTCTCAGAATCTTCGTCTCTCGTCGGTACAGCCGTACGGATTGCCTACTGTAACAGAGAAACCCAAACAGGCGTTGATGTCCTCATAGCAGCAGCAGGTCGCCGAAGGAACGAGGCTGTTTTCACTGTGCGTGTCTCGTTGTGTTTCCAGGTTACAGGGTGTACGTGTTTCCCACTTTTTGTAGTGATTAGTCTGCCGATTAGTTTCGTGAACAATCAGTTGGATTTAAAAAGGTTCTGATCCACTGAATATGTAACAATGTAACTTGGAGAAAGACGGCATGGTGCGTGTCATCATGTGACCAGGAAACAATTTTACCTATTACTACTACTATTACTTACTGCGCAAGTCATTTCAGTCTCTTCAGAAACCACTGGAATGAGTTCGTGTATATAATTAGAATCAGCTGATTAATGTCAGATTTATGGTTGGGTGTATTTCATCTTCGACCTGATGTGGTACTTTCTCAGTACTTTACATGTTCTGAAATAATAAATTCTAATTTGCAAATAAGTCTTTACTTGTCAGGTTAAATATCATCTGACTCTAGTCACATGATTATTCGTTAATATTCAGTGTTAATGTGGCAGAAGATCTGCCTTTCCTGCACCTTTTCACAAAGTTTAACGATATTTGTCTTGGTACTGTTTGTGTAATCCTGCTGGCAAACAGACAAACTACACCGTAAATCTATTTGTGCACAGGATCTTTCCTTGCTCAAAGATTTAAAGACCGTGTTCAGTGAAAATCAAGTTATCAACCTTCGAAATGTCAATTTGCTGAATCCAAGTAGACACACGAGCAAAATAAGCTGTCAGACTAACCTTTTCTGCCTTGGTAGTAAAAATAGTTAGTAGGCGTTGGTGGGGCTATATTTAATATGAGCTAACTTGGCAGGTCAGGTGGTTGAGAACAAAGTTTAGCTACCAGAGCGGTGAGTGAGCGTTGGAACATTTGGAGGCTGGAGTTTGTTTAGGGCTTAATCGATGATAACTTTAAGACGATGGATTTGGGTTTTCAGCTGTAAGCGCTTCAAAATCCACCTGTGCTAGTTTGTTGTAATTTGATGAATGACTCGTTGAGCTTTAATAGATTAGTTACAATTAAAGGCTTCTGTGTGAATTGTAGTTGGGTGGTGTGGATCAGCCCACACACTGAGAGCAGGCCCGGCTTAGTTTTCTGATGTGAGGAAGTAGAATACAAGCTGAACTCATCACGCCTGTTTCCCGAGGTACGATTGCTTGTGTGGCGTCCCGCTGTTTGTGTGACGGTGACCGATTGAGGGCTGGACATTAGAACTAATAAACAAAATTTAAAGCGCAGGCAGTTACACAAACACGCGCACTCGGTGTGTGTCCTTGAGTTAACATTTTCCAAAGCCTTGATTGGCAGTGCTCAAGGGGAAAGAAGAAAATAAAACGGAGTATTTGAAAATCTATCTCATGCATCTGGACTGGGTCTCAGCCAAGTCATTGTTACAGCGGAGTCATACTATAAATTCCAGCTGGAAGGAAGAGAGGAAGAGTTACAGACAATAGAAGAGCATAAATGGTCTCAGTGTCAGAGGCTTGTGCAACAAAGATCGTTGAATAGCCACTGAAATGGCGAGTTTTGTAATTGTACGCGTTTGCACACATATCGTTTTTAATGATTACACAGTCAGATCAGTTGGACTGATACACTGACAGAAGGAAATGTTGCCCTTGCAGTGATACCCGTCGACACAATCTGATCTTGAAATCTTTCTAATGCGAGTTTTTGAAAAACATTACGAGCATCTGACCCTGAAAGAGTGATTTACTGGAGCACCACCCTGTAGTGTTTGGAGTCGCACCTTTCCTTAGGCTGCGTGTGATTTGTCTTGAGTATGTGTGTGCACGCTTGTGTGTTGTCTCAATATGTTGTTCAACAACCAGCTCTATGCAGTCAGCTGTCCAGTACAGTTTCAAAGTCATTAATCACAGGCCCAACACGGCGGAGAAAGGGAGCGAGGAGGGAGAGAGAATGGGCCCAGCTAGAGCTGTAATCTGTACAAGGCACCTCGGGGAAGACGTGAGAGATGTGTGCAGCAAAGAAACAAAGGTGAGGGCAAAGTTGAGGGAGAAGGGGAGTCGGAGAGCGAGGGCTTTATAAATGAGGAGTTGGTGTGCAGTAGATTCTTGTGGGTGTCCATCAAATAATTAGAATAATTTTAATTTATTACTATGTTAATGTGAAACTTATTGACCGCTGTGTGAAATTAAAGAGCCTCTCTCCATTGTTCTGTGTTTGAATTTGGAAAACTGAGGATTTTTATTATAGGAAGCAGATGGTCAACAGTGCCTTTCTAGTCTTTTTGACCAACGTGTGTTTCCAATACAAGCTACATTCATGTATCTGTGTTGTTATTAGGGCTGCCACGATTAGTCGACTAGTCACAATTACGTCGACTATCAAAATCGTCGACGACTGATTTAACAGTCGACGCGTCGTTTGAAGCTTTGTAAGATCACAAAGGACGCAGGAATAAGTGGCAGGATTTCAGAGTGTAATAACGGACTGAAACAGAAGATGGCAGCACTGCATGTACAAGGATGCCAGCTGCCGTTAAACCCCGAAGAAGAAGAAGCTGTGTCCCAGAATTCATAGCGCAGCCCAGCTCAATTTACAACAATGGCGGAAGCTAGTTAGTTTTAATGTTACTCTTATTATTCTTTCTGGGTCACAAAATAAACGTTTAACATATTTTCAGGCGAGAATGTAGCTGTGTAAACCTCAAATATCTGCTCAGTTTATCAAGACACCACATATTTTCAAAAGCGCTCCGACGTTTTCGGAGACGTCTGTTACCCACTAGCTCGATAGCTAGCCGGGAGCAAGGTCACTAGAGCCGTGAGAGCACCGGACTCCCGGCAAATCGTTTTCAAACCCACCGCCGTCTTTCGCTACTCAGGTTAAACATGATATATAAGTCACTAAGATAACTTAAAAATGTTATTGTTTGGCTTTTTTAAGTATTTATTTATTTATTTATTTATTTTTTATTTATTTTTATTTATTTATTTTTTCCTGGGTAAATCGGTTTGGCTGAGATTAAAGTTAGTTTTTACACAGCTGAATAAACGTCAAGCAGACAGCTGATTATCAGAAGTGTGAGATGCTGGAGAATTTACTCCGGTGTCCTTTTATATTTTAGATAGCAAGGAGTTTATTAAACTTCACCGAAACAATCTGCAGATTTCAGTAAAATTTAATAAACTATCATCTTGTCTTTATTTTTAGTTAGCACAGACCTTAAACACTTAAAGCTGTAAGCTAATGATAGTTATATAAGAGCAGATGCTGCTGGTGCAATAAACTGTACGTTTTATGTCCGATGGATGATGATCTGATTAGTCGACTAATCGCAAAAATAATCGGTGACTAGTCGACTATCAAAATAATGGTTTGTGGCAGCCCTAGGTGTTATGTATTATTGCCTACTGTGCTATTCATACACACACAAATTCACCACTGGTGTTTGAATTCAGTTCACTTTTATTTATATAACACCAAATGCACACATTCATGCACAGTGGACGAACCGGGATCATTTCCAATATTTAAAACATTTACTGTGAGAACTCTCAATTATTTGGAATCTTGAAGTTTCAGAAGTGATAAATATGTGAGAAATAAAAAGCATTACGATAAAAATATCAAAAAAATTGCAATTTAGAAATGAATTTGGAATAAATGCATAATTATGATTTAGAGAGAACAAAAAACACATTTTTTACAAATGTAAAAAAGATGAACATTTTCAGTGCAGTAATAGTGCAAGAAAGATAAAGTTGGTTTAATAAAAAGTAAATTTAATACAAATGCACTGGGAACAGAGAAGGCTTCAGTTTTCCGAGACTTGGTTTTGGACCTTGGAAACTGAACGCTGCTTCTCCATCTTTAGTTTTGACTGCGTGGGCGTCAATATGACCTTCCTCTGAAGATGGACGAGGAAGATCTCTCTTCTGGATTGACAAGAGAGAAGATTCATCCTAACTTCTGCAGTACAGAGGGCACAACCTGTAACATCTCAGTAATTCAGCTGCGGTTTAATATCAGATTTTGGCAGCCGTCCTGAAACAACTAAAGAAAAACATCCCTAAAGAAACGTAAGAATGCAACACTGATGAACTCCACATCATTTCTGTGCTCTGTGATGTGTAATTTAACAGCAGTCCGTATCCTTCAGACTGAAGTGTGACTATTTTAGGATTCTGACAGAAAATGTTGGATAGTTTTCCAGCCTGTTGTGGTTAACAGTCCGACAATACCACGACTGAGACTCTGTCTGTGATAACTGATGTCATTCCTGATGGGGCAAAACAAAAAAAGTGTTCTGTTAGAAATGTGTGCAGGTGTTAAAAAACAATTGTAGGTAAATTGATCATGTGGTGACAAGTCACTGATTTTTGTGTCCTTTGTTGTAGGAAGGAGATTTCTTCATTCGGACGCACCATGTTGAATACTGTGACGGGGGGATTCTAGACCCCGACGACATACTCAGTGATCTGGTGGAAGACAAAGACAAGGTAAGTACATCCTCTGCAGAATATATTCTATTGTTTCTGTTTAAGTATGATTATGGGATTATACAGATTGGTGTATGTTTTTATGGAACAGCTGACTGGTTTGAGTTTTTTATTTGATTTTAACCAAAAACCAGAAACCCTGCTTCTTAATTAATAACTCTGAAAACAATATGTGTTAGTTAGTTTTAACTGGAATAGCCTGTTTCCTGACTGACCAGCACAGCAGATTACACTGGCATGTGCAACTGACCACCCCAGACACGCACCAGGCAGCTATTGTTCTGTGCACAGTTACAAAATCACAGTATTTACTTTGGCTCATAAATATTTGCCACAATTTTTGTATATCTGCTTCTGTACACCACCACTGTGCATTTAAAAATAAAATCCAATGTAATGCTATACTTCTTCTCTTGAGCTTCTCTCCACGCCTTCAGTTGCTGCTGTGAATTCAGTTTTCCCTTCAGGAACTAAAAAGTCTGCTCGGTCAGGTCCAGATCAGGTGGTCTTGTGTCATTTCACTGCCTTCAGAAACTCTTGGGTGTCGTTTGCTTTGGGCTCTCATCCATTTGCACTGTGAAGCGCTGTGCGATCAGCTGTGTCTATCAGCAGTCAAACATTAATAACACTAGTGGCACAGTTGCACTGGCAGGCCATAACAAACGATTTTGCAGGATTGCACAGGCTGGTTTTAAATGTTTTCTGCCAAAGTCTGGCTTTCTTCTTGTTGTGTGTAACCAGTGGTTTGCACTTTGTGTTAAACTGTCTCTATTTCCATTCATGAAGGTGCCTCTTGAATACAGACTGCCACCTCATTGAGAGTATTCTTGACTTGGTTAGAGGTCGGTAAAGGCTTTTTCTTTCATAAAGGAAGCCTTCTGAAATCATCATCCACCTTAGTTGTGGTAATCTGGCCTCACCATAAAACTGCATCAGTAAACTGTCGAATCACTTTTAACCCTCTGAAACGAGCAGTTTCAAAACAGTTAATACTTTTATACCTGAAAGTCTGCACCGCAATTTGTTTTTTGGAAATGTACAGAGGTGTCATTGTCCAACCTGCCTTTGGGTCGACCGTCTGTATCCCTAAAGCTATAGGACACACTTTGGTTTGCGCAGTGCAACAGTGCATGACAGTCCTGTGTATTTCTCTTCGCTCTTTGGTTTGATGCTAGCTCACACGGAGAGCGAGCGTGTGCCAAATGCAAAAGCAAGTAAAAGAATGCTGACTGCAGTTGATACAACAGTTTCATGCTGATTACGCAGAGAAGTGAGCACATGATACTGTGTGTCTGCTCAAAAGTGTTACAAAGGCTGAAGTAGAGATCTTTGTCTGGTATATTGTGTGCCATTGTATGTGTGTGCAGAGTATTGAGCTGCAGTGGCATATAAGCCACTCCCTTGATACAATAATGCCTCTTAAGCAAAACTCAGAGGTAAAGGTTTTAACTCGCCTTCAGCGTCAGGCAGCATCATTAGTAATTCACGTTTGGAGACTTGAGGCAAACGTAATCCATATATTCCTGTTTATTCTTATTTTTCCCCTGAAGAATGTCATTTGTCATTTAACCCCTTTGGAAACTGAAGTTTTTCATACTTTTTTAAAAGATCTGGCATTATACAATGTGATCAGTCCCATCCCCTAGAGTAAGGGCTGTTTGATGATTGCTCGGAGCCTTAAATGAATCCGGAGCCCTTCTCTTGGTGGCTCCGCACATTAAAACAGTGTCAACATGTTTTAATGAGCTTGTGTCCTATGGATAACTGAATTTTTCATTTAGGTCACTGCTAAAAAAGTTGAAGAACCTGCTGGCTAGAAATTGTACAGATACAGTGTGTTTCCCTGTCCTTGGATCATACTGTATGCCTTTAAGCACGTATAAATACTGCAGGATTTGTTGGAAATTCACTGAACTAATTAAGAACAAAGTTGCTGTAGTTAGCAATTTCTCTCGAGGCTGTAAGAATCTGTGGGAAGAACTGCTGTTTGTTAAGACTCGGGCCTTTGTGCCTCTGTTCATGTCAAAATAATCACTTATTTTACATTTAAAAGGATAGTTTTGTTTTTGAGAATCTAGCTAAAGGTTTTTGGCTTGATTGGTCAGTGTGCATGCCGACAGCTTTGGTGCATGGTTACGTGCATGAAGTGGCCCAAGACTGACCTGAAGAAATGTTACTTGTGACTAGAGCAGGGCGATATGGCCAAAAATATTTATCACGATATATATTTGAAAATTTGCGATAACGATATAACCGACGATATAATTGATGCGAGACAAAATACAACTCCACAACATTACTAGCGCAAAAAGACAACCTTCCATTTATTTTCACTTAAACAAGAAGCTGGTTTTTATGTACATTAAAGCTTTATAAAAATGTAACAGTGCAAATGCAAATTCCTTGCTGAAAGTTTAACCAAAAGGCATTTCCAGTAGAAATGGGCTGACATATCCTGAGCATAACCATGTATAATATCCACTGAAGTTAAAAAGAGGTGCTTTGCAACATTAAACTGCAGTGTGCAGTATGTATTTTTCGCACCATAAGGTGCACGGGATTATAAGGCACATTAAGCGAAACAAAGCAGTCAGATAAATCAAACTTTATTAAACTCATTCTTCTTGCTTCCTCCACTTCTGTACCATTGATTCATTAATGTTGAATTCTCTGGCAGCTGCTCTATTCCCATGTTGTTGCAGTATATTAATGACTAACCTCGTATTGTGGATGGATTATCTCAGTTGTTCTCCTGACTGAAGTTTGGTCCGTTTACAGCATCCTGCCATGCGATTGCATTTGTCTCTAACCATGAAGAACCTTCACGTTAACTTTTATAAGTGGAAAAGTGTTAGTGTTCGTCCTCCAGCTTCACTGTTTATGTTATGCTAACATAGCTGTGTCGCTAGCGATCACGTAGCACATCATTATATACCAGCTAGCCCAACTTCAGTAACCCTGCAAACGTCACTGCTGTTTAGTTTCCTGTCTTCATTTATGTTGGAAGTGATAGCAGAGCTGTACGTTTGATTTTTTTTTTCAGAAATCTCTCCGTCAGAACATGCTATATCATGCTTAGGTAACTAGCGAAACTAGCGAGCTAACTTCCGCTAGCTTCCTGCTAACTTCTAACTCCGTTAAATGTAATAACTTTTGTTTTCATGGATGCCTGGAAGTTAAACTTTATAGTTACACCTGGTAAAGCAGCAATGCTGATCGTTTTATTAAAGATGAAAGAATTTAGACAGTTTTTAACTCTAAGTGATGCTGCAGTGTTGTTTGACCTGAAGCATACGGAGTTTAGGACCCAGATTACTCCCAGATTTAAGGGCATCTTAGTCCGACAAATATGACAATAACAACGGCCGCTTGCATGTTCTGCAAAAAAATGTGCTTTGTTGTGTATCTGACGGACAAACACCAAACCAGTTCCACATCACTGAAGTTGCACCATTTTTACAAACCAATTCTGGTTCATCTGTTTCACTCAACAATCGGCCATGTGCGTATGAAAACAAAGGCACTGCGCATGCGCGTTTTACTCCCATTCTATCGCGATATTTCATTTTCCTATCGTTGCCTAACATTATACCGGTATTACCGTGAACGGTATAATATGGCCCAGCCCTACTTGTGACTGTGTCTGTTGCTAAGAATTGATATTCACACATGACATTTTAGAATTTCATAAAGCCTGGATTGTTCCTCCACGCTGAGTGAAACGTCGTGATGAGCTCTTGTGTGAAAACTGTGCAGTTACATGACACACAGAGCCGCAGCGCACGGCCGCATGACTCAATGACAGGAGCAATAAAAGAGTCCGGAAAGCAGCAACTGACCGAGAAGATTATTGTTCTGAGAGCCTGTTGCCATGGTTTTGGTGAGATTTGCAGAGCATCATGCACTGGTCCTGCTTTTGGCTGCTTGTTTGTGATGCTTAATGTGCCGGTGTCACAGTGTAGAGTTTCTGCGAAGATTAGTTCCTCTACGTTAGAAACAGTTGTGATGGTGTGTCTTTGATTTTGTCTGGACTTTAGCGCCCGAGACTGAATTATTTGGCATTTTTTGTTTTGTTTAGATTTTTTTTTCTTTCACGTGTTTAGCCTTTTTGCGTTGACTTGTAACATTAAGATCTTTGAATTCTGTTTCCTGAGAGAGCTCAGGGTTACAGCAGTTTCAGTGTTGTCTTTCATTCTGCAGTTAGAGAGAAGCATTGAGTTAATGTTTGATATCAAAATGTGAGTGGAAGGGAAATGATTAGATAAGTGTTTAATCATTTGAATAGCAAGTTGGAGCGAGTCGAGCAGGTTTCTGTGTCAGAGCTGGACTTTTAATGACTGAAAGTAAATGAATGTCTTGGTGACGGCGGTCCCTAAAGATGCACAATACATCTGACGACTGCTGTATTTTTATTCAGCTTTTCCCTCGATGCTCTCTTCTCTCATATTCGCTCAAATAGGATAGCGACGCTTGTAGGTAACAGACTTCGAATGCAGTCAAACTGCCAAAGACATATTTTAGGGCATCAAATACGACAGCGAAACGCATCGAAACGTAAAGTATTAATTTGCGCGATTTCTAGAAAATATATATATTTCAGAGCTGGGATGAAAACATTGCAAAACACTAATGCCCCCAAAAGGCACATACACACAGACACACAAACAAATAAACTGTACAGAATCATACTCGGCGATACACACTCCTGAGCACCAGAGATTGCATATGAAATGAAAGTGTGAGATATTCATTGGATTCTGAAGCGAGGCTGTCATAGTATTACTGAGCTGAGATGAATAAATGGCTCCTAATCCCAGATGAGTGTTTTACTGTAGGCAGACTCAGACTGCCTGGCTTTAGGTTTAAAACCACAAAGAAAATAAAAGATATTTGAGGTCCGCTGAAGAAAGAGGTCAGGAGTACAGTTTTAAAAAAAGTGGCTGAAATATACTCAGATACTGTTTCCCTCCGTAAATTGCCACCGTATTGTGATCGCAAACGCCTCCGCCGCAGTGATGGCGTCAGGGGTTGATGAATCTGGCTGTAGGATTATGGAGCGTCACCTCTGTGGTGAGAAAGGAGCCTAAGCGAGTGTTTGTGGTCAAGAGGAACTCTCTAGATGTGGTCAGGCTCGCCTCAGCGCACAGCCTTTGACCTGAAACCAGTCTCGCAGAGAGAGCCTGGACTCTGCACCACTCTGCGCTTGGCCCAGTGAGATGTTGGGGTGTTCCCAGCAGATGAAAAGGTTCCTTCTCTGCAGCTGTAGGTTAGGGAACAAGTCCTGGCTGTCGCTTGTGCTCACGTGCTGAGTGACGGTTAAATGGTTAAATGGATCCTGCCTGTTTGGAGTCTCAGGGTGGGGTGTTTGAAGGTGCCTTTACTGTGGGCTCCAGCGTCCTGGATGCTGGACAGACCTGGCGTACCCAAACTTGTGGCGTGTGTATGTTTGGAGGCCCCAGTTTGTGAGATCTTTAATTTCCACATCCAGCTCAGCTTTGAAAGCGTTCTACACTTTACTGCCACGTTAGACACCAACCACCATGCGGCCACAGAAATCTCTGAACCAGGAAGTGGACAGAAGAGGTGAAGGGAGCTGGGAACTGAAGGAGTTGAGCTTGTTTGGCTTGTGGGACTGTCACTCGAACCTCACATTCAAGAAAAAAAGTTTCTCTCTGTGAGGACTTTGGATCCTGTTAGTCTCACAGGATTTTTATGTAAAATAGAAGCTGAGTTAAAAAAAAACACTAAAATTTAAAGTTGGCACATCTGTCCAGCTTTTAAGGCTCAGTCTGCTAGCATGCTGCAACTGAGTGTAATTCATTTAGCATTATTTTCCTCCCAATCCAGGTATCTGGAAATAAAACGCCTGACGGTATTCACCTGGCTTAATTAGGTGTAGTGAACCATCACAGTTTTATGACAAAACAAACACCGTATACGAAACATTGTAGGAAGAATATAGAGTCTGTCTAATTTAGAAAAGGAAACTCAGCCTACAAGTTAATGCTGCTGCTGTGTTTGGATACAGATGACACGTTATCTTTGCATTAACATAGAAAATATTTTACTGTTGTATTTTTTCATTATTCTACAGCTTGATAGGGAACAGTCTCGTTTACACGGCGCTCCCCCAGGATCCACCTCTTAGGAAAATTATACTATACCAGATAAAATAAATGATGTGGGCTGTTGTGCATTGTTGGTAAATGCACCTTTAGTCCCCCATCCAACACCCTCTCACTCCAGCCTTTTTTCTCCATTACCCTAATGCCTCCCCTGCACGTTGTTTTTCAAGCACACTCACAGCTTTGTGCCAAAGGAAATGAAAAGTAAGCAGAAAATATGGATTCCCATCAGCATTTTCTATGTTGCTGGAAGTGTAATTCCTAATGTATTTTTTCCATCTCGGAGGTATGCAGAAACAGTCTTACATGGCCTAGGGTGTGTTTAAAAGGTTAGCTGGTAATGGATGGATGGGGGAGAAACACTGTTGCCTCATATGATATTGATGTTTGTTCTGGGACATTAATGTCACGTACACGTGGTGAATGCACACAGACTCTACATTTAGCTTCCCTGACAAATAAGATTTAAGATCAGAGAAACCACTCCCCACACCCTGAAACACACATCCTATCATGCTTATTATTGTGTCTTTTGTAATGGATCCCCATTCAAACCCCCTCATGAGCGTGTACCCTTTTACCCTATCAAAACAGAAAGGAGGATATTTATTACATAGACGACTAGCACTCTAAATATCTGCAGATGTTATAACACAGCATGTCGTATAATTTTGCAAGCTGATAAATCGACTGCTCGCGTTCATAACATATGCACATATATGAAGGGCGCTCGGTTAATATATGTTGACTGTCAGTGTAGACTGATATATGTGTCAGCGTACTGCAATTTACCAATGAGGCCGTAGCCTCATCAACCAGCAGCCAGACTGAGAGTTATATTTGATATCTGAGGTCCTAAGGAAAGAAGAGGTTTATGGCCATTCCACCCTTCTCAAGGACTGCGGGATACACCTGTCAATGCTCACACAAGACAACTCACCAGTGATCACTATATAATGGTGAATGTCTGGCTGCATAAAGAAAATGACATCTGAGTCATCTATAGTGGACAGGAAGGACATTTTATGACTCGTATAACCTTTTGAAGGACTAAGAAGAGCAAATATGCACACAACCTAAAGACATATGGACACAGCCTGGCATTAATCTGTATTTAGCACTTCTAGATGAACCGTTATACTAGGGGTGGGCAATATAAACGATATACGATAGAAATGATATAAATTTGGCCAACGATAGAGATTTTGACTATACCGCTCTATCGCGATAGCGCATGTTGATGATGTCATCAAGCTGCGCCTGTTTTGATCGAAAGCATCACAGCGGCTACAACCATTATCATCTGCAAATTATGGCGGGCGACAGTCATAGCAAAGAGATGAAGCACTTTTGAAATATGGGGAAAGCCAAAAACTGCGCTTCCTCCACTTCCGTAACATTGATTCATTAATGTTGAATTCTCTCGTAGCTGCTCTGTTCCCATGTTCCATCCATCCATCCATCCTCATCCGCTTTGTCCGGGGCCGGGTCGCGGGGGCAGCAGCCTAAGCAAAGAGCCACAAAGGCAAAAGGCAAAGTGCCACTTCTGCCTAATATCAGCTCCTTGTGGCCCCATCATTTTTTTTTTACTTTATTTACCACCCCCCTTCTCCCCTTTCCACCCACAGATCACTAATGCACACACAGTTCTCCCACCCCCTCCAAAATTTATTTATTTGTGGCTTTGTTCCCATGTTGTTGCAGTATATTAATGACTAACCTCATATTGTAGATGAATGATCTCAGTTGTTCTCCTGACTGAAGTTTGGCCCGTGTAGCATCCTGCTATGCGATTGCATTTGTCCCTGACCACCAGAATCCGTCACGTTAACTTTTATCGAGTGGAAAAAAGTTGGCGTGCTAATGTTATGCTAACATAGCTGTGTCGCTAGCGATCACGTAGCACAACATTCATTATATACCAGGTAGTCCAACTTTAGTAACCCTGCAAACGTCACTGCTGTTTAGTTTTCTGTCTTCATTTATGTTGGAAGTGATAACAGACCTGTACGTTTGAATTAGTTTCAAAAATCTCTCAGTCAGAACATGGTATGTCATGTTTAGGTGGAAACTAGCGAGCTAACTTCCTGTTAACTTCTAACTCCGTTAAATTTAATAAATTCTGTTTTCATGGATGCCTGGATGTTAAACTTAATTGTTACACCTGCTAAAGCAGCAACGCCGATCATCTTATTAAAGATGAAAGAATTTAGACCGTTTTTAACTCTCAGTGTTCGTTTGACTTTGGGACCTGAAGCAGCCATAATGCTCTGACAATCCATCAAAACATTTTTTAACAATTCAATTCAATTCAATTTTATTTATATAGCGCCAAATCACAACAAAAGTCGCCTCAAGGCGCTTCACTTTAACAGATTTCTGCACTCCAAAATCGGTTTGAGGTCAGTAAGCACAACCAGAATTCATACATAAGGCACACTCGATTTTTGAGAAAATTAAAGGATTTTAAGTGCGCCTTATAGTGCGGAAAATACGTTATACAGAAGAAAAGAATATATCGCGATATATATATATATTTACCGCACATGCTTCAAATTATATCGCGATATGGATTTTAGGCCATATCGCCCAGCCCTACGTTGTACCACGATGTGGACCAGCTGGAGTCAGTTAAAGCTGGAGGCTTGCTTTCCAGTTTGGCGCTACAGTGTCGTCATGCTGGATGACAAAGACTTAGACCTGTAAACAAGTTGCATTCATTGTTTGAAGGTCATGTTATATAAAAGTATCCATCTCATGTTAGCACATAGAAATGAGAGGAGCGGATACAGGCTAAGGATTCACTTGGCTTCATCATGCTAAACCTCTTTTCTGTTGTATTTTATATATACTGATTTAGTATAGCTAGAAAGATAATTAAATTTTTCAGAATAAACTGTGTTATTTCCTGAGGACTTTAAATGATTAGGCTGTAAAAAAACATAAAAATGGTGCCCAGTAAATGACACTTGTGCAGTGTCTAAAAGCAATAATCGGCAATGCTTTCTTTAGAGGAAGGTCAATATTATTCTCACCAATGGCGTGTCCAGCGGGGTGGCCTGGGGGGGCACAGGCCACCCCCCAAACCAGACTGGCCACCCCAGGTGCCACCCCAAAGGCAAAACAATAAAATTCAATCAAATATCAATGTTTTCACGGTGACGCTCAGATATCCGAGTGTAAGTGAATGCAGCATCGCTTCTGCGCTATGCGCATCACGTTAGCAAAGGTAGGAGAGCCAAGCCCGAAAGATGGCCAAGATGGCACTGCAGGAAACAATTTTTCGGTGAAAGAAAATGAGGACAGAATAAATGTCCCGGTAAGTAATATCAAGTTTGTTGAGTTTAGTAAACTTCGGTGAAATTAGAATACCAAGGAAAAAAATAACACTTAAAGAATTATTGCAGCTGTGGAATATTTCAGACAGTATGCTACTGAGGGCAGCTAACATAAGAGTTATGCGTTATAAGATATAATCTAAGTCGTAACATTGCTGTATGGAGCTGCAGATTTGGTTGCAGGTTAACATAGCTGGACTGGCCATCGGGCATACCGGGCATATCCCCAGTGACTTATTTTTTATTTTTTTTGTAATGGCCAGATGCAGGTCGATGTGTAGAAATAACTCCGTTGTTTGGTGGTGGCTATGACGGGGGCTTCCACAGAGGCAACAGGTGGATGAGGGAAGGGGAGGCAGGAGGAGAGACCCGAGGCAGCCACCGGTCCGAGTGTCAGGTGAACTGAACTTCAGGTAAGAAGTTATGACCTGCAGTCTATCTGGGTCATATATAAACCAAGTTTAGGTGGAGTTTATTTTCACGTTGCTGACTTTTTACTGTCAGTTGCAATAACTCATACTGCGTTCTAGCCAGTTTGACGGAGTTTTTATACAGCTGGGTGGGTGCTATGATGTTACTGATAGTGAACTTTATTTTATTCATAAGGTTAGTAGAGTTGCCAACGGCTCCTTAAAAAAATGGAATGGTCCCTCATTCAGAGAAAATATTACGCGTTTCGTATTGAGCTGAGAAGAGACGCAGTTTGTCCCGGACTTTAGCTAGAATGGAAAAAAGACACAAAGCTGGATTTATTCTGTCTTTATGCTGCACAGCTGCCTCTTCTCTCATTCTCTCACCCTCCCTCTCCTGTTGCTACTTCAATCATGAAACTGATCAATGATCAGCTGATCGGCTTTTCTCTCTTGTTTGTTTATCGCCCACTTTGCGCCAGAAAGAGGAAACCAGCAGATATTGCGCTAAACAACAGCAGCACGTTTAAGCTTGATCAGCTGTTGTTAGAATGTATTTAATATTAATTTCTAGTATCAGCTGATGTTTGCTGGAGCCACAGCTGTAAAGCTGCTGGTCATGATGTCTGTTTAGATATGTGGTGAGAGGGAAACATGAAGATGAAACCAGGAGATGTCCTTACTGAACCATCAGAGCTGAACAGGTGATGGAGAAACAGGTTTACCTTTTAGGTGACATGAATGAGTTGAAGTTATCAACTGTTTCTGAGAGATAAATAACACCAGGATCCTTTTTTATGTAGCTGACAGCTGGTAACTGTGCAGGGGCGGGTCTAGCAAAGTTTTGCCAGGGGGCCAGGTAGGGAATTAACAGGGAAAGGTGGGCACAAAGAAATACTTTTCTTTCTTATTCTCATTTAAAATACCTAGTTTTTATTAAATAATTATCTAAATCTTACAACCAAAGTTTTTATCTGACGTAAAATGTATAGAAATCATACATATACCAACAAGACTGTACATCACTGTCACAACAGGGTTTGTTTTCAGTCAGTCTTTATGGCTTTACTACCTGGTGGGTCGGTCTGTAGTAAAAATGCCCAATTTTTTTGTCCCAGTCCAGCCCTGCAGGTTAATACTGGCAGTGTCACCATGCCAGCTGACTGTATTTTATCATCAGCCAGTGTTGTTCTTTATCAATATTACCAAAGTTTACCATAAGGCAGCATAGAAAGTATTTACTTGCTTTCAGGTTTTATTCAAATGTTAGTCTTTTCATTTGTTTCCACACTTTTTTCCTGTTTCAAAATCAAACACCAGTTTGTGAGAAGATTATCTTCTTTTTTTAACAGGCAGATAAAGTTTTGCATTGGCATTGGCTAATTTGTCAATTGTTTGTTACAAATGTTCGTATTTTAATTTTCAAAAATGTTTTTGCCCAAAACATATGTGCACTATATGTCAGTAAAAATACTATGCAAATATTGCTGTCCTTGAATGCTGAGTAAACACTGACAAAGCACTGATTGTATCTCTTGTACTTTATCAACGCAGTATCTAAAAACTTTGCACCGTAGTGGTTAAAATCTCATTCTAATAAGAGTTAAAAGTGTATTTGGTTATTAGGTTTATAGGATTATTGAATTATGGTTAAGGGTTGGTAGAAATTTTTTTTTAAACATTATCTGCCAATTAAATCTGCCACCCTTCTCCAAATCTGTGCCCCTACCTGGCCCCCCCAACAAAAATTTTCTAGACACGCCACTGATTCTCACCAGCAGCCAGTTTATGTGGGGGGCTGAGGGGGCAAAGGTTGCTTAAGCACTGTTTTTGTGTGTGTAGTTGGCCTTTTAGTTCATTCACTTAACCTTCGAAAGCTGACATCAGACTTGGACAGAGAAATATATTTGAACTCGGCTTTCCTCACAGATGTGTTGATAAATATGATTAGGATGGGCTGGAAGTGATAGAAGAAAGGTCCACTTTAGCTTTAACACTTCATCCAGTTCAGTAGGTCTAATGATATTCCACATATCCAAGATCATTTGTGAGATGCTAGGTGTGGTACCAGTACAGATACCTTTACCAGATATATATTAGAAATGTGTTTTCACTAGTTAAGAACATCTAACCAATCTATAATCAAAGCAAATGTCAATGTGAAACACATTTGTTGAGTAGAAAAGGCTTTCATTAGACGACCTGGGGTCAAGCCCGGCAGCCCTGCTGGCTCGAGATAACAGAGCAGCCACTCGCAGACCAAATCTGATGAGCAATATCTCTCTGCTGTAAATGGAGGCTTTTTAGAGAAGGGCACAGAGAGGTGACCCTTGAAACCCAGATGCTGAATATCCTAAAAAGTAAAACTGGTCTTAAAACCAGAACAAATAAATCACAGAAATGGGGAATTAATTCTTCAATAAATTCAAATTAAAAGTTAGTGGAGAAACAATTCCTGCAAGACTTCCTGCTGCTGGCATAGTTACAAAAATCATCATTAATTAGTGCCTAACACAATAATAATGGGATCATTAAGCTGAAGACAGAGGTGCAATGTGAACAATGAGGTTTGTTGCACGTCTGTCTGCTTGTTTTAAGCATCAAGTTTTTGTTGCGGTGTATGGGATTAAAAGGCTGTCTGGACTGCGTCAGCGTCCGCCCACACAAATAACCGCTTCTCACTGTGTCATATCACACTGCACATTTTTTAAATCCCTCTCAAGTCTGTTTTGATCGGGGTCACGGTTTAATTAATGTTGACACGTCGACCAACACGACACGCAAAGAGAAATTCACAAAACTACCTTAACGACACTATTCCAGGCAAATGCTGCCAGACTGTCTGGTGTCTATTGTCTTCATTATCTTGTCACAGCAGCACAAGCAGCTATGAATAATCACATTGCAACTACATCATCTTTACCAATCAATGCTTTAACTGTGGCTTTGTCTGTGATTTCAGAAAATGGGGCTGGAAGCCATTTCTGTCAGCACGTGTATATACTGCAAAGTCTTAATGTTCATGTCGTTTCTGATGAAAACTGTAGAGGAGGATTACAGGGCATTATGCATAATAACCTTTCCAGCAGGGTCATAATTGCCTTATTCTAACTGGCTTGTGTTTTCTTCCTCAAAATGAAAGAGCTAAGCTGACGAGAAGGGGGAAAAGGAGGAGGGGAAAGGGAAAAGAGGGGGAGGCGTGTGCAGCAGTGGGAAAGCTGGTGACGGGTTAATGAAGAAGAAAGTCAAACCTGAAATGGTTTTCTACGTACAGATCTTTGTAAATGTAAATTACAAATAATAACAACAGCTATTAAACATAAACCTCTGAGTCCATCTGATTATCCAGATCGCCTACAATTATTTATCCTTTCTGCTGGTCTACCTCAGAGATGGCTCGGCCCATTACTCACTGCAGGCTGCAGAGACACACAGATGTATGATGCGATAGATAACCTGGAGTTTCCTGATGTGAGGAGAAACACAACTGCTTGTGAACTTTTTGAACCACGCTCAGCATTAAGGAGCCCCACAGCTAATTGCCTTTTGAAAGTTAGACTAAATGATTTCTAATGATGAACGTCTAAACGATTATATTCCAGCCCCACTGTAAATGCTGTTATGAGTCCACACAATCAATGATGACTGCAATCAATCTGTAAATAATGCAGCACATACATTAGCTCGGCCAAATTACTTTTGTGTGTGTGTACAGCAGCCTCGCGCTATAATTTCTGTCTCGTAGCCGCTAAACGCACATTTTGATCTTAATTGACTCATTTGTATCAAGAACTTAAGTTTAGCAATTAGAGTTTTAATGTTCTGATATACTATACAAGGGCACTGCGTAAACTGCAGACTGAATAAAAAATGATCACGTTATGGAGAGTCGATGCTGTAGTTGGAGATGGTAGATGTTTTCATGGAAGCGTACAGAAGAAGTACAGCGCAGATCTTCTGGTTCTGCAGCGGCACGATTATAATTACAATCACCTATGAGCACAAATGCCTTGAGCAACATCCTTCAAACATGCTGCTACTAACAAAATCACAACGTGGCGTGCATGTAACACGGGAGACGCATAACAGGAAGTGGCCAGCCCGTCCACCTGTCTGTCACCAGTCTTTCAGCCCTTTGCACCAGTTTGTTAGAATAATCATCCAGCACGGCGCCACACAGAGACCCAGCTGCTTCCCTCGGGGAGGAGTCCCACACTTTTGTTTTAGAATCTGTTACAACTTCTCGTTTCTGATGCTTTTGAGACGCTCAGAGAAAAAGTGATCGTTACTGTCGAGTAAATCTGAAGGACCAAGACTGGTCAAGTTTAGGTCACCAGTCTCATTACACTGAGATTTGTAAAAAGGAATGAAGGAACATTTGTCTCTGGGTAAATTGTGTTGTTTTGCACCGCTACAGATGCATTTTGCTCCGTTTTTATTGCTCTTTTCTGTGCATAGTGGATGTTGTGTGTATAACTCGGTTTTTTTGTCTAGTCATTTTTGTTTCTAATTATTTTTTAGTTGGACTGCAATATGCCGATAACGTTACCTAAGAATCCTCAATATTTCACTTCCTCAGACTCGGACACTTCCTCACTATTTGCTAATTCTAATGAGTTTTGACAGTTGGATGGAACTGCATTAAACTTTGGCCCGATGCACGTGTAGTTTCTTTATTAACTAGTGAACCAGTGTGTGAATGTGTGTGTGAATGGGTGGATGACAGGTTGTGTAAAAGCGCTTTGGGGTCCTTAGGGACTAGAAAGCGCTATACAAATACAGGCCATTTACCATTTACCATAACTACCATTTGAAGCCCATCTGTATGTCTCAAAGTCTGACTGCTTAATGCCGTTTCTTCCCATCAGCCGGCCAGACATAATATCCACCACTCATGCTTCAGTCTTCATCAGGTAACAGCCCACACAGTGTGTTCTGTGCTCGGGAGCTCTGGTTGTAATCAACATAAAATATTAGAAGCTTGGGCTGGTGGGGGCTAAATGACTCGAGAAGGGCAGGTGCCTTTCGGTTTAATTAAAGGCAGTCATTTTCAGGGGTCCTGAGGATATAACCCCAGGGCTGCATGAGAAAAATTCATTTTAGAATGATCAATCAGACTGAAAGAAACTTTCTTTATTTTTTCCCCTTCTTCGTGCAGAGTTTCTGTGTTGCACATGTGCAAAAATCAGGTGATGCTGCTCACTGAGCGTGCCCGCGGCGAGAGAGCAGCCACACGTACCTGCGCTGGTGACCAAAAATATAAAAACACAAATGAAAAAAAATGGACAGAGGTATGAAAAGTCAGATTCTTTAGTAACAAAGTTGCAAAGTTGGCAACAACATGAACTGAAGCGTGTTAATCAGCTGTGAGTCAGACAGATGTCAGAGGCCCACGCTGAGATGGGGAAAAACATGGATCCACATTAAAAACAAAAAGTCTTGAACTGTGTGATACCAAAGATGTACCCAGGAAATAAATCGTAGCCAATAATCGGAGTGTAGATCAGGCGTCTTTTGATTTAAACAAATGTTAATAAATGTGATCAGTGCTGCCTGAAGCATGTTTGTATTATAAACTTTGTCTGTGGTCTCAGCAAAGCATCTGTTAGAATGACACACACACACACACACACACACACACACACACACACACACACACACACACACACACACACATCAAGAGCACTAATGACTAAAAAAATCTTTGACATTGCACTGCTTCATATGTCACAAGCACATCTTGCTTCACTTGATCAAATGCACAGATGGGTAATACAATATCACTTGTTTTGAAATGGTCTGTAATGCCTCATTAGTTTGATTGCTTACAGCCTGTCACACACGATGGGCAGAAACAATAAAAGCAGAGCAGACAAAAAATTAAATGGCTGTTTTAATGTTTTAATTTAATGGTTTAATTTTAATATTGCTCATTTACGACAAGAGTGACGCGATTAGATCGTTTCACTGAGACACAGATACACATGCACGCCGAAGGCTCCGCACGCAGACATACTAATGCGTATATACACACACACGCGCGCACACACTTTTCAAAAGCAGTGGAGTGGAATAATGGACAAGTCAACGGAATAGTGGGCAGATTTTATCATTCACACTCTCTTAACCACCAGCCATCTGCTAAATGTATGCATTCTTATCGTTGTGTCTGTGGGTGTGTGTGTGAATGTGTACAAACGCACACGTGTGCACACGAGAGGCCGGATCAAACACTTTACTCGACGGTGCCGTCCAGTTCAAACACAACCGTTGCAGTTACAAATCAATGGGTAAAATAGTACAATAGCCATGTGACTGTGTTGTGTGATTTAAAGCCAGGCCCTGTTTGCAGTACTTGAGAGGTTAATACTCGTGCAAATACTTGTGTGTGCTGTTGATTCTGCACTTTCTTTGCAGTGATTTTAGCTTAAATTTGCTCTTTACAACAGTTGGAAAACGAGATAAAAGGATGAAAATAAATTGCAAAGTAATTAAAATAAACTCCAGAGTCTACTACAATAGCTTTAAACATTACAATAAACTGCTGGCCTCAATTTTTCCCAATTAATGGAAATTTTCCCAGCTAAAGGTCACTCAGGCTTGGCTCATGTATCATTATCTCTCTGTTACATTGAGAGGTTGCTCATTATGACAGGATAAAGAGGAGTTGGACAGTTGGATTTCCTTATAATGAACCTACATGCTTCCTCTCACATGTCTACTATTTCCCAGCTCTTTGTGCTGCTTTTCAGCCTCTCCACAATTTGTCCTCATCATTTTTCTCTTTCACTCTTACTCTGCCCAACACTACCTGTCAATATATGGTGTGGTCTCGATGATACAGATTTTATCTCTGTTATTTCTCTAATGCTTATTATTCTTTACCCTGTCCTGATTTTTCTAGCAGTATTTATGGAGCTTTGGTCCCCTCCCTTTCCTCTCACTCCCTTCCCTTCGCCCCTTACCTCTTTCTTTCCTCTAATGAATCCAATCATTTTTAAGTCACACCTTAGTGTGCTAGCATGTATGTGTGTGTGGACCCTTCATTTGTCAGAGGCACAGATTGGATCCAGGCCTGATACATATGTTGACCCTTAGCCAGGAACCAAGGGGGTTAATTGAGTAATGGTATTTGAGAGAGACAGAAAAATAGAGCGAGACTAGTGGGAAGGAGGATGAGAAATAGACAGCTAGAAAGAGGGGATTAGGAGAGTGACAGTGAGACAGATAGGTGCAATTTGTAAGAGCATATGAATGAGAAGCAGACGGCTGAAGGAGGAGAAAGGGGTTAATTGTTAGAAGTGAATAAAAGGGAGGCAGAGGGAGGCTGGTAATTAAAGAACTGTGGAGGAGAAAGTGAAATAAAGACAAATGTGGGGTTAATGGTAACCGTGTGTGAGGTGGGCATGAGGTGACAGCAGGGGGCATCTTATCAGCAGGGTATGGAGGGTTGATTTTAAGTGATGGTGAAAGCATTAACAGAGCGATTGAAATGAAACAAGGCAGAGGGTTCAATTATTATGAGAATAAACAATGAAGCCTGAAGTCTTCATGGACCTCGGCTCTTAATTAACAAAACACAGCCACACCTGGGACCCGCATACAATAGACGGGCACATGGTACGGCATCAAATTGTGTGTGTTATGAAGTCTACCTCATTATGGATTCATTGTGATGATGAATTATCTTAATGAAGTGCCTGAATGTGGGTTTCTGAGAGATGGACTGGCTAAATGACCGAATAAATAAGAAAAGCTGCATCGTCTGATCTCAAGACGGCACTCTGCCTTCTCTCGCCTCTGCTTACTGCTTTGACTTAAGGACATGCAGGGCATCTTATGCTATTTTCCATACGCTTTAGTTATTAAATCAAACTGCTTGTCTAATAGTTAATGTTTTTCCTTTGGCTTGAATGTATTAAGGAATAGACATGCCAGTGAATTTTTATTAGAAGCATTTAAATGTTGAATTTTAAGACTAAATGAATAAATAGGTTTGGTGGGTTTAATCTTTAATTTTTTCACTTATCTTCAGTCCACTCCTTTTACCTGACCACGTAACACTGGCTTATATCACTGAAGCATATAAAGGCATCTAAAAGAAGGGATGAACCAGTGTTGTGTCTACATGTAACAAACTTGGCAAAGAACCAGTTTTAACTTGTGCCTTTAGGCTCTTTCTTACGAAAAGCCTTCCTCAAAAAAAAAAAAAAAGTTTGTTTCCATTTCTGTAGTCGAATCTACCAAAAATACCAACGATAACGCAGTTTGATGGCCGTTTGTGCGCCAAATGCCTGTTGGTTTAAAACTTGACATGAAGTGTGTCCTTACAAACACTGAGATGAACTGTATCTGAAATAAACCGAGAGCTGACTCAGGACCTGAGAGGATCTGCATCACTTGCTTCAGTTGATTCATCTACTGTTCACTGAAGCCTCATCAGAAATGGTCTCAGCGGAAGGGAGTCTGCAGCCATCTGTGAAACATGGTGGAGGCTGTGTCAATGATCCCAAACACCACCAATGTAACAAAAACATGCCTCGATAGAAAAACTCACCATGGAACACATCAGTCATGGATTGGCCTCCCCAGAGTCTGGACTGGAGGTCTGACCCACTCTGACTCCTGAGAAGCAGCTGTGGGATCATCTTGATAGAGGACTGAACAAAAGGCAGCTAGGCTGCAGTGAAGAACAAAAATGAACTCTCAGGCTTTTTATAATTGTGCAAACTCTGTTTTTGGATTATGCTCTATATTTCCATGTACGCTTTTACCAGTCTCAACAAATTGCTACCCAATTTTCTCAGCAGAATATAAAGAAATAATGGGTGACACAAGTCTTTTGCACAGTACAGTTTAAAAATCTCTTACACGGAGTGTACCTGTCAGTCTCAATTTGTTCACTGTGGTTAGAGCACAACAGTGCAGACAGCATAATTTGCTGCTTGAGCTAATAATTTAAAAGGTTCCGTTCGCAGCCATCCACGCCTTAGGGCTGTTTAAAGATAATGTTTTTAATCTACCTGTGAGATGTCAGGCTCAAGGTGTACCTGCACACCGGGCTGGACTAAATTGGATACTCCTAGACAGGTTTTAGACTACTTTAATAATAAATATTGTTTGCTTTTGAATTAAAAAAGATTAATAATTCCTTTTATTATTTACATTTGGTCAAATCAAATATAAAACAGTGCTGTAGTACAATAACTGTATAGTCACGAATTGGCATATTTTACAGAAGCAACATAAATAAAATCAAATTAATCCTTTGCTCTATAATGTAGCTTATTATATACTTTGATCCTTTCAAATGTAATCTGGGCTTGTTAAAGTTACCTAATCACGTGATCGGATCCATGTTATGGATCACTACTATCCAGCTCTCCCTACACTTCCTTCAGTGTTGAGATGGATTTGATTTGTGGTCTTATGCACAGACAATATGATCTGTTTAGAGGACTAATGTAATCACTGTGTTCTCTATGAGCTCCACTCGTCACCTCAATCACAGAGATGTTGGAAGGACCACCTATCACGTCAGCCCTTTTAGAAGGAAAAGCAGTCAGTGTGAGGTGTTGTGATCTCTCTCTCTCACACACACACACACACACACACACACACACACACACACACACACACACACACACACACACACACACACACACACACACACACACACACACACACACACACACACACTGATCTGCAGAGCTAACAGCAGTTCACAGAAAGATTTAAATACGTTGAGAGAGTAATATACCGGGTGGTGAGAGCTTTATGAAGAGCGAACCTGTCCCTGAATGTTTGAGTGATGTTAACAGGCTCATTTAATACCCTAACCTCTCACACGCTCACATGCATTCATGCACACACGTGCACACTGACACACACATCATCAGCTCCCTGAGTAGGCGGCACATAATTTTCGTCACTCACCTCAAGTAGGTGGAGGTAAGACAGGATGATGGAGCAGCGGCAGAAGGAAATAAAGGAGTAACTGTCATCAGCATGAGAAACATATCCAAAGCTTATGAGAGGTCAGAGGTATTAACGCCGACTTTTTCTCGGCTTTTGCAAGTTGAAATTAATTGAATTTTCGTGCTCATTAGTTGTTTTACATTCCTTGTTCAGATAAGTACGTTGAAGTATTAATTTCAGAGTCAAAAACATCTAATGCACAGTCCCCCACCTCTGCTTTCTTGAAGATCTAGCCTATTGGACCAGCTTCTTGTAGTTAATCCCAGCTCTGTTGCCAAGCACGAGATAATGTTGAATATTTTTAAATAAAGAATGATGACATGGAACATCTTTATTTTTGGCTGACGGCACTGAGCAGATGCTGCAGAGAAGATCTGGTCATCTTGCATGCTGTTGCTATGAGACTGGTCACACATATTTGCAACCTGTGCTTGCTGCTAAAATTGTGCCCGACGCTGTATCTCACACTGTCAGATGCATCCAATAGAACCACAATCCAATGGGAAAAATGAACAAATCGCTGCTTTGTGAACTTGGCCACTGCGAGTAAGGTCTTGTAAACGGTGAGGTTCTACATGGGGTGCCTTTGTTGGGAGTCTAAAGCTTTTAACAAGGAAATTTTCTAAAACCTTTGTCGAGTTGAGAGAAACACTGGAAAACTATTTTAAAGGAAGCAAAATATCTTTGTTAAGTTTAGCATAAATTGCTCTTGAGTGCTGGATTATTAGCAAATGTCCTTGACAGCAAATTGATAGCAGATGAAGCTGGGTTTTTATCGTGTGTATACAAAGAAGTCTAGCTTTAAACCTTTAAACAAACCTTCAAACTTCAATCTTTCTTTTCTTATCGTGGATTAGCTCCGCATGGGAAGAGAAGACAGAGCTGGACTTTGCATAAAATCACTGTTGCGGTAACAATCGAGTTAATGATTTTTATTAACACTGTATTTGTCACGGGTTGCCGGGGCAAGCCGTGTGAATTTAACAAAGGACCCAAGATGCGGATATGCAGTGAAGTGAGAGGGCTTTATTGACACACAACTCGAGTGATAACAAACAAAAGGAGAGTGTGTGGCGAAAAACTGAACTTAGACATAAACTACACTGGAAAAACTAAAACCTAAACACCAAACCTGAACACGAGAGAAAGCAACTTGCAGGGAGAATTCACAGGATGACAGCAGGAGATTCACACACACGAAAACACCAAATAACACAGACGGACCAGCAACGAGGACGAGGTAGCACACACACTATAAATACATACGCCAGGAATCAGGGGATGAGAAACAGGAGGGGAACACACCTGGAAGACATAACAGCTGACGAGGCAGGGGAAACGTAAACAGAACACACTGACATAAGACAGAGACCTTCACAATAAAACAGGAACTTACACATACAAGGACACGGACTAAGAAACGCGGACTTAACACAGGAATACATGGGCAGAACCGAATAAACAATAACCAGAGGAAGAACAGAGCCAAAATCACAAAACGCTGGGTCAAAAGGACCCAGGATCATGACAGTATTGCACAGTTGTTTTATTAAGAGTCAACATGTAAAGTTATTTTTCTATGTGCAGTATAGAAAACATAAGTGCACGATGCTAAAGTGGACAAAGAGAAACTTTGCAGCAGTGTGACTGTCAGCTCAATAACCAGCACAGGTATATCACGTATATATGGTCAGCTGACTTTGGTATGTGAAGCTTTGAGTGTGACTGTATCAGAAATTGCATTTTAGTTTGTTGGTTGCATTACTGATTTTACATGAGCCCGGATTATGCTATGCTTAGACAGTTTACCTTTTGCTGTGTATTTATATTTGTTTCACACTAATAACATTAGGAGTAACATTAGACTTTGGTCCCATCAAACTCCTGCTGAGCCAACCTGTCGATTGGTTGAAGAGCAGTTGACCCAGGATTATCTTGACTACTTGTTTGTCCGTCTCTGTGGTTTGGCAAAACAAAAAACTATTGAAAGGAGTTAAAACATTGAATGGGATGGCGTTGTCTTCAGAATCAGACTCAGAATACTTTATTACTCCCTAAGAAAATGATGTGGGTTACAGTTGCTCCAAGACAGTAACAGTAACAGACTAAACTGTGTAAACAATACAATATGTTACAGATTTACAATAATGCACTAATATATACAAATACTCCTGCAAGTCTTTTACTAGTCTTCAAACTGGTCGCAGTTTTGCAACAATGAACAGGTGCACTTGAGTTAATGCTCATGGTCTAACAGCGATAACTGTGAAGCACTTCAGCTCATGTCATCAGTATCATCAGTTTCGCTCTGGCCTGTTAGATACAGGCAGCATATTTATATGTAACTCCATATTGTTTTACATGCAATACACTCCCAGTTTCACATACATCACAGTTTAATAGCTTAAAAAAAGATGGTACAAATTGATGTGGTGTTTACTACTTTCTATCAGTCAAAAGTAGTAAATCCTCCAGAGAAAAATAATGTACATATATGACCAACATTGTTAGAATTACAGCTAATCAGCGTATCATTGTTTTTGTCTCTGCCGGCTGTCAGAGATGATTATTTTGACAATATGTGATGATTTGATATTCATTCGATTGTTTGCTGTTGTTGTTCAGCATCATCAACGACACCCAGAAAAAATTACCAAAAACAATCCATGTAAAACATTTTGTGATAGTTTGATTGTCACAACTGGACCAATAGGGACGCTCTTTCATTCTGCTTTAGGGTGGGTCAAATAACCTTTATGTCATTCATGTGAAATGTTGACTGGAACTGATGAAAGCAATGACAGACATATGAAGGACCACACCATCAGTCCTACATTATATAGTACGATATAGCAACCCTCCAGCAAAACACGTCAAAGGGGTTTTTAACAAGTTTAACAAAGTTAAAGTCGTTTGTGTTTGAAATGTACAAAATAAAAGAATACGAGCAGTCTGTCAGTTTGTATATGTTTGAAGAAAGCATCATTAACATAAATCATTACATCTCATTTTCCACTTTGAGATGTATGGAAGCCCGTTTCCGCCACAAAAAAAAAAAAAAAAAAAAAAAAAAAAAAAAAAGGATCCATAACTCAAAATTTCGAGTTATTTTCTCGAAATTTCGAGTTACTTTCACGAAATTTCGATTTATTAACTCAAAATTTTGAGAAAAGTAACTCGAAATTTCGAGTTAGCGCTGCCAATCAGTAATCTACGTGAATGACGTAGATTACTGATTGGCAGCGAATCAGTAATTCGTCAGGAATGAATTTCCTCGTTACCCGGAAGCTGAAGCCCTCAGCTATAAATGCTACAGCTAAGCTACCAGTATTACATCCAGTCGTGAATGCACAGATTGCTGAGTGTTTTCAGCCTGGCTTCACAAATGATGAAATCCCTGTGTTATTAGCTGAATCACATGGTGTTACTATCAGCAAACGTACTCGCGAAAGTGCCAATTTGTTGGGATCCGTTTTTGAGTGCGCGTTCCTCTGCGCCATATGCTTCCGGGTAACAAGAAAGCGACCTCATTCACGTATATTTTTGATTGGCAGAGCTAACTCGAAATTTTGAGAAAAGTAACTCGAAATTTTGAGAAAAGTAACTCGAAATTTTGAGAAAAGTAACTCGAAATTTCGAGTTACTTTTCTCAAAATTTTGACTTATTAACTCGAAATTTCGAGTTATGGATACTAGCTTTTTTGTTTTTATTTAGTGGCGGAAATGGGCTTCCATAGAGATGGCTAAAATGTGTACAAGCAGGTTTAGATCTACTCTGTAATTCTTGTGTGTTTTTTCTGTGTGTATCTGCATCAATATACGTGCGCACGGCACAGATCACGGTTCAGGGCTGTCAGCTTCCAGTGATTACCTCTTAGAGTTTTGACCTACAAATCCCTTAGAGAACAACCACCAAAACACTGTGTGTGTGTGTGTGTGTGTGTGTGTGTGTGTGTGTGTGTGTGTGTGTGTGTGTGTGTGTGTGTGTGCGTGTGTGTGTGCGCGTGTGTGCGTGCGTGTGCAAAAATGTGATGCACACACATGTGTGTGTAGCCTAATCACTCACATCTCACACATCCAGCAAATCCTACTTCAAAAGCCTCTCATACATTCATTGTATGTGGAGATCCGACTGAATGAGATAAGATGCTGGGGGAGGAGAGGATGAAGGAAAGACAGCTGGATAAATGAGCCGTCAGAGGCTGAAGGTGCTGTGAACTAAACCTTGGCATTGATTTAAAGATTGACAACTTTTTAAGGCTGTATGCACAGCGCTTCAGCTTTGACATCATTACACATTTTCTTCAACAAGACCATAGCTCCATGTGCAAACCAAGGTCTATAAAAAAGGTGTTCTGGATAGAAAATACCAAAGTCCTTTGTTTTGTATTGAGATTCTTTGGGAGTCAGCTTTTTTTCCCCTTTTTGATCTTTCTGCATATAAGAATAAAGACCCTGATGTTAATTTATCTCATCTAAAAACACAAAAACTGCAGAAAAATGCTGGTTAAATTTAACTTTGTGTGTAGCCTGCTGTGGAGAGAAAGGAGCGGGGCTCTGTTGTGGTTTTTCCTCATTTTTGGTCATATACATTTTAGGCCTTCCACAAACGAGTACTTTGATAGTTGACTAGTCACCGATTATTTTTGCGATTGATCAACTAGTCAGATCATGCATCCATTGGACGTAAAACGTACAGCTTATTGCACCAGCAGCATCTGCTCTTGTATAACTATCATTAGCTTACAGCTTGAAGTGTGTAAGGTATTTGCTAACTAAAAATAAAGACAAGATAATAGTTTATCCATCCGGCCGGGTCGCGGGGGCAACAGCCTAAGCAGAGAAGCCCAGACCTTCCTCTCGCCAGCCACCTCCTCTAGCTTAAACACCTCAGCTGGCTCCTTTCAATGTGGAGGAGCAACGGCTCTACTCTGAGCCCCTCACGGACGGCTGAACTTCTCACCCTATCTCTAAGGGAGAGGCCGGCCACCCTTCGGATGAAGCTCATTTCCGCCGCTTGTATCCACAATCTCGTTCTTTCGGTCACAACCCACAGCTCGTGGCCATAGGTGAGGGTAGAGATGTAGATCGACCGGTAAATTGAGAGCTTCGCTTTTATACTCAGCTCGCTCTTCACCACAACGGAACGATCTGTCTGTCGATCTCCGGCTCCCTTCTCCTATCACTCGCGAACAATACCCCGACATACTTAAACTCCTCCACTTGGGGCAGGAACTCATCCCCGACCCGGAGTTTATTAAACTTTTAATAAAATTTGCAGATTGTCTCAGTGGAGTTTAATAAACTGAGCCGTCTCCTCCTTGCTATCTAAAATATAACAGGAAACTGAAGTATATTCTCCAGCATCTCACACTTCTGATAATCAGCTGTCTGCTTGACGTTTATTCAGCTGTGTAAAAACTATAACTTTAATCTCATCCAAACCGATTTACTCAGGAACAAATAAAACACTAAAAAAAGCCAAACAATAACAGTTTTAAGTTATCTAAGTGACTTATATATCATGCTTAACCTGAGTAGCGAAAGTCCACGGGGAGTTTGAAAACGATTTGCCGGGAGTCCGCAGTTCTCGCCGGCTCTAGTGAGCCTTGGCCCCGGCTAGCTATCGAGCTAGTGGGTAACAGACGTCTCCGAAAACGTCAGCGCACTTTTGCAAAAATGTGATGTCTTGATAAACCGAGCAGATATTTGAAGTTTACACAGCTACATTCTCGCCTGAAAATATGTTAAAGGTTTATTTTGTCACCCAGAAAGAATAATAAGAGTAATATAGCTGGCGCCATTGTTGGAAACTGGAATTAGCTGAGCCGTGCTATGATTCTGGGATCGGCTGGGCCACAAAGGATACACCCAACCCATCCTTCAAATCTGGGGAAAAGTAGGACGCATTTGTCGGCTGAATTTGCAGAAGTCTTTGAATTTGGAAAGCCTTCGTCACGTCGCTGTAACGTAATCGGCCTTCAAATGCGGCCTCCAAAGGATGCGGCCTGAATTTGGACACAGCTACGATACCGGAGTTGCTTCTTCTTCTTCTGGGTTTAACAGCAGCTGGCAACTTTGTACATGCAGTACCGCCATCTTCTGTTTCAGTCCGTTATTACACTCTTAAATCCTACTACTTATTCCTGCGTCTTTCAGGATCTTACAAGGCTTTAAACGACGCGTCGACTATTAAATTTGTCGTTGACAATTTTGATAGACAACGTAATCGTGACTAGTGGACTGTGCCAAACATGCTGGTGTAGCATCATCCAGTACAGCCACAGTGGTACTGGTACATTCACAAACTGGATGGAATAATGAAGGAGGAGGACTATGTCCAATTTCCTCATCTTCACTTCAAATCAACAGCTAGATGCTGACTGTGTGTTTCAGCAGGACAATGATCCCAAACCTGGATAAAAACTGGTTTTGGAATGGATTAAGCTTCTGGAATGGCCCTACTGAAGATCTGTAGATTATACTGAAAAGTCCATGCTGGGGAAACCCGCCTAGTTAAATAAATTCTGTTTCAGCCACTGGCGAGAAGAGTGGTCAAACTTCCATCCAGAATTATGCCAGGAACGTGTTGATGCCTACCAAGAATCTGGTCAAGGTGCAACCAAATATTAGTGGGGTACTTTTGGTCCCATGTGGATTAAACAAAATCCAAAATAAATTCTTAATTTGTGCACTCAGTTCTTGTTTTTTAAATCATTAATAATGCATGCTGTATAATTCTTCCACTCTGGAAAATGAACAGTTCAAAGAAATCATTAAAAACCCTAATTGGCCATCGACCATTCAAGCCGATGATGAGTGCATATAAACTTCTGACCACAACTGTGTATACTTGTCTAAAGATTAATGATATTAAACATAGCCAGAGTTCCAAATAATGAGATCAGGAAATGGGCGAGTAGTCCATGTGATCCACAAGCTCAGGCTCTAAAGTGCTGGCTTCAGACAATGCACGTTTGGCTCTGCACACTGTATCATTTAGAGCTAATATCCGTAATAAGGTCATCACAGGCACACAGCTCTGGCTGTGAAGACAGAAACCCCTCCCAGCCTCCTGTTCAGACCTTTTCTTTACAAGGGGAGGGCAGACAGAAGAAAGCTGGTTTGAAAGGAAGGTGATGGGAACTAAAATAGCTGGTTTCAGACTCTGGGTGAATTGTTGTTCCAGCATAAGAATAATTAGAGTGTCTCTTAAATTGTAAATCATACTAAGCTACTGTAGTGGAGTACCAGGTACTGGTTGGTTGGTGCAGGACCAGCTTGAAAACACTTGTCCAGAATATTCGAATCGGCGCGATCATTATCAGTTAATAACACAGATTTGATGATTTCCCTCATTTTCATTCAGCAGGTGCCTAAGCAGTTATCACTGGTTACAGGCTCTTCTGGCTTATGAGTGCTGTTTTTTAGACAGCTACTGGTAGATCACTGAGAATATGGCCAGTACAGAATGTGTCCATCTGTGCCAGTGTGTCTCCATAATGCTGTTCCATATGGCCAATGGTGGTCTACACACAGCCTCGGGGAGATGGTGGTAGATGGTTTACACACACACACACACACACACACACACACACACACACACACACACACACACACACACACACACACACACACACACACAGATATTCTTTTTCATGCACAAACATAAATGCATATGTGTGGGGATACAAACAGTCATGCACGCAAATATGAATGCAGAGGCGTACACACACCATCTGTAGGACAGAAGTTTTCATTATATTTTGGCGTTGTGACAGACACTGAAGTTCAAAAAGTCACCGAACAGTTGCGCTGCTTTACTCGCGACAGTTTCAATTTTTCTGCTTTCTCTGTCGTTAGATAACTCTGTATGTCAGCTATAATATGTTTCCGTGTGCGTTGTTGTCTGGCTGTCTAACAGTTGGAACTGTGTGTCTGTGGACCCTCTTTGTCTTTGTGTCTGAGTTCTTTCTTCGCAGTATTTCTGCCTCCCATTCATCTTTTCCTTCCTGTCTGTTTTGTCTGGATTTCTCATGCTCTGCTGAGAGGCAAGGTGACTGGAGATCAATAGAGGAAGAGAACTCACATGCGCACGAAACTACACAAATACACACCTACACACCGCTGAAACTGCTGAGCAGTGGAATTTCATTCATCTATATTCTCCGTACAGACACAACCCCATCCTAATTATCGATTAGCACATCAACGGATCGATTGTAGCAGAGAGGTCATACTCAGTTTGTCCGTCTGTGTGTGCGTATAAATATTTTTGTCCCTGTCCTTTGGCATTTATGCGTAAGGTTAGCATTTACATCCTTTGGGAGCGAATGTTTTCTCATCCGTGTTCTGTTGTTAATGTTTGACTCATTTTAAAGCATGCAAGAGAATAAAAAACGCACGGTAGGGGACAAAAGCGAACCCTTAGGAATAAAACAGTCAGATTAAACAGAGTATCGAGACTGAGAGAGCGAGCGCGGGTGTATCAGATTCATGTGTTAATCGATAAGCTCTTTGTTGCTGTGTGGGGATATCCAATAGAGCAGAGTGCTGGAACATGATGATTTACATCAGCCGATTTGTAAGGAGCCACTATAACTCAGAACATCACAGCGGATCTTACAACTGTTAAAACATTTAATATTCTCAAAATAAGACCTTAAAAGTATCGACTGGTTGTCAGATGTCTCGCATGTTTTTTCCTGACCTTTTATGTGATCAAATAAATACAGTAACATCATAAATAACTGTCAGATGTGTAAAATGCTTTGTATATGGGTCTAATGTTACAGTGGAGGTTTTTTTTTTTTTAGTGTGAGTTGGATGTTCCTCCAGTACACTGGTTTGTTGCTCCGGCGTGAAACAGGAAATAAATCAGCATCGCACACCTTTACTTACATTCTTGAGCCTCAACCAAAACACAAACACAGAAAAGCTAAACCTACATGTCACGTGACATAGAACAGCCATAACTTACTCCTCCAGGTACACATTTGGGCAGAAATGTAGCTCTGTGGTTAAAACACTCGAGAAACAGTGTGGTGAGCTTCAAACACAACAATGAAATCCACGCTTGGCTATTCCCTTCTGCTTTACATCAAAGTGAAGTCAGGTTTTTGGATTATTTGATTGGTGAAGTGTCCACGTACCCCAGGTGGAGCAGTTCGGGGGTCTCGTTCGCGAGCTGTGGATAAAAGCGGCAGAAACGAGTGTCCTTCGATGAGTGGACACCTGAGTTCTTGAATGCGATGACTCGACTACGAGACGATGTAGGGTTTTTAAAATTGGTACCATAGGTGCATCTAGCAGGAGGCTGAGTGTTGGCACTGTCAGCCTACTGTGAACATAGAAAAGAGTCACATAGAGTCAAAAATGACACATTAGTAAAAATACCATTATAAGCAGGTCAGTAAGTCATAATTGGCATTTCTAGTTTTTTCCCAAACTTTGGTTTCTAATTCTGATGAGATTAAAAGACAAGCACACACTTAAATCTACGGTAAACTCAAGAGAACCATGTCAGAGGGGAGAGCGGCTCAGCCGAAGAAAGAAGCCGTGGAAAAACAGTGTAAAATGAAAGGAGGCAGGGAGGAGAGAAGTGGGAAGCAAAGGAGGGAAGGCAAAGTGATGCCAGAGGGGGAAACGGGGCTGAGCAGGAATATCTGCTGATGAAAGAAGAAAGGCCAACTTGTAGCCTCGAACAGAAGAGCTGACCTGCCTCAGGGTTCATTCAAATTCTCTTTGTAATCTGCAAAATTTATGCACGAATATTTTTATGGTCAGTACATAGAAACTCGCTCCACTTTAAAAGTATTATTTCTCCTGAGTGTTGTTCCTCAAGCTTAGCTTTAATCTGCTGCTCGAGTGACCGTAGCTGCCCACAGCAGCAAACCAGATGTTTGTGGTTGGTGCATCACAATTATGTCACATGTTTTTAAACTTTGGCACTACACCTAAATAACTTAAAGAGCAGGGAGTGAAATAACAGAAAAAACAGGATCGCAAGCTTGTAAAGTTGTCTGGTAGTTTTAAAATGTGATGAAGTGTTTGTGTTTTCCTCTGCTTCTGGGTCATGTCTTTACTTATCTCTTTTTTGTCGAAGTAGTAGACTCATAAATGACACAAAAGCAGACTGTGAGGGTCAGGCGTGTGTGTGTGTGTGTGTGTGTGTGTGTGTGTGTGTGTGTGTGTGCGTGCGTGTGCGTGCGTGTGTGTGGGGCTTGGAGGGTGCAGTTTTGTTTGAGCGTGACTAGGTGGTGCTGTCAGTCTATCCTCTGTCAGTGTGTGTGTGCTTGTTTGTGTGTCTTTCTTCTGTGGTGTCAGAATAAAAGCTCTGTGAATTTTGGGCCTGGCACACTTATTTATTATCCTCAATTCACCGTTTTATTTGGTTCATCTGAGTTTATTATTCACATTTTTAAGAAAGGCATCATGAAAAGCAGTAAATTAGCATATTTGCAAAAAGAAAAATGGAAAATTGTTATTTGTCGATCTTGTTTTTCCTTAATCTTCGTTTCTATGTGTATCGCACCCAAAGCCATCTCCAAAACCAGCCTATAAAACAATCAGTAAAACAACATCCATAAACTATTCATGAAATACTCACAGTTGTGGTCATGTATGACTCTTCTGATGCAGCTGTGATGGAGTGGTCATTGCTACGGATATTGCTGACTGGATAAGATGCCAAAGTACGCACACAGACACACAAATACACACTTCATCATCATGGATTTTTTATGGTAAGTGGTTGTGAGTGGAAATCAAAGGTCAGTGGTGTGCGGATAGCTTAAGCGTGTTTAAAGATTGTTTTGTTTGGGTGTGAAAGTGAGAGTCCACATACTGTTTGCGAGCCGTGGATGTACTCGTGCATTTTTCCTGATTGAGGCGTTTTATCGATCCACACCAAACCAATCAATCGGGCTTTAATCGAGCCGATTAAAAAGCATATCATGCGGAAAAAGATGGTAATGGAGGTGTGTGTGTGTGTGTGTGTGTGTGTGTGCATGTGCACTGACGCCAGTTCTGGACTGCTATTAATTTACCCATATCAGTTTCATTCACTTCATAACAGAGGCGGCTCTGCACTCACTCACATTAGGAAGTGCTGAGCAGTGTAAACATGGTGCATCATGTAAAACACTGAAGTGAAGTTACTTTATTAGTAAAAGTGATTCACATGTTTAGATTTTATTTAGTCAGTGATTACTGTTGTTTGCTAAACTGGTAATAATAACAGAGGGTCGTTCACTTGTAAACTGTGAAAGTATTAATTAAAAATAAAAGGCCTAAAATTACACGTCTTTTATTATGAAAAGACTTGGTGCCAAAAATTAGATGTTCAGTATGTAGATCAGAATGAATCATGGAAGCATGCAAAGGCTTACGATTAAATGTGACGTGTAAGTCTTGTCACCTGCCTCTAAAAAGGAACAAAGTATAAGAAAGTATTTTTGAATTAAGACTCACAGACAATTAAAAGACATTTCTACATGATGCTGTCAGCAACACGATCAAAGTAAAATGTGTGTTTGACAGAAGAAGAAAGAAATAAACAAAATTTTACTGCCATTGTCTTCTTTGAGTTTTAGATGTTGAAGGTTAAATATTATATATATAATTACACGATTGAGATGAAGAGTCGCAGAGAGAAAAATTACAGTTCGTGGTAATAAAATGAGTCAAATTTTGACCCAAGTTGTTCAATATTTTTCAGATGTGTGACAGGGAATCAGTTTTCAAATTTCCTCTAAATAAAATGTGTGTGCTCGGCGGGTGACGGGTGAGCAGGGCTGGGATTGGCAGCGTGTAACTTTTCATTTTGCTTACACATCATTGCATTTGACACAGTGACTCTCTGACAGTCTCCAGTTGCAGGTTTGCTTTTTGCTCTCTGACATCCTGAAGGTTTTTACAGTACCACACATCTGTCAGTCTGCCTCGTTATTATCTTTATAAGTCTCTCTCGTCTCCGTCTCTCACGTTCTCTGTGCCCATTTGTCTTTTTCGGTGCTTTCGCTCGGTGCGGTCTCACCTTTCCGTCTCTCTCATCCCGCTCTTCCTCCCATGCTCAGGCTGTGGTGTCATTTTGTTTGGCAGGTCTTTGAGTTCCCTGTTGAACAGAACAGAAGCAGAGTCCTCCCATATCTGCTCCGCTTGCCTTTCTTTTCTTCCCCCCTCAGCTTTTTAAGAGACTTGGCAAGGCTCTGTTGAATTTGTCTACACATTTTTCTTCCAGTCATCCTTTCAGATGTTCTTTTTTTAACGATCTCTGCCACGGCTCTGTGCGTGTTTTCATCTGGAAGCTATTAGTCTTGTTCTTAAGCAGTTTTCTGGTGAGGAATGTGAGCTCTTTTTGTTACGTTGTGCCAACACAGACATGGCTGGAAGTATTATCTTTTTAACTGTCTGTCAGTTTGTCCCGTCCTCTTAAACATGTTGGAGGGATTTCTCTTACTCGACACTAATATTGATTCTTACATCCAGAAAGTTAAATGTTCTTCTGATGGTACATTTCTTTGATATGTGTCAAGCAGGTACTTTGTATCCATATTGTAGAAGTTCAGAATGAAAAGAAAAACTGGAACAGGGTCCAAAATAAAAGTAACATCCCTTTCATCACATTTAGTGGGTTTTTTTCATCTTCCAGTTGATTGGTACCCTAAACCAGCGGTCCCAAACCCCCGGGCCACGGCCTCGTACCGGTCCGTGAGTCGTTTGGCACCGGGCCGCGAGAGTGGAGGCTCGGGTGTGAAATTTTTGGTTTTCAGGGTTTTTATTGTTAACTCGGTTTCCCTGGGTCTTTTCCGTTTTGTAGTCGTGCGTCTTATTTTGAAAGAAATGTTTGTGTTACCATAGCGACCTGAGAGCATTAAGGGGCAGAGAGGAGGATGTTACTCTCAGTGTTGTTGGTGCATTTCTGGAGGACGCTGCTAATAAAGTTACACAATTACACAGTGAATTCACGTTTATTATAATGTTTACAAAATCCCACCATTTTTGTCTTGGTCGTATCGTTTTATTTTGTTGTATTTATCCGCGACACCTTAAAGGCCGGTCCATGAAATATTGTCTGACATTAAACCGGTCCGTGGAGCACAAAAGGTTGGGGAGGTTGGCGTGAGTAATGGGTTGAACAATTATATTCTCTTCCACTAGAGGGCAGTGCAACTACCTGCTCTAATTAAATGGGTTGCCAGCTGCTAGTAAACAGAAGAAGACGAAGCAGAAATTACACAATAGTCACGCTGTGAGACGATACAGCGCGTAATAGCAATAGATAAATATTTGAAAAGAAAAAGTAGTCAGTCTGGTCCTGGAGAAAACTCTGACCCAGGTGAAGGCCCAGCGTGAGTAGTGGTCAGAATAAACCAAAAGGGGTATACTGGGGACAAACCGAGCCAATTCTACTATGTCTGGTTTGGGGAAAAATATCAATATGCTTTTTGTCACATTTTTGGTTGGTGGTGTGCCGTGTGATTTTTCTAATGTGAAATATGTGCCGTGGCACCAAAAGGTTGGGAATGACCTGGGGAAAAGGATTACAATGTCAACAGAAATATGGCAAAAAACGAAGATTTGTTATGAGAGGAAAAATTGAGTAAGACAAAGAGAGAAATCTGTGTTAGACAGATGGAAGTGGGGAATGTGACAGAACATGAATGTGTGAAAGACGGAGAGGCCTGGATTGTGCTGAATAGCTGGTGAGATTTGCTGGGAAGATGGCAAGAAAGGTGCGATATTGTGTAACTTGATACTATTTGGCTCTTCCAGGAGAAAAAGCAAAAGTATGTACAGATATGGGAAAAAGAAAGTACACCCTCTTTAAATGATAGGAAATAAAATTATTTAAAATGATTTAATTATGATGAACTAAAAATCCGACAGGTTATAATTTGTTTAACAAAAACGAAGCCAAAGTGTAGAACCATGCGCTAATAATGAAATGCGCTGGATTAACTGATCATCAATAAGTCATGCCGCCTCTATAAAAGCAGGCGTTTTGGCCGTTTGCTGATTGGGAGCAATGATCCAGGTGATGAGAGCCAGTTGTTGCTGCTCATCAACCCAGGGATGTCTATTTCCAAACTGTCTGAATTTAATTGGTCTGCAGTAAGAATGCGGATTCACAACATTGAAGACAGAGGCCGGTCTTCCCAGGAGTGAACGTCCCAGCAAATTCAGCCCGAGGTCAGACTGTGAAAAGCTCGGAAAACCTACAGAAAACAAAACGACTATCTCAGCTGTATTCAAGTTCATGACAGTCCAAACAGACTGGGAGAGAAAATCTCTTCTCTCTAAAGAGAACATGACAAGACCTGATCTGAGCAAACCGCAAGACTTCTGGAGCAAGAAGTTGACCAAAGGGGAGACGTTTGATCAGGATTTGCACAACACATCACTTTGCACCACAGGACCTGAACCCATCTGTATACTAAAGTATTGTAGAGCTAAACATGAAGCTGTCTGACAGCTAAAGCTTGGGAATAATTGGGCAATGCAGCAGGACAATGATCCCAGGAGCAGTTGTGAATCTGCACATCTATGGCTGAAAAAGAAAAGAATGAAGTTAGTGTAATGACCCAGTCAAAGTCCAGACCTCAACCCATTGAAATGCTGTGGTGGGTCTGTGTTACTAAGCAGAGTGGGCCAAATTTCCACCACAGTAATGTCACAGACTGATAAAGTCATACAGGAAATGAGTGCTTCCAGTTACTTCTGCTAAAAATGGTTCCACAAACTGTTTAGTTCCCAGGTGTATGTAGTTTTTCACTTGCTGCTTCTGCATCTTGACTTAGTATTTGTTAAAACAGTTATTCATCTCAAGTCGTATTTACTGCATTTAGTAAAGACGCATTAAAGGCTGAATCATTTCTTATTACGCCCCCATCTGTGTTTTTATTGTTGTAGCTTCAGGTTGAGCAGCAGACGTAGAAGTGTAAAGATACACTTCTAGGTCTTCTACGATTGAGTTGACAGCAAGTTGTTACATTAACCTCCTAAGACCCGAACTCTTCCACGGCAGCATTTTTGATTTCTCTTTGATATTTGGGCTGATTGGGACCCAATGAATGTAAAAACAAAGAATGACCAGATATTTTTTTTTACCTGATTTTTGTTTCTTAGGAAAAATAAGAGCCACATATGAGGATATTTGTTTAAAATTTCGATAGAACAGTAGCAGTATAATGTACTCGTAAGTGGATATCAGGCCCTTGTAGAGCAAAATTGAGTATTTTGGTCTAAATAACCCAAAATGTGATGTCCACATATGTGGACGCCAGGTCCTAGGAGGTTAAATAATAGCATCCCAACAAATGTTAACACCGACCTCTCCACAAACAGTGAGCCCAGGGAGAACACTGAGGTGTCTTTGAATTACTGTGAGACTAAAAACAGGTGGATACTCAGGCAGGTCCTTAAGTCCTGTCACACTAAGCCTCTTCTACAGAAAGCTGACAATTTGTCACTAGCTGACAGTCCAGGCTCCAGTTGCGTAGGTGACACCTCTAATGTATTTACCAACCACTTACATGTCAGTCTGCAGTGTCATTCACTCCTATTAGTCCTTATTTTACTTGTTGCTAGTCTCTTCCTGTGTGCCTGTTGTATATGAGAAAGTTATAATAATGAGGTTCTGGAGTGTTGTATTAATTACAATTGTGAATTGCTGCCAGCTAATGCAGCGTCCCAATCATAAAGGGTGAAAGGTGGGGTCTGCTAGCAACACACAGTGGAAAGGGCTGTACACAGTGATGTTATGATTGTGGAATTACAGTAACTTTTAGTAAAACTTTACATCAAAATATATCGCCAAAGAACCCAGATATACAGAAATACACTGGTAGATTATTGTTCCACTGATCCCAGTCCATGAAAAAAGATTGCACTGAGGGAACATAGTAGCATCTGCCTGAGTAAGAGACAGCAAACAAATCCTAGTTGTTGTTGTGTCCACTGTCACATGAAGCCTCTGGCTTTGCTGGCAAAGTCTCCTTTCTTTACTCTTAGCCACTATGGACACGATGCACATAAACACACACATGCACACAGGGCTATTCAGACTGTGAGTGGAGGCCCCTAGAACACAGTGTGGACGAGCTCTGTGCAACGTTAGGCTAAACACAGACTCGGTGCAGTGCTCAATAGACAGGGATCCCACTATATAACCCAGCTAGAGTTAGCACAGTGCGCACACATGCACAGAGGACATTAATGGAGTCAGTGGTTAATCAGTAGGACACGCTCTGTCACAGGCATGCTGGGCTCGTTGGATGTCCTCTATAGCGTGCTCATCCACAAGGTAACACATGTTGAGTGCTTGTGCATGCAGTAAACCAAACAGAGCTTCTATTGTTTGTGGTTTATTTAAAGAAGCCAGCAGGCTGTTTATGGATTAATGGTGAAGTATGGGCACTGTTGATATCCATATGTTGGTTGTTATCTCTTAAACCTGCTTTGTTTTCTACAATAGGTAGTAAAAAACTTGTGATATTATGTCCTAAAGCTTTACTCTGCTGCAGTTATTGTTTAAATGTGAAAATACCAAAAGCAGAAAAACCTAACCTGCTGCATTTTGTGTGTTTTCCTGTAAGCTGATGGCGGTTTATGAGGAACATGAAGCCCAGCAGAGGAGCACGGCTAACACAAGCCTGGCCCAGAGTCCTGACCACTACCAGTCTGAGCTCTCGGTTTTCCAGCCAATCACGGGAGGAGAGATTGAAGTCAATTCCTCAGCACTCAAGTCCAGTGAGTAATATTTGTGTTTCCGTCTAAAGCAGAAATGTGTTCTGAGCAAACAGGCCAGTGTGTCGGTGCTCACATCAGCCATAATGGACTAAACTAAGCAGGGAACCACCTGCGTGTGAAAGACTGCAGCTGCTAATATAACTCCTGATCTACACACTGATTCCTCTTCACAGCTATATTAATGCACTTAAGGAGCAATTAATGTGGACTAAGTTGGCAATTATATTTAAGCATGAGGCAGCTTACACTGACAAGTGGGTAGTGGGTACTATTGCAATCACTGTTTGAAAAGAGCGTAACCCATGTTTTTGTAGCTCATCTTCACAGCATGAGTGAGTCTATTTATAAAAACATGTCCAGCTGTCTTTGTGAGAACCCGTTTGAGTTTTAGACCATTACAGCAACTGCATTTTTTCATTTTTCAAACTCCTTTGAGTTCAGATTTTGTTTCAGGGTTTAGGTAACAACTAGGTCAGGGTTAAATTGAGGCTTTGACTCTTATTTGTGATGGATAAATGTAGGAGTTTGAAGTTCCCACAAACATACGGACACGGAGTGGAGCAGGCCGGCAACTTCCAAACAGCCTCACCTGCACCTACCGCTGCCCCCACCAGCACAGCCACTGAGTTTGAAGTAGTGGTTTTGATATAGGCAAAGAAAAGCTACACAGATTATCTCAGATTATCCAGAATATGTGAAATGAAGACATTGTTTGACCCCCACAGCAGATCAGATTGTCTGCGAACCCCAGCTTACACCAATAAAACTTAGTGAAGCTTTCTAATTGTCACTGAAGAAGCCAAAGGTGTCCTGAGCTCTCCGTGACCAAAATCAGTCAATATCTTCTTTCATTTAAATAAGAGACCTGAGCTGTTCACATTCTGGGAACCAGGAAAAACTAACTGCATGACTGCTTAGCTAGCTAGCTAATGGTGTGCTGTAAAAAAGACTGGTGTGAGTAACTCAGAGAACAGCTCCAGTGCTGCTGCGCTCTTGTATGGATTTAAAAAAAGTAAGAATCCTGATCATAAGTCACATGAAATATTAGTTTTACAGTCAAATTTTAAATCCAGTAAAACTTACTGGATAATAACCACATGCTGTCATTAAAGAGTCGCAAATTTTGGGAGTAATGTTTGACAAGTCAGTTGTTTTGGGATTTGCGTTACATGATCTTAGAGCGAATATTAACCCTTTAAAGCTGGTCGGAGCAGACACGCTCCGTTTTGCGTAACTATTTTTAAACCCCTGTAGAACTGCAACCACGTGAGCTAGTGCAATATTTTTTTTTGCATATGAAACTGGAGGAGTTGTACTTACATCTTATGCCATCAGCTTGTCCTCGGTCACGGTTTCCTTCCACATATAGCTTTGCAAAAACTGCATAAAAAGCACTTGCAGCAACAAAAACATAATATTCCAGAAACAGTTTGCCGATCCGATCAGCTGTTTGTAACACTTCCTACGTCCATCAGCGCGAACTATCGCATGTCCTCCATGTCCTGCCCGAAACCGGAAGTGACGTCAATTTGCGGAAATGTAGTTTTTTACCATCAGGGCCTCATGAGCCTATACTTGTGTTTTTAAAATTTATGTTTGACTTCATGACTTTCTGTGTCGTTTCTGGGATGCTTAGGACTCATATTGCACTGCTGGAAATAGTTTATTTTGATGCATATGCTGTTTTTTTGCAAATTTGCATTATAATATTTATTTTCATTTTTCCTGCAGTGTATAAAAATTGGTGTATTTCAAAAATAAAACTATGAAGACACTTAGTTTAAATTTCCTGTGGTGGAAACTATTTTGTGCAACTTTTGTATTTACAGTTTTGAGGGATATGCCTCTTAAATTTCTCTAACTAGAAATATATGGTAAAAAAACAAAAACGATTTTACATTTTTTTTGTAGTTTATTGCACTTTTTTGTCATTTATGTAATTTCTAGGCACTTAATGCAGACATATTATTAAAATTTGGGCTATAATGGTTGTATTGATTTATATCAACTTGAAATGCTCCCAAAAATTGCACTACAGCATGTAAAAATATAATATAAGCTCTGGTGGACTTGGTTCTATGGTAGGTCTTAAAGGGTTAAAATGTAATACTTCTGTTTATTATTTGTGTATTTAAACAGTTTATCTTCAATTTATTACAAAGTACTTCATAAAGTGTCTACAAAGATATTTATTTAAGGTGTAATTTCTGGTGAGTGAGGCAGACTTTTTCATGGTGTCACAAAACCCAAAGCAAATGTGAGGAACCATTTCGCCCTGACAGACTGTGAGAGGTCAGTGTATTCTCAGTGTTGTTCAATATTTCATTTCAAAGGATTCTCCTGACAGGAACAAAAAGTCCTTCAGGAAGCTCGTTGCCTTTTAGCTGCAGCCTGCAGGTCAGTGCATAAACAGGTGAGTGAAAAGAAACAAGTTTCATCCTCCACCAAATTACAAAGGAACTCATGCAGTCGATGGTTTGAAGAAAGAATCTGTAATTTTAAAATATAAAACGTGTTTATGAGGTTCAGAGTCCTGTTCTGAACACGAGGAATGAATTCCAGCAAAGACAAAGAACAGGACCTGATAGTCAGGACAGATGAAAAAAATAAAAACATGATGGTGGCAGTGACGGAGCTGAGATAGAGACACAGGAAGAGCAGTGTAGAAACTGATGTCTGTCTGGTCAGTGTTACCTGCCCGACCTGTCTGCACGACTCTCTCTTTGCATCACTTTCCTCCTTCCTGTGTCTTTCTCGCCTTGTCTCACTGTCTCTGTCTTATTTCAAGTCCTCGTTCTTGTTTAGGAGCAGTACTGTACATGTGAGTATAAAGCTGTCACAGTCTCTTTGATTCTGCTTTGAAACAATGAAACTGTGCACCTTATGGACAGTGTCTGCTAACTTTTAGCCAAAGCAAATGTTAACATTTCTAAATGTTTTAGCAAAATGTCTCTAAAACAGTGTGACAGTGAGATATTTCTGCATTCATTGGCCTCATTCTTCTCTCTGCAGCTTAAAGGACACGTCATAAACACATTGTTTTGTTTGGTAGCAGGTCATCGCACTTCTTTAGACTGAATTTCACACAATCGTTGCCACTAGTTTTATTTCGAACAGTAATACAAGAATTGACATTTCGGCTTGTAAGATATGACCTTCCTTACTCGTAAAGCAGGACTTCACTGTATGATCCAGACAGTGTTAAGACAGGAAGTTTAGTCTGTTTCAGTATGGTCGCCTGTCAGCAGAGATTAGCTGTAATGTGTGACTGTCACGGGAGATTAGAGGTAACAGAGCTCTGCAGACTATCACTGTCAGCGGGAGAAGGTCAGACTTAGGCCTCTATCACCGTCTGAGCTTTGGGCTCTGAGTTAAGTCACTTGTCTCTCTCTTACACGTTTCCTCGTGTTCTGGTTTTACTTTCCTGGATTTTTCTTTTCTTTTTTTGGTCTCACTTAGTAATTGACACATTTCATTCTGTGAAACGAGGGACTCAGGAATATCGAGGCTGATGAGCCCACACTGCTTAAAATCAGGAATCAAAGTGCTAAAATTCCTCAACTAGGATACATAATCAGCATTAGAATGGATCAGGAAAGGTTTCCCATAAGAGTCAAAAACCACTGATTGTAGTGTTTTCTGTAAGTGGCACACTTACCTTGATTCCAAGCTTTTTCCTGCATATCAAAAATTTGACACGTACTAAAGAGGTTTTAGCTTCCAAACCAAAGGTAAATCACTGGGACTTTAGTGAGGATATCTTTAAATCAAATAGTCAAAAATAACATGAAAATACCCAAACCTTTATAAACTCTAAACTCTGCGTGGACCAAAGATGCTCGAGTGTGTGCTCACCTCCCCGAGGCTCATTTTAAACCAGGAAAAAACCAGGATGGAATAACTCCTATTATCGACCTAATTCTACATACATGATATAATCACTGTCTGCTGTTGGTACAGTGAGTATAATTTTCTTATCTCACCCTTTATACACAAACATGCTAATAATGTATGTGTAACTGTCCTGGAAGTCTTTTAAACCAGTAACATCCATCCAGCCGTCATCCATTCAGCCGTCATCCATCCATCCATCCATCCATCCATTCAGCCGTCCGTCATCCATCTGTCCATCCTCCATCCATCCATTCAGCCGTCATCATCCATCCATCCATCCATTCAGCCGTCATCATCCATCCATCCATCCATCCATTCAGCCGTCATCATCCATCCATCCATCCATCCATTCAGCCGTCATCCATCCATCCATCCATCCGTCCGTTCAGCCGTTCGTCTGTCTGTCCGTCCGTCCATTCGTCCGTCCGTCCATCTATTCAGCCGTCATCCATCCATCCATCCATCCATCCATCCATTCAGCCGTCATCATCCATCCATCCATCCATCCATCCATCCATCCATCCATCCATCCATTCAGCCGTCATCCATCCATTCAGCTGTCATCCATCCATCCATCCGTCCATCATCCATTTGTCCATCCATCGATCCATCCGTTCATCCATTCGTCTGTCTGTCTGTCCATCCATTCAGCCGTCATCCATCCATCCATCCATTCAGCTGTCATCCATCCATTCAGCTGTCATCCATCCGTCCATCATCCATTTGTCCATCCATCGATCCATCCGTTCATCCATTCGTCTGTCTGTCTGTCCATCCATTCAGCCGTCCGTCATCCATCCATCCATCCATCCATCCATTCAGCCGTCATCCATCCATTCAGCCGTCATCCATCCATTCAGCTGTCATCCATCCATCCATCCGTCATCCATCCATCCATCCATCCATTCAGCCGTCATCCATCCATTCAGCTGTCATCCATCCATTCAGCTGTCATCCATCCATTCAGCTGTCATCCTTCCATCCATCCATTCAGCCGTCCGTCATCCATCTGTCCATCCTCCATCCATCCATTCAGCCGTCATCATCCATCCATTCAGCCGTCATCATCCATCCATCCATCCATTCAGCCGTCATCCATCCATCCATCCATCATCCATTTGTCCATCCATCCATCCATCCATCCATCCATCCATCCATCCATCCGTCCGTCCGTTCAGCCGTTCGTCTGTCTGTCTGTCCGTCCGTCCATTCGTCCGTCCGTCCATCCGTCCGTCCGTCCGTCCATCTATTCAGCCGTCATCCATCCATCCATCCATCCATCCATCCATCCATCCATTCAGCCGTCATCATCCATCCATCCATCTATTCAGCCGTCATCCATCCATCCATCCATCCATCCATTCAGCTGTCATCCATCCATCCATCCGTCCATCATCCATTTGTCCATCCATCGATCCATCCGTTCATCCATTCGTCTGTCTGTCTGTCCATCCATTCAGCCGTCATCCATCCATCCATCCATTCAGCTGTCATCCATCCATTCAGCTGTCATCCATCCGTCCATCATCCATTTGTCCATCCATCGATCCATCCGTTCATCCATTCGTCTGTCTGTCTGTCCATCCATTCAGCCGTCCGTCATCCATCCATCCATCCATCCATCCATTCAGCCGTCATCCATCCATTCAGCCGTCATCCATCCATTCAGCCGTCATCCATCCATTCAGCTGTCATCCATCCATCCATCCGTCATCCATCCATCCATCCATCCGTCATCCATCCATCCATCCATCCATCCATTCAGCCGTCATCCATCCATCCAGCCGTCATCCATCCATCCATTCAGCCGTCATCCATCCATCCAGCCGTCATCCATCCATCCATCCATCCAGCTGTCATCCGTCCATCCGTCCGTCATCCGTCCGTCATCCGTCCATCCGTCCATCATCCATTTTATCCATCCATTCAGCCGTCATCCATCCGTCCGTCCGTCATCCGTCCGTCCGTCATCCATCCGTCCGTCCGTCATCCATCCGTCCGTCCGTCCGTCATCCATCCATCCATCCGTCCATCCGTCCATCATCCATTTTATCCATCCATTCAGCCGTCATCCATCCATTCGTCCGTCCGTCCATCCGTCCGTCCGTCCATCCGTCCATCCACCCTCTTACTCCTATCTAATAACTAACAACATTTAACCTCCTAAGACCTGAACTCTTTCGTGGCATGCATCTTTAATTTCTCTTTGCCTGATGAATGTAAAAACAAAGAATTATCTTTTTACCTGATTTTGCTCTACAAGGGTCTGATATCCACATATGAGGTAGTTTGTTTTAAATTCCGATAGAACAGTGGCAGTATGATGTCCTCGTAAGTGGATATCAGGCCCTTGTAGAGCAAAATTTAGTATTGTGGTCTAGACAATCCAAAATGTGATGTCCACATATGTGGACGCCAGGCCCTAGGAGGTTAAGCACGTTGATTATATTTAGATGAGAAACATTCAGTGTAAGATCCACTCTCATAATCATGCTGTCATCATTACACACCAGAGTTTGTCAGGAAGTGGACGTTAGTGACGATGACTAGAAAATCTAGAATTCTCTTTAAATTAGAATATCTTTTGGAATATGCCACATATCTTATTTTAACCAATTTTATTGTTTTATTTTTCAGTATTTACAGTATAGTCGTATTTTGTTTTTATATATATTTATATATTTTCTTTTCTTTCTGTTTCTCTGCCCTCATTTTCACCACTTCTGTCCTCCATCCATTATCCCTCTTTCATTGCTTCCTTTGAGGAGATGAATTCATTGAAGCTTTGATGTAATCCATATCCCCCACCCCGTCTTAAGAGCACCAAGGGTCCATTTTGTGATGATCAATAAATGACCCTACAAATACCATTTGGCATGTTTTCTGAGTAGTGCGACCATATAGAGTTCCCTCCACCCTCACCACCACCTTACTATAGTATTCCCTATTGAACTGTAGACACTATCATGACAGTGTTCTTAATGTATGCATGGATTGATGGTCCCCATGAGTGGGAGGGGTAGAGTTAAGGTCTGGGAGTATACCACACATGTCATAGTAATGCCACTGCTAATAAATCTCAGTAATTGGCTTTAGTTTTGCAGTTCTTTCTTCCAATTTCACGTTTTCTCCGTTCTGCACAAAGCAAAGGACGCTGTGTTTCATTTATCCGTTTCTGTTAAGTGATTATTTTATGTGAAGGGGTGATGAGATGCACAGACGAAAACACTATCATATATCAGCTTCTTGCACAAACAAATGTGCAGATCAACCATCTATGCATGAGCATCAGCGTATACATTAACGTGTCGCACTTTAGAGCTCTGTGATGTTCTGGTTGCAGATACATCACACATTCAGTGTCGCCACGTCCTTCCTCACCGGGGGAGCGTGGCGGTTCAATCCCTACAAACTTTGCTTTATGTTAACAAAATTAATTTGGAAGTAGATTTACAAATGTGCTTGTCCTGGAGAGGGTGAGAAAATTGTGTTTTATACATTTCCCACTCCATCATAGCACATGACCACTGGTCTTCTTTGCTCCCATTGGTTGTTGCATCAAAGTTGAGGGTCGTTAAACCCAATGCCAGCTCTTATATTTAATTGGATAGTATTCACAAATTTGCTAAATATGGCTCGTGTTTCACAGAGTACATCCCACTTAAGTAAATATTCACTCACCTGTTCGACGACTTGTTAATGCAATTACCTTATGAGCCTCTGTGCAAACCAAGCTTTAGAATGGGAGAAGAAAAGGGATTTAAGTGGCTTTGACCTAGCATAGCTGTTAGGTTGGTCTCAGTGTTTCATGCACTGCTGATCTGCTGGGGTCTTTCTGCACAGCCATCTTTAGTGTCTTCACGGTTTGAGCTGATAGGAACAGAACAGTAGCTCAATTAACCACTTTTTAGAACCAAGGTATGCAGAAGAGCATTTCTAAAAGTACAACATCTTAAACCAGGGGTGGGCAACTCCAGGTCTCGAGGGCCGGTGTCCCTGCAGGTTTTAGATGTGTCCTTGAACAAACACAGCTGATTTAAATGAATAAATTAGCTCCTCAACATGTCCTGAAGTTCTCCAGAGGCCTGGTAACGAACTAATCATGTGATTCAGGGGTGTTGACCCAAGGTGAGATCTTAAACCTGCAGGACACCAGCCCTCGAGGCCTGGAATTGCCCACCCCTGTCTTAAACCTTTAAGCAGATGGGCTACTGCACCAGAAGACCACACCGGGCGCCACACCTGCCAGCTACGAGCAGGAACTGAGGCTGCTATTCGCACGGCCTCACCAAAACTAGATTCTAGAAGATTTCAGAAACTGTTCTGGGTCTAATGAGACTCCATTTCTTAATATTTTGATGGTAAGGTCAGAATTTGGTGTAAATGACATCAAGCTGTTCAGGGTGGTGGTGTAACGGTGTGGGTCTGTGGCACTCTTTAGGACCCATAATGCTAATTAAGCGTCATTTAAATTCCACACATGTCCATCTCTTTATGATCACAGTGGACCTTACTGTCATGGCTGCTTCCAGAAGGATAACACACCATGCCACAAAGCTCAAATCATCTCTAGCTGGGCTCTGTCATGAGTTCACTGTACTCTAATGGTCTCCAGTCACCAGATCTCAATCCAATAGAGCACCTTAGGGATGCGGCGTAACGGCTGTTTCCCGCCACAGCTGCGTGATGCTGTCATATCAATATGGACCAAAATCTCTGAGGGTTTTCCAGCACCTTGTTGAATCCATACCATGAAGGAAGCATCCACCTGCTCCTAGCAGGGTGAACTTTTAAACTTGTCCAGTGAGTGTCAATTTATGGCTATTTAAACAAACCTATTTGTAAATCTACAAAGTTGGACTTTACACACTAAACAATCCCAATCTAAAACCACAGACTTGTAAAATGTTTCTTATATTACAGTGTAGCTGCTGTAGCTGTACATTTAAAATTAACACATTAAATCTCAGGAAAACGTCCCAGCTGTGACCAGAACGTAACATTTATGTGTGTTTCCGTGTGCGTTTCTGTTTTTCTGTGATAAACCTCTCGCCTGTCTGGCTCTGGAGCCAGGCGCTGTCTATTATTTTGGACTGACAGACAGAGAAGCTACCAGAGGAGCAGAGTCAATGTGGCTTCAGACCAACTGTTGTGTGGTTAGTTGGTGGTTAGATTCATGCTATGTGCTTTTTTCTGAACACAGCTTATGCAAAGATAGAAATGAGGGAAAAGTTGTTGATTTACGGGCTGCTGAACATCTTCAAACATTTTGAGTAATTAATTAGTGTGCACACTGAAGCTGCATAAACGAACACACATTTCTGCACTCGTGTATGTATAACCATGACTTTGGGCGGCAGATCTTCTCACTTTCAAATTCGTCTTGATTTTGCATCATGTTGCAGATAACACGTATATGTTTCTGTTAGTGTACGCTCATCAGCTTACAATTAATGTTTAAGTATCTGCGCATTAAGTCTGTGGCTGACTGGATGCTGTCCTCTGTATGCTTATTATAGACACACCCCTGCTGGTGCGAAGCAGCAGTGATTCTGCCCTCAGCCCCCAACCAGCAGAGTCTGAGCCCTCCTTCAAGGAAGACAACACTTTGATGGTAAGACCCTAAGGCCACTGGAGGAAAAAAAGAGAGAACAGCACACAGAAACACACTTAAAGACCTAAAACTAAAATATAAAAATACTGTAATACTTACATTTCAAGGATTTTTCTGGTATGTATTAAAACAATACGTATATGTTCATATATATATGCATAGGAGTAGGTCTTGGCTGGTCTACCTGTGAATCAGCAGAATGGCCCTGAGCCACACCTGTGGTGTACGAGGCTAAACGATCAGTGCTTGGTCGGTGCAATAATGCTCTCCAAAGTTTTCCTCAAGCTTCAGCAGTTCAAGTTAAGTGTGGTTAGTCCAGATGTTCCTCTATTATGGAAATACACATAATGGCTGAGTATACATTTACTGTTGTTAGCTGGATATTTACGGTCTTCTTCTTCCTAATTCCTCAACAGCTCGAAAAGAACTGTGATATATTGTGTTAAATAGGCACCGGCTAACTCCTGTATGACACGGCATATTTATTAAAGTCGAACTGATTGGTATCATTAGGTTTTTCCAAAGTTATACTATCTTTTTAAAATGTGTTTGAATAGCTTTTGTAAGTTATTGATTTACTCTGTCTCATCATGGGCACTGTGAGCTTCCTTCTAATGCTGTTTTAAAAGGGAGAAACGATGAGATATTTATGCCCTTGTGGCTTTTGTTGTAGCAGCAGTCCAGGGACAAATGCTAATTTTACCCCACTGCTCATAAAGCTCATAAAGAGTATAGCATTCAACGTTTATACGAGCATGCAAACGTCTAATGTTGATGCTGCTGGGGATAAGGAAAGGATAAGGAAAATTCATAATTTCTTTTCTAGTTGGAAGCATAAATGAAAGTAGTGGGAATACTTTACAGCTGGCCTGGTCTGCTGTTATTATTATGAATGTCTGGCCTTTTAATGTATGTAGGAAAGCATTATATACACTGTGCATATACACAATGATGTGAATGTAAATGCAACATCATTGCACGCACAATCCTGTCATTTAAAGTGTTTTGTTTGATGTGCGCTGCTCGTGTTTGTCATGTTTAACACACGGTTACACATTTATAATGGCAAGCTCAGGTGTCCTGTGGGTGAATCAGTGTTGTGTGTGTGTGTGTGTGTGTGTGTGTGTGTGTGTGTGTGTGTGTGTGTGTGTGTGTGTGTGTGTGAGGCACATGTGATTAAGGTTTGGGCTGAATGGAGCGTTTAGTGTCATCATGTCTTTTCTCTGCAGACACACTTTGTCACTTCAGGCTCCGTTAACAAAGATGGATGAATACAGTTTTTCTTCCCTCTCTTTTCATTTTTTGTCTCTCTCTCTTCAAAGGTCATAGGGCAAACTCTTTTTCTTTTTCTTTTTTTTATCCTTTCCTCTCATGTTCCCAGTATTTTCCACCTTCTACACACTTTTTTTTTTTTTTTTAAACATTTTTAACATTTTGACCCAGTTTGTGTCAGAATGACTAATTTGGAGTCACAGTTAACCCAAAGTAAACACAAAAGGAGCTGCTGTAGGAATACTAACCGTTTGTTGTCTGTCATGTTTGGGTTCTTCTCTGAAGCTGTTTGCACTTTTTAGTCTCGTGATCTTCTTAAAAACAGTCAGTCTGTCCATGCTGCATTTCTTCAGTTTCCTTTCTTTGTCCTATCTGAATACTCAGACCCAAAAATATAGGATGCACAAGTGCAGCGATGACCTGATACATCTGCTTACATGTAGCGCGATAAACCCAACATCCATCTAATGGAGAACAGCTAATTTCACTAGCTTGAATTCAAATTGAACGTTGATCGAGCTCTGCCATCTTTAATCTATAACCTTCATTATCATGTTACACTGTTTATTCCAAGAGCATTGGGTAGATTATTTAAAACATATATTACACATTACTTACTCGTTTTAAAACCTAAAGAATTACTGTACTTTGTCTGCAACTCCCCATTTACTTTCTAAGTTGTGCCTTAGCGTTGCAGCCAACAACCAGTCAAACAGGCTTCGCTTTTGCAGACACGTCAGCGTCTATCAAGCACATGATCAGGACTGCAGCAGTCTGTTGGCAACCAAGGCAATCACGAGGAGGCTTTTGGTGCAGCAGCAGCAGAAACCTCTTTGCCACCATCTTAACACTGACGACTGCCAGCAGCCTTCAGCTAAACAATTCAGGAATACATATTTTTCCAGGTGAGCAGTGGTTACCAGTGGAGTCACTCACCGGTCTGTGTAAACGAAGCTTTTGGCTACAGCCACATGTACACAGGTATTTTTGTAAACTGAGATTTTCCATTTTTTTTTTGTGATCAACATTTTATTGATTTAAAACGGGGGGGGGGTACAGACATATACAGCACAACTGTAAACTGCAGTAGCAAAGCAAACATTAGCAAACAAGGCATAGGGACAGCAAAGAAAAGACACAAAAACACAAAGTTAAAACCAATTATTGCCTCTTCCAGGAGATAACTCTGGATGAGAAGATTTTCCAAGCGTCAACAGTCGTGGGTCGAGCTTTATTTAATTTTGCTGTGGTATGTTCAAAACCAATAACACGGATAAGACATCGTCTCCAGAATGATTCCATACAAATGTCAGGACAGAACCATTGCTTTGTAATAGTCTTCTTTGTGGATGTAAATCCAGCGAACAACATTTTGCATTGCATTTGTTTTAAGGAGATTTCAGAGGTATCGTTAAGGAGACAAAGACCAGGATTGGGAACATAAAAAAACTTCCAGTACCTCAGATAACACAGAGTTCACAAAGACCCAAAAATCGGATACCACAGGACAGTCCCAAAACATGTGCAAAAACGTGCCAGGTGATGAATCATTGCAGATGTGACAGTAATACGTAGCCTGTAGTTTCATCTGGAACCTCCTATAGGGCGTAATGTATGTTCTGTGTATGGTTTTGAAATGAATTAATTGATGCGCCAGGTTCTTAGAAGTCAAACTCAGATTAGACCACACTGTATCCCAGTCTATATTAACCTGTAGTTCTCCCAGTTCCCTGACCCAAATAGATTCAATGGGCAGGGACTTCATACCATGTTCAGCTAATTTGTTGTAGATTTTGGAAACAGAGGGTCTGCCAGATTTAGGCAGGATCCAGTCCAACATGGGATGAGAGGGAAGAGGAGAGTCCCAGGGGACACCGTATGCTTTTAGAGCTGATCTGAGCTGCAGATATACAAAGTAAGAAGATGCAGGAAGAGAAAAACGTGTCCTTAAGTCCTGAAATGAGCAAAGGCCTTGGGCGTTGAATAGATCATCAAAAAGGTTTATCCCGAGTGAGAACCAAGAGGGTTGAACAAATGGTCGGCTGCCACATAGTAACTTTAAATTATGCCAGAGTGGTGAGCTTTTACAAAATTTAACTGGAGCGCTCAGCCGCCGTTCTATCTTCCTCCATACCTGTATAGAGTTGGCAATAATAGGTCCAAATTCGTTGTTGTTGTAGAGCGTATTGGCGGGAACATTAGCAAACAGAAGATCTTGTAGTCTATGCGGTGCTGCCTTGGCGGATTCGATCATTTTCCACGCAGTAGTAGTCTCTGGGTTGACCCACGTACCGATTTTCCATTTTTGTTTAAAAAAAAAAGAAAAAAAGAACCATGTCCACAACGCAAAAAACAAAGTCAAACACTGTCAAGGACATGCCGAAGCAGCAGGTGGCGATATAATTGTAACCGTGTAGAAATGTTGGCCATTGAGAGGTCTGGAAGCCTGGGAGGGAAAGAGAACAAACTGCAGAAGATTAACAGCAAATAGTATTTTGTCTACATCTGCCATTGTAGAAATTCATCTCATGGAAACAATAACATGGCGCACATGACTAAATCTCTGTTTTCCTCGTCCACACGCAGTTTTCAAAAATCTCCACGCTGGCAGGAGTTTTTAAAAATCTCCGTTGTCAGTGAACGAAAACACATAGAAAAATCACTGTTTTCAAAAATACGCGTTTAGGTGTGGACGTAGCCTTAGTGATCGTTTTCACAGCGGCTGGCAGCAACCTCAGTGTGTGACTGAGGCCAATTTTGTCCTTGTAAAGTGGACACGCATACTTCTTTATACGCGACAGTCTTTGTCGTTTCACATAACAAATTACAACAAGTACCACACAACTCCACTGCTCAAATGTTGTGGGCCGCTCTGCAAAAGCACAAGTTAAAGATATATTTCTTTTCTATACACATGTATCCAGATAATTAAATTAATCAAGTAAAACAAGTTATTTAATGCTCTCATTTGTTAGCCTTAATGTCATTACAAATTTTTGAACCACTGAACAGCATGTCTTTATCCTGTCTTCCTTCTCTCACCCCAACCAATCACAGCAGATGGCCCCGCCCCTCCCTGAGCCTGGTTCTGCCGGAGGTTTCTTCCTGTTAAAAGGGAGTTTTTCCTTCCCACTGTCACCAAAGTGCTCGCTCATAGGGGGTCACATGATTGTTGGGTTTTTCTCTGTATGTATTATTGCAGGGTCTACCTTACAATAGAAAGCACCTCGAGGCGGCTGTTGTTGTGATTTGATGCTGTGTAAATAAAACTGAATTGAACTGAAGTGTTAAAATTCTTCATTATAAAAAAGTTTAATATATTTTCTAATGCTTTATCCCATCATTGATAATTAAATACACCTGTTCATTAATAATTGACACGCATTAACAGAATATTATAATAAATAAAATCATTATTGTGTGCTTGTTGTGTAGACATGCAGTCCTGACATGTTGTTGTGGCTTTATTTACTCAGAAAGTCCCTCCAGTCCGCTGGTTAAAGGAAGCCCGTGCTTGATTAGACTCCTGAGTAGTGATCCTTGAGCCCTTGAGATTCCTGACTGGACAAACACCCTTTCTTAATCACGCTGTTTTCCCCACAGACCTCTCTGTTTGCAGGGTTTAGTGCTTTAGGGGACTGTGGTTGGTCCTCAGAGGTGGTCAGTCTCCATGCTCGTTGTTGCTGAGGATGACCTAACATGTTTGTGACTGTGCCACATGCATTTGTCCTGCAGAGTTCAACGGCACCTGGTTGCACCTGTTGTCTCATGTCTTGTTGGTAGTTGTTGAGTTTTGTTACACTGACTTCACACAAGTGAGATGAGAAATAGACCAGTAACCCACAGCTTGGCACTCATAGTAAACTCCATAATAAATATTACGCACCTTATTGCTAATAACATTGATCTTTCCTGGAGAAATAAGGTAAGGAGTTTAGGGCCACAGATTGTGTTATTCTAAACTCAATTTCCACTCCGTACAACTAAGCTGCTGTCACTCGTGCAGCTACTGATATGAAATATTACAGGATGTCAGTAATGCAGCAGGCATTGAGGTGCTTATATATTGGTTGACCACATCAGCTCCTCAGGCTTCCCTTATTTCACACATAAAATCTCAGAACTGTAGTTTTCAACTTATATTACTCCTATTACTGTGAATTAATGTTCATCGTCTTTAATAACTACATTGTGTTACGTTAAAAGAGTCATACCCGGACCAAAATCATACCCGGATCATACTGATCCACATATACGTACACTCATCATGGGCGTGAATGTCATGGTAATTTTCTGCTTTTAATGTTGTCTTTGAGCTGTTCTTTTTACAGGGTTGGATAATTGTACAGCAGAGATTTTAAAACACAAGAATAGATGTAGTCCATGTGTCAGCGGGTCAGGAGGACCAACACATATCTGTCTGTGTGTTTGCAAATATAAACCGTTACATCAGATTTAAGTCCAACCGTTCCACCGTACCACAGCTGTAAAAAGAAATCTCTCTTTCTGCACGTTTTTCCTTCACATCTTTGTGTTTTTTAAGCCGTCGGTGCCACACGGGTTTCCTCCATCTACCTGCTGTGCTGCAGTAACTACCATGTAAGTGCTGGAGTGCTAAATGGCCCTGTGCTGAGTGTTTTCTGAAGAAATTCTCTTTCTGTTTGTCTCTTCCTCGTACGTTATTTTCTCAGTCGCTGTCAGTCTTTTTTCGTCTCTTTCAGCGTCCCTCACTCTTTGATTCATTCGCTCGTACTCACACGTACGCGCACACGCTCAGTCACTGGCTCATCTGTCTCTTCTCAAGCAGCACGGTTCAGATAGAGGTAATGGCTCTGGGTAATTGTTCAAATTGTCACTTGGCCTTTTGGTGAGAGCGATGAGGGGAAGAAAGTACTCTTCTTGGAGTAATTCTCTGTCTTTCTCCTGTCTCTGTCTTTGCTCCTTCTCTTGGTCCCCTCTCTTATTTAATTTTGACCTGGAAAGATTTACTGGTGCAGCTCTTTCTTTCTAAATGCCAGACTCAAACGAGTACAGTACACCAAAAAAACCCACTCTTTTCCCTTTCTTACTGTTTGTCATGCTTACAGCACACAGACACACACAGGCAGGGATACGTGTTGGTAAAAATGTGTTGCTCGGGCTGGGGGTGCTTATTATTGTCTAGAATACCACAGGGACACTGCAGCACTTATTTTTAATGCTACACCTGTGTGTGTGCATGTCTGCATGTCTCATCATGTCTTTTGTGCCACCTTTCATGCATGTTTGTCATTGAATTTATTTTTTCATATACACATCTATAACTGTGTTATTAACAGTGTTTGGACAAACTGAAAAACGTGTTTTTCAAAAGCATCATTCTAAAAACTGATGTGAAAAACATACAAAACATGAAAAAAGGGGAACAAAATGATGAAAAGTTGTACAAGTGGAGGAAAAACCCCAAACAAAGAAAAATAACACCTGGTGGAGTGAATCACAGCTAATGGGGTTAATGAGAAACATGAGTGGGTGTAAAAAGGGCGTTCCAGAGAGAGAAAGTCTTTCAGATGTGAAGCTGGGGAGGAGTTTACCAGACTGTGTGGATGCATAGTTTCAAAAATGTGCTAATAATAAACAATAATATGAAGATTTTATCATGAATTTCCATATTTGTAAAGGAATCATTACTTCCTAATGATATAACATAAACCTAAGCTCCATAAGCTGCCATCCAGACAGAAGAGATGCTGTTTACTCCAGTCAGACAATCCCGCCCAGTTGGAGCATTATGAAAGTAACTGGTGAGCAGCTGAAATCGTTAAAGAATAGCAAAATATTTGGCTTTCAAATAAAGCTTACAAAGTAACCAGAGCTGAGAAATGATGCCAGTGTTGGAATAGCAGCACAAACTGCAGCTGCAGTGCCTCTAAGTGAAGGCTGCTGAAGGCTGGCTGCAACACAAGCCCATCTCCAAAGACTCCGTCTTAACATGAGCAACTTCACAGCTTTGAAAAGGACGTTTCCAACCTGATGGAAAATAATAGTTTAGTCCTCATCCACCTGGATGCTGTGGTTAGGGGCGTGGTCCGTATGCATTGACATGTCCCTGACGCTGACCACTGTGTGCTAGGCCTGCATTTTGTTTGAAGACCACCAGGTGGCGATAACAAAACCCCCTTCTAGTCCTGTAGAAGTCTTTGGGAAGTCTTGGCTTCTGTCTTGGACTCTGTAAACACTTTGCTGCTGAGTTTATGGGTTCATTCACTTTTTCCGGTCATATTGAATATTCTCCATATTATCCATGATGTGCTTGTTGGCTAACGTGTTGCCTATCACAAGTCATCAGCCAATGAGCGAGAGGTCTGACAGTCAGACCCGAACCTCCTTGTCACGTGTGGTTTTGGGAAACCGAGATGGGAATGGTAATGATGCTAACGGTAAAAACCAAATAATGATGTCACTGTAGCTAGTCTGTGGTTCAAACCAGTCGGTGTCTGTGCTTTTATCATCAGTTGGCCTGTTCAAAGAAGAAATGCTGCAGCGCAGTGGTGAACACGCCCCTCTCCTAAACCTTTTCCTGAGATGTAGCGGTACATGTCCACTTATCCGGGAAAGGAAATTCCAGACAGCTGATTCAGTTTATCTAGCCTCAGTGTTTTCATTGGGAGAAACCTGTATTACTCATCCGTGGACGTCTTTGTCTCCGCTGACTGCACGCCCACACAGTCCACATGGTGAACAGGGAGGAATGCTGGTTTGAGCGAGGAGTCAACCGAACCGAGGAGGGGGTCTAAGAGTAAATCTATACTATCTCACAATGCTGTGATTGCAGTCACCCCCAGGTCTCTGTGAATAGTAATCATAGCCATTAGTGGTTATGGCAGTTTGTGTGTCAATGCCTGTTACACGGCCGGGAAAACCTGCAGTCAGCTGAGACTGAAGAGCTCACCTGGATGATGAAAGGTTCCTCCTGCTGAAGTCGTTGCCTCCAGATGAACTGAATCAGTGTTGGGTTTTTTTGAAGTACTGAATTAATGATTCTGTTTTGAGCTGAACTTGGTTTCATTAATTGCACTAAATGATTCTGACGTGCACTAAAAACTACATTAACACCCAAAAACACACTTCACTCAGCACGTGTGTGCTGTAGTGTGTTTCATGCTTCATTGATTCCTTTACCTGCTGCAGTTTAAAAATTTCAGCAGAGAAAAAAACATTAAAAAATAGTTTAATTAACTTAAAAAAAAAAAACAAATTAATGAGAAAAAATATTAAATGTTATATCTCAGTGCTTTTGTTTCCTTTGCTGTTCAGAATTAAAACAACTCCATATTTATTCCTGCACATTACCAAAGGGAAGATGGATGGCGTTGGCTTTGTCAGGTTCATACAGATGAAGACACGTAAAGTGCACACGCAGACACAGAATGCATTAATACTAATTTATCATACCGGCTGTGGTAGCATTTTCAGGGAACACTTAGCCTGATTGGTCATTCAATAATTAGTAATATCACTAATAGTTTGCTCTTTTTATCCGCTTTTAGCAATTATTAGATTGGACCATGAACGCTAAACGCTTGCAGGCCATTTGTTAAAAGCATAGTTATTCAAGGATTATCCATCAGTGATTCAAAATGGAAAATCTGCTTCTTTATTCTACACGTTTTGCAGAACCATTAATGCTCCAAGTATTGATTAAGCTGTCCAATTCTGACAGACTAATATATTCATTTTTCCCTGCAGTAGGCCTCAACATATTTCAAATAAATCTTTGTCATTGAATAAATATATCTTTCATTTCTTATCAAGCTTTAGATCTTTCAATCATTATTTTTAATAAACTTTTACTTTGCGTCCAATTAAACTGTCCGTCTTTGTGGGAATGTCTCACATTTTCTTATAATTATTAATTCCTCTGTGGGCTGTGATTTACTGACACTGCTGAATTTGCAGCTTTGTTAATACTTCTAACCTCTAAAAACTAAATGAACTTTTATTGTTAATGTTTCAAAAAAACCTGATTATCATCATGAAAGTGAGCTAATTCCTTCAAATAAGAGCAGCGACTCCAGTTTCCAAACTGCAAGAGGTTCAGTGTCTGTAAGTAGAAGAAGTGTTCAGAGGAACGCGCTGGTGTCAGTGTGAATAATGAGAAACATTTATTCGTTCAGATTCATTTACTTGTTTTAAATTAGCCTCTGATAAGTAACATACATTGGTGGCCTTTTGTAATTAATATTTTGCTCTTCCAAAGAGACACAGAGTGAGAGAAGCTGTTACTACACACATTTATTAAATGAGACATACAATTAAGCACCAGAGGCTTTGCAGTTAATATACGAGTGACTGTTATGACAGGAGGTTACTATAATTAATGTTACCTGTCATCCTGTTTCTAATTAAGCTCACGTGACGGCATCGACAGCCAGGCCAGACTAATTGATTTGCGAGCCGCCAAACCGCAAACATATGTTTGCTATCTGTCATTCTGCGGCGAACGTGACCTTGCCTTCCTCGTCTTGTCGCGTCACCCGTCGTCTCTGACTTTACGTGTATTTCGTGACTCGCCCCGACTTTCCTCTTCCTTGCTCTTCCTCTCCCTGGTCTCATTTGTCTTCCTCTCAGCCTCTCTTCGTTCCATCTATTCCTCTCTCTGTCTCTGACAGGTGGAGTAGGTCATGTGGCAGTATTGGGGGGACTGAGGTCAGAGGTTAAAGGTCATATGAGTCCATTAGTGTCTACCACTAACGGAGAGACTTATTGACCTGCGTGTGTTTGTCTCCATATGCTCAGACAAGCATGCTCTCCAAGGTCTGATGTCCCCCTGTGATATTCACCAATATTCATATGTGAGTTTGGGTCATTCTTACAAATAATAATAAACATTTCATATAAAAATAAATCTTCAGTTCTTTGCAAGTGTAGTTTGAGTAGTTTTAGAAGTCTAAATTCTAAAAACATATTAAAATAATGAACGAAAAGTCTGTCACTAAAGACTGACTGATAATATATCCAAATGTCCAAAAGTATTACGCTTCACAAAAAATGGGATTTTGTGGATTATGAATTATGAAGTTTAAACATCTACTCTGAGGAGAAATCGACCAGTTACATTGTTTAGTTGATCCTGTTCCTGCGAGAGCTCCTTTCCACCAGCACTGACCGAAGCCCAGCCAGGTCTGCCGAGGTGCGTTTCCCAGTCTGATGATGAGACAGCTTTACAGGCAGAAGCAGTCGGGTCAGTCCTGTTGGCTGACAGACCTGTGGCTTTATGCAAACTTTACACTATGGTATAATAAATGTGATTCACACTTGCGTTTACCTTCTTCTAACAGGATCGGCTTCATATATGAATTGTTATTTGTTCACTTCACTCATTTCTTTATTCTAAACTCTGAATTTTAGACAGTTTAAATCAAAATACATAAACTTCCTTGGCTTAGTCACTCATTACACTTTTATTTAAACCGTAATTACTTAATTTGTCCACGTGTCTACAGTATACATGCTCTGTGTCTGTTCTCTGCAGGCAGCTGGTCCCACTGTGGAGAGGCCAGCAGGGGTGGAGCGGCCAGCCAAACACCCCTTCAGTGGAAGGTCAGTGTGTATTTGTGTGTGTGTGACTGACTTCTGAACTAATTGCTCACCTTGATAAACATGTAAAATATATTTTAAAGAAGTGTGGTCATGAAGCTGGTTGGAGCAGAGATGGAATAATGACTCGCAGAGAGCAGCAAAGATGGTGGTGGAGCGACTGGAGGCTGCTGTTGTTTTGATTTGGTGCTTTGTAAATAAAGTTGAATTGAACTGAAAAAAGAAGAAAAAGCCTGTTAATGCCCAGGTGTGTCTCTGGATGGCTGCCGGGTGCTGAGGCTGCGGTTGAGGATAGTTCTTGTTTGTGTGCATGTTTGTCTACATTTGTGTTTACTTCTGTTTATGTGTGTACTTCTGCCCTACTTTCCCTTCATTAAAGCTGTATTCTAATCCAGATCAAGGCCTTCGCAGATGCAGTGCAAAAAGCTCCATCATTAGCTCACTACAAAAGATTGCCAAAACAGGGTCAGGGTCACAAACAGAAACGCAGAAACACACTCAGTGAACGCACACGGCCACGCAGAGACCGCCACACTCACATGGGCTGAAAATAAACAGCTACAAACATGCTTGCATCTTTTTTTTTTTTTACTTTCACAGGCAGACACACATGCAAACACTAATGAGTGCAGTAATTAAGTGTTCAGGGTGTGCAGTGCCCTGTGCCTCCTTTGGGCCTTTAGGCATGTGTGCACATGTGCTTGTTTTGGTAGTGAGGAGGGCAGGCTGCCACATTATAACACAGGGAGAAACAGTCCACAGCATACGCAGTAATCTGTAAAGTACTGCAAATCTGTGCAGGAGTGCTGACGGTGAGGCTTTAGCCAGGTGTGTTTCTGTGGTCAAGCCCTGCATTAAGCTCCTCCCTCTACAGAAGCCTGTACTGTGAGATGGTTTACATTTACACCGGAGCAGATTAGCACGATACCGTACCCTGCACTCTTGGCTTGCTCTGGGGCAGGTTACCTTACACCCATCAGTCGAGAGTGACCAATCGATTTTCTGGAAGACGGTGTCAGATTCCCAGAAAACTTTTAGGGAGCTTGTGAAGGTTCATCTGTCCCTGACGAACACCAGTAAGAAATGCAGATTCTAAGCTGCAGCTTTCTACATTGTTTTCTCTCTTTTGGCTGAATACAATTTAAAAGCAATTTCATTGTTCCATAAGCTTTAACACAGAAATATCCTGAGAACAGGCTACCTGAGCCTCGTCCTCGTTGACCTTATATCAAATTTGCAAGTAAGCCTCCTTCCCAGTTTGAATTATGTTGTATATTTGCGCTCAGGCTGTTCTACACCACTGGGATTGCAGCTAAGAGAATATGGCAGTGAGTGTCTTTATGAAAAACTGGAGCCACCGCTCATTTATTCATATTTCAGTAGGAAAATGGGAAATGGATGCTGCAATTTATTGAAACGTGCAAACATAAATAGTTTAAGGATTGTAAGAAAAACCAGAGTTGGTACAATTCTAACAAAGTTGTAAGTCGGTAAATGGTGTGAAGCCTCTGAGGCAACCTGTCGTCTGATTTTACTGCTTCAATAATGTTGAGCTCCGAGCTCTGGGAGGCCCGATCCGTGATAACGTGTTTCTGTCCAGGAATGCTTTTACTGCATGTTTCAGCATGTTTGGGATCGTGCTGAAAAGTAACGTCATTGCCACCCTTTGGTGCCATTTTAGCCGCTTAGTCAAAGGAAAAGTTCTAAAATGAAAAGATTCACGACAAAAATGAAGATTCTGTGTGGAACTGTAGCACCAGCCTGTTTCTCTGTTAAAGTTCCTGTTTCATAACAATGTCGTCCTCTGATTAAAATCTAACAGGTAAACAACTTTATCTAGTTTTCTAACTTCCTGTGAATTGGCAGCTGAGGCTGAGAGATGAAGGACGTTTAAAGAAAGCCCAACATTGTTGTGGTTGATGATTCACCCCTCGAATACTGATAGTGATACTTACATTTTGCCACAGCTCGCTGTTTCTTCACGTATTTTTTGTGTGATTTATTTAGTGACGATCACAGATACGAGAAATTCAGAGCTTTCTGTCGCAGCGCAGACTTCTTGTGGGCTGACGAGGCGTTCACTGCCACAACTATTCCAGAACAATCCTGCATGGCGTTGTTGAAAAGATTGCTTTGCCTAACAAAGTCCCACAGTAACTGCCTGATAATCGTGCCGTTACCTGAAAGAACTGTTTCACTCTCCTCGGCTTGTCCATTAGTTGCCGTGGCACGAATGAAAACGAGTATCTGTACGCTTCGTTTCCTCGTTCTCTCGATTCGATCCGAACATCTCAGACGGATTCAAACGCGTCTTTCTGTTAATGCTCGTGAAAGTGCCCACACACCCAAACAGACTGACTAATATAAAAACCAAGACAGTGAATGAGTCAGCGGCTGTTACAAAGCGATCCGTGTGCAGCGCTGACCTCCGCTAATGTAAAGTTTATTACCGAGTGCAGTTAACACTCAGTTAGGACAACATGTAGTTAACCTGTAAAGGAGAATTGTGAATGTGTTGTAAGAATAATGTGCCACCTTAGCCTCTGCTTTTAAGGCTGTGCACACGCAGGAATTAGATCACACACACGTAGACGACACGGAAGCAGCCTCCGTGACAGATGTGGGCAGTACCTGCTCTTTTTTCCCGGCCTTTCTATGGCGTCCTCATTAAATCATGACTTACTATAACTAGGGCTGAACGATATATCGCATTTGCGATAATATCGCGACATGATCAAGTGCAATTTTCTAACCGCAAAGGCTGCGATTATACTCTGGACATGTCCAAATTCATGGGCTGCATCCTCCTGAGGCCGCATTTGTAGACCGATTACGTCACAGCGACGCGCCGAAGGCTGTCCAAATTACTACCATATCCCAGAATGCATAGCGCGGCCCAGCCAAACTCCAGTTTCCAACAATGGCGGCCGCTACTAAGTTTTAAAATTACTCATACTAATCTTTCTGGGTCACAAAATAAACTTTTAAAATATTTTCAGGCGAGAAAGTAGTTGTGTAAACATCAAATATCTGCTCGGTTTATCAAGATATCCCATATTTGCAAAAGTGCTTCGACGTTTTCAGAGGCGTCTGCTACCCACCAGCTCGACAGCTAGCCGGGAGCTCGAGGGTTACTGATGCGGCCGAGAACGGCACAACTCCCGGCACATCATTTTCAGATCACCGCGGAGTTTCGCTGCTCGGGTTAAACGTAATATATAAGTCACTTAGACAACCTAAAAATGTTATTGTTGGGCTTTTTTCAGTGTTTTGTTTGTTCGTGAGTAAATCGGTTTGGCTGAGATTAAAGTTATTAGATTAGATAAAATAAAACTTTATTAATCCCCCGGGTGGGTTCCTCCTTGGTTTTCACACAGCTGACTAAACGTCAAACAGAAAACTTATTAAACAGAAGTATGAGACAGTCGAGAATTTACACCAGTGTCTGGTTATATTTTAGATAGCAAGAAGCAGACGGCCGAGTTTATTAAACTCCACCGAGACAGCGGTGACGCTAATCAGAACTAGACCGTCCAATTTCACGCCTTTAAACTTTAAAGGCGTGTTTGTGTGTGTGTTTATACAATTGCTATTATGTTTGCACTTTATGTGTAATGTTACTGACTGCAGAGATCAGTAAGATGTGTGTATTTTTTATTTATTTAATATTATTTTTTAATTGAATGACTGTCTAGTAGTTCACAGATGTCGAAAAACTGAGTGTGGTAAAGCCACTGATTTTGTTTATGTATATTTCTGCAATCTGCACATTGTACTGACTTTCATTTTAATGTTTACACCAGGGTTCCTTGTCAGCACTTTATGCTCAGATGTTTGTAAGCTAAAAATAAACTATTGTGTATGTTCAAATATACTGTTGTGATTGAAGAAGTTAAATAAAAATGTCAGTCATCAATTCATGCATCACCTCATGTCATCATAACAGAGGTCTGTCTTCCAGGAAAGAACAGTTTAAAATTAATGTAATATAGTATTGGCCATACTATATGATGTATTGCTTGTCTTTGTTTAATAATACAGAAGACAAAGACCTTAAAAAATAATCGCATATCGCATCGCAATCGCAATATTGGGGCAAAAAATCGCAATTAGATTATTTTCCATAATCGTTCAGCCCTAACTATAACGCACAACTTTGCCTCCTGAATTAATGGACGGGCAAACTAAATGGGAACAACCTGAGTCTGATTACCTCTTGTGACACTTTGCCGTTCAGCGCAGTAAATATAACAGTTAATATTTAAGACACCCGCTGAGATTTGTTTTATTTTCTCTGTAACGTTTTTTTCTCACACCAACCATCTCATCTGTGAGTAATGTAGACGTGATGTAATGGTTTCCGTGGTCGCTGGGGAAACGATCCTTGAAATTGCAAAAAAGTCCAAAATGAGAGGAGCGCAGCCATAAATACTGGAGCAGAGAGGCATACGTTAGAGGAACACGTGCGTCCCTGTGACAGAGTATGAGTTTTGTGCGCCGTGTGTGTTTTTGTGCGTGTTGTCGTCCTCCCGGAGTGTGTTTGCGTGCGAGCATTCGTGCACCTTTAAATGTGAAGCTACACCTATAAATACGGTTATGGCTCATCATAATTTTTACCGCGCTGCGTGCACACCAGAAAACTCATTACGTTTGAATCAAAATGTCCTTTTTATACAGGGAAACAGATTTACTGTAAATTGGTTTATTGAAATAGCATTTCAGCTATATTATGTTTCTTTGTGAATAAGGCAGGCAGAGTATCGGAGGTGTTTTAGAAGCTATACGAGCTGAAGAGGTAAGTAGGCTTCACCGAGTGCAGAAAACTAACTGGAAGTAAGAGGTTTAGCCTTGCTTTACCAGCGTATGAATATGTATTTGGGGACCGAACACTTCCATTCGTTGCCAGTGAATTTTACTCTGCCGGTGTTTTGATACTAATCTGCTTATTTAGTCTCTGCCTGCAGTTCAGGGGAGAAAAGTTTGAACCGAGATTGCGGCGTTGATTATTCTTATTACCGAGGGTCCTTTTATGACGCGCTGTTGTGACCTTCTTAGTCATAAGGAAAATGGAAATGATGCAGGGATAAAGAACTGGATATAAAGCCATCGTGTCTACATTTAAGTATCAGTTATATCATATTTCTTTTAGGATATTGGGATTCCTGACTGTAAGAAACCTGTTATGTTGTGAACTGAGAAAAGAAGGACAAGCTTCATATAACTGGGGGTTAAATTACACCCTCACCCTGTCACCCAGGTGTCATGTAGGCTGCAGGGAGTTACTTTGTAATGTTGGCTGTAAAATTACAAAATCTTTCTCATCCTTTAGGAACTATTTCAGTTTTCTTTGTAGCCCAAAATGGTCGAGGAGTTAATGTGAAGCGCACACGGGAACATCTTTGTCTGTGTTCATAGTACGCTATGAATGCTTTATGCTGCCATACACCAAATATCCTGGTACACTGCTTATAAAGCTTATCTACTGCAAAAGCATTCAAATTACATAAAATAGTGCCGACTGATGATTTCAGTACAACTTAAGAGTTACCGGTTCTGTCAGTAGTTAGCGAACACAAAGTAATGTATTTGAAAGCATTCCTGAATCATCCAGCTAAGAAAAACTGAGGAAAACACTTGGAGTGATGAAAGTAACATCCAGCTGAACAGACGTAGCTTTCTGGGATAAACTAATGTACGACTTATTAGCTGTAAGTGGTGTCGTCATCCTCTGTACTCAGACACGATGGCACCAAACAGGCTCTAAAAAACTTTTAAATCTAACTTCACAGGCAGTTTTAAAGCTGCGATGCTTTTTAGAGTAGGGCTCCATGGTCTAAATTAGGGCGAACACATGCAGCGTTTCACCTTTCAGCTCTTTTGCAACCCCGGCTATCGCCATCTGGTGGAACTCGCAGAGAATGCAGCTTTAAGAACAGAAAAAATAAGAAACTTGGATTTTACGAGCTACAATGACCTTTGAAAGATGTTTGCTCAAATCAAACCAAAGTTAATCAAATGAAAACTACATTTAAAATGTAGTACTACTATTTATTATTGCTACTGTCAGGGCCGGAGTGGCTGTACTGCAAAGATTGTCTCCAATCCTGAAACTGCAACATCTGGGCACAAGTCTTTGCTCCCTCTAGACGAGCCCTGAATAATGTGGTTTTGATGTAACGATGCCAGGAAAGAGTAAATGTGTCTCCATAGGTTTATAAATGCGTTTAATATGATTCACAAGCATAAACCCAGATTTCTAAATAATGTAAATGTGTGTATATTCTGTTTTTCAGCCCACCCACAAATACAGAGAAATTTGAACATCTAAAACTATAATAATTAAAGTTAAAATTTATAATCTACAGACAATATTCTGAATTTCCGCTTCACAGACTTGTTCACTTTTGAAAAGCTTCCCGTGCACGTGTCTGAAAATATTTGAGACGTTCGTTCGGCTCACTTACAGTTTGTTAAATACGCGTGCGCAAAGTTTCCTCGACATGCACAGATCGCATCGTGTGTGCATGTGACGTTTTGAGAGTCTTCCTGAATCCGTGCTCGTGCAGATAAACAACTGTAGGCTGGATTCAACTGCTAGAGGAAAACTGGGACATCTCAGCTTCCTGTGGAGTCCCCTTTCCTCAAAGACAACAGGCGCTTTTTTCCTAGATAAACAGAAAAGCTCATCACGCCTCGACTAGAAGACTCACGCTTACCAGTTACAGATGCCTGGATCTAGTTGTTCCACGTCACGTACAATATATCTACATTCAGAGATTAATCAGCATAATATTAGTGTTCGTCTGTCTGCTGTTTCCCCAGCAGAAGAGCATCCAGCATGTAGCAGCGGCTTATTTAAACCATATATGAACTTTCATAGGCGTTTTACATGTGTGTGCACAGGAAGCTCTTTGAAAATGAAATGATCACATTTGTGAAGTTTGTGTAAAAATGACCAGTATTTATTCCACACCACACTGCTCTGTGAGCAGCTGACATAACCGGGATTTGGGGCTGCTTTGCTTCCTCTGAGCCTGGACTCGTGTTTATGAAACAGCAGTGAGTTCAAAATTGTATCTTTCTGTTTTTGCGAGAAAACGCCAGGGCAGCGGTTCATGACCTGAAGCGTAGACATCCGTGTTTTAGATGAGATTCTTCAGTGTGACCTTTTAAAACAAACCAGGAATAACGATGAAGTTTTTAAGAAGGAGACGTCTGATATTCCTCCTCATCGATAGACCCAGAAAAAGTCTGATAAAGGTTGATTCCCTTCATACTCCTGCACCAGTTGCAGGGTTTTCCTCCCAAAGGTAACGTGTCTGTGTAGGTAATCCAGGTGACACATCTTCAGCAGCCGTCGCTTTGCTTTCCAAGCACCTTCGATCTGATCGAGGTTGTTACTGTGACAAACTCATGTTTATTGCACTTTGCTCTTATGCATTAAATACTATCTCTGCTACTTTTGTTTGTGAAGGCTCTCATTTATTTTATACTTTGAGTTCTTGTGTATTTTCTCACACTTATCTGTAGTATTTTTGTGTATTTTCACTGCCTTGCATTTACTCTGGCGCTCTGCGCTTGAAAGACTGGCTTTGAGGGGAAAAAGGAGGGAGAGAGAGAGCAGGATAAATAAGAAGAGGGATGAGACGAGAGGGAGGAATGCATAGAGAGGAAGAGAGCGCTTTGGTAATGCACATCCTCTGTTTTTGTTATTTCTCCTCTGTGTCTGTCTTTCATAGCGAGGATCAGTGAAGTGGCAGGTGGATAAAGGGAACACCTGCTCTCTTCATCTCTCTTTCGCTCCCCTCTCTTTGCTTTTTGCCTCTTTTTTTCTGTCTCTTGTTCTCTCGTCGCGCTCCCTCTCTCCTTTCTCGAGTCTCACCCATTTTGTCTCTCCCTTTCACCCCGACTTCATTTTTTGCATTGATGCAGCCTGTCAAACATCTCACAGAAGAAAAAACGAGAAAGGAAATGCAAATGGATCTGAAGTGTTTGTGTGCGTCGGTGTGTTTGTGTGTGCGTGCCTGTGTTGTAGTTAGTGTTAGAGATCAGAAGCGCAGCAGCAGGAAGGATAGAGGGAGGGGTGGATGTTATTTTCCCTCTTGTATTAATTCTTTTCATTAGCCCTGTCTGATTAATTCAGTGCCTCCTCCCGCCTTCATTTCATTTTACTTCTAGACCTTGGTTGCTCGCTACTTTCTTTTCTCCTTTGTCCCTGTTTTTCTCCTGTTATACATCAGTGTTACTTTTCCTTCCTCTTCCTCTTCCTTTCTCCTTTCATGCCGTGTTCAGACTGATTCTGTGATGTGAGAAGGGCGGTATCGGTTGCTTTCTGTGACCAAGGCTGAAAAATCTCAGTAAGTGTTTGTTTTAAATAAAGTTAAGTTTATTATTGTGATCACTAATGCAGGAAAACATCTCAACTTTACATTGTCATTCATAACACCAACGCAAATCTACTCAGCCAATCACATGACAGCAACTCAGTGCATTCAGGCATGCAGACATGGTTAAATCAAAAAACTACTCTGAGCCTCTCTGAGCACACAAAACCTCAGAGCAGTGTTTCCAGCACCTCGTTAAATCTGTGCCACGATGATCAAACCGGCTGACGCGTGTAACGCAGTTCAAAGTGTACCTAATGAAGTGGCAGGGGCACGTATGCTGATGAACTGTCCTCTAATGCTCAAAATTTCAGTCATCATAATGACATATACTCCTGCACCGTTCCCCATACTAAGTCTAACACCCTCCTGGGTGAAGGCCGTCAGTGGGGTCCTCCAACGTCCTTGGTCCTGGCTTTACTCTCATGATCTCAGTTTTATCTTTGTGGATGTTCAGTCGTACAGCTGCTTGTGCGCTTGTCTTCTCTTGCGTTTGCTGGTGGTTGCAAGATAGTAACGACAAATCTTCAAAAATAATTGTAAAAAAAAAACTGAAATCCAGGTGTTCCAGCTGTGTCCACTTCACTCCGCTTCTTCTTCCTTCTGTGATTTTCTTCTTTAACCCGTCAATCACTCACAGGATTGGGAATGGTGATAGCAGGCATGCTTGTCTCACCCCAGTCTGGATCTTAAACTCATTAGGAAGTTAACCGACTTCATTGGTACTACAAGGTTCCCTGTGCACACCATCCAAAGCCTTTTCATAATCCACAAAGTTGACTTACGCTCGAGTTCAGCTCAGTTGACTGTTCAAGGATGATGCGCAGGGTGGCAGTCGGGTCAAGACAGGATCTGTTTCTTCTAACTGTACATGAAGTAATCTTTACTGTAAGCTTGAAAAGGCACACTCCATTAATGCTGACTGCATTTATTTCAGGATCCAGAGATGTGACTGGTTTAGATGGGATATGTTATCCTTCCAGTTGATTCCATGGGCCTGTCTCATTTGGATCAGCCACAAAAATGTCCAGGAGTCACCCTAATCACATGTAATCATATGTCATTATACGGTCATACGACCGGTCATACCAGAGCTTATGACCATGTCATGACCTCTGGTATGACCAGTCGCGGTCTGGGACAGCAGCTGTGGTAGCACCAACCCCATCACTTTACATTTCCTTATTAACATACAACACAATGGTGTGCTTCAACAACACATGGAGAAATGGTATGTGTGTAATGACAGTTTCCAGTGTGATCCAGTCAGTTTTCCGGTTACACACTGAGAGCATGCTCTAAATCTTTAAACACCACTCTGTGTCCTTGCCTCTGTCTTTCTTCCCCAGTCTCACTTCCTGTTGTCTGGATTAAACTCAAATCTGCTGAGTAGCGATGAGGCAGCATTAGCTTTCTGTGTGTGTGTGTGTGTGTGTGTCTGAGACAAGGAGAGAGGGAGAACTTGTTTCTACACTTTGCATCTTTCCCTGTTGCCATCCAGCATCATCAGTAACCCTCTCTGGAGTTTATCAGCATCTGTGCTGCTATCAGTTGATGGGGGGGTGGGGGGTTTACAAATGGATGGATGGTCTAGAGAGAGAGGGAGACAAAACGAACAGATAGTCAGAGACGGAGAGGGGAGGGCAGAACAAAAGCACAAAACCAAGTTCAGACAAACTGGCTTCTAAAAACACGCACACATGCACGCATGGAGCAGAGAGAAGGTCAGGAGAGGATTAATGGCTGTGTGCTGATAGATAAACTAATCAAACAAACAAAGACTTCAGCACACACATGCATTAAAACACAGGCAGAATGTAAAGCAGATACATACTTGAATAATCGAAGCTAGACAGAGACACTGAGAGACTGAAAGCAAGTCAGAAATCCTCAGAGAAGGATGCCACATAAAAGTTGTGACAGGCGTGCGCACACAGCAGCAATCTGCACTTTTATTGACTTTGATTAGAGTGTTGGCATCGCCTCCTCTGCGGCCTGGGTTTGCAGACATGGATTAAGTCCTCGACAAAAAGTATTTTTAGCTCAGTGAACGGATCCATGGAAAATGACGTTTCAATCTTGGATAGCGCTTCTCCAAACTTTTCCTCCCCAGACCGGCACAGGTTTTTGTTCTGGTGGTACCACATGTGTGTGAGGGCTGCCCTGCTGTTTTCTCTCTGTCTGCACATTTAACATTTAATCCTTTTATTTTGTGTCATGCCTGATGATTAACCTTGGATACTTTTTAAGGCACATCTAAGCTTTTTATCTTGATTTCTGTTCTCTCAGGACTTTCCTGATTCTCTCGTCTCGTGCAACAACTGAAGTAGTTCAGTTGTTCCTGTTGCTGTGCTACGTCAAAGCTACCCTTCCTTTCAGAGTAACTGAACTTGTATTATTTTGTTTTCTTCCTCTCTGTATGTGTGTGTTCACTGTGTGTGCACAGCCTGACCAGAATGGTGGAGATCCTAGGAGAGGACAGCCCTCTGGGAATCCACGTGGTGCCCTACTGCTCGTCGCTCAGCGGACGGTGAGTTGCGCTCACAACACACATCCTTCTATTTAAACCCTAATTCTCTACTTTAACCCCCAGAGACACTGTCAGATTACCATAGAAAGCATATACTAAAGTCATCCCGTCATAATCCTGTTATTTGCTGCGCTGCACTACATAAACACCCAGAGATGCTCCCACAGTGGGGAAAAGAAGAAAAGGAAGACATGAGTGCACAGCTATGCAGGGCTCTACTTTGGGTGTGGGACAGTCGGGCAGTGGATGGGGATTTCCTCACGGAGAGCAGGATAACTTTTTATGACTGTTCTCATGACTCACCTGACCTCACCAGTCTCCTGCTTGAATTCCTCGTTCTCTGTTTTTCCCCATCATGCGCTCCACGGTGTTTTTTCCTTTCTCACACACTCATCTCTTTGTTACCTTTTAACCTAGTTTCAGCATTTTTCATCATCAAACGCTGTATTTTGTTCAAGTTAAGGACCCGGAGTACTGAACTGTTGCCATTTTCTTACATATTACCATTTCACTCTCAGTTTGTAAGTTTGAAGGTGTTTATATCGTCTAATACAGATAACGTTAAGATGTCCTGACATTGTTACTACTGTGTTTAAAGTCATTCAAGGAGCCGAGGTAAGCAGGCAGTCTTTGCAGCAGCGACTAAATAAACAACATGCAGTGCTGCTCTCTTCGATTTTGGGATCACATCCCACATTTTCATAGAAGACACAATGCTGAGTGAGAGAAGAATCACCTGTGATGAGTCGTAATGCACCGCGATGCACAGAATCAGGCGGACATAGAAGCATGCATTTAAACTACATCATCACAGTCAAGCGCAGACTAAATCATGATTGTACGCTGATCTTATGACTTGTTTGTGAGAAACAGGATTTGTTTCTGTATAAAACTCCAGTTGTTATCGTTGCTGTGCTTCACTGATGTGCTGCGATATAGCCAAGCATCTCCTCTTTGGCCTGATCTCGAGTCTTTGCAACTTTGCAAACCTAAACCATGCTGGCGTGTTGCGTGCTTTCTCCTGGCGACCCTTCTAAACGCCACACTTGTCTTTTCCTAATTATGCTGTGATGAACTTTCGTGTTTAACATGCTAACTGAGGCCTGTCGAGTCTGAGATGGAGCTGTTGGGTTTTTTGCGATGTCTCTGAGAACAGCACAGTCTGACCTTGGGGTGGATTCTGGGGCAGGGATAGCTCAGTAGGTAAAGTGGTCACCCCATGATCGGAAGGTCGGCGGTTCGAATCCACTTAACGGCTACCCTGAGGTACCCCTGAGCAAGGTACCGTCCCTACACACTGCTCCCCGGGCGCCTGCTTAGTGGGCTGCCCACTGCTTCACTGAGTGAATGGGTCAAATGCAGAGAAAAACAAGTAATTTCCCCATGGGGATCAATAAAGTATCCATTATTATTATTATTATTATTATTATTATTATTTTCAGGGATGCTCAGCCCTCTGAACGTTAGCATCTTTCTTGAATATCTACCACTTCTCACTGCAGAATGATGAATAATCAAATTATTTGGAAATGACATTATAACCCTTGTCAGACTCGTGGGCAGCAGCAGCTGCATCTATAAGCTCATTGCTTACATCTTTCCTCCCTGGCATCGTGTTGGCACGTGCTTCAAAGCTCCAGACCAGCAAACTTCTGTTTTTATAGAGGTGCTCACACTTGCTGATGATCAGTTACCCTCTTCATTCCTTTGGAAGTAGTCAGGGTGTTTTCACAGGACCACAGGGAGTCTTGTGAAAACTTTCTTTTTCACAGGACTGTAAGTTATAGTAGAAACCCACAGCGGAGCTTGGAGATAAAATGACCATAACTGTGGTAAAGTAAACCATATGGAGACTCGTCTGTCTGCATGCAAGAAGTTCTGTGCGTTTGTGAACCTGTGCATGGAAAACGTCCTTTAATCTCTCGCTCTGTTCTTGCATGTTCTCCGTCAGGGCTCTTGGTCTGTATATCCGTGGAGTGGAGGAAGAGAGCCGCTCCAGAAAGGACGGCCTGTTTCAGGAAGACGAGTGCATCGTGAAAATCAACGACACCGATCTCATGGACAAGACCTTCAGCCAGTGAGTACAGCTCTATTAGAATAAATGCACGGCCGTAGAATAAAATAAACACAGCGTATCGTGTTACAGTTAATGTCCACGTTGTGTACGGACCAAGAAAGAACTGCTTTACGTTTAGGAGCTGCTGTTTCTTCTGTGAGTTTTGGTTAATGGAGCAATATAATCGCACTTAACTTTAAAAGTAGGTTTGGATACATTAAAATTACATTAATTTGTGGTATTGTTACCAAGTTAGTGAAAAAACTCAACTAAAGTATAAACCTGTCTTCCCCTGCTGTCTCACCTTCTGTGAGGTAGCACTGCAAATCCAAAGAAATGCAGAAAAACACTTGGCAGATGTTTAGCTGCTTCTGGATTAATCTGTGTGTGTGTGTGTGTGTGTGTGTGTGTGTGTGTGTGTGTGTGTGTGTGTGTGTGTGTGTGTGTGTGTGTGTGTGTGTGTGTGTGTGTGTGTGTGTGTGTGTAAAGGAAAGATTTGTTCAACCTTGGAGATCAAATGTTGGAGTTTGCTCACGGTGCCCCTGAAGCCTGAACAGGGCTACATAAACACGAGTGTTTAGAGATGTAATGTGATTACAGAGCATTAAAATGATAAAAGACACCCGTAAAAACAATTGCCACAGATTACAGGCACAGATGCGGATATTATATTGATTGCACCACATTACACTGTGTATTCAGTCCACACAACAGTTCCTGTCCAGTGTTCACTGTGGTAATGAGATTACGCGTGAGGTATTTTATGCTGTACTGTAGGTAAATGGATTATCACCGCTGAGGTTTGTACCTATTGTTCAAAGACAGGTGTGTAGCCCCCTGTGCACTCGCTGACACACAAACACACACACGGACAGTTTTTCTCCTGTATTACACCCTTAATCTTACATGTGATATATCGTCAGTCTGCATTAACAAAGTTGAATGGACTGTATTACACACACATACACACACATACACACACATGCTCTCTCAGTATTGTTCCGTCATGGCAGGTGTGATATTGTGATATGCAGCTTGATCCTGCAAAAGTGGGCCACAGAAAGTCCACTGATCCCCCTGAAAGCTATGTCTACACACACACACACACACACACACACACACACACACACACACACACACACACACACACACACACACACACACACACACACACGTTTTCATATCTTAGTGAGGACATCTCATTGACACAATGCTTTCCCTAGCCCCTTACCTGAACCCTAACCTTCAAAACTGAATACCTAATCCTAACCCTCAGCCTAAACCCAACCATAACTCGATTGTAATCCTGACACTAAAACCACATTTTGAGCCTCAAAAATGTCTTCAAACTCGTGAGGACCAGTGTTTTGTCCCCATAAGTATAATAGCATGCCAATTTGCTGTCCTCACAAACATGTCTAAACATGTGTACACACACACACACACACACACACACACACACACACACACACACACACACACACACACACACACACACACACACGCAGCTATCATATCCACTGCCATTGCCCTGTGGTGGCGTCCTGCGCCCATTAGCCCACACATCCACTCACTTCCTGTATCGTACACCGTGCAGATGTTGGCCTTTGGATTTACATTTGTAATAATAATATAAAAGCATAGATTTCCATGAACCGCCAGCAGGCATGAGGGCTACAAAGGTCTACTTTTATGGTCATATTTGCTAATATTAGAGACTTTAATAATTAGTATGATTCAATATTACAATACTCCCTCTGAATGAGTGAACTGACATGTTCAGCTCTCCTGGATGTCCTGTGAAGTCTCTGTGAGTTTTCTCTGTGATTTTGCATCCTGGCAGATATGATGCTCAGTCAGTTTGCCGTGAATGTGTATTACACATGTATGTATTCACAGAGGGGGACTCTAACGTGGTGTGGGCCTGCCCTACTCTCACATTAGTTATCAGATTTAACAAGATGCTGGAAGCCTCCTTTGAGATGTTGGTCTATATTGAAATTATGCGGCTTTATCAGCTGAGCACTTGCGCTGCAGAGCTCCTGATATCAGATATGGTTAGCAGTAACCAGTGTAACCAGTTTGACAGTACTGCTTCTTTGTGACATGCTGAAAGTGTCCATTAGTAGACGGCAATAAGAAATCCGTGTGGTCAGCAAAAATATCCATAAAGGCTTTTAATTGGTACCATGATTGATTTGATATTAGTGCCCAAGATGTTCCAATAAAACATTCTCAGCACGGAGACCCCCACCATCAGCTGTGACTGTGGAGTCCAAGTTTTCATGCTGTTGTTGCCAAATCTGACTTTATCAGTGGAAACTGAGCTTCTTCACACCAGATTTAGTGACGTTTGCTCCCTGCACTCAGGAGCAGACTCGCAGTGATGGAGGACAAAGCACTGACCCTGTAACAGCAATGATATTCACTCAACGACGGGACGAGAAAGGAGCCGGGCGTGGTCATCGTGCTGTGCTTTCTGAGACGTTGGTCTGCTGAGCACAGCTGCACAGAGCGGTTTCTCTGATGTTAGCAGCAGCCAGTCTCACGGCTGCGTCTGATGTTGCTCGTAAAAAAAGGTGTTCCCAGATGTTTTTAGAAAAAAACATCAAACTGTGGTTTTAATTTTCAACAACAGAGCAAAAATAATATTTCCTCAGAGCCCAGCACAGGAAGACAACATATCATAGACACATTCCCACTAACACATCTTTAGCGTGGACGTGTCGGGAAGTCCAGTGGGAAGTGTTTTAATGTTACTGTGGGAGATCCACTGAAGTTGTACATTTCTGCAGGCACAGAATGTCAGAACGCTGATGTTTGTTTTGGATTGAAGTATTTGGAAGACCAAAGAGTAAAGGCACCGAAATCAGTCGCAGCTTTTACGATTTTCTGCGGTTCTCAGAGGACTGATGAACCGTGTTTGTGCAGTTTGGGGCAGGACCAACGGCAGTGTGGGAGACGGTGACACACGCTCCCCACTCAGGACATAAAGGTGGCGGCCTTAAGTCTGGAAAGACGACTGGGTGTGAAATGAGATCCCAGGAAACCCCGTCAGCCGTTCACATTTTAATTTCCTAATTTTGATCTTTATTGTTCTATAAACCGAGCCTCTGGCTGTGACAATCTAAGCACTGCTGTCCCAGATTGGATGTTTTCATAGTAAGATAACTAAATAAATAAGAACGCAGGTGTTTCAGTGAGTGTACTCCATGATGGCTGACTCTTTATTGATTTATCGATTGAGTCTTCTACGTGGAAACTCCTCCACCTGAGTGGATCTTTAAGTAGTTAAAAAATCATTATAATTCCATACGTGATTTATTAGGTTCCACACAGGACTTTCTAAACATAGTGTCTGGTTACGGTTATTTCTAATCATTATAATGCGCTCGTAATCTGGGAGGGAAACGATACGTGTGTAACCCAATAAAATGCTAATAAACTGGATTTGCTCTGTCAGTTATCTGAGGAGAATAATGGTGTGTACTGCAGCTTCTGACACAACCGTTCCCCTAACGTACTTATTGGGATCTGATGTAGACGAATCCCCTGCAAAATGATGTTTTTTTATAGATCATGAGATTATGATGGCCTTCTGCACAGGTGTCATGGCTCGGTGTTGTCTCCTGTCTTACTCCTGAGAAAAACATTAAGAGATGCACAGAACAGCCAGCAGTAAGCAGTGGCACATTGTAAAATGTGCGGATGTTATATTTCAGGTTAGGTTATAATGTCTTTATGTCAGAATTAACCTTTGCACACAGAAATATAAAATCTGCCATTAGTTTAAACTCCTGTTTAGCTGATTATACATCAGCTTTCTTTGCTTACTTGTCAGAGCAGCACCAGCCAGTCTTAGAAATGAAAGTTAGTCTTTTAAGATGAATGATCCTATTGCAAAAATCAGATATCCCATTTATATTAATTACCAATTAATTGACATTTTTTGTCATTCATAATCATATTTATACCATGTGTCTTTTTGTATTTTTCTCCTGATTGAGTTATCTACCCTTCAGTAATTAGTTTTTGTGTCAGAGATGGATAACTGCTCTTCCTGTGTAATTGTGATTAATGACATGATTCCTTTTAATGTTCAGCGTGTGCCACTTGTTGTGCACATAATGTGCTACAAACTTTGAAGTAAAACTTTCTCCTCGTTTTCGTCCTCTCAGATCTCAGGATGTGTTCCGTCAGGCGATGCGTTCCCCGGTTGTACGCCTGGAAGTCGTGCCTTCTTTCAACAGAGAGCGCTATGAGAAGAGTCTGATTGGTCAGCTGTTTGGCAATAATACCGGTCCCACCGGCAGCCCCCGAAACACCAAAGAGCCTCCGCCCCCTGTCAAAGCCAAACCTGTGTTTAAACCCTCGGAGAATTCAGCCGTGCGGCTGGCGGAAGAGACGGCCGGCCTCGAGCCGGGTTTCAGTGTAAGTTCCTCTGCTGCACATCCACAGACTGACACAGACTTTGCATCTGTCGTGCACGCTTTGTAAAAAGTTTGCAGTTTTAATGATTAATGTGTGCACAGGCAAACACAATACAGCCCGGGCTTGAGCTTCGGTCTCCTCACCTTTCCTTCTAGAGCGAGTGCTAACTTCTCTCCAGCCTCCTCCTTAAAGACAGACCATATTTCCCATGGTCTGTTATTTCGAGTGCTAAATATACTATTTTTTATTTTTGGGTTGCTTTAAATTCTTTAGATGCTGTAATTGTAGAAACGGGTTCAAACCTCGTGTTATTTTGACCTCCTTCCTACAACGATCAAGTCCTAAAACACAAACGGATGCAACTTTGTCGTCAGCATCACCATGGTGACATGGCTGACATTTAAAACAGCTGGCATTGCGGCAGCAGTTTCTTAGCAGCAGCTGATTATCTTTTCCTGTCATGCAGATGTGATGGACTGTTCCCCAGACTCGCACGCGTCCGTACGCAGACTTTATCGATACTGTTTTTTTCCCAGCACGTTTAGATCTTTTTCTCACCTGTTTGATGTTTAACATCTTAAATTTAAAGCAGCTTCTATGAGCTGCTTTTACGGCGACTCCAAGGTGACCAGTGTGTGTTAGACTTTGCTGTAACAGATATATTGTTTAATAAATGCCACACTCTTGTTTGGGGTTTTGAAATGTGAAACAATGAATTTACTGCTGCTTGTTTTTCAAATAGACCCCGAAGGGGAAAAGTGAGAGCCCCCTCCTGAAGAAAAGCCCCGCCCTCTCTAGCTTGATGGCCAATAAGAGAGGAGGACGAAGACTAAGGATCGATTTAAAGAAAGGTGCGACACACCTGTGTACAGAACGAGCCTCACTCATCATTTTTCTGTGAATATGACTTTTTGTAGCTCTTCAGGAGTCGTGTGTGCTCTCAGTTTGAGGTTCAGGTAAAATTAGACGAGAGTCTCTTTTAGGGTTTTTTTCTGTGACTCTGGATTTTTATTAATCAGCGTCTGTAATATTTCTTCATGTCTCTACAGATGTTCTCTCTCCATAAAAAGTTTCCTTTTTCACTGTTTTCTGGCTTAGAGTCCTTCCTCTCTCCGTCTTCCCGAGGCTCTCTCTTCAGGGTCTATTAAGTCTTTATTGATCTGTTCATTTCTGCTGATATGAATTCATACTGGCCCAAACTGCTGACTTAGCGCTGCTAAAGAGACTAGACTTAATGAGGTCTATAAAGCGCTCAACCAGTCCCTGCGTCTGTGTGTGGCCTTTTTGTCCACGCATGCATGTGTATGAATGCTTTCGTGCACATTTTGTGCACATGTTTTTCACTGATTAGTGTTTTAATATTCATCACCCCCGTTTCCGGAACATTCACTCTTTGTTTCCACTTTGTTTCACTCATTCCTCTCTTACCTCTCGTGCCCTTTTCTCATCTCTCCCTCATTTTCCACAAACCTTAAACAATTTCACACCTGCAGGAACTCTAACTGCGGCTGTAGCTGAAGGGTTTAAAGCCACACACACACATGCACACACACATGCACACACACATGCATGCACACATGCACGCATGCAATCTCTTAAGGCTTTGAATTATCACACTTATAGTATGTAGTCAGGAGCTGAGTCAACAACACTGTTTGAGCTTTCAAGAGTGGTTTAGGTCGTGTGTGTGTGTGTGTGTGTGTGTGTGTGTGTGTGTGTGTGTGTGTGTGTGTGTGTGTGTGTGTGTGTGTGTGTGTGTGTGTGTGTGTGTGTGTGTGTGTGTGTGTGTGTAGGAAGGCTATAGTGTAAAATTTGTACTCTCAGTCTCGGGGAATAAAAATAGAGAAGCAAGGGCAGCTACACAGGATATTTGTGTCAGGATAGGCCAAGAGCTGTTACTTGTGGCTACTCGCTATAATTCACCTCTTCATTCATTTGTGTGTGTGTGTGTGTGTGTGTGTGTGTGTGTGTAGGTCCAGAAGGTCTTGGATTTACTGTAGTGACCAGAGATTCTTCGGTGCATGGTCCCGGTCCGATTCTAGTGAAAAACATTCTGCCCCGCGGGGCTGCGGTGAAAGATGGACGTCTTCAGTCTGGAGACCGCATACTCGAGGTGCAGCACAGTCTGAGCCAGAATAAGAAAACACGATGAGGAGGAGGAGGATGGGGACGATGGTGGCGGTGTCTTGACTCTGTGTGTGCGTTTGTAGGTAAACGGTGTGGATATCACAGGCGTGGGCCAGGAGGAGCTGGTGTGCATGCTGCGCAGCACGCGGCAGGGCGAGAGCGTGTCTCTGGTGGTCCTCCGGCAGGAAGACATGTTCCTACCCCGAGAAATGGTAAGAGCCAGTCACAGTGAAAGACGTGCTCAGAGGGGCGCTGTCCGGCTTTTTATTAACGATTTTGTTTTCATAATGTTGTTTTTGGTCCGATCAACAGACTTGCCCGGATGATGCGTGACCTAAAAGATGATACACTTCCTGTTCAGTGATATTGCCTTTCCTTTTTTTTTTTTTTTTACTCAACTAAGCAGTCATGTGACCGAGTGTTTCAGATAACGTCATCATGACGACTCGGCTGAGGCCGTCGTGAAGCAGATATTATTCAGATTATCGGGTCTTTCCTTCCAGTCTTCCTCTGCTGCATTGTTTGTGCTGAATTTCATCACTGCCTTTAACAATAAAGACGTCTTTAAACCACTTTGATTCTATTTTTCCATCTTTTTCTGACGTTGCATGATTAGCTGTTTTGCTCATAATCACAACTGTTGCTCTTTTCGTCTTTGCTGTCTCCTGATGGTTTTTTAGGATATTTGCTCTTCGACACCGTGACTCATTTTATAAATGTTTTGTTATTTTGTTCCCTTCTGCTTTCATCCTGGTTGTGCTGCACACCTGTGGCTCTGTCACAGATGGTGATAACTATCATTTTTACTGCACAGAGATCACATTTTTCATTTGGTCACATTTGCTTTTGTCTCCGGTCCGCCCGTCTCACAACGCCGCTTCATTTTTCCTACGTCTTCTTCCTTTTCATGTTGCTTTTTATGCCTTTCTCCCTCTTGTGTCTCTTTCCACTCGCGTCGACTGATGTTTCCTCAACGGCTGCCGGGAAGTTCCACGTACAGACGTGAGCTTGTGACCCTGAGCCCCATAGGAAACTCTGTTTGTGCAGACAGGAAGCGGGGCGATGTGTTTGTGCGTGCACATGTGATCACTCACCATGTACGCATGTCTGAACTCCATGACAGTCTGCCAGGGATACCTCTCTGAGATGTGTGCCTGAAGGTCTGCACTTGTCATCCTGTTGCGTGTCCACTCAGAATCGCTCTACTGCTCGATAATAATATACTGCAAAAAAAAACAGACGTGAACCGGTTTAAGGTGGAGTGCGTCATTGTTTTTATGTTCTCCTTTATGTTGTGTTGGTGTAAAAAACAACAACAACATGTTCAGCTGCACTTACTGAGGGTCTGCCTGTGCTGTATTCATGCAAAGGAGAAAAACTCATGAAGCGGAGAAACCTGAGAAACACACTGCACTTTAACACCGATCGAGTTATTTAGTCCAAAGCGTGAGTGCACGCTCAGGTGGGACGACACGTGTGATTTCCATATACCCGAGTTCACCGATCAGACACAACATCCTGACCGTCGACAGGTGAAGTGGTTAGGATAACCAGTCCTGAGGTCATACTGGCCATTTCAAGTCAGGCTGAGTCAACAGCAGTGTGAGGTGTTTGACTTGGCCTCCTCGTTCCCCAGATCTCAGTCCAGTCGAGCGGCCGTGGGATGTTCTGGACAAACCCCTGGATGGGTCAGAGCAGGTGGTCATAGTGATATGCTTCCCTGGACAGAAAATGGAGATGAATGCTGATAAACCTGTGAAATCGATTTGAAATCACACATCAGAACCAAAACGTCTGGCTGCTTGAACTGAAGATGGAAATAATACATTTACCCTGATAGTCTTTCCTGTGAGTTAAGCTTCAAGTCTCACCTGCTCAGGAAACTAAACTCCCATTGGTCCTGCTTGTTCCTTCACACACTCACTCAGCACAAACACCAAAGTGTTGTCCTTCTGCACCGATGCCCCACAGTGTCCCATAGGCCAAGTATTGTTCTCTGAATTCTGTTTTTGGAGAGAAGCATAACCAGGCTCGATTCAGGGGCACCTCTTTATTTCATTGTGTTGTTAATGAAGGTTCAGACCATTTATGACTGAACTGACTTCTTATGACCTGTTAAAGAAGTAAATAACCACAAAGCACATCTTTAAATGGACAAAGGAGCAAAAAAGATAAATGCTTACGAGCTATTGATTATATAAAATGGACTGCACTGTAACGTTTACACCTTCATCACTGTAGAGGGAAGTGAAGCCTCATATTTGTCACAATGTTTGATTTAGTCTGCCCAGCACGTCTTATTAGATCCCTGCTTTACTGTGAGAACCGGGAACTGTTTCAGTAGTTGATGCTAAATTAAGGGAATAAGATGATATCAAATGATATCAAAGCAACAAAGGACAGATGTGGTGTTAAAACCAGCAGAGTGTTAAACAGACAAACATTAAACAGATCTGTGATGAATGTGTTTAACAGATATGTGAATAAACAGAAACGTGTGAGTTTGTTTGGACTGCTGACACAGAAACTGGGACACGCTTTCACTTTTGCTCATTTTGGCCTGTGTGGGTGTGGTTTCGTCCTTTTGAGTGTGCAGTATTTCAGAGCTTCTCCTCTGCCTCCCTCTCCTTTCTCCCCTCCAATGTCTCTCTGTCTCCTTCACTTGTCCTGTCAGGCCGTCCACCCCACTAGAATTCACCTCTGTCTAATTAACAGCTGGTGGTATTTATTCAGCAGTCACAACACTTTTCAAGAGCAGCAAATACAGTTACAGTTTTGCATAATGGAGCTGTGAACACACTCCTTGATTGAAATTTTAATGTGCTGAAGTGTAGAACAGCGTGTGCTTATGCGGGCGAGGGATTTCAGGGCGGTGGTAGTCATCAAGCGCAGCTGTCTCAGCGGTGAGAGTTTTTAAAAGGGACCAGTGCTTTTAAAGTGCCCGTCTCTGTGTTTAATTAGTGCATTGTACAGTGTGACAGAGTGGATGGTTTACAGGCCGGGTCAGAAAGGTAGCGGCAGAATTACAGATCATTTAGAAATATCATCAGAAGATCAAAGTTCATATTAACGACGGGGTTGATGCTGATGGGGAAAAAACAGAGTTACAGTAGAGAAACAAAACCCCCCAAAAATTATTTCAGAAGTTAATAAAAAAAATAATAAAAACAATTAATAAAATAAATAATAATTTAAAAAAAATATGTGCAACAATAAATAAATAAATGAATACAAAATAAAATAAATAAATAATAAAATAAATAATAATTAAAATAAATACGTTTAAAAAATTGTGTGCAAAAAATAAAACAATTAATGCAAAATAAAATAGTTAATAAATAATAAATAAAAAATGTGTGCAAAAACATTTAAAAATTGATTACAAAAAATTAAATAAATAATTAATTAAAAGAAAAAAAGAAATTGTGTAAAAAAAAAAGAAAAAAAAAAGAAAAAAATTGTACAGTGTGACGGAGTGGATGGTTTACAGGCCGGGTCAGAAAGGTAGCGGCAGAATTACAGATCATTTAGAAATATCATCACAAGATCAAAGTTCATATTAAAGACGGGGTTGATGCTGATGGGGAAACGTGTAGTTCAGTCGAGCTTTTGTCTGTAAGTGTAGCAGCAGTGTTTGTTTCATGCTTTCTGCACTTTAGATCACTTTTCTGTGGCTGGTGATATAAATGCTGCATATAGACACGGCGTGTTTTCCACTGCGGTTACATTTTTATCACCTCAACAACAAAAACCCCTAAAACAGTGAAATTCTAATAATATTATCGCGCCTCATTAACCGAACGATCGTCCCACTTTGCTGGAGAGTTATTTTACTTAAGCAGCATTCGCACAGCTCCGCAAGCTTCGACTCGCCGTGGCCGAGGACGGCGTTGCTGACCCTCACCAGCGCACTGAAACAGAAGCCTCGTACACCTGTAAGTGCATCAGCTGGAGCCACTTTTCCTCATTTTTGGAATATAGTTAACAAAATAACTGCTCAAAGAATCAAAGTATCAAGAATCTATGAACGTGGTGTTTTTGTTACAATCGTAATCATTTTTTTATCCGTTGCTCTGCTCTGGTAACACTTTCGAGTACTGCTCGCAACTAAGAGTGTAATACTCCTGTAATTAAATGGAGTTTAAAGATATATTATTTGAAATTACAATGTAATTATATTTGCCTACAAATGCTTAAAGGCAGGAGCACCAGAATAAGAAACAATGGAATAATTGTGTGAAAATTTATGGTAAAACCAAGCAGCATTTCCCATCTTACAGGGTAAGTGTGCGTTACATATGTTGATGTTGAAGTTCTGCATTTCCAACAATAAAAAATAAATACCATGAAAGTTTGAAGTGTCTGTGTGACCTACGAGGGAGCAAAGTCAAGAAGCATCTCCTTTCCTGGAACAAACCTCCACAAAGTACAGAGTATGTACAAGTATGTGTAAGATGGCGAAACGATGTTTTTCCAAGAAATGATGCAGTGCTGAGAATGACTTACGTGCACTTCCTGTAAAAGAACCAGAAATTAGGCACAACTTAAATGTACTTACAGGATAATTGTGAAATACGTGATGTTATGCAGTATGTAATATTACTTACATTTACTCCTGTACAAACCTGCCTTGTTCTAGTGTGCCTGCCTTCATGTATTTATAGGTAAATATAATTACATTGTAATTTCAAATTCCTTGAAATTCCACTTAATTAAAGGGGAATTACACCTCGTGTCGTGGGCCGGATAATAAAGTCTTACACACGTATTTAATATTTTTTAGTGCTTGATAAGCATAACATTTCCCATCACTCGACTTGATCTAATGTAAAGAAACAACGTTGCACCATCATCATCTGAAGCACAAAAACACCTGGAGTCGTGTGAAACTCTTTCCACACAGTTCCAGCTATTTTCTAAAGCGTCCTGCATCGTTGTTAAAACTGTGATATGACTGAAGTTTCCGATTTTTTATTTTATTTATGTCAGTGTGTTTGTGTTTCTGGAGAGGAAACAGTCGAAGGATGATGATGAAATGATGGAAGGATCTTGTCTATCTTCTCCTCCCCCTCTTCCGTTGTCTCATTTTAGCCCACCATCTGGTGCTGTGTGCTAATGTGTGCGCTTGCTGTAGAACAAAGACATTACACCAGCTCTACACACACACACACACACACACACACACACACACACACACACACACACACACACACACACACACACACACACATTCTTACTCAAAGTCACTTTTCTGTGAAATAAAATCATCTTAATACACATTCCACAGTATAGCAAGTGTACATCCTGCTGTGCTGGCGCTCTGTACGGACACACACACACACACACACACACACACACACACACACACACACACACACACACATTGTCACTTGCGAACAACATAAAGCAATGTTTTTTCTTTAATTTTCTCTGCACATGAACAAGCATACGCCTGCTGAGTTGGCTAGTGTCTTGAAACTAATGTTTGAGACAAAGATGCTCTTTTCTGCTTCCAGACTTTTCACACCGCCCTCTCTCTCCCTCCCTCCCTCCCCCTCTCTCTCCCTCCCCTTCTTTTGTTCAGTTTATTTTTTCATGCATGTCACTGACGACTTCCTCGTTTACCCTTTGCCAGTTTGCTAAAGGCCTCTAAAACATTTTGGGTCATAAAGTAAAATAGGCAAACGTCTTTCAGCTTTCCTTTTTCTTCATTGCAACAGTGCTGAATCCTGCAGCAGAGAGCAGGGCAGCTGGAGCCATGCACGATCATGAAATCATAATATAATCCATATTTTGAGGCTTTGGGTTATGTGGCTTGAACCAATCTGTGTCTGATGATTAACAACTTGCCAATAAGGTTGCGTGGTTCGTCCAATTCACCTGCAAAGAGTTGTTGCTTGAAACTCCTCTGTGTGTCAGAGTGAAGCAGTTTAACTACACGTTTAATCCCGGAGATGTGATGGTGTAAGAAAAAGAAGTTTCACCAGCACGTCTCTGTTTCTCCACATGTTAGAGAAATGCTGCTGCAATACATGAAGGAACTGTGAGCACAATGGCATTATAGGGTTACACGAGTTTCTGAGACCTCTGTCTCTTCAACATGATCAGTACTTGACATAGTTTCAAAATGTTATGGACAAAACTCTTTTTTTGTTTTATAAAATTAACACTGTTGTTAATAAAAAGTTGCCAAAAACACTCAAATCAAATGTGATACAAGAAATATATAATAAAAAGACATCAAAAACAACATGATACAGCAAAAATAAATAAATGGGGATTCATAAACATCTCAGTTCCAAAGAATCTGAATTTTCAAGCAGCTTATTTCTTTGACTGTCCGCTGATTGTAAAGCAGGAAGTTTCTCTTAATGTACAAAGATCACCATTAAAAAACTGTGGACCCATTTATTGAATAGTTGTTTATCTATTATTTAATTACTCTGGCGTACGGTCTTTATCAGCAGGAAAAGCTGTAAAACAAGAGTCCAAAATTTTTGCCCCTCTGCACAATTTCCAGAGAGCTGGACTGGAATCTGTGCTGGTCTGATTCTGGCCCTCGGGCCTTATGTTTGGCACCCCTGCCGTAGAGAAACTACAGGAATTGCTGACAGCGTGCTAGTGACTTTGTTTCCTCCCCTCCTCGATGTGCTGCGTGCTTTCACGACGTTCATGTTTTAGTTGGTCTGTGGTTTCCAGAATGTGCACTGAATGATGCTTAAAGATGACTCAGTGGGTTGAAACACGAAGGGGTCCAGAGTAAGCTGTGGATGTGACGAGTCGTGTAAATTGATCCAAATCTGTGAAATCTGTGTAAAATTGCAAACATAAATCCCTGTTGTGTTCAAACTCGCAGTGATTTCATAAAAGTATGCTTTGAATGGCTCCTGCTAGAGTAAACATCAAAGTGGACCTTTGGGTGGCACGAGGAACGTTTCTGTTTAACAAGTCAAAAAGCCAAAAAACAGAAACATCTTTCTGAGTGAGGTGAAAGCTTCCCGTCGTGGTAAATACAATCCAGTATTCATGTCCCCCACCTCTTAAGCATGTATGCTTGACACAGTAGATGACAATATGAATACAAACCCTTCACAAGTGCACTCTGGATAGAAATCTGTGTGGCTGATTGGTCTGCATTTGGTTCCTGCAGGCTCGTTGTGCAGTTCTGCTTTTGTCATCTGCTCTTCGTCGAGCTCCACGGCCGTCTTCTCTTTGCTCTTCTCCTTTCCACAACAGGAAACATGCTTTTTTTTAGCAGCAGATGCTCCACACTCACACAGACACACAGTGACATTTAAATCAGTAAACAGTTAGCAACTGGTGACAGAGCACATTCAAAACAAAACAACTTTATTGAACAGTTTCCTCATTCTGATAATCCCTCATCCATCACCGCTGCAGTCTTTGCAGTCTGTTGTCTTTCTGTGTGTGTGTGTGTGTGTGTGTGTGTGTTACGTCTCACTGATATTGTCACCAATGTGACCTCACAGAGTCTCTACAGTAGATCCCCCATCTGTTACACCCTCAGAGACCTGTGTATGCACACACACTCGTACACATATACACACACACAAGCTCCTTGGCAGCTTGGTGTCTCTGCAGGAGCTGCCATCATCCCAGTGGAGAGCAGCCGAGAAGGGTATCACGTCTCTTTCCTCTTTTTTTCTGGCTCTCTGTCTCATGTGACATCTCGCTGGTGTTTATTGAAGGTTTAGCAGCATCATCATCATTTTTCCTTTCGCCCACACTGCTGTGACTCGAACGCCTTTGCACACGAGTGTCACACATACTCGCACATGTCAGTTGTGTCAATCCAGTGGGGATCAGCGCGGTTACTCAAAGATACGGTCTTTATTCTGAGGTCGTACTCATTTGCAGACATGCGGTTAGTCTGCGCGGCCAGATGAAAGTGCACGTGCACTGAGCTTTGTGCACAGCCTCTGATGATGTCATTCACATCTCTCACACATTATTCATTCAAGCAGACCCCTACGTTTATTCCATGTCTGAAAACTAAAGCCTTTAAACCTGCATTCCGTCTTTTGGCCAGCAGGGGGCGACTCCTCTGACTGTGCATATAAGTTAACTTAAGTACCGGATTATAAGGCACATTAATCGACACAAAACAGTCAGATAAGTCAAACTTTACTCAGCTCGTTCTTCTTGCTTCCTCCACTTCCGTACCATTGATTCATTAATGTTGAATTCTCTGCAGCTGCTCTGTTCCCATGTTGTTGCAGTATATTAATGACTAACCTTGTATTGTGGATGGATTATCTCCTGACTGAAGCTGGCTCCTGACTACGGCAGCCGTAATGCTCCAACCATCCATCAAGCCGTGCGGCTTCGTAGCTTAGCAAAGTCGGACTAAAACATTTTTGACAGATTTTTGAGCGCCATGTAGCACATAAAATCGGTTCGAGGTCAGTGAGCACAACCAGGATTCATACATAAGGTCACCGGATTATAAGGCAAACTGTTGATTTTTGAGAAAATAAAAGGATTTTAGTGCGGTAAATACGGTATATGAGAAAATACCCTTCGGCTCACGCGCGCTCTGACATTTAGTAAAAACGTTCCTCGTGAGTTCAGCGTCACAATCGGTGGTTACAAGTTTTATTGTAAACAGCAAGATATTCAATAAACAAGTGCACACGTTAACACCAGGAAGACCTTTTTACAGGGAATAATTATACTGCAAGTAGTTTTAAGTACTGCGTTATTTCATGGTTGTGTACGCTGTACTTTCTGTTATGACTGGACTAATCTTGCTTTTTACATCCTTGTTTAATTTGCATTATGTTGATGTACAGGATGTGTGTTCTATTATTACTGTGTAAACACTTACTTACAGCACTTACTTATGGTGTCATCGTTTCTTTGTGTCCTGTTACCCCCGTGTCCCTACCTTTAAATATTTGTAGGTAAATATAGTTACATTACACTCTGATATGCTCTCCGGCCTGTGTCAGCGGGGATCAGCACATTCCCTACTTCCAGTCAGAGGTGCTCAGTGCAGCCTGACATGTAAAGCATTTTCTTTAACGTGTGTGGAAAACGGCAGCTGCCACTCTGCTGTCGGCCGTTGCCAAAAAGCAATTCTGTGTTCATGTGGGGATCCTCGGCACGTGAACAGAAGGCTGCCCGGCTCGCACCGCGGACCCGTAATGTAACACGATGGCCCGTGACCACTTGTAAGCTTGGAAAACAAACCCTGTGCCGCCAACACCTGCTGTGGATTTCACATCACCTACATGCCTGCTTGCCCTGCATGTGCAGACCTTTAATTGGGAAATCCGTATTAGCAGCATTACTTTACTTGTTGAACGGCAGCGACGGGCAGATATGAGCCAGAGTACACTGCCCGATTCCAACCAGCCTCTCTGCAGAGATTTGTTCTGTATATTAAATGTGTCGTGGACGTCAAGCGGTTTCCTTTCTTTCACACAGACATGTTAACCTCCACAGCTTCCTCTTTGTTGTCACTCCTCATCATCTTCCTGTTGCTGTACGATTGTAAATGCTCCTTTGTCTCACTAAGACGGGGCTGTGGGGGTTTGCGCTGCTGCTCTTACTCCAACCATTAGGGAAGAATAGGGTGTGGGGGGGTTGGACAACAGGAGCCCATCCTGAGTGGTCAGTGATGGGACAGCTATTTTCATAAGTCAGAAGCACGGCCCCTACTGTCAGGTGTGGTCCCTGGGAGTACTTACCTCAGCTGTTTGTGTGTATGCATGCTTGTGTAATCACAACGCCACGTTTAAGTACACGGCCACTGTTGTAAAATGGATCCTTGGGCAGTGATTCACACGGCATGGGGCTGTCCACACACGCTCACAGAGCCTCAGCATGGCTGGGTGGAAGGGCATCTGTGCACCATTCTCATTAAAAGACCACGTCGCTGAAAGCAGGTGTCCTCGCAAACACGCACCCAGACAGAGGAACGGCACAATTTATAGTGCCGAGTGTGAAAGCAGATCAAACACAGCCGATAACCAAAATTACGATCGCCGCTCGTCTTACCTCGCGCTCCTGATAGTGTTTTAATCTTTGTGCGGCTCTGGCTAACAGCTCATCTGTCCTTCAGAGGTGAAGCAGCGCACTGTTCACACTCGTTTTCACATAATGCGTCTCTCCATCATTCCCTCTGTCATGTTTTCCCGGCTCAGTTTAATAAAAAACGCACACACAAACACACCAACAAAGCTGTCTTTTTAATAGCTTGTCCTCTTGTTGATCCATCGTCGTGGCGACCCATTTAAACGTTGAATGACCAGCACGAGGAGCGAGCTATGCAAACAGCTTTTCCTGTAAGTGGATGGATTTGATAGAGTTTAAGGAGCAAAGACCTTTGCGTGGCTACAAACGTCAAACGGACCCACAGACTCGCAGTAGTGTTTATTATTGTAGTGCATGTGAATGTAGCCGCCGCTCGTAGTGACGAAGGTGAAATAATAGAAATGTTCGATTAAATTTTGGTGATTTTGTTTTCCTTTTCTTTTTTTTAATCTCACTACCTGTTAAATCCTCCGTGCTCCGAGGATGCGCTTGCTCCTTATTTTATCGAATTCCTCACCCAGAAACCATCTTTACATACATTTGCATATTTTTGTCAGGTTCCATAAAACGTCTCGCACCGTTGTGGGTGGTCCTGGTCTCCCCACCCTATCTGAGAAATGCTGCAGTATAGCATCCATCCTCTGCTCTAAATTCATTTTGCTCTGTTCTGTGCCGAGCGTGAGAAATCACAAATAACAAAAAGGACGCGGCGAAATCAGCCGAATAAAAACATTTTAGCTCCGGCGGAAAAACTGAAAAGTTGCCAAACCACGAGCATTGCTTTGGATGGACTTTTCCAGCCTAATGAATCCTCACTGTAATTATGTGCTGAAAGTAGCTAACATTCCTCTTCTGGGTGTTTTGAAGTTCTTTCCAAGGTCGGAAAGCTTCCTATCAGGTCTGGACAGTCAGTCTGATGGGGAAGTTTTTCCAGCAGGGAAAACAGTTTTCTGCAGAGCAGAGGACTTTTTGTCGGCTTAACGCTGTTAAACCTACAATCCCCACAGACAAACAGTGTCTAAAGCTGACACTGCTGACCCAAACAAACACACACAGAGGCAGACTCAGGCTGACTTAATGCATGTGTGTGCAGAGCCACATACACACAGACATGGACTCACTCACAGATATATAGTGTAAACAGACAAATCAATGCAGTAATTTATGTGAAAGTATAGACAGTCATGGAGAGAGACGACACAAAGCTGCAGCCACTGAAACTTTCATGCAACAGGAAACACGCGCACGCACACACACACAGTGTCATTAAAAAGTGTCCCTGCATCAGATACGATTCGAATAAACCAGGCCTGGACTCTGTGTGTCTGTTAGCTAAATGCTAATGCATACGTATTGTGGTATTTTCTGCAGATTGTGCTAAATGTTCTGCTGTAGGTGAGATGTCACACGCACAGATATGTATGAAGATGTACCGTCTCTGTCCTCAGTGCAGAAAGCTGCTAAAGTCTGCTCCAGTGACATCTGTGCTCATTAGCATATTTATGATGTCATCACGCTGCAGGATTTTACGACCTTTTATTGTCTGATAGGGTCACAAGTTAAAGATGACTGCACCTGAAATGATCGACCCAGTTTTCTGGGTTTGTTGTTCGGTCCTTTTTGGAAGACGTTGGTGTAAACGAGTCTAAAATGAATAACGATGAAGAGAATTTGTGCAACATGAATCTGTAAACGCCGTGCTTGGATAAAATGTGTGTTTTTAGCTTTGGAAATTAGGTGTGTAGTTCTTCCCGGCGATTTACTCCAGCTATGAGGTTTGTTCATGCAGATCTGTCTGTTTTCTTGACCTGTAGGAGCAGATGAGATTTTACAAATGTGGATTTAGCTGTGGGCTGTTTCACTGTGGCATCGCTGATTATGGGAGGACGATTTCTCGCTTCCTGCATGAAGAAATGTTTGCATGTTGACATATAGCACAGGTTGCTTTAGCCACCATGATTAGTGAGAACAAGTGATCAGATATCAGCTGAACTGCTGTAATATTGAAAACTTGTGACATTTATCAGCTGTTTAACTTGAACCTAGACCTACGTGCACTTATTCAAAGAACAGTCATCCTCCTGTTTTCTCTCAATCGATGACGATGATGATGCTGGGGATGATGGTGGATCTTCCGTGCGTAAACATGACATGTTTGTGTTGTGTTGTCGGTTATATGTGCAGGTGTGTGATGAACAGAGATGGACAGTAACGCGTTACTGTAATCTGATTACTTTTTTCAGGTAACGAGTAAAGTAAGGGATTACTATTGCAAAAATGGTAATTATATTACTGTTACTTTCCCGTAGGAACGCTGCGTTACTAAAACCGTGATTTTTTTGCCAGAGTGTCTCATGACAGTGACGTAAGCGAGTGCGACGTTCGTGACAACAGCTGTGTGCAGATCAACAATGGATCATATATCGAGTGCAGAGAGAGTATGAGCGTGCAGCGTTTAAAGCGTGGAAGTACTGACCTTACTTTGAGTTTGATTCCATAAAAAGTGACAAAAACATTAGTGTCCGCTGTGCGTGGGAAGAAAACTTCTTTTTACACCGAAAAAAACCCCTAAACTTCCAAACAAGCACCGAGTAGCTGCGACGTAATGGGAAACTCACAGAGAAACTCACGGATTCTTCCACTGACCGCGGCACACCTGCACCAGGGTAACCCTCCGCCTGCCCCACTCCTGCTTTACAGGTGAAAATAGAGCAACAGGACCGCTGAGTCTTTGACTTTATTTATTTTCTGCTGTGTTTTACTTGCATCTATTTGAAAGACTGAGTGTAAACACACAAAATATTTTATTTTATGTGCTGGAATGTGCAGAAAATAGCTTTAAATGTTAAACTAATTTCTTCCAGTCAGAGAATGTTGCAGATAATTTAATGTTTGCTTGATGCATAAAGTTAAAAGATTAAAACTAATAAAACAAGTTTTAAAAAGACTTTTCCATTTGATTACATTTTGTATGATGATGATGCAGAAAAAGTAGAATTGGGCTGAAAGATCTATCGCTTTATCACCTACTCAGGTTGTAAATCGTGTTTTTAAAAAGTAACTAAGTAACTAATTAATTAATTACTTTTGAAAATAAGTAATCAGTAAAGTAACGGGATTACTTTTTGGGGGGAGTAATCGGTAATTAGTTACTGATTACTTTTTTCAAGTAACTTGACCAACACTGGTGATGAACTGTAGCTTTGCAGGTGTAATTGATTATGAATGTCACTGAGCTGTTGTCAGTAAGTCGGACCACCGTCCATCCCTGACATCAGCTCAGCTGTGTTTGTTGAAACTCTGGAAAAATAAAAAACTACTGTTTACCTGTTGTTCCTCTTAGGATCAAGTAAACAGTATCATCCATACGCTGTGAAGCTCAGCTCGCTCTCTCCCGCTGAGCCATCACATAATTTTGACTGTCAGTATCTGCTCGCTGTCTTTGTTCACGGTCTTTGTGCCACTAAGTCTCCCTCACACTCAGTCATTACTGACACATCTCTCTCTCTTCATAATATGCAGTTTTTTTCCTTTTGCTTTCTGGCTTTATGATAGTCTTTATGCATATGGTCTGTCTTTGCTTCTTATTTCAGCCTCATTATATTCACTCTGCTCTTCCTGCTTTAGTCTCTCTGGCTTTCTGTGTTTGTCGTCTTCTCCAATTACCTCGTGAAAATGCGCAGGTCATTTTATTGATATTGCAGACTTGAGAGCAAAAAAAAGGTGGGTATATAAAAGCAGGCGGTCCAAATGGCTTCTTTCTTTTAAACTTTTATACTCTGACTACATTTTTTTTTTTATTTGGGGAGAAATTTAGTTCAAAAGCACCTGGTAGTTTCTCTCAAGTGGAAAAGCTTTTAGTTTAGCTTTTGAAGACTGTTCAAGCTCAATGAGCTAACCCTCTCCCTCCTGCCTTCACCCCGTTCCCAACCCTTTCCCTTCATCATCCCCATCTCGCCTCTTCTGCCTCCATTACTCTCTGCCGCTTCCAGAGGGACGAGGTGTCCCGCGTGCCGAGCGTGGTCTCAGAGAATGGAAAGGAGCAGCTCATGTTTGAGGTGCCCCTCAACGACACCGGCTCGGCGGGGCTCGGCGTCAGCCTCAAAGGGAACAAGTCCAGGGAGACGGGAGAGGATCTGGGAATCTTCATCAAATCCATCATACACGGAGGAGCTGCCTACAAGGTGACGCAGTATTCCCATACATGCATACACTCATGTAAATCACTTTATCCGTACAGTGCGATGTTTTCTTTGCTCCAATCACAGTGTAAATGAACAGAAAAGGAGCCTCATCCCACGTGGACATCTTTGCACACAAGACTCTCATCTGAGGCCTGGTTGTGATCCTGCTCCGCTAATCTTTGACCTCTTCTTCTCTGTTTGACCGGCGCATGCACACACACCCTCGCACCGGACGCAGCTGTTAGTGTTTGTGCACAAACAGGCAGGAATAGATGGAAAGGGCCTGCTGCAGAGGAATTGTAAATATCTTGCCGATGCAGTCGGGCAGACTGAGCTGACGGAGGTCTCAGTCGATGAGGTGGAGACTGCATTAAGTCAGACAGCCTTGAGAATGTGTGTGTGCAGGGTTTAAGTCATTTTGGCTGGTTTAACCTCACAGACGCACTCAGTGAAGGCCACAGGTGTGTGTGAGCGAGCGTCTGTGTGAGCTCTCCATCATAGCTCAGTGATTTCCTGCCAGCGCTGAAAAGAGAGAATGTCAGACCGCACAGCATAAATAAACGATATTCAACATGTAGCTGTCATTAACTCACAGGCGCGTGTGTTCGTGCATGTCGACAGAGTTCATGCAAAGACATATCTGCAATGCAAACTGCAGAAAACGCACACATCAGCAAACCGCTCTGTGCTTTACAGGATGGACGCCTGCATGTCAATGACCAGCTGGTGGCTGTAAATGGAGAGTCTCTACTGGGACGCCCCAATCACATGGCCATGGAGACGCTGCGGCGCTCCATGTCACAGGAGGGCAACGTCAGAGGGACCATCCAGCTGGTGGTGCTGAGAGCTTTAAAGGTACAGGTTTTGCCATGTGTGTCGTTTTATATAATAGATAGATGAGCTAAACTAATGAGCCAGTGAGCAGTTAGTCATGTGAAAAACAATTATCAACAAGTCTTTTAATATTATTTTTAAGTAAAAACATGAAAAATAAATAAATATATTTAGGCTTCAGTTGTAAGAGACCAGAAGATGTTACTGAGGCCTCACAAGGCTTTGGATATGGGCTTCTTCAGTGCTTCAACCTGCAGATTAACCAGGCTAAAGCAAATACACCTGCAGTAAAGCCTTTATAGAAGGACCGATGTCTGCTTGACGGCAATAATGAATTCTTTCAGACAGTATTGTATATCCCTAAGTTTGTGCTGGTTTAAATATGTTTGATCATTAGTAAAGAATTATTGTATTTGTGACCAGCAGCTGTATTTATTAGGATAGGGAGGGATTAAATTGTTCTGTGCTGCTGTAACACCATGTGTAATGTTACAGAGAGCTGCCGTTGTGAAACCTGGGGGTAAAAGGACACTCTCGGGTGGGTGTGAAGCTTTACATGGATGAACAAACTTAAACATATAACTGAAATGTAGAGAACAGACACTGAAAAGCAGACGTTTTAGGAGTTTACTGGTCTGGAGCATCCAGGTGTGTTAACGCCACAGTTCTCCTGGATGTCCCAGCAGATTCATCCCAAGAGTCTTCAGGCCTCACGTAGCAAGTTACACACTTAACGTATAATTAGAGAAAAAACTAAACCAGTACAGCTTCGATCCGGTTTTATTTATGTAGCACCAAATCACAACAACAACAGTTGCATCAAGGGGCTCAAACAGCACCTCAGACACCTCATGCTGTCAGCACGGTGGTGGAGGGGGGTGATCTGGACACCACGGCGCCATCGAGTCGTCCTCTGTATACCACAGTGTTCTGGAGGCAAACGTGAGGCCTCGTGTCTGACATCTAAAGCTTGGCCCAAACTAGTTTCCACCGTGCTGACAGCATGAGGTGTCCGATGTGCCGCTTGAGCCCCCTGAGACAACTTTGAGACTGCAGACCTCAATGCAATGAAACGCTGTAGCACGATGCAACCTTTCCTCCACAGTCACGCGAGAGACGACAAAATCCCACAGAAAACTGTGACTTCGAGCTGTTGCAGCTAAAGGTGATGCTACAGGCGACTGAATCTTTGGGTCTACTTCATTTTTCACATGACTGCATATAAATGTCTGGGTAATATATTTATCTTGTGTGTTATCTCTGCCTTCCACCACGTTTCAAAGCCCCTGCATTCCTCACACTGTGTCTTCTCTGCTTTCAGAGGCAGCAGCAAAAGAGCGTTTGTGTGTGTGTGTGACAGAGCGTTCTTGACTCAGCTGTATCTCCTTTCTTTATAAGAGAAAGAGACGCTTTTCATCTCGCCTGCTTTTCAGCCCGTGCCTTTTCCGCGGCTCTGTAGTCCGTCTGTAGAAATCCTTGCACGCACAAAGCCAGGGTTGTGGGCTCAAGTGTGGATGACCCTTCGGATGACCTGCTGGTTATTGAAAAAGCTATATACACTGTGCAGTGTGCTCACATACAGGCACCCCAAACACACACTCAGAGACACGAATTAACACATAGAGACGCCGTTCAGAGAAGGTGTGTGTATTTAGAGCCACAGATGCAGTTTAAATGAATAAACTGGACTTATATCAGTTAACAGCCTTGTTAAGGTGGGATTTAGTGCATTAGTTGGATAAACTGGAAGCTGGTTTCATGCATGCATGTAGCCGTGTGATTGGGCTTAGGCCATCCTCCCTGTCAATCACCTGATGAGGAAAGTAGTGAGATGCATCAAAGATAGATAGATAAGAGACTGTACCTTAAAAGCTTTTTCTGGACTCAACATTGATGCTTTTCAGTGTTAGAAAAGTGCAGCGCTATATCTTCCCCTCCCTGAATCGTGTAATTTTCTCTCCCTCAGTTCTTCTGGCTGTGTTTGTCTCTCTCTAATCTCTCACTTCTGCTGCTCGTCTAATACAGGACCCATCCAAACAGCTTCTGCCTGCATCGCTATGCTTCTGCAGGTTCAGCGGGAACGTTGTTCTCGACCATCGGTCCTTCTGATGTCCCAAAAAAACAAGAAGCAGGTTTTAAACATCCACCCCGTTGATTCTTGCTGTTGGTGCTCATCATGCAGAATAACAGCAACGCCAAAAACCTGCGACTCAATGCAGTGAATGTCACCTGATTTTCAGTCCTTTGATTTTCCCGTTTGGCTCAAATGCTGTTTGTAGAGCAGCGCTCCTCCCATCCTTGGAAAGTCTTTCTTAGAAAAAACAACCACGAGCACAGAAAATGAGGCCGTGGTGTAAGTGCCGTGTGACTGTGAGCCGTGTTTTTCTACTTTAGCAGAGTGAACAAAGTCTGTTTCTAATGGTTTCATATTCAGAGAGGTGGACGACGTCTTGTTACTGATGATTATTGGAGTTAATGATGAAAATAAACAGAGAACGCAGACATAGGGTGATGCATGTTTGTGTATCTCCAGCATTCAGGAGAAATCTGATTGCACTGTAATACTAACTAATGGGAAGCATGCTGGGGGGAGCCAGGAAGGGGGCCTGCTGGATGCATAGGCTGGATTGGAGTTGGAAGGAGGCTGGGCCGGGTGTGGGGTCAAGAGTAGGACAACAAGGAGGATTTATTGCACACAGGGCGTTGTTATGTCTCCTTTGTTGTTTGAGAGCGGGGATTATCCAACGCAGAGGGGGCAAATACAGCAAAGAAACAGAGTACACTGAATCTCAAAGCAGCAGCAGCATACATATGCATGCATGTTAATGAATCCAGAGAGTTTTCTGCACCCAAACACAAATGACAAATAAATGCAAATTCAATTCCTAAAGAAATAATACATGCACAACGAGACACATCGACAGTATAATCAATGCTTTGTTTGATAGCGCAGGGCCCTCAGAGGGCCGTTCTCTGAGGGGAGAGGTGTGACAGTGTCATCCCACCATCATGCGCCGCTGGAGACCCGACCGCCCCGCAGTCCTTCCTGTTACACTTCGCTGTCCCCTTCAAGTCTGCTGCATAGTTGGTGCATTGTAATGTTCTGCACACACATCCACACGGACCCTCGCGCTCACCATGTGATGATGAAATTTACGTCACCGGGACTCGAGCGGACTCGCGGCGGCAGAGCGTATAATCGAGGTTTCAGTGCCACACACTGAAAGAGGAAGCAGTGCTGAAGGTGCTTCTAACCCTGTGGGGGCATGGGAAATGCAGTCCCCTCCGTCACCTTGACCCTGTACTGTCTCTCGAGTGTCTCCCTCGGATTCGCTTCACTCGGCGTCTTATTGTGTTTGAAAACCTCTCAGACACTACTGCTCGTCTCTCCGTTTAAATGCAGTCCACATGCAAAACAAGTAGAATCCAGCACGTCACCCAGACTTCATCCAACAAAGTATGATTCACATCTCCTTTTTGTTTTATTTTGAAAGTGTTGAGCGGTCTTTGTTCCCGTTTCAGGATCAACACGGTGGATCCCCCAGTCGCTCATTTGACAGCTCCTCTGGCCTCTCTGCACCGATGAGCCCGATGAACGGTCGCCTGACCGTTCACCTCCCTCTGGTGACCAACGCCATTTATGCATCTAACGGTGAGTTTAGCATGTTATATAACTGCCCTTCAATCATGTGGCGCTGACCTTGTTGCTGCTGCGAGCACCAAACGTGGTAGCATCGACAACAATGCAGACGATTCATCTGTGGATCTGAGTGCTGCCACCCACTTCTGAAAGCTGTTTGTTTGTCCTTGTCTGTTGTCCTAAAGTTTGATATGAGAGCGGTTGTTTTGTGAGGCTTTGGGCCGCTGGGTCGTTTAAATGCAGAGACCTCAACAGGAAAAAATCAGAACTCTGCCATGTTGTTGTGGTGAGTTGGACCCAAAAGTAGACTTCTGAAGCAAACTGGATAAACAAAAGAGGAACCTTCATTCTGGAGGAAGGCCTGACAAACTGAACGGGATCACAAACACACAATCTGACAGCGAACAAAGGGAGACCGCGACTGTGTATACACGGGAGGGCGACTGTGGAAACACCTGAAACTAATCAAACAGGAAACCACACAGAGGAAGTGATGCTATATACAACACACGAGACAGGAGACTATCAAAATAAAACAGGAAATAAGTAAAAGATGAAAACCTTTCACAGACATAGATTTCCAAATGAAAACTTCACTCACTGATCACTGAGCATCAGTCCAGCTCTTTGTCTCCTCAGCCCAGGTGAGACGCTCCTGATGCTGTCTCAGGTTCAGGAGCTCCTAGCTTCTTCTCCAAAGACGTCTCCACATGGTGACACCGGCCTCAGCTTCAGTTCCATTTTATTAAAATAAACTGAAATCACAACATGCCTCGTTCAGCCATTCACATAGACACTTTGTATCTAACATGCACGTTCTGAAGAACGCATCAAAGGGCCTTAAGCCAAGTCCTCACCTACAGGAAGGGATTTCAAACTAAAGGTCTATTTGGTGACCTCAGGAGTGTAACATTACAGGAACATGCTTGTTCATGTCCCCTCAGGGATAGCTCAGTAGGTAGAGTGGTGGCCCCATGATCGGAAGGTCGGAGGTTCGACTCCACTGAACGGCTACCCTGAGGTACCCCTGAGCAAGGTACCGTCCCTACACACTGCTCCCCGGGCGCTGCACTGGTGGCTGCCCGCTGCTTCACTGGGTGAATGGGTTAAATGCAGAGGAACTATTTCCCTATGGGGACTAACACGCACACTTTACTTACTTTACTTACTTACTTACCTCTGAGTGAATGATACGCGCACGCATGTTTCACGTGTTCCAGACTTTATTCTTTTCTTTACTTTCGGTTTTCTTTTTACTGTAAAAGCTGCATCAAAGGTGGGCGTGTCATCTGCACCGAGTCCAGTAAAGAAGCGAATCTGCTTATTAAACTAGCATCCCCAGGCTTCTACCTTTCTACCTATAAAACTCGAGAGCAGTCAAATGGTGGAAGTGGAAGCTAAATTGGCTAGTCATTCATATGTATATTGGGTCGTTACCTAGGAATTCTGGAGGGAGGGGAGTGGGGGTGAGTGATTGAGGGGGTGGGGGAGCTGCTAAAAGCGGTGAGCTTCCTTTTGTGTTTCATCTTGATGCATTCTCAATCATCCAGGGAAACAAATCTCCAAAAGTCACCAACTTGGAGTGTTTCAGTTTGCCATCTTGGGGAGAAATCAACACACATGGGTGTATGTCCTTTGTTGCTGACATTTATTGATAAAAACAGTACAAAAAAACCAACCATTTGTACACATATTTACAAATAATTCAACATTGTCAGCAATCACTCACAATCCTGGCACTGCCTCTGGTGTACGGACCTCCTCTCCAAGGAAAGAAAATGCAGAGAAGACTCACCACTCAGCAGGCCTTGGAAATGATCCTGACGGAAGTCGACCCTTGTGACTCGGATGGAGAAGACCTAGCAGTTCAGCCGGATTCGGACTCAGAGCTGTCTGATCAGTCTTCCGGTTAGTTTCATTTCATGTCATTTCCTTTTTCATTTCAAACAAGTAAGTGGATGTAGTTAGTAAGTAAGATATTTCAGACATTATTCTGATACAGAGGAGGAGATACTGGAATTATAATTAGTATCTATGCATGCATTTGTGATTTTCCCATTTTGCTCACAATTTGAATTTGTTCACACTGCAGATGAGGAGACTGCTTCTCCACCGAAAAAGAGACCTTGTTTGGGGACTGAGACAGCGAAAGATGGCACAGTGTGGCGTGAAGAACATGTGGGGACCTGTCTCCCTTTCACCCCAATAGAAGCGTACGCTGCAGATGGAGAGCCAACGGCTAAGGCCAGGAGAAATATCTCGAGTCGCCTTCAGAGCTTCCTGTGTTTCGTCACTCTTGACATGCTTCGTAGCATTCAAGAATGGACTATTCAACATGCACAGCAAACGGAGCATGTTCATTGGTTCATGGACCTCCCTGAACTAATGGCATTTATTGCAATTGTGATCTTGCGGGGGTTTGCAGGCTTCCATCGGTAAATGACTGCTGGTCAGCAAACCTGGGAAACCCACAGATAATTGGAACTATGGCACGAAACCGCTTCCAAAACATCATGCAACACCTACGCTTTGATGACAAGTCCACCCGCTGTGATCGAGCAAAGACTGACAAGTTTGCTGCAGATCGCAACAGATCGCAATGAATTCACCACTCAGGTATGTTGCAGGTCTTTTGTGGTTCTATGTTTATGTGTTTCATTGTGTGTAAAAGGGCTATGAAAATAACAATTTATCTTATTTCTTAGGTGTTTTCAACCTCTGCTGCCACGCTGACGGCGTATGCGGCCAAACGGAAGAAGACAGTCTATATTCTTAGCAGCATGCACAGCGTGGTTCAGACTGATAACACCACCAAACACTGTCACCCTTTACAACAAAACAAAGTGTGGCGTGGATGTGATTGACCAGATGGTTCTGGAGTACACTGTCCGCAAAGGAACACGGCGCTGGCCAGTCGCCGTGTTTTATAACATGATTGACATGGCAGCACTGAATGCACATGTGCTGTATCAAGCATGCACCGGGACGAAGGAAAGACGGGTGGACTTCCTGGTGGCGCTTGCAACAGAGTTGGCTCACTCTCATGTAGCTGCGAAGAAGGCAAGAAAAGATCAGTTGCTTCGGGCAGAACCCTCCACACCGAGCCCTGGAAAAAGAGCCACGTGTCAGGTCAAACACAAATGCAAGATAAATCAGGCCACTGTGCGATGTGTTCACTGCTACAGGTACACATGTGGTAAATGCAGACTACAGGTACCATGGCAGTGCCAGGATTGTGAGTGATTGCTGACAATGTTGAATTATTTGTAAATATGTGTACAAATGGTTGGTTTTTTGTACTGTTTTTATCAATAAATGTCAGCAACAAAGGACATACACCCATGTGTGTTGATTTCTCCCCAAGATGGCAAACTGAAACACTCCAAGTTGGTGACTTTTGGAGATTTGTTTCCCTGGATGATTGAGAATGCATCAAGATGAAACACAAAAGGAAGTTCACAGCTTTTAGCAGCTCCCCCACCCCCTCAATCACTCACCCCCACTCCCCTCCCTCCAGAATTCCTAGGTAACGACCCAATATACATATGAATGACTCCAGCATTTGACTGACTGTTCTCCGGCTTTTAAAGGTAGAAACGCAAAATGATGACTCCGCGGGGGTCTAAGGTAGAAAACCAAAATGACTGCTCTCCGGGGGTCTAAGTGTTAATCACAAGAAATAAACAACGTCTCTGAGAGAAAACAAACATAAACAAAAACCATGATCTCGCCATCTCCAGTTGACTTAATTAGAGGGTATTCTGCTCCCGTTTTTCTCTTTTCTTCTTCCTCTCTCTCTGCTTCTTTTCACTCGCGTGTCCCTCGGGGTTGTTTTGTTTCTTACTGGAAGGTTCTGCCTGTGAGTGCGCGTTACAGAGCGCCTTCTATTATCGCCATTGTCCAGGTATTACAGATGTTATGGAGACAAAATCTGATGTACACTCGTGATGTAAATCAGAGTTTAAGCTGAAGACATATTTGATGGTATATTTGTCCTAATATAGAGAGTTCAAGGCGGCTGTGTGCACATTTGCATCGTCCTCAGTGTCTGAATGATATCTGTGTGTGTGTGTGTGTGTGTGTGTATTGGTTCAGGGATTTTTTTGGCCAGTATTAAACAGTGCTGTGTTTCTGTGTGTTTACACTGAGGCTGGCAAACAGCTCTGACCTTGAACACACTCTGCTGTTCAAATTCACCTCAGCTATCGTGTCATTTACATACATGTAACACTGGTGGTGCAATACTAGACCTGTTAGTGCTACTTCTTGCCTTCTTTGCATGTAGTGCGGGCAGTATAGTTACCTTTAACCACAGTACGCGGACAGAAGGGAAATATGGACCAGATCAGACAGGTTCTAGATTCGTAGGAGCCAAGGGTGTATGACAACAGAGGACTTGTACACAGTAGGTGTAGAAAACACAATTGCATTTATTAGCAATTATTAAAGTTGTGCACATTTAACAAAAGTAGAGCGCGCTTCTTGAAAACAAAACAAAATAAACCCCACAAATGGTCGACCTAAGGATATATTGTCTTTTGTGTCTTTTTTTTAAAAGTCAATTTCAGTCTTTCAATGTTCAGTAGTCACTCAGTGTCGGGTTACAATCTACCAGTTCATCCGGCTCTTTGGGCTGGGCTCGCCATCCAGTACTGGAAAAGGGATCCTCGATTCTTCTCAGGTCCTCAAAACCAATCCAATCCAAATAAGCAAAGGAAAAAACCTGACCTGGGGACCAGGCCAGAACACAGTAGTTCAACATTTAAGCTATCATGCCTGTAACTTATTATTACTACTGGTTGCTTGTAGTGCTTCTAAATTTTCTTCAAAATATTCTATGTTGTACAACAAATTATTCTCATTTCAAAGGGAAAAAGTGCATAGGAAACACATTTAAAACAATACAAAATAGCTCAGCAGTGCATTAAAAATACACATTGGCTTGAGACTTATCAAGTTTCAGCTAAGTACAGTGCAGGTGAAGGCACTTAATTTCACGTTGCTAATACTTAATTGTGCAGAACTATAATTAGCACCATGAGAAAAGTGAACATGTGCTAACATAACGTCGCACAACACCATACATTATACATCAATACCACAGTAATGTGACATAAACCTTTAAAGAACATCTCGTATGCAGTGCAGCAGACTCAGTGCTAATTGCTTTAGCCTCAGAAAAGGCACTTTCATTGCAAAATGGCTAACAGAAGTTAGCATCGGAGCTAGCGGCAAGTAGCATGCTATGCTAGCGCACGTGTACTGCCTGGGACTTACCATGCAAAGCAACAAATGCTACACGGGGCTTCACAGTGCTCACGTTGGCTCACGGCCTCTGGAATACAGTATCACTCTTATTATTCTCGCCGAAAAAAGGACTTTCACTATCCAGCTAGCTTCTTCGCCGCACGGGTAAACTGATCTTTCACCGTCTGTGTCTCTGGCGTATCTTACTGGCACACGAAGGCACGCACAGGTGTCTCAGCAGCGCACAGACTGGGGGGAGGGTCAGACCGGCCAATGATTGGTCGCTCAGTGGATCTGACAAACACACTCTAAAGGACTAAGTCCTGCCCCCACACCATCTATATACCACATATACATATGTACATATTAAACTTATGTTTACATGCTTTTTATCAGTATTTATTATAATTAATTTTGTTTTTATCAATATTTATTCCCATCGTGAGAGTATGAATATTTATACTTTTAATCCCGTTTTTAACACTGGGTTACATACACACATTAGTGTGTGTTGGCATACAGTAGCACATTCTCAGGTTGTGTTGTGTGCTTTCACTGGTGTGGTGTGTGTGTGTGTGCGCGCTGGCCTGTGTTTTCACTGTTCTAATGAACTGTTTCACACACTGAATCCACAGTTTTTCTGGCACGCAGTCCAAATTAAAACACTGCACTGTTCTGTGTTTCAGAATAAATTCAGTGTGGTGATTCCTTACATACGCATCCATGCACGTCTCTTTCTCTTATCCATCATCTTCTTCTTTCAGTCTTCATTCACTCTTTGTTCTCTCTCTTATCTACTTAAGCTTAAATTCAGTACAGTTTCACATTATGCAGTCTTTCCAAATTTCCTCATGTTTATGTATTTAAATTGTTTTTGTGATGGACCACAAATGAAAGTGATGGTTTAAGAGCACCGTTTACAGATGAAGATCACTGCAGAAAGTAAAATGTTTTCTGGGCCTGAAGAAACTTAACACAGAAAAATAACCTTAATGATGTCATGCAAGACTTGAGTCAAGCTCTAATGTGGGATCCATCCCAGGAGCGTCCCAGGTAGATGTAGCCACTGTGAGGTCAACATTATTCCACTGCATGTCTTTATCCCGTCTTCCTTCTCTCTCCAGCCGGTCGCAGCAGATGGCCCCGCCCCTCTCTGAGCCTGGTTCTGCTGGAGGTTTCTTCCTGTTAAAGGGAGTTTTTCCTTCCCACTGTCGCCAAAGTGCTTGCTCATAGGGGGTCATGTTAATGTTAGCAAACTGACACACAGATCTGCTGGTAACAGAAAGAAACAAACTTCTTTGATGGTCTGCATCATCACATCTGTCAGATAATCTATTAACATGCCCCAAACACAGTGCACAGCTGCAGCCGGGCAGACGAGGATCTGATATAATTACTGTTGTCCGTCAAAGCAACCGCGTCCCTGACTGCAGTAACCAGGTGGATGAATAACAAATCCAACCAAGAGTTTTATGAAGGGGGAATCCAGCTGAAGAGACTAAAGACTTTATTTTGCACCATGTTGTGTCTGTAAATGTGCTTTTTATGGCTGTGAAGTTTCTTTTACCTGTGAGTTAAACCGCCCTCGTGTGGCACCGCGAGGAGCTGCAGTCATAGTTTTGTTGTTTGTTTTTTCAATTCAATTCAATTTTATTTATATAGCGCCAAATCACAACAAAAGTCGCCTCAAGGCACTTCATAGATACAGAGAAAAACCCAACAATCATATGACCCCCTATGAGCAAGCACTTTGGCGACAGTGGGAAGGAAAAACTCCCTTTTAACAGGAAGAAACCTCCGGCAGAACCAGGCTCAGGGAGGGGCGGGGCCATCTGCTGCGACCGGCTGGGGAGAGAGGCGGAAGACAGGATAAAAGACACAGGATGGCACATTTTGAAAAATATCATTGAACATCAAAGTTGAAAACTATTGTTACAGGTCCCTGTTTATAAGATTTGGTTTAAAAAGAAGTAACAGAAACACCACGGTCTGTAAAACCTGGCAGCATTCATGAGTTCTGTCGTCGAATGAGGCGATGTACGATTTTCAAATTGATGCCATAAATGTTTCTCACCTCAGATGAGGTTGAATCTTAAGGTCAGAGGTCAAGTTTTCTGTGAGTCTTTTGAATGTGATATCAAGCATATCTCATAGGATTCTACATGGGATGTTGATACTATATAATATTTAATACTATGTTTCTCACCACCATTGTTTGTACTGATGGCATTCAATTAGATGAAACTTTATTAATCCCTTGGGTCGGTTCCTCCAGGAAATTCAGTTTCATAATTCAGGCATATCGGCATGCAGGGAATGATATATGGATAATGACACGTCATCTCATTATGAGTTTGTTATGTCACAAAGTTCCTAAATATGTTTTTTATTGGAAAACAAAATTGTTGTGATCAGAAACATTTTCACATGGATTTATATCTAAACCTTTAAACATGCTACACATGCATCATACCCACATAAGTAAAACATAAAACAACGTAACTGTAGAAAACATTTCACGTATATTGATACAACAGAGAAAACAACACTTTAACCTTTTTCTTTCTGCACTACAAACATGTTAAAGTGCGTTTAAAAAAGAAAACAGAATGAATATTTACTGAACATAAAGTTACTCCCTTCAAAGTAAGAGCGTGAGCTGCCTTGTTTCTTATAGTTTAAGTTATAAGTAAATGCACATTACAGCAGTAATCAGCAGCAGCTTCTCTCTTTATCCGGCTCAGGTTGGACGTTTGTAGGAGCCAGACCTGCCTTTCTTTGTGGTTTTGGGTCATTGTCCAGCTGAAAAAACAAACTGATACTTTCCACGCTCATGCAGACCCACTCAGTGCAACCTGACTCATGCTCTCAGATCATTAAGAAGACCAGGAGTCCCAGCAGTTCTCTTAAACAATTCCAGCTGAATGAACTGCATTAAACTGCACAGCTAAACGCTGAACGCACCACCAGTGCACCCAAACTTCAGACTGGTTCTGTATTTGTAAAACGAATGCGCCGGTTCCCCACGGCTGCTAAGAGAGAGATGGGTGGGGATGACCAACAAGCCGTAGACAAATACAGATGACAGGAAGGAAACGTGGAGTGTGGAAGAAGAGGATTCATCTGATACTGAGCTATCATCCACACAACAAATGCCTTTTTCACTTCAAATAGAGGGAGTCAGTGAGAACTGTGTGTGTGTGTGTGTGTGTGTGTGTGTGTGTGTGTGTGTGTGTGTGTGTGTGTGTGTGTGTGTGTGTGTGTGTGTGTGTGTGTGTGTGTGTTTGACAGTTCAGCTGATTAAGGTGCTGGCAGGGAGGAGGAGAAGAAAAGGCTGAAAACTGAGTGGGAGATAAAATGATTTATGGGAGATCTGAGAGGAGAGATAAATGACAGCCAAAATATCAGATTGCAAGAAAGGCAGCAGAAGAAAAATAAAGCAGGTGATTAGTGTAGAAAGCGAGCGGGAGGGAGGGAGCTGAGAGGCTGCGATGCGTTCGGAGGCCGCCGCTTTCCTCTCCAGTTGCAAACGTCTCTGCTTTCAGTCGCACGTGTGCAGAGCGTATAAAGGACGCTCGGCGAGGACGGTGCTGTGTGGCAGCTATGCATTCTGAGAAGTGATGACTGTATGTAAATTACACTCGAGCGGATCGTGTGTTTGTGCATCAAGTTGTCATAAGCTCGTTTATCAGGCGGACGCAGCCATATCACTTCTGCACATCTGCACCAACTTTTGCTGTGGTTTATCTCTCTCTTTACTTTTTGCTCATCCAGCTGCTTATCTTTCCCTCCGCTTCCCTCTCGTCTCTCACTCGCTTTAGTTTTTATCCTTAAGACTTTCTGTCTGTGAAGCTTTTCGTGAGAATCGCTTTAACCCACTTTCTAATGTTCTCTCCTCACTAAAGGCGGGTTTTCTAAATATTTAGAGGAGACAACAATAGATCAGAGTAACACGTGTTTATTTGACGTGTTCCTCCACCCATTTTTTTGATTATTAAATAGTCCCCGCTAATGGCTTCAGATGTGATTGTGAAACTGCAGCTACATGCAGCTGCAAGCTGAGGTGGAAATCAGTGTCGGGACTTCCTCAAAACACTCTCGCAGCATAATTCACTTCCTTCTGCTTCCTCCTCGTGTGCCATGTTTGAAAGCTGCATTTGTTATACTGTCGTCCTTACAGCAGACTCACAGTGCAGGCAGCTGCTTGGATGTTTTCTGCTACATTGCTGTGCACCAATAATCATCTCTGTCTCATTAACAGACAGCAGAGCAGAAATTCAAAGTGTTGAATGTAAAAACTACACAAGCACCTCCCTGAAAATCTAAATAGCTTTTGTGATTGGCCTGTTTTTAAATGATTAGTAAGATAATCAATTATTATTATTACTCCAATATGAGGAGTAATAGTCATATCTGACAAATATATTTTGCCTGTAAACAAATACCCAAATAAGCGTAACAAAGAGAGAGAACCCAGGAAGGGGCATTGTATACGTTCCCATCCCGGCTGGCACTGCGTGAAACGCCGAGCCGTGACCACAGCAACACGGACGAGTCGGCTGTACGAACATTCGTTTATTTATTTATGGCCTGGTTCTAGAAAAGATGCTTGGTCTGTTTTCTCAGGCTGTCGCGTCACCACTGAGGTTTTTATTTTAAATCAGATTGATTTCTTTTCTAGTAACCAACGGGAGTTACTCTCACATGGATGAGGAAGAGGACGGGCTGCTGTATGGACACGACGCTGATTTCAGCAGCTCCAATCAAAACTCTTATCTCCAGGAAAGGTGAGTATTTGTCTTCTTCAGAGGTTTTTACAGACTTACTCTTTATCCGCATGTTGGTGTCACCATCACAAAAACATTCGCTGAACTGTTGCTCACATTATTATCTTTTAGCCGTTCCTAAAAAATAACATTATTGAGCATCTTGTGCTCCATTGCACTGTTTCCTCCTTAATGTAAGCTCATTGCTCCTAACGCCGCTGCAGTTATAATAATCGACGTGTTGTCTGCACGAGGGTCAAACAACATAAAACGATTCCCTCCTGTGTTATTAGAACAACACAGGATGCAACTTCCACACAAATAAAATCAGGGCTCTGTTTGCCTTGTGTTTCATTTGTTTAAGGGAAAAGCCTCACGTCTCCAGCCCGGCTCAGCCCCAGTCTCCCACCCAGAACCAGAACCAGTGGCAGATCCAGCACGTCAAAGCCTCGAAGAGCATGGACCTGGGTACGACTCAGAACCAGCATCACACTGGTGGGGACATGATCTTTCCTCGTTGTGCGCTCTGCATGGTGGCTGCGTGCATCCTCACATACATTTAAATATTCCTGCTGCATGACTGCTGCACCACCGGCATGCTCTCCACAGCCACATGCAGACTGACACCTGTCCCACTGCATGCAGGTGGGACCTCTGCAGAGTCACTGGCTGCAGCTTTGTGTTTGTCTTGTGTGCTTAATTACATCCTGTACTAAACAGAATCAGGTTCATGTTAAAGAATAAGCCGTATATGCTTTTACATTTCGGGGCCTTGGACTGAGAATAGTGTGATTTGGCTTCTAGGAGTGTGAAGCTGCAGCATCTTTGTGGTTGACCTGTGAACATCTGAGACTTCCAAACTTAAGAAAGCGAGAAACAAAGTGCTAACGCGATGCAGGCTTTAGCTGCAGCTTCATTATGGTTTTTTATTCATGCAAACAGTGTGAGGAAGGTGATGCTGTGAGCTCACATCTCGGTCACCTGTTGCTCTCTGATTCGAGGGTGTGGAGACATTTCAGCGACTGTTTAAAGTCAGCTGTAGAGATGCCGCGTCCGTGTGCGTGCTTACGCCTGTGCTTGTGCATACATCAGTGTAATGTGACAGCGGATGCAGCAGCACAACAAAGCATATTGTTTCAAATGTCATTTCCCTCAGTCCTCCTCCTTCAGATGAGTGTGTGTGTGTCTGCGTGTGTGTGTGTGTGTGTGTGTGTGTGTGTGTGTGTGTGTGTGTGTGTCTGCGTGTGTGTGTGTGTGTGTGTGTGTGTGTGTGTGTGTGTGTGTGAATGAGACAAAGCAGAAGACTACTTGAGCTGCTCAGACGTCTGTTTCTACACGAGTAACAGACTGATGATATGCACTACATGCCTGTACATCGCCTCCTTTGTGTTTTTGCAGCCTCGATCTTCATTAAATGCACGACAAATAAATAAGGATTTATTAACCGATTGCTTGAATGGCATGTTTTCATTGCCAAACCATCAGGCAGCCACAATAACAACATCATATTAAGAAACGCCTCCGTTTTTTCCTGTACTGACAGCAAAAGAGCAAAATTCAGCTTCGCACAGAAGTGCTGCAGAGGGGAGGACCTTACATGTTTGGGATAAATGTTATCCCTGTTGGCTGGCCTGAAGTTCTGCTTGATCCCTCTCTGTTATGTTGCTATTCCCAGCATGCCCTGGGTCTCTGTAAAGTCCAGAAGAACATATTGCTCACACGTCACAAACAAGGCGAGAGCGCTGAAGCCGAGAAGATTGACATGGAAGAAAAATGGGCTAATTTTGGTGACACGTTATAATCTGGCTGTGACTCAGGGTGTAATGGAATTCATTAGGTATTATATTTACCTACAAATACTTAAAGATATTAGAATTAAGAAGTAAAGTATAAGTACTCAGTTTCCCTCTGGGACTAATAAAGTCTCTCTGATTCTGACGTAAGTTGATGTAACTTCCAGGTATTTTACAGGAAGTTTGTCCTGGCTCCGTCGTTATAAGGTCAGGGAGGCATGGCACTTATTTTTGGTAGAGGAGCAGACACCATATCACACTTACTTTGCTAAAATAAAAGGTCAGTTCAATAATAAAACATCCATCATGCATATCAATGCTGTGAATATTAAATAAAGATGTAAAAATTCAAGGTTAATCCATCTATAATATGACCCCCTCCCTGCAAACGTCACCCTATTTACAGATTCAGATGGAAGATTTTGTTTTGTTTTTATGCAAAAATACCAAGAAATGTGCTGAAATGTACTTACAGTGTGATTATTTCTTTGTTTCCTGTCAAATCCTGAATTTTCACCCTGTTGTAAGAGTTCGTAGGTAAATATAATGACATTATAATCTCATGTAATAGAGGGGAATTACTGGCTTAGTCGTGTCGGCCTCATCTTTTGGTGATGGTTTCTGTGATAGCGCTTCGGGTGAGCTTCAGTGGTTTTGTAAAAGTTTATAAGCTGCGGCAGAAAAGCCGCATTTGTTATCGCACCAAACACAAACGGAGTCATAACCGCAGCCCAATATTAACCACAACCGCCTCGCCAGTTTACTCAGCTCTGCTAATTTGAGCGTCAATTAGCAAATATGTCTCTGTCAGCACACGTGCCTTTGCATCGCCGTATGCAAATCAGGTTTCTCTCATTAGTACTGTAAGTAAAGTCTCAGGATCATATCGAGTCACGAGACGCGCGTGAGGACGGATTCCTGTTACGGAGCTCAAAAGGAGACGAATCGCGTGCACGGACACGCGCAAACGTCACCATGGCGATGAAAGATTTTTCACTTTATATGCAATCATAGCTGGACGTGAAAAAAGTTTCTAGCTGAATTCTTTTTTAACTTTATTTATTAGAGGCGCTTTCAGCTTGGCACTATTTAATTAAAGTGATATTTCAAAATCAGGCAGTTTTGGATGTTTTATGGCTGCTGCAGCAGCAAAGAGCACAGCAGCGCCTCGGCTAGATTTAAGTGTTCATTTGCAGGTGATTGTTAGGAAAGCTGAATGTATGTGAGTGCAGCAGGGCAGCTTAAGACTGAAGCAGGAAGTGTTTGCTGACGAAGCCTCTGAATGCTGCTCACTGAAGACTACGTGGTTAGAGACGCTCAGGGGTCGGCGAATAATCCCGTCATTACACTTTTGCTCTTTTCACAACCTGTAAATGTAGTTTCATGTAAATAGTTCATGCAGTTGTGTTAATAAGTGCCACGAATGTGCTTTAGTGAGAGCTCATTATCTTCTTTCATATAACGACCACGTTCCCGTTAGGATCCCACTTCATGCTTCTGTGTATATAAAAAAAGAGCAGGACGCAGTTTTCATCTATTAATTGGTGGGTCATTTTTATTTAATTTGTCCTGATTTCATTTTTCAGTCCAATTAAAAACTGAAGAATTATTTAAGATCAGTTGCAAATGATGAACGCCTCCCTCGCTCACCGCCGTCCCTGTCGCTCCATCTCTGACACCTTTCCTTCTCTTTGCAGTAAACTTTGTTGGCTTTCGCTCGCATCCTTTTCCCTGTGAATTCAACCAAAACTTCATTTCTTCAGCTTCGAAGGCTGAATTTGAGTTTTATAATCATTATAAAAGTAGGCGACCGGCCTCCTGTGTGTGTGGTAACACAACACCGTGTGCATCACATGGGTGAGCCCCCCGCTGCCGGGGAATGCGGTGCAGATCGTGTCAGAGGCAGGCAGTTTGGCGGCACGCTTCAGGCTTGGTTTTCATTAGAAAACTATTTGCTCAGAGAAGCCGTGTCACTGTGTTTGATGCAGCTCTGCTCATCAGCTTCTTGGCTTCAGAATAGAGGGAGAAAAAGCAAGAGGGGGACCGAGACGGAGGCAGAAAGCGTAGGACGAATTAACAGCGAGAATGTTGATCAAAGGAGGGAAAGAAAGAGGAGCGACGGGCTGGATGGACGGGTGTAACTGAAGAGAAAAGAAAACAGTGAAGTCGAGACACGAGCGGCAAAAGGGCAGAAGGTGAAGGGACACATGGGGGTCAGAGGGAAGAAGACAGAAAGGGAGGGGAGATGACAAATGAAGTGAGAGCAAGGGAGGAAGGGAAATGACTTAGCAGTAGCAGCGAAGCCGACCCGACATCACAGGAAGCAGAGCGGCTGCCCCGCCGTCGTGTAAAATGAGACAGAAAACACAATATTGGTTTAAAGAGCGACGGTGAGAGCAAAGAGCGGCAACGTCAGAAAGTAGAAGTACAATAAAAACAAGCATTTTGGCGAGACAGGCGTGTTTGTATGTTAACATCAGTTTCTTGTGTTTCAGTGGCAGATGAGAACAATGTTGGATCCCTGGCCGGAAGCAATGCAGGTGAGCCAAACTCCCAAACACTCCTGTATGATCCGTGTCGCACACACATGCAACACATTTCAGAAACAGTAAATTAGCCACAATAAATGAGAAACTGCGGTGTACACAGCAAACATATACATGCTGGACACTTTGAAGGTTTTTCTGGAGACAAATGGAAACAAAATTTGATAAAAAACCAAGAAAGAAGAGCAAGGCCTCACCTCACAGACGAGACCGATATAAGGGAGGAAGCAGTCATGTAATAGGAAAGCTGAAGTGCGGGCGGGCAGAGATGCACGATGCTTCAAAAGCTTTCACCACAGCAGCCGACGAGCGTGTTTTTAAAAGTTTTCATCGGAAACTTTTCTCTTTCTCTTGCCTTGAAGTCTCCAGCATTACGTTTGCAGCCTCTTCAGCATTAAGAGCACTCGTCGTTGCACTCTGAGTCTGCCTTTATCCTCCTCACTCAGTCCAGCACTTCTCCCACTTCATACGTGCTGGTACAGACTTTTATTTGTTAGCTCCATAACAATAAGCATGAGAGACAAGTTATGGAAACAGAGATTTAACAGTAATTTTATTAGATTTGGACCATAATGAGATAAAGATGCCGTGTCTGTTCCTCTTTCCATCATTCCGGTAAAATGATGAGGAAAACACACTTTTCCCTTCGGTTTCTCATCTTTGGTTTGGAGCTGAGCGAGTGCCGGATCCAGAAAATGTGAGTAAGCAGACGAGGAAAGAGGGCGTGATGAGGACTGAACGTAAAAATGCAAAGGTGTGGACAAAAGTCCCAAACAAAGCTCTGTCAGCTTAAATCAACAGTGTTGATGATTGTGGACTGTTACCAGGGGGGAAGACTCGAGTGTTAATAATAGTGTTTATATTCTGGTACTCGCTGACTACGACTGACAGATTGTAATTCAGGATTAAACTGTGGCCAGATTTACTTGTTTGTGCTCGGTCAGTCTGTATTTTCTTCGCTCTGCTGCACTGCCGGCTGCTGCCAGTTTTGAAGGTCCTGCAGGATAATAATAATAACAATAGTGATGATAATGCGTGCTCTGTCCGGTAACTCAGGGATGTTTTCTTTACTGGACTCCTGGATATCTGACATGTCGTATACCTCACCTCATGGTTTCAGGCCTGTTGAATGTCCAGTAAAGACACTTTATCTGGTTGGTTTCCAGATTATTTTCCCAAGGCCCGTTACACATTCCCCGTACCTGTTTCCTGTCAGCGTGTTTATAAGGCTGCACAGCCCAGAGAGCTGTTAAAGAGAGTGTGTGCCTGGCAAGCGCGACAGCCCACTTTCCTCTTCTTTAATCCAGTTTATAACTGAAATGCTTCCAGCAGCTCCACGATAGGCTGTCAGGACAGCTGCACGGACTTCGGAGGAGGGAGAGCGTGGAGTGGGATGGGGTGGGGTCCTGGGAAATGAGCAGTTTAAAGACAATGACTTCTGGGAATGTTGTTTACACTTCCAGCGATGGTCTTTCCCTCCACAAAGCCAAAGAAATCTCCGGACAACGACATCACACGTTCACCCACACACACGCGTGAAAGCTGTCGCCGTCATGGTGACAGTATTGTAATGGAAAGTCCCCATCATCCTGTGGAAAATGTGAACTTCATGTTATATTATAGCTCTGCTGAATTTGAGAGGCAAAGCGATGGAAATAGGCGACCGCGTTACAGACCGTGCGTGTGCATGTATGGAAACTTTCCCTTTAAAAGTGAGTGCGTGCACGTCTTTGTGGCTAAATGAAAATCCCACGTGTGGAGGCTGCAGATGAGCGAACGGTCTTCAGGAAAATTTTCAGAAATTCTTGCGATAAATAAACACAGAAAAGCCCCGCTTTCACATTCTGACAAATCGTGTCGGGGTTTGTGGTCAGACGTGTTTGACGTCTTTGTGGCGGCATTGAGAAATAGGAGCTCCGTCATTCTGGTAATGAATCAAACGAGCTGTGGAAGAGGAAACGCCGACAGAAGAGATGCTCCCAAGTAAACTCCACGAAGATTACTCGAGTCATTATTGGCTGCACTTGCATAATCAGAGCACATTAGCTCGTATGGTTCAGTAGTGCAGACTCATCCTTTAACCGCTGTGAGAAGGACGACGGAGTCAAACACACAAACTGCTGACAGGACGTAAGCGGCTGCAGCTGTGCTCCTTTCGCTGTGCCGAGCCTCGGGTGATGAAGGCGGCCTCGAGCTGTGTTTGTGAGCCTGCGTGCAACAGTGCACGAGAGCTGTTTCCATGTGAAAGTCAATTGTGGGGAATAAACAAGCTCCAGAATCGAGAACATTTCCATCCACGCGCACAAACGCCCTCAGTTGTTTCTCGAATATGCGCGAGTCCTTAATACAGATGCTTCCTTAAGAAGTGGGAAAGAAAAGGTCTCGTGTGTTTATACTCACTCGTGTGAGGGTTTTTTCCGCCTGCAGCAAACATGTCTTAAACTGCCAAATTTCTTGTATGCCTTTGTTGCAGTTTTATGTCTTTGTATTGCCGAGTTTTGCTTCCTCCACCCACCAGCAGCCCTCGCTCACTCACTTTCTTGCCAACGCCATTCAGGCTTAGAGGCTGGCAAACAGGCAGAGGAGCTTAGGACGGACAGCATCTCTCTGAAAGTGTGTGTGTGTCGGGGGCCAGAGTGATGCTGAGGGACCCCGGTGCAGTCCATTGTCTGAATCGCTCCCCGGTGAAACTTTGACTTTGACAGCAGTCGCACGCTGACAACACTTTGCCAATTTGCGTCTTCAGAGAGCCGCATCTCTCTGGATCCCCTTCTGTCTCCTTTGTCTCTTCCTTCCTCTCTTCCTTCCTTTGTTTCCAGTCTCTCTGGCTCTCCCAGACTTTGCTTTGGATTTAACCTGAAAGCCACCTTGTTAGGCTGATGTGGATTGATGGATTAATTTGTCGCAGGGAGAGCAGCTCAATTTGTGTCTCGTGTCAGCGTGGCTGCGTGCACGCGTGCAGATCGCGCTCGATGCCGCCTCGCATTAGCTCCTACCGGCTGTTATTAGAAGCAGTGACTGCTTTTCCATCATTCTGTGTTTTAACTCTCTTTGTGTGCACTCTTGGCTCTGCGCCCGTATACCTAATGACCTTTGACCCCTCTCCGTCTCCCCCAGTAAGCCAATAAAGGTAAGCAGTAATCGGGAGATGGTCAGAGCTGTCGCTTCTCGCTGGTTTGGCCATTCGTCCTTTCCAGGCTTTACAGGATGATAGCTGACGTGTGCTGCGCTGATGTTGTATGATGCATGAGACGCTGCACGTCGAGGTGGAGGCCAATGTTTAAGATTTCCATCTTTTAGCAAACCGAAGCGAGAATCTATGAGCCTCCACAGCTCGTGCATTAATGAGTGAAAAATAGATTCTCTTCTCCAAACAGCTCGTGCACATGGATCTCAGATGAAGGAGTCATTATCCTGCAGAAACGACACATTAGCTCTTGTTGGCAGCGAGGCCGGCGACCATCTGGTTTTTGGGGCGGCGCTCGTGGAAGTCCTCCGTGCTGCATATTTGCATTATCGTTTCTTTCGGTCAATTATTACAGCGTCGCCTTTCAGTCCAGCTGCATCTGCGTTAAGCTCTGTGGGAATCTGAAATAAATACTGAGACGTGAGATTGACGATGATGTCACGTGTTTGTACGGCTTATGATGCCCGTTCAATTATTACGGGCCCTGCGGGATCGGAAAACCTCATTTCGTCGGCCGGGATCTGTGAACTGCTCTGCACACATGTAATAAACAGGAAACGGTTGCTTACACAAACCAGACTGTTTCACACACACACTCTTAGAGATGCTTCGTGTAGCCTGCACACCTCACCCTTTAGATCATTTTATTTTGAGGAGGAATTTTTAATTAAGCGTGTGTGTCTTCTCTAACGCGCATGCCGGGGCCGGGTGGTATTTGTGCTGTGATGTAATGCTTTTCTCCCCCCGATGGGACAGTGGGAGAAGCTGGATATTGTCTTTTTCCATGGAAAAGTGGAGCACGGAAATGGAGCTGCATTTCCTTATTGGAGCGTCCAAAGAGTGCTTGGGTTCATCAGAAGTTGGGGCTGTTGTTGGGTCTGCTGGCTTTGTTGCCGCTGCCTGCTGCTAAGCTGCTCCTTAGTGTAATTTTGACTTTGAAAGTAGCCCACTGCCTTCCTGCCAACAAAATAGCCTTGGGATAGCTTGGCATTCTCTGTCTTTGTGCTCTGTTTTTAATTTTTTATTTATATATTTTTTGTTTTTCCTCTCTCTCTCCCGTTGTCACTTCCATCCTTCCTTTTTCATTCCCAGGCCTGCTGTCTTTGTTTCTTTCTTCTTTTCTCCTCTGTTTTTCTCTGCCAACCCCCACCTTCCTCCTCCTCCTCTGCCTCCAACCATTTTGATATTCTTGTCTTACTTGTGATCCCCCCCCACACACACCCCTCGCTCTCTCTCACTCTCTAAAAGCAGCTTAATTCTATCATCTTACAGTTGGACAGCAGTAATTACATTTATGACACAAATCCTGCTACTCAAAGCAAAAAATGTTTGTGAGAGCTTGTGTGTGTGTTAGCTATATATCCTTATAAGTGATTGTGTGTGTGTGTGTGTGTGTGTGTGTGTGTGTGTGTGTGTGTGTGTGTGTGTGTGTGTGTGTGTGTGTTCCCTGATTACCCAGCCAAACACCACAAAGCTATTTATAAAACTTCAGCTCATCCAACTACCGAGTGTTTTGCAAACAGTTTTTGGACTCGGAGGTCAGCCTGTGTTTTATTAGCTTCCTTGTTCCTGTTTTGCTTTTTGAATTCTAGCAAATAACACATGCTTTATCATATATATGCAGTTAAGTCCATACGTATTAGGACAGCAGCAGCATTTTTGTAGTCTTGTCTCTGTCCAGTCATTTCAGGATGTTTTCTCGTTGTTTCATTGTTTAAACACAGACGTGATCTGGAGCTGATCTGGTTGCTGGAACTTTCAGGATGAGGTCCAAAGAGGTGTTGATGCAAATGAACGAGGCCACCATCAACCTGAAAAAACACAATAAAAAAGTGGAAAAGTCAACAATCTGCTACATTCTTAAACATCACCATCAAGTTTAATTGATCTAAATTTAATTCAGTTTTATTTACACGGCGCCAAATCACAACAACAGTCGCCTCAAGGTGCTTTATATTGGAAGGTAGACCCTACAATTATACATACAGAGAAAAACCCAACAATCATACGACCCCCTACGAGCAAGCACTTTGGCGACAGTGGGAAGGAAGCCTAATCTTAAAAGTAGAGATAGTGTCTGTCTCCTGAATCCAAACTGGAAGCTGGTTCCACAGAAGAGGGGCCTGAAAACTGAAGGCTCTGCCTCCCATTCTACTTTTAAATACTCTAGGAACAACAAGTAGGCCTGCAGAGCGAGAGCGAAGTGCTCTAATAGGGTGATATGGTACTACAAGGTCATTAAGATAAGATGGGGCCTGATTATTTAAGACCTTGTATGTGAGGAGCAGGATTTTGAATTCTGGATTTAACAGGAAGCCAAAACAGGAGAAATCTGCTCTCTTTCTAGTCCCTGTCAGGACTCTTGCTGCAGCATTTTGGATGAACTGAAGGCTTTTCAGGGAGTTTTTAGGACTTCCTGATAATAATGAATTACAGTCGTCCAGCCTGGAAGTAATAAAAGCATGAACTAGTTTTTCAGCGTCACTCTGAGACAGGATATTTCTAACTTTAGAGATGACTATAACATCTAGTTCTTTTACTGCATCTACTTAAAGTTATCAGGTGAAAGTGGTGCATGGGGGGTTTCTTCTATCACGCAGCAGCTCAACAACTGAAAACTTGTATTTAAAATGATTTTGTTTGTTTGTTTTTCTTTGTTTAAAGGCAGAGTACACGTAGCTTCAGCCCGTTAGCCGCAGCACACGGTCCTGTTGAGCTTCTGGAAGTCATAAACTATGTAATCATACTGTCAAAACAAATACAGATGCTTCTGTCGCAGCGTTACAGTTACACAGCTAACACCCTGTCATACTCCACGGCATATATGAAAATGCAAATCAAGAAAAATGAGTCACCCGATGTAAATAAGATTTGGGAGTTCAGCAGGGACTAATGAGCTGAGACGGTAAATCATGTGCTAAATGCTAACAGCACATAAAACTTTTCATAGTTTCGGTGTCGTAACAAAAGGTTGTTGGACCACAGCTGGAAGGGAACTGGTCTGTCTGCAGAGTAGACACTGACTGGGTTATATTTGCTTTTCTTAAACTGGTTCTAGTGGTTTTTTGTAGGTTTGGCTTTGATGTTCGCAAGGAAAAGGATGTTTTGCTGATGGCTCACGTAAATCTAGTGTTTCTCATTAAAAAAGTAAACCTGAAAGAATTTAATTTGAGTTTCAGTCTCAGTTTTATGACTTTTGTTGGAACATTATTGTTTAATTGTTTCATCGGTTCAGCTGTTCGGCTGTCGCTCCTGGGTTGATCCAGTCTGGAGTAATCACCTGGCGCTGTGGTGATTCAGTGTGCCTCTGAATGTCATGTGGGCAGTGTTTATGGATGTGAGTCTGACATGTTGTGGCCTTTGCCCGTCTCCTCTCTGAGCGGACCACTTACATTATGCATGTGCACACGTTCATTGTGAGTTATTACTCGTTGTGTGTTTGTGTGCGTTTGGTTAATGGTTGTTTAAATAGATGTGGAAGTCGCCTCCTCAGTCCTCGGTCATCTCCTGTGCAGTGAGCACGCGCGTGTGCACGCACGCACAAACAGCAGCAGCGTGTATAGGGAATCATTAGCTAAAGTGATGCAAGTTTAGCTATCATGAATCACAGTGGCATCATATTGACAGGCCACGGCCAGCAAGGAATCCGGAGTGAGTGTGTGTGTGTGTGTGTGTGTGTGTGTGTGTGTGTGTGTGTGTGTGTGTGTGTGTGTGTGTGTGTGTGTGTGTGTGTGTGTGTGTGTGCGCATGTAAGGATTACCAGTATTTTGAGCTGGCAGCTAGCCCAGCCTTCCTCCCTTCTTCCTCATTTTTCTCTGTCCTCCTCTCTGCCACCGGGGTTTCCCATGATGATATCCTCTGGAGGAAACTTAATTTGCTCCCTCCCAGTCATCTTTCCTCCTCCCCATCTTGTGTCTTCTCTGTTTTAGGTGGCACAGAGTGACACTTGCATTACCTCTTCTCCCTCTTTTGTTTAATAAACAGCAATCCTCTGAAGTGGTGGAGACATCACAGCGGGGCCCGAGGCTGAACCCGGTCCGGATGCTTTTAACTTGGGTTTGTGCAGCACATAGCAGCAGTTGCTAGGTTGCCTGCAAAACGCCAAGAGTGCAAGCTTTGCTGTTTCTCCAAATGTAGACTTTGTGTGCTTGAAACGTGAGGCTCTAACACACATCTGATGTCTCTCTCCCTCCTATGAATACTTGTCTTCTCATCCATCGTTCTCCTCTTCATCATGCTTCCTGCTAGATCCCTCCCTCCCTCAGTAATATCTCTCACAGCATACTCGTGATGATGGATGGAGATCTCGGGACGGTGAAGCAGACTTCCCATCCATCACAGACTCAACAACAGGATAGTTAACTGCATCGCTTTTTTATTGGCACTTCTCTCTGGAGTTCAGCCGTAGCCTGGCGGGTCTGGCTTTGGTCCTCGTGTCTCCTTCAGGGTTTTAATCTGATCACGGAAAGGTGCAGCAGCGATAAAGCTTTTTTCGATCGCCACACCTGGGCAAAGGTGTCTCTTTCCTACCGTATATGTGCAGGTCTTCTGTGGCACTGAAACCAGGAGCAGAGCGACAGTATCTACATCGCGGACGTGCAGTGAAATTCTTCAGATTTGGCACCAAAGTTTAAAGATGATCTAATCAGAATTTGCCGATCAAAATTGAACATGTTTTTGGTCAGAAATTAAGATGTTTATTATCAGAAATTCTTCAGAGATGCTTTCTGACCCTTTGAACTTAATGCAGTAAAGCAAAGGGAGATGTGATACTTCAAACTAATCTAAGCTGTCTACTGCGGTTTCATATTCAAAACCACTGTGTGCTGCCAAGCCTGTAGCTTTCTGTGCTGTCAGTCTCACCTTCAATGATCAAATGCAACCTGACTGACTGTCAGGAGGAGACACCTGCAACATGCTAATATTAGTTCCTTTTCCCCCCACAGCATCATCAAGCCCCGTGGAGCTCGGCCCCACCCTGGGCCTGAAGAAGTCCAGTTCCCTGGAGAGCCTCCAGACGGCCATGTTGGAGGTCAACAGAAAGAACGAACTCCTCCCGTTCCACCGCCCTCGCCCAAATATGGTGAGGGGAAGAGGCTGCAACGAGAGCTTCAGAGCAGCTATCGATAAATCCTACGACGGGCCGGCTGAAGATGATGACGGTAAGCGGGAGAGAGAGACGCGTGTCTGCGATAGGCTGACGATGCATTGTCATTCATTTGTCTACACATCACATGTTGCTGCGTTAGAATGTCAGATTTGTATCTGCAGCTCGGTCCGATTGGTGACATTTATCTTCACCACGTTCACGGGGAGTTTTCTAACACAGTGATTGATGCCCGCTCAACTTACCGCCGTGCGCTAGGTGTTCCCCAATTACACTTTCTCAAGTAAAGTGTGACAGGGGCTTTGCAACAAGCACCTTATGCCTCCAAATATCAGCACATATTCAACTCCCAGCTGTGTTATTAGCAGCCAAGTCTTATCAGTCACCACCAGAGTAATGAGTCGGCTTGTTTCAGATCACTACACTCACACAGGATAGGACTAATAGGGCATTTCAACACACACACACACACGCCGCGGCCACATCTGTCACTATCCTTCTAAATATTCAACACTTTCAGAGCTGCAGTTAATCGACAGAGAGCACTGAATCTGTCTTTCGTTTCTCTGCTGTGTGCTTCTCTTTGTCTGTTGTCGTCACTTTTTGCTTGGGTTTAAATCATGTAAATGCTTATCGAGCGCTGCCTGTGAGAGGTGAGTTTGCACTCTTTAGCCTGGACCTGCGTTTGTTAGAAAGGCAAACACTGGTAATATTTTGACAGTCCAAACGAAGCAGTTAATGTGCAGCAGATGCATTGTGTGGGTTCCTGAGCTGAGTCCAGCTAATACCACAGGAGAACAGCGTGTCACAGTTTCGAATCTATTCACTTGTGATGAGTCAGTGCCTTTGAGGCCGTTCTTCAGCTGGGATGGATTACTCTCAATACTTTTTCTTATTTCTGTTTAATTTGGATCATTTCTTTATTTCTTTGGCGCAGAAAAGATGAAAAAATCCCGACTTTATGCTGACATGTGACGAGTCTCTGGCATCGACCTGCTTTGAAGCAAATATTCTGATTGTTGCTTCAACCTGTTGTTGTGATATTTGCACATTTTCTGAAACACTAAAATTCTGTGAACAAGCCTCACAGGAAAAATAAAAACCCACATATGTGCACAATTATCACAGCAACAAAAACTCTAGTGAGATCATGTCTGCTGCCATTGTGGAGCATGATGCTGTGGGTCTGCAGCAACACAAACACACACACACACACACACACACACACACACACACACACACACACACACACACACACACACACATTTCCATCCTCCCGGAAGACGGTCTTTGTAATTAATGCTGAAGTGAATACCCAAATAAAATTAAGCCCCATTTGAAGTCATAAATTTAGTTTGGTTAGCTTATGAAATCTGACAAGGAGTCTATAATTTCTGCATGTTTGTGTGTTTGTGTGTTTGTGTTGCGTCTCAGACCTCCAGTCTGTCAAAGAACCAATGAGGCGTCACGGTTTACTCTGTGAAGAGCAAATCAACTCTCTGTAAAGCTGATAAGTGCACTGTGGAGAAAAATGTAAACTCTGTCTGACACTTTGCACGAGTCGTTTTTATTTGTGCACATTGTTGCTTAATGCGTTTGTTTTTTTTGGCCTTGACCCTCTTTGTGACGTGCTGTGTGAGCACCAGGCTCAAACTTGTAGGTGAACGTGCAAGAAAACGACCGTGCAAACAGTTTGTACTCACACAGCGGCATCGGCTAAACGTGGAAAAGTCACCAGCATCACTGACTGACTGGTCGGGTCACACCCCCAGAACAGTGCGTTGTTTTTTTGTGTAGTTTATTATCAATAAACAACATTTCACAGACATCACCTGCAGTCATCGTACTTAAAGCTGCCTTTGGTGGTCTCTCCTGCACAGCAATCCTTCAGGTCAGGTTGATGATTCAGATGTTTATGTTTTATTGAATTAAATCCAAAGTAGTTGTTTTTGCTACTTTGTTTCATCCTCCTTATATCGTTCTTCTCTTTTTCCCCTCCAGATGATGGTACCGAGCCCAGTTCAGGTCGGGACACGCCTGCGAGTAGTTCCTCTCGGCAGGGAGTTGGTGACCAGGCTGAAGAAAAAGGCAAAAAAGAGAAGAAAAAGAAGGCAAAAACAAAGAAGAAAGAAAAGAGCAAGGTGAAGGGGAAAGAGAAGGAGAAGAAGAAGACCGAGGAGCCCGAGGAGACGGAAAAGAAGAGCAAGAAAATCGGCTTCGGTCTGCTGAGGTGAGGGATTTTAAAACGAGTGCTAGCATTAGCTTCACTTTATTGTGTCTTTGTAATAAAATACAAACTTTGAGCAGAGATGCACCACAGCAGACTAAAGATTCAGTTTAAACAGACGTTATAAAAGCCAGAAACCCTGCTGTCCCCACGGCCGACCCCACGGCCGACCACACGGCACATATCAAAGCTTTGAAATCATTTCTCACAGAGCGGTGATTTCCAAAACCAACATCAAAGCGTTTATTAGACCAACGTATTTGTTTTAACGTGTCACCAGCTTCAGTTTCACATTATTCACACCATCCAGACTTCAGTGGAAACATGGTGGTGCTGGTCTGGCAGTCTGCTCCGCTTTGCTGAGCCTCACTCAGTGAAGTTTAGTGTGTTTGCTGAGACGAGAGTGGAATTTGTGTCTTTCTCATTTGCACTTTTAGATATCAGCGTTTTTTACTGTTTGCTGATCACTTTTTCGTCACCGATAAGCAGTCCTGAACTTTTCTGCTGCTGCTGGATGTTCTCTGTCCTCTCAGAGCCCACGAACCACCAGCTGCACAGGATCAGGTCAGCTTTTGTATCATTGCAAGGAGCAGAGTTCACTAGGCCGTCACCTTTTCTTTGTTTCTTGTCAGAAAACCCGACGTGCATCATCAAATATGTTTACATCCCACCTGCGTTCGTACCGTGTCGGACAAAACATGAACACTGAGCTCTTTTTTTGTGCCTTCGTGAATCGCTGTCACGTGCTGCAGGGCACAAAGACCGCTCTGAGACCGGTGCCCACATTTTCCTTAAGAGGCCTGAAATTTTCACTCAGAACTATTTTGTATGATTAAGACTGCACCTCTCAGCGTGACTATAACATACGTAGCATGAATGAGGCAAAGTGTTTCAATGAACAATTTACTATACTTTCCACCTTCACTGCTGCCTACTATCAGTGTTTTTCCCCACTGTGGTTCTGAAGTGGGATTTCACATGACTATTACACAGATACAGATCTTCAGATAAACAGCAACGTGCAATTTGATCTGCAAAATAGAGCCGCAGCCTTTCAAAATACACTCACAAAAGCAGTCTGTGTGAACTGGGACACAGAAAAGCACATTTTATTTTATCACAATGATTGTATCTCCAAATTGCATGTTATTTAAAGTGTAATATTAGGCAGTTGGACTAATATGCACTAATTTTGTGTAATCGAATAGGTTTAATTCTTTTTCTTTGAAAGTTCTTTCACCTTTCCCCCGATCTCCCTTCAGCCGGCTTTGTTTCTCCCATTCTTGCACCATTTAATCATTAGGAAATAAACCTTTATGATGTGGAGATAGAGCCCGTTTTATTGTGTTAAAATTCTATCTTTGTTATTCAGTGGACTGTGTAAATGGCTAATCTAAGCCTGTTAATAATTATGTCAGATGTTTTTTATTCTTCGCTAAGTGTGACCGAGTGTGAGGATGACTAACGGAGCGCTGTGTCCTGTGTGGTTTACCTTTACAGGAGCTACCTGTCTGCCTCCTCCGTTTATCCTTAGTTGAGCTGAGCTGTGCGTACGTTAATGCCGCCATCCTCCAGCCCTCAAAACACAAAGAGACCTTGTAACACAGAACTAAGTTCCTGATAACTGAGCAGAGATGAGCAGCTCTGAGTTTGATGAAAAGTTGACCTTAATCAGCTTTGCGTGCGTTTTATTGTCAGCTGTGTTTGTCAGTAGTAAAACTGAAGGTCTGTGATTCACTCTGGTATTTCTCTGTTCTCTGGAGGGACTTTGTTGTTGAGTTTTCAGACAAATTAAATATTGCGATATTTGAGGATTGTGAATAAAGCTGCAGTCCAAGATCAGATAACAGGAAGTGTGTGTGCGCAGAAAGTGAGAAAAAGGGTCCTTTTAGAATTCAACTTTATTGTCATTGCACATGCACAGGTACAGGGCAACGAAATGCAGTTTGCATCCATCCAGAAGTGCTTTAGTGATATAGATATATTACAATATATATTAGCAATAGTATAGATATGTGAGTATATTACAGAAATGGGTCTATTATGGTATGTTATAATGTACACGGTATGAAGTATGTTGTGAATATTCTATAACTATAAGTATGTACAGGCTGTAGTGAGTACAAGCTATGTACAGGATATGAACAGGATATAAATATGAAAAACTATACAGAATATGAAATAAATAACTTTACAGAATCTGAGATATACAGCTATACAGAAATGGGAACTATGCAAGTTGTAAACAGTTGTAGGATTAAAGATTATCGAATGTACAGAATGATTATTTACACAGAGCTATACAGTAGTGCAGTTAAGATAAGTGAGGGTGTAGATAGTTTCTACAGAGGCTATATAAAGTGCTAGTGGTTGTGAGTGGTGGTTCAGTCCATGTTATTATTGTGTGTTTGAGGGTACAGTTGTACAGGGTACTTTTCTTTGTGTGTGTGAACTGATCTTCATCATAGCCTGAGCTCGTCTTCAGGAATAGTTCTCCAGGCTTCCTGAAGGACGTTCAGAGCTTTTCTTTCAGCGTTTCTGCCGCTTGTTCAGTTTCCTGTCGAGATGATCCCACGGTAGATTAATAGCGTAGAGGTCCGGGCTGTGGGAAGGCCAATCCGTGACGGTTTTTGTTGTTTGTGTGTTGTTTACTGCACTGGCAGCGTGTTTGGAATCACTGTCATGCTGAAAAATGACGCTGTTTCCAATCACATCCTTTCCAGATGCAAGAATCTAAATCTGATGGTACTTAAAAAAAATCTAAACAGCATTTGTTTGCAGAAATAAATCAATGCTGCTCCCTGTAAGCTGCAGCATTTTATTATATTGTCACAAATATAATTGCTGCAAATGTCTTTGAAATATTTGATCGAAATATTAGTTTTGATGCTATCTTGCCCACTCTTAATGGGAACAAACAATCTGTTTTTGCAACAGGCTGCTAGTAACAAAGTGGCCAACGATCCAGTTTAAGACTGGTTCTCTGTTTCATGCAGAAACAACACAGGTTTCTCCCTCAGGTGCCTTTTCATGCTTGAATGATTCACAGATCAGTGTTAAGTGGCTTAACAAAGAAACACCCAAAAACAACATTCCTCCGAAAATGTTCAGGTACAACGACTGAAACCGATGAAAGCAAAGTAAACTCTGAAAGACCCTCAGAAAGTCTGGAAACTGTAGACCACCTAACAAAGAAAACTAGAGCACAGTGTACCTCGTCTGAAGCAAACGTAAAGAAATGAGGAGAGGATCAAGACTTTTGCACAGCACTGCATGTATCTAGAAGCCTGGTGAATCTTAGCTTTGGACTTGAGATGAAGGATGTTGTTTAAACATGTTATCAAAATAACTGCTGATGTCATTAATGACAAAACGTTTGATCATCATCACTTTTGTCTGAAATCAGCAGTGGAGGTCCAACAACAACAACATACCGACTGGGTCCTAAACTCCATTACTTCAGGTCCCAAAGTCAAACGAACACTGCAGCATCACTGAGAGTTAAAAACTGTCTAAATTCTTTCATCTGTAATAAAATGATCAGCGTTGCTGCTTTACCAGGTGTAACAATTAAGTTTAACATCCAGGCATCCATGAAAACAGAATTTATTAAATTTAACAGAGTTAGAAGTTAGCAGGAAGTTAGCTCGCTAGTTAGCTAAGCATGATATAGCATGTTCTGACTGAGAGATTTCTGGAAAATTCAAACGTACAGCTCTGCTATCACTTCCAACATAAATAAGGACAGAAAACTAAACAGCAGTGACGTTTGTAGGGTTACTGAAGTTGGGCTAGCTGGTATATAATGATGTGCTACGTGATCGCTAGCGACACAGCTATGTTAGCCTAGCATAAACACAGTGAAGCTGGAGGATGAACGCTAACTTTTTTCGATAAAAGTTAACTTGAGGGTTCCTGATGGTTAGAGACAAATGCAATCACATGGCAGGATGCTGTAAACGGACCAAACTTCAGTCAGGAGAACAACTGAGATAATATGAGGTTAGTCATTCATATAAGATAAGATAACCTTTATTTGTCCCACACGTGGGAAATTTGTTTTGTTACAGCAGAAAGTGGACAGTGCAAAGTTACATAGCAAAAATTATAAAACATTATAAGGCGTTTAATGTGCCTCATAATCCAGTGCGCCTTATGGTCCGAAAAATATGGTACATGTACTAGTATTTGATGACTTCATATAAAATACACACTGCAAACAGAGCTAAGTAACGCAGTCATAAATCATGTTTATATAAATAGTTAAACGATGACAGAATGTACCTCCTTCTTCTCTTTCCTTCTGTTGCTGGTTTTTGTGGGCACACCTCCATCACACATCACAGACTGAAGGATGTGGTTTTTCCACCTCTTTCGCTCCATCGCGTTTGTCTTTGTTTTAAGCGCCTCAGAGTTCAGCGACGGTTACAGCGATACCTTCTGCTTGTGTTCATCCACCTCTCTTCCTCTTGTCTGCCACTCTGTTTGATTACGGTTTGGACAGCCTACGCCGCACACCCGAGAACATCTCCAGTTTAATCTAAGCAAGCCTCCTCTCCATCCATCCTTTCATCTAAACCCCGGCTCTCCCATCGCATCTCGCCACAAGTGCTTTAAAACCATATAATACACCCGAGGATATTTTTAGACCTGTCCCCTACACCTCCTCGCTCATCACTGTAAGAAGGTCTTGATTAGATCCCAGTGATAATCTCAACCTTTCTCTCCTTCTCCTCTTCCTTGCCATCTTTTGCAGCGACCACCCCCACCCCCTCTCTCCATTCCCACCCCGCTAATCTTTGCATCATTCCAATTTTTCCCTCTCCGTCTGCTCTCTCCAGCTCCCGCTCTCTATCTGCATTTGATTGCATGTAATGGTGGTAGACTGAGAAGGCAAATTGGTGCTATTCAGTACAGTTCAATCTGGGGCGAGCTGCTGATTTGTCATATTCATCTAAGGGCACCTTTGATTGGCCTAATGGTCTGGAGGAGAGGCAGTATGGGATACTCTGCCTTACTGCAGCTCTCTGGTTGTACAGTAGTAAGTGTGCATGTTTGTTATAGATGGTTCGCACGTTTGAAACTTCAATTCAACCGCTGCGTTACCTCGCTGATCGTGCACTGCCTCTGAAGACGCTTACTTTACTGGATTTTGTGATTTGAATTGTTAAGTTGGATGAAGGGAGGGTTCAGCGTTGCAAGTACCTGCAGTAACGTAATTACTGTATGTCTCATTCTCATCGTTAACCCCGGCGATAACGTCCAACTCTAAATGTTTGCTTCAAATGCCCTTTAAAGTGGACAGCTGGCTCCGTCATCTGAACCGTTGCCACTTGCCAATCAGATATGCCAGTCATCTGCGTGTGTGTGTGTGTGTGTGTGTGTGTGTGTGCGTGCGTGCACCGTGGTAACCGGCCCACCGTCATGAATATTCATGTGCTGATAAAACACGATTGGTCACACAGTCAGATGGTTGTCATATAGTTGGCACATGGTTACTGTGAATCTTCCAGAGAGTGTGTGTGGATGCATTTGTTTTTCTGTAAAGTTGTGCGTCTTTTGTCTTTCTTGCTCAGACCTTTTAGCGTCGTGTTATTGTGCTTTATGTGTACAGAAATATAGTGTGTACACGCAGCCATAACTCTGTGCTCTGCACATAATTTACACGAGTGGAAAGTACGGTTGTTGAGCTGGTCCGTCGTCTGCGTGTGTGCGACCGGCTGTGAAAGAGGAAGGGAGAGAGACAGTCTGTACAAATGAAAATATGGCGATCTATCAGGTGTGACTGGGAGAGGACGAGGTCCACCAGAACAAAATGTAAGCGGGCGCTGCTGCTGTCACTGCATCATATTCATGTGGTTATTGATGTGTGTGTGTGCACGCTGTTCATTTTCAAATTTAAACTATGTTTATTGGAATATCTGATATATAATGGGTCTGCCTATATGAAGCACCACGTGTGTGTGTGCATGTGTGTGTTTGCTGACTATCATTTATAATTATTGAAAAGGTTTCACATGAATGGCACATGTATACTTAAAGAGCTTTGAGCCTTTAGCCCATTTTTTTACCTCTCACTGATACCAGTAATTAGACTTCCCCCATATTGTCCCATTTTTTCCTCGTGGCTCCTCTCCCGCTCTCTGCGCTCTTTCCAGCTGGTCATAATGCTGCATCTCTGTTAGACTTAAAGTGCTCCATCGCTGGGACTATTAGCCCATCTCAACGGTGGGGCCCATTAGGACTGACTAGCTCCATTGTGGGCTGTGTAATGGTTGAGCTTCATGCTAGGCCTATTAGCCTGAGTCTGTGCATACTGTATGCCTGTGTGTTTTTGAATGTGTGTGTGTGGTGCTTAGATGAAAAGGTTGATGGCAGAAAATGGACTTACTTTGATGCTGCAGTCCCCATCATTTGCTGGAGATTTTCTGATTGGTGGAGCTCTGCTGTGTTTGAATTAAGCTGCCTGTAAGAGTTGCTGCTGTACAGTTGCAGCACTTAAATAGGCTGTGAAGAAATGACATGTTGGCAGTTTGATGGAGGCCGTATTTCACTCCCGATCTTAGCACAAGTCCAGCAAATGTCATTTATAAATGTATATTCAGGTTGCTTGAGTCAGGCCAGCTTCTTTCTCAGTTAACCCTCAGCCATCTTCTTCTTCTCTTCTTCTTGTCCTTAGCGGGCGACCAGCGGCGGTGGTCTGCCGCGCAACCAGTACGCTGCTGTAGGTGCCGCAGGTTCTCTTGCTTGACCAACGATTATCTTCCACGCTTTTCGATCTAAGGCGATGGTTCTTGCCTGCTCGAGGTCAAGTCGAAGGGCCTTCAAATCATCCTGGATTTGTCTCATCCATGTCTTCTTTGGTGCATTTCGATGCACCCTCCAATCGGTGGGGCGGGTCAACCAGAGTAGGCCATGGGGGTAGCGGCTCGGGTCCATTCGACAAATGTGGCCAAACCAACAGAGTCGGCGGCGCTGGATTAGGTTGCCGATCGTCAGTTGGCTGCCGCAGCTGGTGAGGATGGTGTCATTCGAATGACGGTCGCGAAGGGAAACGGCGAGAACGCATCTAAGGCAACGCATTTGGAAAACTTCGAGCTTGCTCAGGTCGTGTTTGAGCATTGTCCACGTCTCCGCACCGTAAAGTAGAATGGGCAGGATCAGGGTTCGGTAAAGGTTTGCAAATGGCTCCTAGAGGTTGCTGGCAGTTTCTGCAAAATCTGATGCCAAGTTCAATTCATGCAGACCTAAAAACCAGTCAGTAACCCCTGGTAACCAGTGGTTGTCAGGGAAAATTGCGTATTCCCCATCTTTTTAGTGACTGGTTGTCGGGGGTTACAGATGGTTGAAATTGAACCACCTCATGATTGCTTTGGTTGCTGCAGTTGTCTTTAGACGACTTTTCAATTCATTCAATTCCACATTTAGACTCAGTTGCAACTTTTATTTTGCATTAAACTCGAATGCATGCATCTTAGATTCTTGCATTTTGGCTTGCAGCTTGCACAGGGGCATTGACAACAGTCTTAGTGGCCGCAGGTTTTAATTTGCTTCCAACTGTACATGAAGATAGACGCGTGCAGTAGAAATGAGATTTCAAGGCACTCGAAAATTTTGTGCATGGAAGACGACTCCAAATTCCCCAAGCAGGGGAAAAAACAGGCTTCTGACCAGACGCTGAATTTCATTGTTTCATGATTAGAGAGCACATGCTTGAAGCAGGGGAAGGACTCTGCCAATCAAACGTCTTGACAGGAAGTCATTGGGGTGTCACTGACTGATGTCATGCCTGTCAGTCATCAGAGCGTGTATGTGTATGTGCGTGCGTGCTTGTTATTGTATCGCACTTGTCAATCACCCATTCCCTCATGGATCTATTTTCCAATGATAGGAAAGGAAGGCGTGTCCTAGGAGTGGTAGAGGGAGGGAGGGAGAGAGAAAGGAAAGAATAGATGAAGTGAGAGTCACAGATGTTTGGCCTGATTTTTCTCGGTTGTCAGTGGGTTTATCGGGAAGCGCAGGTGTGTAACAGCCGCCTGAAGACTCGGCACTCCACATCTGTGTGCATGTTAATGTGTGTGGATTGTACATTGTTACGAGTGTTTTTGCTGAATAACATGTTTGCTGGATGTAAAGTCAACATAACGGCTGGTACCGTTTGCTTCCTTCTACTAAAATCTGAATATTGTAACAACTGAGTTCAATCATGAAAAAACAAATTAACCAAATTTTTTTGGAAAGCTGAGTTTAATTTCACTACCCACACCCCGATCAGTGAAGGAGACTAAAAGATCTCTAAAAGCAGCCGCAATCTAAAGAAACAGCTGTGACACAAAGTCACTGACCTCTGTCGGTCTGAAAGGGTTGCAGAGACATTTCTAAGGCTTTGTGACTTCAATGAAACACGGTGAGAGCCGTTATCCACACGTGAAGGAAATCTGGAACCACGGTGAACCTTCTCAGCAGCAACCGGCCCACCAAAATGACTCTGAGAGCTCTTCAGCTACTCATCCAGGAGGTCACATGCCACCAACAACAACATCTAAAGAAGTGCAGGCCTCATTTGGCTCAGTTAAGGAGTTCATGATTCAACAATAAGAAATTCCAAGGAGAGAACCACTGCTGAGAACCACATCTGCCAAAAAACATCTGGATGATTCCCAAGACTGAGGACATAGAGGCTGAACTTTGTGGAAGGTTTGAGTCCTGTTACGTATGGCAGAAAACTGACTGAACATCATAGCAATGGTCAAACATGGTGGTGGTGGCGCGATAGTCTGGGGCTGCTTTGCTGTAACTGGTGTAACTGGTGTGGACTGTAACAGCAAGATAAAAGTCTTCCACCTGCTATCTTTTCTCTCTCGGTGGTTCTGTGTTTACAGTCAGGAAGTCTTCACTGGTCGTTTCTGTTTAAGCAGAAAAATCAAACTAACACACCAGATTTGTGTGAAGAGCTCACACGGAGAAGCAGAAGTTGAAAATCCACGTCTAACATAAACACGCGTATCACTTATATAGAGTAACCACCACCTGTCTTCGACAAATTAAACTAAAAGTAAGACCGAAATGACACCGCAGTCAAGCGCGAACAGTCTTTCTCGCCATCTGCCGTGATGACATGTGCCGTAAAGTTTTTGAAACATCGACGGTGTTGCCACAGTGTTTTACTGTCTGTGTACTCTACCCACTGTGGGCGTCTCTCTTTTTTAATGAAGCTTGGGATTAAAGTGAGACGGGGCCGTTTACTGTAATAAGCAGACCGTAAGTACGCACATATTCCCAAAGATGCAGTTCCCGTCTTGGTCAGACTTTTAGGCTTTTCCCTACACAGACGGGAGCTTTAGGAAAACCGGCTGTAGAGCAAACTTTCTCACATGTAAATGAGGAGCCATACACTTTCCATACAGACTGAGGTGTTACTTCCTGAATATTCATGAGCTATCGTTCTGTTCCCACTAATGACACAACAAGAGGTGATTTATTCGTCCTAACTGGCTGTTAATCAGCTGCTAATCTTACTCTGACATTTCTTGTGAAACAATGTTTCTCAGGCGATATCATCAGAACTTGTACATTTTAAAATCTCATCAGGCTGTGTGTTTAGTTTAGTTTAGTTTAGTTTAGTTTAGTTTAGTTTAGTTTAGTTTAGTTTAGTTTAGTTTAGTTTATTAGGACCCCCATTAGCTCATGCAGTATCAGTAGCTACTCTTCCTCGGGTCTGACGAACTTTTTATGAAAATAAAAAAAAACTTTCATCCATGAAAGACAAAAAAAGGCTCATAAACAACAAAACAACACAATTAAAACCAACAGCTCGATTAATCATACATTAATTGTTACAAATAAACATCTATAGGATTCACAGCAGCTCATTTGCTTTTTAAATGATTAACTCCGTCCCAGGGACCGACGTGCTCGTCACATAAAACGTCCAAAACGTAACAAAAAAAACCAATTCTAGTTGTTGTGATAATTCCTGAGATCAAAAACGGTGGAAGTGAACTCCGTGCCACCGTCATTGCTTTATACTGCATTGGATGAGTTGATGTCAATTCTAGAAAAATAACATTTTGCTATAAAGAATTTCTGCTGCTTTTGCTGTGATGATTTTTCTAATAAAGTTAATTAATCCTGCCTTTTACACTTAACACACTTTAGAACTGAACAACTGTGTGTGTGTGTGTGTGTGTGTGTGTGTGTGTGTGTGTGTGTGTGTGTGTGTGTGTCTGTTTGATTTTACATTTTAAATCCACTTTTACGTGGTTTCAATTCATCAAATAGAAAAATGATCCAAATGTGTTTTTAAGTATCAAATAAATGAAGCGCATGAAGAAGAAAAACTGGAAAAGTGTAGTCTCACCTGTGAGACCTTTCTACGTCTGTGCACAGTGATTACATGCAGGCAGTGGTTTGTGATTTAACTGATTATCTTCGTTGGACAAAAGGCGTTTAACAAAGGAGAAGATGAAAGGAGCGACGTCGACGGGTTGTTGAACGAAAGATTGAAAGAAACAAAAATGAAACAAGTTTTATTTTTACCCATTGTTCAACAAAGCGGCGTTTAGAGGGACAAAATCAAAGCATGCCAGTTTGTCTCCAGTTTATTTATGTGTTAGTTAACTTTTCTTACCGTGTGTGCGCGTGCACGACAAATACACTCTGCAGGAGTGTTGATTCAGAAACCCTACGTGCTCAGGCAGAAGGTAGTGGTAGCCGGCCATTCTGGCTACCGAGGGAATTTACAGCAGTGATTATTACGGCTGTTTACATTCCCCCACAAGCCGACACTGACCGTGCACTCAGGGAACTGTACAGCGCGATCAGCAGCGAGGAAACCGCACACCCAGAGGCAGCGTTTATCACAGCCGGAGACTTTAATAAGGGAGACCTGAAGAAAGTCTCACCAAAACTCCATCAACACATCCTTTTCAACACACGTGGAAACCGGCAACTCGACCACTGTTACACCTCTTTCCGGGATGCGTACAAAGCCCTCCCCCGCGCCCCATTCGGCCAATCAGATCACTGCTCCATCCTGCTCCTGCCCGCCTACAGGCAGAAGCTGAAACAGGAAGCTCCAACCCGGAGGGCGGTGCACTGTTGGACGGACCAATCGGAGTCTGCGCTGCGAGACTGTTTTGATCACGCGGACTGGGAAATGTTTCACGTGGCCGCCAGAGACATTGATGAATACACAGACTCAGTCTGTGGATTTATCAGGAAATGCGTGGAAGATGTCGTCCCATCCAGAACAGTCAAATCCTTCCCAAATCAAAAACCCTGGATTAACGGAGATGTTCGCGCGGCACTGGCGGCACGGAACACCGCCTTTGCCTCCGCGAACACATCGGACTACAAACACGCACATTACCAACTCCGGAAGACGATCAAAGCAGCCAAACGTGAGTACAGGGACAGGGTGGAGCAACAGTTTGACAACCCTCGGAGTATGTGGCAGGGACTAAACACGATCACAGACTTTAGAGGGAAAACCAGCACACCGCAGACCACGGCCTCTCTGTGTGAGGATCTAAACGTATTCTACGCTAGATTCGACACAGCGAACACCATGAGACCGGACAGTGTGCGCACCGCGGATGACGTCAGTGCGCACACTGTGTCTGAGGAGGATGTGCGGAAGTGCTTCAGGAAGGTGAACGCACGCAAAGCTACTGGTCCGGACGGGATTCCCGGCCGCGTCCTCAGGTCATGCGCGGCTCAGCTGGCTGGAGTGTTCACGCACATCTTCAACCTTTCCCTCTCTCTGTCTGTAGTCCCAGCCTGCTTCAAAATGGCCACCATCGTCCATGTACCCAAATCCTCCACCATCTCCTCATTGAACGACTGGCGACCTGTAGCCCTGACCCCCATCGTAAGCAAATGCTTCGAGAAGCTGGTCAGGGACTTCATCTGCTCTGCACTACCCGACTCACTGGACCCTCTACAGTTTGCATACCGCCACAACAGGTCCACTGATGATGCCATAGCCCTGACACTACACACTGCCCTGTCACACCTGGAGAAGAGAGACACGTATGTGAGGATGCTGTTTGTAGATTACAGCTCAGCATTCAATACCATCGTTCCCTCGAAGCTGGACAGGAAACTGCAGGATCTAGGACTGAGCAGCTCCCTCTGCAGCTGGATCCTTAGCTTCCTGTCTGACAGACGCCAGGTGGTCAGACTGGGCAGCATCACCTCATCCCCCATCACACTGAACACTGGTGCTCCACAGGGGTGTGTACTGAGCCCTCTCCTGTACTCACTCTACACTTACGACTGCACAGCCACTAACAGCTCCAACATCATTGTGAAGTTTGCGGACGACACTACAGTGGTGGGTCTTATCACCAACGGTGATGAGACGGCTTACAGGGAGGAGGTCAGCGCCCTGACCCACTGGTGTCAAGACAACCATTTCACCCTCAACGTCGCAAAGACAAAGGAGTTGATAGTGGACTTCCGGAGGTGCAGAGAAGTACACACCCCCATCACCATCAACGGCGCTGCTGTGGAGAGAGTGAGCAGCTTCCGGTTCCTTGGCGTACATCTGGCTGAGGATCTTACGTGGTCAGTACACACAAACAAAACAGTGAAGAAGGCGCAGCAGCGCCTCTTCTTTCTCAGGAGACTGAAAAGATTCGGCATGAGCCCCCGCATCCTCAGGACCTTCTATCACTGTGCCATTGAGAGCATCCTCACTGGATGCATCACCACCTGGTATGGCAACAGCACCGCCTACAACTGCAAAGCTCTCCAGCGAGTAGTGCGGTGCTCTGAACGGATAATTGGAGGTGAGCTTCCCTCCCTCCAAGACATCTACAGGAAGCGGTGCCTGAGGAAAGCGGGGAGGATCATCAAGGACTCCAGTCACCCCAGCCATAAACTGTTCAGACTGCTTCCATCAGGAAGGAGGTTCTGCAGCATCCGGTCCCGTACCAGCAGACTGAGAGACAGCTTTTTCCATCAGGCCATCAGACTGCTGAACACGTCATAGACACCTCAGCTTCACTACTGGAACTTCAACATTATGCACTCCACACTGTATATAAATGCCACTTGTTTTGCACATATTCAACTCTGTATATTTTATTATTATTATTATTATTATTATTATTTTATTTTATTTTATTTTCTTACTATTTAATTTGTAAAAATGTGTATACACACACACACACACACACACACATACACACACACACACACACACACACACACACACACACACACACACACACACACACACACACACACACACACGTAGGAAAATATTTAGTATACACATCCAGAAATGCATACACTATTATATATTGTACATATATTTATTAGTTTCAGGTTGGCCATTCTTGTATTTTGCTCGTTTGTGTTGTTGTGTTTGCACATCTCTGTTGCTTGTGGGGCTCGCACACAAGAATTTCACTCGCATGTGCTGTGCCAGTGTGCCTGCACATGTGATGTGACAATAAAAAGTGATTTGATTTGATTTGATTTAGTGGCAGGAGATAGGACTTTACTAAGAATGAATCTTTGTTCAACTGTGTGTTGCAGGATGGGAGAGTGGGCTTAATTAAGCTGTGTGTGTCCGTTTTCTTTGAATCTCTTTCTTCTTCTTCAGCTGTTCTTTCATTTTGCTGCAAAGCGTATGGAAATCGTCGATAACTGGATGTGGTTGCTTGTCTATTTCCAGTCAGAGAAGAAAAGCAAAAATGGGCAAATGAAGGATTGTTGTGTGTGGCGTCAAAACTACGCCTGCCAACAGAAGACCACATTAACATGATGCTGAGATATAAAATAATCCATGGCATCGTGATTTCACACGGAAACGTGCATTTCAGATGCACATCTTCTTTTCTATATCATTAACACCTCCAAGAAGAAGATAATTTGTGGTCATAAAGACTTGCCCGTTGTCAGCTGCACCGCTGCGGAGTGATACTGCTGGGCCCAAAGCGTGCCAAGGAAGCACTCCATGCACCATTATGCCATGGTGTAGGGAACACCACCAGGATTCGTGGCGCTGTTGCCAATTTCTGACTGTACCATCTGTGTCCTTAAGCAGAAATTGATAATCTAACAGACCAGACAACATATTTCCAGTCTTCAGCGGTCCAATTTTTAGCTGTCCACTGTAGCCACACATTTGTGTTCTTGAGATTGGTTTTCCAAGTTTGTAAAGCCTTTCTGTCAGCTTCAACCAGTTTAGGGCATTCCCGTCTGACTTCCCCCATCACCAACACGTTTCTGCCTTCTGAACTCCGACCTTTTAGATGTTGGTTTATTCATTTTCCAGCAGCGTTCTGAGTAAACTTTGGAAACAGTACAGTACGCAGTGAAACAAGACATTCCTCCATGACCACGGTGCTACGTGTGACACAGGACAATCAACACAGGACTGCATAAAGTGCAAATGTGCAAAAACTGCAAAAAAAACAACGACCGTGTAACACCAGACGGTGCAGACACAACAGTGCAACAATGCAACAATGACAGTGGGTCGTGCAAAAGACTGAGCATTGTGCAGAAAGTAAGTTGGTGTATGAAGGTGTGCGTGTGTGCTTCAAATTAGCAAGACATGGCGATAATCTCGGTGCTAAATGTGTTCTTTAATTTTCAGAGAAGGGTTCTGTTGTTAAAATATATGTTGTGTTCACTTTATCATCTATTCTTTCTGTTAGTATGAGAAGCCGACACTGGAGAGGACGCAGGGGTGAGGAGAAGCATAGAAGAGAGGAGACAGATTAGCTGAAGAGAGAAGTGCTTGATAGCAAAGGGAAGGAGCAAAACGTCAAAGGAGAGGCTGAGGTGACGGGGTGAAAGCAAGGTACGCTGCAGATGAAACGAAAGAGAAATAAGATTAATGGGAGGAAAGCGTGCGCTGAGGAGACGGTCAGAAGGAGTGGACATAAAAGAGCTGTGAGGAAGGGTACGAGAAGGAGTTGAAGGAAAGGGTAAGCCTCTATAGGCAGCGGTAATTAGAGCAAGGCTCGTCCGCTGTGAGGCAAACGCACACACGTGCTGTTAATTCACACAGATGATTGGTGCCCTTCATTGCCCATCGCGTCCACCTCTGTGGGTGGTAAATAGGCTTTTCCCCAGTCTACATGAGGCACTTCAAAGAAACCTATTACCTCTGTGCTCACAATATACCTTCTTTTATTGCAGAAGCAGTGATATGCACGCGCTGAAACAACAAAACAGTCGCACTTTAGAGAAACTGTGACTGTTGTTTGAAATAAACCATAAGCAGGTATAGTGGCACGATCATATATCAATAACTTCACTTGATAAATTAAACATAAAGGCTGTTATAAGGTCATGGTTTGTGTGTTGGAGGTATTAAGTATTTAATACTGGTTTAATTCTCCATGTCCTCCCGACTGTACAGCAGCTGGTTGTAAAGTTTAATGAGCTACCTTCTCCTCCATCGAGCTGGGAGTACGGTAAACACCTCTAAATGGTTTAGTACGGAAACATCATACTTGGTTACGATTTTCAATGAATTTTATTTATACAGCATCAGTTTACACCAACATCTCCTCCAGGTGGTTTATCTTGTGAGGCACAATCAGATGATCTCTTTTGAGCAACAGCTTGACAACAGTGGAGAGGAATGCTCTCTTTTAACAGGAAGTGACCTCTGGCAGAACCAGGCTGAAGGAGGGGGAGTCAAAAACTGCAGAAGCTTTAGGGTGAGGGGAACGAGAAGAGAGAAAAGGGGGAGTATAGAGATATTTTGTTTCTAAACTAATGAAAATGTGCGCAGGTTTTGTAACGTAAATGTAACGCTGCAGTGCTAATGCTGCTAACCAGATTTGTACAGTACAAGTCTTCTTAATTACCCTAAAGATGGAGATGTTTGCAGAGATGCTAATTCTCTGTGGAATTTCAAACTGGATCATGGAAAAGAGAACATTTTGTTTGGTTGCTCTTTGAGGAAGTGTGTGCCTGGCTAATTACAGTGCACAGCTTCATTCTATACTCGTTATGTATTATTTTTATTTTCATTGTCCAACAATGACTTTTAAATCTTTTGTAAATCAGAGTTAAAATAAGGTTGCTGAGAGGACGCAGACTCCTCTAAAGACGGATACACGTAATCAAGTTTGGAGCCACCGACTGAGTTTTCAGGACATCGGTGAGCCAACAGGAGTCACTATGAATGAGACCCAAAGTTTCTGTGTGGCAGCACTTCACCGCTCAAACCTTTGTGGTCGGCCCCCATTTTCCATAAGTCACATGACTGGCCGCCATGGAGTTTGCCAAGAGGGATCTAACTGGAGGAAACCAGACACTGAGCAGCACCTCATTAATACCATCCCTACAGTCACACACAGTGGTGGCAGCATTGCTATGTTGGAAGCTCTTTCTGTAGCGCATAATAGCCTCGAGCCGTCTCCGGTGAAAACGTCTTCCAGTGTGCTGAGCAGAAGTTTACATGCTAACCGCACGACAAGCAGAAGTTCAAGAAGGTTCAGGAAGGTGAACGCACGCAAAGCTACTGGTCCGGACGGGATTCCCGGCCGCGTCCTCAGGTCATGCGCGGCTCAGCTGGCTGGAGTGTTCACGCACATCTTCAACCTTTCCCTCTCTCTGTCTGTAGTCCCAGCCTGCTTCAAAATGGCCACCATCGTCCATGTACCCAAATCCTCCACCATCTCCTCATTGAACGACTGGCGACCTGTAGCCCTGACCCCCATCGTAAGCAAATGCTTCGAGAAGCTGGTCAGGGACTTCATCTGCTCTGCACTACCCGACTCACTGGACCCTCTACAGTTTGCATACTGCCACAACAGGTCCACTGATGATGCCATAGCCCTGACACTACACACTGCCCTGTCACACCTGGAGAAGAGAGACACGTATGTGAGGATGCTGTTTGTAGATTACAGCTCAGCATTCAATACCATCGTTCCCTCGAAGCTGGACAGGAAACTGCAGGATCTAGGACTGAGCAGCTCCCTCTGCAGCTGGATCCTTAGCTTCCTGTCTGACAGACGCCAGGTGGTCAGACTGGGCAGCATCACCTCATCCCCCATCACACTGAACACTGGTGCTCCACAGGGGTGTGTACTGAGCCCTCTCCTGTACTCACTCTACACCTACGACTGCACAGCCACTAACAGCTCCAACATCATTGTGAAGTTTGCGGACGACACTACAGTGGTGGGTCTTATCACCAACGGTGATGAGACGGCTTACAGGGAGGAGGTCAGCGCCCTGACCCACTGGTGTCAAGACAACCATCTCACCCTCAACGTCGCAAAGACAAAGGAGTTGATAGTGGACTTCCGGAGGTGCAGAGAAGTACACACCCCCATCACCATCAACGGCGCTGCTGTGGAGAGAGTGAGCAGCTTCCGGTTCCTTGGCGTACACCTGGCTGAGGATCTTACGTGGTCAGTACACACAAACAAAACAGTGAAGAAGGCGCAGCAGCGCCTCTTCTTTCTCAGGAGACTGAAAAGATTCGGCATGAGCCCCCGCATCCTCAGGACCTTCTATCACTGTGCCATTGAGAGCATCCTCACTGGATGCATCACCACCTGGTATGGCAACAGCACCGCCTACAACTGCAAAGCTCTCCAGCGAGTAGTGCGGTGCTCTGAACGGATAATTGGAGGTGAGCTTCCCTCCCTCCAAGACATCTACAGGAAGCGCTGCCTGAGGAAAGCGGGGAGGATCATCAAGGACTCCAGTCACCCCAGCCATAAACTGTTCAGACTGCTTCCATCAGGAAGGAGGTTCTGCAGCATCCGGTCCCGTACCAGCAGACTGAGAGACAGCTTCTTCCATCAGGCCATCAGACTGCTGAACACGTCATAGACACCTCAGCTTCACTACTGGAACTTCAACATTATGCACTCCACACTGTATATAAATGCCACTTGTTTTGCACATATTCAACTCTGTATATTTTATATATTTTATTATTATTATTATTATTATTATTATTATTTTATTTTTTTACTATTTAATTTGTAAAAATGTGTATACACACACACACACACACACACACACACACACACGTAGGAAAATATTTAGTATACACATCCAGAAATGCATACACTATTATATATTGTACATATATTTATTAGTTTCAGGTTGGCCATTCTTGTATTTTGCTCGTTTGTGTTGTTGTGTTTGCACATCTCTGTTGCTTGTGGGGCTCGCACACAAGAATTTCACTCGCATGTGCTGTGCCAGTGTGCCTGCACATGTGATGTGACAATAAAAGTGATTTGATTTGATTTGATTTGAGAAGGAGAGATCACTTGGAAGAGCTGAATTTACTGAGATGGAGAAATTAAGAGTTTGGTGGTTAGACCAACACGGCAGAATCGAAGGACCAACCGAAGTCTAGATGATGGTGGTGAAGATGAAGACTGAGGCCTGGGTGGAGCTCTGACTGATGTGTCTGTGAGGTGCAGATGGGTGGAGGTGGGTTGCATGAATGAGAGTCTGAAAGGGAGAGTAACAGAGAGCACAGATTTAAACTACGCAAAGTGGAGGCTGGTTGGCTCAAAGAAGGCAGGCAGGAAGATGATTGGACAAGAATACTGATGGCAGTGTTGAGATCGACAGCGAGGGAAGCAGTAGTGATGTAGACAACAGCAGCCCAACCCCCAGGACAGCAGGCAGGTGACTGATTACATTATTGAACTTGTGCACAAACGTCATCGTGATGCCAGGAAAATACAGGAAGCGTTACTGGAAAGGAGCGAAAGGCCTGGAGTTTCCAGGTACTGTCTGGACTTGAACCTAACCTGAAAATAGCGGTGCACTATTGCTCCTCATCCAAGCGGGTGGAGATTGAACATCTGTGCCTGAAATGGGACAAAAACAGTTTTAATCTTCGGGCTCGTTCCAAAGAAGACACTGAGCTGCCATTGCTGTGGAAGGTGCTTTAACTAAAGGTCCTCTACAGGACCCAAAACTGGCTGTACTTTGTCACTGTGTGTAGATTTCTCAATGCACGCAGTGCTAATCTTATTAGGACGTTTAAAGCGAGGCCTGGTTTGTACTTTAGAAATAAATCTTACTTTACTTGTTTGCCTGTAATTGATTTTGGTGATTTGCTGTATATGCATGCTTCCTCTGCAGTCCTAAAGAGTCTTCATTCACTGACCACTTATATTTTCTATGGTCGTATATTTTACTTTATAAAGCCGTTCTAGGTGGACTTTGCATCTACATCTGTACCCTTCTCTGTCCCAGGACTCATAGTTACCATCTAAACTTTAGATGGAGACGGAGGATGTTTCTTTTAAGAAACATGAAACCATTAAAGTTTTATGTGTATGTGCTGTGGATTTATACTTTATGTTGTATTTGTAGTCTCTCTTGTGAGACAGATTGATCTCAGTGGGACTTCCTGGTAACATAAAGGTAATAATATTAATGATGACGATATTAAATGTTAATAAGAATGTTGAATCCATTTGAAGACGAGTTTGAAATGGAGCAAACAACCTGATTGGGTGAAAAAGCTGGAAACCATAACACAAACGGAGATCAGTGCCTGACAACAACAACTGCAAGTTAACTCAGATTTTAAGGTGTTTTTCACCTTTACAGACTTTTGATGAGCCTTAGAGCTCCGTCAATGCAAAAGCATGAAAATATTGACTCAGGTCATTTTTCTCCAGCTCACAGCTGAAACACAAAATCACCCCAATGTCACCAAATCAGTTCTTACATTTTCATTTCCCACTTTAGTTCACTTTTCATTTTCAGCAGTGGCGGCAAAGTCTGAAGATATAATGATGCTCATTATGACATCCAGTCTTGTGTGTGTGTGTGTCTGCCTGCATCTCCTCCAGGTAATGAATTGTCTGGTGTCCATTAGTGCTGAGTACGCTGTTGATGCTGACCACACAGAAGCAGTATTGACTGCTGTGGTTTGAGTATTGATATGTGGCCACTTAAAGCGGGTCTTTAGGTCTGTCGCGCGTATGCCGTCTTTTAATTTATGTTAGCTTGTATAGACTGCGTTCCTATTGAGCTTCGTGTGTATCCTTCCTCTGTCAAATCTGGATTAACTGCGTGTCTTTTACTCCAGCGTCCGTCGGCATCGAGTTAACCACCTGTGTGTCTAGTTTACTAACCCACCGTGGAAGCTGTTGTTGGTTCAGTTGACTTTTCTATGTGTGTTTATTTGTATGTGAGACGCGAGGGCTGTATCTGCCCTGTGATTCTTTTAAGAGTGGTGCTGATGCAGTGTTTGTCCTTTATCTACGTCCTCTGTATACCAGCTGTACTGTGTGCTGTCTCCGGCTTTCTTTTTGATCCACATGCTGTGTCAATGTTTGCTTCTGTCCAGATTTGGAAAGAAAAAAGAGGAGAAGAAGGAAGCGAAGGCCGCTCTGCAGCGACAAAAGTCAGACCTCCTGAGTGACCATGAGCTCGAGAGGATGAAAGAAGAGAGAGAGAGGTGGGGAGGTTTCTATCCATGAGATGATTAGGATGAAATAGCTGAAATACTGCATGCACTCAGAGGAGGTGTGTTAGTCTGTCTATGCTGAAGAACATGAATGCTCACTTTAACAGCTCTTTTAATTACCTTTATCAGTCTGTCTCCACCCCTCTGAATGCTCCACGCCTGTCATATCTGAGCTCTATGCTTTTGATTTTTTCTATGCTAGTCCACTAATCAAAATACATTCAATAGATGCAATAATTAGTCCTGCGTTTCCTTTCCAGAATCGAGGCATCGCATCCCGAGTTACAAGATCAGCGGCAAGGCGGCGGCGGCGGCGGTTCGGCATATCCCGATTTTGAAGATGATGACGCAGATCCCAACTACGCCCGTATACAATCCTTCAGGGACCGAGGTATGGGCTCGGTGCCACAGCCTCTGTCTCAGTCGCCTCCCTACAGAGCGTTTCAGCACGCTCGTACACCTTCCCCTCTCGGCCCATCCGGCTTTCAAGGGCACGGAAATCATACTAACGAGCCCGGAGTCATCCCCGATGATGACCCTCTGGATAGGCTCTACGCCAAAGTCAACAAATCAAGGGGAGCTGGAACTACGTCTCCTCCTGCTCCTCCTCAGGCTAATGACAGGTAAGGAGCTACGACCTTGTTGGGATGTAATGATAAGACGAAAAGGATTTTGAGAGCACAATGGTCTTATTCATTAGTTATGTTCAGATTCTATACCTGGAACATGTGAAAGCTCAGAAAGGTGTGGATACACCAGAGTCCCACCAGGTGTGGCACATGGGAGGCTCCCAGTGGAGCTTGTGAAAAAGGTTCCCCATCAGTGGGTTACAGGGGCCATCACACAGCTACAGCGTACTGTTACCTGTGTGTCAGAAAGGTGTCGTGTATACACAGAACATGACCAAAGCGTGCTGTCACTTTTAGTCCACCTCCTGTTCCTCGTCAGTGTTGCAGTACAGCAGCATCTTCATGTTTCTCTTTGCTCTTCTACTGAATCACATTCATCTGCCTGAGGCCAGTGTGTGTGTGTGTGTGTGTGTGTGTGTGTGTGTGTGTGTGTGTGTGTGTGTGTGTGTGTGTGTGTGTGTGTGTGTGTGTGTGTGTGTGTGTGTCATAAGAAAGCAGGGCTCAGTGTTCCTCTCCGTTTCCCAATCCTGACTTCTTTCCTTTATGATGTCAGTCACAGCTCACTTACCTCTGAATATATCTGCCAGTGCAGATATTCTCCCACACACGTGTGCATCCACCTCATTTCTGTACCTGTCTCCTTGCAAAGGAGTAAAGCTGTTTGATGGACAGCTACGAGCATCCCGGAGATGTTTTCTGACACTGCCTTTCCTGTATTCTTAACTTCGTGCCTAAGAGGGTTTTTCTTTTTAAATGCAGAGTCAGGACTCTTTGACCTTGATTCACAGTGTCGAGTCCCTCAACATTATTAAAAGAAATCTAATTGTTAAGAGGATTCACAAAAAGAAAACTGTCTCACCAAGCATGTAAGCTGTGCTCGGGAATCAGATAATACACCGAAAGACAATCATCTACAGTATCTCACAAAGCTGTTTTCCCCAACAGTCCACAAATTCCCCCCTCTCTGAGTTTTTCTTCTTCACTGGAAGCTGGTTAACTGCCATTTACTTTACTCTAATTAATTTGATAAGCGCCACCACAGAGAGCCACAGAGTAGCTATTCTGGTAAGTCTAATTGGCAGGGTGGGAAATCAGTTTAGAGTGCCTCCATGTTCATAGGCAAAATATTGATATTTGCCAGTAGTGTATTGATAATGTATTACAAGAAGAAATTTCACAATATGTTGCTGTCTTAAGTCTCCCACTCATAAATCTCATTCTATGCAAAAATATAAAATGTTATATTTATATAACAAAATAATAAAAATGCCCTTTTTAAATGGTTTGCCTCATATAATCTGTAAAACCAATAAAACCTCTGAATTTAGGCTTTAATACTTATTTTGTTAAATCCAATTTAACGTTTTCTCGTCTTTTTCCTTATTTAAAGCAGCATGGGTCTTAAAATGTTTTGATTTCTTTAGAGCTATATATCTATGGCCTCAGGTTTTGGCAGACGGTGCTGTTCATTTATCATCACTTCCTGAAACCTGATGATGCAGACAGAAGGAAGTGCAGGTATTGGCTGACAGTAATCGATGGTGCTAGAAAAAGAAGTTAGTGTGTCAGCGGGGTGTGTGTGTGTGTGTGTGTGTGTGTGTGTGTGTGTGTGTGTGTGTGTGTGTGTGTGTGTGTGTGTGTGTGTGTGTGTGCTGCTGTGAGTCAAGGGAGGCCTGAGCCACTGTATGCATATAGGAGATAAACAAAATCTCTAAGAACTCCATCAGCACGTCAGCAAAGCAGTGAAGAACACCTCTTTCACACACATGCATGCAAACACACACACAGATCGACACAAAGACCAACACAGTGACGGAAACACCGTGCAGCTCACAGCTGAACCCAGCTACGTGTGCTCGTGGAGTTAGGTGTGTGTTAGGTACAGATTCGTGTGTGTTAGAAAGAAAGTTGATTGAAAATGGCTCTAAAAGCCAGATTACAAAGCAGGATCTGTAGTGTGCCAGCTGATATTGGATGGTGATGATAACTTAAGTGATAGATAACATCATACCTGAGACCAACAAATACAGACGCCTACATGTCTGTAGGTGTCTATGAAGTGTGCAAGAAAGACCACATCAGCAGTGAGCGGGCAGTCAATTGTTAGCTAGTGCTTGATCGTGCAGTAGATTGTGAGAGTTCTGGAAAACAGAGACAAGAGAAGAGCACACATTTTTCTGCAATAATCCCATCATTCTTTTATTATTTGAGTTTAAAGGTGTCCTAAATAATAAGTTATTTAATAGACAAAAGGATATTGTAATCAAAAATATGCATAGAATAGTATGCAATAACATCTTCTAATGCAGGGGTGTCAAACTCAAATACACAGTGGGCCAAAATTCAAATCTGGAACAAGGTCGCGGGCTAACGTTAATATTTATTGAAAAAAAAAATCTTCCTCCAAATATGAGAATGAATCTTTTCTTATGGACTCGAACACGTTTTGCTGAAAAACTGAATATGGAACAAGCAAAGCTTAATACTAAACAATATATATATTAGCTGTATAATACCAGTAGGCCAGCTCTAATAGTCATTTGGTATGGCTTCGCGGGCCAAATATAATTAGGCTGCGGGCCAAATTTGGCCCGCGGGCCAGAGTTTGACACCTATGTTCTAATGCATTCTCATAAACTTCGTCAAACAGGAAGGAAAGAGACGGCGTCACTAGCATCTTAATAAACTTCATCCTCACCTCGTACCTCATCTCCTGAACTGAAGTCTCTAACACATGGAAACGTGCATAAACATGTTCATTGTTACTATCATTTATTAAAGCTAATAAATAATGTTTAATGTTGTTTAGCTAGCTCCTGTTGGACAGCTAACAAGAGCTAGCTAAACAACAACAGCTACTTATAAGATAATGTTACGCCAGTTAATTTTATACACTTTCCTTTGAAAAACAGTCTGATTTCATTTATATATATTAGGAGAGTTTCTTCACTAAGTGTTCAACAGTTACACCCACTTCAAAGAATGTTTACTAATACTACTTAACAGCTGCTAACAACAGCTAACAGTGGCTAACAAGAGGTAACAGAGGCTAAGAGTAGCTAACAGCAGCGCTTACTGATAGCTCAGCATATCCTCAATGATTCACCTCAGTCTCTGGTCAGAAGTGAGCTTTTCTGATTTACTGACTCAGGCTCAGACAGAGTCTGCCATAACTGCATCTTCCAGACTAAATAAAGGTGGACACTTCTCACCCAGCATTGACAGCTGAGGTAAACAGTGCACTCACAGCCTTCCACAGATAGGGATGCAGATAGGGTCCAAACAGTAGTAGAATCACACTGGCTGGCCACGGGCGTTACGACGGTACAGTAAAAACGTGATATTTTTGAGCTCTTGGCTGACTAAAACATGTTTGTCCTACAGCAGCCACCGTAGCTGGGATTCTACTTTTGTATTGGGAGGGTTAAAAAAACAGAAGTCATTTGAAATTTACATCTTGCACTGAAAACTTAAACCTTTAAACATCATATCAGTTTCAGGAAGCATTTACATCTACATTACTACATTTGTATGCAATATGTGGATTAATTAGAAAATGCAGGGGTCGGCAACCTTTCTGATGATGAGTGCCATCTACAATTTCCTCAGAAATCAGTGTGCCATATGATTGCATTAGCAATAAATGTAATAACGCTCTATATCAACAGTTACACACTATATAGAACAACTTTATAGAATTATATTTGTTCGCAGATGTTGGCAGCTATCAGCGAATAGTCATCAGCTATTTTGAAACAAAAAAACATACACTTGTTATCCATAACAGCAAATGAAAATGCAAATGCTTTTTATGGTCTCCTCACAACAATGTTAAGAAAAGTAAACTGAGCCAATATGGCATGTTTGTTAATACACATATTAATGTGATCTCTGGTCTCCGAGTGTCCAGCATTCAGAGGCTACCTGAGGACTCATGTGAGAGAAAATGTGCTCACACAGATATGTAGAGCCAAACACTGTCAATAAGGCCTCTGCAATGTGACAGTGATGTACTGTCTTGTTGGTATATGTATGATTTCCATACATTTTACGTCAGATAAAAACATTGGTTGTAAGATTCAGATAATTATTTAATAAAAGCGAGACATTTTAAATGAGAATAAGAAAGAAAAGTATTTCTTTGTGCCCCCCTTTCCCTGTTAATGCCCTACCTGGCCCCCTGGCAAAGCTTTGCTAGACCCGCCCCTGCACAGTTACCAGCTGTCAGCTACTTAGAAAAGGATCCTGGTGTTATTTGTCTCTCAGAAACACTTCATAACTTCAACTCATTCATGTCACCTAAAAGGTAAACCTGTTTCTCCATCACAGCTCTGATGATTCAGTAAGGACATCTCCTGGTTTCATCTTCATGTTTCCCTCTCACCACATAACCAAACCAATATCATAACCAGCAGCTTTACAGCTGTGGCTCCAGCAAACATCAGCTGATACTAGAAATTAATATTAAATAAATTCTAACAACAGCTGATCAAGCTTAAACGTGCTGCTGTTGTTTAGCGCGACATCTGCTGGTTTCCTCTTTCTGGCGCAAAGTGAGCGATAAACAAACAAGAGAGAAAAGCCGATCAGCTGATCATTGATCAGTTTCATGATTGAAATAGCAACAGGAGAGGGAGGGAGAGAATGAGAGAAGAAGAGGCAGCTGTGCAGCAAAGACAGAATAAATCCAGCTTTGTGCCTTTCTCATCCTAGCTGAAGTCTGGGACAAACGGTTCCTTTTCAGCTCAACACGAAACGCGTGATATTTTCTCTGAATACGAGACGATTCAGTTTGTACAGGACGGTTGGAAACTCTACTAACTAACCTTATGAATAAAATAAAGTTCACTATCAGTAACATCATAGCACCCACCCAGCTGCATAGAAACTCCGTCATGCTAGCTAGCACGCAGTACGAGTTATTGCAACTGACTGTAAAAAGTCAGCACAACGAAAATAAACTCCACCTAAACTTGGTTCATATCTGACCCAGATAGACTGCAGGTCATAACTTCTTACCTGAAGTTCAGTTCACCTGACACTCGGACCAGCGGCCGCCTCGGGTCTCTACTCCTCCTGCCTCCCCTTTCCCTCATCCACCTGCTGGCCTCCACCACTTACCAATGTTACTGAATCTGTGGAAGCACCGCCATAACCACCACCAAACAACTGAGTTATTTTTACACACCGACCAGCATCTGGCCAATCCACCACCTTCCATTGTTTATACCGTTACAAAGAAAAAAAATCATCGGCCCATAAAAACGAAAAATCACCATCGATGGTGGCCAGTCCAGCTGTGGTCGTGCCATCAGTTAACCCTTCGCGTGCCAGCTGTGGCACGCATGCCTGGGGTTGCCGACCCCTGCTCTAATGGATAGGAATTTGTTTCTCTTTGTATAGCTGGCTTCATGCGTGAACCTTACATTCTAAGATTATATTTAGTTATTTGGTTAGTCAGGGATTTGTGTTAAACAGTTCTATTATGGAAGGACAGTTATTTAACCACACAGCACAGCGATATATCACGCTGTCTGCTTCTCAAGTAGCCTACCACCTTTAATTCCAAAGGGCACTTCCAGCTTAATTCCATATGCATGGCAGAGTTTAGTGCAGACTCATTTAGTAAACTCATTGGACACACCAACACACATGCACACACACACTGAGGCATCCAGACACAACACATTTGGTAAAGATAATAAGCACTAGCATAAATGTGTTTTCAAATAAATGAGCCACATCCTCTCTTCACGTCTACGAACACAGCCTCAAATGTAATAATCCATGCGCCCGTATAATCTATTGTGACAGTTGCACACATTTTCAGAGGACTCTTTCCACCGAGGGAAGGATTTCTCACGTTGGCGTTTCTGCTGATTGACTGTCCTTCTAACAGGCCTCCCAGCATCATCTATCCAAACAGTGTAGTGCCACCCCTCAGTTTTTTTAATCAGCAGGTTATGATTGCTTTGGCAAAGATAAATAGAGTTTAATGAGAGTATCTTTGCTGCTGATCACACTCATGCAGGTGTTTCTGTCTCTGTGAGGAGACTTGGTGAAAATGCATTCACTGTGCCCTCCTTAGCCCTGACTTTAGAAACCACAGCCTACAGCTTAAGTGAAACCGACCTTTAAATTTACCTTAAAGCTAAGCGTCGATCCTCTAGCAGATGTTGGAAGTTGTGAGTCGGCACTCAGACTGTGATGGTTTCTGCACAAAAAGACTGGCACACCAACACCCAGTCCATTTTCTGAAGTGACTACCAAGCCTCGGATAAGAGCTGCCCTCAGTTTTCTTGAGTGGGTGCCCCCTCCCCACCCTTACCCAGCCACCACCAGCACCAGGTCCAACCCTTCCAAGTACCCCTTGCAGGTTTCCATAACAACCATGACCCCTGGCACTACACCAATTAGAAAACAATCAGCCTTGAGAGACCAGAAAGGAGTAAGCCTGAGAGAGAGGGAGGGAGGTATTGTAGCACTCGGCTGGAAGATAAGTAGAGAGCAATATCGACAAGAAGAGACATGAAGAAAAAACGTCTAGAGTGCATTTGTTTCTGATTTCACAAAGAGAAAGCACAGTTCCTCCTGACTTAATAATAGAGCAGCACAGCATTACTTTTCATTAAGAAATAATACAGCCCCGTGTGGTGGTCTCGCTCGCTGTTTATAACGTTGCAGGTTCAGCAGCTGTGCAGGTGTTGGCAGTTTATTTCCTGCCCTGCAGTCTGAACCAAGCAGTCCATTAGGAAACTGAAACTAGATTTCAAACTAAAATAGTTTATTCAAATAAAAATAAAAACTTTGAACTAAATGATCTTTGAACTGAAATAAAATGCAGCTATAGAGGAAATCTACTTAGTATTAATATCTGTTTATCAGTTTATTTAAATAAAATAAACTGCCTGTTGATGCTTTGATGGACGCGTTTACTGACTGAGATCACTGCTTTCAAACAGCTCTGGACTGATTTTCTTAGATTTTGCTTCTGGCAAATTCTCTCCATATGGAAAAGACTAAAACTAAGACTGAAAATAATAAAAACTAAACAGAAACAAGAAAATCTGCTCTGGAAACAAAACTGAATTAAAAACGAAAAGTCAAAATGAAATGAAAACTGCTAAATTATACAGTAATATTACACTTTCTCAGAATTTCTATTATTGTAACATAATAGCCTGTTCAGTCCAATTCAGAGTTATTTATACAAATCACAACAACATTCAGCTCAAGGTGCTTTATATTGTAAGGTAGACTCTACAATAACACATACAGAGACAAACCCAACAATCATATGACCCCATGTGAGCAAGCGCTTTGGTGACAGTGGGAAGGAAAAACTCCCTTTTAACAGGAAGAAGCCTCCTCCACCAGGCTCAGGGAGGGGCGGGGCCATCTGCTGCGACCGGGTGGGGTGAGAGAAGGAAGACGGGGGTTGGTAGTTGTTGTAGTTTCTCACACATAATGCTGTTTGGAGGTCTGCTTTTATATGTTTACGCAGCTCATCACATATACTGACGCGCTGGTTGATACACACATCAGTGGAAACAATATACGCTCTCAGGACGTTCAGAGTTGCGTTGGTGAAACAGAAAAACAGACACAGCGGGCGCTCGTACAGGAAGAAGTTATGAGCTTTTAGTGTTGCTCGGCTGGTCACTGGAGAGGCTTTTTTCCTCTGCGTTAATTAATCAGACGTTCTCTCAGCTCGTCGTGTCGCACACAGTCACACTCACAAGAATACATACTCACTGTCTTTAACCTGCACACCTTTTCCTCTCCCTCACTGTTTCTCTTACACACACACACACACACACACACACACACACACACACACACACACACACACACACACACACACACACACACACACACACACACACACACACTGCAGGAAGTCGTCAGGAGTGCCAGGTTTGTCAGTATGAATGCTGTTTGCCACATAAATCTCTCCATGTAGGTAATTAGCGTTTGGAGGGCTTTGTGAGCATGTGTGTCCGGGTGCTTTGTTGTGAGTTACATGATTTTAACTAAAAAACTGAATGAACAACTAAGACTCCATAAACCTGTGGGCCTGATTTTCTGCTCGTATTTACGCTGCACTGGAACTCTGGAGTGATGGAACTGTTGGTCAGTGATGGTAATTCAGCATTTTGGTCTTTTATTTTGCTGCAACAGCTTTGGAGCCTCTTCACTTTCTCTCTGCATCGCTTTGCCACTTTGGTGGCTGCCTGCTAGCTGGCAGGGGAATTACTAACAAAAATATTTTATTTCAGTCAGACAATAAGAAATTGCATTTAATTCCACCTGCACATACAGCACCGTGCAAAAGTCTTGAGTTACTCCTAATCTCACTTTATTTTGCTTCCAAGGATCAAAACTTTCTGCTCATGTTTTAAATAATTAAACCAGTTTTGTTTTTTGGGACACGGCTGCTTTTTCTCCTTGTAGCTGACCATTTTCACAGAAATGTTTGTTTGTTAAAGTACTTAACACTGACCTATGAATTATTCAGAATATATAAGTCACATAACATAAGTATATAAGTATGCATAATAGACAATTTAGTAGTTTGATACTAATTTTGCACCAAACAAGCTGATTCTCAGAGATTTATTATCTGAAAACTTGGTTTATCCAGGTAAAGTCCGCATCGCCTTAAAAAATGTGAGGAAACTGGACAAATGTGGCAGTTCTAAAAAAGGTTTCTACAGAGGCTGAGGATTATCTGTCGTGTCTTTTATGTCCATCTTATCAGAATTAATGGAATTAAGAAACCAGAAAAGCATCATCAGATTATGATCCACCGTGCAGCACCATCTGGAAAACATCTCGTTTAGTGTTCATGATGATAAAAACCCCAAACACACTGCGGGGCAGTAAAAGCATACATAGATAGTGTTCCACTCTGTGTTTTTCTATCAGTCGTGGATCATCAGAGCCTGGCCTTCACCATTACCGAAGCAGTGTGGGATCATCCTACAGAGAACAGAACAAGAAGAGCTTTGGATGTCCTTCAAGAAGCCTGGAGAAATATTCCTGAAGATACTCAGAGAAAGAATGCAGGTGGTCATTGTTTGGATATCTTAAAACAAATTACTGCAGCTTTCTCAGCAAAATATGAAGAAATGAGGGCAGGCTCAAGACTTTTGCACAGCATTGCAGGGTCTGTAAACTGTTCTTTCTTACCTTTTATGACTGTTGTCATGGATAGTTTACAGGGAAAGCTCATGTTTGACCAGTGTTTACATGTGAGACTCCAGATACTCTGTAGGTAAAACATAGAAAACCGAATTTTACGACCAACAGTTACTGTAAAATTGATCGTGCATCATCATTTATAATCTTGCTTATAAACTGAAATACACAGTTGGATCCAGGAACCAAGGATTGTTTTAGGATTAAAGGAAGTTCAATGAAAGGGGAAGTGGGTTTAAGGACAAAGAGGACGGGAAGAGTGAAGCACGTTAGAAAGAAGAAAGACTGGATTGGCTGCCTGTTGCTAAAGGAACAAGTTAGCAGAAAGAAAATGTAGGATTCAAATCTAAATATGGGCAAAGGCGAATGTGGAGTAAAGAAAAGGGTAGTGGGTGAATAATAATAAGAGAAGAAATACAAGATGAGAGAATTCAAAACTAATAATTTAAATTAAAAGAGGAAAATTCCACACGAGAGAGCGAATATTGTAGGTGGTCCAAATTTTCAGTCTGAGGGGTCGCAAATAAATGCAGGAATGAGAAAAGTGGATCAACTACTGTAGAGAAAAGGAGAAAAGAGGAGGCAGCGAGGGATTCAGAGGGGAAGAGAGGCTAAGTACATGTTTTGGGAAAATTCAACCAATGAGATGAGGGGAAGTCGGTGGACAAAGAGAGGAGAAGGTCAGTGAGTGTCCGAGGCTACAGGGGCAATTAGACTGAGAGAAGTAGATGGGAACACAGAAAAAAGTAAAGGATAAGCTGGACTGAGATGCTTGGAGTAGAAAGTGGTGAATGTGAAGAGGACTAAAAGAGAGGAATGAGAAAAGGTTGTGGGGTGAGGGGTAGTAATGGGGAGCAGACGAGAAAAGAGCCCGAGTGTGTGTTTTCTGGACTCAAAGCGTGTGATTCAGCCTGGCTAATAAGGAAAAGCTCTCAAGAGGCACTCGTGTGCTCCATCCTTTCCTCCCCCTTGCTCTCTTTCCTTCAATAGACCCTTTCTAGGTCTCTCTTCCCCCTGTTGCACTCTCTTCCTCTCATTTAATGATTTCCGCCTCTCGTATTTGCACAAGTAGTTCTCAATGAAAAATAAATTCCATGCAAAGGACATCCGCCCGCGATAGAGCATGTGCGTGGTAAAAGGACACATGGGCACATGCACTCTTCCTCTTCAAAGGACGAGTGCACGCACGTTCACAGACTCGCTAAACGCTGCTATTGTTCATCTGTCATATTATTATTCATACGTTGATGGTTTTCCCTGATTTTCATCTGTCGTGTGTCTACAGATACCTGTGTGCGCTCGGACTGTGTGTTACTGTGTAACAAGACACAATGTAAATACTGCATGTGCGTGTTTCTGTCATACACTCAGTGTGAGCTTCAGTTTTATTTTCTAGCGCTGAATTTGGGCCCCTTGATGGAGTAGTGTGCAGACTCACCCAAACCTACTGCAGAATTAATGCAAACATGAACAGGAAGCATTTAAACAACAACACATCTCTTTTTTCTTAATTTTTATGTCTTTAACGCATACCTGATTTAAATCCTTCCCATTTTCCAGTCTAGGATGTCAACTTTGCCACCTCTTCCATCGCTGCTGCCTTTCTTTTAGGATGAGGTCGTATGGACCAGATATTGAGAAGCATTTCAGTAAAGTGGCTTTGTGGTGGTTTACACATTCGCCTAAAAACCAAAGCATCCCCGGGAAGAGACACAAATCCCTGTGGGGTTACGTCAGGAAGAGCATCCGGGGTAAAAGTGTGCCAAATCAAACACGCGGAGCTTCCCGCTGAGCGTCGTGAATCAGAGAGCAGCCAAAAGCTGAAAGTGGCGCACGGTGTCAGAGTGTAGGTGGTTTGTGCCAGATGTTTTCCCTCAGAGACCGCGGTTCATTACAGTAGACCTCCATGTTGACAGTGTGACCCGGGGGATGAATTAACAGTGCAAATGCTTGTGGACTTTGCTTTGTGTCGCCTTCAGACTCTGACTCTCACGCCGCCGTGTGCTTTTGGAGTCGTAATCAGAGGACGGTCTTCAGCATGAAAGTCAGATCACACCAAATGCGACGAGGTCGGTGATGAAGCGAGGAAATCACAGAATGCACAGGAACGTGGTGGGAGCAGGACTTGGCTGGGAAACAGCTGGAAGCAGTGCGGAGCTGCACGAGGAGATGTTTATTTATGGCTTCTAAGGCAGGAGTCTGAGAACTTTGTGATCACATTTTTACAGATATTTGAGTCTGATCAGAGACGTTATAAGAGACAGACGTGGCCCCAACAATTCCTGACCTCAGGTACACCTGATGATGCCACAGAGCAAAACTGGAGGTAGACGTTTAACTTCTTAAAATCTTATTTTGGCGTATCGTAAGAAAACCCTTTAATCGGCTTTGTTTTAGATTTAAATGAAGAAAGAACGTGTAGATCAAGCTTCATAAGGACTCTTATAGGCCCGAAGGTCCACCTATGACACACACACACACACACACACACACACACGCGCGTAGGCTTGTCTGGATAATGTTATGCCTGACAATATTGAATCTGTACAGTACTCACAGGCTCACTGATTGCCATGGCGATTGGATGCCAGCCTCCTCTGCCGCTGTGAGCGCGTCTCTTGCACACGCGGGGATTTAGACAGCTAGTCTGATTGATGTCATGGCAGTCGATAGAGTGCTAATTACTCCTCGTGTGCAGATGGCGCCGTATAAGAAGCAGTGTCATATCCTGTCAGCTGCATTTCAAAAACACATGTCACTTCCTGTTAGGCTGTATGGAAAAAGAAAGAAAGCGAGTAGCCTGACAGCTCGTCTGTGTGCCCGCCCCACATACACAACAGCACCCTGTTCCTCGCTCTTTTCATTCACACACACCCTCTCCCTCACTTCCTGCCCCTTCCTGTCTTTCTTTTTTCCCCCCTGTTTCCCCTCTGACCCACCTGCCAGCGTTGGTGATCTTTTGTTGTCAAACTTCATTAGTGGAGATGTCAGCTAATTAGAGCGAAGCTTGGGAGATTAGGAGGAAGAAGATGAAGAGCGAGACGAGGGAGGGAAATGAAGGCAGGGCAGAGGAGATGGAGAGATTAGGATGGAGTGGGAGGGAAGGAGAGATGGATTGTATCAAGCTACAGATGGAAGTGACAGCAGAGATGATTACCTGCATAAACTGAGGAAGGTGAAACGGGGCAGGTGTGAGAAATAGATTGCTGTGGAGATTTACTGTAGGAAATTAGCCACGGCAACGAGAAATGCAAAGAGAAAATTGAATACATCACAAAATGTCAAGACGACAGAGCAGATCTATGTTGAAGTCTCATATCCGTGTGAACGAGATGATGGATAATAACTGACACTGATTAAGCTGTTTGGTAGCGTGCAGGTGAGACGGGAACAGCGGAGTGAAGCGAGCTAACGCATCGACCCGGATCCCTTGTTGTGGTCCGGTTGATCCTTGTAAGACACAGCTGATAACGATCCGGCGCTCTACAACTTGACACCGGGGAGAACACACAGGCGGCACACATGCGTTGAAAGAAAAAGTCTGCACCTCTATCTCGTCATCGTCAGTCAATAAAAAGCGATATTTTCTCTGTTGTGCTGCTTCGGTCTTATCGCCTGCAGTCTGTCAGGTCTTTGCTGAGAGATAATGCGGCTTATTTTTAGGCTGTTTGTTTGTGGGTGCGGGTATTTAAGATACAGAATAATTGCTGTGTAACAAGATGAATTTATCTCGTTTGGTGAAACTTTAGTGAGAAGCTTGTTTTCGGGGTTTGAGCCTTATGGCTGCCTAACGCGGCTGAATGGGACGTCGATGATCATCAAAAGCACGAGGCGCTCATCTGTAACTGAGACACGTTTCTTTGTTTCTGCAGTGATCTGAATCAGCAGAGGGATGCAAACTAAAAATAAGAGATTTTTACAAAGTTTGCACCGTGCCACGAGCTTCTGGATCAGCTGCAGTTTATGTCTTTAAGCTTTATTGATTTTTTTTCATGGCTTTGTGTTTGTGCTAATGAAAGAAAATGCAACAGAAAAAATCTTGGGGTCAGCAGATCTGTGGATGTTTATTTTCATCCTTTTTCATCCAAGAATGCAGCGCTGACAGAATCTGACACACACACACACACACACACACACACACACACACACACGTGTCGGGTATTCATATCTCGTGGGGACCTCTAATTCAGCGGTCCCCAACCCCCGGGCCTCGGACCGGTACCGGTCCGTGAGTCGTTTGGTACCGGGCCGCGAGAGTTGAGGCTCAGGTGTGAAATGTCTGGTTTTCAGGGTTTTTATCGGTTTCCAGCGTCATTTTGTTATCGTTTTTATCGTTGACTCTGTTTTCCTGGGTCTTTTCACGTGTGTTATGAATAAATCTCCTTTTTTTCAGTACCGGTACTAGTTTTATTTCGTTGTATTTATCCGCGACACCTTAAAGGCTGTGAAAATATTGTCGGGCATAAACTGGTCCGTGGCACAAAAAAGGTTGGGGACCGCTGCTCTAATTGACATGATGCTTTCCCTACCCTCTTACCCTAACCATGACCCAACTGTAACCCTATCACTAAAACCACATTTCGAGTGTGAAAAATGCCTTCAAACTTTTTGGGACCAGCATTTTCCTCCCCACAAGTATAGTAATTTCCAATTTTTGATCCCCACAAAGATATGAACACACTCAGACTTTTTTCGTGTCCTTGAGGCCTGGAGTTGCCCACCGCTGCTGTAAAGTATAGCGACATGCATTTTGAGCATTAAACATTCGATTATCTTTAGAGGATTTCAACTTATATCCACTGGATTTGTCCTGAGTGGACCACCTTACTGCCCCGGCTGCTGCACTATTTCCCCCTGCTATTTCAGGGAGCATCTCGCCATGTTATTAATGGAACAGAATTCTGAATTATTAATAGCAGCATTATTAACAGCTACGCCGAGTTTCCGATTCTGATTTTAAACATTTATAAAATTATTATTGGTCTGACAGAGCAAGAGCAGGAGATTGATCTCCCTGTGCTGTGTGTGTGTGTGTGTGTGTGTGTGTGTGTGTGTGTGTGTGTGTGTGTGTGTGTGTGTGTGGGCCCGTGCCCTGCTTTACTTAAATATAGATTAATGAAAACAATATATTTTAGTTGAAAATGTGTTTTGGGCACAGTCTCGTCTACGGTGTGGTGAACGAGCACATAGCAGAGCTGTGCTGCAGTATGAGCCGCTCTCACATGGCGCAGGCGTATTCATGGTTAATGACCGCACCGTAGTTAAACAGTGAAGTCATTCCAGTCTGCGCTCTTTATGGCTCACTCGTTTCTCCACAGCTGATCAATAGCTCCTTCAGGTCCTCTGTGGTCGCGAGCTGTTTGCATACATGTGTGTTTGTCACACTTATTATTTATTCTTCAGCCTGTCCTCTTCCTTTTATGCAGGGTCATAAATCACATGAAGTTCCTGTGTGTGTGTGTGTGTGTGTGTGTGTGTGTGTGTGTGTGTGTGTGTGTGTGTGTGTGTGTGTGTGTGTGTGTGTGTCTGCAGACAGAAACAAATGCTTTGCTCATTCATTGCACATAATTTTCCCTCAGGCCCTCCGTCAATAAAAAGAGCATAAGGTGAGGGACATGGATATATTTGGTGTGCGTGTCATCTGAGTGATGTTAGCTGGTTAGCTACGTATACATCCAGGGTACGTATACCTCCGCCTCTCTATATTTCCTCCAGTTCCTCCTCTTCTTCACAGGAGCACGTGCACTCACGTATGTTTGGACAGATTGATCAAAGAGTGGAGGATAAGTGACGATCTGCCGGGCTCCGTGAGGTTTTTTTACTGCCTTCCATGAGCTGGAATCATATACAACCTTCAGGAAGCTGAATCCTGTCAACATAAAATACACTTTTAACATTGTAGGATATGTTTATGTGATAAAATACATGCTTCAACTCATAAAAGAGAACTGTAAACATTTATTTGAGAGAAGATGATGATGTTTTCATCTCAGTGATGAGTCTAGACTGTAAAACGTGTTTTGCTTGGTCATCAGGTGCAGTTGGCATCTCTGTTCGCTTCTCTTCTTTCACTTCCAAATGTACTCATTTAACAGTGGATGTTATGGTACCTGCTGACACAGCGTTCTTTCACATTTAGGATAGAGTATCAAGTAGAAACACTCCTACACGCACGCACACACACAGACTAGATTGTGTGTCACTCTAATGCATCCTCCTCTGCTGTACATCAGTGCAGCTTTTTAGCATAGTCTCTCCAGTGTCTCCGGTAAGCTGATAAATGACTGACTAATGACTGCATTTAGTGCGCTGGGGATTTGTTTTCTGTTAGAGGTGGACACTGAAGATTTCATCATTACACAAATATCCAGAGAGTTACTCCGACCACTTACGGCGTTACCGCAGATCTTTAATTGGCTCGGTTTTTTTAGGGTTTGCTTAAATCTAATTTGTTCGTCACATCAGATCTTTAGCAGAGACTGTCAGCTGGATCTGCTCAGACTTGTACATGAGACATACAGTACGGTGCAAAAGTCTTGAGCCACCCTTCAGTTTTTGAAGCCAAACTTTGTAAGCTTTTCTTTTAGATGTGGCTTATTTTTCTCTCATTTTCAGTCCAGTCCTTGTACCTGACCATGTTCAGTTTAAGCCACTTAACACTGACCTGCAAGTTGTTCAACCATAACAAGGCTCCTAACTGAGGGATGAACAGACAACTCAGCAAATTACCAGTTTTAAATTAAACCTTTAGGCAGCCGAAAACATAGAATTGGTTCTCATTTCTTTAGCTGACTCTATGAAAGATGTCAGAGAGCTGTTAACAGTAAACTCGACATCTCTCAGCATGGTGTGCAGTGTGTTTAAAAAAAGAACTGAAGAAACTGGACAAATGTTGGACAAATGAAGAGGTGACAGGCCTAAAAGCTGTCTGCAGCTGAAAGGCACATCCTTAAGAATTAGTAAAAACACAAAAAGACGTGAGATGGAGCTGAGAGATGCATCTGGACCTTGAGGTAATCCTATAAATGATTATCAAAAAATGATCTCAGTGGAAGGAGACTGTCAAGGCCTTACTGAGTGACAAAAGAGAGAGAGGTGCAGCGGTGGAGGCTCTGTCATGGCTCGAGCTGCGTTTTTGTCAGTTGTGTTGACGATCTTGTTAAAACTGATGAATTACCAGCACAGAAAAGTACTACCAAATTTTAATCCACCATGTAATACTCGCTGGAAAGCATCTGCCATGATCCCAAACACACCTGCCCGTGCTGTGAAAGCACACCTGGATAGAAACACACCTCAGCATCAGTGAAGCAGCGTGGGTCATCCTACAGAGAACAGAACAAAAGGCGGAAACAGAAGGAGCACGAGTGGAGAGAGTTCAGGCTATGTAAAGAATAAAGGTGGTCATACCAAATATTGGCAGCACATTCTGTTTTTTCCCTTTTATATCTTATTTTCATGTATGTTTACATGAGTAAATTAGGAAAATTTCAGAAAGAATTCAGAAGAATTTATTGATTCCATGTACAGCATCGGTTTATTTCCACTGATAACAAGACCGACCAGAATAACATCTCATTGTGCAACTCTATTAGATAATATATTTACAAATATAATAGAAGGAAAGATAAAAAGTGGGCTGTTAATCAATGATATAAGTGACCATTTACCAGTCTTTGCATCTTATAAATGCCATTATAAAGTGAACAACGATGGACATAAGATTATTTACAAAAGAATAAGAACAGAGAAGACCTTAAATTGTCTTAGAAATGAACTTTTAAAGCAAGATTGGAATATTGTGTATGAACAAACAGAAGTTAATAAAGCTTACGAAGGATTTTTAAGAACATTTAACACATTACTTGATAAAAACTGCCCAGTAATTGAAATCAATAGGAAACACAATTATGCAGGAAGACCATGGATGACAAAAGGACTACAAAATGCCAGCAAAAAAAAGAATACCCTGTATCGAGAATTCATAAAAAAGTGAACAATAGAAACTGAAATGAAGTATAAAACTTACAAAAATAAATTAACTAATATAATGAGATCCTGTAAAAGAGAGTATTACATTAAAAGGTTAGAACACAATAAAGATAACACAAGAGATATATGGAATGTATTAAACAGAATAATCAAAAATGAATCAAGGAATAATGATTACCCTGGGTACTTTATAGAAGGGACAAGAAGTATTAATAACATGGAGGAGATAGTAAATGGCTTTAATGAATTCTTCGTAAACATAGGGCCAAAACTGGCAGAAGAAATAAAGGTTGATGGAATAGAAAGGGACACTGGTGAAAATATTGAAAGGAATAGTAGCTCAATGTTTTTAAGAGCAGTGGAAGAGAAAGAGATTTATGACATAGTTAGAGGACTTAAGAACAAAACCAGTACAGACTGGAATGATATTGATATGGTAACGGTAAAGACAGTTATTGATGGTATCGTAAAACCATTAAAATATATATTCAACTTGTCGTTTCAAAAAGGAGTTTTTCCACAAAAAATGAAAGTTGCTAAAGTTATTCCCATTTACAAAACCGGTGAAAGACATCATTTTACAAACTATAGACCAGTGTCAATACTCTCCCAGTTCTCTAAGATACTGGAAAAACTCTTCATAAAAAGATTTGACAGTTTTGTGGAAAAATATGAATTAATGACAGATAGTCAGTATGGGTTCAGAAACAACAGATCAACAGCTTTGGCACTGATAGATTTAATGGAAAAGATAACGGAATGTATGGATAATAAGAGGTATGCGCTCGGAGTTTTCTTAGATCTAAAGAAGGCGTTTGATACTGTTAATCATGAAATTCTATTAAAAAAACTGGAAAAGTACGGGTTTAGGGGAGTGGTTTTGGAATGGTTAAAAAGCTATGTAGGGAATAGGCAACAATATGTACAAATAAATGAATATAAATCTAATTTGATGGATATAGCTTGTGGAGTACCTCAAGGTTCAGTACTGGGTCCAAAAATGTTTATTATGTACTTAAATGATATCTGCAGAGTATCGGAGATTTTAAAGTTTGTAATATTTGCAGATGACACAAATATACTGTGTTCAGGTGTGGAGTTGCCACAGGTTTTGGAAATGATCACACAGGAATTAACGATATTAAAGAAGTGGTTTGATATAAATAAATTATCATTGAATCTAGATAAAACCAAATTTATGTTGTTTGGAAACCAAAAGAAAAACATCGAAGTAGAAATATGTGTTGACAATGTATATTTAGAAAGAGTAAATGAAATAAAATTTCTTGGGGTGATCATTGACCACAAGCTCTGTTGGAAGCCACACATTACTTATGTTCGGGGGAAATTGGCACGGGGCATTGCCGTCCTGGGGAAAGCAAAGCATATGTTGGATCAGAAAGCACTGCACATTTTATACTGTGCTTTACTACTGCCATATATGAGCTACTGTGTAGAGGTCTGGGGAAACACATACAAAAGTAACACACAAACAATAACTATAATACAGAAAAGGGCCATTAGATTAATAAATAATGTAGGGTACAGGGACCATACAAATGCACTCTTTGTCAAAATGCAAGCTATTAAATTCCAAGACTTGGTGAAGTTTAAAACAGCGCAGATAATGTATAAAGTAAGAAATAAATTGCTCCCCAAAGAAATCTGTAAATTGTTCATAGAAAGAGAAGGTGGGTATAACTTAAGAGGGAAATGGAATTTAAAAATACAAAGTGCTAGAACAACTTTAAGAACTATGTCTATCTCAATTGCAGGAGTTAAATTATGGAACAGTCTAACAGAAGAAATAAAAGACAGTCAAAACATAAAACAGTTTAAAGTAAAATATAAAAACCTAATTTTAAATAAGTATAAGAATGAAGAAAACGGGGTTAACCCAGGACGGTAATGTTGCTGGAAATGGTGTTGCGGTTCTTTTTTGTTTTTTTGTTTTGTTTTGTTTTGTTGTTTTTCCATAACTTGTGTATCTGCAAATATACACATTCTGTATTTTTCATATGAAAGAAACTATACTGTGGTGGGGCTTGCTAATTTCTTGTTTTTGATTTATGTATGTTATGTTTTGTTTTACTTCATATGTTTCATATGTTTCATATGTTGTTTGTTTAATTTAAGACAAAAAAAAATTAAATGAATGAGAGGTAAAACTTGAGGGGGTAGGGACAAATAAGTAAATACTTCAGCCTACTCCTTTTCAAACAAATAATGGAATGATATTTTGTAATGATTGTGAAGGCACATGTTTGAAATGTTTGAAATAAAAATGAACTGAACTGAAAATACGATGAAATGAGGTGGCTCAACACTTTTGCACAGTATGATATCACAGATTTATGAAGAGCTGCACCATTTAAACCACCTAAATATTTTATCTTGTAAAAAATATAGCTTTGAATTAAGATTGCAGCAGTGACCTTGTTTTTCATTTGCCGTTAGAGGCCCTCTCAGTGTCGGCTGAAATTACCTCCTGAACAATGGTTATTATTACGTTCTTTCCCAGGAATTAGATCACTTAGGCCACCTCTTTTCTTCTTTGCCTGCCAGCCAGACTGTCAGCGACCAACTGCAACAAACCTGATATGTGAATAAAAATATACCTGCACCTGCATTTCAAAGACGTTTCATGAACAAGCATCTGGCTTTGGGCTTTTTTCTCTCCATCTGTGTGCGTGAGTGCTGCTGGTTGAGACACATCAAAAAGGAACAGATGTCATTTGTTAATCTGAATGCAGCCATGGCCATGAAACCCACAGAAACTGATGGAAACTTGTGGTCATGGAGCTCGTTTCTCATAATCATTTCTCACTAAAAGTGCATTGAAATTTTTTTCTTTCCATGCTATATTTTTTTACTTGAGTCATTCTGGTCATGTGCACGCATTCATTTAGAATGTATTTTTTACATTATCAAATTATTTTGGAAAGTGTAACCTGCATAACTGTCTTTGCATTAGAATGTGCATGTTCTTTTTGTTTTCATAGTTTAATTTATATTTAATTGTGTTGTGGTTTGCAGCGTTTTGTGTTGTTTCACTTTAAATTTGTTTATAAAGGAAAAAGCTGAAAATTTAAATAGTTAAAAGTTGAAATGTAAATAGTTGTTTTTTGTATTATATGATTTATTTATTACATTTTATGTGGAGTGAATAAATAAAAGTATGTTTACGGTGGCCCCTAGACACAAAACACGTACAAACTCCAAAACATGTAAAAACTCAGAAGCACGTACAAAGTCCAAAACACGTACAGAACACAACAGAAGTGCTCCAGGATGCTAGGGGGCAGTGTTGAGCTTTTGTTACCTCGTGGCTACACAAGCCAGCAAGTACCAACAACCGGATTTGTTGTGTGGTAGTAACAGGAAAATGAACATTTTTTTTAAATTATTTGAATATATATATGAGTGCTTGTGTATAAATACACAAACAATACACATATGCTTTCAATTGTGTAATTTAAGTGATCTAGGTAGCTCTGTTTGGGAAGGTCAATTAACGCTAGAAATGTGTTTTGGAGTTTGTACATGTTTTGTCTCTAGGGGCCACCGCATATATTTATATATAAATATATATAAATAAAACCACTTTTTTACACTAGTAATTCCTTTTGCCATAATTTTATATTGTTGTTAATAATAAATAAATTAAAGCAACAAAACAACCTGAAGAGCCGGTTCGGAGCCGAAAGAGCCGGTTCTCTAAAAATCCCATCGCTAGTTAACAGTGGCTAACAGATGCTAACAGCAGCTAACAGGGGCTAACAGATGCTAACAGCAGCTAACAGATGCTAACAGGGGCTATCAGCAGCTAACAGAGCCTAAATGTAATACTACTGGCAGAGCAGCATATCCTCACTAACTCATCGATGTGTGGCTGTCATCGGTCAGGACTGAGCTTCTCTGGCTCATATTTGACTCCTTCATTAGGTTTTCCAGAGTAAATAAAGCTGGACATTTCTCTTTGATAGAACAGAACTCAGTTCACTGCAACTGGTGACTTTACTGGTTCCAATGGTAAGAAATATACCCAGTGAAACACAGAAGCAGTTTACTGTATAAATTCCATTCTGTTAACATCATTCATCACAAGCACTTTGTATGTCACATGGTTATGAAATCACACTAACTGTTTTTTGACTAAGAAGAAATGTTACACTTCTAGTACAGTGCTTCTGGTATTTGCTGTGTTGTAATTCTGTTTTTCCCACTCCGGCATCATCACTGTGGAATTTATTCCTGCCTCTGTGTCTGGACATATAAGGTCATAATTCTTACTTTTTAATCTATTTTTCTTAGCTGCGTCAGAAGACAATGGCTCATTGACGGGCTGATCTGAAAGGGCAGACAGCAAAGCAATGATTAGTCCGAAAGAAGTCTACAAAAGCATTCTTTTGAAATAAACATGCATGTATGCTTTCAGGGGTGCTTAATATTTAGTTTGTGCAATTATGAGAATATTTGAGATTTCTCACCTGGTTCAAAACCTAAAATAAGAAAATCCCAGTAAGCTAGAATAAGCAGTTTGAAGCTTTACAGAAGCACACATACTGAAATGTAGATGGGACCAGAATCCATGCATGATCTCCCAGGTTTTGTTCAAAGGAAGCCTTGAGGTGAAAGTGAGTGTGCTGCTATTTTTCGGACTTTTTAGAAATCACCTGATTTTGCATCAGTGCGGGTTTTTTCTCCTCGTACCATTTCAGTTCATGAAATTGCAAATTGTAGTCCTGATGGTGCATATGGGTACATATGTGTATGATATGACTTTCTGTATTTCCATTACGCACGGGTGAGTGAGTCTGTGTGTGTGCCTGAGCCCAGAGTTCAGTGTTGATATGCTGCATATTTCCTGTGCTGACAGAGAGAAAGCATATTCATAAAATGATTGATGTTTTTGTTTTTGCAAGAGAAAAATAAAAAAAGATGGAAAAACAGATACAGATGTAGAAAGTGACAAAGATCAAAATATTGGTCCTTGGAAGTGTGCTCACAGAAACTGAAGATATGCTTGCATGTACCCAGCTGGCTCTGTCTAATTCCTCTGTGACGCTGACCCGTTCTAGTGGACTCACTTTCAGTCAGGGAAGAAAATTGTTTGGTCGCAGGAAGAAAAGTAACTCAGAGGACGTGGCCACACCGAGGTCCCACTCCTAGCTTGTTACAGATGCCTGGCCAAGACTGTATTAACTCATCGTAACAGTTTACACAAATAGGCTTAACCGTATGAACGTTATTTTAACCAAAACCGTTAACTTTTCCAAATCTCAACAAAGTAAAATATGTCATTCATCAGTGCAGACGTCTAAGATCGCACCGCCTTAATCAGTGTGTTGCACACACATCATTGCTTGCTGGCTAGCCCCTGTGCTTCGTGGATAGTGAAATGTGAGATCAAAAAATGTGGGGTGTCTGTATCTCAGGTGGTAACCACTGGCTACTAACCGGAACCAGCCAGTGGTTGGTGGTTCGATCCCAGTCTCCTCCAGTCTGCATGGGCAAGATACTAACCCCATGTTCCCTCCGATGCATCCATCGGAGTGTGAATGTGTATGAATGTTAGATAGGGAGCACTTAACAGTCTGTGTGATTGGGTGAATGAATTCGTTGTGTAAAGCGCTGAGTGCTCAGAGTAGAAAAGCGCTGTATAAGAACCAGTCCATTTACCATCAAGGGGGTAAAGGGCCATCTCAGGGTGATAAGCAACCACATATCCCCGGCCAACCTCAACTGTGACTTTTTATTTGACGAATTTAAGAAAAATCCAATGTAGCCACTTAAAACTGCCCCTCAGCCTAAATCCACAGTGTCCTTGTTGTTGCAGCACATGTAGCGTCCCCACTGATTTTCCCTTTTCTGCTACAGGTTAACGTGTGAATGCTTGTCAGTGCTGTATTTCTCTCCAGTGTAACAGTGTCAAATCTCATTTTCTCAGCTGAGATTAAATTAAATTAATATTGTACTTGTAGCCGGACTAGAAGACAAGTGTTCATTTGGGATGGTGTGTTTTTCCTCATTGATCATCAGGACGGCCATCTGATGATGATGATGTCTTTATCCTGTCTTCCTTCTCTCACCCCACCCGGTCGCTGCAAATAGCCCCGCCCCTCCCTGAGCCTGGTTCTGCCGGAGGTTTCTTCCTGTTAAAAGGGAGTTTTTCCTTCCCACTGTCGCCACAGTGCTTGCTCATAGGGGGTCATATGATTGTTGGCTTTCTCTCTGTATGTATTTGTGGTGAAATTAAGGCACAACGGGACCACAGATCTGCATTTTGAGCCATCTTTATTCACCTTTGTCACACCACCACAACAACTCCTGAGTCCCCGTGTTTTAACATGGTAGGCGTGATTGCGGATGCCGTGCAGGTGCGTCCACACGGCACCGCAAACCACGCCCCACCACAGTATTATTGTATGATCTACCTTACAGTATAAACCAACTGTTGTTGTGATTTGGTGCTATATAAGTAACATTGACCTGAATTGAACAGGCTATTGTGTTACATTAATGGAACTTCTGAGAAAGTGTAATAACTGTATAATTCAGCAGTTTGTGCTTATACAAGCCTGGAAGCATCAGAATGAACACGAAACAGTTCTTATAGTTTTGTATGTTATAATTAGTTTTTATTTTATTTTGACTTTTTGTTTTTAATTCAGTTTTGTTTCAGTTTTGTTTCCAGAGCAGATTTTCTTGTTTCTGTTTAGTTTTTATTATTTTCAGTCTTAGTTTTAGTCTTTTCCATATGGAGAGAATTTGTCAGATGCGAGATTTAAGAAAGAATTCTTACATTTAAGAAATGTAAGAAATGTGTTATTGTAGGGTCTACCTTACAATATAAAGCACCTTGAGGCGACTGTTGTTGTGATGTGGTGCTGTTTGAATAAAATAAAATTGAATTGATGTCATTTAGTGTTATATGTATTGAGTCACTCCATCTCAAATCATCACATAGACTGTATTCTGCTCGGCCACCTCTGATTTACCTGGAAATTGTACAGTATATATATAATGGTTGCTGATGAGTTTTTGCTTCATACATCAAATACTTAATCAAGATATTTACCTTTTTTTTTTAATGTCCATCAATCCAGTCTCAGGTCTTTGTTTTCATACTGAGCTAATATTCGAACATGAATATCTTACATGGAAAAAAGAATAAAACCGATGATGTAAAGTTTCCTGAAATTCTACTAAAACTGACAGAAGGAGGCTGGTGTAGTGTTTGTGAATAGGAAATCGTTGCATTTCAGAGTAATTCAAAATAAAAGTACTTTTTGACATTAAATTCTTGGTCACAAAAATGAAGAAGGAAAACTTTTCATTCAGTTTCTGAGTTGGATCGGCAAATGTGACAAATTGTAAAAAATAAAAATAAAAAATCTGTTTTTTGCGAGTTGAAGAAAATTCTGGAGTTTCCAGATGGTGCTCTAATTATAACTGAGAAAATAATTTTGTTAAATATATGCATGTTTTTTCATATTGGGATCCACTCTGTAGGCGTGCAAACAGCCTCAGAGGAGTCTCATAATTCAGGTTTCAATACAGTATTAAAAGCGCGACATGCTAAAGGCGGGCTGAGCATTCACAATAAAAACATCTGTATCCAAATCTCAGACTAACATTTCTGACTTATGAGAAAACTCGAATCTGTTTATTGAACTTTCTGACAAATTAAGTTAATTATCAGTTTGTGCATATGAATTTGTATCATTTTGCCTAAATGTGGCATTTTTGTAAGATTTATTCTGGGTTTACAGAAAACACACTGATGAAGAAATCTCCAAAACACACTCAAACTCACGTACTGAGTGTGATACAGTTGGCAGTACAGGGTTAGCATCCATACATCCCACAGTTATGCTCATTATTTTCCAATAAGAATCTCTTACTCTGTTATGTTGGCATATCTGTTTGCAATAATCATCTAAAGCCTTGTTTCCTTTTGCTTTTGTTTTCTGTGTGTGTCTGTGTGTGTGTGGCAGTATGGACCGGATCCAGCAGCTGAGACGAGAATACCAGCAAGCTAGAAGAGAAGGAATGGTGCCGCCATATGAAGAGTTGGACCCACGACGCAGAGGCCATGAAAACGACCCACACAGGGTAAGCAGCACAGTGATGCACACACACACACACACACACACACACACACACACACACACACACACACACACACACACACACACACACACACACACAGAGATCACAGTGCTGTGTGTGTGAGGTTTCTTATTCTCTATCAGAATGATCACTGCTTTTATTGCGCCTGTCAAGTGATGAAGGCCCTTTAGCTGTCAGTCGCAAGGTGCTCTTTGACGTGAACGGCTCCCGTGGGCATTGAGCCGATGGGACTGATATGATCCACTTTTCACGAGGATGACACACACGGAGGAGATAAGTAGAGGTTTTATGCGCTTGTCGTTCGGCAGGTAGTGTTTTTCAAATCACAAATTCACATCCAGGCACGATCACGTCTGCGCTCAGATTGGCTGAGTCACGCTGGAAGACGCCGAGGAGCACGTCTGCGATGCCGTAATAATGTTAAATTATTAATGTGCTAACAAGAACTCAACCTCCCACGTTAGCACCAGGTGTCACCCTGCAATGACTGCGCTTGCCACCGTTGCAAATGAAGCGCATGCAAATATGTTGTGGACTGAACAAAGCTGCTGGTTTAGACTATACGGTTCTGCTTTCTTTCCTGCTCCTTTAGCTCCTTGTGCAGTAACTGTCTGATTATACAGGTGCTGCAAGTTTTAACAGTTTAACAAAAATAATAATAATTTTGATCCTGCAAAATCAGCTGCATGTTTCAAATGAAAGAGGCCTAAATGAGTAGATTATTTTAACTAATACTCACAACTAATGTCTGGATGAGTAAACCTGAGATCCCAGAGTGAGCTCAGTGGATCGCGTCCCCGACTGCTGTTACTAACATCCAGAAACACGACGCACAGAGTGGGAAACAAGCCAGAGGCCCGTCGCTGGACCGAGGAGCTGAAATTAATCTGCTATAACAAACGGATAGGTTTATTGCAGCAATCACAGTTTAACTGCCGGACCGTGAACTCCTCGAGTCTGCTCATTGAGGCCGAGTCAGAAGCTTTACTTCTGTGTACACAGACGCTGTCAACATTCATTACAGCCAGCTTAAAACATAAAAAGGATAATTAATACATGCAGTCGGGCTGGGCGATGTCACGACTACGAGGTGACACATTAACCACATCTGCGTGTGGGTGTGTGCGTGGGAAAATGTAAAGATCCGGGCGGTATTGCGTTTGGCACCGTCCCCTATGGGCGGCGCGGCGCTGCAGTGGTTAGCGCCGCTGCCTCACAGCCGGGTTTGAACCCGCTCATCATCCGTGGCCTCTCTCCCCGGAGTGTGCCTTCTTCTCGCTGTGCCTGTTTTCCAGTCCGTTTGCAGCTTTAGTTGGACAGACGCTTTAGGAAATGCCCAGGTGGATCATTTGGAACAAAAACAAGCTGATAATAAAAGTTTGTTTTAAAGTTATTTTTTAGAAATCTGTGACTTTTTAAAGTAATGAAATTACCATGATTGATTAGGAATTTGATCGCCTGTGTCACTGCATCTAAACAGCTTGCTTATCCAGACTTATGCTCGGCTCCCGCTTTAATTCACATCTAAAAGTAATTTGGTTTGTGACCCGCCGGGGGCAATCGTCTTTCCCCTCCGATCGATAGCCTCGCATTACACTCTTCCCTGCCTCCAAATAAGAAAACTTTGTCGCCGTTTATATCGCAGAGCGTGAGAGCAATTAGCATGCTTCAGAGGTGCAAATGAAGTTTGAAGTGTGAAAGTTGGAAGGAAGACCAGTAGCGGTTGCCACGGCACCTAACGAGCCTCTCTCATTACAGATGATGCATTTATTAATTAAAGCATAAGCGATTTTTTACCTGACTGGCTCTCTGTCGCATGATTGGGGAGAGAATAATGCTTATGGAGGCGAGCTGGTGGCTAATTCAGCTCCACTTCTCTTGGTTTGTTTTTCTTCGTCTGATGTGTGTTTTTATAGGATTGGCTGAGTGGCTTTGAGAAGTAAACAAAATGAAAAGTAAAGTGTGGAGCGGCCGAGACTAAAAACACTGATAAAGGCAGAGAGAGAGAGAGAGTGCCCATCTTGCATTTTTGCCACAGTGGGCTCGACGTGTTTCCTCTTCTCCTTTTTCCCCCTATGGCTCCATTACCATTTCACTGATTCATGGTTATGGGTTAGCTGTCTCCGCTAGCAAAATTATGTTTTGCTAAAAACAATTATCAAGCAACAAAAGCCACACCACAAGTGAGCGCATTGTGTGTGTGTGTGTGTGTGTGTGTGTGTGTGTGTGTGTGTGTGTGTGTGTGTGTGTGTGTGTGTGTGTGTGTGTGTGTGTGTTTTGGAAGACAACAACAGACTTTCTCCCTAAGGAGACGGGGAACTAAATCAACAGGGCGCTGTTGTGTTGTCCCACACACACACATTTACACACAGTTATTCACACAGAGTACTGTACACAAGCCAATTGTTATGGTGGGTGGTGTGACACCGACTTTATTATTAGATTAAATTATAATGAGCAACCATCAGATAGTTTTGCCGTACTTTGGGTTTACATATGCGTGCTCATTTACAGTCAGTCGTTTAATTACTAATGTTGTTTTGTTATGTGAGGCAGAACAAAACGACCTCAGGTTTCAAATTTAAATCTGCCTACTCACTGAGCTGGTTTGTTTTCCTACCGGTGTAACCTCATCGCCGTATGGCGTTATTTTTGTGCCACTATTCTGAGCGCACGTAAAAAAAAATTTGAGCGCACGTAAAAAAAAAATTGCAGGTGCAAGTGTTGCATTTTGAAGAGAAATTTATTTTGAGCGAAGAAAAGCTGAATTTGAGTGAACAAAATTCATTGCTGCATGCAAAAAATGTATTTCAGTGTTTGCTGTTATCCACGCACACACACACACACACACACACACAACAGCAGCCCCTCTCGCTCAGTTTTTGCATTTGCGCTCGCTCGCAATGTGTTGCTCGCGCTCTCAACATTTCTGCCCGTGCGCGCTCAACTCTTTGTGTACACCGTTATATTTGTGCCACAAAACCAGCCAATCACAGACTTGGATGCAAAAATATCTGATTGGCTGTTCTGGTCTCCAATCAGCTCGAAATGACGAAATGCAATATCCCAGAATCCATTTCATCCAAAACTCAAAGGAGGCAGTGGCGGAGGAACACAGAGTGGCGGAGTTTGAAATATTACTCTGTCTGGGTCACAAAATAAACTTTTAAGATATTTTCATGCGAGAATGTTGCTGTGTAAACTTCAAATGTCTGCTCGATTCATCAAGACATCACATATTTGCAAAAGTGCTCTAACGTTTTCGGAGATGCCTGTTGATGGAGTCCATCAGCGAATAGTTTCAATTCACAGGTGCAGCAATTCTTTAACACGCGCACGTAAATTCTGCAGATTTCATTTTTGTGTCAAGGTCAGACCAAAATCAGTAACGACTTCATGTTACCCACAAGGTTTTTATGGATCATCTTCAATCTTCACAACAACACATTTGGCTTGGGGGGACACGAGTACCTTTGTTAGCTAGGTTAGCACCTTCATTGTTAGCGTCCAGGGTCAAAGTTGACCTTGGAAAAATCCATAAGGAGTAATATGTCATATGAAAGGGCGTGAGGAGAGCTGTACAACAGACTTTTTATTTTTCCAATACAACGCCCTATGATGGCACAATCACACCATAACATCAAACATGAAGTTTTAGTTTCACCCGTGTCCTTCGGGGTGTACTCTGAGTGTGTTTGCTGTGTAACAGTGGAAATACTGACAGCTGTCACTGCTTTAATGATAACAAACTGTTGGATTATAAGACAAGCTGTGACTCCTCTGCGCTCCCAATAAAGCAGCTCATTGTAAAGCATCACTGCTTTAAAAGTGGCCAATCACTTTTGACGTAAATATAATTCATATAAAGGTCCGATCCTTCATTTAGAGGCAAACGGGAGACCGGAGATGTGGGCAGGATGGCCTCTGTGACCTGTGATGTAACCTGGATTTAATCCACGCTTTGGAAACGTGCTGTAACATTTTTAAACCACCTGTAAATGTAACATGTAGCCAGTGCAGCTGCGCTGAAACAGCAGCGATGTGAGAAAGAGTGGGTGTGGACAGGCCTGATAAAGGGGTGGATTACAGTCTGCAGTCCTTCCTGTATTCTGATATTTTTTATATTTATATTAGAAAAGGGCACAGCCTCTGCTGGTTTGATGCTCGTTTATCACCATAATCTCGTGCTTTGTCCATTCTGTGGTTCTAAACACTATTAATTTATTTCCATATTCTTATAAATGTTATTCATGACTATGAGGTAAAACGAAGAAAAATCCCCCGCTGCTGACCTTTCCCCCTCAAACAAACACACTGATTCGTTTATCTGCACAAATTTGTATCTTTGTCGTCCTTTCTGTTTCTTCCTTCTCGTTCGTGTAACGTCTAAAATTGTCCGTTTCCTGCCGATCGTCCCCGCTGTGCCGGTGCAAATGTGCTTCCTGAAGCTTGACATTTGCAGAAGTTTGTGCTAAATTTGACAAAGTCCTCTATTTCCTGCACTCCCTGAAAATGCCTGTCAAATTCTGTAACCGCTGAGCTCATCCACTTCTCTGATGATGACTCTATCCTCTTCGTCACAGTTGCTAGGCAATGCGATTCACTTGCATTTGCCTTTTTAATTTCGTGTTCGTTGCGCCGACTTGACAGGCTTGAGTTGCAGCTGTAGCTGCATTCTTGTGTGCGAGCTGAACTTCAGCTTCATCTTATTAACCGTGCTGGGGCGGAGGGAGCCGTCCACTCTGGATTTGGGGTATTTTGAGGTCTGTTGGTGTTAAAGTTTTTTTGCCAGAACAGCAGATCGATTTTCTGCCTTTGATCAAACCGAACAGCAAGTCCTGTTATCGGTTAGACGTTTAGCTTCTTTGTAGGTTTATTTCTTTACTTTCCTTTGAATAGAATTATTTGCAGGTAATATTTAAAGGAGAGGTCACTGTTACCTTTAACAGCTTCAGCGAGACACATGGAGCAGATTCAGTTTTATTGTTATTGGCAGCAAAGATCAAAAGTGAAAAAAGCTCATGAAAAATTGCTCATCTATGAATGTTGCCCGTGCACGTGTATAATAGGACTTTTTATCATATCCTGTTGATGCAGCCCGAGTTCCCTCTACTCTTAGAACCATGTCCGGTCCTGTACATAGACAGGGGCGTCTGTGTGTGTCTGTGTGTGTTTGTGGGTGTGGGCGAGCGTGTTTTGTGCGATTGTTTGTCTTTTTTGGTTCAAGGTTCCAGTCCTCTGAACTGCCTCCAGGATTTTCTCCAACCTCGTCAGAAAAAGGCGCACCATTGTGTGATTCACAGTAGAATTTGGGAAAATCCCAGCGCAGTAATTCCCAGAACCTTTCCCACATAAAAACACATCTTGTTTTTTGGCCCATCCTACGTTCACTCTGTCTGCCGCTTTCTCACTTTTACTTATTTGTCTGACACCTCGACTCTTGTTTGTAGCATCAGGTGGGAATTAAACCCACCGTCCATTTCAAAGAAATCAGGAAGATTTGGGCAGTTTGGGGTTTTCCCCACATTTAACCTCCAAGTTATCCTGAGCCTGTCCTTAGCAGACAGAAGCTTTAAACAGGTCACAAACGCTGGGACGTAGACACACATTAACAACCTTTTTCACCGTGTTAAGACACTTTAATGGCACGATGTGGGAAAATGTGTCACGTTAGTCACGAGTTTCAGACGCCTGACTAACATAAACACAGTTTCCCTGCTGTGGAGGCAGCGTGAACAGAGCATGTTAGTGAAATACTTCCTCCCAAGTTTAAAGTGTTAATAACAGATCTCTGCTTTCACACGTAAACGTTTATAAATCCCACTTTCTGTGATCCAGGTCCATCAGGAAGACCTGCAGTCAGTCACCAGTCGGCCTGTTACATGTTCAAGTCACCCAGGTTATTATAGGAAACTAACCTAGATGAGAAAATATTCTAGTTGACTAAAATAAAAGTTATATAGAAGCATAGAGAGGGAGTGGTGTTAAATCTCTGCCATGTTTTTATTGTAACATCTGTACCAGTTTTCTTAATCCTCACCTCTGACATGTCTCCCACACAATAACAATTCAAATGACTAAAACTAACTAAAAAACAAATAAAAAATTTTCAATCAATTAAATAAAATCCACTTTGTAAACTGAGCTGAATTAAAAACAAAACATCAAAAATAAAAGAAAAACTAATTATGATAAATGGACTGATTCTTAGGTATTAATGTTTTACTCGAACACTCAAAGCGTTTTATCAAATTTTATCTCCAAATGAAACTTCAGATTTTGGCCTGATGAATAAATCACAACCACCAGAATCCAACATCGAGTCCATCGTGTCGTCACCCTTCAGAATTTTGTGTTTGTCCTTTCACAGTCGTGTCAGGGCATGACTCTGTACTAACACACACACCTTCCCTTTGGGACCTTGAAACGCTTCATTTTAGAAATTATAAACAGGAAATGTTCGTGTTTCCTTGAGTGTTGTATAGGAGATACATATATAGGAGAACGGGATTAAACCCCAAACCTCTGTTAGTGAGAACGAACAGCACTAAACCTTGTAGCAGAGAGTCGGCAGGGTTAAGAGAGATGCTCGGAGCTCCTCATCCCTCCTACATCTTCTTCCTCCTAATATAATTTTCTATCACATTCAGTTCGGTTCATGGCCTTTGAGCATGTTTTCTCTCTAAACCTCAATATTTCCCTTTTTTCCACTTTAATAAGAGGTGCATCGGTTTTTTTTTCTATTAAATATGACATTGAGAAATAAAATGCTCTTGTCGGTGGGTTGAGTTGATCAATAGGTCCATCTATTTAGACTCATCTCCAAGCAATTGGACACGGTGGAATATGGAAACACAGTTGTGCTGTTCTGCATCCTGACTGAGCCACGGCTAAGTCCTGATACCTGAACGCTGCACTGCTGCTAGCAGACACTGTGATAACTGAAGGAAAGGAGTTTAAGGGGGTGTCGTTTCTACATCTGCACGAATAAATCCACATCAAAAGACATGCACGGAAAATAACGTGCATGCATCGATGCCAAAAATCTATATTCAAACATGGAAAAAGACATAAGTAACACATGCAGGCAGTTTCAGGAGCAGTCGTGCTATTGCATGCTGCACATAGACACTCTGCCTAGTGCTTATATTAAAACCACAGGTGGTTTTCTCTTGGAAAAACACATAAAGTGACGGACAAGAAGCCGCTGGAGAGGACGCGGAGACCACGGTAAAAAGCTTCATCAAAACCCACCTGAAGCTGCCGGAGGACACTGTGAAGAACATCGTCTTCGATCGGGTACATCGCCTCGGCCCCATTCGGGCTACGGCCGGGAGACCACGTCCTATCGTGGCCAAATTCGGCCACTTCAAACAAAAGCATCATGTGAAAAGCCGCGGCAGGGAATTAAAAGGAACGGACTTCAGCGTGAACGACCAGTTCCCCAAAGAGATCTTGGAACGACGCAGGGTCCTCTTCCCAATCCGACGCGGCTTCATCCAGAAGGGCTCCCGCGCTGTCATCGCTGTGGACCGGCTGTACGTGGACGGACAGCTCCACCGCGACCCCAACATCACTCCGTGGCTGTATTAACCTCACACCAGATAAGAATCAGCTACACCATTTCCCTATCCACTCACACTAACTTGCATTAACATCTGTTTAACTTACCAGTATCAAATCGCATCTTAAAGTGTGATTTCATAGCAGAATTAACACCGTCACTCTCCGTCAGTGATTTAATTGGAATGTTTACGTTTTGTTTCTGTTTTTTTTTCTTCTCGTTTTTTTTTTTTTTTTCCTCCTCTCTTTTCCCCCTCTTGGTTTTATGCTGCTCACCCCTGTCCTTGGTTTCTTTCTTTATTCCTTTCACTGCCTCGATCACCTGCTTCGACACTCATCCACAAACATCCTTTATTTCGACACATACGCACCATGCGCTCAACGGCAGCACATTTACATCAGTCAGACAGCGCACACAGTCATATAAGATACACACACACTTAAGCCAAGCCTACTCATATTAGTAACTATGCATACACAAAGTCAGACTCAGGGAGCATCTCGCCACACATTTTTTCTCTCTCTCCTTCTCTTTATTTATGAACAAGTGACGTACTCTCTCCACCTGGCTAAGCGACGCACACAGCATACATCCCTAGTTATACACAAACATCTATGGGTACACTGAGGTTCATTACATGGAATATAAATGGAGCTGGCTCCAGAGAAAAGAGGTTAAAAATATTTAACCAACTCAAAAAACTACAGGCAGATGTTGTCCTATTACAAGAGACCCACAGACCTCTTAGAGGTTCGAATGAACTTAAAACACCTGAGTTTCCTAATGTGTTCTCAGCTTGTTATAATTCTAGACAAAGGGGAGCAGCAATTTTAATACATAAAAATATTAATTTCACAGTACTCGATACAGTTATAGATCCAGAGGGCAGATTCTTAATCATTAAACTATCTATACGTGATAAAAAGCTATGTATTGCAAGTGTATATGGTCCAAATGTTGATGATCCCTCATTCTTTCACGGTTTTTTCAGTGCACTCTCTGAACACTTAGATGGCACACTTGTTCTTGGAGGTGACCTCAACCTTGGACTAAATGAAGACATGGATAGGCTCAATACAGCGGGAACTCAGCGTAATTGGCAGTCCACAAATATAATCAAACAATATATGAGCGACTTTGGTCTTTGCGATGCATGGCGCTCCCTTCACCCCACCAGTAAGGAATATACTTTTTTTCTCACATGTCCATCACTCCTACTCTCGTCTGGATTATTTTTTGGTCAGCAGCTCACTGCTGTGTGACATTTCAGACACTGAGATTCACCCTATAGCTGTCAGCGATCATGGTCCTGTATCTTTAACACTAATGCACAAGAATAATACTACGCCAAGAAAAAACTGGAGATTTAATATATCACTACTTAAAGATGAAGACTTTATTAAATATTTTAAAAAAGAGTGGACTTCATATTTGAACTATAATGACACTCCCGAAACATCAGCTTCTGTTCTATGGGAAGCAGGGAAAGCTGTGATGAGAGGTAAAATAATTTCTTTCTCATCACATAAAAAGAAAAAAGAAAACAAAAATATTCAGGAATTAGAAAAAAACATCAAATCACTAGAAGAAGCCTACGCGTCCCACCAAGATCAGGAAACATTGAACAAAATACGCAAAACAAAACTAGAATTAAATGAGATAATTGATAAAAAAACAAAATTCTTAGTACAAAGACTACGCCTACAAAATTATGAACATGGTAATAAATCCGGTCAATTTCTAGCAAACCAGCTAAAAATAAATAAAGAAAAAACAACTATATGTGCTGTTCAAGATTCATCTGGGAACACATTATATGAACCGATACAAATAAACAACATTTTCAGGGATTTCTATAAAACGTTGTATTCACCACAAATAAACCCATCTAAAAAAGAAATTGATCAGTTTTTGGACAACATAACTCTTCCAAAATTATTGGACACTCAAGCAATGGCACTGGATTCACCACTGACACCAGGTGAACTCCAGGAAGCCCTGATAAGTATGCACAATAATAAGGCTCCAGGTCCAGACGGCTTTCCTGCAGAATTCTACAAAGAATTCTGGTCGATTCTAGCACCAGTTTTCTACAGAACGTTGTTGGAAATTAAAGAAAAGGGCAGACTTCCATCAAATATGAATTCTGCAAACATTAATCTCCTGCTAAAACCAGGCAAAGACCCTGTATATCCCTCAAGCTATCGTCCAATATCCCTTATAAATGTAGACCTTAAAATAATCTGCAAAGCTCTCTCAAAGAGACTGGAGAAAATAACCCCCCTCTTAATTCATCCTGACCAAACTGGTTTCATAAAAGGTAGGCACTCATCAACAAATACACGTAGATTACTTAATTTGATAGACTACTCATACAGTAAAAACCTAGAAACTACAATATTCTCTTTAGACGCAGAAAAAGCATTTGACAGAGTTAACTGGAAATTTCTATTTGCAACTTTACACAAATTTGGTTTTGGATCCTCTTTCATAAACTGGTTAAAAATATTATATAATTCCCCAACAGCTTGTGTTAGAACAAATGACCAGACATCCTCCAGCTTCTGTCTCTTGAGGGGCACCAGGCAGGGATGCCCACTCTCCCCTTCACTATTTGCAATTTTTATTGAACCACTAGCAGCAGCAATTAGACAGAATTCAGTAATTAAGGGCATAAAATGCAAGAACGTGGAACATAAAATCAGCCTTTATGCGGATGATGTGTTACTCTTTCTCCAAAATTCACAAACCAATATCTCTGGGGTGATTGAATTGATAAACTCTTTTGCAAGAATATCAGATTACTCAATTAACTGGTCAAAATCTACAGTCCTACCGATTAATTGCTCCTTCCATAATTCCTCTTCTACACCACTGCAATCGGGAAATATAAAATATTTAGGTATTAATGTTTCTCCCAAGCTTGCAGATCTAACTAAATTAAACCATATCCCACTTTTAAAGAAGGTAGAAGATGATCTGGCTAGATGGAAATGTCTACCCATATCACTCATGGGAAGGGTTGCCGCTATAAAAATGATGGTCTTACCAAAAATAAATTATTTATTCTCAATGATCCCAACTAAACCGCCACAAGATTGGTTCAAATCTCTAGATTCATGTATGTCCAAATTCCTTTGGAAAAATAAACCCCCACGTATAAGCTTAAAAACACTACAAAAGACCAAGGATAAAGGAGGACTAGAACTGCCTAACTTTCAGCACTACTTCTTAACCAACAGGCTTCAGTTTATCTCAGGATGGCTAAAACACACCCTCTTAGATGAACCTTGGCTAGATGTAGAACAAGCACTCTGCAATAATCTAGAGATCTCAGACCTACCATTTATCAGCTCAAACATCCAACGACATGAATGCTTTAAAAGCATCAACATCAGCTCTTCTCTGACAGCATGGTGGGAGTTTCTAAAATTGACGGCGTCTTCATTAATCCCATGCAAACGTACACCTATCTGGAACAACCCTGACATATTACAAAACAATAATATGATAAACTTTTCAGATTGGAGTGATAAAGGAATCAAATATTTAGAACATATACTAGAAGGAACAGAATTTATTTCATTTGACGGACTAGTTACACAATATGGGATCAACAAGAAAAGATTTTTAGAATATCAACAAATTAAATCCATAGTAAAAAAGAAATTTAAACCGGGTCAAGTTGAACTACAAACACCACCAAGTGTGGTTCAATTTCTTACTCTTAAACCCCCCAAATTACTATCCAAAATATACAGAATGCTTTCTAAAACAGATGAATCAATATCACTTCCTATTGCAAAATGGGAAGCGGATTTATCAGTTAACTTAGACCTAAACTTCTGGTCTCAGATTTGCTTAAAAACCTTTCATCTAATTAGAAATCCCAGTCTTCAATTAATTCAATACAAAATATTACATAGAGTACACTATACAGGTCATCGGATGTTCAAGATGGGCTTTACGTCTACCAACAACTGCTCACACTGCCAAACCAATTCACCGGACAATTATATCCACGCTCTTTGGTTCTGTCCACCAGTTCAGAAGTTTTGGCGCGAGATATGTGAAGACTTATCGAAGTGTCTGAAATGTAACATTCCAACTTCCCCCTTAGTGTGTTTGTTGGGCAGCTTAGATAATGTCACTTCAGAAAAGAATATCGCCCATATGGTTTTCACTGCCCTATGCATAGCCAAGAAAACTGTCCTCATGAACTGGAAAAATAAAAATAATCTTAATTCTAACCAATATAGAAATTATCTATTAGATTACATTAGTCTTGATACAGCCTCTGCCACCACATCAGATCAATTGCTCTGGGCTCCTTTGATCAGCTCCATCACCTAGTGGGGGTGGGGGGTCATAGTTTGGTCCCGCCTTCACTGTTGTGATTGGTGTGGGGGTAGGGACAGGCTTAGGGCGTCGGGGGGTTCCCCGGAGGCATCTTCCTTGGGGGGCTCAACCCGGGGTAGCGGTCATGTCTGGTTAGGGGCTCTGTTGGCTCTCCGGTGACTGTTTCCTCGCGGCTGCGTGCAGCGGGGCTAGGGGAGGGTCTGTGCTGACGGACGTGGGTTACTGACCTGGTAGCCTGGCTGCCCCTGGGTGGGTCCGGGATGGGCGTGAGGTTCTGGGGGCGCTCCGTCTCTGGGCTGGGACCCGGACTGGGCCTCGGGGCCTTGGGTCCTGGTTGGTGTGTTGCCGGGGTTGTGGGCGGGTGGGTGCATGGGGGCCCAGCCCTGGAGCAGGGTGCCGCCGGTGCGTCGAGCCACCTGGTGGGCTCTTCAACTGGTGGGGGAGATTGTCACATCTTGCAGGAGCTTTCCTCTCCTCAGGAGCTCCCTCTGCAGGAGGGGGAGATACAGGAGAGGTGGAGGAAGATCTCAGCCTGGGTGTTTATTGTCTTATGTAGTCTGGAAGATGAGTGGATGGTGGGGTGGGTGCAGTTTTCTCTGTGGTGGGGTTGGGTGGACTGTCCCGGGCTCTGTGGGGCCGGGCGGCGCTGCTGCACTGGGCCCGGTCTGGATGGGCCTGGGCCCCCTTTTCCTGGCGGGTCGCGGAGTATGGGGGTGCCTACTGGGGTCAGCGGGGGAGCTGGCCCCAGGGAGGGGTCACTTGCCCCTCCCTTCCTTCCCTCCCCATCTCCAGCTGCCTCCCTCTTCCCGCTCCACCACAACCACTCACACATGCAGGGCCTTGGAGTAGGGGTATGTCACCAGGGTGCAGAGGAGGCTACCCCCCCCTCTGTCCCCTTCTGGCTGCCTCTGCCTCAATTTTATCCCACAACTTAGACATTCACATTACTCACACTCTCATTACACATACATATAGGATCTTGGGGGTGGGCACGATACACGGAGTCCAAAGTACCATCAGGGTGTACACCCCACCCCTGGCGTCGTTGCCCACCTCTCAATTTTAAATACACGTAGACATTGAGGGCTAGCAGGAGGGACCATGCGCTTACCTGCTGCTCTCTGGCAGGTAGCTCCATGCCCTCCTGGGTTTTAAATGCACCTTAGAACACACATGCATCAACACTACAATGAGCGGGTGGAGGGAGGTTTGGAGTCTTCTCTCACCCCCGTTCTCTGCGACCTGCTGGAGCAGGAGGGCTAGGAGGAGGAGTTGGCCGTCCGACTGCGGTCTGGAGTGTGGAGCCTTCCTGCTGCTGCGGAGTCGGGGCGGTCTGCCTCCCCCCACCGCAGGGAAAAGGGAAACACCACCTGGGTCTGGGTGCAGTTCCCCCCTCCAGGGGCGAGGGCACCTAGACCCGGTTTGTAGAGTACGCTTGGGGAGTGTGATCGTGTGTACAACGTCTCTTTATGTCTGTCTCCACGTTGGTTGAGTGTGGAGTAAGTGCATATGAGAGCATGAGGGTGGGAATGGATGTTTGTATCTGTGTGTGCCTGTATGTCTGTGTCTATATGTCAGGTTGGGTGTCAGGCGCCACCTCTCTGGGGACATCTCAGGCCCTCCAAGGTTTGGAGGCCTATCTCCCCCTACCACCACTTCCCCTGCCAGTGGCGGACCCCCTCAGACATCGGTGCGTTGGTGGTTCTTTGTGTCCGGGGATGGGCGTCCAGGTACACACCGGCTCACTCCTTGGCGGCCGCTTATCGGGGCCTGGAGCCTGGGGCTCGCTCGGGCCACTTCGGAGGTGGGGTGCCCCCGGCCTCTCGGCCTGGGGCTCGGTCACTCAGGCACAGCTGGCTGCCGGCGGAGCTCACGGGCGCGTCACTGCAACTCCCCCTGGCTTCTGCTCCGCGGCTGCTGAGTGAGCCCTCATCTGGGACTCTCCTCAGCTCTTTCCGGGACAGTGGCGCAGCTGCCCCTCTGTTGGTCTTCCTTGGTCTCTTGTGTTCTGGGGGCCTCTGGATGTCTGGAGTTTTGATCTCCTCCACACCTGCTTCACGCCCTGGAGGACGGGGCTGTGGCCCCCCCACACCCTCTAGCAGATCATTACATGAAGGAACCTTTTAAAAAAACAAAAAACAAGCGCGTCCATGCTCACAGGTGTACACACGGGTGATCACACCCACAAACTACACCCTTTTTGGCTCCTACCTCAAAGCACACTGTGTTCTGTTGATCTTATGTGCTGCACAATAATGTTTAATATTTAGTATTTACTGTCATATTCCCATATATCATTGTGATGTTGTTTATTCTATTACTCTTGTTCTCTTCTGCTTGCTTTCTTTTTTCTTTCTCAGCAGGTGATCCAGGTGATTGATATATGCATTTTTTTTCTCTGCCCGTTCTGTTGGTTTTTGTCTTTTGCCCTTCTCCCCTGTCCCTCTTCTCAGCTGTTTCTCTTTCCCTCTTTCTTTCTCCCCTTCTTTCCTCCAGTCAAGTCTGTCCCGTATTCAGTAAGTGAAAATAAAATAAACAATAAAAGGTGAATCAAATGGACCATTACGGCAAGGCTGGGATGGTCAGTTTGGTAAAGTAAATCCGTTGGGCATCTTTCTTTGCCTTTAGACAACAATTCTGATGGCAAAAGAGCCAAACAGGACAGGCCAAAAAAAAAAAAAAAAAAAGGAAAAACACATAAAACCCATTGCACAGTTCATATTCTCTAATGTTCTCTCTCCGCAGCCTTAATATAATAAAGTTATATTAAATTGCAGCTCAGTTATATGAGACAGTCTCTTTGTCACTGAGTACTTTCCCCGTGCTGTGCATTTTTGCAAAAAAGGTCTTTTATTTACTTCACTGACAGATTCAAGCAAGAATTGAACCGCTTATAAATTTCACCCATTGCACAAATTGGATAAAGTTTAGTGTTTGGCATCTCTGGAGTAAAGCAATTTAAATTAATAATCTGACACATCAGCATTATTCCAGAAACAGCGTGGTAAGACCTGCAGTCCTTTGTTGGCTTCGCTGAATACAGAACTGGCTGACTGGCTGCATAAAGAAATGAATGCTAATAAAGGGGATACACTGTGTCAGGCTGCTCGCACGAGCTGCTCTGCAAAGGTTGTGTGAGACGCACAACATCCCAGCCAATAGCACGTGATCGCACACCTCCATCCACAGTCACAGTGTACACACAGATGCAGTCAGAGATGTTTCCTATATGATCACGAGACTGAGCCCAGTGCTGATTCTCACTCAGGCCTTATAAGGACAAGCAGACCGTTGGAACGGCACAAATGTGCTGAATGTAATGGAACAGAAAGGAAACTGGGATTTCACCGATGGCCCAGAACAACTGTTGGATGGAAAGAAGGAAGAAAAATGACAGAAACAATAAGACGAGAGAGACAAAGTGTCTGCAGAGCAGACGTTCTGCATTACTGAGCAAGATTTGACGTGTAAAACAGAAGGTCAAAGAGAGAGCCTTACTGTGATTGTTCCTAACCTAGGACTTCCTGCTGAGTATCGAACCTTTACATCATTTATAATGCTTGGCGACTTGTCCTTTAAGAAAACTACTTTCATTTTGGTGATAAGCCTCAGTATGTATAGTGTGCCGTGTTCACTGCCCGATGAGAAAGAAAATGAAGGTCAGTCGGTCAGAGTGCAAAGAGTTACTGGCTAATGTGAGAGCAGAGACACGTTACATCCCAAAAAATGTGAGCAGGAACTACAAAAATGGCGGACTGAACACAGACAAGTTGTTTGCAACACGTTTGCATGTGCATGTAACTTGGTTCAAGGCTCACAGAGTTACTCGTGTGCTGCCTCAGTCACTATCCTGAGAAGTCTGTGGCGTCAACATGAGCAGATGTCCAGATTCTGATTTGTGGGAAGCGCTTTGCTAATCTTTACATTTGTAGTTTTGTCTCGGTTGCTCTCTCACTGCTGTGCATCTGTGTTGATGAATGATGTCCATGTCCAGTAGCAGGTCAAGAGGTTACATGTCAGACAAGATGAGATCAGTGTCAGCTCAGTGGACCCAGACACACACACACACACACACACACACACACACACACACACACACACACACACACACACACACACACACACACACACACACACACACACACTGTCTCAGTGAATAATAGAGATGCTCTCATGTTCAGGCAGTCATTGTTCGCCTTTCTCTCTTGCGCTGTTTCGGTCTCTCCTCAGTCCCTGTGGACCACTTTGTCGTTGAGCTAAGCTGCTGCTCACACACTGAGTCATGAGGTCATCTTAGGCAAGGTTTGGTGGTTATGACAGGCTGAAGCAATTAACGACTGACTTATTGTCAGAGATCTGGAGCCATTAACAGCTAAATCATTCACAGTGACTGACCAAGAGAGTGTGTGTGTGTGTGTGTGTGTGTGTGTGTGTGTGTGTGTGTGTGTGTGTGTGTGTGCGTGCGTGCGCTGTTGAGTGGATGAAACCTGAAACCTGTTTAATGTTTGAAGAATAAGAACCAGGTAAAGGTGAAAACTAGCATAAATCTGTTTGCACTGTCACGTTGCAGCACAGAGAGAAAAACAGGGCGTTAATCATAAACCACGATTCAAAGTTAAAAAGTCAGAGTTAGTTCTTCCTCTGAAGTAACTGCGTGGCTCACACAGCTTACTGCAGTATTGTAATGAAAGACGCTGCAGGACATTAAGCCAAATGCAAAACCACTCAGACTGCTCTGAGCCAAGTCACACAGCCTCCATTTGATTTGGCTGGAAAACAGTCGAAGCAAACCTGGTGTCGATAGAGATCCCACACACACACACACACACACACACACACACACACACACACACACACACACACCACAGACTGTATATAAATGATTGAAGAAGTCAGTGTGATGTACTCAGTGTTAGCATTTTTCCACCCCCATGTTGGTTTTTGGAGGGTCAAGTGCTAAAGCTTCAGCTGCTCCTCGCACGCCTGGAAATCTGCATTTACTGTAAATAATCCTGAACTAGGGTTAAATAAAACACTAATACAGAACTATAATGTTCCCCATTACTGGACACTAACGTTGACTTTAACACGCGGCAGATCTCTTCTTCTTCTCCTTTCAGCCGAGCCCTTTAGGGGGCGCCATAGCCAGTCCTTAGCCTGCTACCATAAAACCTCCTCTGAGGTCTTCCTCAGGTCCCCCATCTTCATCATCCTTTGTCCACTCACTGTATCCACTCACACACATCCAAACCCTCTCCACCTAACTTCTCTAACTTTATCTCCAAAACACTCGACTTGAGCTCAACCAGGAGATATTTGTTTGACATTGAGTCATGTGTGAAAACAAAAAACAGAACTAGAGAATATTTGATGGAAAAGTTGCTGGAAGAGTACGGTATTTTCAGAATTGTTATCAGTTACGTTTCCATTGATCAGCTGGTGTTGTAATTGTGACCCAGAGTGAGTGCAGATCGAACCAAATCGATGTCGGTTCTTCTGAAATCTGACTTGGGTGCTTTGGACGGTGCTGGAGTCTGCACGTTCATTGAGACAAAGAAGGGGAACAAAAGACGAGGTTGATAAAATCAAGAGAAAACAGGCAGTTTGATGGAGGGAGAGAAGACATGTCTGAAAGGGGAGAGCTATGCATTGGGTCATTATAGAGGAATGTTAATATGATTAGTGAATGACTGACCTCGCTGTCTGGGACTGGTGCCTGACTGGTCTGATGACTGCTGAACATCCATTAGACACACACAGACACACAATACAAGAATGCAGACATACATCAGACACATATGCCAGAGCAGACACAGGCGCAGGGATCGCGAGGATGGACCGGCGCTCTCACATTAACTGAGAAGTGTGGAAGCTCGTGTGAACGCACACATTTTCTCTTGAACACAGACTCTCTCTGACTTGTGTGGTTTGTGTGTTCGGGCTGCCAGCAGGGCAGAATGAGTCAACATGTCATGACTTATTATCTGTTTTTGAACACGCATGATTTCCCTACAGTCTGGCCTCAGAAAGTTTGGGTGAAGACCAAATAGGATTGGGGACTCTTTGGTTTCGAGCCCCCGCATGACTTCCTCTAATTTGTTTGTTCCTGAGTCTTCAGCATCGAAACGCCACAGAAGCTTTAACGTCACGTATTAATCCTCCGTATAGCATCCAGCACCACGATCAAAGTTTACAGCGCTGCTGCCAGTAGCCGTGGAAACATGGAAATAACTCACAACAAATGTTACAAGCGTCATTTGTGGTGTTTGTCGTGCAGTTCTGAGTTTAAACAGCAGAAGCCATCATTTCTCATGATGACCACACTGGTTTGTGTCGTTTGGTAAGATGAGCTGAGGGAGGAAGCACCGTGTCGTGGTCTCAGTGGAATCATCAGGGTCCTGGTTCGTCTGAGCTTTCTTGTATTTTGATGTCATTTTGTATTATGGTTTAGGTTTAAGTTCATTTAGTTAGTCCTGAGGTTATTCTGTATTATTATTATTAGATTGCCCTCGTCGCCGCGTGGTTACATGTTTCCCCGTGTGTTAGTCCATCTGTCATGTGTGTTCTCCCTGGCTGTGTGTCTTAGCTCTGCGTCTCTGCACTTCCTGTTTTATTTTGACAGTCAGCTGTCGCCCTCTGTTTTGTATCTTTTATCCACCACAGTCCTCTGCTCTCACAGTCTGCATCTGCTGACTGTGACAATATAAAGTTACTGTGTGCTGTGAGTGCACTTTGGAAATGTTTATGAGGAGAGAATATTCATGCGTCGTTCAGAGACGTGCAGCAAAGATAAAGCAGCAAATTTAAGTTATCAGTAGATGTGCATGAGTGGTGTCACAGTGTGTACCTGCCAGACTGGAAAGAAGTCCAGAACTGGTTGTGTTGAATGGTAAATGGTTCTTATGTAGAGCTTTTCTGCTCTACTCGAACATGCATCTCTAATTCACACAAGCACTTTTTTTCTACACCTAAGTGCTTCCTGTTAAACAGTCGTACACATTCACACTCGGGATACTTAGACTGAATGACCCGCTCTGCCTCCTGGTATTCCCAGGCACTCTCCCATCCAACTCCTAACCGGCTGCACCCTGCTTAGCATCTGAGCTCAGACGAGATCGGGCGTGGTCAGGGTGGTACGACCATAAGCTGTGGCGTTCTCAGCCTCAGAGGAACAAAACACTGCAAGTCTGTGTTTGTGGCGCTGTTCTTTCAACCTCTAACTATAATGATGTAATGATTTCCTCCTGAACGGGTGGGCCAATCACAACAAAACTTAGTATGAGCGCATCCAGGAATTATGAACATCTATGTTTTTAAAACAGATTTATTATAAATACCAGTTCTTTGGATTTTTGCATATATTATCACAGGGCTGATAAAAACCACCTGTAAGACAGGTTTTTGCTAGTAAAATGAAATAAAATTAGTTCTTTTTAACACACAATATTAAACAGAGCCAATTATGCATTGTCTCATTTTCTTACGTGTAATCACTAAAAAACTGATTTGTAGGGATACAGTAGAATCCAATAGAACACATCTGTATTTCCATTGTTATGCAGCACATTGCAGCTCTGTAGGTGTTCAAAAGATAAAATTGTAGGAATAAATTGCATATAAATAGTAGCAAAAAGTGCAAAACAATGACAACAATCATGGAATAGTACAGTACTGTGTAACTGTATATTTATATGGTCATCTGCAGCAGGCGCAGCGCTCCCACAGAGTTAAATTATGGTCTTGGAAAATGTTTGTCCCAATTTTTGCAAAACCATCACCTGTAATAGAAGCACAGCCATTAAATTTCCTTCAGCGTACAATCAACTGACAGTATTCAAAATCAGTTCACAGTCAACATTTACCTTCAGTGATTCACAGCAGCCTCACTGCTCAGCATGTCGACACGTTTCTCCATGTTTTTCCTGAAATCCTGATACAGTTGGAAAAAACAAAGAGAATCTACAGAATAATAAACTGTTACAACCAGCAGCAGGTAAATAATGAGTGTAATGTTTTCACACGGGGACGTCCCGCTGTAGCCTTTGTCGCCGCCTTCACCATCGTAGGCTCTCGTGCTTTAATCAGATGTGGGCTCAAACACGTGCCCACATTTGGGAATTTCCCATTTTTAATGAAGAATAAGATCCTCGCGTGCAAACGCAGCGGCAAAGTCGTCTTTGCTGGAACAGAGCAGTTTGCATGGTTTGTACGGCGGTGACATTCTTCTATGCTCGTGCACGTGTGTGCAGGTATTTCGTGTGCGGCTCTTGTGTGTTGATGGCGCGTTATCAACTTTCTGCTTTGCTCTCACAACTTTCATTGAGGATTTCAAGAAAGATGCCAGCAGGCAAATGTGCAGCCCAGCTCACAGAGCCTGGACGAGGTGCGTGTGTGTAAAGAGCGATGGGTTTTGGTCCAGTGGAGAGTGTTATCACCACTGGCCACTGCACTATGGACAGGACAGATAGCCAAATTGTGTGTGAGTGTGTGTTTGTTCGCGTGCGCGCGCGTTTTTTTCTTCGTTGTTGGCTCAGCTGTGTTATCGAGGACATACACACCTCTGCGTGTCACACGTGCACCTGTGTGCGTGCCGTGTACGCACTTTTTGTCAAACTGTGAGCAAGCAGAGTTAAAGTGTGTGTGTGTTTGTGTGTTTGATGTGTGATTCCTGAAGCAGCGTGCAGCTCTTGAGCTTCTTAGAGCTTCTGAGAGAAATATCTGATGCTGAAATATGGTGAGTCATTTGATAGATAACAAATACCAAGAGATGTGTGGAGAGGAAGAGAGCGGGCATACAGTAGTAAAAGTCAGAGTTTCACAAGGAGAACAGGTAAAAGACTCAAGTGCTGACAGCAGAGGCTGAGGCAGCGAGTGAGAGATGGGTTGTCAACTTGAAGTCACACTGAGAAGCTGAAAGACAGCAGGGAGAGGGACATAAACAGGCCTTTTCCTGCCTGTCGGCTACTTTAACGCTACGATACGTGTTATTTTACATTTTACAGTTTCACTTCTTCTTTTTGTGATTAAAAATAGGCAGACTGTTACAATTTTCCCTCCAAATCAGTGGAAGCACTGAGGCAGAGGAAATCCCCCTCTCCTCTGCACATCACGCCACCTCCATCCAGCTCGCTCATATTTTTTTCACCTCAGTAACATTTATGCCTTCTCACTGAATACTTTTCACAGTTCATTTCACTTTAAAGAGCTCTTCATTAAATCAGGTGTAATTTATAGTTAAACATGGACTGCTTAAAGATCCTTTTTCTCTATTTAAAGTGTAGCAGAGGTCGACAAAAAGAGAGGAGTACGAGTTGGAGCCTCTGTGCTGTGTAACTCATCCATAATATCAATAAGCTTTACTGTAAGCTTAAAAGCTTAAGCTTACGTTTTTTAATTGGCAACATTTTAACCATGTTAGCTTTTCCTGAGAACTCACAGGTATTAAAGATAAATATGGCGCGTAGCAGGTTAGCCGTTGGGTTTTCTTTTGCTCTCTTTTATCAGCTTTTAAATTCTCCCATTGGTCCCTTTTATGGAGAGCTTTGTTTCCAACTGTTAACTCAAAGCTAGCCAGCCTCTTCAGTGAAGATGTCTCAATAGTGTTTGGGAATTCAGGCCAAGACCCCGACACCCTCTCGCTCACACACACTCACCCGTACTCCCTCTTCCTCTCTGTCCTCCCATCTGTGAGTTCAGATGAACACAAGTCTCCTGGGGCTTTTCATTGGCCGAGCTCCACACTAAGAGCCAAGCTAATTGGCCAGCTGGGGCCCAGCCGGTTGTTGGAGACAGGGCATTGGCCAAGAGAAGGGTCAAGTGACATGTCATTGGTCAGATCGGATGATAACCTGGCAACACTTGAGGCTTTCTCTCTTGAGTAAAGCCTGATATGAGAAAAAAAGGATCTGCAGTAGATGGTTGGACAAAATTTGGCAACAGATTTTCTGAAGACAAAAAATCTTTGTTAATTTGCAGCTTTTTGGTTACGTAAAAGTCCTCGCAGTCCTTGTGCGAATTTGCAAATAACCCTCAATCATGAGGCCCTAAATTGTTGGACGCACTGAGTCACCTTCAGTTTCACCAATTTATCAGTCCGACTGCGAGTTACAGCCAACTGGTTACCATGACAAGCACAATCATGTGTGCGTGTGTGTGTGTGTGTGTGTGTGTCTGTTTAGTCTTATGCCAAGTCGAGACCAGCAACAGGAGGCCTGTTTTACTGTCTTTGTATGAAACAAATCTGTGCTGTGAGGACCTTCATCAGATTGAAGTTTATTTTTATTTTAATGGCCATCTCTGTGGCCATGCTGTGGTTATGTTTATAGAGTAAAAGTACATGGTAGAGGTTAGGGAATGATTATGACCCTAGTGCTGTAGCTTGGCTGAAAGACTGTGTTTAGTTGCAGAGTGCAGCTGATTTTACGACAACACCACAACAATAACAGACGGTGTCAAACAGTCAGAAAGCCGACTGATAAAATTTGTCGTCTTGGCTGCAGAGCTGAAGGGAATAGCCCAGCATCAGTAGTGTCGCAGTCACAAGGCCCATCATCAGTACAGATGGAGACGTTAGCTAGCTAACAGTCACACAGGCCTAGAGACCAGTCTGCAACTATCTGGCAACCACCAGCCATTAAGGGGGAAAAACGGGTTGTCCCCAGCAAGTTGCGATTGCTAAAGCCCCATGCATGGGTTGTCCTACTAACCACAGGTCACCGAGGAAACCTATATAGTCAGCAACAAGTTGGCAAGTGGTTGCTGGAGGTTGCTGGACTGAATTTGGATGCAAACAGTATATGGTGCTGTACCAAAAACTTGTGTTTGCTTTGGCGGCTAGCAGGTTGGAGCGCTCGGTTGTAGTTTGTGTGGAAGATTTGTCTGCAACTTGTCTGCAAACTACTCGCCATCCACTGTGAAGTAACACACCGGAGTAGTGAATGGCCGGGGTCTGCATATTCTATGTAAACTGTGACTGTCCACTTCAATCTGCATGTGACCGAAACGATCATAAGGAGGTTTTTGCACCAACAAAATTCCCAGCAACCTCCGGCAACCAGTTGCCAGCCGGAGAGTACACATCTCAAAGTTCTGCAGCTAGCATGTCAAACACAGCAGTCGTTATTTAGTGCACAACAGTGTTTGCACCACACGTTTTACATAGTGTACCACGGGAATCACGGTTAAGAAAGTTCTGGTGTTTTTGGACTATTCCTGGTTAAACCTAACACGGCTCAGTCCCCATAAGTACTGACTGTAAACTCAGTAACATTCCAGTGTGTCTTCATGCTCGTCGTAATCTGAGTGACCTCCTCGTTTTCATTTATTAATTTACAACTAATTTATCATTGACTTGGTCTGCTATTCTCCCTTCAAGGTTTCACTGTAACGTCCTGCTGCTTCCACACATGTTCTTCAGAGAGAACGTGTTATTCACAAAGTCACAGGAGCTCTTAGGAAACATAAACACACTGTAGGTGATTGCAAACAAATGACTAATGTCATTTTTCCCTTCTCCAAAGTTAGAGAAACACAATCCTTTTCCCTCCCACACAGGTTAATATTGACCTACCTTCAACTTTTTTATTAAGTAGCAGAGTAAGCTAATCCAGAGGAAATGAGAGGTGGAGGTTAGCCGCCAAGGATTAGTCCGGTCCCAAGACATCAAAAGTCCCATTCCCACCCAGGAGATAATCATAGCCACATTAGCCAGGAAATTAAGTCGCTGCTTTAAGGGGGTTTCTAATCCCCGTCTCGCTCTCTCCTTACATTTCTCGATCTTTCCCACATGTCCTACTTTATCTAGTCCTGTCTCTGCCCATCCCCCATCAGCTACACCTGGACTCGAGCTACATCCTGGTCAGTCTGCACAGCCGTCTCTGTTTCTGCTGTTTGATGGATGACTTTTCTTGTACTGAGAGTAATATGTGACCTTTCAGCAGGGTCGGAGCTTTCAGACAAATTGAAAAGTGTTCTGTGATGTTTTTCATGTCTTTGTCTGAATTTTAAGAATTTCAAGTGGACAATATCCAGGGAAGTGCCTGGAAAATAAAGGATCGTCCTCTCCTCTCATGAGCCCAATCCTGAGGCCATGAGAAGTGGGCAGAGCTCTAGTAGACTTAAAATTGTGTCTTACTCAGTTTCTGCAGGAAATTGGCTTTTAGAAAAGAGAACGGTTCTCTGGGGTCATAGGTCAGAAAGGTCTTAAGGTTTAAATACTTAAGAGTTATGTGAATTTGCACGCCTAAGACTCTCAGAAAGAACAAGTCACCCCTTCCTCTGCCTGTTTGTTCGTACATATCTGTTCATGGATTCAGCTCCACAGTCTCAAATAAAAGTGGATTCCTGCCTCCATCTCAAGCATGTCGTCCAGCACAAAAGCAAATATTGCCCCCATTCTCCACACTTCTTTGTCCATATTCACCCGTCTGCGTGTGCTCACTCATACAGATCAGATGTGCACATAAACAGACCACGTATGAAAACGGCAAACTGTGAGTACCTGATTACAATGAACACATATCAGTGAAACACTTTCATGCTTAAGGATTTCAAAGATTTCATCACTTTAACTAAAAAGATTAAAGTGATTAATTTCAAAAGATCTCAAAATCTCATCACATTTTAATTTATTGTTTCGATGGATGGATGGGTGGATGGCTGGATGGATGGGCAGGCATGTGAACAGAAATTAAAGGGAAACAAAGACGATGAGAAAGAAATGTAGCACGATGACAGAGGAAGTGTGAAGAGGTCAGAATTTTCATGGAATTAGAATGAAAAAGAAAAACATTAGAAAAATCAGAAGGAGCTGACAGACTTCATGGCCATCACCGTGCGACTGGAACCAATCATCTGAAAGACGAACTGAGCGTGTGCGAGAGGCAGAAAGAAAAAGTGCCACTTTCATCCTATTACAACTCCATCTAACCTGCCACTGTGGCCACCTGCTGCCACTGTCACACAATCATAATCGCACACACACACACACACACACACACACACACACACACACACACACACACACACACACACACACACACACACACACAGGCGTATTTCCAGCCCTGTATTCAGGTTCTCTCTCGCACACAGCAGAAATATGCCTGTGCTGCTCTTATGTGCTTATGCTCTTATGCTAAGTCTTGCTCCTGATATCATGGAGAAATAAATAAATAATATGAAAATCCACAAACACACAGCCAGCAGAGATTTTCCTACCTAAGGCACTGACATTGTAAAAAAACGGCAGCGCAGGTAAAAATTTCCTCTGCTCTCATCTTTACTGTCTCCGGCTTCTCCTCGCTCCCATCATTCGCACTTCTCCGTCAGGTAAATTGTTTCCCCTTTAACCCCTACCTTTTTTCACTCCCCCGTGCTTCCACTCTCTTAGTCTTCCTTGGAATTCACCTTCCTTTGTTCCCGCTAATCCTCAAAGGGGAACTTTCTTTAAGTCGGGAAGTTTGAGCAGAGAGGAGGAGACGCAGAAGGAGAGTGGGGAGTAGAGGTAGAGGGATATTCTATCTGGGTGGCAAGGAGGGGGGCTTAAAGGAAACCAAATTATCTCCCTTAACTTTGTAGGCTCCTCATCTCCTCATCCTTGTCTCTGTCCCTGTGTATATGGCATCGCCCTCCACTCTCCCTTCCTCTCTTTCTGCTCTCTTATCGACTCCCCACCTTGCACTTTCAAGGACGAGCTTAACTGTTAAGAACACTAAGGACAGGATAAATGTGTGTGGCACTTCTAGCTATTATTTTTTTATTAAAGTATATATAGTATGTATCTATTTCATTGCATGGGTGTGCACGCGTATGGTACACACACACACACACACACACACACACACACACACACACACACACACACACATGCATGAATATTCTGTGTATGTGAGTGTTTTATGTGAATTTCTCCAAAGGCTCTGCAGCAGAGACTAATCCTATCCTCTCTGCTATCGCCTTACCTTCCCTCTTACTATCATTTATTTATCCTCATCTCTCTCCATCACACACACACACACACACACACACTGCTTCCCTTCTCTCGCTCTCTTCTGTATCCATCCTCACTTTCCTCGGCTTCTTCTCCTAAATACACACAAACCCACAGAAATAGCTGCATGTTGAACTGAAAAAGCTCCTATTTCAGTTTCTTTTTTTCTTCTTGTCATTAAGTTTGTGCAGGTGTGTGTTTTTGTCTGTGTGCATTCTTACTCTATTCTTTACAAAAATACATAACGTGGACTCATTTCCTGTTCAGGAAAAACAGCTGTCCAATTAAAAAGCGAGTGAATGAGTTACACCAACACAATCTCCTCTCATCACACCTTTCACACACTGGAGAACGTCCAGGGCAGAGTCCTGCATGAGGTAACCAGAAAGTAGCAGCTTGGTCCAGAAGTGCACATGAAGATGAATTTGAAGGATGGGCAAATTATAAGCTGGGTAAGGTTTTGATCTGTTTGGGGAGACGGTTGATTACGTCCCGCCATCATAAACTGTACCAGAACTAAAATCCAATAATTCATGTCTATGAAAGACCACTTCTTTGTAGGTTCCCGTCAGTGTTGGCAGGAGTTGTATTTGTGCCCTGTCTGCCTGTGCGTTCGTGTGCGTGTTGCTTTGTGCCTGCTGAAAGTTTGCTGGGATGCCACCAGCTTGATAACTTTTAAATGCCATTTAACGAGAAGAGGTTTTAATGTGATTGATGGGTCTAAGTACTGATATGCATACAAACACGCGCGCAAATCAAATGCCGTCTCCTCCATCCCGTTTATGCACCTACACCACATAAACGGGATGATTTGCATTAAGTAGTATTAATAGCTGTATTGGCGAAGGCGCTCTAAGCTGTGAGCTTTGGGGAAAATTGACCTTCTGTGTCTTAATTGTACCAGAGGCTCAACAGCGCTGTGACATTTAACTGTGCTCCAGTCTTAATTCTTAGCGCTTTATTCTAGTGCATTGCTGACATTTCAGTAGGAAGAGGTCTGAGAATAAAGATGCTTGGCGCGTCTTTGGTGTTGTAAACAAATAAGCGCATTTGCCCTGATTATTTTATTCTCTCGCTATCTTCCTCCGCCTTGGTTGCAGTTGAGTCTGAGACTTTCAGATTTGTTGTCTGTCACCCTCTCGCTTTCGGCTGTCGCTCACACCCTGCAAAGTCCGGCGAGATTTTAAAGCCCAATAACACAAAGTGACCAGTGTGCGTCTGCAGGAGGCTTCCTGCGGCTGGTGATCAATAGCAGTGACTCAGCAGAATTTGCATTCTGCTTCTTAAACACTCAGTCGCTGGTTTTAAGACTAATTGAACACAGCGTGATGTTCATGATATAAAGTTTGGTCCCCATTAGAGTCAGACAGAAAGAAAAAAGTGTCTCATGACAGTGACGTAAGCGAGTGCGACGTTCATGACAACAGCTGTGTGCAGATCAACAATGGATCATATATCGAGTGCAGAGAGAGTATGAGCGTGCAGCGTTTAAAGCGTGGAAGTACTGACCTTACTTTGAGTTTGATTCCATAAAAAGTGACAAAAACATTAGTGTCCGCTGTGCGTGGGAAGAAAACTTCTTTTTACAGCGAAAAAACCCCTAAACTCCCAACAAGCACCGAGTAGCTACGACGTAATGGGAAACTCACAGAGAAACTCACGGATTCTTCCACTGACCGTGGCACACCTGCACCAGGGTAAACCTCCGCCTGCCCCACTCCTGCTTTACAGGTGAAAATAGAGCAACAGGACCGCTGAGTCTTTGACTTTATTTATTTTCTGCTGTGTTTTACTTGCATCTATTTGAAAGACTGAGTGTAAACACAAAAAATATTTTATTTTATGTGCTGGAATGTGCAGAAAATAGGTTTAAATGTTAAACTAATTTCTTCCAGTCAGAGAATGTTGCAGATAGTTAAATTTTTGCTTGATGCATAAAGTTAAAAGATTAAAACTAATAAAACAAGTTTTAAAAAGAGACTTTTCCATCTGATTACATTTTGTATGATGGATTATGCAGAAAAAGTAGAATTGGGCTGAAAGATCTATCGCTTTATCACCTCTTCAGGTTGTAAATCGTGTTTTTAAAAAGTAACTAAGTAATTAATTACTTTTGAAAATAAGTAATCAGTAAAGTAACGGGATTACTTTTTTGGGGAAGTAATCAGTAATTAGTTACTGATTACTTTTTTCAAGTAACTTGACCAACACTGGTCACGAGTCCCTAATCGATGGCTTAACATGCAGTCTGCAGTCTGAGCCGGATCGCAGCTGGGATGTGTGTTTGCTGTTTATTTCTTAGAAGTGTAACCAAATCAGGACATTTCCACAAATGTCTCTTTAATATCCAAAGTAATCCAGGTTAAGAGCTATAAGCTCAGCCAGTCTTCAGAGAACATTTCGTGCCGTTTGAATACGATTTGCTTTAATGCAGCTGACTCTGGCTCTGTGCAGTGTCTCCTGTGAGGTCAACATATTAGAAGAATGATGAACTACGCCAGGACCTAATTTGAATACTTATTTGTGCGTGTGCACGCCTGCTCGCATTCACTTGCCTGTGAATGTGAACAGGCGCGGTCTCGTGAGTGTGCTTGTCGACTCTTTCCTTTAGTGCTACTTTGTTAAGAGGCTGTAGTAATTAGCCTGAGAAAACGGATGGCTTTTTGCCAGCAGCCGCAATTACTGCTTTCTCTAGAATGAATGGACGGGTAAATGGACGGAGGGAGGACGGTATACAGTATTAAATGAACAAATGGAGATTTACTGAATAAATAAAAAACGGGAATGGTGTGATGGAGAACAGCTCTGAATGAACAGAGGGAAGCATGCGTGGATGGATAGAGGGTGGAGGGAGGAAAGGCGAACGGCCCATTTTACCACCCGAGTGATAGTGGATGGCAATCACAGGTCATTACACGGAGCCGGGAATGGCACGGAACGAACTCGATTTAATTTGAGTTTCAAAAGAAAATGGAAAGAAAAAAATTACAGACTGATGCAAAGATTATTTTTTAAAAAGATGTCTTTGTGTAGGGTGCTATTTAAAAATCAGAAGCATAAATTACAGAGGACATGATGTGTGATTGTGTCCTCCTCTGTGCAAACTAATGGATATATTTAGTCATGTCGTGCTGGAAATAACACCATCACACCTGAGCGAAAGCTGGAGGGATCCTAAAAGATTTCAAAAAGTGAGCCGAGTGTTGTTGGCTTTGTATGGATACCATATTTTTTGAGGGAAAGGTAACATGTTTTTAATCGCATTCATTTCCAGTTGATCCTGCTTAAAGGGATGCCCAAGTTTTCTCATTGACAGCTGAATCTGGCTACAGCTGATCCCAGGTAAACACAGGGTCCGCTGCACATCCGTCTGCACGGCTTCCAACGATTAGCGCCTTCTTCTGGGTGGCGTTCATTCGTGCATCTTATCTGCAAATGGTGCAGCGCGGTGTATTTCCATCGAGTGGAGAGCCAGCTTCCCTGCTGCTGGCCAGCACTCAGCTCTGTGGAGATTTTGTAAATCTTTGACTTTGGGCGAGTGGACATTGAGCTGACTTGACTTGATGGTGCTGCTCATATTTCTGGAACTCCATCTAAGATATTTGAACTCTTGATGGGGCAGCTGGCGGTCGCCTGTTCCTGGGTACAAGCGGTGCATGGAGTGCAGTGGTAAAAGGGCTGATCCATGATGGATCCCAATGTGGATGGTGCAAGAGGCCCCTGCTGGGTCTGTATGAGGCTGCTGACATTGCGGTAGAACAGTTGGACCCATTGGACGTAGACTTCAGGGACGCTGTAGGCTTGTCAGATGAGCTTATGCAGTATTTTCCAAAGATTTTCTCCAAACCCAGAAATGCCATATGGACAGGCAGTGAGGCAGTCTCACTAGCTGTTAGTCCAGGCACAGGTTAGCACATGTACTAAATACCAGCCAAGAAGGGTTTTTCTAGTTTGGCTAACTCACAGAATAATAGCAGATCCTGGTCTTAAGTATGAACAAAGGAAGACAGAAAGAAGGTAATCGTTGAACATTTTGTGTCGTGATGGGAGTGTTGTGGGAATCTCTGGCTCGTGTTATGTTTCCTCATTAAAAAGCTGATGTGTAAACAGTGAAAACAGGAGTTTAAGTTCAGACACATTTTTAATGCGTGAATTCACCAGAGACGTCATTAACATGGCATGATGCACATCAGGGGGATAGCTCTCTCACAGACACTCCAACATACAGATGTGTGCACGCACTAGGCTTAGCGGCTGTGACAGAGAGAGGAGGCACAGAGAGCTGTGTTTTAATTGAGTCAGCCGAAAGTGCTGGCTGAGCAGAACGATATGACTGATACGGATTAGAACCAGCCTCCCTTATTCATCGATTTCTGCAGGGGTGGGAGTCAGAGTGGGGAGTGGACAGAAGACAAAAAGGGAGTAAAATCTTTGTCTATTGATTTACAGAAGGAGAAAATGACAGTGGAAGTTAAAGAAAGACATGTGGCTCCAGATACAGACACGTTCTAGCAAAAGCAGGTTTCAAGTTAGAAGAAAAGAGTTGATAAGTTGAGAAATGATGGCTGTATTATAAAAAGAGTAGGAGCCAGATGTAGGCTGCAGTAGGAGGAAAGAGCTTAAGAGTTTGGATGGGATCTATCTGTACTCACAGGTCCACTTTATTTCACTTAAGGGGAACAGTTAATGAAAGATGAGGTGTGGACAGGGAGGGAATGGTGAGCACGGATGGGGGGGGGGTTGTAAAAAGTCTGATGTGGGGCCGGTGATGAAGGAGTTTAGAAGAAGATAACACGAGGGGGAAGAAAGAGACACTTCACATTTGGACTAAGTGGACTCGTTTAAGCAGATGCATCTACCAAATACTCCACGTCGATCTAAATCCCTCTGAAATCCTCGAGACAGCTCGAGTAAAGAGATGGTGTGTGTGTGTGTGTGTGTGTGTGTGTGTGTGTGTGTGTGTGTGTGTGTGTGTGTGTGTGTGTGTGTGTGTGTGTGTGTGTGTGTGTGTGTGTGTGTGTGTGTGGAAAAGGGAGATAGAAGGAAGAAGTCTGTGAGGGTGTGTCAGTGCTGAAAGTGATTGGGTGGTGTGTTTTATGGGTAGATTGAAGGGTCTGTTAAAAAGAGAGAGATGAGCCCTTGTCTCTCTCTCAGTGTGTGTGTGTGTGTGTGTGTGTGTCTTCTCCCTCTCCCTTCTGTATCAGTCTCTTCTGCTTGATTTCCGCGCACTCCTCTCTGCCTCTCCTCTGCTCGCTATGCCGTGAAATGGTTTTTCGCTAGACCATTACCCCAACCAGTGCGCTCCACTCCTGCCACAGCCCTCCACGAGTGAGAGGGAGTGTGTTTAAATGTGTGCGCGCTCCTTCAGAGGAAGGAAGGGTGTGTGTTTGGCTGCGTGCATGTGAGAGATTACATTACACAGAAGCTGTGCTGGAAGAGAAAGATTGTGCATGTTTTGTTTGTGTGTGGAAAACGTTGTGTGTGTGTGTGGGGGGGGAATAGAGGTGTGTACAGTGTGTTACACTACCTCAGCTGTCGTAGTGTTTGCCCTGCAGTCTTGTCACAGTTGTCTACTAACGTCTAGCTTTCTGTGTCTTACAGTCACAGACACACTAATACTGACAGCTTTAGTCTTTTCCAGTGAGTCAGTTCACAAACTAACTCCGGGCTCTTCTTTCTCTGTCAGATTTGCTGTTATAAGCATATTTTGGTAGCTTTCCACCTCCTCCCTCAGCCACACAGGCCCGGAGACCAGCGGGCGACCCTCCTTATGATTACTGTAGTTGCTACACAGTTGCCACGGTTACCCGTAGTTTGTATCAAAGACACGGCTGAAATGTGTTGGTTACAGTTTCAAGGCGAAGCTTTTAATTTGTAATAAAAGGTCACAAATTCAACAACAGCTTAAAAAGGAGAACAGTAAACGGCCAAGTTTGCTTTTTTATTTATTGCATTTTTCACAGTTTTGGTGAAGAGTAGTCGCGCCTCTTTGCAATCGAGGCAGCATCTTTCATGCATGGCACAGGTGACCGCGGTACCTGGTTGCTACGGCTGCATCCATAGACTGTATTGGTTCACACATGCATGCTAATTAGAGATTAGTCTTCCTCTTTCAGCCGATCTGCTGTGGTGACCTCCCTTTAGAGGTCGCCACAGCAGATCTGCCTCCACCTCAGTCTGTCTTCCTGTCACGCCAACCCGCTCCTTGTCCTCCTCTGTGATGTTTTCCTCCAGCCTGGCAGCTCCATCTTCATCATCCACTCTCATCTCCAACCTCCTGCTTTTCCTTCTCACTCACTCCCACCACATCTTCCTTTTTTCTCTTCTGTTAACTTCAGTCCACAGTAGCAGCGTTTCCTCCGGCACTCGTTTGGCTCACAGCACCAGAAGTGGTCGTTGTTAACCCGGGTCCTGACCTATCTGGTATTGAAGTGTCGTTCTTTATGATCCACATGTTTGATTTGGCAAAGATTTCACTCTGGGTGACACAACTCCAGCTTGGGACCGGCACTGGGAGTGCACCATGTGTTTGTGGCTGGGTTGCTAATTACAGATAAGTAAAGTAAAGGAAGTTGATTCTCCAAAAGTGGAGCACAGAGTTCTCACATGGGCCATTTGTAGAATGAACCTCACAGCACACCATATCATTCATCCAGTAACTGCATTAAAGGAGAAAAGAAGATGGTGCAGACAGCAAACGCAGTCTCAGCATCCAGCTCACCTGAAATAGATGAAGTTAGGAAGCTTTGACTCTGCTGCGTGAGTGACTGAAGCCCAGCAGACAGCTTGGTGAATGGAGCTCAGCCTGTTGTCTTTAATGGATATTAGAGTTATTTTCTAATTCAACACTGTGGCCAGTTATACTCTGGCACTGGGAGATGGACACTCTGGTGTTTTCATTTGATTTATAAATAATAATAATAACAGTAATAATACCACCTTTGTAGAAGTTTGCTTCCACTCCATGACCGTGCCCTTTTTCCTCTCCCTTACTCATCTCTCACCTCAGCCTCCAGGAGCTGATGCAGTGTTTCACCCTCACCTGTCTCTAGTTTCCTCTTTAACGTCTTGTTTAAATCGTGTCTTTAATATCCCTTTCACCTCTCCAGTCTGTCGCCCTCATCTTCACCCCATTCGCTCCCTTGTTTTATAATTCACCTCTCATCTCGGCCCCCTCCCCTTTCGCCACCGCTCAATGGCTTCATAATATCACTCCCCCTCTCTATATCACACTTGCCTACTCTCTAACTCATTTACTTCTCATTCGCTCTATCTCTCTTTCCACCTTTCTTCTCCTCCTAATGCCTTTTCATTCTTTTGCTCCACCTCTCTATTCCCTCTTAATATCCCGCTGTCTCTCTACCTGAGATATTGAAGCTATAAAGACAGGTGTTCAAAAAGAAAGCCGGGCCAGCAAATCTGTTTTATATGCCTTCTGGCATCATTCCCTGGAATGCAGAAAGAAGAGAGGCAGAGAAAAAGAAGAAAAGGCTGCGGTCTGTAATATCTAATTCTGGGCTCCACGAGGAGAAAAGAAGAACCTAGTTTTCTATAAAACCTTTTGTCTCCATCACTTGGGACGTACACATTTAATTCACCCTCATTCTGTTATGCTGTTTTTGGTATAAAGCCTCTTATTCGTTCTTTCACTGTGTGGGAACGGGCTGTACACCCTACTGTAACAAAATATTATGGCTTCAAAATGTGCACATGATGTACAGTAATGTCTCGTCAGCGGCGCAGTAATGGTTACGGGTTACGCAATTTTATCCAATGGAAATGTGAATTATTCACAAAAGCTGAATTTTACAGGGGTGAAGGTGATTTAGACGACATGTTCAACATTACACACACAGGAGGAGCTCCTTCTTTTTATTAATGCTAAACGCTTTCTTACCTCACACAACAGCATCCAGGCTGCTGACGGAGACCAAGTGCATATGGTTGTGTGTGAGTGTGTATTCATATCTTTGTGGGGACCAAAAATTGGAAGTTTACTATACTTGTGGGGACCAACAGCCCTAATGGGGACCCACAAGTTTGAAGGCGTTTTTGAGACTCAAAATGTGGTTTTAGTGTCAGGGTTACAATTGGGTTATGGTTAGGTTCAGGGTAAGGGTCAGGGTTAGGCATTTATTTCTGATGGTTAGGGTAAGGGGCTAGGGAAATATTATGTCAGCTAAATGTCCCCACAAGATATAAATAACCAACGTGTGTGTGTGTGTGTGTGTGTGTGTGTGTGTGTGTGTGTGTGTGTGTGTGTGTGTGTGTGTGTGTGTGTGTGTGTGTGTGTGTGTGTGTGTGTGTGTTAATATCTTTGTGGGAGCCAAAACTTGAAAGTTTACTATACTTGTGGGAACAAACAGCCCATATGGGGACCAAAATCCTGGTCCCCCACAAGTTTGAATATATTTTTGAGACTCAAGTGTCAGTGTTACAATTAGGTCATGGTTTGGTTTAGGGTCAGGGTTAGGCATTCATTTTCATGGTTTGGGGCTTGGGAAAGCATTATGTCAATAAGATGTCCTCACAAGATATGAATAACCGGCGTGTGTGTGTGCGTGTGCGTGCGTGCGTGTGTGTGTGTGTGTGTGTGTGTGTGTGTGTGTGTGTGTGTGTGTGTGTGTGTGTGTGTGTGGACTTTTGGGGTTTAGTCGGCTCGTTTTAGGAGCGCCCCGGCAGCTGGAATATACCCACAGAATAGACTGGGATAATCTCTGAAGGTGTGTGTGTGTGTGTGTGTGTGTGTGTGTGTGTGTGTGTGTGTGTGTGTGGTTAACAGGCAAAAATAGAGGAATGGGAATAAGTGGCGGAAGAAAAAATGAGATGTGCGAGTTACAGAGAGAGCCAGTGAGATGAGGAAACAGGAGATTGAACTGTCAGCAGCTTGACTTAAGCTTTTTCCTTTTTTTCCCCAGTATGGAGATGAGACGCGACTGTGTGTGATTTTGACTGTGTGTGCGTGTGCATGAGCTAGACAACTCCATCCTGTTTTGAAGTAACCTAATCTAGGATGGAGACCTCCCTCCCACCCCCCGAAAACCTCAGAAGACCGAAACTCTAAATCCCTAATAACTGGCCTTTGTCGATCCTAAATTACCCCTGTGTCACAAACACACACACATGCAAAGAAAGTGCGCTTTGCACATGCTTAGACTCGCAGTTTAGTTGTATGTAAGGAAAGACTCCTGCCAGTTTTACATGAACGATATCCAGACTTGGTCACTGAAGGCTTTGCCACCCGTTTGCTTTTGTTCGCCAGGTGCCGGGCAGAGGGGCAGATCACCGTCTGACACCACGCTATGAAGAGGTGGAACGCCAGTATGCCTCCTTACCGAGGTACAGCATCTTCTCCTTCATTTGTATGAACATCACTGCTGCGTGTTCTGCTGTCCTTCTTTTCTCTTCCTGTAATTAAGCCATTCGTCTCTGGGGGCTGTGCCTCAGCCAGGACCTCACCTTCCCCCTTCCCCTGGGAAAACAAGCTGTGTACAGGCTTGGAAACCGATCTGCTCCCCCTTCAAACTGCTGTTACTTCAGCATGTGCTCGGAGGCTTTTCGAGAGCCTGCGATGTGTCGGGGGTTTAGTGAGCTAGCTGTTGGGCCACTTCTACAGCTTTTTATGAAATTTCACATTAAATTTTAAGAAGATTTAAGAAAATAGTTTTGTGTGTTATTAGCGACCTGAAGTGTTAGACTTCAGTTTTCCTTCTGGCCGCAGAAAACTTTGCTCACGTTTAAAACAGGGAAACATAAACACTCAACTGTGCTTTATTATATTACTCTGCATTTTGTTGTTTTGCTCCCTGGACAGCATGAAATATTGCTAACATTAGCCAACAGCAAGAACAATAGCAGCTCCCCGAGTATATTCATCAATTCTTGAAAGATTATTTCCATTTATTTCTCATTATGTGTTTTCTGATTCACTCAGATATCCTGCTGCCCCTGGAAGGCCGCAGTTGTGCAAAAGTATAATTTGCTGGGAGCATGTACGAAGGCGCAGCTGTTCGCTGGCTATTTAAACACGTTAACCTCAATGTGAAACACAATCACAGCTAAACTACATTCTCCGGCTATCATCAGTCACTACCGGTTTTCAGCATCTTATTTTTTATTTGCCGCTTTCTCTTTCAGGAAGGCCTCAGCTTTAATTCTCCCCTCTTTCTTCGCTCCTTCGCTATCTTAACATTTTATTTTTCCCCAGACTCTCCCCTCCCGGGACCTTCTCCCTCCCCTCCCGCTCATGTCTGATGTCTTACTCATCCACACGTACTTTATTCAGTGTCATTTTTTCTCATTGCTTTCCCGAGAGGAACAGCGCTGCAGTAATGTGTTTTAGCAGGCTGGGTATCAGTGTATCATAACCTCATCTCTAAATATAAAACTTTTTTTTTAAAGTGAAAATGAAAGTGTAAACTTTGGCAGTAAAAACACAGACTAGTTGTTAGTAGCTCCTTCTAGCCTCTGACTACGACACCTCAGCAGACCAACAAATGTTCGTGGGGGGATGTTAGTCAGAGAAAGAGCGAGAGAGACGAGGTAAGCTAAGTGGAATGACAGAAGTTTAGAGCGTTTATAGTCGGGCTCCCACCCCTGTTAAAATACTGCAGGATGGCTATTTCACACCTCTTCTGTGTGTGTGTGTGTGTGTGTGTGTGTGTGTGTGTGTGTGTGTGTGTGTGTGTGTGTGTGTGTGTGTGTGTGTGTGTGTGTGTGGGTGATGACTTTGGCAGATGGAGGCGAGAACAGTGATGATAGTTTTGAGGTCTGGCTGTGGTATCTGAAAAAGCCTTGGGAAACTGGACACACACTCACTCACATACAGTACACCCCATCTCCGTTTGCACTCGCACACATGCGCCGTAATCCGTAAATACTGCGCCAATTTTACACGTACGCATCATGTTTGTAAGAGGCTGCGAGATACTTTTCATGGGAATGGCTCCAACAGTGTTCCAGCTTTCAGCGTGGTAACGATCCCAAGACCGTTTGACGGATTACTGCATCAGACGAACTACAGCGAGGACCTGGGGCTTTTGAGAAACCTTACAGTGACTCATGTGATAAAAATACATCTGGAAATTGGTCCAACCTGTTAAGTAAAGAATTGCTACATACATCTACATTTTTTTAAAGAAACATAAATGATCAGTTTCTAGTGTTTTGAGCAGATAAAGTAAAAAAACAGAAGCCCCAGCTGTTAATTAACCTGCTGTTTCTGGTCAGTTCCGTCACACATTGAAAAGCAGGGATTAAGAGTCACAGCAGGGTTTGGACATCGCAGCGCAGCCAACGTTATTGTGACTGTGTGCAGTGAAGTTGGCTGGGGCTCAAAGTGGCAGTTAGATGCAGTCTGTGTGTGATAAGACAGTGAATTACTGCAACGAAGCTGCACAATATTGCACGTGTTGCATCCAGCCAGGACCTCGTAGAGCTGAGATTCAGAAATTCCTCCAGAAATTGTGACGTAGTTGTTGCAGGACGGCAGCACAGGTGCTCAGATCCCTCGCTTTCATATGGGAGTAAAACCAGTTGAACCGAGTCACAGAGGCGCGTCGTAGACGAGACACGCTCATCGATGTTAACCTGGTTGTATGATTTGAATCTGAATCCTTCTCTAATCTGTGACCCGAGCAGTTGCCTTGTAATCAAAAGCGGCTGCTGCAACCACTCGCAATCAGTCACCGACTCCAAAAAGCCACCCGTTTTTCCAAGCTGCACGGAGTGGGTCTTCTTTTACCCTAGTGTGCCTGAGCCTTTATTCGTTTTTACCCGTCCCTCTTATATCCATGGACTACATCACTGTGTGTATGAGTTCAGCTGTGCTCGGTATACATTAGTTTGTCTTCATGCTGCAGTGACAGATAAATAAACTGTCCCTCGTGTCTCCTGCTGAGTGCAGAGTTGCACATGCACAGCAGTGTTGTCCTTTCCGTGCTCAGGTAGCGATTAGCTTTGCTGCAGGTAGGTGGCGCTATATAAATCAAGCGTGCAGTTGCTCTGGCAGACCCCAGCAGAGTACCAGCTACTACTGTGGGATTAGAAAATATAAAGAAACCATAGACAAGCATTAGATTTTACACTGATTTCTACTGATTTATGTGTCATGTTGCTACATGCAGTTAGCTACACACAAGCTAAAGAGAGCCATATTATCACAGGCTTGTTGATCGGTCACTGATTATGGCTAATCAGTTGGCCTTTTACATTCGTGTGAATCACCCCTTGCTCTTCCAGGTCTCTCATGAAAGATTTCCAATATTGTATATTAAACCTCTCATATTTGAAGTCAACCTGAAAACGTTTCCCCTTTCAGAGGTTTAAGTCAGATAGAGGTGTGATTCTCTGCCTCAGCCTCTCCGTCTGCACTTCTTCCTCTGCTGTCACTTAACTTTAAAGATATTTCAGCGTCTAGAGAGGCCGAGATCATGTTTGGAAACTGCATCCTTGCTGCTGACCTTACGAAAACATATTATTTTGCGACTGTCCCAGAAATAGCTGACAGGCTGTGTGTATCTAATGTCTGCATTCCTGTATACCTGTGTGCATGTGTGGGTAGAGTCCAGAGAGCAGAGCGGCTGCTTATAAAGGTACTGTATGTGTGACTGAACATCAGTCAGCCGGAGCACTGAGTACATTATGTCAATGTGTGCGTGCGTGCGCTGTTAGACAGGATTTTGATGGCTCTAAAATTAAAACATGACCCAGCAGTGGATGATGTTTCCCTGCCTAAAGCGCAAACACTTTACCAAACAAGCTGTCAGCAAATGTCACTGCTTGAAATAGGAGGGGAGGCTGCTCGGGGTATTTTGTATATCGTTAGCTTCATAGCATAATTGCCTAAGTCATTTGACTAAGTCAATGACTTAGGCACTTATGCTATGAAGCTAACGATATGTTGGTACTCCATAAAATTGTTCACTGTGATGATATTTACCAAAAGATAAACAGACTACAGCACTAATTAAACGTGCTTTTACTTCAAACGTGATCCATTCTCGGGCTGCTCAGATTCCTCAAGCCAAGCATTCGTTTATCTGACAACATGTGCTGTAACTAATGAGAGAAACTGAAACCTGCGCTGGAGCGGTCCTGTCGCTACCTAGAGAGCCATTCCTTTTAAGGAGCGTGGCCTAACCTCATGTATGTTTACTACTATGAGAAGTTCGCATAAAGGTGGCGCAAAGGGGGCTGTGATTGGTCAGTGCATTGTTAGCTGTACATGATTAGACACCAACCCGAGCATCAGGAAGGAAGAGACACAAAAACACTGACGCTGCCTTGCTTTTAAATCTTGTTTAAAATCAAATCAAATAGATACAACTGAACCTCGTAGGTTAGAATAACCCCAAAAAGTGAATCAAGAGATCACAGAGGCCACGTCAGGTTAGGCTTTCAAAATTCATACATGCTCAGCGACTTTGTGATGCAGTGTTTTAGCTGTTATTATGCTGAACCAGTCTAATGGCAAATGTTAATGTGTGTCGTATTTATTCCAGGATCTTCATCCAGTTCGTTTTTAATCCTTCAGAAACTTGCAGCCCATTTAAACCAGCATGCATCTGACACTTAATGGTCTGTGCTTGATATTCACAAAATATCACCCTTAATTATCACATTTTTCCTTGAACAGTTGAGAGATTTGGAAAAGGGAAGGACCGAATAGTGTGTCCTTTCACTTAAAACTTTTCTCCTACTGCCATGTGCCTGAAATTTCCCCTCACCCCTTTCCCTTCTTCTTCTTCTTTTTCAACATTTCTTCTACGTCTCTGCTCCCATCTTACTTTTTCTCTGCACACTTATGTTAGTGAACCAAAGCACCATCTCTGTGCCGCTCACATGTAACGGCGTGAGAGTAAAACCAGAACGTCAGTCTCTGTGCGATTAGGACAAGTTTGTGGTTCAGTTTCTTTACTGTTGGAGACTGATTGAATGGAGTTGTGGCACCAGGTTGCCGTCCATTGACTGGTCACTGTCTAATTTATAGACAGAAAAACTGCCAAAACATAATAATAATGGATTGCATTTATATAGCGCTTTTCGGGGCCCTCAAAGTGCTTTACAATTCCACTATTCATTCACTCTCACATTCACACACTGGTGGAGGCAGCTACAGTTGTAGCCACAGCTGCCCTGGGGCAGACTGACAGAAGCGAGGCTGCCATATCGTGCCATCGGCCCCTCTGGCCATCACCAGTAGGCGATAGAATAAAGTGTCTTGCCCAAGGACACAACGACCAGGAAGGAAAGAGCAGGGGGATCGAACCGGCGACCTTCCGGTTACAGATGAGCTTCCCAACCCCCCTGAGCCACGGTCGCCCCGACATTAAACATTAAAGTCAATCTGAGTCAGTTAGCAGTCTAACTGCTCTGCAGCGCGTCTGTTTGCAATTGGAGACTCAACCCAACTGGACGGACTGGACTCTGGTTCTTATCCTGTCTTCCTTCTCTCACGGCAGATGGCTCCGCCCCTCCCTGAGCCTGGTTCTGTCGGCGGTTTCTTCCTGTTAAAAGGGAGTTTTTCCTTCCCACTGTCACCAAAGTGCTTGCTCATAGGGGGTCATATGATTGTTGGGTTTTTCTCTGTATGTATTATTGTAGGGTCGACCTTACAATTAGGGATGGGTATCGTTTAGGTTTTATCCGATACCGGTGCCAAACCGGTACTTTTGAAACGGTGCCGGTGCTTAAAGAATGGAGAACACAAAATTGGTCCAAAAACCTCTCATGTTCAGCTGTTTTTTTGTAAAAAGATAACAATGTGTGCCTTTTCTGCAGCTATAGGGGATTTATGGTATCACTCTTGGCTGGAAGCAGTGCTTAAACAATGGAAAAAAAACACAAACTTTGTCCAAAATCCTCTCATGTTTAACTGTTTTCCACTTTTTCTTTGGTCATTTTAGCCTTTTTAGCCAGGGTGAAGGGAGCATCTGCCATCAAACAAGAGGACAGCCGCATGAAGCTATGATGATGTTTGCTAGTTCACCTTACCTGCATTAATGTAATAACGTGGTTAGCCTACTCAACGTAAATTACACACGAACAACATGAAGCTACTCACGCAGAGAAGAACGGCTGCTGCTGCATCATCATCCTCATCATTTCTGCTACACTGGCAGGGCTAGGGGCCAGGACTCTCCTCTTCGGGTTTTTGGGGGATGTTGCTAACTCCGGGTCCGATAACAGGCACCACACCCGCAGTAGATGTGCTCGGTGTGAGGTCTCGCAGCAAGCTATCAAATACGGCGCATTTTTCGGCTTTTAAAAAAACGCTATGCGTCGCCAGGTGTTTCATCGGATTCGAGGTGTTACCTCCTTTGACAGTATCACAGTATCAGCTTAAAGCACTTGTTGCTGCTGAGTTTGCATCTTTTGCTGTGAAGTACAGCCAGACTTTGACCGCTTCGCCTTGGGCATTTTTAATCTGTAGCTCTGCTCTAACAGAACGTACCTACCTGGCCCCGCCTACTATCCTCGGAAACGTAAAATGATTGGCTAGAATCTAAAGTGTGTCACAGCTCAGGAAAAAAAAGCACCGAAATAAAGCACCGAAATGTGCGCTGCTTTTCGGTCTGGTTACTATCGTTTATGTCAGAACCGGTGCCATCATGGCACCGGACACCGGTACCCATCCCTACTTACAATATAAAGCACCTTGAGGCGACTGTTGCTGTGATTTGATTTTCAGTGAAAGCGCCGTCTTCCAGCAACTACGTTTAAGTTTATGGAGGAATTTCTGAATGACTGACTGGACTATGTATGAATCTAAGTATATGTAGATAGAAAAAGATTTGTGATTGGTGTGTTAGCACAAACCGATTGACCCTGATTGCCAAATGAACTCTATTCAGTCACAAACAGCAGAATTCTGTTTTATTTTATTTTGAATGCACTGAAGTCACTTTGAAGCCAGCAACAGACTGCGAGTCACAACACACAGACTTTAATGCAACCATTTCAAATGCAGTGATGCACAATAATGCACACAGTCGTCATAGCTTTGGCCCTGCTGCAGACTCCAGCCGACGTTTTCCCTCCTCTGACTCCACCAGGATAAAATAATATGGTGTTTTAAAAAATCACGTATATGCACTTGTGTATATATGAATATGTGTGTGTGTGTGTCAGCACCTCCTGTGTGTTTCAGTCTTTCCAAGGTCAGTAGATGGCTATCAGAGTTAGTGTATGGTGAGCATTAGCAGGTTGCATCCCTTCCATGAGTGGGCCACAGCTGACTCATCTGTATCTGCATTGCTCTGATTGCTCTCTATACTGGAAACCAAGAAAAATGAAGCAGAAAACGAACAATGGTTAATATACTTTACACAAAAGTCAAGTTGCCTATTAAAAATAATTAGATATAAGGGAACAGACCTTACTCGACGGTGTTTTCAGCCTGTAGTATTCAGATAAATCTGCATGTTTCTCCTCGCTCTTTCTAAAGATTCGTGTTTATAGTTCAGCTGTGCAGAAACCAGCCTTGACCCAGACGCCAAACGCTCTCCCCGATCTGTCCTCGTTATTGCTCTCATTAGATTAAAAGAACCAATCAGAATTGTTGTTCAGGTTACTACAGAGACCGTCACTTCCTCATTATAATGATAATTAGATAATTGGTAATTACAAAGCAGATGTTGTACTGTATCTTCCCACATCTTTCAGCCGTTGTTCCTCGTTTCTTCCTCGTTCCTCCCTTCCACTTCTCATTTTTGTGTTTTCTGACGATGGGGTGAAAAGGACATTGTTGAATATCATTTCCCTCTCCCCAACAAGGAAATGAACGGGGAGTGTCTCTCACTTCTCTTTCTCTCTTTCTGTTTCCCCACCTCTCTTGAGGAGACCTCCCAACGAGGCCCAAGAGTTTCCCAGACCACTTTACAACTGCTGCATAATCCACTCCATTGTCCAGTTGTTTTTCTGTGTTTCTCTGGACTCATCGAGACGCCGCTTGTTTGTTAGCAATGCTGGGAATTCAAAGAAAGACCCTGCCTCTCATAGTGTGCCTCCCCTCCTTCCCCCTCCTGGAGTTTTTTTTCTCTCGTGACCCCTTCTTGTTCCTAACTTGTAGCTTTCCTGATGTGGTCGCTGGTTGGTAAATGCTCTGGTTTTGACTATAAAATGTTGGGTTATAACCCATAATGTGTTGCAGAACCAGCAGGTGGGTACGACATGAGTATGATGTGCTTTCATTTGTGTACACTTCTGGGGTGACGGAGGAAATATCCCGCTCGGGTCCCAGCTGGTGATGTTTAACAGATTTTGGGGTGTCCTGGGGTCGAGCTGAGGTTAAGTGATGCTGCGCTTGTCGAGTGAAGCTTTTCTTCAGAGTCCGCGTCTTATCTGAGCGAGGTAGCGTCCGTTCTGTGGAGTCAGAGTGTTTCTGCAGTGGTTAATCATTCATCTGTACATGAATATCATCAGCACATAAAGGCTTTCATATACATTATTATTTACTTCTGTGTTAACAAGAAGATGGACCGCACTTCATAAATTTTTACTGTTGCAGCTGTGAAATGTTAACATCTGGCAACAGTCTGCTGACCATCTGTCGGTCCTGCGCTGCTGGAGGAATTCTCCAGTTTCAAAGTGATCTTAGAAAGTTAAACGATCATTAAAAGTGTTTTCTTCTTCTCTGTTATTTTAACTGCAGCGTGCAGCATTTTGAGTCTGCGTGCGGTTTGAGCTCACGTGAAGTTCTGTGCATCTGAATCTCACATGACCGTACTCGTGTCTGTTCTGGGATCGTCGCCTTACGACTTTAAAACTGCTCTTCATGCTCCCCGTGGTCCTGCAACGGGCAAAATTCTTCAGCTTGAAACGATTACTTTGCTGAGGGAAACTCAAGATGGGAGATGAAGACAGTTTTGTTTTTCTGAATGGGAAACGGTGTTATCAGTAATGCATTTCATTATGTTTCAGCAAGTGAGCCACTATACTGGCTGTAAGTGGTTATATATACGATCCTGCTATAACTGAATGTCTTTACTTTGAGTGATTTTGGCTAGCGTAGACGGGCACGGCCGTTTCACTGCGAGTGTAATCAGTCTGTCTTTATGGCCGCTACACAGGTGAATATCAAAGAGCGTCCGCAGGCTCGGATCGCACCGTTTAACGTGACTTATGACTTCCAGCTCGGGCTCTCCACGCTCGGGCTGTCATTTCTTCTAATATTACAGCTTGTGAACATGTACATCGTTTCTGTAGGTACAGATGTACTGATGTGTGGTAAACAGATCTATTATCATACGTTTTCTGAAATTATTAATGTAAACATCAACAAATTATCACTCGTTTTAAAACTAGGTGCAGAAGTGTCGTTGTTTTTTAAAATATGCTAATAAAGAATCTGATGAAACTGTGACAAAGTATGAAACACATACATGTGTGTTTTCTGCTCAAACTTCTTAGAAAATCATCTGGAGCTTTTTACATCTACAGTAAGATGGTGTTTCTGTGGCACCTGCTTCACAACAAAACAGTCGAGCAGGAAACAGGATAAACCACCGATGAGTTTCATCCGAGTCCACACATCACGAGCGTTTCCGAGTCTGCAGAAGCTCCGAGTCCGAAAGAAAGTGGCCGATGACACGAGGTCTGTCTGCGAGCGTCAGGTGTGAATGACATCATCAGCCAGCTCCATCAGCTCGTCGCACATTTGACTTGTTGATCAGATTCCTCGTCGGAGGAGCCGCCTGCTGTAAATTGTCAGCCTCTTTCGTTCTTGGCTGCAGTTTTGTCGCTCCGTTTCCAAATGGCACGGCCGTATTATGATGGGATGCGAAACACCACTCCAAATCCCCATTGTTCTGCCCTCTCTGTGTTTCCGAGGCAACAGTCTCCTACCATCTGGAAGGCCCTCATCCCTCAGTTCCTCTCATTTTCATCTAATGGCTTTCTCCTCTGTCCTTTTCTCATCTCATTTCTGTTTCTTTCGCTACTGTTTCTCTTTCTTTGCAAAGACATCTTTTTAAAAACTTTTTGTGCTCTAATTTGATCCCCCCTCTCCCTCCGTCTCTTTTTTCCTCATCCTTTTTTACTTTAAGTGCTTCAGTGTGTTACGGCACTCTTTCACTTGCTCCCTGCTAGCCCTCTTTTTAACCTGCTCTGGCCATTTCTTCTCATTTCATCTGCCTTTTTTATGCCCCCCCTTTTATCAGTTCAGCTAATGAGTACATTTCTTTATGCGCTATCTCACATTCGCAGTCACACGAGGCATATTTCCTAAATCTGTGTGCATACACACATACACGGGGGAATGTAATCATGTTAGTTTCCTACACTGGCATGTAATTCATGCATGATTTACTGGAGGATTAATCACACTTGACAGAAATTTATTGGCAAAGACAGATCGTAGCCCCTGAAAGGTGCTTAGTTTCATTGAAACATGAAGAAGTGTGTGTGTGTGTGTGTGTGTGTGTGTGTGTGTGTGTGTGTGTGTGTGTGTGTGTGTGTGTGTGTGTCCGTCCCCCAGAGTGGGTCCCATTATTCTCTGCAGATGCTGACCTTCAGCATGCTGGCTCTCTGGAGGGCAGCACTTGTTTCTCCGCCTTAATTCTTTCTTTTTTCTCTTATTCCTAATCACTCCCTCCCCCTCTGCTCTCCTCTCTTACATTTCTTCTCCCCCCTTCTCATTTTCTGCCCCGTTCTTCTGTCCTTTCATGTTTTTTGTCTCAGCTTCATCCATCTGAAAGCCTCAGCCTCTCGTACTTGAAGCCAGCAACTTGTTTTCAACAGTTTTTAGATGTGAGGTCTTTTCTTGTTCTTTTTTAATTTCTTTTGTCTGCTGCTCGACTAAAACTTGGAAAACCTGCCTGTCCTTCATACCTCATTATTTAACAGTTAATGTCTCTCCCTCCCCCTTGCCTCCTGTTTCCTCCCTCCCTCTCCTGTCTGTTGTGGCCCTCTGTGTGCGTCTCTTTGTCTTGTGTTTACGTGGTTTCTTATCCTCTCTGCATTCATCTACCTTTCCTCTGTCCTTTGCTCTTTGCTTCTTCCTCTGCATACAGATGAACATGTGATTCCTCGGCGGTCTCCTCTCTGCCTGTAAACTGTCAGCTGGTACTCTTAACACAAATTTCACTCGAATGCAAGGTCCTCACAGGATATGTGGAATTAGTAGGCAGGTCCTGAAACAAAATAAATCCTTTTCATCTTAGTTGATAAAACGGTCCCCGGTGAAAAAACGTCTTCTTTTTATTTATTTATTTTGCACGTTTTCAGCTCTTTTTTTCAACCTCTTGACTTAAATGTGTTCAGTATTTGCATTCAGCTGCCCTCCGACAACTTGGGTCACTAAACACGGCGACTCGTTCAAAGTGGAGTGCGATTACCTCGGGTGTTCGCATCATTTTCCTCTTTATGCACTGAAACGATGCAACATTTGAATACAAATGCTGGCGGTTGTTTTTGTAATAAGACTCGGCATAAATGATGAAAACACGGCACCAAGTCGAGCTTCGTCTTACTGCAGAAGAGTCTCCTCTGATGGGCGTAAACAGTCTAACACTGCTGCTGCCTTCATATCGTCTGTGTCGATATCTCCATATTAATGCTGATCTGTAGCCACAGGGTGGGGCTCATCATGTCAACCAACTTTAAGCTGGATGAGATTTTGCACAGCTAAACTCTCGTGCTCACCGTCAGCGCAGTGCTTAATTTAGTGTAGTGAGAAAATAACATCAACCAGGTGGATGTGCAGCTTCATGCAGACTTTTAACTCAGCTTACCTTTAATTCTAACAGCTGAGAGGACAGCTGCTCTGCTTAAAGCTGTCATAGAGTTGGTTTGTATTTACGCTACATCACATCTAGGAAGCAGATATGAAATAAGATGACTTTTTGACCTGCTGGTTTTATCTCAAACATGTGTTATAAAACATGTATGTGATGATTTTTAAGACTTTCTGTTTTAGAACAAAGCAGCTGGAAACACTTCAAAGTCATTTGTGGCTGTATGAAGTGTTTTGTCACTTCTGGGTAACCCACCGTTTATAAAACTGTCACTGACCAAGATTATTGTAGTTAACTTAAACTAAACCAGAAACTGAGGCTTTTTGGTTAACTACATTCATTTATTTATTTTAGTTAACTTAAATAAAAATAAAAGCTCAACTTTTGACAATCATGAAGTTTAACTAAAATCATTTGAATTCAAATAAAATAAAACTACAGAGGAAACTAGTCGTTTTAGCATCTGCTAGTTTGGTTACAATGTTACTGATGAGGACGAGACTGAGTCACTGCTTTTAAAAAGTTTTCAACATTTTGTAAAAGAAATAAAACTAATATGAGTTTTATTAAAACTAACTAGTTTAATAAAACTAAACTAAATCGAACATTTTCAAAAAAATAAAAACTGAAAGCAAAATGAAATCAAAACAACACAAAACTGTAGAAACTCTACAATCTGTAGATTAAAACTTACTAAAGATTTTGTGGGTTAGTGATTAGAATGATGTGATCAAGCTCACATGTGGCAGCTTTTAATACTTATCAGTGAAATCGCCTGAAAGCTTTTTGCTCTGTGTCACCCAGACGTGAACCAGCTGGCTGTTAGCTTTAGCAAATGGTGTCACACGTTCCAGTGTTATGTCTATGAACACGGTATGCCCCCTAATCCTGGTTCACAGTACCCTTGCTTAGCCTTTGACCCCATCTTCTAAGTGTTTGGTGGGAACTGATGGAGTGTCATGTGACTTCAAGAGGTCAGAGGTCAAGAGAGGTATAGGAGTCACCCTTAGACCAGCTCAGAGACGTTCACCGGCACAGCTGAACCAACAGCAGGGAAACATATTACGGTGTTACCGGCACAAGTCTCTGTCAGGCTCTCAGCGACTTACCTGCAGCAGTGCGGTTTGCTCACACAGCAGCTTCGTGTGGTCTTAGTCAAACAAAGATGTCTGCCAGTCGCTCTGGACGCTTCCTTCTTTTGCCTAAATATAGTTTAAAGTTTTTCACAGATTTCTCTGCAGCCCCGCCACTGCACACAGTACACCCGGGACCGTATCAGCATCTCGGTGCCTCTGTTCCTGGAATAACTAACAATGCATGACAGAAACTCATGATTACATCTCAGGGCCCCACCACAGGTGAAATAATCGGCTTTTGAAGCACTCGTGTGCTTACGTATTTATGCCACAAATGTGTAAAAGCACTTGTTGAGCTAAGTGTGCGGTGACCTTTACTCCCTGTGGATCAGAGTGAGGGGAGGGGCACTGCCTATATGTAAAGGAAACAGAAACCTTAAAGGTTTCAGGATTATCAGGCAGTCAGAGCTTCAGCCGTCATTACGACAGGTGTAACTAACTTTGATTTATTTATAAAAGTTTATATAAGGATAAATATGTAAACACCAGCCTCACTGACTCCTCCCAGTCTCAAACTGGGGAGCTTTCATGTGTAAGGTGGATGTGCCATATTATTTGTTACGGTGAAAAGGCTCCACAGCCAGCACGGTCGCTCTGCAGCTACATTAGCCTTATAATGTAAATATGTAGCTGAGGAAATGCAGCTTTTGGCCTTACAAAGAAGAAGCAGCTGTATAACATGTTTGGGCCACGTTCCCTTCCCACTGGTGGGTAATATACACGTTTAATTCACAATATCTAAACATATTAAAACAGTATTAAATGTTAATTGGCAAAAATAAAACAACTCGAAATCATGTATCTTCCTCCATTGGTCCTCCGATAAACAGGCTTTACTGTCTTTCTCTTGCCTTCCTTAGATAATAAGATATTTCTCCGCCCTTCATTATTTTCCACTTAAGCTTTTATTGCCTCATTGTTTGGACGGCGGCGTCTGTGATTAAAGCTTCGTAATGAAGTATCGCATTAGGAAGATGAAACAAAGTTAAAGTTAGTTTAACTCCGGCAACATTAAACCACGGCAGCTCTGTTTTCGCCGCGACTCACGAAATGACATTACGACAGCAGTCGCAGAACAATTTGAGCTATTAATCTGTTTTATTACCACACTGTCAAAATAGCACGACTCTCATTGACAAAGAATCTGACACTGTTGAATGCAATTTGAAAATATGAAGCGCTTTCCCGGCTTAAAATCTCAAATCACATTCAAGTGGATATCGACACGAAGTGAGGCTTCGGCTCTGTAAAGACTCATAAAGATATAACTGAATTAAAGCTTCGCTAGTTCATTTCCTCCACTTCTCCTTCGCTTACTTTAAATATTACTCTTCGCCTCCCCGCCCGCCTTTATTTATTTTTTACCTCAGCTTCCGTCTGCGACTCCTCGCGTCGAGCCGCTGCCGTTTGTGCTCCGGTGTTCGGTTATATTGAGGCCATCTATCTACGCGGTGGCTGTCATTGGCTCTCAGGAGTTTTTTAATGCGCTGTGACACAAAGCTGCATCTTGTCTCTGTTTTTAAAAGTTGCTGAGAGGCAGGCCTGCGTGATAGATGACTCTGTGCATGTGTGTGCAGCAGCCGAACAGCTGTGAGCAGCCCTTTTAGAAAGAGTCAGTGAAAGCGTGTGTTTATGAGAGAGCGGGGCAGGTGCAGATGACATATAACAAGTCCTTGTTTCCCCTGAAATCCATCAGAAATCTCTTAAATGCCGGGGAATTAGTAAGGATCACATTACTCCCAATTACTGTCAGACACGGAGAGAAATCCTTCCAATTATCCTTTTGAATATGTGACCCGTGTAACTGTGAGCGCGCTATCCACATAACAGCATTAAGGAAGTCATCTCTAAACAGGTATTACATAGTTGAATTTCCCTTCAAACTGAGCGTTCAGCGGCTTCGCTGTTCTGCCTGGAATGTTTTCAATTCCTCGTTTTGGTTTGATGACTCTCTCAATTATGTTAAACTAGTTGTTGCATGACCCAGGAAGCTGTTCTCATTCATTACATCTGTTTCTCTCATCTGTCTTTCTCTCTCTCTCACACACACACACACACACACACACACACACACACACACACACACACACACACACACACACACACAGCCCCTCGTTTGGTCTTAACTCTTCTCCAGCTGTGTGCCAATTTGCCTCCTCCAGAGTGCGTGGGGTTCGGGAGGGGGGTGATTAGGAGTTACGGGCTGTATTTAAACAGCGCGCCTGTCCTCTTTCGTGTGTTGATGATAAATGTTCTCACTGTGTGCATGTCTACATAAGTGTTTTAGTTCTCATACTGGGTGTGTGTATGCATGCCAGTAACGGGTTCCATCCACATCGCTCCCTAATCCCCAGCTGCCGCGCGGTGCTGACTGGGTTCCTGGAGGGAGAATTCCAAACTTGCCACCGGATTTACAGTGGATTCTCTACAGATTACCACTGGATTTCTGCCCCGTTCCCGATATGGAAACTCTCATAACACACTGGGGATCACAATATTATTTTTCAAGTATTCATTAACTGGTAGCGAATGAATCTTTTATTCAAACGATGCTTTTTTCCTTTATTAAAGCACAAAGAGTGTGTGTGTGTTCAATGTTTTTAAATTTAATTTACAAAACCAATACAAGTAAACCTCAGAAATCCCCGCTCGTGGTTTCCAGTAGCTCCGTCTTCGACTGCTGGAGGAACAAAGGTTTGGAGTCGAGGCGTGAGATAGAAATGTGAGCAGTCAGTTCAGCTGCACAGAGCCATTCGAACCAGTGCACATTCATAACTGGGACCACTGAGAAGCCACAGAGTTGGAATCAAAGTGTCGGTGGACAGAACAGTCGGGCGCACCGTGACCCTTTATCACTCGCGTGTCATCCAGACCGGCGGTCCCCAACCCCCGGGCCACGGCCTGGTACCGGTCCATGGGTCGTTTGGCTCGGGTGTGAAATTTGTGGTTTTCAGGGTTTTTATCCTTAACTCGGTTTCCCCGGGTCTTTCCCGTGTTGTAGTTGTTCGTCTTATTCTGAAAGAAATATTTCTGCGTTACCATAGCGACCCGAGAGGAGGATGTTACTCTCAGTGTTGTTGGTGCATTTCAGGACGCTGCTATTAAAGTTACACAATTACACAGTGAATTCATGTTTATTATTATATTTATAAAATCCCACCGTTTGTGTCTCGGTCCTATCATTTTATTTTGTTGTATTTATCCACGACATCTTAAAGGCCGGTCCGTGAAATATTGTCTGGGACCTCTGATCCAGACGACCTGCACTTTTTGTCATTTTAATTGTAACATAAAAAAATTCTTCTCGTCTATCAGGAAACGTTTGAATTTTCTCTCCAGACTGAAATGTGAAGCTGATTTTTCTGTCTGTGTTCAGACAGCGGTACCTTGATTACTCCATGATACTCCTACTTTTTTTTTTGCCGTGCATCGGCACTATTTGCGTAAACCCCGCACCCTCCACCTGTGCTTATTTACTCCATCTTTGTCTTATCACCTCTGCTCCTTTCTGCTTTATCTGATTTTCTCTCTGTGTGCAGGTTTGTTGCAAATAGAAGCTGATAGCTTCTGATAAAAAGTGACACTAAGTTCTCTAATTTGACAGCCTAAAATCTTCCCCCACCCAGCCCTAAATAAGAAAATACCCAGACTACAGTAAAGTGATCATGTAAGCGTGTTGATCACTCCTCATCATCTTAATCTTAGAGATGATGTCTTGTTTTCCAGCTCCTGTTTTGATCCTCATCTCTCGTCTTATCTCTGTTATTCATCTCCCGTACCTTCCTCTTAACTTTGCCCCCCTCCTTATCTCTCTCTTTCCTGCCCTCTTCACCCCCCCATTACCTCTCCACCGCTCTTATCTCTGCCTCTGTGACATTATCATGTCCGGCGGCCAAACGCTAACTGACAGATGGGCTGACTGATACGGGGCACAGGTATACAGGCTCAGGGGTGAACGGCAAGCCCTGCAGCCTGGTGAACTGTAGTCATAAAGAGGGAGAGAGAGACACATGGAGTCAGACAGACACATGGACAGACGGCTAGAAGACGGACGTGAAAGAAAGAAGAGCAGACAAAACGGCTGCGGCCATTAAAAGCAGAGAAATCTGAGCCGTCCGGCTGAGACGCTGACCCGGAGCGACGTACGGCGAAGAAGACAGGTGTGTGTGTGTGTGTGTGTGTGTGTGTGTGTGTGTGTGTGTGTGTGTGTGTGTGTGTGTGCTGAAACACACATAAACATGCTAACCATGGAGTCGGGAGGGGCAGAAGATGACATCCCAAACATGAAGGGCATGCAGTTAGTTAGACACTTCCCACTGCTGACCACCCATCCTGACACACACACACACACACAGCATCAGCATAGAGACCACCATCTGACTCAGTGAGATATATATTTATATGATAAACATGAATACATCATGGATGTCCTGCAGTAGATGGAGAGATGCGTGCAGACAAATGAAAGAGACAGAAAGACGGAGAGATAAAATCTAATACCTCGTAATGTTTGCTATGTGGACAACATGTGTTTGTGTACTCGCTTTCCCCGGCACAGGACATCGATATCTGTTCACGGGACGCGGCTGGGTTACCACAGCTGTGCGTGTGTCTTCGCTTGCGTTAACTGAGCCCTAGCCTACTTAAAACTGTCACGTGTCACTTATATTCTGTTGCTATGTGATGTTTGGCCGGGATGAGCCGCGAGCTGAGCGCGTGCTTCGCCCTCTCTCTTCTCTGTCGCCTGCAACAAATTGTTTTCAGCAGGTTTTCCTGAATATTTCAGATTCAGTGCGGTAGCTGATGGTAGGCTCTTTGCTAAGGTACGTGAAGGGAGCATCACTCTGACGGCGCTGTGCCAGCGGTTGGTTGATTATTTGTTTTATTGTGAAGGCGCTGGGGCAGAGCAGGAGGTTAACGCTGCGTCTGTGCTCGGGTCTCGTGTTTATTCCTCTGATTATCTTTCATAACACTGTCTGTTCTCTTTGTTCGTGTATTTGTGTTGATTTTACACGAAAACAGCAACAAATGGTCAGGGCTCTTCTTCTGCCACGGCCATCGGAGTCACACAGCAGTGAACTCTGAGCCAACTCCTCCTGTGTTTGGCCGGGTCCGGTTCATTGAGCGACTTCTCAGCAGTTGGAAAAAAGGACGCTTCGTACTATAAACAAGCTCAGTCGTGGAGTTTTCCCCAGAACAAGTTTTTGAACCGTCCAGCCACTGGCTGCGTCTGCCTGATGACTGACTGGTTAAGGATGCAACGTTACCAATGGCAACATCCGGCGGTTTCTTTGCTTCAGTCTGATTGTGCTCTCAAATTTCTTTCTCTTAAATGCATAAAATTCTCTTTTCCAGACGAGGTCCGTTAGATGCAGCTGACTACCCCATGCAGCCATGGTCAGGTCCCTACCCCGGGCCTCCACACGCCCAGCAGGGATACCCCCAGGCACCATCCTATCCCACCTCCCAGTCTGCCCCATCTTACCCCAACTACCCACCTGGTCAGCCATACCCACGGCAAGGAGACCCTCGAGGCATCGACCCTGGCTACTACCCCCACCCTAGGTAATTATACGCAGGAAAGTACCCTCATACCAAGATCTGCATGTGTACTGTACGTACCGCTATGATGCTGTTGTGCTGGTTTTGTGATTCCAGTGCAGCGTACCTGGACGAGGGGGCGGAGCTCTAGATTATGAGCTGTTGCCTGCTAAACTAAAACTAGAGCTCAGACTTCTCAGGCTGCCTGTTAGTCCAAATAGCCACAAAGAAAGCCAAATTATTTGACAGATAACCACATTAAAGACACCAACAGCCTTCAGTAGACGGCTGCTAGCTACAGCTGCCTCCATCGGCATCCACCGGTCACTCAAAGCAGCTACGCCCTTAAACTTAAGCCTTAATACGTTTAAACAAAACATCACCTGCACACCTGTCAGGGAAATTAGCCAGAGAGGCCCAAACCTTTATTAGTGTGACTGACGTCCGTGCACAGCCTCAAGTGGCCGATCGCAGGAACTGCAGTTTTGGGGTTCAGCACCGATCATATTGCAGATTTGATCATCGTTCAGCTTACTGCCTCTCATCTTCATCTTCGTCTCTCTTTTTAAGTATGTCTTCCCTCTCGTCTGACTCTTCCTTCTTTTCCATGTCGGAGTATTTTGCTGTTCTTTGATCCAAGGTTGTTCTCTAGCTCTCAGCAGAGAGGGCCCCTGCGGCAGGATGTGCCCCCATCTCCCACCCCGCCTCTTCGGGGACTGCGGTACGACACGATGACACGTGGAACTGGGGGTGGGGGTTACAGGTAGGGCCGATTTGTGGATGGAGACCATTTCAGGTAAATGCTGAGCTCTAAAATGCTTCTTCCTGCATAAATAATGAATAAAATTCTGCCGCTGTACTCGAGCAATCCGGCACAGCCCTCTGTAACTTTAAGAATATGTTTGATTGGATACAGGCACCGGTGGGAGCTCGGTACAGACCAGCGTGGCTTTACTCGGGAGGGAGGAGGACAGCAACAGCAAACAAACCCAAAGCAGAAGACGGCGTGACTGCAGCTGTGCAGACACATCGAGTCCTGACATGACAATAAGCACAAAGTCACGTCTTCATAGACGCAGTTTTCCTGCGTTCAGCTCTCCACTGAAGCAGAGTTAAAACCTCATAATGCGATGATCCGAATCCCCGTCATTATCAAACCGTGTGTGTGCTGGTAGGAGTGTACGGTAAGGTAAAGGAGGTTAATTACAGAGTAGAGGATGCGTAATGTCTTGTTGTTTGAAGTCATTTAAATTGCTTTGAATCTTCGGAGAGTTTAAAATGAGCATGTTTTTACTTTTCACTGTACTCTGATTAAGTTGTCTCTTGTAAGAATCTGTCAGGGCTGCAGAGGTAATTGGATCCATTTAAATTAAGCTCACATTCACAGCCGCTGCTGCAGCAGGATAAAGGACAATATCCACGAATGCAAGCTAAAGTAACGCACTAACACTGACTGTAGATGGAGGTTCATGCAGATATGAATAACTCTTTATTATGTTTGTGTAATGAAACCGTATTTATTCTCGAGATCCGACCGTTCATGTGGGCAAAGATGGGACTGCAGCGCCTCCGCTCTTCCAAAACATTCCTCCTTTCCTCTCTTAGTAATGGCTGCACATTACAGCGCTCCAATCAGCACTCTGGAACGCTTTATTCCTCCAGATAAACAAAAACACTCGTTTAGAGGCCGGCCGATGTCTGAAGTGACCAATCAGGGATCATGCCACTAATACCAGCAGATTTCATCCTCATGAGTAATCTGATCATATCCTGTGTTATCAAAAAGAGTTATTGATACGTGTGAATCACACTGAGCAGCACTATACGAATGATCTGTCCTCGCTGTTCGGTGCAGGACGAGGCGGAGCCCACGTCTGCTCCGTGGTTCGCTCCGCGTTTGTTTGACCCTGTTGCTGCGTTTCGAAGCAGCTTAAGAAGTACGAAATATCTTATTTTAGCAGAACTGGAAATTATCTATGGATGGTCGCTTTATTTAAAAAGACCTCCACGTGAATGTATGATGAGCTTACGTTTTACAGACACGTCCACCTGTGTGGAGTGATTTGATTTTCCGACATCCTGCAAGAAGCTCCGGAAAAGGCAGGATGACAATAACACAGTCGGGGTAATCAAGGTAACCAGGTGTTCCACAGGTGGAGCTGTTTTCATTCTGCCTTCTTTTAAAGCGTCTCTGATGTGTTGGAGCTGTTTGAGCTGCTTTTCCACCCCGCCGAGTAAACCGGACAGAGAGGATTTTCTTTTTTGGGCAGCTTTTTGCAGAGCGGGGATAGAGGTCGCTTTCACTGTTACTCTGCACCGTGCGCTCTGCTTTGGATTTGAAGGACGGTTCAGTGACCCGACGGTGTAGGCATCACTGCTCGAACATGAAGTGAGCTTCAGAGTGCTGTCAGTGCCGCACCATAATGCAGATCCATTTTGCCACTTAGCAAAAGTTAAGTGTGACTAAGAGTTAAAGCCTTGCATAACATCTGTGTTTCACACCACAAAGCTCAGCAGTATTACTTTCAATGGAGATTAAATGTCTAAAATGACATCTCGGTATCGGGCGGACTGCGGTTCTCTCAGTGTGGCCGAGGCTGGAGGTCCGCCAACCTGAATGTTGAGATTAATGCAAAAGAATGTAACATGTAGATTTTATCAGAAAGGTTTTTGTGTATCAAGAGTTGGATAAAGGGAGGTTAAGGAAAGGTAGAGAAAGATGTGAGAACAGGTAGAAAAGAAAAAGAGGGAAATAAAGAGAGAAATGTCAGGGATGTGTAATATTTCAGAATAAATATGAAAAGGAAACGGTTGAAGAAATGGTCCGAGAGGTAAATGCAGTGCAATTTGTGCAGCATTAGTTGTGCTGTAGGAGTGAATGTAGTGACTTTGTGAAGTTTTCATAATTATTTCTCCTTTTGTGTTGTCACGTTTCACCAGTGTGAAAACCAGACTTGCAAATCAAGTAATAAAGCACATTTTCAGAGCCTGGTGAACAAATCACCTGCCGGGTTTAGAGCAGAAACACTGAAACAACTCGCGTCCCCTCAGATCGCTTTCTCCTCGCTGATGATGATGATGTTACAGAGTGAGCAGCACCTGAGAAAATGATCCTTCTGAGAACATGTGAAGGATTTTCATGCCAAACATGTCAGGAGTCTCCCCGCTGTGTGTACCTGGATGCTGGGTCAGCGCCTGGAGAAGCTTTTAAACAGTATTTGAAAAACGTGACGCGTTGCATGAAGGCGTATCTGTTTCAATACACAGTTTTCACGTATGTAACTCTTCACAAGCATTTATTTTTACGTTTCTCTTTTTAATGCTAGTTGATGATGTTGAATCGGACCAGAGCCACGGGATGTTTGGCTTTCGTTGCCACGGGTACGCTGCAGAGCTTCGATCGCTTTTTTCTTCCTTGTGTCGTTTAAACTGCACGAGCAGTTTTAAACTGCGCAGCGTGGCTGACGCGTCGAGCATCCTGCAGGGCTCTTTGGTCTTTAGCAAGTTGCACAAGTTGAAGGTACTCGCTAGAATCTTCTGTACGAAGGGTTTCTGCTACTCCTGCTTCTCCTTTTAAAGAGATGTAGAAGGAACCAACTAATAACCTCTGTTACCTAGAAGTATAACATGCTTTATCACAATGCTCGAATATACGAAAAAGTCAAATTTCATTTTATAATGTAACAATTCTGTCATTGTTTTCCAACTTTTTTATATTTTGTATATAACTTTTTGCATTAAAGTGTTAATTTTTAAACACATCTGGTCAACGACGTCATACTTTACTTCTCTTTAAGACTCAATGCATGCCGAGCACATCTGCTGAGGTTAATTAAATATGAGTCAGGAGAAATTATTTCCCTCGTGTTCCCCGTACCCTGCAAGGTGAATCATTAACATTGCCAACCCAATTTAGTCCATCGTTTAAGCAGCTGATAAATTGTACTTTTGTGATAAGAGATAGATGGCCACAAATTAATGTAAGACTAATTATCAATTAGAAAAGGGAGATAAGGAGCGCTGATTACTGTGCAAAGTTTTCCTAGTTTTTCTGGCGTGTTGCCGGCGCGCTGCTAGGTCACTTCCCTCGGCTTAATAAGTATTTAGTGGCCGTGGGTAGCGTAAGGGGGTTTCTTATTTGTCAGACACTATAGGTGCTGGACTGTGGCTCAGAGAAGTTGGCAGTAATGAGACACAGAGGCCAAGGAAGCGTTTTATCAGGCAGGGCGTAATTAGAATATCCCAGACCTGTTGGCCAATGGGGAGAGAGCGAAGGGAAGTAATTAAATTCTCTTGAGTCACTGCCAAGGTTCAGTATGGATCTGCAGAGTGTGTGTGTGTGTGTGTGTCCAATACTCTGTGTCTGTGCAGGTGCTGGTGTTTTGTTTTCATGCATGTTAGAACTCGGATTAGTTTACCAGATTAATTGCAGTGCACCTCTGGACTCTCGTCAGCGCCCGGATCAAACGTGTCGCTGAAGTTAAGCAAAAGTGAGTCAGCGTTACACCGCAGTGACGGATACACCCACAGGACGGTCTCTTCCGTGGGATCGTTCCCTCTATTTTGACTCGCATCAGTCTGATGTTTGAAGATGTCAAATAAAATGTAACAAGCCTGTTCTGAGGACGTGAGGAGTAGAAAGCTCAGATATTTGTGTAAAGATGGAAAAACTGTCAGAAAGCTTTAACACCTGAAAATTCTGCTCAGGTACAGTAATTTGTTCTTTGTTGTTTCCCACCTCCAAGCAACAAAATCAACGGCGTCCTGGTGACGATGATCTGGCTGAGCAGGTCATTGGACACAAGCTGAGCAGCTGGAAATTAGTACAAGACCAAAGTTTCAGTTTCTAACAGAACTGATCGTCTGATTCAGCTTAAATATGTAAAATGCAGGAGGAGCTGGTGTACTCAGTACATCAGAAGTGTATGATGTATGGGTGGAAGCAGAGTCTGACTCAGCAGTGCTTCCTAATCCAGCGCAGCTCCAAACACACTCGCCTGTTAGCCAGAGGCAGGAAGTATTGACCCTCTCAGGTCTGTGAGCTTCACCTCATATTTATTTTTCTGACAGTTTTTTTACTTTTACTCTCTTTTCAACAGAAATATCTGTTCGCTGCTTCTTTCGTTTCTTCATTCTGCTTCTCCCTTCAGGGCAGGGGTGTCAAACATAAGGTCCGGGGGCCAGAATCGCCCCGTCAAAGACGCCAACCTGGCCCACTGGACTAGTTTGGAGAGCGTGAAGGAAAAGATAAATGTTGGAAATGTAACGGTGTTTTCATAAATGTTGCAGCTTTTGATGTTAAAGACTTCCACAGCAACGTTTCACACTAAGTGATAGTTAACAAAAACTTTGTTTTATACTTAATGACAGTCTGGGCTTTTTGGCCAAGTCGTGCTGACAGATCCTGAAAAACTGAGACTGCTGAAATGGCGCTTCTTTTTTCATACATTAAAATTAAATGTGTAGTTAAACTTCTTTACACTCACAGAAAGAGTGAGTTTCATTGATCCAGCCCACTAAAGTTCAGAGTGGGCTGAGTCTGGCATACGTGCCATCTCCTGGTGTGTCGATTATCAGAGCTAGTTACGTGTGACTGATGTGAAAGATATGAGTTAGTTTTGCACAAAAATAGCTGTTAGAAATGTTCAAAGAGCTACTTTATACAGCGTGTACTTTTACACTTTTACTTGAGTAAAGAAGTTGAAGGAGTACTTCAGCTTTTACCAGATGGGTGAGTACAACAGCTGAATATGTCAACAGAAGTATCAGTACTCCTGCTTCAGTGAAGTACCGCCGCCTCTCTTTAAGCACTAATAATGATGTTTTTATTAATTTAGCTGGAAAAACTGGACATGAATCAAACCCACATTCAGGAAAGTGCAGTACTGAACCAGGACCAACAGACTGACCGCAGTAACCTGGTCTGCAGTGAACAGCGATGTGTGAGACTTTACAACCCCCGGGCCACACCAGACCGGGTGTGAAATTTATGGTTTTCATCATTTTTATCATTATTTTTTTTATGGTTTTTATCGTTAACGCTGTTTCCCTGGGTCTTTTCCCGTGTGTTAGGAATAAATCTTCCTTTTTTGGTACCGGTACTGGTTTTATTCAATTCAATTCTATTTTATTTATATAGCGCCAAAACACAACAACAGTCGCCTCAAGGTGCTTTATATTGTACAATAATACATACAGAGAAAAACCCAACAATCATATGAGCAAGCACTTTGGCAACAGTGGGAAGGAAAAACTCCCTTTTAACAGGAAGAAACAGGCTCAGGGAGGGGCGTGGCCATCTGCTGTGATTGGTTGGGGTAAGAGAAGGAAGACAGGATAAAGACATGATGTGGAAGAGAGACAGAGGTTAATAACAGATATGATTCAGTGCAGAGAGGTCTATTAATACATAGTGAGTGAAGAAGAAACACCCAGTGCATCATGGGAATCCCCCGGCAGCCTACGTCTATTGCAGCATAACTAAGGGAGGATTCAGGGTCACCTGGTCCAGCCCTAACTATATGCTTTAGCAAAAAAGAAAGTTTGAAGCCTAATCTTGAAAGTAGAGATAGTGTCTGTCTCCTGAATCCAAACTGGAAGCTGGTTCCACTGAAAACTGAAGGCTCTGCCTCCCATTCTACTTTTAAATACTCTAGGAACAACAAGTAGGCCTGCAGAGCGAGAGCGAAGTGCTCTAATAGGGTGATATGGTACTACAAGGTCATTGAGATAAGATGGGGCCTGATTATTTAAGACCTTGTATGTGAGGAGCAGGATTTTGGATTCTGGATTTAACAGGAAGCCAAAACAGGAGAAATCTGCTCTCTTATTTCTAATTTTAGAGATGTTGCACAAATGGAAGAAAGCAGTCCTACACATTTGTTTAACATGTGCATTTTTATTATTTTTCCACGAGACCTTAAATATTGTCCCCAAAAAATGTTGGGGACCGCTGTGTTAGAGTACTCAGATTACTTTTTCATTGTAATAAATGTGTTTTACAATCCAAGTAATCGGTTATTCATTTTTCTAATAAGCGTTCTGTTACTGTTAGTTTCCTGCTCCTTTCCTTCTAACAAAGGGACAAAAGTGAAGTCCCTAATGCTTACAGCGTTGCTGCCCATGCAGATGCATACTGCAAAGTGGAAGGTATCTAATCCTGCAGCTGCGTGGCGAGTGGACGCCCTTCACAATGACATATTTACGTAGAGCTTCCCTTTACACGCAGAAGAAACATCCAACATGTCGGCGAGTTATGAAGATGTATTTTTGGGAACACAAAGGTAACTGATGAGTTTCCTCTGGGAGCGATACTGGGACAATAAGGATTCCTTTCTAATGCAGTAATCTTCAAAAGTTACAAGTTAATTTCAAAAATCATGAGACTGACACCGGAGGGAGCGGGTGGGTGGGGCACGTCAATCAACAGGTAGCAATTTCAACCCTGAGATGGACGGACTACAACAGCTGATCAAGAACGGGAATCTGAGGCTCGAGGTCGCCCACACCGGGCAGTCAGACGTAGCCTGGCGTCCCGAGTCCTCCGGCTGACCCGGTGGAAGCGTCGCTGTCATGTGCTGATGGTTTTTGTGGCTGTCGCTGTGTTTGAGAGGCCGTCAGCCAGCCTGGTCGACTCGCTGACTGACTGCCAAACAGTCACTGACTGACTGGGTGTGTAATTCCTCCTTCCCAGTGCAGGTCTGGCATGCTGTAATTATTAGCAGTTATTATTAGTAGTTTTAATCAGCACTGTAAACCATTGTAATTAGGATTTCCTATTATGAGTGGTTGCCAGTTTGTGGACGTGTGAGTGTGTGTGTCTGCTTGGCAAGGTATTGTTCAGTCATAGCTATTATTGGTGCCCTGGCAGCTGCTTTTTGTTCTCTTGACTTGTGATTGTTCTTCGTGTACACACTGTATTTGAAGGGCTTCCTTGGAGCTGCCAACCCCCGAAAACCCTCATTAATTACTGCCAGCTAGCAGCCCTGTTTTCCCAATAATCATATACGACATGCACAGATCCTATCAGGAGTTCATGCACATTTAGCACCCCGCTCGTGTTCTTTGGATCGCTGGTGAGTTTGAACTTGAGTTCAACTTGGACCCAAACTGTTTGTGCACTTTGACTCTGTAGAAATCAGCACTGATATGCAGAAGTGATACACATGGCCAAGTGTCAGTTTTCCACCATGTCATCAGATTTCATAATCCCATTCAGCACTTTGTGGTCACTGCAGAAAAATATAAGAACTACTGTGCGCTGGGTCGGGTTGTTGGGAGAGATTATGAGCTCTGACCGAAACAACCGAGCGCAGCTGGAAAAATCCAGGCTTTAAAGACGGATTAGTGCCGTCTCTGTTTTTAAAGTGAAAATGGGCTTGGAGAAACAAACGCTTACAGCACAGCGTGTCTAAATATTTAAGTATATGACATTCCTGTGCATTATCCACTGGCAGCCTTTTCTGTGGTACGGTCAGCTCCTGTCAGAGAACCTAAATGTGTTGATGTGAACCTCTTTTTAAAGATGCCGCCTTCACACCAGCTCACCGTTTACAACAAACTTTTTGAGGCTTGAAAAAAAATTTAAAAGATCAACATATTATATAACAACAAATCAGATGACTCCAGGTGACACCCCATTGGCAGGCACTTGGTGAGAGTGAGAAGGAAAAACTCCCTTTCAACAGGAAAGACCTCTGAGAAGCAGGCTCAGGGAGGGGGCGGGGCCATCTGCTGCGACCTGTCGGAGGTGAGGCGAGAGAGAAACGATTGAGAGAGCTTAGCTTTAAAGGAAGCCCACTCGTACACAGAATTCAGAGTAAAGGAGAGAGAAGATAAAGTGTGACGACACGCTGCAGTGGTGTGTAAACATATGGAGAGTGAAGGGCTCAGTGTATCACAAGAAGTCAGGGTCACCTGGTCCAGCCCGAACTATGTGGAGCAGGATTTTGAATTCTGGATTTAACAGGAAGCCAATACAGGAGAAATCTGCTCTCTCTTTCTAGTCCCTGTCAGGACTCTTGCTGCAGCATTTTGGATAAACTGAAGTTCCTTTTAGAGAACTTACAATAATAACTGGCAATTAGCTTTAAAGGAAGCCCACTCGTACACAGAATTCAGAGAAAAGGAGAGAGAAGATATTATTGCATTTACTGCCCCTCAGAAGCACAGTGACTGTGACCAATCAGAAGACACCGTGCTTTGATAAAGGGGCCTTAAACAGACAGAAGCTAGAGCAGCAAAGAGGATCGTGTGGTAATGTGTAGGAAATCTGTTTATATCAGATGAATCCTTTGAAATGCAGACAGCACTTAATGGTGAGAACCAGTGAGAGAGCAGAGGTGAAGCACTGGTTACAGTAAATCCTGTTTTCTGTGTGTGAGCTCTAAGAGTCACATCCCGCAGGGTCATGGACTCTGCATTAAGAGCACAGTGTCTCCTATTAAGTGTGTAAAAAATTACATTTCCTTTGTCCCCTGTGCACACTGATGACTCGTGGTAAACTCCACAGCAGCTGTTTCCCCTCTTCCCGTCGCCCACTCTGTCTCCACCCCTCTCACACACACACACTCACAGTGGTAACCTTGAGGCATGTTGCCAGCCCACACACTCTGTCTTTCTTGCGGGTCCTTCGAGCCGCTGAGACATGGTGACAGGCGTGTCTTTGTTCCACGTTCTGATGCTGCTGGTCAGACCGACCTTATGAACCAATGAAAAAGTGACGTATGTGCAGTGCTCAGTGTTTAACCCGTCATCAGCTTTACTCTATAACGGTTTCATTTACTGCAGTAATTCTTTGCATAACTTTTGCAGCAGTAAATATTCTGGAGAGAAAGTAACGCAGGAAAAATCTATAAAGTTATACTGCAAAGCTCGCTCTCTGTTCCCTCTCTGCAATCACACACACAAATATTGTCAGCTTATAATGATATAACTGAAAATCATGCTGCTGTTTGCACTGTTTGATGGTTTCTGTCTTATTCCTCCCAGCCTGGCTTTTAAAAAATTACCCCTGACCTCCCACAGACAACAGTCCCTGTAGTCATTCAGGTTCGACCTGTGGGCACATTTGAAACATTTTTAAGGTGAAGCGGCCTCTAGCAGGTGTCATCACCTTTAGACGGCCGAACCTCTGGCACCGTGTTTTCCTAGAGTGAAAAACAACGAGCAGCGTCCTCTGCAGCCACACTTCATGTTGTATATTTTATCTTTGATGTTTTTCCGTGCTTCTTCCATTCACAATGAACTCTCATTTCATCCCCTCCCTCCCTCCGGCTCTCGTGTCAGTCAGTGTTACACTGCTGCACAGGTGATGCACGTTTGCAGTGGCTGAAAACTCCTCTCTGCAGGGAGGCACCTCTGCAAACCGACACGGCAGCATAAGTTAAGCATTAGTCGCCACATATGAAAAAGCCCAACTTTATAGCAAGTTCAGCTTTCTACAGATAATTTAGAGCTTCATACGAGCTCCATAGGGGCTCCGCTACATTTCATCCCAGCTGAACACAGTCACTGAAGCAGGCCTCTCTGTGTTTAAGTGTGTTGTTTTTGCTGTGTGGTGAATCATACTAACTCTGTGGTTTCTGATTTTTCCACCACTTCAAACTAAACACCAGCGATTATGTTGATATTTTAAGCAGAAAGGCTCCCGTGTGTCAGTCCAGCAACACTCACAGACTTCGTTTACATCAACAACAAAAACCTAGATGATTAATAAGGAGCTGGGAGATTTGTTGCTGTAATATCATTGAATAGCATTTGAGTTGTATCCGTATGAAGGCCTCAGTCTGTCTGCATGGAGGTGAAATGAGATTCGCCTCACTTTGTTTTTCGCTCTTTTTATCTTCACACTGCGTCACGCTTTAAATGTCGCTTATTTTAATCACTCGTGCATCTTCTAACGCTCGCTGTCATTATTTAAAGAGGTGTAAAGTGGAGCTGTTATTATGATCCAGTTGTTAAACGGAAAAATGGCTTAATTTTCCATTAAAGCTGCTGTTTTACCGCAGAGCTTGCAGTGGAGTCTGACTCCGTGGTCACGGCAGTTTCAGCGCACAAGCTAATGTGAAATTTCAATTAGAGAAAGAAAATCTGTAATTGTGAAGCTGTCACTCAGCGGCCGCGACAGCGCTGCCATTGTTTTATCTGACAATTTGGTTTTTTCCTGAATAATATTTCATTTTGTAAAATAATTATAGCAGAAAAAGCGAGAAAGAAAAGCACAACAGCTCTGAGCTGACCAACCTCCCTAATTACACAAGTGACCAGTCAACTCATTTTTATTTATTGCCAACACATTAAAACAACAGACTTTGACCCGAGCCCTTAACACGCAGGCAAGAATTACTGTGGCACAAACCGAAAAGTCACACACAAAAACACAAAATGAAAACAGTGGAAAATGATAATAATAAATTCAAAATTCCTTTGATTTCTGATTCAACACCTGACGTGTCAAATAAAACCCTCGTTTCATTCAAACAAAGACTTCCTTCTTCCCAGCAACACAGGTCAGGTGACTTATATAATCTGCTCAGTGAGTTTAGGGTCTCCTCTGGGGTCTCCTCCCAGTTGAGTATTCCTGGAAAACCTCCAAAGGAATGTGCCCAGGAGGCATACTAACCAGAGGCCTGAACCACCTCGGCTGGCTGACCTTCCTTCGACATGAAGGAGCAGTGAATCCGCTCCAGGATCTCTCCAAACTCCTCCTACGAAGGAAACTCAGTTCAGCCTCTTGTATTCGTGAGCGTACTCTTTCTAACCAGAGCTCATGACCGTAGATGGGCTGCTAACGCTCTGTTCACCACGATAGCTCAGCCTCTCTCCTCCAATCCAGAGGAAGCACATGCCAAGTGTATGATGTCACCTCTCTAATAAATGCATTAAATACCAAGAATATGTTATGATAATAACCAGTGTTAGGTGCACTGCAGCTGAAAGCACTGCTAAAAATTTTAAGGAGCAGAGATATGAACTTCCATTTATTCATTTTCCTCCGCTTATCCAATTCAGGATTATGCGGAAGCTGGAATATATCCCAGCTGCCAGAGGGCGAGGGTCCACCGTGGACACATGTGTCACAGACAACCATTCCCACTCACAGGCACACCTGTGGGCAGTTTCGACCCACCACTAACCTAACCCCACTAACTGCATGTCTTCAGACACAGGGGGAGATCACGCTGCCTCACAGTGGCCTTGGTGGAGTCAAACCCAGGACTTGTAGTAGAAACAAGTGCATCCTCTCTGTCCAAGCATCTGCACAGACACAGAGCTAGCAGCAAAGAGTCCTTCACCCAAAGCTGAGTCGACGCCATCATCTGCCGCCCGGCAGCTGAAGCCTTGATTTTTCTGTGGAAACAAAAGCAGAGACTCCACTTCTATTTCTAGCCTTACCTGCTTCTGCAGCATTGTGCTGTGAAGTGCTCTCCGGGCAGGTTTTCAGCTTTGCTGTCGGATTAGTGTTCACACTTAAAAACTAAAAGGAAAGTGTCGTGTGTGTTATTTGTGCCAGTGTGAGGATGTGTAGCCTACGTTTGTTGCAGCACACCTCGGGCTGCAGACTGTAACATGTAGTGTAACAAAGTCACAGAGTAGATCAGGGATGTAACAGGTTACTGTGACCTGTGTTAAAGTCTTGTTAGTGCTCAGAGTGATGTCAAAGTGACTGTTTTCATGTGCTCCCAAACAATGTTAGTCTGACTTCCAGTCCTGAGGTCCGGATCGCAGACAGCAGATATAGTCAAGACTGGACTTCCTGTTTCCTACACTGGTCATTGTTTTTGAATGCAGATACATTTTTCAAATTCTGATAAAAGCCGTTTCAGAAACGATCCAGTGGTTCTGATCTACATGCACTCTGTACCTGCATGCAAACAGCGCCTTCCCAGACTATAACCTGATAACAAATTCTGTTGCTCACGCTGCCTAAAGAGCTTGGAAAGAAAGCGACTGGACTTCTTTAAGTTTCACGGAGACGTTTCACCTCTCAGGAGAGAGCTTCTTCAGGTATATAAACCCTGCTGGAGGATGTCCCTTAAGAGGATCGTGCCGTGACCTGGATGACTGAGAACCTACGCAGACATCTGTTACTTACAGATTTTGTATATTTTTATGCTGATACCACAGACCTTCCTCCTTGGGGGTTTTCACCATATATGACACTGCAGAAAAATTTCAGAGTCATCTGTGATTTCTTTATATTTTGCTTCAAAGGATCCAGACTTTCCTGTCATTTTTTAACATGCTCTGCACCCAGTAGTACTTTTGCCCCAAAAAGGTGATTCCCAAAGAGCTATTAGTTGAAAACTCAGCATATCTCGTCATGCTGTGCACCGTGTTCTTAAAATGTTTGAGGGAACTGAACAAGTGGAAGACAAAAGAAGTGGACGGCCTTAAAAACTGAATGAAAGTCGCGTCCCTAAGAAACAGGACGAATGCATCAAAGACCTGACGCTGGACTTGACAGATATATCTGGATCTTCAGCTGATCCATCTGCTGTTCGCTCATCAGGAATGGTCTCAGTGGCAGGGCTGCTGTGAAGGAGCCAGTGTGAATGAAGGGAAACAGGAAGAAAAGGCTGAGGTATGAAAATAACACAAGAACTGGAGGGAAAGTCAGTAAACATGTCTGATGTGTCATCAAATTTCAACACTTTTGGTTCGAATCATTGTCGCTGTGCACTGAGGATGTCAGGAGACGTACAGCGATGAGTATCTGCAGCCGTCTGTTACACACTGGCTGCATTTCAGCCGGTGGAGTCAGAATTTGAACCACCATGTAATACCATCATGAAAGCATCTGATTGGCCACAGCTTCATTTTTGCAGCATGACAATGATGCCAAACACGCAGCCAGTGCAGTGAAAGCACATCTGGATAGAAAAACACAGAGTGGAACACCATCAGTGGCGGACGGGCCTCCCACGGACCTCAGCGCTGAAGCAGCGTGAGATCATCCTACAGAGAACACAACGAAAGGCAGAAACATCCAAAGAACGCAAAGGTGGCCGTACCAAATATTGACTTTCAACTTTGTTAGAACTGTACAAACTGGTTATTGCCTTTTCCCCCTTTATGTTTGCACACGTTTCAATAAACCACTGCACTTATTTCCCACTTTCCTAGCAAAATATAAACAATTTAGACTTTTTCACAGTACTGAAAGTCGTATCTTTGTTTTATTTTGTTGCACGCCTTCATTTGTCTTTCAGCAAAAGCAACCAAAGTTCCACCTACGTAAATTTCTGCAAAGGAGCGTGGTATTTTTCCAGGGGTCCAGAGCTAAATGTGATGTGTGTGTTGTATAAACTCTGGTGAAATAAACACTTTTGGGCTGTTGGACTCTGTTGGGCTCGTTCCTCAAACAAAGGCTGGTTCATCAGTCATAACTGTATATTTGAAAAGAGGCGTTATTGATTGTAGCTCCCGTTAGCCACCACGCGGACAAGTTCTTGTTTACAGATGATTTATTCAATGTTCGGCGACAAGATCACTCAGCGTCGTCATCATCATCATCATCGTGAGAACTACCCAAAGAAAACAATTGCAATAAGCAACATGTTTACAATAACTCTTATCACAGTAAATCCAAACAATAAAGGTATAGACACATAAATGCCCTTTTATGGCACTTTCATTGAAACTGAAATTAACAGAGGCACCCTGAACACACCTCATTGCCTGCTGTAGCCAAACGGGAGAAAGTCCGTTCTTCGCGCGAGCCGCTACTCCTCTCAACGGTGAGTCCACAATTGGGTTTAATTTAACTTAACTTAACTTATGTGTTCTTTAAAACTTAAGTCCAGTTTAAAGCAGTAGGACGATGCAGCTGAACACACAGAGCGCCATGCTTCTCTGCTCTAGTGTCACCACAAACTCAGTCCGTGCTGCACGTTACTTCCGCTACCACCAATTACAAAACAAAGTTCCACAATTAAAGGAAACTTACAAATATAAACACAAGAAAAACATTGGAACACTTCACTGTTAGTTACATTGATGACCCTGTTAGATGTAATTTCGTGGCACCAAACAAGGCCCGATGGCTCGATTGGCCCGAGTTTAGTTTGTTAATTTCACAGAGGCTGTGCACAGACCATCCACCCACAAAATGCCACCAGGAGTTTGGCTTTTCAGATCCTATAAAGGTGCAGCATTTGTTGAGCGCTGGAGATGAAGCTAGGAGGAGTTTAACGTGTTGGATGACACGATGCTGAAAGTGCATCAATGAACAGAAAGAAGACTTTTTTCTACCAAGTTGAAAGCTTTTCTGTCAGGGTCACCGATCTGCCTCACACACTCACACACCCACACACATTTTTCACACAGCCATGGGGAGTTTTCAGCCTATACACACACACACAGCCACTCACAAATCTTTGAGTCAGTCACAGGGATGAGACCAGCATGACATGAGCAATTATAATCTTCCCAAAATACATCTCCTCCTTTCTTCAAACCCTGTCCGAGCTAATAGAGTCTAGTTGTTGAGGATTTGTGTTCAAATCACTCGAGGGACTGAAGCGGGACAGGGATCCGAAAATAGAGAGAGGCTATAAACATACATGAAGAAAAAATATGCCTGTTAGGTGCTAATCCTGAGCTGGTGATTTTGTTCTCTCGCTGCTTTCTCTCTGACACTCAGTTTGTCAAACCACAAAGTTCATTTCAAACTAGCGGCCATGGCGTGTTTTTATTGTGAGGACGGCAGGCGGGGAAAAACGGGACAGGAGGAATGAACTCGCCTGAACGTATCACAGCTAAACAAAGCTTCAGGAGGCCAGAGGGTGAAGGAGAAAAAAGGGTTTTTGTTTTTAAAAACCGGGGCACACGAGGACGGCGAGGGAATGAAAGATGGGGGGAAATGGCGAGAAAAGGATATTGCATATAGATGGGCCACTGATCTGTTATCTCTCCTGCTTTTATTAGTTTCATGAAGAATTCATGCAACAGGCAATAATAAATCACAGTGGGGATTTAATTTGATGTCAATTCTGAAATTATGAGCTACTCTATTATTGCTTCTTTAAGTGGCATCTAATTTTGGGTGAGGTCTCCCCACCCCCATTATCTGGTCCCAGTATATATAAACGCATTATATGTCCACATTTCCAGCATGGTGCATGTACCGGCATAGCTGGACTGGCCATCGGGCATACCGGGCATTTGCCCGGTGGGCCGCTGGCGATTTTTGGTTTTTATGGGCCGATGGTTTTTTTTTTTTTTAGGAAGGGTATATATAATGAAAGGTGTTGGATTGGCCAATTGGTCATGATCGACTCTGGGCTGGACCAATTACAGCCGAGGAGGCTGAACGCACCCGCCCCCTTGTTTAGCAATCACGTGATTTTCGCGCATTGCATGCCGGGAACTAGTGGCAAAACAATCCAAGTACCGCATCAAATGCAAGCATTTGCAGCACCGCAAAACGTTCATTCTTCGATTCCAATAAATTCTTGTTTTTTCTTTGCCACACAAAAAAGGAATGTACAAAACAGAAGGAGAACAATGCCGGTCCGTACAAAGACAGACTCGACGAAAAGACAAAGAAAAGATACAAGAAAAAAATCAAAGGAGTGAAAGGGTCAGACCCTTACGAGCACACAGAGGGACAAAAGACGTCAGCGTGCTGCCCAACTTTCACCACGCTCATATTTATAATCATACGGTTCTTGGAGTGAGCGCATACACTCATGAAGTTTAGTAACTTCAGGTCACTGCAACAAGCCCAGGTACAGTTTACCGACGGATGGGTGCAGGACCTTGAAATGCACCGTGTAGAACGAAAGACCATCGTATGAACAAAGGTAAGTTTACCAGTCTCACAAATCGTCGTCATAAATACACATTCGTTAACAGTTTATTAATAGGACCTTTGAGCTCAACGGTAATTAATTAGTAGTGGAAATGATTTATGGTTCATTACAGAAATGTAGCAGTGACAATAATACTGTATGCTGTAATCGTACTGGGCAATTAGTGATACAAAACAACTGTTTTATCCTGTGAATAAAAGTATATGTTTTTGTCAGTGTACCATGGTAATAACAGGAGTGAAACGCAATATTGTGTCAGGACAATTCACTATTTATGCACAATAAACAAAGGAGCATAGCGCGACAATTTCTGTTCAGCGCCAGACTTGCTTGTAACCTATGTCACCAATTATGTTATGAAAATGACGTATTAACTACTAAAAAACACTGACCTTCGTGTAAATGCTTGGAGCAGACTAACCTGTGAGCTGGAGTGTTCTGGGACGTTATATTTGGTATATCCAGACCATCCATCGGCTCTTACTTCGGAAACATGGCTTAAAAAAATTTCTCTTCAACGACTTAATCCGATAAAAAAAACGATCTCTTTGCCCGTTGGCTTCCCGTGGCTGTCATGCGACCGGCTGTTGCAGTTAATAATACAACAGCTTCTTGCCATTTTTTGGGTTTCTTATTATCGCTGTGTAACTGAGTTCAATTGAAAGCCTGCGTGCGCTAGTACCTCTTGCCACAAGTTCCCAGAATCCTTTGCGGTTTTACCCCTGAATGACGTCACATTTTCAATCTTTATCCTGGTGGGCCGGTCTCTAGTCAAAATGCCCGGGCCGATTTTTTGTCCCAGTCCAGCCTTGTGTACCGGCGTTACGTATTTAAAATGCAAAATATATGAGTAAATGTATTCTGTTACAGTTACCGCTCAACAGGTGATAATTAGAATACAGTTACTACGTTGAAAAGATTACATGGTGATCTTTTCCTGTTTTATATGGTAGGCTATCCCTTCTCTAATACTAATATATACTTTATTGATCCCGGTGGGGAAATTACTCTCTCTGCATTTGACCCATTCACTCAGTGAAGCAGTGTGCAGCCACTAAGCAGGCGCACCTGGGAGCAGTGTGTAGGGACGGTACCTTGCTCAGTACCTCAGGGTAGCCGTTCAGTGGATTCGAACCCCCGACCTTCCGATCACGCTACCTACTGGGCTACATTTTGGGGCATGTATTCTGTAATCTGCAGTGAAATACATTTTAACAGGAACCTTCCCAGCACTGGTCATGGCTGCTGAGAAGTTCAGTGTCTTAGATTGTTAATAATCAATCGTAATCAAAAAGCCTGACTAACTAATAATTAGTTGACGTTGGTTTATGATGCCGCAGGAGGGAAAAAGGTCCAAATATTTTGTGAGTGTGTGACAGATTGCAGAGGGTGACCTCAGTAATTCTGCCCGTGAAGCAAAGGGGAAGGATGAAGTTTGAAAAAAATTGCATGATAATGAAATAATGTTAATGAATTTGGAAATGCAGGGTTGCAAAAGCACAGAGTACTTCCTTAAATTTGTGCGTATGAATGCAAAATTATTTTGAGTTCCACCAGAAAAAGACGAGAGGCTCGGCTGTTTACGTTTGACAGTCGAGCTGATTAAAAGTTAGCGTATGCATTTAAAATGTATTGTTAACTGATTAAACCAAATCTCATCGCCACCTGCGCAACCAAGTTTGCCATCTTGAGAACTCAGAGTTCGGTTCAGAGTTTGTAAAACCTGCATGCTGTCCATCTGAGGCCTCTAATACACCAGATGGCCGGTCCAGCCCCGGTTACTCGTTTGATACCAGTTGGTTGGTGGTGCCATAAGTTGATCTTCTCACAGTGACAATGAGAGCCATGTGCTGGCATGGAGAAGTGGTGGACAGATTCTCTCCTGAAGCCCGTTTTATCCTCTGGAAGGCTGCGACGGAGCAGGAAGGACAGGGTGGAAGAGATGCTGAGACTGAGGGAGAGGGGTTTGTCAGGTCAGCAGCTTTTTCTCTCTCCATCTGTCTCTCTGTAGCTTTCTGTTGGCTCTCTCACACATGCAGTCCTGCTTCCTTTCTGAACAGTAAATCTTAGCAAATGCGCAGCAGCTGAAGGTGATTTGGAGACACTTGGATGATCTATGGTGTGTCTACGGTGTGTATCAGCGTCTCAGTCGTCCAAAAAAAAAGTTTGAAGACTGAGGAAGGGATGAGAAGGAGAGTTAAATATGGATAAAGGAGTTATAAAAGGATAAGGAGTGCAACAGGAAGCGGATTAGCTGCTGTTGATTTGGTTTGTTGCTAGTCTTTGTGTGCGTTTGTTGGTCTTTGAGGGGCTGTAGTTGTTTCATCAGAAGCCTTAAATGATTCTTTCATAGGATTTCATGATAATGACGATAATTTGGTACAAAATGAACCTGTTCTCACTGGACTGGCACTCATAGCTTCCACGTTTCCCTTTCAGCATCACTTTTCTGAAAGGGTTTGTCAGGTCAAGGTGCTCAGCTGTGTCACTCAGTCCCACGCAGGACTGAAAGTCGTCAGTCTGCTGCTTTATTTGGACTTTTGCTGGTTGTTGTTCTCGTTCAGCAAAACGAAGACAGCGAACAGCAAAATGTTACAAGAAGGAGATCCAGGCTGTCACTGAGTTTGGAGAGAGAAGGAATTTTGTGGAGTTTCTTAACATTTCTTTTCACGTTGAATGTTTAGCTCGTGATGCTTCGACTGCCATAAACTAGCTGCACTTCTCTGTGTTTGTGCTTTTTTCTTGCAGCTACTCAGTCATTGATATAAGTGGCTTAATGACTCAGGTTAAGATACGCTTGAAGAGTAGTTCTTTTATTCATACTCAGCTTTTCTCTTTTTCTCAAACGTGGCGGGTCAATCGAGGCCAAAGAGCTCAATTTATTTTCCTAAAGCTTCTCTGAATCATTCAGATGTTCACTGCAAAGACAAGGCTGTGCATGTGCTTTCTAAGGATAGGGAACAGTATACCATGTTATCAGTGGTGCTCTTGGTGACATTTATCACCTTTATGTTATTCTGGAGTTTTGGTTGATTTTGTGTCCATTAAAATGAAAATTTCACCTGTCAGTTAAAAATGAATGCACTGATATGATGGTTTAGTGAGTTCAGACTACGAGGGTCCAGTGCTGAGCAGACACTTTATATAAATCCAGGACCATGATGAAGTGCATACAGCAGCCCAGATGATATCCAGTGTCCTCTCCAAACACTGCTGGGGTTTGTGTAACTGTGTGTGATCCTCATATGTACTGATGCCAAAAACAAACCCAGCTGAAGCTCTAATTGTCATGGGTCGCTGTGTGGCAGGCAGGAGGAGGACCCAAAATGCAAAACTCACAGACACGGGGATGAACTCAAAAATTACAGCTTTAATGCTGGAGAGGCAGAACGTAGGAAATACGAAACTAAACTGGGAAAACTAAATACAAAGCTCGCCAAGAAACACAGGGAGGAACACACACAACATGAGGGAGAACGCGACGCCGAACAGAGGGAGACGCAGACAGAAATACACAGAGGGTTAACGAGGAAAGTGGGAACACACGGGGAACACAGCTGACACAGATAACCATAACGAGACAGGGTGGGGTGAACATAACACTGACGGGAGACGGGCAGAGTCAAACAGGAAGTACACAGAGGTTCAGACAGGAGGAGAGAGCACGGGGAAAACACAGACATAACGGGCAGGGGAAACATGGAATAAAACATAAGGAGAGACGAGGGCTCACAGATACACAGAGGGGCACACAGGGGGTAAAAGCCACGAAGGGAAAACACACAGGGAACAACACAACAGGGCAACTCAGGAAACAGAACCTAAACAGGGAACTAAATACAAAAATACAAGAGAACTAAGAATACTGGGCCAACACGGCCCAGGACCATGACATCAATAGTGTTTTTAATGCTGGTTGTAAAGAAAAATGTTTTAAAAAGTAAGGTTTTCACTTTTTCCCAGTGTGATTACATTAAATTTAAAGGATAAAAAATTAAATCTAGCAAATGTTCATTCTATACTTCATATTATTTGATGCTAAATTTGTCGGTTAATGTTGTTGTAGAGTAAGACGGTTCAGTTAATGTGCTGTGAAATCCTGTCAAATCCAGAGGATAACCAGAATCTGGTTTTGGTGTCCTGTGAGAAAGATTTGCTGACAGATTATTGGCTGTAATTACGTGCATGTCAGCTTGGATGCAAAATGACATCGCTCTGTTTAAGAACAATTAAGAAGAAAGTAAACAACCAGCGAGGACGAGCACTCGAGTTCCAGAGAGGAGATCAGTGTGCTGTTTGAGGTCAGGACGTGTTTTTGTTGACTCTCCGTGCGGATAAACTACGAGCTCTGAGTGCGTTCTTTGGTATGAGAGGCCTTTGTGATGTGGGGGTTTGGTGAGTTTGGGTAAAACCGACAACAAAGCCTCTCGATTTGTGCCAAACCACGTTTTGGAGCATGCTATGATGAAAGACCGCTGGCAGTGGCCACAGTTTCTTTCCCCCCCTCAGAGAAACTGATATGGGATTAATCCGTAGAGCCCAAAGCATTTAAAACCGAGCGGGCTCCAGAAAGCTTCAGTAATGTGCATCGGCGCTTGAACACAGTCGCACACGCAGATATACTCTTACAGTTTCCATGGAGAAACATTTTACACACTACGGTCACGAGAGAATTAAGAGCACTAGATTTCCAACAAGTATTTAAGAGCAGTGATGACACTGAGAAACAATCTCTATAGTCAACAGGGACTTCATTAGTTTTCAAGAATGCGACGACTGTCGCAGCTCTGCTTTGTGAGCCGAGTCGGAAATGCCAAAAAGCTAACAAGCAAAGTGTGACATTATTCTTTTGTCATTTCATTTTAAGCTCTGCAGCAATTGTGATTTGTTCATCGTTCACTTCAGTGATTATTGTAACGTGATAAAGGTCTGAGTGACCAAATTAAAAAGAGAGAGAGACGCCATCGGGAGACTAATTACACTTTTCAGGAAAATACAGAAATTCAATCCTGTGACAGATACGGAAGACAGAAACTGCCAAAAAGAAATAAATACATAATGAAAATAACAATGTGTTCTGTATTTGTTTACCTTTGTTTATCTTTCCTCATTTCATTTTTCTTTTTTACTCATGATTAGACATGCACTAGCGGGTCACTTTGTTATGTTTAAGGCCACGTCCACACTAGTACGTTTTCGTTTGAAAACACATCTTTTTCTCTCTGTTCTTCCGTCTTCACTGAGACGGCGTTTTTGGACAGCGTAACCACAGGCTTTTTTGAAACGATGACACATTTTAAGGGGCGATCGTGGCTCAAGAGTTGGGAGGTCGCCTTGTAATCTGAAGGTTGCCAGTTCGAGCACCGGCTTGGACAGTCTCGGTCGTTGTGTCCTTGGGCAACACACTTCACCCGTTGCCTACTGGTGGTGGTCAGAGGGCCCGGTGGCGCCAGTGTCCGGCAGCCTCGCCTCTGTCAGTGCGCCCCAGGGTGGCTGTGGCTACAATGTAGCTGCCATCACCAGTGTGTGAATGGGTGGATGACTGGATGCGTAAAGCGCTATACAAATACAGGCCATATACCATGTGATGCAGTCATGACCAATTAACCTAAGCTAGCAGAGGGCATTATAGTTTTGTTTGCTCTCAGTTTTGACAGCCCTGTCAAAGATTAATATCAGTCTGCACATGCTCCAGAGAACTTTTCTTCCAATTCTTTAATTCTCACTCGCTTTTGCAACTTTGTACTTTTGCGTTACTTGCAGCAACAACTCCACCTCATTGTCAGTCCATTTAAAAAACTTTTCCTCAACATTTTGCGTCGATGTTTCAAAGAGCCGCGAAGTAAATAAATAGCAAACAGAAATAACGCGGGCCAAGTCGTCTTACGTTTCACGCACGCGCAACACAGGAATGTAAGCGTATCGGTCATTTCAGTGTGGATGAACGACTGTTCTGAAACGACTGAAAACAATAGTGTGGACGTGGAGCGTTTTTAGACGAAACGCCGTTTTAGAATTTGTCCGGATTAGTGTAGACGTAGCCTAACTGCTTGTTAATGCACACATCTAAGCAGCCAGTCACATGGTAGCAGCTCATTGCACTGAGGATTTAGAAACTCCAGATCTGCTGGGACTTCCCCGCACAACCAGGTCAGAGGAGAGTGGCAAGAAGATACGGTAACTTTAATAACCACTTGTAGCAACCAAGGTATGCAGAAGAGCATCTTTGAACTCACAGCCTGTGGACCTTTGAAGCAGATGGCCAACAGCAGCAGAAGACCACACCAGGTGTTACTGCTCCCTGCAAAGAACAGGAAACTGAGGCTACAGTCGACTCTGGAAATCTGTTTCCTGCTCTGATGAGTCACCTGCAACGTTCAGATGTTAGAGTCAGAATTTGGTGTAAATTACAAGAAAGCGTAATTTCGACCTGCTTTGCATAAGTGGTCCCGACTGTTGCTGTCGTGGTGTGGTTGATGGTTTTCATGGGACACTTTGTCCGTTCTTAAAGCTCAAATCATCTCAAACCAGATTCTTGAACATGGCAATGAGTTCACTGCACACGAACAGCTTCCACGTGAATCCATGTGAATGGGGGATTCCCATCACGAATGCACAACTGGCACAATATGCAGCAGCTGTGTGATGCTGTGATGTCAGCATGGACCAGAATCTGAGGGGAATGCTTCCAGCATCTCTGCCACGAAGGATTAAATCATCTCCGGAGGAAAACACCAGTAACAAGGTGTACCTATTATTCCCTCTTTACTCTTTCTCGGTCTTTTTATTTCTTTTTCTCAGTTCTTAATTATGCAAATAAACTGAAATTGTTTAATGGGCCAGGTTTCGCCTGTAGTTTGATCGATGACAGGCTCACAACAGAAGAGGCTGCTTCCAGTCAGGAGGTTGCTGGAGAACACTTGCTCATCTAATTGAAAATGATGCTGTCAGTCCAGATGGTTTAAGGTATAATTACATTTTTAGAATGTCTTTAAAAACATATTGGCTCTATTTGATTTCCACACAGTTTTATATTTCATATCTATAATCATGTGTGGACTGATGTTGCTGCTGGTGACCTTTGACCTTCTCCGTGCAGAAGCTTCTGGTCCGATTGAAGAGTCGTGCATTTACTTGAGAACAGATGCAGAGCTGCAGGAGTGTGTGCAAATATGCTGCTGTACATGCACGTTAGCGAGGATTCTCAGACGCTGTCATAACAAACACTTGACGGGCATTTACCAAACTGCACAGACGGAGTCCAGAGAGCAGGAGAGGGCAGGGGAACGTAAACAGCCCTGACAGGTATGCTAACACCGACTCCTCCAGTTAAAACTGTCCTTTCCTTCCTTACACGTGTCCCTCCGCAGTCACTCTTTAAACACTTGAAATGTTTTATTGATAACAGCTCGTGAAATGCTTATTTTCCACTTTTGGCTGACTTGTGCAAACATTGTTGGTTTGCGGCTGAAAAATGGAAACATTCACAGTTGTTATGTGATGGAAAATACTGACGCTCTGAAAGGGGAAAGGCATTTTGATTGATAAAAGCCCCTCCAATCAATTTGCTGTAATTGCTGAATCACGCGTTGAGAGTTGGGAGGTGATACGTTTTTCTTTCTTTTTATTTCAAATTAATATATCTGTTAAACAAGCAAAATAATGGATTTTTGTGGATGGAGTAGAGAAATTTTGCTATTTCTAAGCAGGAAAAACCAAAAACTATCACTTTAAAGTAGAAGCCATGTAAAAGAAGCTTCTAACCACAGTTATTTATGCAAAAGTGTCACGAGTGGACGACTGAGCCAGCTCAAAACTCTCTCGCACTAACATTTGTGTCCAGTATGAAGGCCAGCCACACATGTAGCCTCTGTGTCCTCTTACAGAAGCTTCTCGTAGCCTTTTTTCAGCGGCTCTTCTCTGTGTTAAAACGCCACGCGTGCTCATATTTACATACAGGCCCAAAGTCACGCGTGGACTGATACACACAGAAGAATATGTGTTTGCTCACATCGAAATACCAAAGCGTGAGAAATGGTTTTCACCTGGTGTGGATAGGATTTCATCCGCTCTGCCATGAGAGTTTATTTGCTGCTTAAAACATAACACTGAGACTGAGGGAGTTTCCCCGTGCTCCGAAATACTGCATTCCTGCACACACACAGGAGAAACCGAACCTTTATTTTCCACTCTGTTTCTTTCACCGGGATCCACACCCCACCTTCTTATCTCTCCCCCACTCTCTCTTTTTCATCCTCTTTCCCTTCTTCGCTCTCTTAAACTTGCCGACACCCACACACTCCTGTAGGTGTAATGTTACGGCGCAGCCCGTTAACATTCCCGAGCCGGGCTGCTGAAGATTTCCAGATTGTTCTGTTTAGACAAACGGTGCCGCAGAGGAGCGGGGACGAGCCAGAGGAGTGGAAGGACGGAGCACCGGTGAGAAAGTAGTGCCTCCTGATCTGCACAGGGAGTCACATGTACAACTTTTCTGTACTCCGACACACACACACACTTAGCCGTGGTTGGAGAACATCCTGCAGAAGGACCCTCAGCTCTCCGTGTCTCATTACACTGTTGAAATGTCAGACTCGTTAAAGTGCCCTATTTGACTTAATTGAGACGCAGAGTGTAAATAAATGCTTCAGTCCAGTTTGTTTTCACTGGTCTCTGCGGCACTCTGCTCTCATTCCAAACCAATTCATCAAAGAACCCTTCACTCGCTTTATTTCTTTCCTTTTTCTTCCTCTGCTTTTCCTTCCTCTCATTTTCACCTTTTCAGTCACTCCCAATTTGTCTTCTTTCTCCCTCGACTTTCTTAGAGGACGAAATCATTCAGAACGTCTCTTTAGACAAAAACGGTTAACTGCAGTAAGTTTTTGGAACGAGTCGGTGCACCAGCACAAATTTTAAAGGCTATTTTCCCCCAAAGTGCGAAGCTAAAAAACACTTGTAATAGCCAAAAAAGCACCCACTTATACCTCCTTATAGCAGGTTGAAGATTTGTCTCTGGCACTCACACTTTCTCATCATTTCACAGTGCTATTCAGAGCAGGAAAATGTTGCACAATCCCCACTTTGTGTCCCTCACAAAAACATTTTTCTAGTTATTTTGTAACTTCTTGTGCTCATAAACCACAAACATAAGCCACGACCACGCAGCCTCTTTCACAACACTCACTGAAGACATTTCTAGAGAGAAATAAATCAAGCAAAGAGATGTTCTGCTTCCCAGCACCGTCCTCCTTTTGCCCCTTTCATCCACGCTTTCTACTTCTGCTCGGTTTATTGCTCCTGCTAGAGTCGCTCGCTGCGACACACGCTGAACCTTCTCGGTCTTGCAGTGAAGCAGAGAGACGAGTGAACGCTTGATCGCTGTATACAGACCGTCTCATTGACCCGTATGAGAAAATACGGCTTCAAGCGCACAGCCGTGCAGTCTCTTAAATGCAGGCGCAAATGTTCCCTCATTTCCTCTTTCCTGTAGCTGGTCAGTCAGGCGTGTGCGACACGACCAGGGTATTGGTAGCAGGGGCAGGTTTGGCTGACCCTGCACACACACACTCACACACAGACACTGAAGGCACACACTCCCAGCCTCACTTGCAAATATATGCACACACCTACACTCCTGTGAGCTCCAGAACTGTGGTTCAAATCTTATTCAGTAACCCTTAACGCCTGGTCCAAGTGTGTGTGTGTCTGTGTGTGTCTGTGTGTGTGTGTGTTGTTCCAGGATGGTCAGCGGTGCATTTCAGAGCCAGGTGATGATGAGGTCCTAGTTGACCGTGCTATCATGTCACTGCAGGGTTTTCTTTGCGTGTGCATGTTTGTCCAGACAGGTCATGGACTGTTGCTCTTTACTGAGCACGGTGCCAGACAGTCGCATCACCTGTGGAGGATCCGGCTCCCTCTCAGTTTGTTCTCACACAGCTTAGTGTGTCCATGACTGAAAGTGTGTTTGTTCTAGTTTACAGTGTCCTTAAAACTCAAGTTAATGCAAACTTTTATATTCCCATCTGCTTTCACCCGTGTGGATCTCCTCTATTTAGTACATCAGGGCTTAGTAGGGAAGCTCAAGTAAGTCAAAAAACAAATGTCCATTACAGAGTTCATAAATGAGCAGGCTGGGTCTCAGGAGGATATATATATTCTTAAAATTTGGCCAATCTCCTTTTTAAGGCGACCTTCTTGTGCGCCACTCTCAGGAGTCTCAGTCTCACCACGTAGACTCTTGAGGTGTCTCTCAAGTATGATGGATCACCTCCACTTGTTGAAGGGAACAAAGGACAAAGTTGCAGGTTGAGGTCAATTACAGGGCAGGTGATGAGTGATGATACTGTTAGCGTAGCCAAAATGCTGGTGCTTTACTCGCTGCTCTGTGCGCTGACACACAATAGCAAGTATCACAGGCTGTATGGTTTCCATTAAATGTCCTCTCAGCATGTTACAGGAGAACTCGGCACGCTCCTGACGGCGCTGGGATGTGATGCTGTGGACGATTAATAGTTTGTAGCAAGAGTCTCACCTCTGATCATCTCCATCTGTGTGACAAGGAAAGCTTGTTGGGGAGATTTGATGTCGACTGGGAAACTAAGGATCTGCATGTACTAGTGGTAAAAACAGGAGCACTGGAAGTGGGTCCAGAGGGGCATGAGGACATGACCTGTAAGGGAAGATCAGATCTAAAATCTAAAACATGCATACTGCACTATTCAATAGCACCAAATCCCAACTCTCCAATAATCATCACTGTTGTCCACAGATTCAAGCACTGATGGATACGTTTGCCTGTTATTTGCAAAACTGTATCTTAAAGTTTTGATTGAGTCTGTCCTCACTTCAACCTCTTTAAACAACCTACGTTTACTTTTCCCTCACACATTAATGTGCTCATCCAAACGGTGACAGTCGTCTGAGCGACTCCAACACCAGACTTTTTACAACAGAACGAACTATTCTCATTCACGTCCCATTTTTTTACCTCCTACAAAGAAAATGCTCCCCAGACTTTAACCGAGCGGTTTCACTTTACTTATCCAGACTATATAAATCTGCACAAATCACAAAAACGTGTATGTAGGTCATTTTGAATGGTACTGACAGTCGGTGCAGGCCTGAAGATTCCCCTTTCCTATAAATAATCCAACAGTTCCACATCTATTTGATAAATAAACTAGACTTAAAAACGGGTAAATGTTAGCTATAACAGCAGAAAGTTTGCATACTGATTTGTCTTGGCCACAGTTTTAAAGACATAAAATCACAAGGCCACACGTGGCTGTATGCAAATACCGTAAAGTGTGACTGACAACATGCAACAAGAGGAGACATCTGACTGCACATAAAAGCACATAAAAGACATAAAAGAGCCAGAATTAAACCACGAGGAGACTTTTTGACTATAAAGAAAGGAAATGCAAATGAACGACAGAGTATACATTTACACAGACACATCTTCCTGCATTCTTTTGTTCTTAGGGCGGCTTTATGCATGTAGGCGGAGAGGAAGCCTGGACCTATAAACTGAATGTTAACACGAGTGAGGGTACCAGGGGTTGCATGTTTGTGTTTGCATTGCTCAGTTAGGTTACTGATTTGTGTGATTTGTGTGTGTTTAGGGTCCTGCATGCACGCGTTTTTCTCTGTGTTGAATAAATGAGGAAGGGCAACAAAGGTTGAGCGCAGCGCTTGCTCCCCAGCTGGCTTGGTTGTATCATAGCAACTCCACATGAATAATAATCATGAACACACACACACACACACACACACACACACACACACACACACACACACACACACACACACACACACAGTAATGAACCATTCTTCTTCAGCTCCTCTGGTTAATCTCTCTCAGCTGTTTCTACTCCATACAGAGACCCAGTTTATAGAAAGCATTCATTTACTTTTGCTAAATCCAAATGATTTAGAATTTAAATGATTTTGCTATTTTGGCCTCAGTGCACTGAGTAAGAAAAACACAAAAACATGCACAAAACCAAGACACAAAAAGAAGAAGAGCCTAGTTTGTGTTGTTAATGAAGATTACATGACAATGAATTCATTCTGAGACGTCCAACCTCTGCGACCGCTGTAGAAAATATGAGTATTTATTTATGATTTATCCAAATTCACTCCTTAAATTTTGCACACTGATTTCACACACAAGTATCAGTTAGTTTACTTTTCCCAATGCTTTGAAAACTCACACACATGCTCAGTCATCCTGAAGATGTCACTGTGATGAGTGATGAAAACAATCAACTTCCTGGGATTCATCTAAAACCTGGAGTGGAGTTTTAAAATGCCTGATCTGCATTAACCCTTTAAGACCTACTATAGAACCAAGTCCGCCAGAGCTTATATTATTTTTTTACATGTTGTAGTGCCATTTTTGGGAGCATTTCAAGTTGCTATACATCAATACAACTGTTATAGCCCATATTTTAATAATATGTATGCATTAAGTCCATAGTAATTACATTAATTGCAAAAAAGTGCAATAAATTACAAAAAAATTGAAAATCTTTTTTTTTTAACATATATTTCTACTTGGAGAAATTTAAGAGGTTTATCCCTCAAAACTGTAAATACAAAAAAGTTGCAAAAAATTGTTTACAACAACAGGAAATTTATTTTGAGTGTCTTCATAGTTTTATTTTTGAAATACACCAATTTTTATATACTGCAGGAAAAACAAAAAACAATCCTATTAAGCAAATTTGCAAAAAAGCAGCATGTGCATCAAAATAAAATATTTCCAGCAGTGCAATTCGAGTCCTAAGCATCACAGAAACTATTCAGAAAAGTCAAACATGACTTATAAAAACACCAGTATAGGCTTTTAAGGCCTACAAGTAAAAAACTACATTTTCCGCGAAAACGACGTCACTTCCGGTTTTGGGCATTTCCTGCCCGAAACCGGATAGTTCGCGATGACATCTTGCGTGTTTCTGGAATATTGTGTTTTTGTTCCTGCAAGCGCTTTTTATGCAATTTTTGCAAAGCTTTATGTGGAAGGAAACCGTGACCGAGGACAAGCTGATGGCATAAGATGTAAGTACAACTCCTCCGGTTTCATATGCAAAAAAATTATTGCGCTAGCTTACGTGGTTCCGGTTCTACAGGGATTTAAAAATAGTTAGCAAAACGGAGCGTGCTGCTCTGATCGGCTTTAAAGGGTTAAAGGGCTGATGCTCAGAATATTTGCCCTCTGCTGCTTTAATTTCGACTTTGCACAACTGCTGCTTAGAGTCAGTGTAGTACACATTTATAGCCAACGTCCTCCAAGATCCTGACAAACGAGCACAGTTCGTATCAAGCGACACGTCAAACAACAGAACAAGCAAAGGGAAGCATCTGCCTTCAGTTTCACTTCTTCACGTCTAATATTCATACCTACTAAATTTGTCATATTTTAACAAATACAGCTCCTGTTAATGGTTGCAACTGTGAACTGGTAGAAAAATGACAATTACCAGCAGAAACTACAATTAAGTGAACGGAGACAAACAAACACTTTCATGTGTGTGTTTGTTCTGTGGAGCTATCAGTTGGTACACAGTGTTCCTAAATTGGCCCTCGCCAATCAAACCTTTAACAAACCCCCTGCTTTAGTGGAAATGGAAATTCATTTGATGCATGTTTTAACAGTTCTAGCAGCTTCTGACACGTGCAGCCCTTTTCCTCCAGCAGCAGGTATACACCGTTGTTGCGTTGTTTGTGCGTTACGTCCAAACAAACATTGTATTGCACTCAACAGCAATAAAAACTAGAACTCAGAGACTAATCCGATGGCTTCCTTACACCTGGACATCTTTTTGTATATATAACGAACAAATCCAGCTCAGATCTACCTGCAGTCTTACAGACACCTCGGGGCATCGTTACATGCTTTTCAATTCACCACAGATTTCAGCGGCTCGCCGATCAAACGTGATGTGTTTCGTCACTGCAGCACAGGTCTACTACAGAACACTAATATGTGCCCAAGGCGTCCTTTAGTCTGTGTGAGGATACAGCAGCAGTACAGACGACAAAATGGACCCAGAAATGCGAGGTTTTCTTCCAAAGCAATAAAACGGAAGTCAATAAAAGTCATGTGGACAGTTCAGCGGTACTGACAAACGCGAGTGAAGCAGCACTCACGCTGTTTACAGTCTGTCAATTGGTCTAGTGCTGGAGAAAATAGCAATTTAACTGAGCTCTTAAGTCTGTGTGTATGTTGGAAGGAAAATAGTAGTTGAGTGAAAGTGTTCTTTTATTGACCCCACTCTCTATCTGTTTGGTTAACTGCCAACGTCTGTATACACATTTTGAAAGAAGCAGAAACATGAAGAAAAAAGCTTATTTTTCAGCCAGAACAAACAGGGCCTGGTATTAAAGTTGGTGCATGGACAAGTTTAATGTTTCAAATTTCTTATCTCTGGGTTATTTTTGCTTATAATTGCTTCTCTAAATACTGCTGCTCATTTACGCCGGCTTTACTCTACCTCTGTATCCTTTTATTTTCTGCCACATTTCTCACTGCCCTGCAACTCCAACCATCAATTTCAATTCACTTTCAAGTCAGACTCAACAGCGGGTTACTGTTTCATCTCGGTCGCAGGCTATTTTGTAACTAGCTGGTTGTTGAGGTGTTTTTCTGTGAACTTCTGTAACACATAAATCTGTAGATTAAAGTCAAATTGTAGACATAAAGATAAAACGTTGCTAAATTGTACGGTAAAAATGTAGATAAGCATGCAGGAAATAGCTGGAACGTGGCTGAAACTCTTTGTGTGCATACATCTGTCTTTGTCTCTCTTTCCAAGTCAAACAGAAAGGTTAGGGTCAGAGGGCTGGACGAGCAGGGGCCGTCCTACCAGTCATCACAGAGTCGAATCTGTTTCTTAGAGAAGTTGTGAAATAAAAAAGAGATGAAGGATTGTTTATCTGACACATTTCCTCCTCCTCTCAAACACTTGACCTTTACCCATCTCTCTTTTCATCCGCTGCTCTTCCTGCCTTCCTCTTCTCTTCTTCTTCCTCCCTTCTGTCACACTGACACCCGAGAGACTTCTGTAGTTGTCCTCTCCATCACTCTCCGTGCTCCGTCTGTCTCCCTGCACGCTGTTTCATGAACACACACAAGGCTGACACTACAAACACACACAAAATGACCCTGTTCAATAAACAAGCAACGCAGTGTGTGAGAGTAAGGAAGCTTTTAGTGGCGCCTCTTATCTTGCTTCCTCTCAAAACACACGAAACTGAAAGAGCTGCCTGCGAGCCTGAATGTCTTCTTTGAGAGTCATTCACCTTCCTGACACACACACACACACACACACACACACACACACACACACACACACACACACACACACACACACACACACACACACACACACACACACACACATATTCTTTCCCCCTCTGATACACACTCCATCCGCCAACATGGACCGGCTGTTGTGTGAAGTGGCTCGATGAAAGAGCCCTCACAGTAGCTTCAGTTCCTCAGACATGCATATGTGCATACTTTTATAAATATATATATCTGTGTGCACACAAAGCTGTTCATATATCTAAAAGGATTATAGAGAGAGAAATGCATTCATAAGTAAATGTGAAACTCTTCAACAACTGAATGACAGCATAAAATTAGATATAAGCTACAAGTGGGCTCTGTAACTGAGAGTGGATCTGGGAGTCGAACCGGGTCTCACCGGCCACTTCATCACTTATATTAATGACTCTTTGTTAGTTCTGGTCCATGTTGACATGACAGCATCACACAGCTGCTGCAGATTTGTCTTCTGCACATCCATGATGAGAATCTCCCCGTCCACCACATCACAAAGGTGCCGTGTTGGATTGAGAAACCAGGGAGAATTTGAATTTTGTTATCCTGCTGGAAGCAGCCATCAGAAGATGGTACAGTGTGGTCATAAAGGGATGGAGATGATCAGCAACGGCGTTCAGGTAGGCTGAACTGATTAAACAATGCTCATTTGATAATAAGGGGGCTAAAACGCGCCAAGAAAATATCCCCCAGGTTGTTACAGCCCCGGCAGCAGCCTGAGCTGTTGATACGAGGCAGGATGGATCCATGCCTTCTTGTTTTTAACGCCAAATTGTGACCCTACCAGCCCAACATCGCTGTGCACTCATCAGACCAGACAACGTGTGAATTGTAGCCTCAGTTTCCTGTTCTCAGCTGAGGAGTGCGGTCTTCTGCTGTTGTAGGCCATCTGTTAAAAGTTGACTTACTGTTGCTTCACATCAGCTCAAAAGCAGTCTGGCCGTTCTCCTTCGACCTCTGGCGTCTCTCTGAGAAAGCCGTTGCTCACTGGCACGCCACTTACAAAGTCACTTAGCTCACCTTTCCTCCCCGTGATGTTCATCTTCTAAATTCTGATCAAGTTAGGAGTAAAACACACGAGTAAGCTGTGATTCAGGGTGCAGCTTTCAGGTGACTGATACGTTGTTACCACATCATGTCCTTAGTTTCTCTGATTCGTCCCTCATTTATGAGTTCTCGTTTGAAATTAATAAATAAAAATAAAGATGACGTTGATGTTATTGTGACTACATCCATTTTTAATATACAGTCTGTGGCTAAGATGTAACATTTATGAGCCGCCATCATTAAATCACCACTAGAACTGCTTTGTAGTTTTTGGGGAAGAGAAAACAAAATCCATGTAAATGAGACTAATTAAACTGTGAATTTGGCTGAATGAAAGCACTGCAGAGGGGGAGCAGCGTATCGAGACTGCGTCTCTTCCACTCCTCACCAGATGTTGTTTGTGTTGCCCAATATTGTCGTTTGCCACCTGAAAAGAGGACGAAGGCTTAGATAAAAGGCAAACGGAGAGGAAGAGAGGTTTAGCCTTTATCCTGTTGTTCTGGTTTGTTTCTGAGAGACGGGGTCTCAAACTTCACACCAAAATAAAAATGATAAAAATGATACTGAGTCAGCCGTGAATATCTGTGTGTATGTTCGAGCAGATTGAGCTGAGCACAGCTCCTACGTCCGCTTTGGTTTTTCACTGCGATGTGTTGTCATGGAAATGTTCTCTCCGTCTCCTGTGGATGCGTGCGTGTTCATTAGGCTGATTTCATTAGCTGAATTAGCTGCTTTTGAAGCAGACACGCAGACCGGGGAGAGAAAGGTTAAAGATTCAAACCGAACCAGAAATGAATGAAAAGGTGAGGAATTGAACCCAAAGAAGGGAGAAGTTGACTCTCTGCAGCTAAAATTCAGTTTCACTCTGCTGGGTATGAAAGTGAAAATGATGCTGATATCGTGTTTTGGCAAGTTTTCTGCAGGCTTAACGATGGCGCGGCAACAAAGTGGTTACTATCATCAGTGTGGTGAAGTTTAATAGTTAAACTACTTTGACAAAGGTAAATGGTAAATGGCCTGTATTTATATAGCGCTTTACTAGTCCCTAAGGACCCCAAAGCGCTTTACATATCCAGTCATCCATTCACGCACGCATTCACACACTGGTGATGGCAGCTACATTGTGGCCACAGCCACCCTGGGGCGCACTGACAGAGGCGAGGCTGCCGGACACTGGCGCCACCGGGCCCTCTGACCACCACCAGTAGGCAACGGGTGAGGTGTCTTGCCCAAGGACACAACGACCGAGACTGTCCAAGCCGGGGCTCGAACCAGCAACCTTCCGATTACAAGGCGAACTCCCAGCTCTTGAGCCACGATCGCCCCGGTGGTCATGGTTCTCCAATGCACTCACAGCCCAGGGTGTCAAATACTGCCATTCTTGCAGTGCTGCTGGCTTCACAGAGTGGTGTCCTTTGGTGTCCTTCTGGAGCCAGTGCAGCAATAATGGATGGCAAGAGACAACGGTCCTCTTTCAGAGAGCTACAGTGTCAGCGTCAGGAGGCTGGACGAGTGAGGATGGCGAACGTTACAGTGCTGTCTGCCAGGAGAATGTGGTTTGTGTTGGCTCTTTTGTTCCTTTGGTTTTCGCTCCCCAGTGTGTTTGAATGTTGCTCACTGTTTTAACTTTTACTTCGTGAGCTGGTTCGGCACTACGACTGGGTTAGAAATGACCGAGGACACAATTCCCCTGTTACTGAATGCAATTTCAATGTGCTTTATTTTGTAGTTATATTTACCTACAAATACTTAAAGGTACAGTGTAAGTAAGTTTAAGTTTAGTTTGTTTAAGAAAACCAAACAACTGTAACCTGCAACTGTAAACAAACTGTAAGCACACTGCACTCTTTGAGCCACAGGTTTTATGGGGCGTGGCTTAGTGTTGCCTAACTTGTGGGTGCTTTACAGGAAAGACTCGATTACATCCTAGGTGAGTAAATATTTATGGTATTCTTTTTTTTCTTGTTGTTTTTTTTAATCACATTTGTCTTGGTAAAATTAAAAAAACCGTTGAGTCATAGAAAGCTGATAATGCACATCAACATGATAAATATTACAAAAAAAATAAAAAATAAAGATGCAAAAAGGTCAGATTAATCCACTCTATAATACAGTGCATGCACCCAAAAAGTATTTACGATGTGAGATGGAGAAAAACTGTTTATTTTTCTGTAAAATTACAAAGAAATTATGTAGTACTTCAAATTGCTTACAGTATAATTTGTCTCCTTTCTTGTAAAATCCTAGAATATATTACTTATATACTACTTAAATTTTCTTACAATGTAACTATTTCTTCGTTGATGTGAAAAACACAGAGTTATGCTGTATTTAAAATTACTTATGCATTATTTGCACAGTGTAATTATTTCTTTGTATCCTGTAAAAACCTGACTTGTTACCCTGCTATAGTGCACCTACCTTTAAGTAGTCATAATTACGTTGTAATTACACTTAATTACGAGAGAATTACATCTTTATCTGTGGGCTATTGTAAAGTGTTACAGGAAATTTATGGTTTGGATTAAAAATACTGTTTTTGCAACACTGTGTGTACCTGGTGTGTTTTAATGCTCAAATTGTTGTTTTTTTATAGGAGCTGGGAGTGTAAGACGTGTATCACGCGTTGCCTAAGACGGTGTATCATGGAAGTCATGCCTAAGGGTGCTTATTGTGTGTTTTTGCAACAACTGCGACTTTGATGAAACTGCAGTATTTCACGCCCTGGGAATGAGAACAGGCTGTTTTCATATCTCTGACTTTTCTCTGTGACCACTCCAGTACAGAGTAATCAGTCACACATTGGAAGTTTATTATTTGACCTACAGTTTTATTAGAAAGTTGTGTTCCTTGTTGAACTACAAAGGAGGAACAGTAACACAAACCTCTGAGAGCAACCTGCTTGATTTGACTGGGTCAGGCTGCTGATGCCTCATTTTATCAGCGACTAATATGTATATTTTTTCTTTGTGTGGGAGCTGTGAGAGTGAGGGGATGTGTTCCTGGAGGAGAAAGACTAGACTGAATACAGTCCATGAGCAAAGACCTCCGGTACTCATTTGTTTGTTTATATTCATTTAATGGGATATGAACTCCTGGTGAAGTCCAATCATCCCTTTCCTGCTTCCTCAGTCTCTGTGTGTATGCACATGAATATACGTGAACACAGTTTCTCTGAGGGAGAGAGCAATGAACGCTGAAACGTCATCTTTTTTCATCTTCTGTCTGCCTGACTGACTACTCCTGCTTTCCCTTCTCATTGCTTCCTTCTGACTTTGCAATCTTTATTCTCAGCGCATGTACACTTGCTGTGCATTATCGCATGAAAACGACTCAACCTGGAGCTTTTCCAAAGCTCTTTTAGTGGCTGTCACTATTTACTGAGTCCTGTTGAGCTGATGCTTATCCATGAAATCTCCAGTGCTCATCTTCTTCTCAGTCTGAATGTTCCTAATTCAATGACCTCTCTAGAAAAAGTAGAGTAAATGAAACTATACTAATATTCAACCCACGGGCTCCTAAAGTGGAACTATTTGCTTTTTCTTGTTTTCTGTATTACTGTAGATACACTGACAGTAAAACTCAGGCTTCAGCCAGATCTAAATGCTCAGTTTATCTTTCTGGTGTTTTATTTTTCCTGCTTTTGTGTCCGTATGACGTCAGAGCATGCTTGCATGTTTGTCTTTGGCACACAGCGCCATTCAGCTCAGTTCAGGGATCAATCACAATAAGGCTTAGTGGGAACATTGTTGCAGACAGAGGAACACATTAGTGAACCGCAGCATAAAATATTAAGTATTATTCCGAGCTGTACAAAGATTTGGAACTAGCTCACCTTTTCATTGGCTGCTGTGAGACTGCATTAATCTTGTGAATGTATTTTTACATCTAACCAACAAAAAACCAAAAAAATCCAAGTAGAGATGTGAAGGAAGTGATTGTAGGTTGAGTGCAGTTGTTTTGTTCCTGTCATATTTGAGTTCCTGTAATTTTGAACCTTTGGTAAGATGAGTTTAGCGTGGGTTTGTTTTCTCGTGTGTATTTCTCATTCGCAGGGCTGGACTGGTAATCTGGCATTTTCCCGGTGGGCTGAAGCACTTTTTGGCTGATGGGTCTATTGAAAGGCCGCTGTGCGCCGGCCCTACAAGCACTGACAGCAGCCCATTGGTTCATTTTCAATACTGACGCAGAATTTAGTGGCAAAAGTCTGGAGCCGAAAAGCCAAGACAGAAAAAGAAAGTAAAAATAAATGCAGAAAAAATGTGTCAAATAACAACACGTTAGCTGTCGGTGCTGCTGCTGATGCACCGTCAACAGCTGTACCAGCAACAACTCCTCACAGTCGCAGGAGGCTGTGACTCCGTATAGAAGAGCAGGAGGAGAGAGCGCAGTCTCAAGGAGACAGCGAGGAGGAGAAAGACGGAGGTGAAATTAAAAGGGGACGTAGGGACGTAATTAGAAAGGGACAGATTCAAGTAACTTCAAGCGACTTTGACCATGAGCCACGTCTAAAAGCTAAAGCTAAGCACTAATGCAACAACTGTACTAACCTGATTAA